>NC_133396.1:31652500-32902500 GCF_047511655.1 Castor canadensis | reverse complement strand
AGTCCCCTGGGAACCTGGAGCCATGGATCAAAGGCTGAGGGCCTTGTATGGTTCTGAAGTCAGAGGAATAAAGACCATAGCAGATTACTCACATCTCTGGCTTCCCATCTCTAGGTCACTTGATGTACTTTCCTAGAATGTTCTCTCACCTCACTCTTTCCCATTCCTCTCTCCCCTAAAGAACTTCAGAGAGCACTCCAAAAATTAACAGGGGGCCAGGCACCAGTGGCTTACACATGCAATCGTAGCTTCTCAGAAGGCAGAGATCAGGAGATCGAGGTTTGAAGCCAGCCCCAGGAAAACAGTTCGGAAGACCTTATCTTGAAAAAAAAAAAAATCCTTCACGAAAAAGGGCTGGTGGAGTGCCAGCCTAGCAAGTGTAAGACCTTAAGTTCAAACTTCAGTACTGGAGGAAAAAAAAAAGTTAACAGGGACCCAAATTTAACAGAGGCAATCTGTAAGATGTCACAAGGGATGTTTGTGAGAAACACTCAGTTCAAGTCCTAACGCATACCAGTTTAACTGTTGTTAAACTGAAGTTAAAATCAAGTTTCACTCAGCACTCATTCAATGGGAAGAAAAATACTAAATCGCATAGGCCTGCCTTTGTGAAGCTTCTCGCCAGCTTTTATTTAAAAAGTAGGCATTCTTCCGAGTGATACAGCAAAACCACCAGAGCCAAGACTGGGTCAAAATTATCTGGTGGCAATTAAAGGGGCTACCATAGTTACTCAAAGCAAACAGCCCAGCACACTAGCCAGGTGCCCGGCAACCACACAGCAGGATCAGGCAAGGGAATTCTCAAATTGTCCCCCTGTGGCCTGCAAAGAGCGCCTCACGCGCACCAAACCTGGTTCAAGTGATGGCATCAGGAGCAATTAGGAACCCAATTATGATCTGAGTTTACAGGGCAGCTTGATCTGAGTTACAGGCAAGCCACTGGCCTTTTGGCTGATTACTCAGAGAGGAACAAAGACAGTATTAGAGCTGGAGGGTCCCCAACCCATATCCAGTGGCTCCCTTCAGAGAGCTTCTATTCCTAGAGGAGAAACCAACCTGTGAAGCTTCGCCAGCTCCAAAGCTAACCTGAAACTGCACATAGTCTCATGTTCTCTGCTTGTGACTAAAGCATTGATACCGGCTGGCTTGAATCTGACAGCCACTGAGAGATTACATGCATTTTACAGTATATATACTATGTATACATATAGGTATGCATATGCATACAATCTCTCATACATTCAAGGTATTTTATGCAAACATATATAAATATGCTGTCTGATATAGATTTATGTATTGAGTTGACACAGATGTATCTGACTTCAATCTATGAGGTTCAGAATTCATGACTCCCCAGTATTTACCAAATAATTGTTTTGCAAGAGGAAACATTAGGAGAAAAGTAACTTAAAGAGAAGTGGTGGCGATGTTAAGAACACTCACCTAATACACAGCCAGGGAATCTGAAGCCTTGGGGAGAAGAGACTTGGGAAAGTTTCTCAAGGAATACTTCAGGAGACAGCAATCCTGTCAGATTCTCCTTAAAACCAGTTTGGGGTCAAACGGGTTTAAAAGTCATTGCCTACCTTGTCAAAACACCTGCTAGCAGAGCAAAGGTTCTAACAAATCCTGCATTTAAGAAATGTTTAATTCAGCAGTTGCTACATTTATTTGGCTGCGGAACCTGTGTGTCTTCTAACATCTTTCAATGCCTTGGGGAAAGGTGGCCTTATGGGACAAGGTTCAACCCTCTATCTAGAGTCCAGTTCTGCCCAGAGAAATGATGAACTTGGCATACATGACAACTCTAGGCCTTGGAACAGGATGCTGCCTTACTTCTCTATCCCTTCTTCATCCCAGTAGTCAGCAGCTTTCCAGCAGGATGCCACAGGGCCCAGAATGCATGCAGACTGGGTGGGAAAATATGATGCCTTGTTCCCAACTTCAAGAGCCTTGGCTGATTCAGATAAGTTCTCCTGCCAAGGATACTTAAATGGTTGAGAATGACCTAGAAGGCAATCATCTGCCTGAAATAAACTCAAAGATGATACAGCCCTGGGAACTACATCAACATTTTACAGTGAAGATTTGCTGACCCAAAAGCATCAGGATTTGGGCCCAACTGTGCTCCTGAGTGTGGCCTTTGTCAGGGTCCTTGACCAAAACTAAACCTCCAAAACGAGGGGATCAGTGGTGCCCCTCTTTCCCTCTAAAAGATGCTCTGAGGCTAAGGAGGCATGGATATCAATGTGCTCTGGACTCGCCCCTTCTTGTCTGTCTTCCTTCTGCACCACGAGCTCTCTACCAAGGACATTCTTCAACATCTTTGAATCCCCAGGGATAAACTCAGAAATGTCGATTGCTGCTACCATTAAACAGTGGTGGTTGTTCCATGTTTTTATTGTTTCCTGCCCAGATATTCCTCACCTTTGTAGTGTCTGTTTTAGGTGAGGGTTCGCTGAGGGCCATCTCTGGGGCATCTGGTCCTCTTTACACAGTGAGAAGGCACAGAATAAAAAGTTTGTTGGGTGCTGGGCACTGGTGGCTCATGCGTGTAATCCTAAATACTCACAGGAGGCAGAGATCAGGAGGGACGCTGGTTCAAAGCCAGCCTGGGCAAATAGTTTGCAAGACCCTAACTCGAAAAAACCCTTCACAAAAAAGGGCTGGTGGAGTGGCTCAAGGTGTAGGCCATAAGTTTAAACCCCAGTATTGCAACAACAACAACAAAAAAAACACATTTCTTGGGGATGTTTCTAGCACATTTCTCCTCCAATTAATTTTTACAGCTTTGTCCAAAGAGTTTGTGCATGACATCCACTCATGGGCCTTAGCTAGGATGGGAGTGTGTATGCACGTATATAACTGTTCTTGTGTGTGTGTGCACATGTATGTTGGGGAGGGAGCAAATCCCAAGTTTTCCCAAGGTTATGCAGCAGCTTAGCATGAGGTGGGTTCTGCTGAGCACAGCATGCTGTCCTACCTCTCAAAGCACACACAGGAGGCCAACAATTCAAAACTGTAGTCCTGGGCTCTCCTCCACTGTGGCCTCTGCTGCCCTCCTTCCCTGCTGTCTCAGGTCCCAGCTCACTATGACGCTCAAGAACATCTCTGTTTGCTTTGGACTCACTATACACAAAAACTCACACACTCAGGGGACACGTGGAGGTGGAGCATGCTTGTTTAAAGATGATCTCCATAACGGCTGCAATCTTTCATTTTTAACGGTCCCACGATCCAGTAGACAAGGGCTGAGGGCTATTCCCCTTTTCTATGGCTTTAAAATACAAGCGGGTGTTCAGGAAGTTGGGTTTCACAAAAGCAAAAGAAGAAAACATGCTAATTCATAAGCAATGGCTTCAAGTCCCCCGCTTCAAGTCTTGGGATGGTTGCCAAGGGTTCCAACCGTGACCACAGCTCCCTATGTGAGAGTTGGGCGGGGGAGTGTAGGGGTTTCTCTGCATTATTCACAGGGTGACCACAAAACCACCTCTGTGCAAAGCTGCTATAGAGAGTGCCGCTTTTGTATGCAAGCTACAACGGACAGCTGGCTGCACTCTTAAAGCAAAGGACATACTAGCATGGGCCCCAAAGCCACACGGAGCATGTGAGAAGGGAACTCTGGGTCACAGAGTAGCTCCTTGGTGTGTTAGAAGAATTTATAAGGTAGGTGAAGAAACCCAGGCACTCCAAGGTCAGCTAGCAGCCTCAAGGTCATGGCAGGAGGGGGTTCCAGCCAGGTCTCCTAATCCCTCTGCAGGAACAGTGGTAGACAAGGCCCATATAGAGAGATGGGGTTATAACCCCAGATGGAACCATGTTAGCACCTGTTTCCCAGGCCAGAAGGTTGGACTAGCCCCTCCACTGGCTTCAGCCTAGGGAAGAGTTAAAGGGCCTCTTGTGCTGCTTGCTACTAATAAATACTCTACTTGGTGTTCAAAGACCCAACTCAGAGACCAGGGTGAGGTAGCTCTCCAAACAACATGCCATGGGCAGCTCTCAGGAGGGCGAAGCAGTCTGGAACCACTCACAACCACCCTTGAGCACAGTAAATGGAAACACATGGCCACAAACACTAGCGTCATCATCAAGATACAGGATGAGGGCACCCGATGACCCACAGTTTCAGGTTGTCTCAGGAGCCTCCAAAGACACGTACTAACCATCACTTAGCCAACCTGCCATGAGATGCCCCAAAATTCAAGACAGCAGCAATGCCAGAAGTGAGCTCAAGCCTGGGAGAGAGTCCCTTGGGCAGACATGGCCCCTTGGTCAGGGCTGCCTAGGCGGCTCTGTTCCACATCTGTCACACGAAATCCCACTCCTATCTGAGGTTCAACTGTGTCCATGTCCCAGCACCCCATGTCTCTGAGGGCAGGAACCTAGCCTCCCCTCATCCTCACCTGTAGAACAGAAATGACAATGGTACCACCCTCATGGAATGGAGAGAAGAAACAGGTAAGGTGAAGCACATAAGTGCTTTCGAGCACTGACACATAGCTATTGAATGAATGGGAGCCATGTGATAACTGTAAAAAATGAGACTCCAAGCCTTCTCTCTTCAGATTAGAGCCTTAGACACTGGCCTAAGAACAAACAAGGCCCTCCTAAGTCCAGAAAAGATAGTCTGCACTGAATTATCCCAATGTACATAGAGAGAAAGCAAACACATGGAATGGAAAGTCCACTGCAGGAACCTAGCTGCCTCTCAAGTCCTGGACCCACAGCTGAGGATCTCTAGCCTGGTCTGGGGCACGTGTAACCTGGAGACAAAAGGTCTGGTTTCTAATCCTAATCTGGCAGACTTGCGGCCAGGGCAGTCCTGGAAAGTTGCTTTCCCTCTGTGAGGATGGCCAGGGCTTCTTGTGGCTCCTTCAAGCTGGAAAGGCGGTCCCCACTGCCCTGGTAAAGAAAAGAGAGATGTAGGTACACAGCCCAAAGAGTCACAATGAGGAAGACCTGAAGCCTCCAGCTACCCTGTCCCAGACCCCAGCTGTGGACACAGCCTAGGGAAGTAGGCTGAACTAACTAACTAGGTTGTGTGGATGAAGGGCCTTCCCAGGCTTTTGAGGAGGACGTGGTCAGAAGTGCACATCCTCAGGACACAGGGACTTTGGGGGAGTTAAAGTGGGGTGCAGTCTTTAGGAAAGAAAGAGAAGGGCTACCCCTCATGGGAACAACTGGCAGCTTGCAGATGTCAGAGTTTCTCCTTGGCCTAACTCCCTAATACTCTTCTTCCTAAGGCTTCATTTTGGGGACCACAGACTTGGCTGATGGAGGTGACCTACTGTCCCTGTCCCTTTCATCCTTCTGTTTTGTTGTTTTGTTTCAGTACTGGAACTAGAGAACTACACCTCTGGTCACTCCACCAGTCCGTTTTTGTGATGGGTTTTTTGGAGATAGGGTCTCACAAAACTATTTGCCCAGGCTGACTTCGAACTGTAATCCTCCTGATCTCTGCCTCTTGAGTAGCTAGGATTACATGCGTGAGCCATTGGTACCCAGCTGCTTCTGAAAGGCCCAACTGTCCCCATTGGGCAGAAGTTAGGAAGAGCTTTAAAGGCCTCATAGCTCATCAAGTCTGTGAGGAACACGATCCCCACATCAACATGTGTCTTCCCAAGGGGCTGTGGTTTCTAATCCCCACCCAAGACCTCAGATGGCAACAAAGCCCCAAAGCCATTTTCTCTCCAAGCACAGGCAGGAGCTGGTGTGAGTGAGATTAGGGACCTGCACTGGTTCTCTGTGAAGACCCTAGCCAAAACCTCTGCTCTTTGGAAAAGGGAGCAGAGGCTTCTTTGTTCAAAGATGCTGGTTCCTGATGCTGCAGAAATGTCACAGGACAGATGGGACAGAGGTACCTACTTCCAGAAGACCCTAGGAGCCCAGTGGGGCAGAGCAGCCCACTGTTTGTCTTTGAAGGTGCATTCTTCAAACACCAGGCCTCACACCCACTGACTTAATTAGCTAACGATCTTATTTGTGCATTTCAAGACAAGATTATTGGCCAGGGAAGTGGCAGCTTCCCTATGAAATCCCTACCTTCAGTGTACACCCCCGTACACACGTGTACACACCCACATGCTCAGAACCAGTCCATGGACAGGGCCATCTTGCATATAGCTCTAAGCAGTCTGTATTTGGATCAGTGTCCAGATGTAGCCAAAGGCAAAGGAAGGACTCTAAATACCCAGCACTCCATCAACCCCCAACACTATGCTTCTTTTGGACGTCGACCTGCATCCTCCAGCCATAACCCGGGTTATTAAGGAGGGAGGAGGTCTCCGGTGCCCAAGGGGAACTAAGAGAACTGTGTGGAGATGTGCCCCAGGTGAAAGAAAACCACACTAATTCATTAAACTGTCCCTGGTGTC
Source organism: Castor canadensis (assembly GCF_047511655.1). Taxonomy (NCBI): domain Eukaryota; kingdom Metazoa; phylum Chordata; class Mammalia; order Rodentia; family Castoridae; genus Castor; species Castor canadensis. The sequence goes on along the minus strand of NC_133396.1, from coordinate 32,896,126 downwards.
CCTAAAGGACAGAGGAAAAGAGGGGGGAAGTTCTGAAAAAGCTTGCAGAGCCAAGATGATAAAACATGACACTCTGTGTACATAGAAGAGCATATAAATGCACAGGAAAGCTGTGTCTGAATATTCTCCAAAGTAAGAGCAAGTGGTGGGCCGTGCAATTGTGCAAAGGGACCTTCACCTTTTCTCTAGGGTCTTTCAAGGGAGACTGACTTCCTGTACTACTGTATGCATTTTAACAAAGCCTTCCTTTTCTCTCCTTTCTCTCTTTTTAAGCTGGGAAATGCCATTTCCAGTTGCCACTTAGCCAAGGAAGGAAATAAATCTTTTCCTACCCGCTCTTCTTTCATTTTGAAGAAAGGAGAGAAAACCCTGTTCCCCTCCAATGTTGAATTTTCTGAAGGTCAAATTCTAGTGCCTATAAACTTTGATAATGTCTCTATAATTTACTGTTTTTTATAGACTCTATAGCTTTTAATAGCAAAACAAGTAATTTTTCACTGCTCATTTGCAGCATGCAAAGGGGAAAAAAAATCCGTCGTGCCTGATGTGTCTGAGCAGTAAGACTCTATTTTCCTTTCTAAGTCAGTAAGTGAACTAAAAATTATTTCTTACAAATAGATGTATATATCCATAATAGACAGATAATGTATGCGTCTATCTATAATCAAGCCTGGGGAAAAACAGGATAAATGAAGAGAGCTACCCATCCCCTAACAAAACTGTACTTCGTTAAATGCATCTGTGTTTGAGAAACTCCTGGTGGACACAGTCAAAGATTTCTTGGGTCACCAACCAATAAAAAGAGACAAATCCTATAATGCCAGTCCTCCCTGTGTGTACAGAAAATTCCAAGGTGGGGCAGATCTGTCACATTGGTTCTCATTCAAGACAGGAATGGAGAGGGGCTACGACTGGGCTGGGTCATGAGTCCTGTATATGTCTGGCACTGTTCTCACCTGATTCTAAGGTTTTCAGAGCTAATGCAACTAATTTGCAACTAATGCAAATGAAAGCCCAATAACCAGGTGTTATCCGCCAAGCCCCTGGAGGAGAGGCCTAGGGACAAACACACCTGTGTCCTGTGGCAGTAAAGCTGAACCATTCTCTGATGGGGCCTTAGACCTCAGACTCATTCTTCATATGTCCACTGTTGCTCTTCCTTCATGGGACAGGGAGCCAGCTCGGGATGTCGGTTATTAACAGCTTCGACAGCAAGAACCATGCTTCCTGCCAACGTGTCGTTCTAATGGGGTGAGGGTGATGGGAAGAGAAGGTGCCTCCACACATCTCCGGGCAGGCTCCCTGCCAAAACCCGCCACACACCGGCTTCCTGTTCATTTTGCCTCATGGATGATTTTTAAAGCTTTTTAATTGTCCTTAATAAATTACCTACATGTGTGCAATTGTTACAATAGTTTCATTAATTTTCCTTGGTGCATCTAAGCTGTTTATCACAGAAGTGTTAATGGAAAAGAAAAACATGTCAGGCAGGCTCTATCTCACACACTCTGGGCTTGGGTAAATTAATGCTTATGGGATTGCTTTCCTCACCACAAACAATTAGGGACATCTTTATTTCATCCTAGCAAATCATCTTTCAGCAAGGCCAAAGGACTGTGCCCACCGGAGAGCCCCGGAAGGCCTGCCTCATGTTGAGTAACTGGTGACTCTATCCCCACTCTCCCTCAGCTGAAATCGAAACCGAGTCCTCGGCACTCACAGCAGGCCCCAAACCAACTAGGATGGACACATTAAGGATATTTCGATGACAAGCTTCATAATACTTGAGGCTTTCAACCAGATGTAAACTGTTGGAAGTGGAAGCCAACCATGGGGTCCTGCAGCAATGGTGGCAGGGAATGCAGACCTGAGGTCATGCAATCCACGGAGGAACTGACTATCTGGCCTTCCAGTCAGTCCGTGGAAAAGAGGAAGAGGCTGCTGAGTGCTTGGGTATAAAACCTGAGACTCCCAATGTGGTTCCACAAACTTAACCTCTGATCAAGGGCTTTACTCATGTGACAGAGTTGCCGGGACTTGAACACACATGGATGGAGCCCTCTGCAACGCGTCCACTGTACCTGAAGGTCACCTTTCCAGAGCAGAGCAATTTAAAATTCAGAACGTGAACTGTTCGGAAGCTGTTCGGAAGAGCTTTTAAGAGGGATGGAGGGATGGTCAGTCTCCTTGAAGAACATGGATTTTTTTTTTTAATTTGACTTTTATGAAGCAACCAAGCAGCAGAGCTTATGTGAGTGGAGCTACAAGATGAAGTTTAGAGTCTTAAGAACTGCTCCAACTTGACCCCAGCCCTCCTTCCCAAACAGTCATTTCTTGCCACACTAGATTATGTGGTGTTGCCCTAACACACTGAGCCTTCAGCTGTGCAAGCTGCTCTGTCAGAAAGCTCTTCCTATTTCAATCTGTTCTTTCAAACTCCCATTCCTCCTTTAGAGTAGTGCTTTCTGTCCCCCAGGGAGCCAATCAGTCACCAATGTCCCTATAGCATGTGACTGCACCTCCTTTACAGCCTAGTGGGCTTTGTAAGACTATCCCCTCAGTAGAATGGATCGTCAATATTTTCTGCAGCCGGCATTCCTCAAGGTGTCAAAACCAAGAACCTCTGCTGGGGCCTAAAAAGCTCACCTCTGAAGAAAAGCCCTACACTATATGCTTGGCACCTTGGCACTGAGACATGTAACACAGAGTCCCTCCGGGGGTCCCCAGGGTGCTGGGTCAGAGCATCCCACTCTTGCCTTACAGCAGGACCTTCACTTCTAGCTTCTCAGTACAGGCAATAAATCTAAACTTTCCACCACCCTCTGGGGGAGCCCACCTAATATAGCCCCGCCCACCTCTCCAACCTCCCCTATCGTTGCTTACTGCTTTCTCCTTCGGGTCCTCTAGCTCTTTTGGTCCCTGAATTCACAAAGCTTGCTCTTGTCTTGACTACACGGGCCAAGTCACTTGCCTAAAAGTCTCTGTCCTTGGATGGTCATGTGCCTCAGAGGGGCCTCTCTGACCATTCTGACTAAATGACTACCCTCAGAGCCCCAGCCCCTTCCCCAGTGCTTCTCTAACCTAACACTCAGCTCTTGACGCTGATCAGGGTCTGCAAGTAAGGACTATATTCACTTTTCATTTACAGTCTGACTCTGTTAGATTACAAACTTCACTGAGTTTGCTATCTTGTCCCCAACCCCAAACAAAACCTGACACATAATCAGGACTCCTAAAATATCTGTCTCATGAATGAATGAAACTCATTTTGGCATAGAACAAAGTTTGATCTCCTGAGTCCTAGAGAAATCTCTGTATCCTGAAAGTGCCTGGTCCTGCTGCTGGAAGTGGGGATGGAGAACACTTCGGAGTTAGGGGCCACACCTCCAGGGAACATGGGTAAACACTCTGCCCAAATTAACAAAAACTAGTTGCATGTTAATATATGCTGCCTCCTCCTTGAACAGCTTATGAACACTATAATTTTCTTCACTGAAACACTGTCTTACAGAACCAGCTCTCCTAATTATAGATGTTTGTATCCACTGTAATCTTCATACAATTAAACCTACTAAAAAGAATAAATGGTTAAATGCCCCATTGCCCTGTCACAAACCCATCCCTCCCCTATACCAAAACACAAACAAAAAAACAATCAACAACACAACAAAAACACCCAAAGGTGCTGACAATACCAGGTTGAGCCATAAACAGATGAAAATCCTAAGAAAACTGAAATTTGAGCTGACACAGAACTTTGTCATGACAGAAGGCAAAGTCAACTTTCAACCTCAAACCCCAGCATCTGACAGCTCAGCGCCTGACTTCAATGTCACATAAAAGGCTCGTGCGTATTGAACAAAATGTCTCATTTCAGGAGCAAACATCTTCCTTACACAATTCACCTCTAGACACAAACACATGGCTTTTCTGGGATCATCTCGGAAAGATTTCACAAAGGCATTCCTAGCCCCGGGGTGTTTATCAGGAAGTCTGCAGTGACTCCTCTGGGGCCAGGCAGGTTTAGCGATAAATTTCTCTTTGAGACACTGCATCCTGGGGAAAACAACCATGCAATTGTCATGAAAAAGCTCAGACATCAGCTACTAGCTGAGGCTCACAGCCCCCTTTTAAGATTCAGCACTGTGCCACAAGGAGAAGGGTATCAGACCAGCAAATGCCTGGGTCCTTTTGCTTCAAGTATCAACAGGACCCTGAGCCCAGCACGGTTATCTGAACCCCTGAGAAGCTGGTACTAGTAAAGGAGAGTGCACAGAGAGGCTTAATTACACCACGAAGGGGACCCACTCCTGCTGGGCCTTCCTCCTCAGAAAGGTGTCTACTCTAGGTATCTTGAAAGGTCCTCATTCCTGCCTGGGCCACTTTCAATACTAGTTACTTAGATGCGGCAAGCCAGGGCATCAGGCCTTCACACAAGCAGAATCTTCTTTTCTGTTCTCTTAGGGACAAAGTTCTCTAGCAGAACAGCAAGCTGGCCTAGCACAAAGGCCTAGGCCATCTCACAGCTCTGCAGGAATGCCACCCAGGCCTCTCCACATGGAGCCCCCTGTTCCTTATCTGCATTCTGGAGAGGGTGACAGGATCTGCTGCCTAAGGTTGCTGGTGACGCCCTGTGGATGCTCCATGAATGCTAACTGTGGTTATCAGGCAAAGGAGGTCTGGACACCATGCAGTGGGATTCAGCAGGTTTACTAGGGCCTTTGTAATGCTTGTCCCTAAAAGGCCCCGTGGGTCTCTCCTGAGACTTGGAGACAGAGGTGTCTGAGGAGGGGGAAGGTAGCAAGGAGCAGTAAACACTTGGGTTCTCTGATTTCCCTCCTGGCTCTGCCCTTGTCCATCCCCATATGGGGCAAGGGACACTCAGGGCCTCTGATCCTTGGATTTATCAGGGAAAAATAGTGGATTTGTCTGCCCACTATTTTATAAGGAAAGAAGTACAGTAGTCTGCCTGAGGTTCACTGCCCCCAAGCCAAGCATGTCACCCTTGGCTCTCATCCTGTACTCCAGAGAAGCCTACACAGTAGGGACAAAACTTATCTGCCTCTGAGGCAAATGGGGCTCACAGAAGTGGTTTGTCCAAGGACACACAGTTAGTGAGTGATTGTGTCCAGCTGGGACCCCAGAAAGGTGAGCCCCATAACAGACCTGGCTCACAAGGGCAGAGCAGTCTAATTCAGTGTTCCACTTTGCTCTTTGACCTTGGGATCCCTCGTGGGCACCAAACTCTCCCCTCCATACAATGGAGCTTGTCCTGCAGGTCCAGAGTAACAACATTCTAGGGCTTTCCCGCACAGCAGCCTCTGGCACAGTTCAATGGCAATGCCTTCCTCATGCCTCTCTTGGGTGGCTGGGGCACAGGGTGGCAGATGGGGAGCAGCAGTTCCGGCTGGAACTGCGTGTGCCACTGCAGCTGCCAGGAAGTCTCATTAGTCAGCACCAACAGCTGCCACAAAACATGTAGCACCACCAGAGATGAGCTGAGACCCCACAGAACCTTAGGGGTGCCTGGAAAACAGGAGGGGCCAGGGATAAGCAGAACTTATGCAAACTTCAAGGGGTTCAGAGTACACCATCTCTTCACCTATGGTCAAAGTCACAAATAAATCACCTGATGACACAAGCCTCTCCCAGCCCACATTTCCCTAAGCTCCAGCTGTGAGCTTGGTCAGGTTTTCTAATTAGGAATGGGTCCTCAGCTGCCGACAGGCCGGAGGTTCCAAGCTGTCCCCAAGGGTCCTGAAGCCCTGAGCCACCAAGTTTCTTATTTCCCTGGCCAAGTGGGAGGTGACTCCTAACCTCTTTGAAGTTGGCTAGATAAAGAGTCTCCCCTATTACTGCCTTTCCTCATCCCTCAAGTTTTTCGGGTTTTTTTTTTGCAGTACTGGTGCTTGAACTCAGGGCCTACACCCACTCCACCAGCCCTTTTTTGTGAAGGGTTTTGTTGAGATAGGGTCTCGTGGAATTATTTGTCCAGCTGGCTTCAAACTATGATCCTCCTGAGTAGCGAGGACTATAGGCATGAGCCACCAGCGCCCCTCAAGTTTTGATGTGGGTAAGCATTCTCTGACTCTCCTGTCCTCAGAGCATCAAATTTCTGGTACTGTCTGAAATACCAGGCCCCATGAATACCAGCAGGAGATGCCACTCTACCTGTCAAAAGAAAAGAAGGATACATGGCCCCAGGCCAGCACCTTCCTCATTCTCACCCTGCCTGCCCTTCGCAGGGCCTTCCCAGGGTCTTTTCAATATCCCTTCTCAGTTTTCACCCATCTCATCCTGGCAACAGAACCTGGGTTTGGAGCTGTTTCCCATAAGAAGGAACACACTGAACAAAACATCCATTTTTTTCTGGGGAGAAGGAGAGGAAAGATGGTTGACTGGTCAGGCTGCAGAAGACCCTATGGAAGCAAAGATCCCTAGGTTCCTTAAGGAAAATAACCTCCCAAATAAAAACTTCTCCAAGTTCCAAATCTTCCAGCAACTTCCCCTTTAAGAGAACAAAGTTAGTCACGCTTGAAGACCAAGAAGGTAAATGTTTCTAGAAGGTTTAACCACCACAATGCTGAGGGAGGGAAGAAGGGAGGGCAGAAAATGGCTGAGAGAAAGTGAAAAAGAAAACAGCCCCCAATGGATGCACCTGCAGTAAGCATCATGGAGGGACTTGATCTCCCAGTTTTCCCTTCTAAAGTCTGAGGTTTATAGAACTGTCGAGCCCTTAAGCTGGGATTCAAACCCAGTTCCATGTGACTGCAGAGGTCTGCCTCTGTGCTAATGATATTTTCACACTTCTCTCAAACCTGACCTCCCTGAGCCCGCCTAGCTCAGGCTCTGGGCGGTGAGTGGCAGAGTGGGGGTCGGGGGTTGGGGACAAAGAGATGGGCAGCCAGATCTCACACTCTTGTTACTCGGGAGCCTCGGAGCTCATAGCAGCACAAGCGGATTGAAAAGAGCCAGCCGTGGGCCCTGGGAGAGGGTACAACCCCTCCCACTGGCTCTCCCTGCTCAGCCATCTTGTCCGTGTGAGTCACCAGCCCAAGCAAGGGTGTGGGTGGTTCTGCAAACCCATCCCCGTCAATGGAAACAAAATACAAAGACTCATATCCTCACATCCGTGGGTTACCAGCGTCACTGCCTCCTACAAAGGGCCCTGCTGCCTGAAAACATCACCTCCAGTGCTGCCAGGTGTCTGCTGCCCCAGGGAGCAGCAGAGGGCAGTGTTGACAGAAGCAAGCTGGCCAGTGCCCTATAGCCCCTTGCCCACCAGGAGTGGCCCTGACCTAAGCCTAGTTCTGAGCCCCACACCTCCCTGGGCTTCTGTTTCCTCAGCAGTAAGAGGAGATAGGCCGGGCCCATTCCTTCAGATGTCTCTACACTCTAAATACCAGAGACGTCAACTCTCCAGGCACAAACGACAGTAACTGTGGCCTTCTGGGGAGACCAGATGACCAGGCCAAAGCCACCTTACTCCCTCATTTCTGACCCTGGGAGGCCAGAAAAGCACGTCCATACCAAATGGCACAGGACACGTAAATGAACAAACACACCTTCCAACTCAGTTCGGTGTGTGAGCCCACACAGGCTGCCATTCATTCAAGGCCTGGGGCAGCCTGCCAAATTATAAATAGACCTGCTCATTTTTTAAGATGACCAGCTTCTCAGCAAAGTTCTCTGGCCTTTAGCAGTGGTGTGGGTCCCACCCCTCTTAACCCTTTCTAGCTCCACAAAGAACCCAGTTCTAATCTAGCCAGGCTAACTAAGCAAAGGCACACACTCAACACACACAAACCCCGAGCATGGCTGTCTGACAAACTGGAGCTGGTTGATGTGGAGCCCACAGATACAAGGGCCAAAAGAGTCTCCAAGCCATGAGACAACAAACACAAAGCTATTTAAGAAGGAATGAGGGCCCTGGCCTCCTAGGCCCCAGCAAGTGCCCAACAGCTGGGCCCAGAGAGTTGTCTCCTTCACTCCTCAGTCCTGTTAGCACACAGACACCCACTGCCACCTCTTCAGCTCAGCTAAGGGTGAGTCCTGCCTCCCTACCCTGCCAAGCACAGCTTAAACTGCCTGGCACGGCTTCTAGGTCAAGAATGCCCAAGGGTGATCTGAGGTTGAAATATCCACCTCAGGGGAGACCAAATTGTGAAAAACACTTACCTTACCCACAATAAGCAAAGAGACCCTGCCGGTCTTGAATCTCAGCCAAAACAGATCCCACATGCCCACGCCAAGAATCATGGGCACAAGTGTACAATGCGCCTCTGTTTGCTAGAGAAAGGCACTTACACCTTCGTTCAGTTATCTTCCTTCAGCCGCATTTACAGTGTCAATAATATGTGACCAGTATGTATATTCTGGGGGTCTCTTTACCCACTGGGTAATAAGCCTCAAATTTCTCTTCATTGTTTCAACTTCCCCTTCTGGCCCCTCACACACTAGGCCAAGACTCCGGGCCACCCCAGAAGAATCCTGAAACGTATTCACTTATTGATAAGAAATAAATGACTCTTGGGCTCTAAGCTCCTTCAAAATCACAGTCCCTCTCCCAGGGCTGGCACAGGACCTACAATAGGCACCCTGTTCTTGATATAAATGAAGGTCACCTGCAGGTAGGACTCTGTGGTACTGGTGAGGAAAGCTTGGGTTGGCCCAGCTCTTTCCCCCTGAAACGTGCAGTCTTTATCATCAGTCAAGAAGGTGCCTTCTTCAGGGTTCTCCATGTCAGCCGAAAGCACAGTGTGACAAGGAAATGAGTGCAAGCCCTCATCCAAACCTACCCGCATCTCTCAGCCTCCCACATGAAAAGCACTATCAATCACACCAGCTTGATCCCAGCAACCAAAACCTGCCAGGCTTCCTAGCCCCACCAGTGGGCACAGAACTGTGCCCACACTCATGCCTCAGGATGCTGAGGCATATTCAAAGTGTCCTCTATTACACCAATATCAGACTGGGATTTCCAGTGTCCCCCCACCCTCATTAAACTCCTCATCCACACCCACTTCCAATTCTTTCGTACTTAAAAAAAAAAAAATGTAGCTTCAAAAGGTCCTTAGAAGGCGTGCTTTGTTTCCTTAACTGAACATTGGTTTTCAAAATAGTCTTGCCCTTCCTGCCCCTCCCCCTCCCTGTCACTGAGCAACAGAAATTAAATTGATTCCCACTATCAGCACTCTGCATCTTGGTGATTATGCCCAGCCACCAGAAAAGTCTGCTCTCTCTCCATCCCGTAAACAGAAACCCTGTTGCTAAATCCAACCCCATAGCTCAGAAAAGGGGAGGAAGGGGGATGGAGTAAGAGCGGGCACCCGAAGGGCACAGGTAACAATTTATGGTCCTCTTGTCGCTGTGGTCTTATCTCTACGGCCAGCCCCTTCTGAGAAATGGTGCCCGTTACTAAATCCCAGGAGAGCCGGCCTCTGGTACCCAGCCGTTTGAGACAGGTGGCTCAGAAGGGAATGGAAAGACTACTGTGGAGAGCCACCCTACTCTCACCATCTTCCTTACCTCAGCATGCCACCACCAGATGTCCAGATCAGGGGACCACCTGCCTCAACCCACCTCAACTAGAGAAAGCATAGGGAAGATAAGAGGCTGCAGTGAGAAGCGAAGGCTCAACCTCCCCAGGTAGGCCCTTCTACAACCTTCCATAACCACCCAAGTCCAAGTGAGGTCCCCTTCTCCCTCTTGTAGAACACACTGTACTTTCCTTTCAGAGCATCTCTGACAATCTGTAATTAAGCATGTGCATGTGTCTGTGTAATGTCAGTCTGTCGAATGTCAGTCTCCCCCACTAGATTAGGCCTCCTGAGGGCCAGACCATGGCTGCCTTCTCTCCCAAAGGATCAAGCACTCAATAAATATTTATTGAATGAGCAAAAGAAAGAATCTCTTTACTGCAGGCTACTAGAAACAGGGTACACACTTATTTTTGGGTCTCTGGGAATAATTTAACCCACACTATAATGCAGGAAATATACCATAGGAACCTGTAAGGCTCCTCTTTCTTCTTTCTTCATACCTCCCTTTATTTTTATCCAAGTAACCAGCCAGAAAAATGCATCCTGCCCCATATGGAAGAAAAGGCAAAGCCATGGATGAAAGTTTCAGGAAAAACTTTGGTAGAGTGAACAATGGAATCTTTCTACCTGGCCACCCACTAAAACATCCTTTCCTCCTCTCCCCTGGCTCTAGTACACATCCCCTGATTCAATCTCCAGTCTATTCTATTGCCATGTCACAATCCCTAGGACAGTAGTCTCCTGTCCAGCCCTTCCCAAAGCTGGAATTTGAGTTTTGACCTGACCCAAGTTCCATTACTGCCATCAAAGAGGTTTGGCTCACTGAGTCATCATGCTGAGGACCTAAGAGCAAAAGCCAAGTGACTTCATATATTTATTTCTACCTCACTTTGTTCCAAAAGGGATGGGAGGTGTCTTGCAAAAATATCTACAACATGATAAGAAGAGATGAAGAAACAAGTCAGGAAGGGAAATACCATAAATTCCAAAGTTAGGTTACTGCCCCAAAGTATACATCACGATTGATAAAGGCATTCCCAAGAAAGACTAAATTCCATACCCTCAGGAAGATGGGAAATATTTCTGCTAAAATTCAACAGACATTCTACATACTGAACCAATGTCTTGGTTCAACCTTGGGGATGCACCAACAATGCACACACCAGGCTCCAGGCACCAGGCTCCAGGCAGTGAGTGTCTCTGACGCCCTTGAGTCTGATGTCAAAAACCTCTCAGCTAGGGACAGGCAGGTTCCTGGAGTCCAACCAGGAGAAGGGACAGTAAAGGTGGGGAAGATTTTTCTTCTACAATCCACATCTCTGCTTGCACAGTAACCCTGCCTGACCTTGGGCAGGACTAGATGCTCTCCTTGTCCTTCCTGTTCTTAAAACTTTGATGACTTTATGACTCACAGTTGTCATATTCAGGAGTGGTGTTATTGGAATGTCTGTGGCAATCATTAATCTTTCACTTCCAAGATGAGACTTAACTTTCCCATTGTGTATGCTCTCAGAGCTACTCTGCCCTTACCCCACACCCAGGGACCCCTCTGTCCCCAACTCCTGAATCTCTCAACTTCCATTTCCCGTGCTTGCTCACCCCCAGCCAGGCTCACACTGGAGCCCCTCTCCCTTCATCAGCCTGGCTGGGTATCAGGATTCTAGTTTTTTTCCATACTTCGCAGAGAACTCAATACCCAGAACACAAGCACAACAGTTTTTCTCAGAAATGTATGAACATGCATTCTTCCTTCTTGTATCATCTACTCCCAGTCTCTGTCATAACAGCAAACATTTACTGGGTGCAGAACTTGGCGTCACACCCTCCACTGAGCCCCTTTCATGAATTCCCTCATTTACTCACCACATCCCAGGAAGAGAGTTATTTGATTATTCTCCCATCCTACCAGTCAGCATTCTGAGACTCAAACATGGTCATGTCCCTGCTCAAAGCCAGGGCAGGTTTATCTCATTCCAAAGCTCTTAATTGTCACACTGTCCAGTGATGCCTGGTTCCACAGCCTGTTAGGATCTTTCCAGTTTTAACTTATTTGTCACTCAGGGCCTTTTCAGACATGTGCTCATCCCACAAACTAAGCCTGTAGCACCACAATGCAGAGAAGAAGCTGTGGGGTTTGTGGCCCAGCAGACTTGAACTCCAATTTTACTCATAGCCCCACAGCCTCTCAGAGCTGTGGACTCCCATGTGTAGTGGAGAGCTAATAATCCCGGGTCTCCTGAGATCACAGCGTGGCTATCACATGAGTGTGGTACTTCCTGGGATTCTTCTAGGAGGGATGAGCTTACCTCCTACATCTCAGAAGTGAAACATAAACCCACCACTAGGTCCCATCTGAAGATCAATGAATCCATCACCAGAGACCTCATGTGAAAGCCTCATGCCCCAAGGCCTCCCCAGCTGGGAGGCCCCATGAAGGTGCAGAAATGATTTTCTAACTAAGTGGTGAGCAAGCTGTATTGACTTTGAGTGCAAGAGGAACTCAGGAAGTTTTAAAGGTTCTCACTATAAATAAATGATTAGTGGGGTGATGGCTTATCGTTTCATCCCACAATATATATATGTAACATGACATCACACAGCACCCCATTAATATATACATTGTCAACTAAAATTTTTTAACTTAAGCATTACATTGTTACCCCCCCAAAAAAATTTTAAATTAAAAAAATGTATACCACTAAAAGAATCTGGAGGGAGACTATCATAGTAACACATGAGTACAAGCAAAAAGACAAGAACCCCATATAAGCATGGCTTTGGGGCTGATCGACACATGCTGGGGAGTCATTACAGTCATACTCCACAGGGACAGTCCATGCTTGAGAAGTCTATGAGGCCAGGTGTGTGTGTGGGGGGGAAGGGAGTGGCTGTGTACAGTGGAAAGTTTCTAAATTCAGAATTAAGGGACTTGGTTTCAAAACACAGTTTCTACTATATTGGTTTCCTAGAGTTACCATAACTAAGTACTACAACCCAGGTGGCTTAAAATACCAGAAACCTATTGTCTCGCTCTCCTTGGGGCTAGAAGTCTGAAAATCCTATGTTAGCAGGCTTAGTTCTTGCTGAAAGTGCTAGGTAAAATCTGTCCCCTGCCTTTCTCCTACCTTCTGGCAGCTGCCCACACTCCTTGGTGCTCTTTGGCTTGTGGACACATCAATCCCATCTCTGACTACATCTTCACAAAGCATTACTGCTGTGTGCACCCTCTGTACCCAAATCTCCTTCCTCTAATAGGGCTGCCATTGTGTTAGGACTCAACCCAATCAAGTACACCTCAAGCTAACTAGCTGTATCTGTGAAGGCTGTCTCCAAATAAGGTCAAATGCCGAAGTTCCAGGTGGATCTGAATTTGAGAGAGGTCACTAATCAACCAAATCACCCATCCCTCAGTGCACAACCTCACAGAAGCCAGCTGAGTTGTCATGCATCTCTACCACAGAAGGGAGGATTTGAGAGACATGACATGGCACCCATGACATAGGAAGGGTCCATCCTCATGCACTGAGTCAATGCAACACAGATATGCTTGGCTGGAAGTGGGGAGCCCCTGCAAGTTGGTGAGCAGAGGCCTGATCAGTAGACAGGATTTGAGGACAATGCATTTGGAGGGGAGGGCAAGATGGATTCGAGCAAGAAAGAGTGTAGTGGGGACCACGTCAAGAAGCAGAAGTAGTTCAGCCCAGCTTGGGACAAGGACCACAGGTAGGAAAGATAAGCGGTGAACACACAGGTGCTTGTCAGATAAAATCAGGCTTCAAGAAGAGCCATCAGTAGACAGCTGTCCCAGACAGGAATCCAGGGCAAGACATCAGGCAGGCATCAGTGAGAGAAAACAAGTCTGGAACATTCTAATGGAAATGTCCATCAGCTGGGGCATGGGGCAGATGGGGAGACACCTGGCTGCAGGTAGAGATCAGAAGTAGAGGACTGACGGCTGAGGTCAGGTGTACAAAAGGGGCTGAAAGGATGAACATCTCTAGAGAAGGGACCAAGAGCAAGGACAGAGCCTAAGGACAGCCTGCCTGACTCCAAGCCCTTCAAATGCCTGGCTATGAATGTCTCCATCTAAAGCTATCCCCAGTGCCGGGAACAACTAGGAAAACACACACAGCAGAAATCTGAGACCTTGAAGCACTAGCAGCAGAGTCTCCTGCAGGAGGAGGCAGCAGGCCAGGCATGGAAGAGCAGCCACCAGCACAAGCCCCTTCCAGACTGTCAAACTTGTGCAAGCCTTATGGCTCCTTTGGGCCTCACAAACCCTCCAGGTCACAGATGAGGAAACTAAGACCCCTTCTGATGCTGAAACTCTGATTCTTATCTACCCAGAGCCACAGTAAGTACCTGGTAATTCAATAATTCAATTAAGAAAGCTCAATTTTTTTAAAGCTTAATATTTAATGGAAGGGTTATGAAGTACAACACAACTCACTGTGATTAACAGTCACAATTAAAGACTGAACGTGTTGAGAGAAGAAAGGCACGGCTTAGTGGGAACATATCTGTATAGGAAAGTCACACCTACCAGCTAGGAGAATCCTTATCTCCATGTTCCACACCTAGCCAAGCACTGGACCAGAATTTCTGGCCGATTTGCCCAGCCACAGCGGGATGCTACTGGAGGGCACAGCGTCAAGTGGGGTCCCTCCCCCACCTTCCCAGCACATCAGATCATGCTTGCTGCAGAGCTGGAACAGAGCCCACCCTGAGCAGTGGTCTCACCCTCTTCCCACCCCAATCAAGTCTTGGAGAAAGAGGAAGATCAGAGAAGGAATGTGATCTCCAGACAAGAAGACAAGTGGCCTTCCCATGTCAGGGAAACCCTTACTCCTAGATCACAGGTGTTTCTGGCCTCCAGCAACCCAGCTGCAGGGTGCATGCAGAGATGTCCCACTTGGCTATGCTACAACATAGCTGGCCTGCTGTCCCTGTGGCTGTGGCTGTTCAACTTGTACATTCAAAGGAAGATGCAGACAGCCACAGTGCAGAAGGGCCGATTCTACCTGCAACCCATTTAACATTTGATATGAAGACCCAGGGCAGCTGAGTATGACCTACCGGGATTTGTCCACCCAGCCACTTCCAACTTCCCATCCTCAAGCGAAGGACTGCTGTATTGGTTACAATTTGATACTGACTGGGTTTCAGCAACCGTGGGCACTTTTCTAACAGTGAAATAACTAGAACTACACTGTCTCCAGTTGCAGGCTTTATAGCTGAAGGCAGAGCAAATAGAGTTTCTCTCTGTGGCTCTTGAAGGAGCCTTCTCCAGGTTCCTAAAACAACCAGCGTTAACTCAGGAAGAAGCCAACCCAGATCCATCAAACAGTGGGAGCTCCTTCATCACTCTATACTTTGATCCCTTACCCAACCACCATGGCAGCCTTGCCCCACTTTCTCAGCGTGGCCACCCTTGAGTGAAAGCATGAGCTAAGTCTAGATAAGCAAGCAGGCCAGGGAAAAGTGATGAGGGGACATCCTGAGCCCTTCAGGTTTGAGAAGTGAGTGCAGTCCTGGAATCTCTTTCATGGGAAGAAGAGGGGTGAAGAGCAAGAACTAGAAAAATAAATCCAATGAAAGCAAGGTCATTGCCTTTATAGGTATACGTGTTTCTTAAGTGAAAACTTTTGAATGAATGAACAAATAGTTGACTGTCCTGGATTATTAGCATGTCTTGGGCCCCAATGTGTCAAATAGTTGGGTACAAAGAAGAAACAGTCTTTCCTGTCCCCAAGGACAACCCCACAGGGACAGCATCAACACTTATTATGGATGCTAGAGAATCACATGAGAAAAGGGTGAGCTTGGATTGGCAAAAAAAAAAAAAAAATATATATATATATATATACATATATGTATATTTAAAACCAATATTAATTAAATATAATGGCTGACATGAACTGTTTGCCATTCATGTCTAATTACTGTGCAGCAAAATGATGGTGTTTACCATTAAAGGTACATGGCGTTAACATGGGATGAGTTTTCTATGGAGGCAACACAATTTCCAATGAGTAGACAATGTGTAGATACTTTTATTCATGGCCATCTGCTAACAACCTTGAGGCTCTGGAGGGAGTCCTGCCCTTAGGGAAAATAAGACACATATGATTTAAAATGGAACCGTATGGAGCACTCACTGTGTGAGGTCTGGTGCAGAGGACTTACATGCATCATCTCCTTTAAGACTCCCAAACCAATATAATACATTCTACCACACCAATTTTACAGTAGATTAACTGGCCCAAGGTCACACAGTTGGGAAGTGATGGGGCCAAGAACTGGAAGCCAGGTCTGCCTGCCTCCGGTGTCCATGTACATCGCCACTAACAACTGCAGAGCAAATGTACAGAAAACAAGTCTGGAAGGGCAACGCCAAAATGCTAATTGTGGCTGGCTCTCCGTGAGATTATGGTCTTCCTTTTGCTCAGCTATCTGTCTGTAATTTTTTATAAACGTTCTATAACAAATGCAAATTGCCAGGGGGTTGCTGTTTGGCTGGTTTGTTTTTTAAGGATAACAGCTCCACTAGCTATGATCCCCCCCTTCCCTAACCAGAAGCCAAACTGATGGTGGGAGTCCAGGCGTGCAGGGCACGAAAAGTCCTAGCCGGTCATCTAGGCCAACCTTCAGTGTGCTGTAGATGTCCTTGCTATCTTGTACCTAACAGATGGTCCTCACTTTCATCACAGCCTCCCTGGATGCTGGGTGAGTGGATGGAAGCTCCAAAAACATCCAGCTGAGAAGGACAGTAGCGACAGTCACTAGATTGCTACTGGATGAAAATGGCTTTCCCAGCATCTGACAGCACACTACCAGATTTTCCTCCTCTTGCTAGAAGGGACAAAACAATGCAACACAAAAAAGTTTCCAACAAAGAAGCCACCTTTTTCCCTCCCAGGGATCTCAGAGCAACACTGCCTATTTGGTGACTGACTGTGTGGAATGAGGGTGAAATGCAGGGCTAACTCAGAACAGCCCAGGTGCACCCAGAAGGTCCTGCCCACCTGTGGCCAGGTCCATGGGTCTGCCCTGGTTACAAGGAGCACACTCTTCCATACAGCAAGGACTGTTCCCACTTTAGGAAGAGGCATCTATACTGGAAAAGAGCTGGCAGACACCAAGGACAAGGGCTATGCCCAAGGCATGTGTCACTGTGTTGAGCCTGGGAGAGTTCTCTTCTGACACCTACGAAAAGAATGGGCTCTGTTCCTGGCTCACAGAATGCATTACAATATATATATACTGAGTGACAAATAGGTTGTTACTTGGAGAGTGGAGGGCACTCAAAATAAAAGAACTGAGGTAACTGGGTGCATTTACCTTAGAAAACAGAAAATATGGCAGACGTGGGACACAAGGGAAACCTCATAATTGTTCTTATACAATTAAGCTTCATGATAAAGTAGACAGATGGGAGTGGTACGCATGCCTGAAATCCCAGCTACTCAGGAGGTAGAGATTGGGAGGATCATGCTTCAAGGCCAGCCCAGACAAAAAGACTCATCTCAACTAATAAAAAGCTGGGCACAGTGGCACCGGCCTGTTACCCCAGCTATGTAGGAAGTATAAATAGGAAGGTCATGGTCCAAGCCAGCCCAGGCATAAACACAACACCTTTTCTCAAAGATAACCAAATCAGGGCTGTGGGTGTGGCTCAAGTAGTAGAGCTCCTGTCTAGCAAGTCTAGCAAGCTGGAGGCCCAGGGTTCAAACCTCAGGAATGCAAAACAACATAAAGCAAAACAAAACAAATCAAAGATAACCAAATCAACAAGGGCTGGAGGCATGGCTAAAGTGGTAGAGAACCTGTCTAGCAAGCACAAGACTGAGTTCAAACCCCAATGCTACAAAAAAAAAAAAAAAGGAAGTTGATGCCTTAGAAGACTGAAAGACATTTCTAACAAATCACATGTGTCAGAAAAATTACAGAAGAGATTCCCATATGGATTTCTCCCTTATTGGAATCCCCTATGGAGAACAATGGACTAAATATTTTTTATCTGAGACATTAATAATTAATGATATTAGGTCCTTTATTAACCCCCATTTTGTCTCTGGCACCTAACACAGGTTGCCTCTTAATCCCTTCATGTTGGAAGATGGTCTTATACCCCTTTACTCATCAGTGGGAGAGAGCCTAGGTCCCCACTCACACACCCTACTGCTGCCAGGCTGGCTTCCCCCCATCTACTGAGAACCCCAGACACACTCTTGCCTCTGCTTACACCAGTCCCACCCAAGAGAAATACACAGCTTCTCTCAAAGTCAGAAATCCCTTCCATGTGACCTACCACCCTGCTAGCGGTGGGAGCAGTGATTTCAGCATTCAGAAGCCTGGGTCCTGTGAGAATTTGGCACTGCTTGCTTCCCTGTCTACTGGAAAGAGTTGGCTTCTTCTTAATCCCTTTCTCAAACACTTCTCCAGCAGGCCATGCTTAACTAAAACCTTCCCTCTCTGCTGAAGAGTGCAGACTGCTATTGAAATCAGGGTTCTGTGAACTTCAAGCCTTTTTCTGGAGGTTTTTATCAAATGCAAATGTAAAAGGTAATAGGAGGTGAGAAGGTGGTATGTGCCCCAGGTCTAGCTCCCAACACCCTCAGGGCACTTTTACACAATATGGAAACCCATTCTTCATCCACCCCTTCTGCTCTGTATGTTGCTCCCAGAGAGGGTGGAGATACTGTCACCACAGTACCTGGCATAATCAAAAGCTCTCAGCAGTTTATTTCTGTCATTCAATCAGTGAAAATGGGCAAAAGATCAAAAACACATCTACAATGGGGGAAAGTTGACTCAGAGGACTCCCAATGCTAAAACTTTGTAATTGGAGAAAAGTCACAAAATGGGTCCTGGGTGTCTGTTGGGGCAAGGTGCAGTGCCATTTACCCTGGGGGATGCTCACAAAAGCAGCAGTCTGCAGTCCCCACTAAGCTGCAGGGGAAAGATAAACAGGTAGCAAGCTGAACCTTTATCTTAAAAGAGCAACGCAAAATTTAAATAACAACGGTGATGCTTTCACAAGGCGGCACGTAATTGCCAAATGTATTATATATTTTTTTAAAAAGTCACTATTCATTTTCAGCCAAATCTTGTCTAGGACAAAACTGGTCTATGGCTAGGAAGAATGATCAAAAGCCCACTAAAAATCATCACTACACATTACCCACTTGAAGACATTTTACCTTGCGCCATTTTTTGCCTCCAGATGACAATCTGAAACACAAATTCAGCTCTGAGTGTGCCCCGAAACAATTCAAGGCTTCACGGATCATCAAGGAACAAAAGAGGCAACATAAAAACATTTAAAAGGCAAGGCAAGACCAATCTCTCACTCTTCGATATTTTAAAAACTGTTACACATGACAAATTTCAGAGGGAAGTAAATTTTCGCAAAACTTACGGATAAAAATGCAAAGACCAAAACCCAGGCTTACAAAACCAACTGCCCTCACTGGCAGAAATGTAAATTGGCGCGACCTCCCAGTGGGGCAGTTTGGCAATAACTAGCAAATTGTAAAATGTATTATTATCTCCTCATTGTAAATGAATTGCTGGGTCAAAGTATAGCTGACGCAGTCCTGACAACACTGGTTAGTGACAGTTCCAAATAATGATCCTAATGATACTGGAACCAACCTAAATGTTCCTAACTGAGGGCTTGAGTGAGTCACTTGTGGTGGATGGACACCACAGAGACACGGAGAAAACGGCTCTGACACAGTGTGGAACAGAAAAAGCAGTGAAGGCGAACAACACATAAAACCAATGATGCCTAAGAAGGAGTATATCTGTGTGCAGACAGACCTCTGTAAAGTGACACAAACGTCACTCTGGGTTATCTTCTGGTGATGAAAATACAGGGTATTAGTTAGGTCTTTGTTTACTTCTATTCTTCACTTTTTTTTTCTAGTCTGCCTTTTTTGTTTTTAACAAAACCATAATGCAGTTAAAAATAAACTTCCTTCATTTACATCATCCAATTCTGTGCATTCTCATCACCTCTGAGCCCAGCAGCTCTAGTTCTGGAAAGCTCTAGCCTATCATTGTGCGACCCACACCCATCTACAACCCTGGCCCTCCCCGCTTCAGGTTGTGGAGTGATTGGACATGAGTGCAGTGCCATTCACCATGATAAGTGCTTCCTGAACTTTGCCCTACTTACCTCAGGGCCAGACCCTGCTGGATGACTGACCCTCCCCCAGGAAGGAAATGAGGCCTAGCTGAAGAGTAGAGAGTTGGGCCACAAAAAACTGCACAGCAGATCAGGTGTCAGCTCCCAGGCCCAGTCTCCAACAAGTCCCAGGAGCGCCTGTGAGTCAAGATCCTCTCTTAAGCCAGCATACCGCCACGCAAGCGGATGCTGCAGCCTGCTAGAGTCATCAGGCCCCAAAACCAGAGGCAGCCCGAGAGGGGAGTCAGGAGCCAACTGACCCCCCAACCCCACGACACACCACCATGCCAGAAGCACTTCCACCCCCTGGCATCCAACTGTTGGCAGGTGCAGCCTTTCAAAAACCACAGGAAGCTGCCACCTTTGGAGCGTATCAGGAGGTCCAGAGCCCTGTAATATGTTAAAAGTTCTCAAGCAAGACTGGGTAGAGCAGGTGTTTAGCAAGTACAAAGCCCTGGGTTCCATCCCTAGCACCAAAAGAAAAAGAAAGAAAAGACACTACAATGCCCAAGTTTCCCACCACATGGAATCCAGGAGGCAGGTCTGTCTTCCAACTTCTGGAGCTCTGAGAATAGTTTCAAAGGCTCCTCTGAAGAAGAAAGGGAACAAAAGGCAAGTCACAATCCTCTCTCTGAGCTAGGCACAGACTCCTCTTAACCAGCCCCAAGACAGGCACAAATATTCACCCCCACCCCCAATTTACAAATATCCAGAAGTCAAGAGCAACTATGTGGCAGAACTTCCAGTGTTTGGCTGACTTTGCTCCTCGTCCCACAAGCCTGCCTGGGATTACTAAAGGGACACCATTTTTCTCCCTCCGATTCATTTTATCGCAGCCCTGAAGGACTCTGAGAACTAGCCCTCCATATAGCCAGCTGGAACTTCACAGTGATCACCCCTGCAGATGTATATAATAAAACCTGAATGCTGCAGCATGAACTTCATACACACTTGTCCTCTTGGTTTATTCATCAGAAATAATTATCTGTGCTTGCTTTCACGAGAGCACATATTTTATAGGGTACATTAAAATTTAATGGATTTTTAATAATATTGTAACTACTGCAAGAAAGAAATGGGAAAAAGGCCGCAGCACATGTCTTTGCTGAGTTTTGGTGGTTTGACTCCAGTGCCCAGAGGAGGAACTAATTTGGTGAGGAGGAGCAGGCAGACTAGGGTGACAAAGTCTGATGTCACCCACAGGGTGGGTATGAAAACTGTACTGTTGACTTCTAGCCCAGGAGAGCTATGCTGAGGGAGGGAAGTCAAGGAAGACAGGACCCCAAATCAACAGCCCAACCCATAATGATACATCATTGTACTTGACTTAACCTGACCTTGGGCAACTTGGGACCCAGATCTGACACAGAACAAAGCTAGCAATGGGGACCCTTAAGAAAGACACTTCAGGAGTGGAAAATCACTCGGACAGAATATAACATTGGGGGCGGGCGGGGGTTTCTGGGGTTGTAGGAGAGCAGTGCTTCCTTTTTGTCTGACATCTTAGCAAGGCTACAGTGATCACCGCTGCTCTCCAAAGTTCATATGCCACTCAGGGGACAACAAGAAGAAGAAAGACGTCAAGACCCAGTAAACAAATCTGGGGGCAAGGCCAAAAAGAAGTGGTCCAAAGGCAAAGTTCAGGACAAGATCAACAACCTAGTCCTGTTTGACAAAGCCACTTACAACAAACTGTGTAAAGAAGTTCTCAACTGTAAGCTTGTAACACCAGCTGTGGTCTCTGAGAGACTGCAGATTCAGAGATCTCTGGCCAGGGCTGCCCTTCAGAAGCTCCTTGGCAAAGGACTAATTGAAGTGGTTTCAAAGCACAGAGCTCAAGTAATTTACACAAGAAATACTAAGGGTGGAGATGCTCCAGCTGCTGGTAAATATGCATGGGCAGGTCCAACCAACTGTACATTTGGAAAAATAATTTTATTAAATAAAAAAATACATAACACTGGGGTCAGAGCACATCTGAAATGTATAGAACAGATAACCAAGATTCTGAGATGTTATATCCTGCTCAGAGTCACAAAGGGAAATTAGCAGATGGTTAAATTTTTATGTAGGACCTTTTCTATGACCAAGTATGGCCCACGTTAAAAACATATTCTTTAACTCTGATGACAAAGATAATGTCCCCAAGTCTTCAATAATCTGCTGGATTTCAAGTTTTCACATTTTTAGCCAGTTGTGGCTAAAAAACTACATTCCTTTCCATTAGCCACCTCACAGTTTCTGTTT
Organism: Castor canadensis; assembly: GCF_047511655.1. Lineage (NCBI taxonomy): Eukaryota > Metazoa > Chordata > Mammalia > Rodentia > Castoridae > Castor > Castor canadensis. Next base: position 32,874,145 of record NC_133396.1, on the reverse strand, counting down.
TAGTATGTGTCACAAAAGATCGCTGTATTTTAACTTTTCAGGAAAACTCTTCTCTTTCCCTAAGGGACCCAGGCCCACAGATATGAAGACCTCTTTACGGAACGGTATCACATCCAGAGGCCAAGATGAGGTGGCTCCCCTGCTCCCTTGTGGGAAGATCCTACATAAGTGCTCAGTGCAACTGTCCAGGGCCTCTTGATATGTCACCAGCACAGAGACTAATACCTATTTCTGGCCAAGGGAAGGAGCACGTGGTGCCCTGTCACCAATGAGATGCCCATAGCCAGGCTGACTCACCCATTTGTAAGTACACTGCCAAAAATAACACTTTGCCAAAATTATGTTTCCTAATCTTCAACAGAGTAATATCCAAATTAAAATGGAAAAAAAGGCTTAAATGTTAACTGATGATGGTAGTTTGTCTTGTGCCAATTTATACAATGTGCCGTATCTTGGATGGGCAGATTTTTCCATGACATCAACTGAGGCCACAAGCAGGATCTACAATGACAATGACAGCTGGAGTGTGGATGTAGAGTTCACTAGCCCTTGAGTTGAGAGCATCCTCTACCCCCTGGCAGCTTTGCACCACTGAGCTCATGCTCTGAGCCTCACTTACTTCATCTATGACAACAGGCACAAGAAGACCTACCTCGTGAGGGTAATATAAGAATTACATATTTACCTAACAGTAAAAGCAATCAGCGTAGTGGCTAGTACACAGCAGAGAGATAATTAATTGCTGTTACTGGGTGGCTGTAGCTCAGTGGTACAGTACCCCAAAACTCTGGGTTAGCTCCCCACACCACAAAAAAGAAAAATGATAACTGTTATTAAAATTTTCTGGCATTTACTATTACCAAAAATGATTTTGCATGGCTTAGCAACTCCTTTCTATGTTCATATAGAGAGTTATACAATAGCAAAAGCTGTGAAATATTACACAGTATTAAATATTAAACCCAGAAGACTGACCATTGCAACCCAGAGCCTTCACCACACCATTTCACCAAGGTGTGATTTTTATGTATTTTGTCTCAGTAGAAGAATATAGAAGAGCAGGAAGAACAGATGGAAAAGAAGGAGAGAGGAAGGCCAAGAGCAGTCTAGAAGGTTCTGCATGCCTGGACCTGTCTCTTACTGCTACCTTTGGGGAAAACTACTCCTCACCACCTGGATACACCAGGCCTGGTGCACGCCCACTGCCTCCACCCTCGAGTCATAACTACCTGCAGCTGAGATAGCAAGTCAAAGTAATCATGTGACCTCTCAGTGTCAACATGCACTTCCACGGAGGGCAGAGGACTGCCACGGGGCCATTAAATGAGGACATTAAAAGCGTTGATGTAGCTAAAGCACATTAACCTGTGGAGGAAGCAAGGCTATAAGCTGCAGCTCCACCGACATAATAAAAAGTAAAGAGGCTTCAGTAATAGAACCAGTATTACAGCCATTGATATAAATTATACCTCAGAACAGGGGAGAAGGGGGTGGGATGTAAAAATGGAACAAGTTCAAACTTCTTTTATTGTAATAGTCTCCAGTTGAGCATAATCACCAAAGCTATAGTGCGATACGATTGCCAAAACTAGACAAACATCTGTGAGATGGATTCATCTCAGAGGGGAGGCCAACAGCTTGTATCATTAAAGCGGCGATGCTCGCTCCGAGACTGAACTGCAGGCCGCCTTGTTACTGCGTTTGCGGAGGCAATTGTACCAGATGTTGGCAACTATCTTCAGATAGATGACAGGCACCTGCTGGTGAGGAAATTAAGCTCCTCATTGGCCTCCCTGATTTGGGGAGAGATAGGGAAGGAAGGACCAGAAGAAGTGACCCCCACACATGCCCCATGGTGAAGCACTAACCACACATGACCAAGAGGTGGGCTCGCTGGACAAGGGCTCTCCATCTGGTCCCTCTCAGCTCTTTGTGCCAAAGACCCAAGAAGGGCCCACAGAATGGTGGAAAGGTGGAGAAGTTCGGGAGGAATCAAATTCTGGCTGAAACATAAAGCGCTCCGTGCGATCAACTCCCCCAGCAGGTTGCTCTTGGTAACAGACTCGGACTATTCAAGAGATCCTAAATTTGAAACATGGCTCTGCACATTAATCATCATTAAAAGCCAAACAGGCAATTTTCCAACCATGTCATGCTGACTCAGATGGAGACAAAGGCTCAGAAAGGAGTGGGCAGAGCGAGGACAAGAGAGAGAAATACCACCCATGCCACCATGGACAAATAAAAATCATGAGAGCCCATAAATCATTTTTTGGAGTGCCCTGAACATCAGCCGCTAGTTATTTGACAGAAATGATTCACTCTCTAAAGTCGGCAGGCTTGACCCAGGTACTGGACTGAGGATGCCCTCGTAGAAAAGCAGTGATAAAATCCAACCACAGAGGTCCTGGACCTGGAGGTGCAGCCAGACTCCTCCATCATGGGGAGGGCGGAAATCCACAGAGCTGCAAGGACCAGCAACACAGGTTCTGTCCCGGAGATTGGGCGCTCTGCTGACAAGGTTAAACCAAATCACCTTTGCCTTTGCTAAAATGTGTTAATGTGGCCCCTCCACCTCGCCCAGCGTTACTTCCGAGCGTGTAATAAATGATTCTCTTTCTTCTTGGCTGATCAGAGCTGAACCAGGACACTCCTATACTTGGCTCATTCTCACTACGGTGGCTGACACAAGGAACCAGACAACCATCCTAAGAGTGGCAGCAGCTAGGCACGCCCAGCCAGGATCTAGGGTATCCAAGAGATGTAGCCAAGGTCACGGTGTTACTCTTGAACCTTAGTTTTCTACCTTATAAAAGGGTACTAAAACCCTAAACTGCCCTAGTCACAGCCAAAAACATTAACTGGCTTGTTCCAAATGGTTGAAAATTTCAAAAGATGTGTTAAATCCTAAGTTTTCTACCTCTACTCAAGGCCCAACTGGGGATTACTATAATAGTTAGCCACAAAGCAAAATGAAACATGCCTCTTTAGCCTGTAATTAAGGTTGTTCCATGGCCTTAACCAATGAGAACTTTTCTGCTGTTAAAAAAAAAAAATCCATACTTCAAAGTTCCTAGGACAGAAATGACAAATTTTCCGAGAAACACTTACTAGAGAACACAGAAATCAAGGCATCAATTTAATTTCACACTCTACCTGCCTTGGACTAATTTGTGTAAATTACATTTCATACTAAGAACCTCAGCCCACGTGACAACAATGGAGAAATAAGCAGCTTGCATCAAATTGAGTTTTTTCAGGTATAAATATATAGCTCTTTTTCATGTGAATGTGTAGCTGCATTCTCAATACAGGTTTTATATAAAAATTTCCAAGAGTTAATTTCCACATTTTCATCAACATCAATGTCACTGAGTTTTTACAGACCTAAAGAGTGCAAATTAATCCATGTGGATCCTGTTTTTTTTTTTTTTCCTCCTTCTTCCTGTTTGAAGAAAATGATTCTAACCAAAGTCTCAGCTCACAGGTGTGAGTTAGCGGAGTCAAGGATCCATTGCATGAAGCTGTATATAGTTTTCATTTGGGCCTTCCATGTTCAGGAATGCAGCCGGACAAGTGGTGCATGCCGAGCAGAGCAAGCCTTGGCACACGTGTTCTGGGGTACAATCTTCTAGCTAGGAGCTGCTCAGCCACCCAGAGCACCTGTCTTTTTGTAGCAGCACCTTGGACCATGCCCAAGAAGAAGCGAGACACCAGGATCACTACTCTTTGCCGCTCCACCATAACACTCCTGTGACTGAGCAAAGGCCTGTGTGTGCTCTACCCTCCCCGTCCTTGCCATCTGCAGCTACTTTAAAAGATTTTTTCCAAAGGGACTGGAGAGGTGGCATCTGACCACATCTTTCTGATGTGTGTTGACATTAAAAGGCTATTCTTCCAAATGAGTATACACATGACCCCCAAAATAAGTTTATAATGGACTCTAACAATATCCTCTTACACAAAATCGTTACTTTCTTGGAGACTCAAGTCAGGGACTGGGCACTGTCTCTAGCAGTAACTTACAGCCCACAGGCCAATTGCAACTTACTGCCTGTTTCTGTAAATGAAAGTTGCATTGGAACCCTGCCACACTCGTTCATTTACATATTGTCTGGGCTGTTTTGTGCTACCACAGCAAAACTGAGTGGCCCGGATGAAGACTGCATGGTCGGCAGTCTAAAATATGTGCTATCTGGTCCTACACAGCCTGTACCCTTCCCACCCCCCAGGATGCTCAGAATGGGAATATGAATTATGAACGAACCACATCTGGACCATGAACACGGGGAGGACTCCACACATCCGAAAATCACGGCATTTCTTGTGTTACCTTTTTAAAAAAGGAGATACATTTGATTTGGGACACCTTATGCCAAGTGTCACTGACTTCCACAGCCATTCAGATGTCCAGGGCCACCCATGTATTCCCTAGTTGGCAGATTCCTTGTGAACAGTGTTTAGAGAGCATGGACTGGGTTAAATGTTCCCTGAGGTTTTTCAGAAGGAGAAGACAGTGTCCATCACACACTCATGGGCCAAACAACCCAGGCAGAGAGCTTCCAGTGGGGGGTGGGAGGGTCAGGTGTAAGGTGTCAGAGAGGGAACAGAACATGGAAAGAAAGGGAGTCTTTAAATTTCTGGGGCGTGTCTCGGCAGTTAACACACTTGGGCAAGGCAGAGACAGGTGCTCTGATTTGAGCTACCTCACTCCCTGCTCTCCAGCCAGTGACAAAGTAAGACTCACTATCTCAAGCCCACCAAAGTGGGCGATCTCCATTTGGTTCTTTCCAAGGTGAACACAATGGTGTATCCAGGGAGTGTGTGGCGCCAGTTCCCCTGGGGTTCCTCCGACCCTCCACAGGGACACTGATCCTCAATGGACCTAGAATAACAGCCTGTCGAGCGCGTTCTACAAGTGAAGGCTCAGGCTGACATCAGGCCGCAGGAGCTAGCAGGTGTGAAGAATGGGAGGCTGGGGGAGGGGCTTGAGCAGCAACAGCTGGCAGGCTCCCACATTTCCACTGCTCTGCTTACTGGCATTTGCACCCCTCGAGTGCATGCCCCTAATGGCAAGGGAAGGAGGGGACACCTTGCCTCATCTGTGAGGCCAGCAGGGTGCCTAATACCTACAAGGTGACAAGCATAACCACCCCAGGGCCTTTCAACAGCAGCTGATGGAGACCTCTCTCCATCCCCAGGTCTCCACATCTTGAGAGCTCCCCTGAACACTCACCCAGAAGGCGGCCTAGCCATGCAGAAGTGGCTAAGAAGAACCTGCATAAAGCACCCCCAAAAAGCAACTCCAACCAGACACATTCTGAGGGAGTGGTGTTCAATAAAATCCACCAGACATGCCCTCATCAAGAAGGGAAGCTAGGTTGGATGTAGTGGCTCACACCTGTTAATATCAGATCTTGGGAGGTGGAGATCAGAAGGGTTGCAGTTTGAAGCCAGGCCCAGCAAAATGTTAGTGAGCCCTCCATCTCAACAAATAAGCCAGGCATAGTGGTGCATATCTGTCACAGGGGTCATAGACACGACAATCACAGTGTGAGGCTGGCCCAGTACAGAAAAAAACCCTCAAGGACCTATCTAAAAAATAATCTAAAAGCAAAAAAAGCTGGAGGGATGACAGTGGTAGAGCCAATGCACTGAGTTCAAACTCCAGTACTGCTTTAAAAAAAAAAAGCGGGGAGAAGGGATGCTCCAGCTAGTCCTGGAAAAAACAGCAACTTCTCTCAGATCAGGCCTTTTGAAATCACTTGCAAAGGATTTACAGTGGTGACTTCCTAGAGGGGAACCGTCTAGGCTTTCCTATCCCACGTGCCTCCTCCAGCCAGGCAGCTGCAAGAGCCATGCACGGAGGGTGGAAGTCCCCCCATCGGTGTATCGGTGTGTCTGAGGGTGCCTTAAAAGCACATCCTTAAATGCCCCCTCTCACTTGCTTTAAATAGATTTCTCACTGCAAACACACCAACCCCTACAAATATCTGCTCCCCTGTGCTGAGTGGGGGCCTCTGGTGCCAGGCTGCATGAGTACTTGGGGACGCCACCATGAAGATGGTGGCTTTCCATAGAAACTTGGCATTTATCATAGCGAGAGCATTATCTTCTCAACAGAAGCTGACAATTTGTCCCGTTCCTCCCTCGAGAGAATCTGACGAGATCACATTCGCTTCCCCTGCGTGCTGTGTCTCTTGCTACAACATTGCTCTGCCTGGAGAGAAAATATTGTGACTCCTTGCCATACTCACTTCATTAGCATAAGAGAAGAAAAAGCCAAATCCTCCCTCAGTCTCCCCCACACTAGCTCCAGCTGGGTTAAATCTAGCAGGATCTTAGATGTGGAATTTGCCAGAGAGCTGATGGCTGCAGAGGGAGCAGGGGGACAGAGCCCCTTAGACAGTCAAAAGCCATCCATTTGGCACAAGGACAAGATTTGTGCAGCTGAAGGTAGAAGGCTTATCAGAGGGGGTAAGCCTGGGAGAAGTCAGTAATTTGGGAGTTCAGAAACATGGTGTGCATGTGAGAGACAGAAAGACAGACCAACGGGGGTGGGGGGAAATGGGGGGGAAGATCTGTGCCAGATACTAGGTAAACTTGTTTCTTTTCATTCCTTTTTGTAGGGGGTGGGGGGTGGGGTTGAGGGTTTGAACTCAGGGCCTCATGCTTACTAGACAAGTGGCTCTACCACTTGAGCCACTCCTGTAGTCTTTTTTTGTCTTCAGTTGTTTTTCAGAGAGTCATGAAATTTTGCCCAGGATTTGTATGGAAGGAGATCCTCCTACCTATGCCTCTCATGCAGCTGGGACCACAGGCATGCACTACCACAACCAGCTTGTTGTTTGAGATGGGGGGTCTCACAAACTTTTTGCCTGGGCTGGACTCCAACCTGGATCCTCCCAGTTTTCACCTCCCAAGTGGCTGGGATTAGAGATGTAGACCACCACACCCAGCTCTCTTTTCATTTTTATACACCCCTGTAAAAGAAATTATTGTTCCACTTAACAATTGAGAAATAAGGCTCCAGACAGTTAAATCAACAGCCCAAGGTCACAGCACTAATGGCAAATGGGGACATCTGGGTTCAAACTCAGGTCTACCTGATTCCAAGTTCAAGGTTATCCTACATCAACCAGACAGTTCCCAAGAGTCTGGCAACAGGTAACAATGGTATCCCACCATTCTTTCGAGAGGCAAAATGGGCTCACCAATACATCTTCCCAAGCACGGCCAGATTTCCCAGTGTCAGCAATATTTTTGCTTTGGCTTAGTGCTGCTGGACTTTGGAGGATACTACACCTACAAGTTTGGACAAGCCAAGGCTCCCACTGCATTCTAAAAACCAAATCCCACCTAAGACACCCCCCCCCCAACTCAGACCAAAGAGAGAAAGAAGAGCAGGTAGAAGATTAAACAGACCCCATGTTCATTCTCCTTGCATCCTTCCCTTCTCTGGAGCAGCTGGGCATCTATACTCTACCCCAAGACCCATCTGAGAACCTACCCAGCTCTGGAAGGTGACATGACAGCTCACCCTGAGCAGGTATTGCCTCTGTCCCACAAAGCTGGGTGACAGGGCACAAACAACTCATTTATCCTGAGCTGCAAGGGATTTCACATAAGGAAGTGCTCTAGATAGCTGAATATATTCTCTTAGAACCCTGTTTTAAAAAGAAAAAAAAAAAAAACACTAATTCTACCATGAAAACTCCTCCTCCAATGACTGGCATAGCCTGCCCTCTGATTCAGAGGCCCATTCACTCACTACTATATACTCAGCACTGCCTACAGCCCAGGTGCTGGGTAGTCTGAGGACTCATGGCCAGTAAACAGGTCCAGCCCCACCTTGGTGGAGAGTCAAGTAGAGGCAAAGACACTACACACACTTGAATTTTTTCTTTTGGTGGAACTGGGTTTTGAACTCCCAGCTTTGTGCTTGCAAAGCAGGTGCTCTACCTCTTGCACCACACCTCCAGCCCTTGAATTTTTTCTTGATCAGCCAGGGTTCACCTTCCTTTTAACTCTTTCATATTCCCATTATGGGTTCTCTCAGCCCATGATTTCTTTTCCTTACATCCCAATTTGTAGCTATTTTTACTACTGCCTGCTGGTTTGGGGGTGGTCCTTCCCCATCCTCAACCCACACTAACTTACACTACATGTAAGAGGAGAGCTTACTGTTTCATGTAATAGTGGGCCCCTGCCTCCTAGCTCAGTGCCTGTACTCAAAAGGTGGAACTAAAGATCTGCTGAATGAATCAAGAAGCAGACAAAAGATACCTGAGGCTGCAGACACAAGGCTTTCTGGCTAATGAGGAAGGATGGCTATTTCCCTGCCCCAAACGGTCCCACAATGGATCTGTTTTAAGATCGAAGGCTCTTTGTTTTTATAGGTTTTTCTTCCTCCTGTTTTACAGAGTTTATTAACATCTTCCCACCCCTTAATATCTGCTATAAATTCAAAAGAAGCCAGAAAAACCAAGCCAATGAGAATCATATGTAACGGAAAAGAAAACTTAACTGAGGATGTGAGAGGCTCTCCCGCCAGACAGAATAAATGCACTAAACACATTAGTGGATCAATATATTTAAGTGTATTTTAATAAACACCAACTAAGTGATATCAGGAACGATTTCCAGATAATATCCTCTATCCCCCCCAAAATTCTTTAATTATTCAAAAAAATTAAAAGAGTTCATCCAGAGAATCCAACCAGAGGAACTCTGTCGGCCCACATCAATTCAACATCTTCCGTCAAAGCCAGAGCAAGATGAAGGTCACTTCTGCAAACTGGAAGCATCAGGGTGGCTGGCCTGACTTGAGGTATGCCCCCCAAGATGCACAGGTCTTCATCTGTATGCTGCAAGGATCTGGGAAGGACTTCTCAATTTATGTCATCCACAGAATGAGTGGAAGAATCAAGCAGTAAGTCGTCCAGAGGACAGATGGGAAAGATAGATGTGTGCGTGTGTACGTGAGTCTTAAGGCTGTTGCTTGCCAGACCTACTGCTGCACAGGTCTAGAGAGGCTGTTCCAAAGTCTCAGGGGACCAGAGCTCAGAGGTGAAAATAACACCAGCAGCTAATGCTTCCAGTGTTTCTGGTAGGACGCTAAGAACTACAGATGCATTAGCTCACTTATATGGGTTAAGTACCACCATTGGTTCCCATTTTGCAGATAAAGAAACTGAGGTTAAAAAAAAAGGTGAAATGACTTGCCCAAGGTTATACAGCTGGTAAGCAGATGAGCTTGAGTTTGACCCCAGAGAGTTTTGGATAGAAACAACCTAACTCCTCATTACCAGGCAATAGGCAAAATCTGTGGGTCAAACCCAGGCAGCCTCCTGGTTTCTATAAATCAAGTTTTATTGGAACAGAGCCTCTATCATTCATTTTCCTATTGTCTTTGGCTCTTGTCAAAACAATGACAGAGTTGAATGGTTTTAACAGACCATCTGGGCCACAAAACTAAAAATAGTTACTGTCTGGCCCTTTATGAAAAGGCCCCTATGCTACATAGTAAGTAGTGGTGATTCTCGGTTTTCTACCTACACACTCCAAATGGTCAGGGTGACCAGGAAGACAAAACAGCCAGCAGCTATTCTGTGCCATAATCTTTACTCTCTGTAACATGTTTTAAACAAATAGCACCATAAAGTAAGTCACCTTCCAGGACGATATACCTTAATAGTGGCACTGCAAACTGCTGGTCAGGGTACCCCATACACCCAAAGGAGAGGGCCCCAGCACGTGAGCAACTCACATGAAGTAAAAAACAAAACAACAACAATAAAACAGACTTTTTGCCAGAAGGAGTCTTGAATAAGTCATTTACCCTCCCCAAGTCTTCCTTTCCTGACTTGAAAATGGGAACAATCCCTCTGCCTCACAGGGCAGTTGGGACAACTAAAAGACAAAAGACACATCAAAAGTTAGGGCATGCAGGAATCCCTAAATTTCAAAACAATGTCCATTTAGTTGGAACAGACAGCTATGTCATCAATAAATCTTTTTTTCCAACTAAAACATGTCTATCAATAAGAGAAATGGAGTCATCTTTTTAAAGATAAAGCACGAAAATATTTGTTCCGTTGACTCTGCAAGCTGCCTTGCAAAAGTACTCTGGTACTTCCTCTCCCTGTGGCTTTACGGTGGCGCCCTCCTGACATTCCAGAAGTAAGCTAGGAGCCGGGTCAGGTCAGGAAGAGGGTCTCTGGTCATTCTTCAGTCTCATTTAATTTTCCTTAAGTGAAAAGCATCTTAACTGTTTTTTTCAAATACTAACCTGCCAGAAGCAAGTCAGAAAATATTTACCTCTGCTGCCAATTATAAAAGGCCGTTAGCAACCTCAACAACCAAAAATCTCTAATTTACAACTAATCCACTTGCACAAATTACATCTTCTACAACAGACCACCTAAAACACCACTTCCTGTAAACGAACCACTCTGCTGGGTCTTTTAATCTAATTAAATCTTTATTTCACTCTTTAACTACCAGAAGCTCACTTTTCACTGAACTGGGGCAGAATATTTAATTTTCAAGAGTCACAGAAATAATCCCCCACGTGGGAGCCAGCAGGGGTGTCACACTCCCAGTCAGTGTTGAGTCACTCAGGGCCTGCCGTCCCCCACCTTTCCCAGGTCACGTTCTCATTTAACACTTACTGGCCTCTGCTCATGCAGGTCCTGTCCTATGCTGGCTCCAGCACCAGTTGCTGGGTTAAATAAGAAAGACAGAATGTAAATAGGTATGAAGTAAGTGGTCTGGAACACAAAGAAATATTTAAATCTGCCTGGAGGTGATTGTGGAAGGTCACTACCCTTTCAGAGTATCAAGAGCTGACTTCTGCTATCTCCCCTTTATGTAGGGTGACCAATTCATTTTGGCCTGGAAAACTCCCTACAACCAGAAAAAAAACTGTCAATAATATAATAATACCCTCCGTGTGTGTCTCTCATCATGTCTCCTTTGCCATCTGTCCCCACCCCCCGCCCCACAACAAGTAATCATCAACTCTTCAAGGCAGCAGACCCTCCATCCAGATTCTTCCATCCTGGAAACATCAGGGTCACACGAATGCCCCAGAAAGAAGAAAGGGCTGTCACCTAGGTGGCAGAAGGTATGTGGCCTTAAAACCAATCAAACCGCACTTTGCCAGTACCTGGACTCCCAGGAGACAGCAGCAGTGGAGGAGAAATGGAAGCAGCATATACAAGTTTAATCTATGCAATCTGCTGTTTATTGTGGGCAAAGTTTTCCTGGTGCTGATTAATGCCAGCTTTCCCTCCACCATTTAATCTCTGCTTCCATTCCATTCTTAAAGGCCTGTGATTATTCTAATTCAGCATTTGGATGACTTCATTTCCGCTCAAGTACACCCAGGTCAACTTGGAGAGAAAAGAAAGAGGAGGAGAAGAAAAATAATCAGCTAAAAGCTATTAAATATCAGCCGTGTGCCTCATGATTGGTTTTAAAGGCAGTGGTGAGGTTAGCAACAGTCAGAAACTCAACCCTTCTGCCTCTTCCTGCATACTAACATTTTTTCTGGGGCTTTCACTATTATGGCTTCGAATGTAAATAAAGCACAGATTGGCAGCCCACTTTGAGCTAATTCACAAATACTGAATCTGAAAATACAGAGCTGTAAAAATTTACAGGGCAATAACTTGACAAATCCGGCCATTCTCCAGAGACCATTTCTATCAGGACAAAAGAAGGCAAAAAAGGAAAAGAGAAAAGAAGAAAAAGGAAAAGCATACAGGACCCATGTAATGGGGTATCCTATTGACAGGGTGGGGGTGGGGTGAGATCTCCATATCAATGTTCACTTCACCAAACAATGGAGTTCCGTGTCTATGCCAAGTCTAAATGAACTGAGCTTTCTCTTCCATAAGAACCTCCCCTTGCAGCCACTGGCACAAGCCTGAACCGTGATTTCTGGTACACTCTCAGTTCCCACTGAATAACATCTAGGGAAAGAAAGCTTGCTTTTCTCATGCTAACAACTCCATTGTAAGTGACCTCTTCAGAGGCTTCCAGGAGGACTCTGGGAAGGTGAGCTGGTGGAAGTACTTCATGCCCTCTCTCCACCCCTCCAGCCTCTTTAACTCTTTGCTCCCAAGGGCTCTGGTCCTGGCCTCCCTCCTCTTGGCCCAGCAGAAAAATTAAATAAAGCTGAACTATTCTGGGAAACACAGTTGAAACAGTGATGTGGGAAAGTATGGACCTTGTTCCTCTACCTACTATGCAAATGAGCATAGCATTTGATTAGCATAATCTCAAAGTTTTCCCAGCTTGCTACCCAGAAGGCATCCTATTTTTCCATTTGTATATTTTAAAACACTGTTAACAGAGCAATAATAATCTGATGCCTTTTCCACCAAGAGGGAAATGGGAAGTTTTCTTGGGAACCCACTCTCTATTTTAGGAACTCTTTTTTAGAAGTAAAAAAATATGAAGATTTAGGAAAAGTGAGGTTAGAGTACACCATCTATTTCTAATAAACCCCCTCTGGCCTCAGCAGAAACTGGTCTAGGAAAGCAAAGGTAACCAGAAAAACATAAAGCTGTTTAGCAGGAGGCTGGTTCACTGGCAGCGCCCAAGGAGCCTGTTACTGTGGTCATCCCGATTCACTAGCTGCCCTCCTTGGTTTGACTCAGACAGCATACTGTCTGCTGTAAGGGACTTTTCTCAGTCAGGGGCAGATAAAGCCCCCTCCTCACACAACAGAAAATGAAGACAACATGGCGGCAGGGATGGTCTTATCCTAAGCTACCACAGGAAGAAAACTTAAGCCCAAAAGTAGCCCTTGGAATGGCCGAGGGAGGAGAAAATGATCGTCCTTGGTTCGCTCTACAGTTACAAGCAAAGCCAGTCTGCCGATCATTCAAGACTGTCTCCAGAGAAAACCTGAGCAGGTGACAGGTGAGGCCCAGCAAGCTGAATGACACCTCCCAGTCAACCCCACCTGTGCAAACCACTTCAGAAGACAAACGCCTCATGGGAGCGTTGATAGCCACCAAGGACACGCAGACTTTTGTTTTCCAGGCCTGTCTGAAGGAACCACACACAGTGCACAGCTCCGTTTATCTCCACCACACATTTGGAAGTGATAAAACTCTACCTCAAGATCACAGTCCACTTTCAGGAATATGGTACGTGCCTATTTATTTTCTCACAAATCTCTTGCCATTCAAGTTTCAAAGGCTCTACAATATTTCTCTTTGAGTTACCACTCTCCTCACACATCCGGTATCAAAAGGAGTCCGAGCAGCAAGGTGGACACACCGCTGTCACACGTCCCACCTACAGCCTGGGGCCAGAAAATAACAGGAGTCCACATTCTCAGAATGTGTGCTCTGATGACCTCCACATCGATGAAATAAACGAGATCTCATCATATTAAAAAGCCAGTTCATTCTGGTTTCCAACTTTTTTCCATAAAGCTTAGGAACACCACCCTCCATAGCTCAAGCTAACTTTGACAGCCCACACACAAGCCAGCCCCAGGACAGAGGGCTCCAAGGACCCGCCACCTCCCTTCCACACAGCTCCCTTGCAGGAGACCTGAAAAGCTGCAACTTTCCAAACCTTGTCCTTACAGCCTCTTCCTACCATCACCATGAGGGGCTGGCCCAGGAAGGAGTTAAAGCCCTCATGTCAAGCCACAGGCTCAGGCACTGGCCCAGAAGGGACATGGGAACCAGGGCAGCCAGTGATAAAGGCCGGATTGTAGCAGCCCACTGAATTGGAAATGACTTGCAGGCCTAATGAAACAGAACTTTGGCAGTAAAACAGAATGAAAGGAATGAGACAATAAAAGGCAGGACAAAGGGTGCAGAGTCGGTTCAGCTTAGCAAAATAAGCTCACTTTGTTGTTGGGGGAAGCCAAAGCCGATTAGGATAAACCAATGAGTAAGCATAAGTCTTCCAAACTAATTACACAGTTCGCCATGTGAAGTATAACTGGAAGCCTCGAAACGTGGGCTGCCTGGCTCTCACGGGAGGCCTACAAAGCGAACACCACCTACTGAGCTGGGCACCACAGCAGCCCTATCATGGGGAACAGCTGAGCGGTGCGGAACTTCCCACTCCATCGGGGCGAGGCGGAGGACTGCTTCTGTGATCTCCAAAATCCAACAAGTGAAAATGTAAGAAATGGCACCTGAAAGAGGGGCCTAAAGGGGGAAAGGAAGAAACCGTGTACATGGAGTCTCTTTGACCCAGTGCATCTTAATTACCAAGCTAGGCTGATCCAGGTGACTCTTCATGGAGAACCATCCTATACATCGTCTGGGACTGCATGGGCATATTAGAACACCAGCTACCTGTCATTTTTTGGAATGGCCTATATACATCATTCCTGAATGTATGAGATCACAAACCCAGGTAACATCCACTAAGAAACCAAGGAGTTAAACAAATTACTGCACATTAGTACTTTTGACAAATGAACAAAACTTGTTCCCTATAAGTAAAAGGCTGCTTAGTGCCAAAGTAGCAGCCAAGGTTTTATAGTGAAGAGAGGAGAGGGGTAGGTTATGCAAAATCGAGTGACAATCCAGGCTTTACTGAGCACAGATGTGATCTTACACAACTTTGTCTTTCTCATCACCCACATGACATATGCCACCTATCTCACTTGACATCCTTGAGAAACACATTTGAACATGCACTAAGAAGCTTAGCACACAAAACTGTAAATCAGAACTATCAGCACCTGGCGAAAGCATCTTCATAGTAAAATCTGAACCTCAAGATCCCAAGTTTCATCAATTTCGAGGGAGCACAAGAAATAGGGGATGGAAGTACTTCATGGTTTTCCTGGGTCTTACTCACAGTGAAGATTCCAGTCATAAATAGTGGCTTTTCCCAAATAAAGAATGCTGTCTCAAATACAGACACACCGTCCCTGCACCATGAAGTCTGGAAATGAACTCTAATATAATTAAGACTTTTGCATTATATACCATGCTCATCACTGTTGATAATGTACTGTGTTGGTTATGGTCTATAGATATCCTGGATTATAATCTATCTATATTTAGGAATTTTCTACATCACTGACTTAAAAACAACCTTAGGAAACATTTGATCCAGAGGTCAGCAAAAATATGACCCATTGGCCAAATCTGGCCCCATCATCTATTTTTATGAATTAAGTTTTCTTGGAACACAAACACCGCAACTGTTTACACACTGACTACAGCTATTTTCCCCCTGCAACAGCATTAGTGAGTAGCTGCAATAGAGTCTACGTGGTTGGCAAAGTAAAAATATTTACTACCTAGCCTTTCATAAGTTTTTCAACCCTTCCCTCACAAAAGAAACTGAGGCAGCACAGAAACAACCTGTCAGGGTGGCACAGGAGACAACCCTGTGTCAGGCCCTGCATAAAGGCCTGGAATACCTCCTACCTTACCCTTCTCCAAGGAAGGCATCAGACAGCTATCCATTGGTCTTTACACCAATGGCCTCACTTCGTGATCTCATGTTACATATAAATGTCTCTAACCTGAGGGGGTAAATCTTCTGGGAGGAAGGTGAGAGACCACACAAAAGGTTTGCAAGCCTCCAATTTGAGTTATTCACTTCACCTTCAGTAATGACATATTTAAACACCCTTAGCTTGGCCCTTTGATAGCAGTCGAACTCATTCTGACTCTCACCTGAAACACAGTTGGAGAAGCTGCCACTTCAGGTAGGATGGGAAGAGGGAAAGGAGAGTGGAATGACAGTGAAACCTAAAAACTGGCACACTCTGTGTGGAGGCTGTGGAGAGATGGAAAGTTCTAGACTTGGAGGGAGAAGAAGCAGTGTGTGAATTTGGGCTCTTACACTGCCTTACCTGGGGGACCTTGCCTGGGACTTATGGCCCCTCCACCCTGACTACACCCCCCTTGCCAAATGGGCTGGGGGATGCCAATATCCACTGTGCAGGTGGAAGGAGGGGATAAAGTTCAGGTCCTTGGTGCTGCCCCATCCATTCTGAAGGGACACCATGTCTTCCTTTCCTCTACAGCCTCCTACCTACTCTAAGTCTATCCTGGGGACAGATCAGAGGTTGGAAGAGCGCAGGGTCTAGGTTCTAATGTCAGGCAGGCACTGGAGGATGAGGAAGGCTATGACTTTGAGTCAAAGGAATAATACCTCCGAGATCAAACTTAACAATCTGCAACATGAAAACACCTACCGCCAGCTTCCTGGAGAAAAATGAGATCGTGTAAGTAAGCGGCCTGACCCAGAATGTGACACTTAGTAAACACTTCATAAATAATAAAATTACACCTCACTAATTTAAAGACCACCCAAAACAACTTCACACAGTCAGATATGTGAGTGTGTACTTATGCGTGTGCACATATATGAGTATACTTCACGTGTGCATGTGTTCATATGCACATGCACTCTGCCTCCTTCAAACAGTATAAACTACTGAAGAGGAGAGTCAGTTTGTCAATTTATCTGTTACCTCCTTTCATAGCTGCTGGATTTACTCATGGCCCCTAAGGCCTGGCAGCAGTCTCTCCCTACTTTGATCATTCTGGATTCAAATGAATTATACGAGAATCCTGAGAGGAGGCAAGCCTGCCCAAGAGGCCAGAGACGTAACACTTGCCACCAGCAAATAAGAAATAAGCTCTTCTGAAGACAGACCCAGATATTATGCACGGCTTATGTATGAAGCGAGCTGCTAACATGGAAGCAGAGAGAGTGATGTGGGTTTGATACATTCAAAAGCCTCCCTAGTCTTTTAATAAAACACTTGATAAATTTACACATCTAGAAGGAATCCACAAAAATTACTACACAATTAACTGGGCAGCATCAGACACAGCAAGTGCCATACCAGGGAACATGGCCTGTGACTGCTTCCCACACAAAAGGACAACTGTTCTCAGGGCAGTGACAGAAGCTGCCGTGGGCATGGTCAAGGCCTGTGGAGCTTCCCCTGTTGACATTCTTGGGTCACAATTGTAAATTAATGAGAAACAACAGAAAGACAGAAAGGCAGAAAGGAAGAAGGAGTGAGAGAGAAGAAAGAGAGAAAGAAGCCGGGGGCTGGGGACATGCTGAGATGAACTGTCTGCTGGCAAGTACAGGCCTGTCTGGAACACTCTAACAACCCATCCAGACAGCGTCAACTTCTCTGACACCTGCAAATAGGCCCAGGAGATTCCAGGGCAGGTTATGGCTAGAAAAAGAAATCCCACCTCATGTTTGCAAACACTACCCCTGGACGTGTTTAAAAGGCAGAAGATGGCAAAGACAGAGCTTTCCATTATGCAAGATGGATTTGTCTCACTTAATGATTTCCAACCTCTGTTCCAGAGGCAGGGTGGGGCCAGGTGATGGACAAATCCCCTAGTGCCTTACATCAATCTTGGAGAGAGAAGTACTGTAATGTGCTTGGTCACCAACACACTCAGCTGTTCCCTAGAGATGGCCAGAATGAATGAGCCCCAAAGAGCCACGGGGAAGGCATCTTTCAGAACCCACCTGGGTGGGCAAGTCAGTGCCATTTCAAAAGCACGGCGGGACTGGAAGAGTCTGCTTTCTCCTTGTTGCATGGTCTCACATGCACAAAGAAATTGATTAACACCAGAGATTGGAAATTTTCCATTTCAAAGCTAAATAAAGGTCATGGCCCTCATCACAGACAGTGGCTAACATACGGACAAACCTGGGGATGGAGTTATGGCTGCCCATCGCCCTGGGCAAACAAATAGAAGCACAGAACCTTCCCAAGGGCCAGCAGGCAGCAGTTCTTTGTCCCGCCCAGGGCAAGCATGACAGCCATGTGGGAGTAATGGGTAATGGAGTTTCGAGCAGGCACCGTATCTTCCCAGGATGTCACAGTGCTCTGCCCTTCAGCAGCGAAGACAGACTTGTGGGCAGGGAGCCGGTCCCACGCATGGGTTCCTGGGACAATGTCCATAATCACTCAAAGCTGCAGGAAGTGGAGGGCCAGCTCAGCCGCTCACCTGCCAGCCTCCTTGGACCCGGAGCTTCTGCAGGAGCCACAGGAGAGATCACACGAAGGCCAACAAGGATTAGCCTCTTGGAGCTACAGGGCCATCTGAGGAGCACACCACCCACAGGAAAAGCCCACCAGCCAAGGCACTGCCTGCCCCCAACAAGGAAGACACCAACTTAAGCAACTACCCATGCATGCTCATCCTGTCTGTCTGTCTGACACCCTCTTACCCTTTGTTTCCTGGCTGTTTTGTGGCTCCCTGTTCCAGCCTATTTGGGCAGCAGAAGCCAGGGTGTCGTTTTGCTCCTGTCCCACAGGCACTCAGATCAGAGAACGGTGATTCTAGCCAGAGCCTTTCCTGAGTCTCTGTGGACACTTGATGGGGGGTATTCAGCCGCCAAGGGCCCCCGTTAACTTCATCTATCAATGTACTTTCCAGAAAGGTACACAATAAGGAAGCCCAGCACCAGCTCACTGGCCTCTAGCAGCTTCTGTGGGCGCCTCTGCCCTGTGAGTCATAGCCATGCATCCCTCCCCAGCCTAGACCCCATGCGGACAGCAAATGCCAGCAAAGGCACGTTGAAAGGCCACCCTGTCTGCTCCTGCAGGCACACAGGGCACTGTGCCCATCCCAATCTGAACTCTTCCATTGTGGCTCCTGCCCGATTGTCACTTAAATTGTGACAGCCAAGTTCAAGGACGAGGTTCTTAAAGACAAAACTATGGCAGAGGCAGGGGCCATGGCTGCCACTCCTAAGAACTGATCAGCTTCTTGTGGCCCAACCCCAAGCAGTGCTTACCTTGCCAAACTGCTCGAAATATTGCTTTACATCTTCCACTACTGTGTTCGCAGATAATCCGCCTACAAATATTTTCTTTGTTCTTGTGACCATCTGTAAGAAATGACAAGATGAGGGCACAGGTTAACCAGGTTATCTGAAGCAGTGCTTGATAAGACGCTAAAACAAGCCCTGCTCCACGGTTCTCCAGAAAGGCAATTTTAGATTTGTGCAAGCTGCATGGACTAGGCCATTAGATGTCTAAGGATGCTTAAGTCACCGCTCTGCAGGTCTCAGGCATTCAGCCTGACAGAGTGAAGGATCTTCCTACAGACAGAGTGGACTTCGAGACTGCTGTGGCCACAAAACATGATATACCAGCATAGAGAGAAAAAACCCACAACAGGCTATTTTAAATCTAAGTGAAGCAAACAAAACAGAGCTAAAGTCATAAAAGCTGCTGCCCAGAAAGTAACCCACAAAACCTTGTCAATAAGAATTGCACAAATAATTCAAAATGAGGTGCGACCTGTCTATGCTCAGCTGTCCTAGCGCTGGTATATGTCTACAAACAAGACAGGCACCAACCTTGCTCCCAGGGACCACCTTGCAAGTTCTGTCCCATATTCCTTCCCCTCTGGATTCTTCGTAATTCACTCTGATTCACTCTATGCCTTAGTCAAGCCCCAGTAATCCCCAAGTCTCCACACCTCTGTACTCACAGGTCCTTCTTGGAATGCCTCTCCATTCCTAAGTTTTCCCATGGCAAGTTGAACCGATCCTCCTAGGTCCCACGACCTTCTCCCAAATTTAAACTATCTATTTGCTGTCCCAGCCAGGAGTTATTCTTCCCTCCACTGAAATCCCCAAACCCTGCATCCATAAGCCCCTGGCAGCACTCACTATTCATCACCCCGTGTAAAGTTACTTCCTCCTGCAGGTGGTCCAGGCTCCTGACTCCCTGCAGAACCCTCCACAATGCGGAGTACAGGATCGGGCACACACCAGCCCCCCCACACCAGATGCTTAGCGGATGCAAAAATAAGCAGATATGGCCACATTTCAGAATCCCACCAGTTCGAAAGCAAAGGGAAGAGGAAGCTCCATGACAGAAACTACTCAGATCAGAGATCAAAAGTCTCACACACAGGAGCTAAAAATTAAGTCTTCATTTTGAAGACTGAGTTCATACTATGTGTTGATTTTTTTGTTTTGCTTTAATGTCAAAATTAAAAACTGGAGCCAGGCACAGTGGTGCACACCTATAATTCTAGCACTCAGGGGAACTGAGACAGGAAGATCACCAAATTTAAAGTCAGCCTGAGCTACAAAGCAGGATCCTGTCTCAATCATCAATCAATCAATAAATAATTGAAAAACTAAATTAAAATAAAAAAGTGATAAACAAAGTGGGTGCAAGATCTCACCAGTTTGGGTATCTATAACAAAAACAAATACCTGCCATTTATGTCTATTTTAACTGGATACAGGATGCAGGGGCCACGGCTACCTGGATCCCTGACCTTACTAGGCCAGTGTACCTAGTATATTTGCTGAGTGAATGAATGAACCAACCCAATTCCCACATTTCAGCTGAGTGACACCGGGAGCACAGAGGTGACCTACAAGAGTATAAAAAGGCACTGGAGATTCAGTTTCAGTGTCACACTCTGCATGTGACCCTGAACAGAACTCACTCCCTTAGCTCTGAGTTCTCTCCTCTATTCTGACAGGTGCTAGACCAGAACCCCAAGGGTGTGAAGGACAGAGGCTCCCAGATGGTATGGAGCTCAGATCCTGAACTGGAACACCATTGTAATGGATTGTCTGTACACTGTTTTAAGAGGACACTTCCCTGGCCACTTAACACTGCCTGCAGCCTTCCTCCTATTGCCTGTGAGCACCATGCAGTGGTCTGCTCATGTGACTAAAGCTGCAATTTATGGGTTTTCATCCCCTTTCAGATGATAGGGGGCTGGGTGAGATATATGTGAAGCCATTCTCTAAAGCGCCTGCCAGTGTCTATGCCACCAAAGCTCCCAGACCTTCTCATCATTGCTCTTCCTGTCCCTCTCCCTTTTCATCCCCAAAGTCCCCCTGGTAGATCCAAGGTCACCTTAGGTGAATGAAACTCCATCAGGACTTGTTTAAGATGGTTAATCTTGATTGTCGATTTGATTGGATTGAGAAATGCCTAAGAGATTAGTAAAGCATTGTGTGTGTGAGTGTGAGTGTGTGTGAGCGTGAGTGTGTGTGAGTGTGAGTGTGTGAGAGTGTGTGTGTGAGTGTGTGACTGTGAGTGAGTGTGAGTGTGAGTGTGTGTGAGAGAGTGTGTGTGGGTGTGAGTGAGAGTGTCTGAGTGTGTGTGAGTCTGAGTGTGAGTGTATGTGAGTGTGTGTGAGTGAGTGTGAGTATGTGAGTGAGTGTGAGTGTGTGTGTATGTGAGTGTGAGTGTGTGTGTGAGTGTTTGTGAGTGTGTGTGTGAGTGAGAGTGTGTGTGGGTGTGTTTGTGAGTGTGTGTGAGAGTGTGTGTGGGTGTGAGTGTGTGACTGTGAGTGTGAGTGTGTGAGTGTGTGTTTGTGAGTGTGTGTGGGTGTGAGAGTGTGTGTGAGTGTGAGTGTGAGTGTGAGTGTGTGTGAGTCTGTGTGAGTGTGAGTGTGTGTGAGTCTGTGTGAGTGAGTGTGAGTGCGCGCGCGGCAGCGTTTCCAGGGATGAATGACATGAATAACAGAATCTGAGGAGGAAAGATGAACCCTGACTGTGGGCTGAGGGCAAGCATGGAGTAAAAGTGGAAAAAAGAGAAAACCAACTAGCACAGCTTGCTCTGTCTCCCTCCCTCCTTCTCTCTTCTCTCCCCTTCTCTTCCTCTCTCTCCTTCCTGAGCACCATGATGTGAGCTGCTGTGCTCTGCCATGCCCTTTCTTCCATGATGGACTGAAGCCTGAAATGGTGAGCCAAAATAAATCCTTCCCCCAATGGTTTGCATTAGGTACTCGTCTCAGCTGTGAGAAAAGCTAACTAACATGGGGCCTCTCAAGACTGAAGTCTCTCCTTATACTCACTAATCACCAAATTTTAACCTAACTTTCTTAAGATATTCACCCAACAGATACATTAAATGCTAGGCGCAGGAACTTGCATTCTAATAGAACATGGAATTCAACCTCCTATAAAATGAAGATATAATAATTAGCCTACCATCCAAGATTCCCATGAGGGCTAAATTAGATATGCCAGAAAGTCTAGTCGGGCACAGTATAGATGATAAATAAATGGTCACAGTAACTGAATCCAAAGTCTGTTACTAACCTCATCCTTTACGCTCAGAATAAACACACAGCAGAAAGATGTGTTAGAGAAAAAGCTTTGAAAAATCAACTCCTATTGCCTCATTCTCTTCCAGTCTAATCTCAAAAACGCTTGCATCTCTACGTGGTATCAGGTGTGCAAAGATTCCCAATAGTCTAATTTTAGACTTTTCATTCTTTTTTTTTTTTTTTAACCACAGCCAAGTAATTAACTATCTCTAAGGAAACCTGACGTGGCCTAGACACGTACTGGTGGCGCTCTCAAAGCACCTCTGGAGAGACATCTGGACAAGGGAGCCTGAGGCTTCCTTCACATACGCTGCTTAGGGGCGGTGGTGCAGAGTGGGTTCTGTCTATTGCATTCCATGCATGTGGACAAAGAGAAGGGAACAAGCGCCAGGTCTTCATTCCACATTACAGAATTCAACAGAATGTTCACTGCTCGGTAACAGGTTAAATGAAAAGGTCTCTCAACACATCCTCCCCTGCCGCCTTGCAGCAGTAAACATGCCAAGACAGCCCTAAACAGGGAGGTAGACGCACAGCCATGAATCTACACAGTCCCCCCAAAAGAGTCTTAAAAACATTTTTTTTTGGCTGGAGGTGGGTAAAGGATGAAACTCTCCAGGCTCCAAACAGCGCACCAAAGAGTCCAAGTTACTAAAAACATCCTCTCCAGGAACAAGCTCAGATGTACTGATGGAACCCACTCCTCAGCAAACGCTAAAAAAGAGGCTGGCTTAATCAAAATCTCCCAGACATGAAAAGGCCAGTGGGAAGATGTGCCACACTTGGTTAGCTGCTCACTGATGTCTTGGCTTCGGGAGAGGGGAACACAGCTAGGAGGGGTGCAAGGAGAGTGCTGTGCACAGTGATCATTCCCACCAGGGCCACAGGGGAAATGGGGTGATCTGCTTTGAGAATTCTGACACCATTACTGCCAAATAAAGTGTGGACTGCTTGGCAATTTGCATTCTGGTGAGGGACACCAGAGACACAGGACCCTAGAGTCACATTCTTCTCTCCACTTCCCTTCCACCTCCATGGCTACTGCAGAGGGCAGGAGAGAGGTGGTGCTTGGATGTCGTGCCCAGTCTCTCAGTGAAACAGAATGGAGGTCTTCACCTTCCCATCAGTACTGTGCAAGGTTTGGGTGCACATGTGAGTGTGCATACAAGCCTGTGAGTGGGTATTCAGGGAAACTCCAGTCCAGCCCTCAAGTCTTGGCTTCTATTGTCAGGAACTATCCAAGTAGTCCCCTGCTTTAACCTTCTTATGACCTTGGAAAGAGTGAACAGAATAAGGTACAGTTGGCCCCCTGCTTCTATGTTCCTTTGCATTACTATTATTATTTTTTAAATTCCTCCCACCCAGTGAAGAAGCCACTTGTTTCCCTCCTGCACTGGTTCTTGACCCTGTGGGATACAGTAGCACTGGTCACTAAACACCAAAATGCTCAGATGGCCTCACTTGGTTCCCGCAGGGCCAAGATGAAAGAAGTCACTCACATGTTCTATAGAGAGCTCAGACCAAAATCCCCTGGGAAATTGACCTTAAACTTCCTTTGCCCGTGGGGTTTGGTGGAGGGGCTGCAGGAAGCCCTCTGGTATGTGTCTTACACTAATGGAGACACTGGATACCTATCTGAGAGCTCTGCATCCCTAGGCAATACATCCCCCTACCCACGAGCCCCTTCTTTTATGGTTTAGGTATCACTTTGGGAAGTGAGGTGTGTGTGTACAAACACATGTGTACATACACGTGTACATATGCACGCATGTGCATGCTCTGGGCTGTGTGCATGTGGCCAAGCGGTGAGTGGTCGAGCTCTCACAAATTCCTGTTGCGAAGCTTTGCATTTAGATAACTAAACACCACTGCTCTTCACCAACCCCTTGGCTCCACAGAGAAAGCCCCAGCACCCATGCCACTTCAGAAAATTGCTATTTATATGTAAGAACTGGCCAAAGCCAGCTGCTAACTACGCTGTAAACTCACCGCACCTTCCTGTGTCTAGCCCAAATTTTTGCTTTTAAGTATTAAAAATGCACTTCCATCTGAAATGATCACTCAGAGTGGGGCCACTGCTTGTATTTTTACAAAACAGAATAAAGCAGGCTGTGTGTAGGTGAGAGTGTGTGTGTGTGTGTGCGTGTGTGTGCGTGTACACATTTTGAAAGCTGGGTGGGGTAGCGGGAGGTTAGAAGAGAACAATTACTTTTTAAGCAAAGACAGAAAGACAGAAGGGAAAAACTTAGCTCCAACAGCCCAAATATCTTTAGCCCAAAGATATTAGTAATCAAAAAAGTAAAAGCAAAACAAAACCAAAACCCCAAATATTTCTTAATCCTGACAAATGCATGGAGAGGCAGGAAATGGCTCTGGAAAGACTTCAATGGGTGTGGAAGAGGCCCAGAGAAATCAAATCAGCTCTCACTATTACCATATCCCTGCAAAGAGTTCAAAGTCTCCTCAAGCAGAAAATATGAACCATTTTCCCTAACAAGCAGAGACTCGTTTTCCGATGCTTTCTAACCTGTGAGACTTCCCAGGTAGAGAAAGGCTAGGAAAGTTAGTGCAGGGTGGGGTTTCACAAAGCTCCAGCACACCATCTTCATCACGTAGATGGGAAAACAAGACTCCCAGAAAGAAGAATCACGTGCTAGTTGAAGGCAAGGGGATGGTTAGGACAACTTCCCTGGGGCCCAGACAAGGGCTCCATCCAGTACCCTACGCCGTCAAGTGACGATGAAAAACTAAAGTCTTCATTACATCCAGGATCACGGATGAAACTGCACACTCTCCACTAACATGGCAGGTCTGTGTTTCGGGCCAATCTCTGTACAGGACAGATAGCAACTGATGATCCAGGCCCCACTCCCACGGTGTTTTCTCCATGGGACAGGCCCTCCACAATCCCCCTTTCTCTACGCCACCCGTACCACCACTCTGGCTACCACTCCACCACCATCCTCTCTGCCACCATCCCTGCACTGCCACCACCAGTACTCCTGTCACCACACTTCTTGAATCCAGTACCATGTTCATCTAGCATGTCAAACTAGGGCACAGGTCAGGTGCCAGAAATCTTCCCCAAATGGAAAGGATCACATGTGGGAAAGACTGTGGATGACTAGGGTCCCCCCAAAATTCATGTCCACTCAGAACCCCAGAATGGAATGACATTTATAAAGAAGGTCTTTTCAGATATAATTAGTTAAGGAGCTTGTGGTGACACCAACTTGGATGTAGTGTGGGCCCTATATTCAATGATTGATGTCCTTGTAGGAAGAAAAGACACATGGACACAGGCACTATGTGTAAAGATGGAGGAAGATCAAAGGATGCTTCTACAAACCAAGGAGCACCAAGAATGCCAACAAGCACCAAAGGCTTGGAGAAGTATGGAACACCTTCTCCCAGAGCCTCCAGAAGAACCATCCAGCTGCCAACAGATGTCAAACTTCTGGATTCCTGGTCTGTGAAACATACATTTCTATCACCTAAACCACACCCCTTGGCCCCAGGAAACTAATACAAAGGCCTACTCAGGAGAGGCCCAGAGATACCACTGCTTCCACCTCACCTTCTCTTGGTGACACTGGAGCCAGATTCCACACAGCCACTCTCCACCATTTATAGGGGAGGAGAACATGGCTCCCACATTGTGACAATTTGAATTTGCTCTCTCAAGGAAGAGAGGTCATACCCACCACATGGGGGTACATCTCTGCCTTAAAAGGTGACACCTGTTGGGAGATGAGAGAACAGAGCACCTGTAAGGAGAGGCAACCCAAATGCTGCATGAGGACTTCAATTCCTCAGATAAAACAAGGGCCAGGGTTTGCACATATGCCGGTTCCTGCTTAATAGATCAGAGTGAAGGGAAGGGTCCTCTGCTCCAGTGGAAAACCCTTTTCCGGGTATCCCCTTCCATGTTGGAGTTCTCTGCTCACACTGCATACCCTGGGTTCTGTCCTTCCCACAGTTACCTTGCATAGTATTCCATGTCAACCTAACAACATGACCCAGCATCTCTTCCCAGGAAAGGAAACTTGGGCTCAGGGATGTTAAGCATCCAAAGTCAACAGCAGTAAGGACTTAATATTAACCCCCCACCCTTTCCACTCACAGAAGCCTCTTGCACCTTCATTTGCCAACTTCTTTCTTTCTAGCACAAAGATACAAGTGGGGATAGGGGAGAAGTAAGGGCACCATGAGAAGAAAATCTGACTTTGCTCTTTTAAATTTTGAAGCAACAACGACAGGTCAGATTTCACTGGTGGGAACATAAAATGGTTAAGCTACTGTTGATAACAGTCTGGCTGCTCTGCAAAGAATGGAGCACAGAGTCAATCTATGATCCAGCGATTCTACCCTGAGTACATACTCAAGGAAAATTAAAACACTCTTTCAACCAAAAACTTCTACAGACATTCATAGTGGCCCAAAAGCAGGACAACCCAAATGTCCACCAATGGAAGTGTATAAAAAGTGTGTTACATCCGTATGACAGAATGCTATTTAGCCATAAAGAGCAATGGAATGATGACAGATGTCACACCACCATGAGCCTTATGCAAAATGAAAGAGGCCAGTCGTCAAGGATCACATGTGACTCCTTCTCTATGACGGTCCATAACAGGGAAGTCTATAGATTTCTATTGAGAACATAGATTAGTGGTTGCTTGGGGCCAAGGGAAAGGGCCAGGGGTGACGGCCAAAAGGTATGCTTTTTCTTTGTTTTATGTGTTTGGTTTCCCCAAGGTGGTGAAAATGCTCTAAAATTATTGAATATGGGGATGGGTGCAAATATCTGTGAATATACTAAAACCCAGAAAACCATATATTTAAATGTCTAGCTGTATGGTATCTGAATTCTATGTTAATAAAGCTGTCCAAAAAAAGTATGTTTTTTTTCTTTTTTGGGGGGTGGCAGGCAGGCCAGAGAGATCTCTAAGACAAGAATGTGAATGCAAAAAGGGCTTGAAGTCAGCTGAGTGCTCAAGAACTTGTGCCCTACCTGCTTCTCCCCTCTGCTTCCTCCTCCTCTAATCCCATGTGCCTCAATTCACCCACAGTTGACCACTGGAAAAAAAGTGTAAGTAACAGCATTTTATGTTGCCAACTGCAGAAATTAATTTAACTCCAGAGGAAACTAATTACAAATATAACCCCAAATGCTTCCCCAAGTTCTCCCTCCCTGTCTATAGCTATTAGCCAGAGAGCACAAGGTTCAAGCTACAATTTGGCATTCCTTCTAAACAGCTTTAAAACTGGAAGGGAAAAAATAGCCTTCTTCTATATGGGGCTGGAATATAATTTACACACAATTATACGACATAGGTTACAACATTACCTCTGATTAAAACAACAGTAACTCTCCGACAGGAGGATGTGCTCTCATAATGAAATGATCAGGATGCTACAAGCAGGGGCACATGTGCTCCCCACCTTCATCTCATAGCCTTCTGTGTGGCTCCCTCCCAGACTCATTTAAAAAATACTGCTTCCTCTTACCTTGGGGAAAAGCTACAGCTGCAAGGGTGACCTGTCCACAGATTGTATCAGAGAGTAATATCCTAGACAGTAGCACAGAATCATATTGGGTGCTGGGGGAGGGGACGGAAAAGGCACAGAAATGAGTGTTGCTTTGGAAAAGCACAGGAAATTAAGGAGCGTGATCTACACGTCAACTGATGCTGAGCGAGGTGGCTGGCTGACTGTCATCCCCACCACACGTACCCAAGCTGCTCTGCACTCACAGGCAGTTCCTCACCACTCCATCCTTCTCGGGGGGCCCCTGACCCTAACCCTTGCTACCCAGTGAGCTGGACTATGGGAAAGTCCCCTAGGAATTTCCCCAAGGTTCGAATGATTGCCAACCCATCAATGCAATTAAAATCCCCCATCTCTCAATTGTAGTAGCATTAGGCAAAAGTAAATAAGGAACCTTTACTGTTGCTGACCCCAGAGGAAGCTGCATTTCTGCATACACAAGTGGCGTTGTCTCCAAAGCCCCAGCAAGGGAGAGGCTGCCAAAACTGGTTCCTCATAAACCTCAGAAAGCAGTGGGAGAAGGCCAACCAGACAGGATGGCGGGGCTGGCATGAACCCTGTCCTCACACCTGTGCCTGTCACTCCAGCAGCAGGAACCTGAGGCACCCACCCCGGGTGGAATTCTTCTGAAGATGAACAGGACGGCGCATGGGGAGGGGAGGGCTCTGGAAATGGTGCCACGAATGGTCTCAGGGCCCCGTGGCTAAGGTATAGGCCTGAGGTGATTCTGCCTACAGAAAGGATCAAAATAAAACACCAACAATAATAACAAATCTAAAATATCTTCTACCAGTCTACCCAAGTTTGCGTTTTCAAGCACATCTGTGTACAATGAGACACATTAAGCAACTGGCCCTGGTTTGTCACATACGTTGGGTGGAATTTCCTATCAGCTCTGAGCCTTACTTTGGCCCTTCTATAAAATGGACATAAGACCCTGGCCCAAATGATACAAACTGAGATGCCCAATGTGAAATTATAACCGAGAGTACCCTAGGCAGAAGTTTTTCATCTCCTCCAACAAAGATGCTAACTAAAACCTAGTCTTCTGAGCCTGTAAACACAAACCTTCTTCAGAGCTTCTCCTGTCCCCCACCATCCAGCTCCCCACTGCCTATTTCCAGCCCGAGTGAAGGCCAGCCACATACAAGTGGCAGGATGTATGAACACACAACCATGGTGAGGAGCAGCACAGCACATCCGGTCCCGCCTCCCAAACAACTCTTCTCACACAAGCAGTGGGAGAGGGCCAACCAGACAGGGTTCCCTGGGTAGCTACTACCAAGGAGACGCTTCCCACATGGAAGTTAAGAGTTGCAAACCTCCCTGAAGGGCCTCTGCATCCTCCACAAAGATGTTCAGCAAACTCTAAGGAACAGGCCGAGGAGCCACGCAGAGAGAAGCCATATCAAGCCATGCCAGTCATGGGATCAGGACTCAGAGCCTCAGAGAGACAGCAGGTTAAAGAAAATCACTCTTCAGAGGATGCCACTGGACTCTGGGGAAGACTGCCCAAGGCAGGACATCTAGAACCATCCCTCCCATAATCGAGAGGAGACCTGTGAGAACCAGGCCTATCTTATCATCAACAATCTGATACGTTCCTCCCAGAGAGAATAAAAACTTTGCTGGTAGGCAGGGTGTAAAGCCAGCGCCTCCCATCCCCCAAGCCCTCCAGTTGATTTCGTGAAAAGAACAAATGGCAGCCTTAACCCTTAGCCTTGATTACCGTCATTATCATATTTCAGATGTACATGGCAATCAGTTCCTGATGAGCAAGCTTCACCTAATCCACAGAGCTGAGCCAGGCTGCCACGCTGATATTCCTGTAGTGCCCGTCTGGGTGACATTAGCATTGCCCTGGGAACCCTCAGAACCAACAGACCTGTGCGTGGGCCCCGCCCTCAGGGTCTCTGACTTTACGGGTTCACTGGGGGCCCATGCATCAGTATTTTTTTCTGAAATGCTCTCCAGAAAATCATAATATACAGCCAGGGCTCTACAGGAAGCTGCTTCTACCATCCTAGGGGAGAAATAGTAGAGGATGGGTGGATGGACGGATGGATGGATGGATCGATGGCAGGCAGGCAAAGGTTCCTTTCCACCATTACCCTTACTGCGAAACCAAGGGAGAAAAGCCACAGATGAATGGAAGGAGTTGAGGTGTGATTCAGGAAGGGCTGGGCCAGAGTCTCAGCTCTACCACTTTCCTAGTACTGCAGTTTGAGGTGAGCCATATGCAGTGGGGACAATACCTCTATGCCATACAAGAGACACGTATGTAAAAGCACCTGGCCCATTGTAGGCATTCCACAAATATGTGCTGAACTCCAGGAGAGCAAGAATGTGGACCAAGAAGGTAAGAGAAGGTGAATGGTAGAGGAGCATCTCTGGTGGCAAACCATATTGGTTCACTCCTTCTCTCGTCAAATGCATTTTGAAGACCTACTTCATGCCAAGCATTGTGCGAGACACAGTGGGTGTAAAGTTGACCAGACCCTGTCTCTGTTTCAGAGATGTTTACAGTCAAATGAGAGGCTGGGCTTTGGGCTGAGGGCTGGGCGTGACCTGTGGTTTGACAGGGAGCAGGGAAATCCAGGAGAGGAGGGCCTCATGGGCAGAGGCTGGAGCATCTTCATGTCTGGTGGAAGGGCTGCTGGTGTGAGGGATGCCAAGGAGGCAGAACCTCCAAAGCACTTAAGTAGAGGAGTGACTTTTTCAATCCACTTGGTAAGGAGAAAGCCAGGGCTTCTAGGGGTGGAAGTCTGCATCATTTTACTGCTCGAATGTTGGCAAGAAGGTTCAGGCAAAAAAAAAAGGTATGAACCAGAAGGAAGATACCTGGATACCAGTCCTAGTGGCCAGGATGTGGCCTGGGGTCAGCTTCCCCATCTGCAGGTCTCTGCCTGCTCTGCCATCCTACTGTTCCAGAAACATCCTGGGGGTCGGAGAGAAGGAAAGGGCTGGGGAGGAATAAACAGAGATAAGCACATTGCACTCTGGGCTCACTGGTCTTTGAAACACTCAGCCATCTGTTAAGTCATAAATCTTACCTGTCAAGAGGGAAAAAAAAAATAGCCCCATCTCTCCCCACCCCAGGATGTACTAATGTGGTTCCCCCAACCTCTCCAAGTAGGGGAGGAGTGGGAACCCAAAGAAGTATTTGTAGTAAGAAAGAGAAGCCCAAGTAGTCTTGACCTTTTATTGAATGTTTTACCCCCACAAAGGTGGAACGTGATTTTTCTAAACCAAAGAAGACCATGGAAGCTGAAAAGAGCACCAGATTTAGAGATTTAGGCAATGGTGGTACCCTAAGCAGGCCAAGTGGTAGAGTGGAAAGAGGAGGGACTTGGAAAACCCTCTTCCCTCACACGTTTACAAGGTGACCACAGCAAGTGACTGAGCTCTGACCTCAGTTTCTTCCTCTACAGAATGGGATTAAGATCTGGGTGTGGTGGCACAGTCAGTAATCCCAGCATCTGGGAGGCAGAGGCAAGAAGATAGTGAGTTCAAGGCCAGCCTGGGCTACACAGTGAGACCCTGTCTCAAAATGACAACAAAAAGGTGTTCGGGGGAGGAATTAAAGGAACTAGCATGCTTATTAGCATGGAGCTGGAATGACAGGTACTTAAATTCCTCTTCCTTCTCCCACCGCCTTCCCTCTTCCATCAATGACCTCACCTCTGCCTGTTCACAAATGGGGATCAAGCCTTCCCTGCCTGCCTCACATGCTAAATAACAACAGTAACTGGAAAAACATATGAGGCATACTTCATAAACTTAATGATTAATTAGTATCAATTCTACTTCCCTTGGCTTTCTGGGGCATCACCTTGAATCATCCCACCTCCAGCAATGGTGCCTGGCAATGGGGCATTTCAAGGGTTGCAGACACCCAGTAAAAAGGATGCTATTGTGGTCCATGCAAGGCAATGTCTTCACTGGCCTTCACCTAGGCAGCTCCTGGCCCTCTGAGAGGAACAGATTGTTCCCCATTAGGAAGATCATTCTGCATGAGAGATAAAGCTGTCTGTGCCTTGGAGGTAATTATTTCTCTGCTGCACCCATATCCTAATACGTCCGTGCTTTGCTCATGCCAGGAACATATTTCTGTAAATCCTCACATAAAAGAAAACTTTATTTTCCAGTGGGATAAATGGGAAAAAAGGAAACAACCATCACAGCAAAAATATCACCAATCAAACAGAGCTGGGTCCGCCAGGAACTTTTACTAAACGTGTAGCATTACAGATGCTTTATAGCCACGACGTCTGTTCTTTTGAAATTCTTGCACTGGGCCAACCAGACAGGGAAAAGCAGAGGAGAGATAAGTTCTCCAGCATGCCCAGCCCAGCTAACTGGCCTGGCTGGCTGTTTATTGAGCTGAAGAGGTCATCGGGGAGCCGTAGCTGTCGGACAAAGCACGGAGGGCTCATTTCGCAGTTTACTCCGGAGGGTTGTCAGAGTGGCCACACGGCCCAGCAAATGGCACCTGGCTCTCTCTGAGGGGCACTTCTGCCTGGAAGCCCAGGTTCTTCTAAGAGAAAATGGCCTTGCATCTGGCAAGTGCTTCATAAAACCACATCCCCTTCCCTCAGGGAAGAAAAATCTGCCTGATTAAACCTCATTTGTCCAACAACACTGATTCATGCCCTCTGCACACACTGCTTAGTGTCTGCTACTTACCAGGTGCTGGGATAGGGGCTCAGTTAAGCCCTAGAATGGAGTCAGGAACTTCTGTCTGTTTTGCTCACCCCCTACTCCCAAAAAGAATGCCTGCCACACAGGAGGCACTTGGTAAATGTGTGTTCAATAAATGAGGAAACGGATGTTCCTGCACAGAATTACTTTGTGGATGATTCCAAGTCCCTGGGTACCTTACTGTCTCCTCTCTTTTCCCCTTGGGTAATCCACGCCCTCCTTATCATAAAACTGGACACAAGCTCTCAGGAAATAAAGACTTTGTCCTAAGGAAAACAGCTGGCCAGAGTTCCATGTGACAGCTACCATTGACACAAGCAGAAAGTGCTGCAACTGACGGTCCCACTACATTGAGTCAGACCAACCTTTCTCTTCCCTTCTGGGCTACTCACATACACACAGCTGGCAACCTGATAGGCATCTTCATATGTAAAAGACAACTGGTGAGTCTTGCTAAAAAATCAGTTAAAATAGGGGAGGGTCCTGAAATCACTGACATTCTCAGATTAAGTAACCATTTCTATTTTGTCACCTGCCCCTGATTAACCCCACTCAACACCAACATTAGTGAGTACCCCAAACTAGCCTTGGGATCCCAAACTCCCCTCCAGGGACCTAAGGACACACACAATGGCATTGCGTATGCAAAAGAGACAGAAGGAAATGTGATGCATTCTGTGAGCTGAGTCAGGAAGGCTTCGAAGAGGAGATGCCTGACTGGGGTTCTGAAGGATAAGCAGAAGTTTTTCAGGAAAACAAGAGAGAAAGGCCAACAGAGTCACATCAGCATAACATAGCTTATTTCAGACCCTACAAGTCTGGCAATGTTAAAATTCAAGTGGGATGAGGGTCTGGTGGGAGACAAGGATGGAAACATGGGCAGGAGTGATATTACAAGGAGCCTTGCAGACCACAGCCAAGGAGACTGGATTCATCTGGTGAGCAAAGAGTAATCCAGCAGCTGCCTTAACCCAGGCTGATATAAAACCTATTTTAAGAGCCCTTTTTTGCCCTTGACAAAGGCCCCTCCTCTTCCTAGGCAAAATCTGAGTTTGAAACTCAGAGTACAACTGAAACTATGATCACCATGCACAGCTGTCACTCCAAGAGGCATCTGTGGCTCAGGACAACTCACTTCCTGTCCAGCCAAGTCTCTGGGCCTCCACACTTGCAGGGAAGTGAGGCAATCCTTTCCCCAACCACAAATTCTATCCTTCTGAAAGCCCCCAGTGCCTGCTTTCTGCCCACAGCCCCTGGTTCTCCCAAACTTTCTGTGTGTCCAAAGTGGACCCAGGTCAAAAGAATGTGAGAACACACAGGGGCTAGGCCCTGGGGACCATGCAGAGACTCTGTCTGCACCAGGAGAGTCCTAGAAAGGAAATAAGAGCCACTGGAACAATGAAGCTAGAGAGAGGCCTGATCTGATCAGACTTTCTTACCCCAGGAGATGCAGCTTAATTCTAACTGTTCCTTAAGCAACACGATTTGTGAAGACCTGAAGTCATAATGGGGCCCCCTGTCCTCGAGGACTAATGTCTCAATTGAGGAGACAGGACACCTGCAGGGATGCTGACAAGCATGCGTACCAGGCTCCCAGCCTTCTTTGCAGCCTCATCCTCCCACTCTCCTCCTTACCTCTTTGCATGCTCCAGGCCTGCTGCACACACAACTACCCACAAGGGCATCACTTGAACAGCCCCCAACAATATCCTGCCTCCTTTCCCAACTCTCCAAGCCCAAGTACAGACATTAAAAACTGTACCCCACCCACATCCCAGCACCCCTGCACCTTCCCCCTGCTTCTTGTCTTCCAGCACAGCACAGCCTAAGACTACTTATTTTATTTATCCCGCCTACCAGAAAGTCAGCTTCATGAGGTCAGGGACTTTGTTTTCTTCCCAGATGAACTCCCAGTACCTGGGTTGTAAGTAACATGCAGTAAGAATTTGCTCAATGAAGGAATTCTCCTTCCTCTCACTCAACTACTCCTTCCTCTATGCACACCCAGGATGTAAAACATTCCTGAACAGTGGTGCTGTATTTCACTTGGCTTCGAATTATCACTAGGTATTTACCCATTAGGTTTAAGGTGCTTGAAGGTAGAGACCATGTCTTATTCATCTCTGTTTCCCTAAAGCATCCAGTGGTACTCAAGTATATAATCTATTAACTTAAAAATCAAATTGCATGGAAAATAGGCAAAGAATACACACACTAACATCACTATAACTCTACACCTAAGTGATTTCTGTTTCATTCAGCAGTACGATGTTATTTATTATGCTTTTCTTATGAGCTGAGCCCCATGCCAAGAGCCTCTGAAAGTACCAAGACAACCAAGTCCCACATCTGCAATGACCAAGTCACCAGCCACATGTGGCTACTGCAATTTAAATTTAAATTAATTAAAATGAAGAATCATTAACAATTCAGTTCCTCAGTTGCAACTGCCACATTTCGAATGCTCAATGGCCACATGCATTAGAATGAGAATTTTCTTGCTGCAAAAAAATTATGGGACAGCAGTCCCATGGAGAGCCCTTATCCTCAATATGTAACCTGTTAGTGGGGCACCCAGGACAGGAACAAAAAGACCAGGGAAAAGAGCATGTTAACCAGTTGTGGTTTTTTTTGTTTTTGTTTTTGTTTTTGTTTTTAAGCCAGTGGAGGGTTGTGGGGCTGAAGGAGCTGAAGGAGCGAGCTGTCCCTTCCTCAGGGGAAGAATGAAGGAGCCACTTCAAAGAAGATGGCCTTTTATAAATGAGTGGCAAGAGACAGGCATGGGGGTGCACTTCTGTAATCCCTGCACTCAAGAGGCTGAGGAAGGAGGATCTCAAGTTCAAGGCCATCCTGGACTTCATAGCAAGACTCTGTCGTGCCCCTCCCACCCCCACCCCCCCAAAAAAAGAACTAGGTGGCTAAAGAAAGGGATGTCATTCCAGACACCTGGAGAACCAGGACCCATGTGCAGAGACCAGAATCCCAGGCAAAGGACTATTCTAGACTCCTAGGCAGTCAGGAGCAAGGTGCGTGTGAGTCTGGAGGAGAGCAGAGATGGCCACCAGGGAGAAAGTCTCCCCAGTCATGAAGTCACAGGTCTTGATGGATAACACAGGCAGAAACAGAAGTGGAGGACAGACAGGAGTGGTGGTGGTGGTGGTAGCAGGTAGCAGGGATGTTATTAGATAACTTCTTACCCTGGGGGTGACACATGTGCAAATTCAAAGGACCCAGGGTACTGACAAAACAAGATCCCCAGACATCTTAAGATGTAAATAACAAGAAGGCAAACTTGGTGTTAGGTGGGGAGCTCAAGGGCTGCCCTGTCCTGCCAGCATGGTTCACTATATACAAGTCTAAAACCCCTCTTTGAACACACCCATTAGCCAGCCTGGTGGGTGTGTCTAGGTTCCTCAACCAAACCCTCACTTTGCCCCCATTGTTATGAGGCCAGAAAGATGAGTTTTTCCCATGTTTGGTCCTGCTGGTGAGCCCCCCTCACAGCCAAATCCAAGTGTGGAGGAGCACAGGCTCTGCTCACGTTCAGCAGGCCTGCCTTCTGGGTCCCTCCCAGCCATCACTGTGGGTTAGGACTTCTTTATGCACACTCTGGGGGGTCAGTGAGGACCGGTTCCAGAAGCTGCTATGCAGGACCTTAACCAGGCACTTAAGATGCAAGGCACAACTTAGCTAATGCTGTCGTGGATGGCTCCGCAAAGCCTCGGATGCATTTCGGCAAACAGCTAATAAGAAGAGCAGAGGAAGGGAGAGGAGGAAAGACTCAACCTCGCATTCATTCACAGGGGCTCATCCTCCTCCTGCCCCTGGCCACCAGCACCTTTGTGACAACCTGCCTCTGTGACCAATTAGCCTACTTTCAGCAGCCAATACACAGTATGCTGGGCCCTCTACTTGAAGAGTCTTTTATCCAACACAGGCATACTTTCAGAAAAGAAAAAGAAAAGATTTCTACCTAAAGCTGCCAGTCCAAAAAACAAAGAGGACTCGGGAGGTGCTGGATCCAGGAACAAAGGCGGCTCTGCGAACCCTGAAAGGCCCCGGCTGGCCTTTTCCTAACTCAACAATCCCAAGCTGACCTGAAGATGCACACGTGGCCACGGAGGGGTATCAGAGAGTAAGGGGCACATGCTTCTCCCCACAGCTGTCCCTCGTCCCCTTATCACCAGTCTGCAGGACCAAGCAGGACCTCTGCCTGTTTACTAGAGGGGACTGTGGCAAAAAGTAAAAAGAGGGAGTCAAGTCAATCCAAGAAATAACTTCCTGACAGGCTGACAGCTGACATTCTTAACTGAACACAGGATGTGCCAAGAAATTATCAGGCCTGGCTTTTCTCTCTCTGATAGATGACAAAGCAAAAAAGAAAGAAAAAGGGGGAAAAAAAAGAAAAAGAAAAAACAACCACAGCCACACATGTCTCATAAATCACAACTTCTATTGAATGTTTCACCACATAATAGCAACAGTCAAATTGAATAAAGACAGCCTTCTGTAAAGTTCCAGGGGAGACCACATCTCCCCCGGCCCAGGCCGTGCAGGAGGGAAAATTGAACTCTGAGGTAAGGAAGGGAATGTGGTGAACAGAGTCAGTAATAGAGACAGGCAGTGAGTTTTCTTTCTTTTTTTATTTTTGTGAGGGGGTTTTCAAGATAGGGTCTCAGGAGCTATTTGCCCAGGCTGGCTTTGAACTGCAATCCTCCTGATCTCTGCCTCCTGAGTAGCTAGAATTACAGGCATGAGCCACCAGTGCCCAGCAAGTTTTCTACATAACTCTTAAAATAAGGGGACCCAGAAGCCAGGAGACGTGGGGTGAACAGAGCCACATAAGTGAGGATGTTAGGCTTTGTTTCTGAAAGATCTGAAGGTATGTTGATGAGGGGATCAGGAGTGAAACAAGGACTTCTGATATGTCTACAGAGCACCTGGGAATGGGTAAAAAGCAAGATGGCATGAGTATTTGTAGTTGATCCCATAGGAGAACCATTAGTGCATAGGAGCAGGCCAGCTGTTCAACATGGGGACAGCTAACTTATAAAATAAGCCCAGTCACTTACCACAAGCAATATTCTGAGCCCAGTGGGTATGAGAAGAATGCAGCCATCTGCATGGGAGATTGGTCCATTCTGGAACCTTCTCTCAAATTGAACCACATTCAAAGCCTGACATTCCAACATCCCTAAACTTGGTGAACTATGAAAGAAACAAAAAAAAGTAATTGAGAAATTCCCACAATGCCTCAGTCTCTGAGGCAGAATGAAGTAGAGATAGGATGAGAGGTTTTATGTAGATCTATCCTTTTCATACCTACTCATCAAAAAATTAGTTTGTTTTTTTTTTAAGTGATGACAAACAGGGAAAGAAACGAACATATTTCTTCCCAAATAAACCACTTGCAGACTCTAGGGAAATATATTTATGGTCAAATATATTTGAAGTAACTGTAGTAAAGACCACTTTCCTAAGGGCAAGTGCTAAGGTGAACAGATACACAGTAGGCTCTCCACAAACACTTGCTAGATTCAACTGTACAGGAACCATGATTCACCCGGCCAGGGCCCCAGATTCCCTGCCCTTTCACTGACAGACACAGAATTCCAACTCACTGGCCAGCCATAGTGACACAATACAAAATGATGTAACAGGGTAGAAGCATTTCTAAGCAAACACCATGGAGAACTGGATTCCCTGATCCAAGTCAGAGTTAAAGATTACCAGACTCGTAACTCAGGTCAACTAGATTCACTTCTTTCTTCTCACTCTGGCCCAAGGATCTTTAAAAAGGCGCTGTGGGTCAAAACGGCACCCAGAATGACTGTGTGCCTCCCCTCCCCTGGGTCCAGGGTGAGAGGAGCTGGAGGGCGCAGGATCTCGTTGGCACCCAGGTCTTAGAAGCCACTCTGTCCCATGGCAATGGGTGGAAATTGAATCAGTTGAGATGTCCCATTTTCTACAAGATTAAGACACTGTTTCCAATATGTTAAAGTTTAGTCAATCTGCTGCTTGGGCACAAGAAAGTTCTTCAAGGGTGAGGAAGAGTGACGGTACCTCAGAATAAAACTTTTAAGCAGAGTTTAAAAGTCACATCCTAGCAAACGTTTCTCCAGTTTCAGAACAGAGTCACAAGAGGTCAAGATCTCAGGTGCCTATTCTTGACTCATGTGACTATATCTTTCAGGCACTCCCTGAGGAGAACACAAGGGATCGGAGAGCTAGCAGATGGCAAGAATGAGCGTGGTGTGGTGTGGTGTGGTGTGGTGTGGTGTGGTGTGGTGTGGTGTGGTGTGGTGTGGTGTGGTGTGGTGTGTGTTGTAGAAACAGCTAACACGCAGTTTTGAGACACATTTGTTGACCTGAACTGAATCAATAATAAGTCTCTACCAAAAACCAAGCCTAAGTGGATGCTTGTGGATCCTGGTGGGTCCTAGAGGAGAAAGCAATGAACTTGATCAAGACTGGGATTGGACCCGCAGCTGTTTGGCCCTGAGCAAGATGCTTCATCTCTCTGAGCCTCAGTTCCCTTGTTTATTGAAGAGGTTAATATTTCTGGGGTGTGCTGTAGTTTCACTCTGAGGATCAAATCAGATTACATGCGAATGTGCTTTGTAAACCTGAAAGGGAGCTGGCGGTAATCAGTCTCGCGGACGTGCCAAGTGGCTCAGCCTCCACTTGCTCCAACATGAGGCTGTGCTATCTCACACATCCTGTAACGGGGCCTGAGGGGGAAGCGGACAGAAGCAACTCTAATCCCAGGCTGGCATCAATAACCGATCACCTAAAGAGAGGAATCTTCTCTGGGAAAGATAAGGGAACCCACATATCATCTAATTAATGCAAGCAGGTGAGCACAAGTTCAAAGGCAGGATGGGCTGACTCAGCCAGCCGCTCCTGGGCGGCCAGAACCGGAATCAGCAAAGGGAGCCTGTGGGCCTCTGCTATGGGAATGGGCATCCTCCAGGTGCAAGGCCACCTGGAGGTGGAGGAGGAGGGGGACAGGGAGCACAGCCATCCCTTGGCTTTATCTCTAGTTTGAACCCAACACCCCTTGCCATTCCCACCAGGCTGTTCTACTCCGGGTCCCCCCAAACACATCCACTCACAGTGGACTCTGTGCCCTTGTTCTTGCTGGGCTTGTCTTAAATGTACGGCCTAAGTTACTACTAAATTCTTAATCATGTGATACTGTCTATCCTCATGTCCTCCATTTTCATCTATTCCAAAAAACCCTGCCTTAATAGCCCCGCTCTCCGTCCTATGGACCTCTGGTCTGCTGGGTCATTCACAATCTGACCCACATCCTGCATTGTCACTATTGCTACACACTCACAAATTGATTACTACCAGGGCTTCGCCCACCTGAACAGGAACACCATCTCCTTGGAGGTGGAGCTGCATCTTGACTTTCTTAGGCTTACTCTCCCTGCTCCCTGCTCTATACCACCCAGGAGACTGAGACTCATGCAGCCTCCTGCTGACCTATTTGACCAACTCAAGCCTGGTAAGAGGGACTTAAATGTGCTGATCACTACACACCATGCCACCCTTCTCTGAATTTTTGACCCTCTGTTTATTTTTCTCTTTCTCCTTCTCCTATAAGTCCCATTTTCAATTTAACCAGCCTGGATGTTCCGATTAAACCTCATAGCTCAGCAGAGAGCTGAGCCAAACCTAAACTCAACATTGTATAAACATCAGGCACACAGCTGCCACACCAAGAAGCTGGTGACAACCAAGAAGAACAAAAACATGATGCCAGCTTTGTACTGGAATTTTTCAGGAGCACCTGAGTACCATTGGAGGAGCTGAAGTTCTAGAAAGCAAGATGGTTGTCCCAACAAATGCAGAACTTGTGTCCCCGCTGTCATCTGGCCTAACACACATCCCAAATGCCAAGTGTGCATAGAAAAAAATGCTAGGTGGTCTTCTTGTGAGATCAGAGATAAGCACCTTTTAAAAAATGTTGGGTTTTGAGAAGGAATGTAGGATTTCTCAACAGTCTGAAAAAGATAACACCGGGGTGGGGTGGAGGGGGAAGCAGGAAAAATATTACCAAAGCAGTTTAAAGTTTTTGTAACAAGTATCAGTATACAAGTTCAAGGGCTGAATGGGAAACCTTCAATGCTCAGGCTAGATCTGGACCTGAATTTCATTTCACTCAGATAAAATGCTAAATTACCACATGCCACTTAGGTCTATGGTTACAAAATTGCAACATAACTGCAAACGACATATCCTGAAACAATGTAAGGTAGCACTGCTACCCTATGTCTCACATACAGCTCCTTCCTTTGGCTGTCTTTTATATTCGCCAGTTGTCTTGCTGGATTTTTTTTTTTTTTTATTTCTCTGCTAGTCTACCTTACTTGGCCATAATACAGAGCTCAAGAGTATTTCCTATCATTGGGTCTCTTCACTCAATTGCTGAGCACATCGTAAGTTGATGTTGCTACCCATTCCATCCTCCTCCCCGTGAGACTTTCTGTTATGCAAGATCTGAAAAAATTAAGGAATACTATTTCAGATTGCATTGCAGCTCAGTTCGAAAGGGGAAGTGGTGAATTCTGAGCTTTAATTGCTTCCTCTGGCAGTGCGGCCAAGGAGACGTTTGGTCATTCTGCAGCAATATCCTGTGTCTTTGCAGACTCCTCACAGAATCTATTTGCTGGCGAGGAACACGGCAGGACAGAGGCAGAAGGGGCAGCTTCCTGCTGATCACAGACAGTGTGGTGGCCATGGTTCTGAGCCCACCAGTTGCAGTGTCACCTCCCAATTTGGAGAGACTTCCAGATGACTGGAGAGTCAGTAGCTACTTGAAAACCCAGATCTGCTGCATGGCTGAGTGGGGTTCCTGAAAGCCCAGCCTGGAGGTTTCTCTCTGCTTCCTAATGACTTCTGCAGGCATCATGAGGCCCTCCAACAAACTCCTTTCAGCTTAAACTAGACAGGAGTGGATTCAGCTATCTGCAACTAAAACCAGACCAAAATATAGTCTCTTTCTATTCTTGTTTTCAAAAATAGATCAGTATCTTCACTTAAAAAGAAGAAGAAGAAGAAGAAGACACAAACCAGAAGCTGACATTTTCAGTTTTGTTTCTAACTGGCTGGTGGACCTGGGCAGACACTTACTACTGTTTACTGGGCTTGGTATTCTCACTTATAAAATGAGAAAGTGAAACTAGATGATCCCATGATGTGGCGAGTATTCGTAGGCTTTAAATTCCACTGTCCTTTACTTTTCATTATTCTGGCTTTATTTTAATCAATTCAACAATACAATCGGTGCCTGTTGGTAAGAGAAAAAACTCCTCATTCTTCCTTGAGTGATGA
Source organism: Castor canadensis (assembly GCF_047511655.1). Lineage (NCBI taxonomy): Eukaryota > Metazoa > Chordata > Mammalia > Rodentia > Castoridae > Castor > Castor canadensis. The sequence goes on along the minus strand of NC_133396.1, from coordinate 32,832,470 downwards.
CTTCCAAATCATGACCAACGCACGCTTTCCCCTGGAGCTGACCGTTTACTCTGCAGAAAGGTCCACAGTGCTGATGCTGGACAGGCAGGGGCAGTGAACAGAGCACCTGTACAATTTCTTCTACAAGGAGGAGCGGTAGTGTTGGTTTCTGGGTCATTTATACTTTTTACAACAGAAAATGTTTGGCGGAGCTTTTTACATTTATTTGTATGTGCTTTCAGAAGGGCTGCAATATATCACTATGTTGAGTCTGATTACCCCTGTGGGGGGAGATCACAGATTTCATTTTAATTTTTATGCTTTTGGCCATTTTCCAAGTGTGCTATACCTAGGAACGGGGTGGGTAAAAGATGACGGAGTCTCCCCACTCTGCCCTCTTTCCATACCTGGGCTGGTGGTTCAATGAACACGGACAGCTCTGATTCAGAGGAAAACTATTTGCATCCTCAAACTTGGGTAAATGTTAGCCAAATAAGGAACACACGCAGGTAGGTCAATGTGCTGAAGATAAGAGGAAGGTCAACAAGGCCTGCCAAGAAGCTTTGCCAAACCACACTGAAGGGAGGCATTGGAAAAGAATAAACTGAGCCAAAGTGGAGCAAAGAAACACCAGTCTTAAAAATTAAGCCTTACCCTGTAGCACAAATGAACTCAAACCCAGGGCCTAAAGCAAACTAGGCAAATCAGTACTCCTACCACCAACCACATCCCCATCTCCACATATCTTTTTTATAAAAACTCCTTAGTTTTTGTTGTGGGTTTTCATTTTTTGAGACAGGGTCTCTCTAAAGCCCGGGCTGCTCTAGAACTTGCAGTCCTCCTGCCTTTACCTCCCAAGTTATGGGATTACAGGCATGCATCACCATGCCAGCAACGATTATTAATTTTTAAAAATCAAGATGATCTCACAAATTTCTGGTAAGGGTATAAAGCAGGATCCACCAATGTCTAGAAGGCAAATGATGGGATTAAGAGAATTTTTGCTTAGTTCCAGTGGCTTTCCAAGGTTTCTCCAAGTGTATGTAACTGGAAGAGTAGGGCAGAAGCAGTAATCAATATTCTGAATAAACAAATTGCCCAAGTCTCTCCTTTCTGGAGTCAAAAGCACTTTTTATCACAGACCATCTCGTAATGTTACCCTATCAGCTGGCTGAGTGGAACAAACATTACGCACTTTGCAGCACTTGCAGTGGGAGTACTGCTTTCTGCTGTTTTTTAATTAATTAATTTGAGTCATGAGCATTTGAAATGTGACTATTTTATGGAGCTGAAATTTACATTTATCTCCTTTTTTAAAGCCCATTTAGCAAATTAACAAGAAAACAGCAACATATGAGGAAGTTACTGAGCCTACCCATGTGTGTCACACGCAAAACAGCAACTATGTAATTGACCTCACAGGATTCTCCTGGGCATCAAACAAGACCATCTCACAAGAACTCTGGAAAAAATAAGATGCTAAACAAGTCATAGAAAAATACTGTTATCATTAAAAGCCCTGCTGTTCCGTGATTTCCTCATGGGGTTCTTAACTCTGGTGAGGTCATTCATGTCTGGCATTAAGGGATCTGTGTATCCTGAGCCCCACTGTGAAGCTCCCTGTGACTGTGGCATGGAGTACCTCTCTGGGTAAAGGGCCCAAAAACTCACAATGCATCCAGGAGCCCAGACAGGTTAGAATCACAGCTCACAGAACTTAAATTGATGAGGACACGTACCCCAGGACCTTGGCATCCTTGGTCAGAAAGGCACATCAAAAAACAACCTGAGCAGCAGGTGAGCAGCACAGGGCCAAACCCTAGAAGCCAAAAGGATTTTTAAAAGGTGTCTTTTCACTGGGATATGGCACAACAGGACGGCACCTCATCTTCCATCAGGAAAGACAGATGTGACCCAACCTTTTACTGACTCAAACGGGCCTTTGCCACAATCTGTCTGATTTGTGAGGTTCTGCCTAATGTTTGAGATATTTGATTGAAACTGCAAACATCAGCACTGATAACAAGACCCTGGCGCCGAGGTGGGCCTGAGCAGGAAAGGGCGTACAAATTCCCCTTCTACTAATGGCGCCTTTCACGGCAACCTAAACTGATGGCTTGAAATTAACTTGCTCAGTTAATAATTCAAACCCATGGGCCAGGCAAGTTTTAACGCTTCGATGTTGGTTTACAATTAACCCAGCAATAGTGTTTTAAAGTGCTTGATTTTTAATTAGTCTATTGATTTACCAGTCTGGTTAACAGTACTTTATTCCTGGCCCTTTATCCTGTCTTCTATTCTTATTAAGAAAGGGCAAGTGGGGTCACTCTGGCTCTTTTCACCTCTGAAACCCTCTGGACTGTGGTCTCCTCCTTCCCCAGGGACACAGAATATGTTGTCAAGACCAGAAGGCATGAATTCTGTGTGGCTTTGGGCAAATTAAGGGTTAACGGGCTGTGCCTCTGTTTCTTCGTCTGTACAGTGGGATGACAGGAACTGTATGACCATTAAATGGCTCAAACCAGCTCCTGACACAGATGACAGCTGAGGCCTCATCCCTTTCTTACTGGCTCAGAGCTGCCTAAACTCTCTTCTGAACACTGCATCATCTTCCTTTGCAAAGTCAAGCGCATGTAAGAAGGGGTTGTTGCCCTAGGAACCAAACCAGAGCAAATATGACATGAGCAACAGTGGCCCTTTCCCTGGCAGACTCACACACGTCTGGTAAGGAAGGTCTGTCCAGCCTGCTTTACTCCTAGGTTTTATTCCCAGGGAACAAACCTTTCTCAAAGGTCACAGTGCTCAGCAGCACTCAGAGGCTGCTGAGATTCCATGCTCCTCTTCATCTATGCCTCCCACTGCAGGGGGACAGACGGTGTAAGAAAGGAAAGGCACTCATCCAGTGATACCTGCTGCAATTCTTCCATCCGGGTACTCACCAGGCTGGACCCTGCTTAGCTTCAGAGACCAGGAGAGGCCAGGTGTGTTCAAGATGGTATGGCATAGCATTCACCCACTATTCTGATTTAGCCAACAGGGTGACATGACCTTGGTTTGCTGCAGGGATAATGTAATGCCGCTGGTGCTACCAATTAAAAGCAGACCCAAGGACTAGCTTTGCCAGCACTTCCATAAACCTCACCAAGCAGCTCAGTTTAGAAATCCCTGGTAGAAGAAACTCCCACGGTGAGGCCAATATGAAATTGTTTCTGTCCCCTCCATTTTGTTTCACATACAAGTTCCTTCATGCATGTTGTTTTCTCTTTCTAGAATTCTTTTCCCTTTCTGTCTCTCTACTAAGCTCCTATTTACCCTTCAAAGCCCAGTAAGAAAATGCCTCTTCTTGAAAGACTTCCCTGACAACCCCCTCCCAGCTCACCCACTAGCACCTTTATCTACCTTTAGAGCTCTGCCACCTCAGCACCTAGACATAACTTCAACTTGCCATTCATCTGCCTACATTCTTGCTCTGTGGTGCTCAAACTTTTTTACACTCTGAAAAAGCAAGGACCATCAAAGAGCATTAATTTATGTGTTACTGTACAGAAGTCAAAGTTGGGACTTTTAAACACAGGAATGCACATATCCCATAAGCCACCAGAGCAACGATGTCAACACAGGTCATGTTAGTCTCTGTACAATTCCACCATATATTCATGAAAGTCTTAGAATCATTATGCATGTCCTTAATCCCAGCACTGGAGAGGCAGAGACAGGAGGAGCTCCAGTTTGATGCCAGTTTGGGCTACACAGCAAGACCCTATCTCAAAAAAAAAAAAAAAATCTTTATCATCAAAGGTTGTAAGGGACAGCCAGAAGACTTGATCCAATTTCAAAACCACAATTCTAGATCATTCATTTGCATAAGTGTGTTCTCTGCCTGAGGGCAGGGTCTATATCCTCTATTCTGTGTTCCTGGGGTCCAAGCTGGTGAACTGCCTTTAACTGTCTCCTCTCTGAACCCAAATGCGGCCCAGGAACCCTCCAACACCCACTATGGCTTCCCATCATTGGAGGAGAGCTTGCCACTCATGCCAGCTGCCTCCTGGGCCTACAGGCCACTGCACAGCTAGAAAGGGACAGTCCAGCTCAAGCTTGCCAGCTGTGACCCCCCCCCCTTCTGTGACTGAGCTTTTCCTCAGGTCAGTGTCTTGGGACATATACCACCATCCACACCCCCGCCCCGCCCCACCTCCCACCATGTGTATTGACATAGGTTCTCCCTAGAGAATTCAGGGTGCCCTTTAGGTAGGGAGTTAAAATCTCCTAGGTTGCTTCCCAGAGGTCCCTTATAAGCCCCCAAGGAGGGTTGAGGAGCCACAGCCTGTTTCTAGGTGACAGAAGCCTATGGCAGCAGAAAGAAGAGCTGTTGCTGGCCACCAAAGCAGCATCCTCTCCAAGGCCCAAGGTTTTCCCTGAGTTGCTGGCAGAAACAGGAACATCACAATTGGCCGGGGCTTGAAACACCTAACTTTATATCTGTCTGCCTCATCCACAACAGCCTACGACTATTTCCCACCACCCACCGGTTTCTCACTTGCTCTCCTGATACAACTTCAAATTAAAAAAAAAAAAATTAAAAATGTAAGCACAATTCAGGAAAACACACCCACGCATCTTGCTCACCAAGCGTGAAGCCATCGCCCTTGCACGGCTCTGTCTCAGCTCTCCAACTGCAAGGGGAGGAGAAGGGAAGGCCATCTTATATCAGAACGCAGCCTCATTTCTCACCCTCACGGCCCCTACCTGTGCGAGCATTTCCAGGCTAATTTGGATAGCACTATTTGAATGTGCTTTCGAGCTGGGAAAACAAGCCAATAGTTCAGAGGCTCCAAGGCAAACTCAATCTGACAGCCACAGCCCTGACGGCTGCCAAGACTGATTGACTAGTTGGATATATTTAGATACGGAGGAGGAGGGGATCAAACACTGTTGGGCCTCCAAACTCAAGAACGCTGTGTTGGTAATGGCAGACTAGCAAATAAACAGCCGACAGCCATTCAACGACATCATCTGGCATCCTGGGCACAGGATCCTCGCCTCCAGAAACTACATGGAATTTCAAAAGCCACCCACACAATCAAAAAAATAAAAATAAAAAAGGCAATTAGAAAGGGTTCTGTTGCGGCATCCCCACAATTATTCTTTACAGATAAACAAATAAGCAAATGTGATCTGCTCCTTTGCTCCCTGCCCCCTCTACATTCTCATTCTAGGACAAACGGAACACTGAGCAAAGACAAGGTCAAGGTTGCACAGTGAAGTCCTGACACTGGGCTGCTGCCCGTGCAAAGGTTCTGTTTTAAATACGACCTCTCCATTGCTAACTACTACATGTGTAGAAAAACAGGTTAGAGCTTTCTTCTTTTTTCTCTCTTCCAAGGGATGAAAATAGCAACATAGGTTAGGGGGTGGTCAGAGTTACTAACTACACACAGCCCCCGACACCAGCTGGTGCACCCACATTGTCCCCTTTAGGGGAGGGAAGAGCAGTGAAGAAGGAGCCAGGCTGGGGACAAACTGACTCCAGCACAGAAATCAAACCCAGCAGATAAGTCACACACCTAGACGAAGGGAGTCTATTAACCTCAGTTTCCCCAAATGCAAAGTCAGGACAATACCACCCATTATTGGGAAGTTTCATTCATGAATGTGACAAACATTTATTGAGACTTACTATGTGCCAGGCACTGCAGAAGATGCGAAGGTACAGGGAGTGTTGCTTAGTGACAGAGCGTTAACCAAGTATGTTCAAGGTGCTGGGTTCAGATCATAGTGGGGGGGGCAGGGGCAGATGCCAACATACGTACAGGAATACAATTAGGAGCTAGACAAGATGGCCTGTATGAAATTCTGAACACCAGCATGTATTTGCTCATGAAATAAAAGTATCAGCAGTGGATATCAACTGCTGACAGACAGGAAGCACTGCAAGGATGAAAAAACAGGGTTTTGTTATTTTTTTAAGAAAGAATAAATAAATTGAGACTTTTGTTTTGGGCAAAAAAATCCTGTACCACGGAGGATAAAAGTCAGCAATGCTGAAAAGGAAAAAGAAAAAAAAAATGAATAAATAAATAGCCCAGGCAGGTCTGAGCAACATATCCGGATTAGCGGAGCAGAAAGGACACACAGACCCAAAGAAATCCTATTGTTCTGTTTTTAGGACAAGACTGTCTCACATGGTGGCTCTGGGCTCACAAAACAAGGAGTGGGAGGTCTTTCGCACCCAGCACTGAGTCCCTAGTGCTGCGTTTCTAGGGTGCTATTTGGGGGAGCAATGTGGTTTTCCTCACAGGGGTAAAAGAGCAGGAGTGGGGAAGGGGAGGCTTCCTGGAGGAGACAGTTATTGTATGGGTGGAAATCGGGCTTAAATGCAAGCCCATTAGTGAAGCAGAACCTTAATTTATCAATTAGACGCCATCTGTGGATTGTGTTCCTTGAAATAATTGTTGAATTTGACAATGCACTGCAGCTTTACAAAGTTTCTGCCATCCTTGATGCCGTTTAATTAAATTTCTGCACTTAACTTTGATTGCACTGAAAGCGCTGATGCCTTCCCCAGATTGAGTTCGGTGGCCACCTGCTGTGTTGGAGCCAAGCGTGTTTCCAGAGCAGGGGCAAAGATGTATTTTCTTTTATTTTAAGCCTCGTCTTTTCTCAGCCTTCACCCAAAGGAAATCAGGTCTCCTGCTGCACAGGAGGGACCAGGTTTTCCAACCCTGCCAGCCCAGCCTTTTGCCCCACTCCACCTACACCAGGTCATTCTGTCCTTTTATTGTGTCTCACAGAGAGAGCTAACAAAACAGAATCCCAGACAGTTACCAAATGCAGAGAGGTGGCTTAAAATAGAACACAGTAATTATCACATAAAGCAACCAAGAACCAAAGTTTCAGATGGGAGCTGCTTCTGCCCCCCAAAACCCTACCTAGGAGAAAAAGGCAGGGAAGAGCCCCAACCCCAGGAGGAGGCCTGGAGCCTGGGTCCACCTGAGCTGCCGCATCTTGACAAGCCAGACTGGGCCATGCTGCAAGTTCACAGCAAACCTGGGGGGTAGTTTCTTACTCACGATTTAAGAAAGACAAAGGACTCCCTCCCCACACACACCCACATAGGGCTTCCCATCATTTATTATGCTTTGATTGTGACAAAAATGCATATAACATAAAACTACCATTCTACTTTCCGTTTCTGTGGATTTAACTTTTCTAGAAACCTCATATAAGAGGAATCACACGTTGATCCTTTGGTGACTGGTTGATTTCACTTAGTGTATTGTCTTCAAGATCCATCTTGAAGAGAGCTGGGTGTGCTAGCGCACACCCTGTGACAGCAGCACTTGTGAGGCTGAGGCAGGAGGATCATGGAGTTTAAGGCCAGCATAGGCTCTATAGCAAGACCCTGTCTTGAAAAAAGGACATTCACCTACGTTGTGGCATGTGTTAGAATTTTCTTCCTTTGTACGACAGAATAATATTCTATTGTGAGTGAGTGTGTGTGTAAGCATGCCATGGTTTGTTTCTCCATCATCCATTTGCTGATGGGCACTGAGGTGGTTTCCCTTTTTGACTACTGTGACTAACACTGCAATGAATATTGGTATACAGATATCTATTCAAGTTCCTGCCTTCAGATCATTTCTATATGTGAGTTTTCAAGAGCCCACCATGCTGTTTTCCCACTGCACCTATGCCGTTTTACCTTCCCCTAGCAGTACAGAAGGGTTCCAACAGCTTTTGTTGTCAATGGAAACTTTACAAATATAATTCACATAGTTGGGTTGAATATAGCTTTCTCTAGACTTTTAACACAAATATTCTGTAAATGGTATTATACAAAGACAAACAAGCAGTGTAGAATGTATTCTGGACAAGCAGAGAGGTGGCATATGAAGAAAGAAAAAGAATTGGGGAAGCAGGAGAACAGGCATGAAAAATAAACTTGGCACTTTTTTTTCTTTCCTAGAACCACAAGGTTCCTCCAACTCAAAACCACAAGGTTCAAAAGATTTATGGACTAAAAACTTCAGAACTATAAAATAAAATTCTCAGAAAATGCAGTTGCAACAATCAAAGGGTCATTACAACAGCCACTTAGCCAAGTCATAAACTCACTGGGCAAACAGAATTGGATCGGATATTGATTTTCCCGGTGGGCTGGTGACTACAGAACAAGTGACTTTGCCACCTCTCTTTTCAGATCATCCTGGGGGCTTTCATCTCAAGAACGCCCTAGGATCCTGGGAATGAAGCCAGCTGTTGCCCCAAAAACAAGAAAAGCATACCCCACCCCATTACAGAACAAAATTTAAATGGAAATTTACATTTAATTTAAATGTCTGAGTCCAGCTCTGCCTCTACACCCTGCAGCTGGGTGTCCCCATACTTCCCTGACAAATGAAAGCCAGTCTCATCCCATTCAGACAGCTCCTACCTCCACTTGAGGCCAGGTAGTTCTATGGGCCAATCCACAGTTCCCACCCATGTACAGTTAAGGGGTTGCTCATTTCAGAAGGATCACAGGCCGCCATGATACAGCCACTTCCTAATAGCCAACTAGCCCAACACCTGTACTAAAATTCTGTTTAGTACAGAAGAGCTCCATTTTATATATTTTCTAATTTTGGGAAAAGGTAATTTGCAGAATCTGTAAGAAAATGGAAATTTACTGTTACCATTGTAAGGCTGACCATGTACATAAAACACATGAATTTACCCGGGAGAGAGATCTTAAGTTAAACCATGTGTTTGAATTTGGGACCACGGTGAGGATGTAGCTCAAGGGAAGAGGGCATGCTTAAGGCCTTGAGCTCAATCCCCACTGCAGCAAAAACAATCATAAAAACAACTTCAAATTGAGGGTTCAGAAATGACACTGAATATTGACAACACACACCCCCCCATCCCATTCAGCTGAGATTCCTGGGAAGGGAAGCTGACGGGAGACAGTCTGACCCTCCCCTACACAGAGTTAATATTCCACCTGTTACAATCCGTGGCAAATTTTATGGACAAGTAAGAACCCTCAGAATGAGACGGTTCACACCGAAATCTACATCTGCTCCTACCCATATGGCACCTCCACACTCTGTAATTATCCTCCCCTGGATGAGTATTAAGCTGGATGGAGGTACAAAGGGTCAATTATGTCACCAAAGGAAGAACGAGAAGACACTTGTCTTGGCCTCTGGTTCTGTCTTAAATTAACTTTTAATATCGAACAAATTGTTACATTCACATTTCCCATTTTCTAGAATTTTTGTTCTGCGGAAGCAATAAGATATTTTTAAAATTTAATAGAACTAAGAAACTAGAGAAGGATTACGGCAACAGCATCAATGCAGGTTCTGGCATCTTCTCTTCGTGGGTTCACAGGAACATGCAGAAACCACACCATCTTCATTCCCAGATCAAACTAGTTGGTATCCTGTGGCCCTTGAGAGCCAGGACAGCATTTGAGGACAAAGGGCATGCCAGCCCTGCAGCTGGAAGGTGGAAACAGAGGTCCTGACCAGGATTTCTTCTCTTGTGCCAATCCCATGCCACCTTCTGCTTAGCCTTGGTTAGTCCTCTTAATGGAGCCCAAACCGGGCAGGCAAAGGCCCCTAAACCATAGCTGAGAAGCCTCTCCCTGGGACCAGTAGGAGAATGTAAAAATAATAAAGAAAAATAGTTTCAACTGTTCACCCACCCACAATCCTTTATGAAGGGAGGCAGAGAATAAATTCCACCCATATACAAACTGAGCATATCCACACTAGAGCATGATGTACCCCAGCTCCTTCCCTAAACCCTAAACCTCCTTCCATGGAAGAACAAACATCAGGGCTTCCAACCCCCAGCCCCCAACAGAGCAGGAGTCCAACCTCTGGTGCCCCTGGCTTAGTCAAACAGCTACTTCCTTACCATGCTCAAAGGCAAAGAAAGAGATTTCTGGAACAGTGTTCACAGCACTTCTCTGGTGCTGAACCCTGGCACACTGTGGGGGATTTCCGAAGTGGCAAGGTGAGGGGATAGGCTCTCAGAGTTTCCCAGAACACCCCTAGTCACAAAGGTGCCAAGTGACGAAATGTGGGGTAGGGAGCATTGCTAAGGCAATGTGACAGAAGGCTCATAAGGAAATTTAAAACTACATTCACTGCAAAAAGAAAGCAGAGTACCCAACCATAAAGGAAATGGTTGTAGGGTTCAACTTGAGCCTCAACAACAGGGACTTCCCAGGACAGGCAACAGGGGCCAGGGGCCTGTAGTGTGGGTGCTACCCACTAACCCCAGTCACTGGATGGCAGATGCAATTCCCCAACCCATGACTGAACACACACTCTGTCATACTGATAATGACACTACCAGCTTTCCTTGAGGGCTCACTTGCACAATCTTGGGAGAGTCCATTTTACAAATGAAAAAGGTAAAGCTCAGACAGGTAAGTCCCTGTTCAGGCGCTCAGAAACTGGGAGCTGGATTTGTAGCCCTTGTCTTTCTGTCTTCAAAGCCCCTGCACTTGACCATCAGCCTACTGTAGCTCTCTTGCAGATGGATTCATATTAAGATCAAAATACCCACAAAGAGTCAAAAGAAGTGTGCCACAGTGGGGACCCAAATGACTGTTGATGGCATGGCTCTCAGTAGAGGCTTTCCCTGCCCCTGGGCCCCAAGGAGTGGGGTCTAATGACTTTAGGTAACTGGAGAGAGTGGGTAAAATGCAAACCTTTCGTCCAAGAATGCCTGGGAAAATGCAAGGCATTGTCGCTGGGAAGGCATGACCACCTGTTGCCCATCTCTAAACAGATGTCCCCATTCTCCTATAAACCTTCTGACAGATGTGGCTTTGTGGGTAGATACAGGTGCCCTCCATAAGATCAACCTCAAAGCATTAGGAACACCCTAAAGGACCCCAGCAAGGGATTCTCCTTGATTTTACCTGTATCCTCCAGGAGCGTACTTACACTTGCACATGTACAGCACTTCAGGTATTGTAACTTCTATACGACTCTGAAAATCAGCACTCTTGTATTTATCTTAAAACCATTTTCCTAAAGTCCAGTATGCTTGCTATGTGACCTTTCATCCTTTAACCTCGCTGGGCCACTCTTTTACACAATGAGAGATTTGCTTTACTGAGTCTGCAAGATCCCCTCCAACTGGAATGATCAGGACCTCACATCCACATTCACCTCCTAATATTCCATTTTGATACTCAACCTTCTCCACTGGCCCATAAGGCACCTTTGTGTGAATCAGAAAGATGCTCCTTTTTTCAACGGACCCAGGCTTGCCTCAGCAGACTGCAGCTGATATGGCTCTAGCTACAGGCCAGAGCTCCTGGAAGTGCTCCCTGGTGGACACTGGACCTTAAACATCACTGCCATCTCCAGAAAAGCCAACTGCAGCCCACAACTCGAACTAGTCTGGAGACAAATGCCTGAAGGACTCTTTCTGGTTTCATGCTATCCATGAAACAAAACAAAAAACCCAAAGAAAAACCCACAAAGGTCTTTCTTTTTCTTCCTCCCTTGGCCTTCAACCTTTCACTCATGCTTTTCTTCAGGGGCAAACAGTTGACAAGGTCTATACCTGGGAGCCTGGTTACCACTTCCGAAGCCAAGTTCACCAGTAGGGTCAAGCCCTGAAAAGTAACCCCATCAGGGGCTCTGATGGGTTCACTGAACGCCAGGCAAGACAGCAGTAGAAAGACCAAGTAAGGTGGGATGTATAGAACTCTTGCACTATCAAGTTCACGGAGATCAAAGGTGAGGCCAAACAAGGACTTGGTCTAGAGCAAGGGCAAAGCACCTTCAGTTCACCCAGAAAAGACAAATTTATTAATCTGAACATCAAGCATTTCTCCTTCTCCTTGAGCGTTTTCCCTTCATATTTACTGATGTAATCTCTGTGAAAACAAGTACAATCACCTTACTGGAGAGCCACATACACACAAAAGCCCCTCGACTGAAAAATCAAGTCCGGCAGGTCGTGATTTCACCTTTAAGTGAACAGGATGCAGCCACAAAGACCTGGAAAGACTCCCGCTGGCATCATCATTAGTAAGTAAGGGGCAGTGGCCTGTGCAGAACACTCACAAGCACAGGGACCCGGCCCCACCCCCACCCCCCACAAGGTCTGGGGCAGAGCAGAAGAGCAGAGGCCTCCACCTGCCAAAGCTGGATGTGGGCGGCTGGATCCAGCTCTCAAGCCCAGAATCCCCAACCAGTCCCTTCTACAGCTCCCCACTCCCTTCCTAATGTTTTCCTCCCTGTGGTCCCCATAGGTTCCCCAGAACCTGGTACCTTGGGCCCTGGGGGTCCTGAAGCTTCAGGCCATTCAGAGGCTGTCTTTGGGGAGAGCAGAAATTCAGAACTCCAAAAAGAGTAGAAGGGCAGCATCCACAATCTGTAGTTCTTGGCTGCCCAAAGAGGCCTAATCCTTTCAGGGGAGGAAAGGGGGTCTTTGTGGCAGTTAACAAGGCTGTCATCTAGAAGAAAACGGGGCCAGGTCAGCTTTGTTTTCTCAGGAAAGCCTGAATCATTAAGGAAAGCAAAGCTGAGCACGGTAGCCAGGAACAAATCAGCCCAGAAAACTGGGGAAGTGTCCCCTGAATGAGCCCTGGGGTCTACCAGGCCAGGAGGTGCAATGCTGGCCTGTCTCAACCCATCCAAAATAACCACACCAATTTGCACACGAATAAGCAAACATAAAACCCCAAAGTGAGAGCATTCAAAATGGAAAGCAGCTGCTAATCACCTGTTTTAATTTTTTCTCCTTAAATTAGCTGCAACTAAGAATTTTCCAACTCTCAAGTACAATACACAGCTTAACATTTTCATACACCTGTAAAACCACTAAGTTAAATCCCATTACAAAAGACTCCAACTTATAAAGGAGCAGTTCAAATACAGTTCTTATCAAATACAAACAATGGAAACTGATTTAGGCAGAGAACATCACTCACTGGAAATTAACATTTAAAAAAAATTTTTTTACATAAAAACCATCTGTGTATTGAGATGGTGCACTCTGCTAAACCACAGGCCTAATTAAGGAACCGGAACCAAGGCATTGCACCGTAATACATTAAGTTTTGTGTTTTCTTATTATTATTCTTTTTTTTCAAGTCTTGCTTAAATCTTATCAATATGGAATGTGTTGTCCTTTCTTCCCTGTAAATGTAAAATAATGTCTATGTTAAATTTCTACGAGCACTGTGGCTGACAGACAAAATACAACTTATCTTAATCGGAGGTGGTTCTCCCACGTCAGCATCTCCACCCAAGGATTTCTGCTGAAGATCCAGCCAGGGCATAAAAAATAGCAATAAGATAAAAATGAAGAAACTACCCACCTCAAAAAGAAGTTATGCAAAGAACTGGCATGTTCAGGGAATACGATTTAAATTAAAATACAACATTTTTCTTGCTCCCAGTTACTCTTCCTTTCCTGTGCAAAGGATTTTTGGGGAGAGGTTTTTTTTTTTTTTGTCTTTTCTTTTTTGGAGCTGGGATCGAACCCAGGGCCTCACGCATGCTAGGCAAGTGCTGTACCACCGAGCTACATCCCAGCCCTCTGCACAGGATTTTTAAAAGACCACTTGCAGCTCTCATCCTGGCTCTGTATACCCAGTTCCTCCATGACATGATGATAAGGAAACCAAGTCTCAGAAAGGTTATGTGGCATATCCAGGGTCACGGAGCAAGTTATTAAGAGGGAGACCAGAACCTGAAACCTAGCAGGCCCTGCCTGCCCCACTGCTCCAAACAGCATTGTCAGACAAAGGGGTGGGGAGTGGCCCAGACCTTGAAGCAAAAGAATCATGTGGTCTGAGCAGCGGTCACCAGGAGTCAGCATGGGATTGTACCACTTCTTGAAGAAGGTAAAGACAAAGGGCAAGCTTCCCCAATAGAAAGACTCCAGCTGGAGAAGGAAGAGAAAAAGAAGAGAGACCAAAGAGTCTGACTGACTCTGCTCCACACCCTTGCCTTGGGGGAACCAAGGCAGTTACAGGCCTGTAACCTCAGCAGGGCCGATCAGTGAGCTACCCGGGAAATGACTGATGTGCAGCTGCAGAAAGAAAGCAGTTGCATTCCTCTCCTTATGTGAATCCAGAGCTGGCCATCTTCTCAAACTCATGAAAAACATTTATGTGCAAAAGGGAGGCAAGAGGCCAACCCACAGAGGAGGGAAGGGGAGAGAAGAGAAGAGAGCCAGCCATCATGACATCATTGGAGCCCCTGGAACCAGCTGTGACAAAGCCAGGAAAACCATTGGACGTCACAGTTACATGAGCAAGTATCATTATCCCCCTTTCTCCTTGAGCTTATTTGAGTGGGGTCATTTGAAACCAGAAGGATCCTGACTTAGGGGTGACCCCAAAGACAATCGTAAAAATACACTGACCACAGATTCTACATTTTTCAGATTATCTCTATTTTCAACAATCCATGTTGTGGCCCCATAAAACCACTTCCACCCTTGTCTTCTCTAGTCTATTCTCTGCCCAGCAGCTGGAAGGATCTTCTTCAACAGTTAATCACATTGCATCACAGTCTGGCTACAAACCTTCTGACCACGTCCCATCACAAGCTCCTTTGTATGAGATTTAAGGCTCCTCGTATCAGGCCCTACTTCCCTCTTCTTTCACCCTTTGCCATCATACCCGTACTGGCCCCCATCAGACCTGATGCTACTGCCACCCCGCCTTCCTGCTGGTTCCCACTCACCAAGCTCATTGTTGCCTGAAGCTGTCCATTTGCTTGCCTCACAGGCTTTGGTGATGCATTCCCTTCCTTGATTCAGATCTCTATCCAAACATCCTTAGTCTGCCTTCTGTTGCTACAGCAAAGTACCCAACGTCCAATAATTTACAAAGAATAGTTTATTTGGTTCACGGTTCTGGATGAAGGGGCGTCCAAGAGCACAGCACCAGCGTTTGCTTGGCATCTGGTGAGGGCCTTCCTGCTGCATCTTAACATGGTAGAGGGAGCAAGTGTGCCAGCTCAGCTCTCTCCTCCTCTTCTAGTTCAGCTATTAGTACCGCCATGAGGGCCCCACCTTCATGGCCTCTTTTAATCCTCACACCTGCCAAAGGCCCCATCCCCAAGTGCCATCAACATATGAATTTGAGGATTAAATTTCAAAGGCATGAACTTTTGGAGGACACATTCAAACCATAGCGACCTCCCACAGCAGTGTTCCTTGAACACCCCTCCCACTCATCAATTCACTGCCACCTGGAATCATATTTTATATTTACTCATCATCTCTCCAACTAGAATGTAAATTCTCCCAAGGCATTGACCTTGATCATCTGCTCACTTCTGTATCTCCAGTGCCTGGCCTCCCTACCATTATTTGTTGAATCAAATAATGTATCATGGCATCCAAAACACCTTCCAGCTATCCAAACAGAATCCTGAGCCATTCCAAATATGCAGGCTTCCCTCCTCAGAGCCAACATCCTCAGAGCTATGCTACTGACCAGGAGTGGCAAGCTATACCCTGTGGGCCACATCTGGGTTGATGTCTGTTGTTATATGACCTGCAACTAAGAATGTTTTTTAAAGATGAACACCTATAATTGATCTGATAATAGACAACAGTAACTTTCAACTCCCTGTCAACAAAGCCATTACCTTCCCCACAATAATATCCATTCATCTCAGTAGCAAACCTGTATCAAAAAAAAAAAAACTGTACTTAATTATTGTTATTATATTTCAGACTTCATCAGTGGAAAATTTTGTGTAAATTTATTTTCTCTTGTTATGGTATGAGCACCTATATAAATAATACCTTTGATATTGCTTCTTTGCCTGCAAAGCCAAAAGTATTTGCTATCCAGCCCCTCTACAGAAGGAAAAAGAGTTTGCCAACCCCTTGCACATACAAGGTGAAAGAGAAGTCATAACAGGCCAGTCCAACCCCAGCACCATACAGACCAGTTACTACAGACCATAAATTGCTCTTAACATCCTGCAACCCAGGAAAAAAAGACAATCAAATTAAGTCTTCAACCCAGTGATCACCCTAAGACATGATCCTGCAGAGGAAACAGATACTGCAGTTCAGCAAATGCCCTTAAACAGGTGAAATGACACCACCAGCAAAAACCTCCATCTCCACCCACTCCCCAAAACAACTAACCTAGGTCATACCTTAGAATCTCTTAGGGCTCCTCTTTTTGTCCCTAACGGAACCATGCAACAGTGCACTAAGCCTGCCATTAGCCACATTCTCAAGGGTCCTTCCTTCAGGACACAGAGATACAAGTGTAACCCCAAGAAAACCCAGCAGCACTTTGGCGCCAGATCAAATCAATCCATGGCTTCCATCCAATGCAGAAGGCACAGCCACACCTGCTCCAACTCTACCCATAGTTGGCTCAAAGATGATTTCAATGGAAGCAGCAGGCGAAAGCTAAAACCCACCCCCATCTTGGCCAGTGAAAGTCCAATAGTGTTCTGGGAAATACAGGAGCCCAGACTCTACTTGAGCTGCTAGGACAGTAAAGAAACAAAATGTGTTCCTCTCTGGAAGAGAACACATTTTCGGGAACTGTCTGGGGAAAGATGGACCAGTGGGCTGTTGATATTCAAATCATCATTAAAATGACTCAACTTTTCAGAAATAAAAGGTGTCACAGTGGGATATTTACCATCTTGACTTTTCTTTCTGGCTTCAGCAGAATAAAGCTGCAGAGCAGAGAACCAATTAATTTTTAAGCATTTCTTTAAAATTACAAGAGTCACCCTCACACAGTCCAGTCATTACTAATTTCCTGGTTTCCACACCCTATCTTTAACACCGCCCTGTGAAACTGCTGAGTGCCCAGAAGGGCTGAAGCAGCCTAAGAGGAGGCCTTCTGGCCAGAGCAATTGCTAGTCCAAGGGACTGCATCCAAGTTAAGTCTACACAAACCAGGAAGAGACTGAGAAGCCAGGACACAGCCTAGAACCCAGGCTAGGAACAGCCTTTGCAAAGTCACAGTCGTTCAAGGATTCACTGACATTTATTCTCTTCACCCTGCCCTTTGTCTCTCATCCAGGATCCCTCAATACCTCCTCCTAGAATCACAGGCCATGCAAGCCTAGAAGAGCAGTAAAACACCGTGCTGCCCTGGCCAGTGGCAAGGCAAAGTCCCAGGGTCCCATTAGGATTGAAGGGCTCGCCCTCCACCCTCAAGAACACCCTTTATCTGCTTCCCTCTCTTCCTCCAAAGTCCTGAGGTCTTCTTTCTCCCCTACTTCCTCTCTACACAAGAGGAGCAAATACAGATTCCCCTGTCCAGACTTCTAAACTCCAGAAATTAAAAGACCCCAGTAGTCCTCCCTCATCCACAGTTTCATTTTTGCAGTTTCAGATACCACAGTCAACCCTGGTCCAAAAATATTACATGGAAAATTCTAGAAATAACTCATAAGTCGCAAATAATATTTATACAGTATACTGTAAAAATGACTCCATGTTATTCATTATTGTTAACCTCTTACTGCACCTAATTTATAAATTAAACATAGATACGTGTGTATAAAGAGGAAAATATGCTGCCTAGGGCTCAGGATGCCACACTTTCAGGCATCTAAGGATCCCCCACAAATAACAAAGACTACTACAATTAGAACTAGTGGCCACAGACTTCTCCACTTGGGAAAAATACCACAGTGGCTCCCCAGAAGAGAGGTGGTGGCCCAAGACTCTATGACCTAGCAAATCTCAGAAAGCAGCCTGCTAAAGAAGCAGCCATCCAGGGTCATGAGTTCACATCCCAATTCATTCATTCGACCAATATTTGTTGAGGGCTACTATGTGTAGGTGCTTTGCTGGTGACACAACACAGGTAAGAAATTCCTACCTTCCTGGGACTCACTCAGATGCCTCCTGCACCTGAGTGAAAGGGACACAGATTGTACTGTCCAGACTCTAAACTCACCCATCCATTCCATCAACAGAGACCTTGATCAGACACTGAGCCTGGGCACTGGGGGCTCCAGGGTTCACATACTGAAGAAGCTGAGATGCAACCAACTCCTAAGTGGGAAGGATAAGGGGATTTGTCTCAAAGCCACACAAACATACCGACTCTGCTTAGATGGTACTTCAATTTGTAGTGGCTGAGGACTGATGGACACTCAGGAGGGCGCCAAGCCCCAGCACTCCCATGACAGGCATCATTCTTCCCACAGGGGAGGGAATGGGAGTGCTGCTTACTCTCTGGTGGACTCTCCAGAACGCTTACCTGCTCTCTACCCCTCTAATCAGTACCTTGTAGGTCCACCCTCCAGAGAATGGTCTCCCAGGCACCCTCTTGCTCCAGCTTCTGAGTGGGTCTGGCCAGTGAAGTCAGCATCAGAACATGGGGTAGCCAGGGTCCAACCCCCGCTTCCTGAGTTGTATTCCCTCCTCTTCCTTGGCATCCACAGCTCCCATCAGGACCCTTCCCACATTCCAAGTCCAGTCACTGCCTCCTCCTAAGCCCTTGGGATGACTGTATGGCACACTGGGCACATCATCATCCCTTACTGAATAGCTACCTTTGTCCACACTGTCAAGGGGTCATTTACCCCCTTCCGTGAGGCATCTGTGGCTGACACAAGGCAGTAGGGGAACAAAGACTCAGAAATGTTGTGGGTACTGACAGAGACAAGCTGAGAAAGCCAGGCACAGGAGGAAAGGACAGAGGATTAGGAGGGGCTCAAGGCCAGGGGATGCCTAAGCTGAATAAGCAAGATGGAGGGGAAGGGCATGCCAGGCCAGGGAATCCTGCAGTAAGGACAGAGAGGCTTCCACAGACAGCAGAGCAGGAGCTGCCAGCAGCAGATATGAGGAGAACTGACAGGGCTGGGGAGGAGGGGACTGTGTTACGGCACACCTTACAGGCAGCACTAAGGCATGTGGACTCTATGCCGTAGCCAATCATGGGGTGACTCCATACAGTACCCCTGTGTTTCCAGACACATCCCTTCCTTGGACAAACTGGAAACTGGCATTCGCTTAGGACAAATAAACCTAAAAGGACTATTCCAGAGCACTGTGTCTGCAATCTAAGGCAAAAAAACCCAGCTATCAGACCATGAAATAACAGCTCACGGTACTATTCTCCTATGCACACGAACACACACACACACACACACACACACACACACACACACACACACACAGAGCACTGTTAACAACAGGCACTGGAGCACCAACAACCTCAGGTGAAAACACACCAGTCATTAACAACAGATTTTGAGAAGATTACAACCTAAATAACTATCATTGGAAAACGTAAGTTACTTAATATAAAGTGGTTCCATATGGTTCATTTATAACTCACACGACATCAGTCAGCAGGAACCCACCAAGATGACAGCTACTGCAGTCACCAGAAGCACTTTAATTCTTCTAAAAGGGAAGCAAAGGAAGGTGGATTCAAGAGATATTTGAGTACTGCTGGACTCCAGAATGTTCTTGGATTTAAACATGAAATTCTTGGCTTCCTGCCCCTCCTGTGGGCTTTTAAGGTATATGTGTTCCAGAAACAGTAAAATAATATCTAACATGTGTCACTGTGATAAGCTCGCCATGACCAATGCTAACTCCTTTTTGTTGTTTCTAGCTGCAAGCAGACAGGTTGAGACACATTTGTACCAACTTGACAACTGTAATAAAACTGATATAAGGGATATATTGGTCTATTTAAGTATTTATGGCACTGTTATTCCCTCCCTGGTACTTACACAAATGGACACAATTCACCCTTAAAAAAGCCAATCAATTTTAGCGATGTATTTTGCCTCTTTATTTCTTCCTCCCCCAGTATACATAATGGACACATATGTCGAAAGCCTTCCCCAACTTCTTTAATCACTGTCGGAATCACTCATAAATGTTAATTAAGAAGATGGCTTCAATGTTGCTTCCCAACTGTGCCAAATGGAGGACCTGTGAGTCTCCTAAGCTTTTCTTATGAGTTTTCTCTCTCCGGGGCTGCTCCCTTACCCACTTTGGATAAAGGCTGGGATAATGCATGCACATGCGTGCTCCACACATGCGTGCACAGACACACACACCTTGCAAATCCCAAGGCTGCTGAGTCAGGAACCAGACAGCAATGCTCACGAAAAGGGGAGGCAGCTGGGCAGAAAAGGATCCCAACAGGAGGAGAGGGGACTGCTCAGAGGTAGCAACCTAGACCCCTCGTCCCTAACCTCTAACCCAGCGATAGAGTAAAGGAGTGGCCAGTCAGGAACCACAATGGAGGCCAGCCCAAGATTGCTCTTATTCAGAAACTTTAAGGCTTCCCTCCTCTCCCAAGATCTCCTTGGCCTGTTGGCCAGGCCTTGAAGCCTTTGAGCTACAGCTAAAGCTTTTCAGTCCCTAATTTGATAGAGAAGACTTACAGGCATCTCAGAGAGTTGACACCAACAAGTGTAAACCACATCAGATCTTTCTAACTCCAACAGTAGCTGAAAGCTAAAGAAGTCAGCATACTGAGAGGAGGGTGAAACATGACAGGGGGCGGTAAGGACACCAACTTAACAATGCTACTGGTCCTTCACGGAGCATTTTCCCTAGGTCAAAACCGACCTGAACCTAGAAGTTCCTAAGTGTAAGCATTGGTCCCTAGTTCCAGGGGACAGCCCAGGCATCAATCACTACCTGCCCACCTTCTGCAATACCCATCTAAGTTCCAGGTCTAACAGTCCCCATGCTCAGTACCACAGGTACAGAAGCAAGTAGTTGTGACATGTCTCTCAAGCAACCTATACCACTAGGAAAGTGCCAAAGCATGCCACAAACTTAGCATGTAAGAAAACAGAACAGACCTAGACTCTTCCTGCAGAGATGGTACACTCTCCTCATTGTGCTGCAATGTGTACATCCATGAGTCAGCAAGAAAGGGCTGAATGTGTAGCACAGCATAAGGGAACCATGCCCACCCTTGTGCAAATGAGCTGTCAGCAACTCCAGGGACCAAATGTATTCATATGCTTACTACTGTACCTCACCACCAGCCCTGGGCTTAATCGAGGGTACAACCTGTGATGGTTCCGTGAATGAAAGAAGGAAGAATAGTCAGACATGTGGAAACCCAGTGTCCTGAAAAAGACTTAAGAGCCATGAGTATGGTGGTTCACACCTATAATCCCAGCTAGTCAGGAAGTAGAGACAGGAGAATCATGAGTACAAGTCTAGTCTAGGTAGCAGCAAGGCCCTCTCTTAAAGAAAAAAAAAAAAAAAGCCAGGGCATAGCTCAAGTGGTGAGCGCTTGCCTAACATGTGCAAGGCCCTGGATTTAATCCCCAGTACTAAAAAAAATTGCTTAGACAACTTGAGGAAGAACAATAATATCAACTTCAGGTAATTCGCTGAAAAAGGTATTGTGGGAAACTAGAAATAACCTTATACCACCAGTAGGGAAACCCCAGGACAAAATTCCATTTGTCTACTTCCAGGGGGTACTATGGGCAGAAACTCCAAGGAGGTGACCTCGCTGAACATCCTAGTCACAATTGTGAGGACAGAACAACCCCAAGAAAAGAGTCACAGATGGTGACACACAGAGATGGTAAGTGGGAAATGCATGGACATCTCTCTAGGATCCTGAATACGTGAAGGGGTTTGTATTCTGGAATACAGGTCTCATCATTCAAATTTTGGTAGGATGAGACACTGTTAATGCACACTTCTTTTTCTAGAAAACTAGTCCAGAACATGTTGCCTCCTTATTATTTATCTATGGCAACGGAAGAACAAGTGGGAAGGCCAGGACTGCCCAAGCTCATTTCCAGGAACAGCCGGGAACAGGAACATTGACTGCTTGATTGAGAGCTGGTCACCCTAAGAGGCTGGCAGATTTTCTAGTGGAACTCCAAGGCAGAGGCATAACTCGTCAGTGCCAGATATAGCTAAGTACGGCCTGAATCTTTAAGACATTATCGTAAAGATCACGAGAGTAAATTCAAAGTGTGAGTGTGCGTGCATGCGCACGTCTCCCACTACTCTTTATGGTGCTTATTTCTATAAACAGGACACTTTGTAACTTATCCTATAATTGATTCAAACAATAATAACAAGAATAATAGTGCTTGGTCTTCAAAGCACTGAACTCATACAGGTTGGACTATAGTTATTCACATTTTTATTTCATTCCCCTGTAAGAAACAGCTCTTTCTCAAATCTCCTGAGAAACAAGACTCAGTTTACTGCACTTATTAGATCAGTGGGTCAAATCAATGAATTCAGTGAGTTGACATCTTCATGGAGAAAAAAAAAAAATCAGAAACCTCCCCCAAAATATGCATTTTTATTATTTACATGTGTCAAGTCCTGTTGAGAAAAAATACTAAAGGGGACTGCTTCCTGCTTAAACTTCAAAATTTGCCCATTTTTATGCAACTCTCAAGAAATATAAGTGGGCAAATTATAGTGGTTTCTCATTTATGGTAGTGATGTGATGCTTTCTTTAAGAATGTTCTTGTCATAAGGTGAACCAATATAAAATATTCACTAAAAGCTAATACAGGCTGGGAGAGGTAGTACATATCTGTAATCCCAGCTACTTGGGAGGCTGAGGCAGAGGACTCAGAGTTCAAGCCAGTCCAGGCAAAGTGAGCCTGTCAAAACAAAATAAAAACAGAAGAACTTGAGGTGTGGCTCAAGTGATAAAGCACTTGCCTAGCAAAGGTAAGGCCCTGGGTTCAATCCCAGTACTGGAAAAAAAAAATTAATATATATTACTTAAGCATATGGTGAAAATCACAAAGATGATTTAAAAAAAAAAACATTTTAGGGGATACATTTTCACCTATCACTTCTGATCTCCCTCTTTCCTCCCCCCATCCACTCCTTACTTACATACTTCAAAGAGTAAGGCATAAGTATCAGAGCCAAGGGAGCCTACAGAGCCAAGGCCTACTAACCATAACACCAGTCCTGCAACAGAAAAGGGGCGGTTAGAACAAACAGGAAACTGGAGTTCAAACTTCAGCTAACTTTAAAATAACACGATGCCTTTGGAGTGGATACTATGCTACCTTCTGAAGAGAGGGAGGGAGGGAGGAAGGAAGGAAAGAAAGAGACATGTATCTGTTAATTTTTACAAAAAGGAAGGAAAACCAGAAAAGCTGGAGTGGATACCTCTCAGGGCTAGGAAGCAGGAGGGCTCAGTATAGGAGATGCACTTCTTTCAGAAAATTTGTGAGCGTGCATCAATGTCCACATACTAAGTCAGATTCAATTAACAAGGATGAGAAGAGAAGACAGAAGTCCTGCAGCTAAAGGCAAACCACAGCCAAGGTGAAGGGTGGGTTGGAAGGGAAGAGCCATTGCAGGAATCGGGACCACAGCAACACTGCAGACCCTCGGTACCTCACTGGGACAGGTGGGGAGGGCTGTAAGTGAACAAGTCTTTCTCAGTGGCCCAGACAGCCAGCTGGTTCTCTCAGACATGTGACAGGACTGTGCAAAAGAGCAAATAAATTGCCATAGCGACAGCAAGGATCCTGTCATGGAGGAAGGGTCACACAGACCCCTGGGGTGGGGAGGCACAAAAAGACCCTGCATGGAACAACTGGAGCTAGAGATATGGTATGAACTCATAATTTCTAAATGCATATGTGTTTTACACGGTTCCTACATCTCTCTACTGGCCTGGAAGCAGACACTCCAGTACCAACAAGCAAAGACACTCTACTAACATTTCATGATCTCAAGTCCATTCCCCACTAAAAGAAACTAGCTCTTTGGAGAAATAACGACTCCAGCTCTGGGGCAGGGCAGACCCAACATGTGGCTGGAACATCTCGTTATGTGGGAACAGTGTTGGGGGGAATCTGAATGAAGGGCATCCTATTGGTCCAATTTGAGCACCAAAATTATTAAGCATAGTAAAGATCATAAGCTGCTGTGAATTCATATCTATAATAAATACATCTTAAATTAATGGAAAAGAAGGATGGGCTCTTAATTACAGCAGAATGACAATTACCCACTGGTAACCAGCAGGGAGGGCAGAGCTGGGAAACCATTTCGTAAGCACCACAGTAGCAAAGGCTCGGGCAGGAATCATGGGTGAATGTTAAGTCTAGTGGAAATTTTCACGAGAAGCATGATCTTACAGTGTCTCCCCAAAGACTGCTTATTAGATGCAAGAAAGAAAAAAAAAAACAAAATAATCATACAGTGGAGAAATCAAACAACACCTTGGCCAGGCGATCAAAGAGAAGCAGATGGACACCAAGTACCTCCAGATGTGATACCCTGAGAAGGACACAAAAACATGAACATTGTATTCTGGCCAGGAACACATAACTTGAATCCAATCATGAGGAAACATTAGACAAGAATGTTCCAATGGAAAAAAAGGAGAAAGAGTATATTCTTTATAAATGACAATGTCATAAGACCTAAGGAAGGCTGTGGAAATATTCCAGTTTAAAGCATCCAAAAGAAACAAAGAAACTAAATGTCATACCTGATCCTCTATTATGCCTGTACTAGAGGGAAAAAGAATTCTCTAAAGGATATACTGGGACAATGATGAAACTGGAACACAGAGGGCAGGTTACACAGAAGTGCTGTGTCAATGTTAACTTTCGGAAGTTTACCACTGCCCTGTACTTTGGGTAAAGGAATGTCCCCATTCTCAGGAATATGGTGAGTGGGGATACAAGGGTGTGCTTTATACCCTTTATAAGTTTTAAATTATTTCCAAGGTAGAAAGAAGAGGGAATGGGGCAAAGACAGTGCTTTGGTAGATAAAGCTGGACTGCACCTGCAGACCAAAACTGCTTTGTCTCAGCTCACCCCTCCTTCTGAGCTTGCCTCTGATTCCTCATCCGTAAAGTGGGTCAGGTGGCTCAACCCTTACCTAACTCACAGGTTTTGCAGAAAGATTAAACAAACAAACAAAGCACACAAAGACAGGAAAATTGATTTCAATCACATTTTCAGAGGGAAGTATTGTGTGCTGTATCTCTTATCTGCTACCAGATTTTGCAAGATTGAACTTCAGCAAATTTGGGTGGCCTCAAAAAAGGAATGAAGGTCACAGAACTCTAACTGGTATTATTAAACAAATATTTGCTTACACACAATCCTCATTGTAATCAGAGTATTCTAGGGCCATTTCAAAATGTGTGTGTATATGGAAGAAAGAATTATAATGACAAAAGGCTAAGTAACACACTAAAATTCAAAGAGGTTGTTGTTTATGAGTGATGCGATGACAATTTTTCTCTTCTGTTTTTCAAACTTTCCACAATGGTATTTTACTCTCTAATTTGTTAAAGGCAGTTTTGTGGTTACTGAAACATTCCTCGAAGTTGTCAAACTTTTACTTAATTTTCACAAAACTTCATCACACCATCACGTGCTGGTGAACTCCAGAAGGAAAAGGCGTGTGTATCCACACGTAAAGGAAGAGATTTCTGCACATCAAAAGCAAATGGGCAATGTGGAGGTTTTCAGCAGATACCCTCCCAACTTCCTGCTCCAGATTCACACCTTCTTCTTCTGACCAAAGGGAAAAATCATTTTTAAACTTCACATCCTCGCTAAAATCCCACAAATTAATGACTACCCAATTCCTTCACTGGAAGTCAAACCATCTGCCATCAATGTTTCTATTGAACTCTGTCCTACAGGGCTAGAATGACAGTACCCAAGAATACCCTCATAGGAGGAGACCAACCTGAAGATGTGGAGAAAGACCAAAATCTCAGGGTGGTCCTCCAGTACATTCAAGTAAGAAATGAACAGAATTGCAACAGGGCCTCTTATTGCCCATCCTCCGGAGACAGGGATAAGATGTCCATAACCCAAGGAGGTATTTTGCCAACATCCCTCAGATCCACATCAAATATGATATTCAAACCAATTAGCTCAAACAGCATCAGAAGCAAAGCAGTATCTCCCACATTCTCATTACAGGCAGGGGCCATCCCATTCAATACCTAATGAGAGGAGAGACAAAGGCAGGCCGTGCAATAGGGTCTACTTCAAAAATTCTTTTTCTTTTAGAAAAACAGATCCTCTTTTGTTCTGGTTAAACGCCAATTACTCTGCTCTCTCTAACATGCAAATCAGACGAAAACAGGGCAACATGTGGTTCACTCTGGTTCCACTGCAAGTTTCGAGTTTGAATGAAGAAAAGAGAAAAAAGGACAGGGAGGGAGAGAGAGAGGGTGGAAAGAAAGAGGAGAGAAAGAAGAGAGGAAAGATGAGCGATAGAGGCAAATCCCTGGGGGTCTTCAATTCCAAGTACTTTGTGCTCAGATAAAGCGCTTTTCAAAGAGCTTTTTTGTATTATCTGTGCCAGTGCCCACAAGCGGTGATTTTGCCATTATCCGGAAAAAAAAAATAAAATAAAGCAAGAAAAGAAAAAGCACATTAAAGTGTACAATACAAGCAAGAAAAGCGAAAGTGGCCAACAAAGCTATTTACTCAGAGCTTCCACTTGCTACAAACACTCTCCCAAAAAGTAATGTTACTGCCATGATGCACTGGGAAGAGAACAGAGAAAGGAGGAAGGCTCACCTTGGCAAGCAGAAAACAGGACCACGGAAGCCTGGTCAAACACAAGTCCTCCTGGCCAGAGACTGTGTGGAGTTCTCAGCCTGGTGGCCATATGAGGCCCAACCTAGGAAGTTCATCACCTCCACTCTGAGTTCTTGGTTCGGTCTGGTTTTTACTCTTTTTTGTTAAGCTTAACTCATTTAAATCCACAGCCATTGTTACTTTTTTTTCATGCAGGTGGATATGTGGAAGGTATGTCCCAGGTTCTCTTAGCATCCAAAGAAGAGAAAGCACTTTTCAGACCTCCCTATGCCCCTGCTACACCAGAGGAGCTGGAGAAGAGGCAGAGCTGTCTCCAAGGTCTCCCTCCAGGTGATGCTGGACCCACGCTGAGCTGCCAGTGTCACCTTTCCTGATTTTGCCTCTGGTTTTGGTGTCCTTCCAGACTCTGTCCTGGCTTGACCTCCTCTCTCACCCACCCTGACCCCTGTTCTCAGTGGGGGGGGGCCTCTTGCTGCACATCCCTACCCTAAAAAGTCCAGCAGTTCTGTCACACCAGGTTTAGAAGATCACATTGTCCCAGGTACCACCTGAATGTCTCCACCATGTACCCACTAGAGTGTCCTAGAACACACTCAGGACAGAATGGATATGTAGGGAAGAATGCAAATCCAGTTCATAGGTAGCCCTGTATATCTTCTGAGGCTCCCTCCAGGGACAAGGGTCAAGGGGAGAAAACCAAGATGGGGCAGTGATGAGAGACAGGGTTTCCTCACTGGTAGCTTCAAATGCACTAAGAAGAACATGTGGCCCGTCAGAAATTTCTGCAGATCTTGTACACACTCAGTCCCCAGGGTTCAACCCCACACCACCTGAGTCAGAAGGACAAGTACTAGGGCCTCTCCCCATCTCCCACCCACTTGGGACTGGAGGATCTAGTCCTAACAATACTTTCTACTAAGTATCCCTCTGCAGGAAGCAGTTTCCTGCCACCCACCCATTCCCACAACCACAAGCTAGCCATGAGGAGGGGGATCCCCATGTTCTCCCTTTGTGGTCCTGCTCTCCTTACATCAAGGCTGCCAAGCAGGGTATGAATGTCCCTGCTTCTCATACCCTATCCCCGTCCTAGGGGAACAAATGAAAGAAACTCACACTTGCTGGGTTCCTGTACGTGCCAGGGCCTGATCCACTACATTTCATCTCATTTAGGCTTCCAAAGAGCCCTGCAGCGTTGACACTGTTCCTGTTTGGCAGGAGGGGAAATGGAGACTCTAAAGGCGAACCTCAGGTAGTGCTGCCGAGTTACGCGCACAGAGGTGAGGATGACAGTGGAGTGGCTGGGAGAGGTGGACCCACGGGCCAACTCTACAGGTTTGCATAACGGTCCATCATTTGCTAGCTACACAAATCTGAGTCTCTAAGCCTAGCAAGATGAGGTAAGAATGATGCCTTCTTCAAAGGGCTGTGTGAGGACTCACTGGGACATCACGGAGTTAAGGAGAGCCAGCCTGTGGCAAAGGGTCAAGAAATAAATATTACTTGTTAGCTAGGAAGCCATACTTGAACCTGGGTGAGCCAGGTTCCAACACCCTTGCTACCCAGTTCCAGGCAGGCTCATGACTTAAGAGCAGTTGCTTCCATTCCCGTTTGCTTCAAGACCCTTGGGAAGCAACCAGAGACCATGGCCTGGAGCACACACTAGGCACAGACCGTGAGGAGCTGGGAAAGTTTCCAGGAGTCATGAAGTCCAAGGGACCTCAAGGGGTGATGGAGAACCACAGGTGGACAGAAGAAGTCCCAATGAGCACAGAGGGCAGAGAGAAAGGCGCAGAACAGCGAGGAGCAATGGGAAATGTACTCAACTCTCTGCACCACCAACCACACACTACCCCTTTCCCAACAGCACAGCAGGTCCATGTTAGCATCAGACAGCAGGGAGGGAGGTGAGAGGAAGAGGAGCAGAGTACACCAAACCTGCCAGTCCTGCCCTTGAACCAGAAGAGGAAGAATCACACACTTGGAGCTGGAAGCTGAGGCTGATCAAACAGGAAGAAATGGAAATGGATTTTACTTTTTAAGTGTGCACGTAAGATGAGATGCAAAACTAGTTGGCTTTTAAGACAGCCCTGAATCAATCCATGAGACAATGACCTAAATCTGCCGACCCCCTGGAGGCTGCCCAAAAGCAAAGTCACTGCTGGAGCAATGTGCTGGTGCCTGGCTTGAGCTGTGCCTCTCCCAAGAGCCTATGTGTGATGGACAGTTTTAAGGAATACCCTATAATCTGCATTTATGCCATTTGTCTTTTTGATACATCAAATGCAGATATTTGCATCACTTATTTTAACAGTGTGTGGTTTTCTCCTGAAAGAAAGAAGTCTGATCCCCAGCACAGCCCTCCCTCTTCTTCAAAGCTTGAAAACTTAAGTCTGGCACTCCTGTCAGGCCACATGGATCTGGAAAGATCTTCAGAGGTCATTGCTTTAAAGAACAAATAACCAAGAAGGTCCCCCTCTCCATCTCAACAGCTCCTGCAGGCGAAGACAAGAGGAAGGGCGGTCACCCCACAAATGCACGGCCTTTATTATCTATTTTACAGCAAAACTCAGTTATACACCCCACCACCACAGCCCCTGCTGGGGTCCAATCGAGGAACAGTGGTTCCGGCACCAGCAAGGCTAGTGGGTTAACATCAGCCCATTCCTCAAGGCATAGCCGGGCTATGAGTTATGCAGCCTTCAGGGTCCCCAAGCAACTGGGACGCAACAAGTCAGCGTACAGCCTTCCAGGCTACTTACTCTTTATTTATGCTCTCACCGACACCTGAACAGAAATATGGGAATGGAATGGCCAACGTGCCCATATTTCACTGCCCGTGAACACCAGAGGCGCATCTTCTCAGCCTTTCCCACTGACTCCTCTGTGATGATGGCTCCGTGACTGGGAGCCTGCTCTGTGCTCTGTGTCCCAGACCTCATGGACAGCACACTGCCTATCTATTATTGCCAGTTCTCCCAGTCGCCAAAGGAAATACACCAGCCCCACTTGCTGAAAGGGGCAAAATGTGGCCAGGGTGGGGGCATGGGTGGGGTGGGGGCACAGCTGGGAAGGAGGGGCTGGAACTCCGCTCCACTCAGTTCTTCCTTGCTCTGAACCTTCTTCTCACATCACTATCTTAGTCTCAGGTCTAGCTGGTCAGTTTTTCTCCGGACATTGTTCTTTCTTCAATCACTCATCCAGCATTCATTTACTGAGTATCTACTGCATGCCAAACAGCACACTAGACACTGAGAACACAGCACAGACAAGACAGGGAGGTGGAGAAGAGGATCACAGTAAGCAAAGCTGCCTACATACTACTGTTTACACAGGCATGCGGTCTCAGCCGTCTCAAGCGCAGTAGGGTGGGGAGGCAGGCTCTCATGTCTCTTCACTTCTTTAACTCAGGACAGGCACCTCTCCCGTTCTTCCTCCTAGACAAGCATTGGTATCAAAACAGTAGCAGTAGAAAGTTGCAGGAAGCTACTCCCTGCTACCCCTCACACAGTCGCCACCTCCAAGCATGGGACTCCTGCATGGAAAGGCCTAGTTCCTGACTCTTTTGCACTATAGCTGAGTCCCATCTGATCCCCAGAGCTAAGAACACTCCAAACCCTGGCCAGCATTTAGCCTTGGTAGCTCGTCCCACACAGGTGCCAGTCTCAGGTCCCTATACCACAGTGACTGCCTGGGCCCATCCCTGCTCCTGCCTCCTTCATCATCACAACATCCTGAGGCTACCACTTCCACCATGCCAGGCTCTCAGCTTTCCAAAGGGACAATTAACCAATCAAAGAAGCTCATTTCCCTGTCAAGCCTTAAACATAACCTCCTTTAAAGGATGTTCTAAGGAAAGTACCCACAGCAAACACGCAAATATCATGAGGTATGAGTGCAGGCCGTTTGTCCAGAAGACTGACATGGACAAACAGAACCAGGGTCTCCTACAAAAACAATCCAGTTTGCAGTTTATGAAAGATCAGCACAGGTATTAGTTATCTCATTAACCCTCACAACTAAAAGGTATACAGTATCAGTTACAATGTTACAAATTAAGAAAGCTGGGGCTCCAAATAATTAAGTAATTTGTTCAAGTGGCAAAACTACGAGCCAAATCCAGGACTCTCTCCCTGCCCTGTCTTGTGTGGTATAGAATTGAACTGCCACATATCTTGTCCCTGGCAGGAAGGTGTTTTTACGACAGATCTCTATTTCACATTAAGATGATGGGTTGTTATGCAGAGATTAAAAATCATGGTGTTAAAACCATCTAGTGACATGTGGAAATTATCACAAAGTTCTGTTAAATGAAAAAAAATGGAGGCACACAAGCACACATAAATATGAGCACCATAGTAAGACTCCAATCCTGGGCTTTTTCCAATTCTGTTTTTAAATATATATGTACACACGAAACAGTAATATACCAAAACATTAATTTTTGTGCTTTTTCAGATATGTTTTGAATCTTCTGTAAGAAGCAGGCGTTCCTTTTCTAATTTATAAATGATATTAATAAACCTTAACTTCTGAAAAGAAAGAGGCCACTGTTCTGGTGTACCAACAGACCAACTCACAACATGAAGTAGGGGCCCCCAACCCAAGTCGCTGCCTAGCTAAGGACTCAGCTGCAGTGCCAACACCAGCTGCTTGTTGCCAAGGTGGTAAACACAACAGCAACAGCCGCCAGGGATCCTCACCTGTCCCTGTGCCCCATATAGCTAGGTAAGGCTTTTTCCAGAGAGAACCCAGCCTTGGAAATACCCAAAGCCCTGGATGTGGAAGAAAGAAAGTGAAGATAAAGGGGTGAGAAGTAGAGGCTGAGGACAAAATGAGTCTCAAAAACAAGGAGATGACTTTTAAGCTGTCATGTCAGCCACAGCAATGCCATTAGATAGCTGGAGTGTACACAGACCCCAAAGGGTTTCCTGGGGTCAACCCCAGATCACAGCATTAGATAAATGAGCAATGCTGCACAGTCCTGGCCTCATCACTGGCCTCTGTGTAACTTTGGGTCAGTTAACCAACTCCCTGAGCCTCGGCTTCCTCACCTAGAAACCTAAGTTAAAATGTCACATCTACAAGAAACTTGTAAGGGCTGGCATAAATGGTGGTTGTTGAGCTATGGAGAAAGCCAACTGCGATGTTGTGAGGCCCACGTGGACAGGCCCACACAGACCCTTGTGTGAGACTAGAAGCAGATCCTCCAGGGCCAGTCAAGTCAAGCCCTCAGGTGACTGCAGCCCAGAACCTCTGCTTGACCTCAGCCTCCTGAAAGAACTAAGCCAGAACCAGGCAACTAAGAAGCCCACTCCAGACTCCTGCCCCTCCCTCCTGTGTGAGATAATGTTTGCTGCTTTAAGTTGCCAAATTCTGGATTGATTTGTTACACAGCAGCAGGTAACTAATATAGAGTCTGGTTCTTTGCATACAGGAGCTCAATATATGGTTCCTATCATATTTTTTCAATTCCTGTATGTTAAAACTATCAGAAGCTACAAGACTGATTAATAACAGCTTTTTCAAGAAAAAAGAAATACCACTATGTTAAGTGCATACACTAATCAAATGCATCCGGATTTTACAAATATCAAAACAGGACCAACGACAGATAGTGATGCTGAGCAGTACATTTTAAAAAGGTGGAAGAAAGGATTTTGAATTTTCCATAAGGAAATAAAATGTTTGAAGAAATAGACATGTTTAGCCTGACTTGAACACTACACAATATATACATTTATTAAACTATCAGCTTACCCCATACATCTGTACAATGTTTATATTTTTGTGTTATCAGTTTTAAAACTTCAAGTTTTTTTTAAATAAGAACAAGAAATATATCTCAGAACAGAGGAAATGCAGCTTGCCTGTACGTATTTCCTGACAGTAAGATGCAGGTTTGTTTGGGTTTTTTTTTGTATTCATTTCTTCACATGTGCATACATGGTTTGGGTCATTTCTCCCCCCTACACCCCTCCCACCCTCTCCCCCAAGATGTAGGTTTGGTTCAAAGTCTCCTATTTGTAACACAGGTGAACTAACTACTGTAGAGCCAGAATCCTATGCTACCCCAAAAAAGTAATAAAAGTAGGTGGAGTAATTCCTCCCTTTTCTCCAAAAAATGGACAAGAGAGGCAGACAGCTGCCTCCCATGCTGCTCCCCAAAAGAGGAAAAGGCTTTGGGCCACTCAGGCCACAAACTTCAGCTTCCTCCTGATTCTCCCTTCCCTGAACAACTATCCCCACCTCCAAACCCAGAAAAGTCCACAGGCTCCACCATCCAGACATAGAAGGAATCCAACCATGTCTTCACCACCTTGCCCTTGGACAAGGACAGCAGCTCCTAACTGCCCTCTTTGCTGTCACCTCTGCCCCTCTGTAGTCTCTATGCCACATAGCAACAGGTAGTCCTTCTAAGACAAGAGTTCCCTCTTGTCAATCCTCAGCTTCCCCTGGCATAAAGAATAAATGCAAAGTCCTTTCCCCCTGCCTGCCTGCCTGACCTTGGCTTCTTCCTTGAGCTCCTCTCTCAGTCCTGTGGCTCTCCATACACATGCATATGTTCAATTTTATTATATATTTATTTATTTATTTAGGTGGGACTGGAGTTTGAACTCAGGGCTTCAAGCTTGCAAAGCTGGCACTCTACCCTCTTGAACCACGCCTCCAGTCCTGCCCTCTGTAAACAATCCCACCTAAAAGAATCTTCTTTCCACCCTTATCCTGCCTTACTGTTGCACAGCATTCATGACAACTTGAAGTTATGACACCTCTGCTCATGTTTCACTGCCACAACTCTGCCAAGTTCACTGCAGCATCCCCAGCACCTAAAACGACCTGGCATGAGGCACACTCAGTGTGTACTTCAGGATCAGTACACTTCTTCTCTAAGGGGTGGAAGTAACCACTCAGCCTTCAGCCCTGACGTCTCTGTCACAACCACTCCACCTGTGCTGGTGCACAGTGCAAGGTCAGCCATAGACCAAACACAGACACACGTGGCTGGGTACCAATAAAACTTTATTTGTAAAAATAGGTGGTGGATGGAATCTGGCCCATGAGTCCCTGACATATTTGATTAATTAATCAAAGCTATATATTTGTCTCTCAAAAATAAGATAAATATTAAAAGATACATTGTTTCTCTAAGATACTAAAAGGTAAATAGGAAAAGTAGCATATATTACATGTATGAAAATGTCATGATGAAATCCATTATTCTGTACAAAAATTATATACAAAAAAATAGCATAGATTTTTCCATCTTCAAGATGGATAAAAGAGGGGTGGATGGATTGAGACCACCGCTCTGAGGACTCTGGGCACAGTGAAGTGCTGGTGAACACCCACAGGCACCCAGGCTGTCCTACGGATGTCCGAGGTCTTCCAGCACACAGAAGACACTTAGCTGGTGTGCAAGCTGGCTGAGACAGGAGGATGATGGTCGGCTCACTTCCGGCACAGACTGGAGGACTGCCTGGAACAGGTCTAGGAGTTTACTGAGTCCCACGGCTGCTAGAATGACATCACCAGGTCATGACGTCATCCACTTCAGAGGAAAACCTAGCAACTCACACTTACCGGTCTCTCAAGGAAATGGCAGATGGGAAGGGGAAGGGAGTTGGGGGAAAGGTTTGAGCAAAACTAAAATATGCTCAGAGAAAAATATCCTAGCCTCTGATAGATTCCTGTACAATGTAAAATAAGACATGAAAAATCAAATACCTGTAGCTCTGGCAAAGTCTGTGCATATTTTATATTAACTTCCATGAACAAAAGAGAACTGTGAGGTGCTATTAAGAAAAAACTCGCTGGCCCGAGTCTTTCATTGCCACTGAATTCCTAGTTCAGTGTCTCCAACCAGCCTTAGCTTGTTTCTCTTCCCAAACCCTTTGGCTCTACTCAATCCACTGGAGGAAGCATTTTAACGAGGTCTTGGAGGTGCAGCTTTCCTGGGTGGGTGGCCCCAGCATCCCTGCCAAGCCAAGGCTGGCCTTTAGTGTCACAGACACTCAGTCCTCCAGGGGAGCCAAGAAGCCTGCCACTTTTAATCTTTACCTAGCAGATGGCAGGGGACCTGGATGGCTGTTTCATTTCAGCCAACCCTCCAATTTCACCACAATCTTGCTCCCATCAAAGAATAGGGAAGGAACGGGTCTCAAACCCTCCCACCCCCATTCAATGAAACATTGACCTTTCCCCACCCAGCTTCACTTTGGTTCTCTTATTTCCAACTCAGAAGAAACACAGGAGGCAGCTGAACAAAGGTGTCAATCTCCATCCATGGCGGGTGGGAGAATCCCTTATTCCCTGGAGGTAGCAATGGAGCACAGATGTCCTGATGCTGTAAACCAAACCAAGGCGTGGAGCAGCACAGGTTGACAGATCGAGGATCGAGGTGAACCCGATCCCACACATCATTTGGGATGGGTGTCATCCTTTCCTTGATCTTCTGGGCAACTGTACCACACCTAGAGGGCAAATCTTTTTTTCCTTCTTATTTAAAAAAAAAAAAACCAAAACTTTTTAAAGGTATGAACCACACCTTGGCTAATTACACCAGGAAAATTTGACTTGGCAGATCAAGAACTGGTCTGTAAAGAAGTCAGATTTGGAAGAAGGGGAAGAGAAGAACTCATACACTATGTGAATATCCAAAGGGGCAGAATGGACATGCCACCAAGCAGAGGTTTTAAAAGGCTGTTTCTAGGAGCTGGGCCATTCTTAGGGACTTAATATTAACTCATCTAATCCTCCTAAGGGAAAGGACATCTTCATTTCACAGGTGTGGAAACTAAGGAACAGAGAGGTTAATAAATTATTATTTATCAATAATTTGCCCAGATCACAAAGCCAATAAAATCATGGAACCAGATTCATGATTTTACATGTTATGCTAATAAGTGTCTGTCTCTGTTTTTAAAGTATTCTTAACCCTGTTCTTTGTACAAAGGCAAAGACTCTGAGATGACCAAAGACAGACATAAACCAGTAACAAAATATTTTAAAATTTTAATCATGTTTTAGAAAGGCGATAGAATAAATACGACAAAACCAGCAGAACTGCTGTGACTCTTTTCCACACTGAACTCTGACCTTCCTTATAGCCCAAGTAAAAAAGTACAACACAATCAACTCAGAATTCTTCTTTATCAAAGAGAAAAGCTGACCAGTTCCTCAAAGAGAACCAAACAGTATATATTACACACTAAATTTCCAACGGAAAAAAAAATACAATGAAGTTGTGGACTTTTGAGCCCAAATTTAAAATCGAGGACGCAACAAGAAAAGCAGCTTGAGAGAATTTGCGTCTGTAAAGCACTGGGGTAAGACTGTCCAAGTGCATAGCCTTCCTGTGTAAAGACACATAAAGCAAAGAATGAGAGAAAACCTGTCCTCTGTCAGCAGGCAGGTGCTTTGGTGGCTGAGCCTTCCTTGCTCTAGGACAGCACGTGAGAAGCAGAGAACTATAGCACAGGTGTCCCCTGGTGAAAGGGGGATGAAACAGGGCCTCAGGAAGCACTGGGGCTTCCAGGCATACCTGTACTGCACACACAAGTCCCTCAGAGGTATCCGGTCATATTTAGAGGTGGCAGAAGAACTCCTATGCAGCCATTCCAAGAATCAGTCCCAACATGGCTCACCTGTCCTTCCCAGCTCACAGACTCCTCTTTCTTGACATCTCAACTCTCCTCCATTTACTCAGCTTTTGTAGAAACTACCAGAAACCCAAGTTCCCACCCTCAGCCTGCCACTCCCCAGCTCAGAGGCCTCAAAACAGAGAGATCTGCCCATGGCTGAGAGTTCATCAGGAAACTCCAAAGAAACACAACCAACCAGACTGCAGAGTATGTCCTGGGTTTGTTCAAAAAGTTTCATTATTTAGTTTGAGCTGCTCTGGAACACAGCAGAAAAAAACCTCTTTGGGGAAGGCAAGGAATATAATCCGATCCCTCATCTGACCAAAAACAGGAATCAAAGTCTTGCTCAAGGTCACATGCAACAGAAACTTGAACTCCAGGGCCCCACCCCAGCCAGTGTCCCTTCCACCACACAGTGATGTTCCCTTTAGACAGACAGAATAAAACCCACGTGTTTGGAAACTCTCCGGCCCCTTCCACACCCAAAGGCCTGTGGGTGAGAACCAGAGGAACCAAAATCATGCAGGTAGCTTTTACCTGTTTACATGTTAGGAATTAATTAGAGGCTTTAAGGGTACAAGTGGGGAAGATGACATCTATCGAGAGAGACCATTCCCTAAACCCAGAGCCACAGTAAACAGCAGCCCCAGTGCTCAGTCCCCAGGCCATTCCTAAGGACATCCAGTTTGTCTGTCCAGTTTGCTGAGTGAAAGAAGTTGGAAACCCTTCCATCCGCTCTCCTGAGTCTTTATTCAACAACAAACAGGAGCTATATTTAGAACAGTTTCCATGAAGGCACCATAGGCAAAGGCCACCAACCTCTGAGACTCAGAAAGGTTAAATAAGGCTATCAGACAAAAAAAAAAAAAAAAAAAAACTGTAACAGGCAAGTTCCATTTCTCATTCATCTGTTCAACACAGCTTCTAATTTTATAAATGGACCTTAAAATTATCAGGCGGACAGACAATTTTTCCCAGGAGCCTCTGTGTCCATTCTTCAAAATTACGTAACTCAGATTTAATTATGCTTTCAACAGCCTCCTGGCTGAGACCAAGTCACTGTGCCCCTTGCAGGGGACTCAGACACAGGAGTAAGAGAGAGGGAAACAAGACAAACCCTTTTTCACTAACTTATGTAAATAGCCTTTGAGAAAACCTCTTTCCATCCTCCGCGACCCCCCTCCCCCCAGTAAAACCCCACTCTGGGTTTCTGGCCCACCCAGATGGGGAGAAATTCCACACTTCTGAGTTTGGGTGCTGTGTTATTTGCCTGTAATGGAAGTTTATTCATGCCTCCCACACAGGGGGATTGTTAGAAGAAATCAAGCAGTTTATTGTTGAACACTCTGACTGTAAAGGACAGAACACGCTCTTGGGAATGCAAAATATTACCATTTACCTTTCCTAAAAAAAAAAAATTATTTGCTTGTCTTTTATAACCAGGCCAAAGGAAATACAGCTTTTTCCAAATGTAGTTGGAGGTGCTGAAAACCTTTTCTAATAATCCTGTTCCTGTAAACGCAGAGTTGTTTTGCAGAGAGAAACTCAAGCCCTGGGAGGTGAACCATGTTAGTCCTGGTGTCCTTTAAGTACCTGACCCCTGGGGGCCACCACAGCATGCTCTCTGGGCTCGCCCCAGCTGAGGTCGGTCCCCTCCCCCTTGGCCCACAGGAGATCTACCTTCTAATCATTCACACCTATTTTAATTAACATAAGTTTATAGTCCTATTAGTCTTTTGTTCCTCCTGTATGAACTTCAGTAGACAAAACTGTGGGTTAATTGTGTCTATATTACAATCTTACCACAAAAACTGAGCCATTCTGAGATGGCCCTGAGGTCACTGACAATGGGCTGTGCTAGGAAGACTGGTTGTGAATAAAGTGGGGTATCTGTCTTTCTGTGCAAGACAAGATATTTGTCCTTGACTGCTTTCCTGCCTAAGAGCTCATAGCCAGGCCTCTAAATAAGGTTGAAGTGGATGGTTCTTTCCCTCTCCATCTGCCATCTGCCTTTCCCAGGAACAGGTCAGATGTCTCCGCTCCAACTTAAGAAGTCACCATGCAAAGGAGCTGGGAGGTGGGCGCAGATATACATGGTTTTCTTTTTATTAATTTTTTAATGTTTTTGTTTTTCTCAGCAAGGCTCATGTCCTCAAAGCAAAGCACAGTGGGCACAAAAGTAATATAACTGCTTTTTTGGAGACATAATCTTCCCAAATGGCACTATTGGCTCCTTTTCATCCATCCATCCAGCCAGCCAGCCAGCCATCCAACTATCTTGTACACCAAACTGAGTCCTTTCTCTCTTTCTAGGTTTTTTAATGTAAATAGAGACATAACTTTGTACATATTTCTTTTTCAAAAACTGGATCACATCATACATTTAGATCACACCATAAAATCAGACCTTATCACAGAAAGCACAGGTTCTCAATTGGTTCTCAGCACTGGTTCCCCCAGTGGCTACACTCAGCAGCAGTATTTTTGGTGACTACTGAATGCTCCGGTGTATGATATAACCTAATTTAGCTAATCCTCTGTGGTCGGGCAGCTGGGTGGCTCAGCTTTCCCTAAATGAACAGTGTGACAATGAACATCCTTGAATAGCCCTTTAAAAAAAAATTTTTTTAAAACCCTACTTGTTTGGTTATTGGCTAAGAAGACACTGCTCTATGTGGAGTTGCTGGGTCAAGTTTCTATACCTTGTTCTTGGAGAGGGAGAGGGATAGAAGGGGACTAGTTTATGTGACTGACTTTTGTCAGGGACTCCAAGATCCCCCATGATACCCTGAAGAAGACCCGTATTGAACAGAGCACCACATCACAAGTCAGGTGGTCAGCTAGCAGGCTAACCAACCAAGGGTCAGGTTCCACAGTTAGGGGCAGAAAACCACAGAATAGCTGTGTCTTCCTCGTTCCAGGTGCTACCCTAGCAAGGGAAAAAGGAAACACTGACACTTCTCAGGTTTGGGTCCTCACTGGCTATGTGACCTCAGGCAAGTCACTTTACTTCTCTGTGCTTCAGACTTGTGACCATTCTAGATGGTAGACAAGATGAAAGTGCACAAGGCTGACTTCTACTGGACAGTCTGTATCTGTAAGTACTAAGTTCAATTTGGCACTCTGGGAAACCTCACTGGGGAACTTTCCTTTCTTAATTCCCACGTCCCATCATTTTATCACTCTATCAAAAAAGCTCCCTGAGATAAGCAGCAAGAGCACATTCACCTGTAGCAGGGCAGGGCAGAGTCCTTACAGTGGCTTCCAGGTCCACTTATAATTTGCTTCACCCCGTGAATGCAACACCCACATTCCTTATCCAAGACAGCGTGGCTCAGGCTTATACTCCAGTTTCCTGAATCCAAATCTCACTCTCCACTTCCAGGCCATGTGACCTGGGCTAGTTACTTAAAGCAGCAAGCACCTCGATCCTCCCATCACCTATTCCACAGCAGTACCATCCTACAGCACGTAGTGAAGACTGAGTGAAAATGGGAAAAGCCCTCTGATGAAGCCTGGCACACAGTGAGTGCTTACTAATGCTAATGAGTGTTGGCTATTATTACCCATTCATCCAACAAATTCTTACTGAGTATTTGTTCTCACAGTGCCAGTTACCTCTGAAGACTCTAAGGAACACAAAAAAAAAAAACTGTAGGAAATGGTCCAAGGCCCTTATGGTCTAGTGGAAAGAGGCCAAGGTGAACCAATAGAGGCCTGTGATGCCTTATCCATGGCCCTTGGGCCTCACGTTTTGTTGGATTTAGAGATTTCTGACTTCAGACAAGTAACAGGTGCATCTATCATATTACACAGCATCCATCTCCCCACCCCTGTGCACCTGAGGTCAAACATGTAGGGATTTCATCAGCAGAATCTATGTGGCCACACTAAGTGGATCAAAAAATACTGCAGTCTTGGGAAAAGGTAGGTCAGATTTTGCAGCCAAATGAGTAACAAAAAAGTTTTTGGTTTTCAGAACATCCTGGATGTCAGAATTGGAGTATCTGAATTGCAGATAAGGGTCTGTAGACCTGTACCATATGGCAGTAACACAGCAGGGAACTACAAAAGCAGGGCAACAACATAAATGGGGGTGACAGAAAGACACAGTCCAGGATGACACTTGAAGGACAAACAGGAGCCTTGCGAGCTAGGCAGGTAAGCATTCCTGGCAGAGGCAATGACAGATACAAAGGCAGCAGAGAATGTTCTGGAATAACCACAGGCTGCGAAGTGCAGCCTGAGGTATGCATGTAGGCTGACAACTGAGGCCAGGGTCAGAGCCTAAAGGGCACAGGAGTCACAATGAAGAACCTCCACTTGGCACCATAGGCCAGGGCAGGTCCTTGAAGAATGAGAAGTGGAGGTAGAAGTGTGTCCCACTCCTGTAATCCCAGCACTCTGGAGGCTGAGACAGAAGGATGGAGAGTTCAAGGACAGCCTGGGCTATATGACAAGACCTTGCCTCATAAAACCAAAAAAGAAAAGCAAGCATGAGAAGCAGGACAGAGTATGATCATATCTGCATTTTCATAAAATCCTACTGGGCCATGGGACGGGGACTCGACAGGAAGTAAATGGACAGGAAGATGAAGAGAGGGAGGAGGTGTCCAGGAGAGAGACCCCTCAATGGTCAGGGAAGGGATGATGCCAACTCAGGCAGCAGAGGGTAGAAATAAGGGACAGCACCACACACCAGGGTGATGCACAGACACACCCTCATTAACGTGCTGAACAGGTTAACTAGTGCCAAAAGATAGCCACACCAAGCACATAGCAGCACAGGGCTCAAAGAGACCCATTTTCTACACACTTCTTTGTGATGCTCCAAATGACAAAGTGACTGCTGTGGCAACACTAGAACCTGACAGTGGCATCCGTGTTCTTACCAACACTCCCCGTCTCTCCCCCAGGTCAGACCCGATCAGGTACATAGGGCCTAGGTCAGTCCCAGCCCCATGGCTCAGGGACATCGCCTGTCACACAGCCTCTGAGCCACAGGGCCAAGAAGGAGGACCGGGAGAAACTGGAGGAGGAGGAGGGGGGAAGAGGAAGAGGTCCAGGCTGGAATGGAATAGACCTGCAGTTCACAAGGCTCTAGAACCATCCATTTCTGAAATGGTCACTACTATCTACTAGGACACAGCCAAGGTGAAGCACCTCAACACCAGCCTGAGGCCAGGCACAAGAGAGGTTTCAGGTGGCAAGGCAAAGTCAATGCCCACGGGCCATGAGGAGAAGCCATTTGGGAGACCGGCCACCATCTTACCTGCTGGTTCCCTGGGAAGAGCCAAGGGCTAAGAAGGAAGTGCAGACAAATGCATAAGAACACAGGGGACCATAACTGACCAGGTAGAACATGACTAGTGAGACCACTTAGTGACTCCTATATCCCAGGAGCCACCCCTGCTCCCAGGCCTCAGACTCCTCCCACAAAACCCCACTGTTCCTTCCCTTATCACCATCTAACAATACCCCAACAGAACAGCTGCAAACAATTACCTGGTAAATTGAGCCATCACCAAAAAGAAAGCCATCTCACAACAGGAGTGGGAAGAAAGCTCCTCACAGAGCAGGAACAAATGAGGGCAGCGAGTAGATGAAATCATGAAGAATTCAAAACCTAAAGAGCCTTTTCCCACTAGCAAGTGCTTCTGCTAAGACCCGCCATACCATGGTCTGCCCAGAAGGTCTCTCTGAACCCCACAGCAGAGTGCATGCTTCCACCCTCCCTTGCTCTGCCCACCCCTGACAACTGGGAGAAGTCCCTCCCACTATGGGACACAGTGGCCTCTGTGCAGCTGGCAGCACAGGTCTCACCAATACAGGCACCATGGCCACCCAGGGAGCCCAAACCTTGTACTGCCAAGGACAAAGAGCTCCCCTTACAAGGAGGGAGCACCCTACAAGGAAGATGCTCAGGGGAGCAGCAGAGGCCTCCCCTGGCCTGGGGAGCTCAGATCTTTGCAAGCACCTGTCAAGATCCAGCTGGTCTCTGTGTGTCCCTGGACATCGACTGAACTAAGTCACCCTTGGGAGCAGGGAAAACCAAAACCACTTCTCAGGCATGGCTCTCCAGAAGTCAGTGGGGAAAGCAGTGCTCTCAATCAAAACTGCAAACTCAGAGTTTTTCAAAAGTATTTTTCTCCTCCACTTTCCTCAGGACTCAGGACTTTGGAACTCTGTAGGATCAGTGAGTGTAGAGTAGATACAGCTGATACAAGGGGATGATGCTGGGGAGAAAGTCTTAGGGTCAGCTGCTTCTTTATTTTCTGACTTATTATGGACATTTTCAAATGTTCACAAAAGTAATGAGTACTGTCCAGCAAGAGCAAAGTCCTAAGTTTGAATCCCAGTACCTTCCCCTCCACCCCTCCCCCACAAAAAATTAATGAATGCCTGGACTCATCACCCAGTGTCCTGCATTACCAGCCCATTTGGATTATTCTAATAATCCCTGTTGGATTATTCTAATCAGGTGATTTTTCCCCAGCCACCCAACACAACACATAATTCATACATGGTCTTTGCTGCAGTCAGGCTCCCTCACATCTTTACCTGAAAGCCCTCCAAGTACAGAGAAAACCAGAGACCTGTAACCCACCACTGCGTTTTCCAGTAGGAAAAAAAAAGGGTGGAGAAGGAGGGGAAGCACGGATCGGGTGAGCATGCTCTGAAAAGTTGGCTAATGCCAACAAGGATCTTTTGAGGAGAAGGAAGAAGGACCAACACTCTTCTCTGGAGACCAAAATCCTCAGGAGCTGCTGCTGTAACCTCATTCCACAAACCCATAGCCAACGGTGGAGTCGCCGGCTCGGCAAGGGAAGGGTAGGTGGTTTGTTGTTTACGTGTGATTAAAGGTTGGTTTATGTTTCCTTGGGGAGTTTTTATTTCTATGCTGTTATTTCTCCCCTAAAATTTACAGTGGCTGAATTCTTGTTCCCTGTTTGAATCAACCCACCCCTCCCCTCACTGGTCTGCAAATGGCCAGAAATAGTTTCCATTGTCATTGACTTAAACTTCCACTTTGATGATGGGTACAAATATTTTTCTTGCCCTTTCCTGAAACAGGAATAAATTTTTCCATTCAGGTTCTTCTAATCGGACTCTGAAGGCCAAACCCTGACCAAAAAAAAAAGTGCAGAGGACACCCAAAGAGACAAGAGGAGGGGCATCTGTCCTCAGGACCAACAGAGTTAGCCTTAGCTCTCTGCTTCATGGCAACACATGGACTCCACAAATACTAAGGAGAGCAATGCCTCCAAGCTGCAGGCAGACACAGCTGTTAGGGAGACCCTGCCCTCATGTGCAGGGGGCTTACATTTTAAACCTAAGGCAAGGTTGCCCAGTCTAACACAGAGGATTTCTTTGAAGGCTGTTTCTCAAAACTGAAAAATAAGAATATCCAACAACATGGCCTTTCCCCTTTGAACCACATCTCCTCCCCAGCTTCCCAGCTCACCCCTCTCCCAGGGCATCTCTTCTGCACAAATAAGAAGGCTTCTCAGGTGAGCAGGCTCCCCAGGTGACCAGATGCAAGCCAGAAGACAGATCACCTCCCTCTGCAGCAAGGAACTCTCTGGCTTCGTCCAGAGAAAGCTCGGCATGAGTTCTGGTGTAACAGAGCTCGGTGTCTCCAGAGAAGCTGAGGTACTTCCAGAACTAATATTTAATTGGGATGCTGGAGTGCTGGGCTATCATAGGAGGCTGGTGTGGGGGCTTCCTGTGATTGTTCTTTTCTTCTTCTCTAATTCAGATCAAATGTTCTGAGTCACTTTGCCACGCAAGACGAATGGCAGCTCCCGTAGTGTTCCTAATTGCCATCCCTACCTGCTTAGGGGTACACAAGAGTGACTGAGACATCACTATGGGAGCCCAGGCGGCTGGCACAACAAGAGCCCAGTGGTCTCAGAAGCTCTGCTCGCTTTTCCCAGCCTGTCTGGCTGAGCCATGTGCAGAGGCTGGAGTGGTACTCAGAGTCCATGGGAATTTGCTAGAAACCCCTACCCTCTGGCACTCCCCAAATCCATGACTCCCTATGACATCCCAGAATGAGAGAACCAATGAGATGTTCTTATACCCTCCTCACCTTGGCACAGGTAGGCAGTGCAGAGGCAGGAGGGCTGGGTGAGCAGCAGAAGGGAGCAAAGGGGACCAGATGAAAAGACAGCTTAGATGTCATCTCCATCTCCATGAAACGGCTATAGGCTACACAACTATACAGCTCAGACAAAAAGGGCCAAAGCCCTTTGCACCCAGGTCCTCTCTCCC
Source organism: Castor canadensis (assembly GCF_047511655.1). NCBI lineage: Eukaryota > Metazoa > Chordata > Mammalia > Rodentia > Castoridae > Castor > Castor canadensis. The sequence continues at coordinate 32,788,038 of NC_133396.1, read as the reverse complement.
CCGCAACAAGAGTCTGCACAGTGCTCCTCCTCTCTGCACCTTAAGAGAAAGCTTAGAGGCATCCTGCAACCAGCCTGCCTAGTTCAAGAAGAAGGCAGAGAGGAAAGCTTAGGACTCAGAATTCTGGAAGAATTATTCATCCCCTTTGGGTATCACTTAGCTCTTTGATGAGACTCTAAGGATAGAAACCTCTGACCCTCCCCAACTGTCTTAAAATATTGCCTCCGAGCGCTGTGCAAACTGGCGGGGAACATCTGACAGTGCCTCCCCCTTGGGTCTTCTCCCTGGAGGATCCCCCAAACAGCCTGGCATGCCTAACCATCCTCTCTATTATCCTGCTACAAATTGGCTTGCACCTGAAAGAGGCCAGGCTTCACCTCTGCCCTGATTCAAGTCCCCACGTGAACATCTAAATAAAAATATCTCCCTCACCAAGAAAGGCAAAACCTGTCATCACCAACCCTGCGACAACAGAGCCAACCACCATATAGATCATCCTTCACCCAACATGCCTTTCAAACCCTCTCAGAAAGACACTCCAAGCAAGTATTGAACAAGAAGGCAGGCTGCAAGTGTTCACAATTGCCCTCAAGTCGGAGAGAGTAATTGTGTTGCTTTCGATCAGAACACAGTTCAACAGCAAGTGTCCAGAAAATTTGCAGGCGGCAGCCTGGTGGCCACTCAAAGCAAGAAGACATTGTCATTCCAGAGAGGCTGAGAGGGAGGTGATGCATAGGAAAGGGCAGGAGGACTCAGCGCCAACTCACTTGAGGCTGGCACCAAGAAGCAGTCCTGACGTCCCCAAGATGCAGCAAGGCCCTTTCCCTGCAAAAAGTGGCACCAAGAAGACCAAGAACACAGGCCTGGGAGCTGGTTCTGCTTCCGACCAGCGGTTGAATGAAGAGGCCAGGTAAGCTTGCCTTCCCGTCAGATGTGGGCATTATACAACAACTTCCACTTGGTAGGGTATGGTGGCTCAGGCCTGTAATCTCAGCTACCTGGGAAGCACAGATCAGAGTAATATTGGTTTGAAGTCAGCTCAGGCAAAAAGTTTGCAAGACCCCAACTCAACCAATAGAAAGCTGAGCATGGTGCTGTACACATTTGTCATCTCAGAGTGGGAAATGTAAACAGGGGGATCAAGGTCATCCTGGGCATAAAAATGAGACCTTATTTGAAAAATACCTAAAGCAAAAACAGCTAGGGGCATGGCTCAAGTGGTAAAGCACCTACCTAGCAAAAGTGAAGCCCTGAGTTCAAACCCCAGTACCACAAAAGGAAAAAATAAGCCTCCTACCCAACAGGACTTTATTTTGCTTAGGATTAAACTGAGCAAAACAATTAAAAGCAAGTTGTACAACATGGGACAGAAAACAAGCTCTATATCAACAGTGTACCATAGCTGATTAAATCTAAGGCCTCATGGATTGTAAATTTCACGATTGTGACCCAGGCCGCTCATTTGTAAGACGACTAATTCTCAAGCACAAACGTGAATGAAAACAGGTACTGAACTGAGGAGATATGGCATTTCCAGTGGGAATCCAGGCGTTTGCATTCTTAGTCCTGGCAGTGCCACCAAACTACTTGTGTGATCTTGAGAAGGTCATTTTGTTTCAGTCTCAGCTTCGCTGGCAGGAAGTGAAGGATTGGACACAGTAACCATCCAGACCTGGAAATGCTAACAAGGGTCCCTGGTCACCAGTGACAGCATGGCTTCATCCCTTCGAGTTATTTCTGAGCACCTTCTTCACCATCTAAACAACTGGTTCACTGCAACCAGGAGCAAAAGACTCCAACTGGCACCATCACTGGCTGCTCCCACAACCTCCAAGCTCAGAAGGCAGGAAGGCTAAGGCTGCAGCTCTTTGCTAGGGACACAGTGTCCTTTCTGTACCCATGTACCCCAAGGCGGAGGGCCAGGCCAGCCCTGGAGCCACCTGCACCACTGTGAAGACAAGCAGAGAGCCATCTCCTCAGCCAGCCTCCTGCTCCCCATCCACCCACCCCTCAACAGCAGTTCTGTAACCTGCATTAGGAAATTTACATCTAACAAATCAGCCCCAGCACCCTGAGGAGCACAGATGTCCCTGCGGTGCCCCATCTCCTCTGCACTTAACAGGCAAAGCAGCACAAGAAGACAGAAAAGAAGTTTGCTGCTCAGAGACCCCATTTACTTTGGGACCTGGGTCCAGAGGTACACTGTAAGGGTTTACAACTGGTTACCCTTTCTATCCATACCCCCATCACAGCACCTTTTCAGAACCACAATTCACACAGCAGCAGGTCCCCATAGCCTCTCTCTTCTGTTCTTGTGAACAGCAGCAAAGCCCCAACACCAATATACACCACGTCTCTGGCCCATTCCGGGGCCTACATGGTAATAGCAAAACTGGAGCAGTCCCCCAAGGCTAGGGCCCAGGGTGACCTCAGAAGCAGAACAAGAGCCCTGGACCACTGTTCAGGACAGTGATACATTAAAAAGACCCAGAAAAAACCAGGTGAGAGTCTGGAATCTAAAAAAGCTCTAAAGAAGAAGGTCCAGAGGCCCAGATACTGACAGCTCATGCCTGTAATCCTAACAACTTAGGAGGCTGAGACTGGAAGGATTGTGGTTTGAGGTCAGCCAGGGTAAATAAGTTCACCAGACCCCATGTCCCAAAATAACCAGAGCAAAATGAACTGGAGGTATGGCTCAAGACGTAAAGCACCTACTTTGCAAGCGTGAAGCTCTGAGTTCAAACAACAGTCACCCCCCCCACACACACACAAACAAAAAAAAAAAAAAAGGAAAAAAGAAGGTCTAGAGGAGGTGGCCACACAGCAGCAATTAAAACCCTCACTGTGCCCCTACCTCATTTTGGAGGCCGCCTCCCTCTCTGCAGACAGGCTCCCCACCACCCACCTTTCCCATCCTGCCATGAAGCCTTCTGGGGGGGGCATCCTTCCTGAGAAGCACAGTCCAAGGACCAGCTCCCTACTCTGAAGGCACTGTCCAAGGCTCTGTGATTTGCCAGTCACATGGCCTCAGGAAACAAGTCCCTCTCTTAGAGTCTTGACTTCTTCATTGCCACATATGTTCATTTCTGTGCTATCTACTCCATATGTCAAGACTACAAAATGGAAGACAGTGGAGCAGAGCAGTTATGACTAAATTATGCTAATAATGCTAATTGAGAATGTTGAGACCTCAAGGCATTAAGTCATCTTTGTGTGTACCTTCTGCCTTTCTGAGGGGTTTTCCCAAGGACAGAGGGTATGTCTCTTTCTTTTTTTTGAAATGCCTATGAGATTCTCCACACGTCACCATCTCAGCTGGTGGTGAAGGCTGAAGAGATGGCAACAGAGAGCAAGCATGCTGCACCCCCTCCCCTGCCTTTGACAGACATGGCTAGTCGAGTGCACATTCCCACCCACTGATTAGCATACTCCAGCAGCCAAGCCACTTCAAACGATCAAAGATGGCAAAGGAGCAAAAATGGTTTGCTTCTCACCCCAGGCATCATCTCTGCCAGGAACAGATCCTAACTATTGACAGTGGTGCTTTGGAAAACACCACTACCTCCACACATGGCTCTGCAGCAGTGCAGACGGAGTCTGATTCTATCTCCTTAGGTCCATTCCCCCTCCTTTTCCTCCCACCCGACCCCCTTCCTTTTGCTGCCTCAAAGCCTTTTGAGAAGATCGGCAGGATGCAAATTATTAAAATATGAGTCCTGGTGTTATGTCACTAACACAGTCTCTAATCTCTGACACTAGAGAAGGGGAACAAAGACAGAGTTTATGATAAATCCATAAAACTGGACCCCACGCCTTCAGTTGGTATCTACGATCACCTCTCAAGTATCCAGTCTATCAGATCAACCTGCCCTCCTCCTTCATGTCCATCCAAAGCAGGGAGGGCGGCAGGGCAAGTACACATGGAAAAAGGAAGGAAAAGCTTATGATTTCCCAACCTCCAGGTCAGGAATGACTCCAGGCCTTATAAAATGAGGGCCTAGCTAAAACAACTCCTTAGGGGGTCAGAAATTACAAATTTATCATTTTTATTTTTTATTACTTTATGTTATCTACTGTTACTGTCCCTCGATGGGTTTCCCTTTGCATTTACGTTCTCACACCGGGTTGACAATGCGGGAGGACGTGCCATAAGACACACGATACCCTTTCTCTGACACACACATCTGCTCACTCGGTGGGAACTCAGATATTCCATACTAATGATGATGATGACAAGTGGGGATTTCAAAGGCTTCCCCTGTTTACTGTCTAACGGTCTCTCAGTGCCCCGTGTGAGTCTATATCCATGAGTCCTGTGTACACCCTCCGCCCGCCGTAGCAAAGACCTAATTTAGACAGAGGCAAATTAGCTCTGTGGGGTGAAATGCATTAACCAAGACTCCCAAACAGCACAAATCTAATTAACTGAAAATCAAAATTGCAAAGCTGCCGAAAAAGATTTCCACGGAAGCAGTCTCCCAAGGATTGAAGAAAGTTGTGGGCCATGTGACCTGCCTAATCCAAGTCTCAGTGCTAAACTGGGATAAACGCTGTTTGGGTGCTTGGGTTTGTTTGCCTTTTCACTGATGTTTGTTTTCTCCAGATCACCTTTATCACCAGTGGGCTTTAGAGAGCTTATCTGGTGCCTGCAACAGCCATAAAGGCATCCTTCCCAAGGAGTGTGCCCAGCCTTGGAGAGAGCCTTTGGGGCAATGGGAAATTGGAATATCACTTCCAGAAAACCTGAGAATGCCCCTCCGACCCCTGTTTATCAGTCCCCCACCCAGGCTTACCTCCACCCCAGCCCTACCAGGAAGTGTTACGAGCAGTGTGGTGGAGTAACCCCACCTGGGCCCTTGAGATGACAAAGACACAGTCAATCCACAGCCTCCCCTCCATGATAGGACAAGCCTCTGACCTTAAGCTACAAGGCAGCTCACCTCTGTAGTCCCAGCTACTCAGGAGGCAGAGATCTTGAGGATCGCAATTCGAGTCTGACCCATGCACAAAAGTTAGTGAAACCTCATCTCAACCAATAAGCCAGGTATGGTGGCATGTGCCTGTGGTTCAGCTACATGGGAGACTGTAGGTAGAAGAATCGTCATACAAGGTTGGCCCCTGACAAAAACTTGAGACTGTACCTGAAAAATAACTAAAGCAAAAAAGGGCTGTAAAGCACCTGCCTAGCAAGCCAGGACTTGAGTTCAAACCCCAGATAGCCAAAAAAAAAAAAAAAAAGCACAAAGCCTCTGACTTCCCTAAGGCCAAGGCCAGCAAGATAGTCACTGAGGCTGGGCAGGGCTGCTTTGGGTTCCTTGGTACAGAGAGGACAGAAAACAGTTTCCACCCTACCTCACACCCAGTCTTAAACTCTTCCCCTCCACACTGGCTTTCCAAACCTCCCAAAACCCAGCCCAAGGATGCTGGAGCTGCAGAGGCAGAAGTGCTCCTCCCAGGCTGTCTCACAGGCTCAGAGACGACCATACTTTTGAGTTGCAGGACTCAACAATAAAACCCCCAATTCCTCAGCTTGGTGCTCGAGGCACATGCAATCTGTTTGTTATTCTCCCTTTCCCATCTCTTTCCAGTGCCAAACTTATATACCCCCAATGTGTGCAAGCTCCCCCAAATGCACACTGTTCTTCTCCTGGGTAGCTACCACTCCATCTCCATCCCCTCCCACCTGGCCTACTATTTATTATGGGCTGAAATGTGTCCCCTGCAAAAATTCTTATGTTGAATTCCTAACCCTCAGGACCTCAAAATGTGACCATAATTAGAGACAGGATCTTTACAGACATAATTAAGTGAAAATGGGCCTAATCCAATATGGCGGGCATCCTTACAAAAGGAGGAAAAATGGACACAGACATGTACACAGGTGTGCCTCACTGCACATACCCAGGGAAAACCATGTGAAGACACATGGAGAAAAGTACCATTTTAAGCCAAAGCCCAGCACAGAACCTTCCCTTATGGCTCTTAGAAGGAACCAACCTTACTGAAACCTTGACCTGGGCTTCCCAGCCTCCACAACTGTGAGACAATGTATTTCTGATGTTGAAGTCACTCAGCCTGTGGTACACTGTTACCATAGCTCTGAGAAACCAGTACCTAGTTTTCAGTATCCAGTCCAGGCTCCATCTTCCCTCGAAGGCTGTCCTAACCTGCTTGGTTATCCTTTGGACCTCCAGGGTTCTCTGCTCATCTCACAGCCGAGAACCTGTCTCACCTGTGCCCATGTCAGGAACCATGGTACCCGGTACAATCAAGGTGCAGATCAACATGAACCAGGCAGAGGAAAAAGAAGCAGCCCTCAACCTGCCAAGCAGAAACTTCCAGGCAAGTTCTCCCTCCCCCACCCCTCCCCTACTCTTGTTTCCCTCTAGGCAGCCAAGAAGGATCACTGTTTGGAAGTGGGTTTTGTTTTTATTGTGTGTGAGGGTTTTCTTTAAGCCACCATATTGAAATGCAAACTGCCAGGTGTTCAAAATGCTGCCCCCAGCCATAAGGGGCAGCTGGTTTCTACAGACCAGCATTTATCACATTTGCAGTAAACACACAAAAGGTCTTCCATTCAAAACCAGGAAGAGAAAGTAATTCTTTTGTCAAAAGGCAGCAGTAACTAAACGCTGGGCAGGGAGGGAAAGCAGACTCATGTGGCTTTCCCATCCCAGGGTGTGGACGTGTGTTGTATGTACGTGTGTGATGCCAGAAGGAGACCAAAGTGAGCCAGACAGAAACACTGGACCACCAGGCATTACACAGCCAAGCTTAGCTGCAGCCCTGAAGAAGAAAAAGGAGCGTCCATCTTTGCAGGGGGAAACCTTGACCCTCCTTGAAACTCAGCCAGTGCCTGAAAATCTGCATTTAAGAAAGGATTCAAAACAGGTCCATTAACTTCTACGAATATAAAATCCTGAAATCCTTCATGTTCAAAGAGCAGACAGGAGAGCCAGTTAAAAGTTAGGGTGCACTCTACTCCCGAAAAGAGAAGCCCAGGCATCTTCGTGGGTTTTTTTTTTTTTTTCCTTTTCACACAGAACCTGAAATATGAAAGGGCCACTTTCTCTTTGGGTCGATTTATACTCCGAAGGCTGTACGGTCTGCTCTTTTGAAGGTTATGAGGCTGGCCAGCCTTGAAACTCTGGCACTGCTCACAGCGTTTTATCTCTCACCAGGCACCTCCCTGGGGATCCCTCCCTTGTGGCCTGGGGAGCACAAGGCCTTGAATCAGAAGCCCTCACCCACCCTGCCTTTCAGGGGCCATCACACAGTTTCCTCCAAGGACAGTTGTGAAAAGGGAAACTGGGAAGGGAGTGTAGAAGGCAACAGGAATCGCTCCCTAACCCCACGCAGGCTTCAGCACTTTCCCCCTCAGAGTTGCCTGCAGGTTCCCAGAAACTAGAAACAGTACAGCTCTCCTTGACCCTGACCCTGACTGTAGCTGCCCCTGCCTGAGCTGAAGGTTAGGCTGCTATGAGGTGCCCAGGTCCAACGACAGCCCTGGCAGGTGTGAGCGTGAGCACTGCAGCCTATCTCCTGATAAGGCAGGTATCACAGGCACAACTTTCCTTCTCTCCTTCAGCTCCCCACCTCTCTGGGGCCAATGGCATCCCAGCACCAATCCACAGTCAGCAGCACTTGGGATCTTTTCCAGGGACCTCCTCAAGAACCTCCCAGAACAGCAATGAGTCTTTACTGTATGCAGAGGTGTTACGAAGCCTTTCATCAATTCTCCTATGAAAACAGGGATTTCAAAATCCCTTTTTTGCTCCTGGCAAAGCAGCAAGCTGCTCCGTCCCCAAGCTGTTCAAGAAAGACCCTGTACCCCTCTATCATCTGCTGAGAGATCTCCAGCGACCTGACGCTTCCTACACCCCATCACTGATCTTCCCCATCACTGTGGAAATGAAAACCCCCAGGCACAAGTCACCTTGGGACTTGTCCACAAAGCCCTTCAGATGACAATAACCATACAGACGACAGCCACCATGTACTGAGCATCTACTTGCTCTGAGTACTTCAGGAATTTGATGAGTGTCCCACAGCAAATCACTGAATCCTCATGACAATGTTTCTAAGCAGCTATTGCCATTCCACCCAAAATATTTCATTATGCGTTTTACATAAAGGAGAAAACTGAAGGTGGAGAGAATAAGCAACTTGCCCAGGATCCTCAGAGAGGAAGAGGAAGAAAAGAACTTGAACTCAAGACTGCCTGGCCCCAGGCTCTCTTCAGCAGTGCTGCATCACTACAAGCCCTTGGCCTCCCTTCAGACTCCACTCCTCCAGGTGGAGAGATGCTGGGGTACACATTAATATTCCCACTGCACAGGTGGATAAAACTGAGGCCTAGTGAAGACCAAGGTCCCCTCTCCTCCTTCACTTGGGAGGAAAGGACAAGTTCCTTTTCGTGCTTCAAATACAATAGACCCTGTCTCCACTGTACTCCGGCCTGCTGTCATCCCAGCTTTGTTCCAGCACATTCTGGAAGGCCAGCATGCCAACTGCTCTGTCCCCACCCCAGCAGTTCCTTAGGAGGCAGGGCAATGATTTCTAGCAGGGGATGCAGAAGCAAAAGGTGGGGCCAGGTAGGCCAGGGGGACCCATTAGAGAAAGGAAGAGCATTGGGAAGTTCCTGACTTGCCCTCTCCTACCCTGACTTCTTAGGTCAGCCAAGTCTGAACAGACACAAAAGCTCACTCATTCACTTAAGAAAGCCCAAACCCTTCCTATGCCCCATGCACCCCCATCACCACCATTTATGTGCCAGGCAGGAAGCTGAAGCCCAGAGGACAGAGGCCCAGGCTACCTCAGAATGCTCTGATTACTAACAGCTCTTCACTGAAGCTCAAGAACTCTCTTGACACCAAGTCGTGACTTCTCTCTCCTCCAATCTGGCTATCATCCATCGAGACTTCCAGGCAGGGCCCCCACTGCCTCCTCTTCCCCAACTGCTCAGGGAACTGCCATGTGACCAACTAGAATTCCTTTCAAGGACAACCAAGTCACAAAGACAGAAGCCATGCTTATGTGTGCAAACATTTCCTAATAATAATCATAGCATGTGCATTTCAACCTCATACACATATCAATAGGTGTAACATGTGCAATATCCCTACGTATATTCATGTTGTATTATTCACTTTTCCCTGTGGTAGGGATATATAACAAGTGGCCAACAGAGGTTTAAAACCACTTATTCTGCAAGCCCTTTCTGGAAGCTGACTGGCGGCACAGGGGGAATATGAGCTGTCACAAAGCCCAAAGCAATTTCAGAATAAAACCGGCACCAGGGGTATGATCCAAGGAACAAGAGGAGACCGCTCTGAACACAGCTTCCAGCTCATAGGTAAGACAGAAGCACGTGAAAGTTCCTTGGCCCCAAACTTGAGGCTAAAATTCCCTACGATGATTAAGGCTGGGAGAACAGAGGCTCTATAGAATTGCCTGTGTTCAAAGAGGCTCAGTGGTGCATTTGGACTTATTAAGGAACATTAACATTTCTTTTCAAAGGCTTTCTCCAGTCCATGGGAAACCTGGCTTGCCATTCTCAGGAAGACACAGTCTGTTCTGCAGACCTCACAGGTTAGTAACTGAGGAGGTGATATCCACACACACTCATGAAAATACAGCCCCTCACCTGGGAAACCTGCCAGGGGATAGCTCTGTAACCTTGGATAAGTAAGCTCTAGATTTCCCCAATGGTACCATGGGACAGATAAAACAGCCCCATTGTACCCCAGCCCATCATCACTGAAACGTTCCCTTCCAGAAGCCTTCACTAGTTAACACTAAAACCCTCCAGGAAAGAGAGACTTATTCTCAAGAGAAATGTGAAGGTGAAACCCTGGGGTGGGGGGGGTGGGAACCTGTGCCCTCCTTAAGAGCTAGTCTTAGAGAAGACCCTCCAGGGCTGGAGGGTAGTGGTAGTGTTCAAGGAAGGACAAGCAGACTAAGACCCTGCCACCACATCAAGGAAGGCCAGAACAGCCTGCTAAGAAGGCCAAGGGCTCATCCATAAGGTCCAAGAGCTCCCAAGCTTAATGTCATTCTCACCCCAAGAGACAAAGCTGCAGCTAACTGCTCGGTCTTCTCTTCCCCACTGCCACCCTACCATCCACCCCACACTCAATGACACCAACTGGAGCTGCCCAACGCTGCCCTCACACCAGCCAAAGGTGGAGGGAGACTTGGGCCTCAAAAGAACTGTTTTCTTCTAGTTTTTACAGGCAGCCCTTGCTTTTATATTGTTTCCATGGCAGTCATTACCACTTCCCAATAACCTACTTCGAGGAAAAAAAAGCCTACTTTTATGAAAAGTAGGTGAATGAAATGGCCAGGATACAATGAAGTAGATGGATGAATATGAAGTCATGCAAACCACAGAGCTGTAAGACAAGTACATGCCTCCCCATACCAAGCCAAAGCTGATGGTTATGAAATGCCAAGGTCAGGGGAAACCCAGGGTCAAAAGCCACAGGCCTCAGAAGCACATGCCACAGCTGAAAGAGGATGGGAATTGGAGTTGGCCCAAGAAGGGTCTGAATCCCAACCATGAAGTAGGCACATGACAAAATGGTACCTGCTGAGTTCTAGGTAAGCCAATTAGCAACAGGCATTAATTTCCTCGTCATTAGAAAATAAAAATTATATTGAGGTGCATAGGAGAGGGCTTGGCACTTGGAAAGGAGCTAGCACTTACGATACACTATTATGTGCTAGAAATGTTCTGTTTATTACTTCATTTAATCCCTGAAATGATGGTGGTGCTGGTGGTGGTGCTACTTAGTAGGCCCAGACGAGCAGTCTTTATCCACAATGCCTGGGATCAGAAGTGTTTTGGATTTTTTTTTTTTTTTCACATTTGGAATATTTGCATGTACATGAGCTATCTTGTGGATGGAGCCCCAACTCTAAACACAAAATTCATTTATGTTTCACTGACACTTTACACACATAGCTTGAAGGGCAGGTAATATATGACATGTTTAGTGCACCCACTATTTGACTATTGCCTATCACATGAGGTCAGGTGGGGGATTTTCCATTTGTGGTACAGCATCAGAGCTCAGGTTTTTTTTTTTTTTTTTTTAGGTTTTGAATGTCAAGGGAGGATAGTGAATTTACTGATAACTTTATTTTTTTTATTCATATGTGCATACAATGTTTGGGTCAGTTCTCCCCCCTTTCCCCACCCCCCTGCCCCCTCCCTCTTCCCCCCCCATCCCCTCGATACCCAGCAGACACTATTTTGCCCTTATCTCTAATTTTGTTGAAGAGAGAGTATAAGCAATAATAGGAAGGAACAAGGGTTTTTGCTAGTTGAGATAAGGATAGCTATACAGGGAGTTGACTCGCATTGACTTCCTGTGCATGTGTGTTACCTTCTAAGTTAATTTTTCTTGAACTAACCTTTTCTCTAGTTCCTGGTCCCCTTCTCCTATTGGCCTCAGTTGTCTTAAAGTATCTGCTTTAGTTTCTCTGTGTTAAGGGCAACAAATGCTAGCTAGTTTTTTAGGTGTCTTACCTACCCTCACCCCTCCATGTGTGCTCTCGCTTTATCATGTGCTCAAAGTCCAATCCCCTTGTTGTGTTTGCCCTTGATCTAATGTCCGCATATGAGGGAGAACATACGATTTTTGGTCTTTTGGGCCAGGCTAACCTCACTCAGAATGATGTTCTCCAATTCCATCCATTGACCAGCAAATGATAACATTTCGTTCTTCTTCATGGCTGCATAAAATTCCATTGTGTATAAATCCTACATTTTCTTAATCCACTCATCAGTAGTGGGGCATCTTGGCTGTTTCCATAACTTGGCTATTGTGAATAGTGCTGCAATAAACAAGGGTGTGCAGGTACCTCTGGAGTAACCTGTGTCACATTCTTTTGGGTATATCCCCAAGAGTGGTATTGCTGGATCAAATGGTAGATCAATGTTTAGCTTTTTAAGTAGCATCCAAATTTTTTTCCAGAGTGGTTGTACTAGTTTACATTCCCACCAACAGTGTAAGAGGGTTCCTTTTTCCCCACATCCTCTCCAACACCTGTTGTTGGTGGTGTTGCTAATGATGGCTATTCTAACAGGGGTGAGGTGGAATCTTAGTGTGGTTTTAATTTGCATTTCCTTTATTGGGGAGCTCAGTTTCAGATTCAGGAATATGTCAGATTTCAGATTTTCAGACTAGGGATGTTCAAAATTCAGCACAGCATCCCTTATATTTGATTTACTCCACTCAACTTACTGTCTGCCAAATACATCATCTTTTTTAATCCTTATAACCAATGGGAAGGCAGATATTATTCTCCCCATTACAAATGGGGACCTGGGGATCCAAAGGTGGAGCCTGGACTCCACTCAGGTCCCCCAACCACAAAGAAGCAAAGCCCATTGCCTCTCCAGGAATGCTGATGCTTTCATTCATTCTTTATATACTTACAGAGCATCTTCTGTGGAAACACTTGGAATAGAGCAGAGAACAGGACAGACACTGTCCCTGCTCTCCAACAGGTTATGGTCCAACAGGGAGAAAAAGACAATCAAACAAGCAACTCCTCTCATAGGGGGTTATTAGTCAGGGCTCTCCAAAGAAGCAGAACCAACAGGAGAAAGATGAGAGATTAACTGATTTATTTTGTGGAATTGCCTTGTAATTGGGAGAGCCTAAAATCTGAAATTCTTCAGGCAGGCCAGTAGGCTGGAAATTCAGGGCGGGGTTGACATTGCAACCTTGAGTTTGAAGGCTGCAGAGTAGACCAGTAGCCTAGAAACAAACCCAGAGAGGATCTCTATATTACAGTCCAGAGGCAGAGCTGCTTCTTTCTCAGCAAATCTCAGTCTTTGCATTCAAGGCCTTTAACAGATTGATGAGATCCAGCCACATTTTAGAGGATAATTTGCTTTACTTAAAGTCAACTGATTGTAAATGTTAATCACATCTACAAACACATTCAGAGCAAGACCTAGACTAGGGTTACACCAAACAAGTGGGCACCACAGCCAAGCCAGGATGACACATAAAATGAACCATCACGGGCTGCATGGAGTCAGGGAACACAGAGGGGGAAAGCCTAATGGTTTGGGCTTCAAATACTATGCAGCCCAAGGAATCAGCAGGCATCAGAAGTTCCTAACAGTCCTCAACTCTGCAAATTTATTTCTCAAGAGAGTAGGACCTCATCTAAACATACTGGGAGCTCCCTGGTTAAAGTCACCCGAGATTCCCTATTACTTGTCCCATCAGTTTGCTTTTTGGTTTGACAGGGTGGCCTCACACCACATTTTCATAAAGTGAGACACAGTTGTGTACACTAACGAATATCACAGCTGGCAGCCGAGCACTGTCTTTTTTGATGAGCAAAAACAGGAGGGTAGGTATGCATCTAGCCATATGCCCCCAACTCCTAGGAACAGGAGAGGTCGACAGACCCTCCTTCCCATCCATCCATTTAGGACAAAGCGCAGTGTCATCCTTGAGTCTTCCAACCTCCTCCTAATTTGAGACAGTTGCAGAGCCCAGGCTAGAACTCTGAGATCCACAGCTGGGGAGTGGAGGGACGCTGTGGTCAGGGGTTGAGGGTGGGGGAAATTCTACAAAGCACATAAAGAGCTGGACGGGACTCTGTTTTGTCACTCAGTCAGTAAGGTCATGTGTTTGGTGGAACTGCAGAGGAGTCTAACTTTTTAACAAGCAGATCTCAGTGGGAATCTCTCCCGTGCGCTCATTAGTAGGCAGGAAGGGTTCTTCTCAATAGGCAGCCATGAACTCCAAGCCCCAGAAGACCGGTGGGTGGTAAGGGACAGGCAGAGGGAAGCACGAGAGGCAGCCGATAAGCTGTTCCTCATCAGCCAGAGGAAGGGGTCGGACCTAATCCACAGTCCCCAGAGGCCAGTGGTGCTTACCAGCCCCGGGAAAGCAGGAGCAAGGATTCTCTCTGCCCTATGTGGATGGCAACAGGGAAAGCCACAGCAGGTCAAGAATCCTTGTTGGTTTCATTCCCTGACATGTCCCAGAGGCACACAGCAGGCATCCAATAAGTAACTGTTGAATGAATGAGTGTATCTAAACCTTAATACACTATCCTCTTTAAATCTGGACAACACAAGTGGTTTGAAATGTTTTCTAGTGAAAGTGACAGTTATACACGGGGCCTTGTATACCCCTCGTGGATCGTGCCACCTGTTATAAACAGCCGGAAGAACAGGATCAAGGGAAAGACAACTAAATGCTAAAAAAGGAACAGAATCTGCAACTCTAGCCTCCATGGAATTGTAGCCCTGACCCCAAGTGAATTCATTTCAACCTGCATATCGGATTCCCACCTGTGAAATGGGAGGATGTCCTCAAGGGGTGTTGTGAGGGCTCTACTTCACAAACTCTACAGCTTCCTGGGCCACAAACACAGGGGGGGAGCCTGGTATCTAAGGCCTGGCACATGTTTTGACTAATTAACACCTCTTTGGCCCCACCTGCTGAAGACCTCCCTGGTACTGCAAGCAGATTCTTTTCCCCAAAGATTAATTTATTAACTCTTCCTGAAAGCTGTTTGTTCAGGAAGAGAACACACGACCGACTCCAGGTAGCAGGTGTGGCTGAGGAGAAGGGCCCCACAAATCAATTCCCCACCTTTAGCACTGACACACCAGGGACACCTGGCCTTCTCTGAACTCCTGGCTGGCTGGCTCAGAGGTCCCTCCTTTGAGCACTGAGAAGGTGCTGAAGGTACTGCCAGTCAGAGGCGAGGTCCCTGCAGGCACAACCCCTGGGGACCTGTACTCCCCCCATACCCCCGAAATATCCTGGCTTGGAATCCTGACTAATGGGCCTTTCCTAGAGGCAAGGATTAATGACAACCCCTTCCCAGGCATACCCTCTAGCATGCTCTGGCCTGTAACTCCCTCCTCCCTCTCTGTTCTTTTGAGTGTGTGTGTGCCAGCCCTATTTTTGTGAAGGGTTTTTCGAGATAGGGCCTCGCAAACCACAATCCTCCTGATCAACTAGGATTACAGGTGTGAGCCACCAGTGTCCAGCTCCCCCCTCTGTTCTTCCTGTTAGACTATAAGCTTCCTGAGGGTAAGGATCTGCTGAGTCCTATTTCTGTATTCCTTAGCCCCCCACCCCCAAAAGGTCTGCCACACAGTAAGTGTTCAATACACACCTCTTACACTGGCCTGGGATCCCTAAGGACAGACTAAAGAGTCCTTGTATGCATAGACTTCTGCCTGGAGGCCTCTTGTGGTTCTGTGTGCTTCTGTTTGTCACTTTTTTTTCCTAGGAGGGAATCTCCAGGTTTCATCATATGCTAAGGACCTAACCAAAAATAGCTTAACCTTCCCGACAGATGGTGAGTACTGGCAGGAATTCTGGGAGAATGCTTCAGAATTACCCAAGTGGGCTTAATATGGCCCCCTTTCTGGCCTCTCTCCTTTGGACAAAGTTCTACCCTCCACTCTCCCTCTTGTTCAGGCAATCCCCTCAAAGACATCCCCCGCAAATGCCTTCAAGGGCAGCCTGCTCTGCTGTCCACTTCCTCTGGCAATTAGCTAGATGCCACCTTCTGTGACACCAGTGACTACAGATGGTTACCTTTTGGTATCACACCACAATGCATAAGCTTCTAGAAGGCAGGGACCAGGCATTCCTCATCAAAGTGCTCAGCAGACTAGGAACACAGTGAATAAATGTATTTCAGGCTTTCAGAGTGCTTTAATCAAGTCACAGGCCACCCCGTCCAGGCTTATTTCAGTAAAGACTTTTTCTTATACAACAACAACACAGGAATTTTTTAGCATCCACTATTCCATCACACAAACAAAATTAGCTATTATTATTTGTCCCAGTTCCCACCTGGCATGTGTCCACAGCACAGGTAATTATTTATGAACCTGTATCCCTGCCATGAATACGGCATTAACCTCTGGTATTTCCCCTCAGCACTGAGTTTCTAAACACACTTCCACTCAGGGCTGAGAACCTGTGTCCTGTCCTGCCATCCTCCTTGCGGGGCACAGCTCC
Organism: Castor canadensis; assembly: GCF_047511655.1. NCBI lineage: Eukaryota > Metazoa > Chordata > Mammalia > Rodentia > Castoridae > Castor > Castor canadensis. Next base: position 32,772,016 of record NC_133396.1, on the reverse strand, counting down.
ACTACATCCTAACACAATTTTTTCTCCATAGGCAGCTTCCCTTCCCCCAGGTGTGAAAGCAGATTTCCCTTCTCGGTTTCCAGCACATCAAAGGTCTATTTTCACATGAAACCGTTCCACTGAATGTGTAGTAAAACAAGACTGACCTCCCCCCAAAGCATCAGCTATGGGAGGATCCTCCCTGGCCTATAGGTCTCTCTGTTAGATTCAGGGCCATAACACCTCAGGAATCCTGAGCCCCACCATCCCATCCAATCCTTCTCAAACACTGATCACCCTCTGCAGCCCAGTCCCAGTTCCCTCCTCTCACTGTACTAGCCCTTCCCCAACTGGACAGGCAGCCAGTCACCACCCTAGGTGCCAATGTTTGCCTGGGGCTGTCTCCACTGCCTCCCCAGAGCCACTCCCTCTGCCAAGATCTGCACCTCCAAACCCCAAGGGACACTGCCTGAACTCTCATTTACTTGCCTATTTACAAGGCAACAACATGCACCCATCAAACTAGGAGAGGTGAAGCTGAAGCCAGCTTGCTGTCATCCAGGGGCTTTTAATAAAATAAGGGGTCAACAAGAGCAAGCGACAGCCAGGTTCTCAAAACAACACGCAGAACCCAAGAAAAGTGTTGCGAGCTAACAGCCACTCCCCAAATCCTCACAATAATGAGAAAGTGCTTCTGCTTCTGTCCCAAGGCAAGAAAGCAACACTGGGGGGAGCATGTCCATCCTACCAGAGAAGTCAGTTTTTGTGTCATTTGATGTGTTTTAACATCCAGGTTCCTTTCCCTAAAAAATAAGCATGATGTCCGGTAATTAGGGAAATGCAAATTAAAACCATAGTGAGATTCCACAAGGCAAAAATGGGTAAGTCTAAGTCTGATAATGCCAACAATTGGTATGGAAACAGAACAGTGAAAACCACTGCATACTACTCAGGGCATCTTCAGAACACAGTTTCCAGTCCACTTGAAGTTACCCATAACCTGTGGCCCAGCAATTCTACTCTTAGATACTCTGATAAACTCTGTGTACATACACCAGGAGATATGTACCAGGATAGTCATAGCATCTGTGTTAGATAGAGCAAGCCAAAAAAATTAAAATCAACAACTCGAACACCCATTAGGAGGGAAAAAAGTGGAGACCAGGCATGGTGACACACACCATGATACTCGAGAAACGGAGGTAGGAGAATCATGATCTGACACTAGCCCAGGTAAAAAGTGCAAGACCCTATCCAAAAATTAACTAAAAGCAAAAAAAAGGGGTGAGGCTTGGGGGCGGGACTTAAGTGGTAGAGTGCCCACCTAGCAAAAAAAAAAAAACAAAACAGCACAACCAGTGGCCCATTCATGAATTACATGAATGGATGCCACAAATGTCAACTGGATGAACAAAGCACTCTTACGTAAGAATGAAATGCAGGCAAAGCTATACACGGGGGCAAAGGACTGGTAATATTCTACTTCTAATCCACATGGCAAATAGGTGGGAGTTTATTTGATTGGTGTGCGTACCCTACACAAAATAGCGTAAACAGGCATTGTATAGAGGTAATGTCTTGCATGTGGAGAAGAAATACTAAATTAAACTCAAGTTATACTCTTCTCCTCTCAGCACCATCATTCTTCCTCTGGGACTTCTCATTCTCTCTCAAGAAACTCAACTCGTTAAGGGCTCTCAATGCTACCTACCACATTCCCTGGAGTCATGTCAAACTTTCCTCGAGCAGATGAAAAACCAAAAAGGAAACGCATTTATTCACATCACAGAGCAAGAGTTAGTCTAGAAAAATCTCCGTGTCCATACTACATTGCTAACAGGTGTTGTAACAACACAGATACTGCTTCTGGGATGCTTTTCCTTATTATTATTGGAAGGTCCCCTCGTCTGAGCACCCACACTGTGTGCACCCTCAGAGAAGAAATGGGGTTTTCTAGCAGCTTCCAAGGAACAAACGAGTTAGGGACAGATGCTGTCCCCCACCCCGTGAGCACACGTCTCAAAGGATATGCTCAGAATCTCCTTCGACAAGCTTCTGAAACATTACCATGGGTTCCGCTATGTTTTGGATCTTTAATGTCTCCCAAAGTCTCCTGTGTTAAAGACTTGGTCCCAAGGGGGTGCTACTGGGACACAGTAGAGCCTTTAAGAGGAGATCTAGTGGGAGGTCTTTAGGTCATGGGCTGTCCCCTAGAATGGAACTCTGGATCCCAGTCTCTCTCTCTTTCTGGCATCCTGGTCATGAGATGAGCAGTTTTGTCGTACCATGCACTCCTACCATGATATGCTGCCTCACCACAGAGCCAACTGGTCAGTAAAACTTCAAACTATGTGCCAAAATAAACCTTTTCTCCTTACCAGTTGACTTTCTCAGGTATTTTGTTATAGTTGACAGAAAGCTGACTAGCACAGGTTCCTTCTTCAAGAAACTCTTCAAACGGCTCCACCAAGCAATTTCCAAGTCCTTTCTGCTTAACTCACTTTTTTACCTAGCAAAATGTCCCTGCCTTACTATTTTCCCCTCCACTCCAAGAAACCCTAAAAGTTACTGGTGATCAAATGTCCAGCCCCTGCTAAAACTGGTCCCCTTCCTCACTACCTGTACTTCCTTCCCTCTATCCATAACCTTAATTATCTTATCAGGTTTTTTGGGCAGCACTGGGATTTGAACTCAGGGCCTCACACTTGCTAGGCAGGCAGTCTACCACTTAAGCCACTCTGCCAGCCGACATTAATTTTTTTTTTTTTTTTTAATAATGCTGGGGAACTGAACCCAGGGCTTTACCCATGCTGGGCCCAGCTGACATTAATTATCCATACTCCACCTGGACATATCCCTAGACCTTGAGTTAGCTTCCAGAACTCCCAAGAAGCAACCCTTTACTGCCATCCCTGCTTCCAACCACACCAAGCAATCTGGGATTCCTCTCCATCCTTCCCTCTCCCAACACACTCTCTCACCATGCGCCACAAGCCTGCCCCTGGAAGCCTAAGGCTGCATCTGCTCGAGAAAGCTGACTACATGTACCCAAATAAAGATGCCTCCCTCCCTCGCGGCACAACAGAACTGCACCACCAACCCCCTTGAGCTTTCTCTTACAGTGTGCTCTGAATTAAGTTCCCTGATCGAACATCATAACACAAACACTAACAATAATACAGACCTACTGCAAGTTTACAAAGCACCCAACTCTATGTTGGTGACTGCAGAGATCCATAAAAAATAGAGGCACGAGCTCTATACGCACAGCCATGCCAAGGTAGCAAAGTTATTCTGCTAACGAAATAGCACGCTGGCAAATGCTATGCATAATAGCATCTCAGATTTGCAAATCATAATGTGTACAGAATGGCAGTACACTCAGAAAAGACATGCAGAACTACATTCTAATTCATCAGCGGTGCTGGTGGGGGTAATGGGAGCCCTAGGGGAACCTTTACTTGTAATGCCATGAATTAATGTTTAATTTTTTAATTATAACTATGCATTATTTATGGAATGGGGAATTTTTTTTTTTTTAATGAAAGAGGAAGACAAAATTCAACTCTCAGGAAGCTTCCAATCTGGCCACTAAAGTAAAACTTCAGGGAATGAGAGTGAACACGACAGCACAGAAATGCAGCTCTCTGATCCTCACGAGAGAACGAGAAGACAGCAGGGGATGCGATGAATGCAGGTGGGATTTAGAGGTCAGAAGGCAGTGTGGGCAGAGGGGGAGATCTGCTGTGGAGCCATGGGCACTGGTGGGTTCCCAGGGCCCCATCAGGTCTTACTTTACCAGTCTCCAAAGTGGCGAATGGAATGACCTGCGAATGGAATGATCCAGGCAGATCACTTTGAATGCAGGTAAACCAAGTATCTCACCCAAACCAAAAAGAATACCCAAAATGTACCTTTTTTAGAATAAAAACTTTTATCTTAAAATAATTTGAGGAGCACGTAAGATATGCAAATAATAGTTTAGAGACTCCCCTGTACCTTCACTCAGCTTGCGCTAATGCTCAGATCTTACGTAACCATGGTACATTGATCACGCTGAGAAATTAACATTGACTCAATGCTATTAACTAAACGACAGACTTTATTTGGATCTCACCAATTTTCTACTGATGTCCTTATTCTGTTCCAGAATCCAATGCAGGATACCACATTGTATTTAACATAACTTGCTCTGAAACGAGCAAATATTTTATGATTATCTATTCTTCCTCGGTAAGAAAATGTTCTGATACCTTAATCCTTCTCCTCACCATCAAAGCAGGCAATCTCTGACTCGATCTGCTGGCCTCCAAGGGAACAGAGTTTGATCTACAGTGAGATAAAAACCCAGACAATGACCAAACCTCTTAACCCTCCACAAGCAGCCACAGTCCTGGCCTCTCTCCACGACAGCTAACTGGTTATTTAAAAGTAATTTATGTTAATTGCAACAGAGCATATATGAACACTGCAAAGCAAGCTGGCTTCAAACAAAAAGGCTCAAGAGAGGAGCTTAACAAAAAATTAATTTTGTAAAAGGCCTATTCTCTATTCCAACTTGTTTTTAAATATATGTTCTGAGTCACACACCATTAACCATCTCAATTTATTAATACTCTCAGGGCAACCAACTATCTCCGATCACGCAATGATGAAATCTTGCATAAAAAAGAAAATGAAATATCTACACGCAAACATTAAGCAGGTAGTCAGCTGTGTTGACCAGAGAAGATTAGGATTTTTTTTTTTAAACCAGAACATGTGGTTAAAAAAACACAAGAAAGGTTGCATGAACCGGTAGCTCAAACTTTTTAAAGGAAAAATTTTCTTCTGGGAAGCATGAGATTATTTTAGAAACGACCGGTTCAAAGAAAGTTCTTTGGAATTCCTTCCTGCTCTCCCCTCAACAAAGGCTTGCAATGGGAGGAGAAGGTCCCTATACTCTCAAAGACCCCTCTTTCAGCCGAGGAAATGACGGTGCTGTTTTGGCATTTTAAAGCAAGAACAAATGCTTTAGCTATAAAATCTACTTTGTAGATTGAATCAGCAAGACAGCTGTTTATACAGAAACCTTTTCCTCTCTCGCTCCAAGCCCCTCAGCGATTCATATCAGTAATAAAACACTGGCTACAACAAAGAAAAATGGAGTTTACAAACCAATGAGAGGCAGCCCGGCACAGCCTGCCACCTGAGCACCACCTCTGCCTGCTTCTGAGCGACCACTCTCAACCCACCCCACTTGTGAAAGAAAGGAGGAGAAATCTTCCCAAAGCTGAGCGACTTCTGGTTGAAGCCCCAGCAGTGAGTTCTTACTAGCAGCAACACTCGGTGGCTGTGAACAGATTCATCTTTGCCATGCCCTGGGCTCTGACGGTTCTCTTTCTCAGCCTTGTTCTCACCAGCGCCCTTTTCTCTCCCTTCTTGCCAACTGTGAGCTGTCTCCCTAGCAAGCAGGGTGGCAGGGCCACCAGATGCTAGGCAGAAGGCGCATTCTCCTAAGTGACAGAACCTCGGAGAGGAAAAGGACAGGCAGATGATCCCTTCACCCATCCATCATGGGGAAAACAAAACTCCCCAACCCTGTTTGCCCTGGAGGATGAGCACATCCCCTTTGCCCCACCCTGATTCTTTTCTATTCATTCTCTAAGGCTGAAGTCAAATGTTGCTGCCTCTAGAAAGCTCTCCCAGCTTTCCAAACTCCTTCTGCACCTTCCACCTGTTGAATTTAGCACCCACCCCTGTGATCACCTGTCTCCCTAAACAAACTGCACATTCAAAGGCAAATGAGGCCCTGTCCTCATCTCTGTACCACTGATACCACACCCTGCACCCAGTCCAGAGCTGGGGATCCACAAACATTTGTTCAATGAGTGATCGCAACTCAACTACCCCCAGAAACCACATCACTAAATGCTAATTACCACTAGCTGCATGAATAATGAATGAAGAAAGGAACTAACAAATGCCTCCTTGTTAGCCAAGTTGCCAAGTTCTTTGGGAGCACAAAGAAGGGATCAACTGACTTGTGGCTGTGGCAGGATGGTTCAAAGATGAGATGATTCGTCTTGCAGAGTGTACAAGAGGCAGGGAAGGAAGACAGAGCCACCCGGGTCCTGTAGCTAACAGTGCCCTGGGTGTTGGTCTTAGCTATCAACACCTGGAGATCTAGACACCTAGTCCAAGGGTCCATCTCTCTGTGATACATTCAGAAACATCAGTAGGAGGGCAAAGAGTTGCCTGAAGTCAAACTCAATTTCTTCTCCCATCACCCACCCTCAACAGTGCCACTCTCCATTTGCTAGCTGGTCCTGCACCTGCCAGTACTCAAAAATCAGGGCTGGGGCAGGCTCAAGTGGTAGAGGGCCTGTGGCCCTGAGTTCAAACCCCAGTACTGAAAAAAAAAAAAAAATCCAGCTGCTCCCCAGCACTTACTGAAGCGCTGTATTGAGCAATGAACAGGACAAGACTGATGACAAAGGAAGGCACTACTCTCTTCCCACTCACTGGAATAAAAAGGTCAAACAAATACTCAGTTTGTTGACGGTACAAGCTGGATACAGTCTAAGATTCATTCTATCCCTCAAAAATAAAAAATCCCACCTCCAGAAGCCTTCCTTCAGGTCACTGACAGGGTTGCCTCCATCCTCTCTCCCCCAAACCTCACACCCCTGCAAAGAGACAGAACCACAAACACACTTAGGAGATGACATGGGAATTTTGTCAGTTTCCCTGAGTAAGCATCAGCAAAAGTAAACACACATTGCCTATCCATCTTCAATGGACTGTGCTCCTTTAAAAAATATAAATAAATAAGTAAAAGCCTTGATTATAAATTTAGGGGATGTGCTATGTATCCAGGGGGAAATCTCTAATCAGATACTTGAGCCTCTTCTAATTCTGCAAATAGTCAAGTACTGACGAGGCACAGCCAGGCACTGGGAGGAGGCAGCAGCAGATGAAAGGGCTCCACCATCCACTCTCGGTACCCATCAGCCATAGGGCCTCACGCTGCCCCACTTCGCAGGCTGGAACACAAGCTACACACCCGTCAGGGTGGTTTCATATTCCAAGCACAAAGCAGTACATGTAACACGAAGGCTCTTCTAGCAATAGGGTTCTGAGTGTCTCTCCCCAGCCTCACCTGCAGCCCCAGGCCCCGGATTCACTGAGAAGTGGCTGTGAAAACCACACAAGCCACTTGTGCAATTGACCAAGGAGAATGACTTTTGTTTTTAACTTTACTGAGCATAAACAATGAGTTCTTCAAACATTCCCAGTTTCCCCACAGAGGACCTCCACAAGGAAACTATCTTATTTTTGAGAGACAAAAGATCAGTTCTGATCTTACTGAAAAGGATCTTATTCTAAATCCTTTGGTACTGAGAAGGGTTCTCTCTCCTTGGCCAAGCAGTCAGGGTATTTATTGTTTAGTGGGTCTTCTTAAAGTACCCTCTGACAGGGTACGTTAGAACTTCCTTTGGCTCAAGTCTTAAGTCCCTAAGACAACTCACAGAGGCTGTAAGAACTCCTCCACCCATCCTCGCCCCAAATCAGCTTTTCCTTCTATCACTTTGTGGAACAAACTGCTCGCTCACGAGGGGGCCTTAGAGATACCTCTTCACATGAGTCAGAAGACCACAGGCTTCAGCATCCCTGGGGAACCTGGTTATAGTCATGGACACCCAGGCGCCCAGCAGCACAAGATCCCAGGGCTTACATTATTAACAAGCACCCCAGAGGAGTTCTTACACAAGTACTGGCTCTGCTTGGTCCTAATCCACCCTCCCTCTAAAGTCACCCACCACCCCACCCACCCCCTGAAGTCACCAGGTCTGAGGTACCAGGGGATCTTAACTCACCCCCCTGCCTTCACTGTGCCCCTGGCTCCTGTCCAGGCCCTGGCCTCCCACAATGCTACAGAGTTTTCATTCTAAAATATCAGTTTCATCCTAACTTTGCTCAACTACTTCCATGATCTCCAGGCAAAGTCTTCATTATCTTGAGCCTGAAATGCAAAACCTTTCCTGTTCTTGCCCCATACCACCTGTCTAGCCTCCTGTCCCCCCAACCCCTTCCCCCACCTCAATTCTGGAATTCAGCCATGGCCCTGCTCTATTCTGCCAGGTTTCCTGAGGGCCTTCCCAGCCACCAATGCTCTGAACTCTTAAGTCATTTTCCAGGATGCACCTTCTGTCCTCTCCTCTATTCTGTTTCCCCTCAATGACATCTTCTGCTCACCTCTCTGCAACTGTGCACTAAGACACCCACTGCCTTGCCTGCTAGCACCCTTGAGAATGGGGAATGTTCCGGTTTTTTATTTCATTCTCCTCGGACCCACGGTGGGAACTGAATCAGTAAGTGTACTCTATGAAGGAATCCTCTCCTCCCTGAGCTAGTTAGTTAGAAGGGGGTGCATCAGGCCAGGAGCGTGAATTCCATACCCCTCCGGTCACTCACCCTGTTCAATGGCCAACCACTCGATGGCTGACTGACCACAAGAAAGCCAAGGCCAAAGCGCACAGACAGCTCCGTACAACCCAGGCCCACTGTAGGGAAAACAATTCAAGTGTGGGGCCCTGCTGACAATGGGTCAGGTGTGTCACTCTGCACATGAAAAGTAGCAGAGCAGATCCATCTTCCAGCACCCCCCAGTCTTACTAAGCAGCATGTTTAGTTGTTATTTCAATAAGCCTTATTAAGACCCAATTTTCTTGGGTCTTCTTTCACTTTCTACAGCATTAAAAGCCTCGCTGCTTAATTACATTAGGAGCACCTGTATATATTATGTGCAATAAATCAACTTTAATTTACCACCACACAAGGCTATTCATCTTCTCTGGGTTATTTATTGCTCAGTATTATTGGTGCTGAATTGTATCCTCTCCGCTGTAAGAAAGAACAGTTGGGGTAAGAAAAGCCAAAGCCGTATTTCAGAACACTCCGGGATGCTGATCACACATGTACACAGCAAAATGGAAAGAAAAAGACACATATAAGCGAATCCTGGCAATCTGCTCCTTGCTATTTTCCTAAAACACTCCCCAAACATTTTGATGTTTTCTTTTGCACACATGCACACACATACCAGTCACCCACTGAAATGACACAACCTGCAAAACAGGCCTGCAGTTCCTGCCTGCAAAGCGAGAACTGAGAGTGTGGGACGTTGGTTCAGTAGGAAACAGGGACAGGGACACTCCACAGGCCACAGGAGACAATTCCTCCCTCACTTGATGCTGTCCCAGTCCACAGACAGGATGCAGCCAGGACCTGACTGACTAGGGAGCAGTGAGACACAATTTACAATCACCCACACCTAGCATGTGACCCAAGGCCCAGAGCAGGACCCCAGAAATGGGCAGAACTGTTTCCCAGGTAGCCAGAGGTAGAAAAGGACACCCTTCTCATGATGACACAGCTCCCTGTTCTTAGAGAATCTGAAAAATACTGCACCGTGGAGTCCTCAAGTCATCTGTAGGCAGAATCCCAGCTCTCCCCGCTTGGAGATCCAACTTCAGCACCCTTAGAGAAGAGCCCACAAAGCTCCTTCTGCACAGTGAGGTCTGAGAACCACCATCATGAAACCTCAGACAACCATCACTACAGGATAACATCACTGATAATCTAAAGAGTGACTTCCAGCCTGACTTCGGACTCAGCTCCCTACTCCCATTAACTCCTCACAACCACCCTGAAGGAGGTACTATTACTCTCAGCTCCAACCTTCGGACAAGAAACCAAGGCACAGAGAGATTAACTGACTGGCCGAGTCCCATCTTTAGAACCAGCTGGGTAGTCTGGTCCCTGCCCCTGTGCTCTCTACCACTAGGCTGCCCTGCCTGGCCAAGGTCAGAGTCCACACACCTGCTCCAGCAGGACAAGTCTTTTATTTTAAATAAAAGGGAAGCAAAATCACCAGGACACTGTGGCCCCACTGACAGCCCTTCTAGCCACGTGACTTCCCAAGTTCACCATCTAAAGCTCCTGTGGCAACTTGTTGGCACCCGGCAGCTCCATCTCTGAACTTCCCAGCAATTCAATTCATACACCTCTTGTTCACTTCCTCACCAAAAGCTGGAGAACAAGAGTGTGAAACTCTGGGAAGACGGGCTGCATTCCTGCAGTGGGGAAGCCAAACCACTGGGAACGAAACTAACATCACCTCCTCAAGTGACATCACAGCCCTCCTGCTTCAAGCCAGGGAGCTGGGATGGACTTCATGGCACACAACTTTTTTTTTTTTAACAAGCATAGAGGCAACATTCAACTTTCACTGGGCAATTTACCTTTAATTGGGAACTAGGAAAATCCCTGGCCAATCAAGCCTCACAAGACAACTCCTTCAAGGCTCATCAAACAGGCGACAGGGTGGGGGGGGGATTGGGGAGGGAGGACTGGGGGAGGCGAAAGGAAGACACGGAAAAGAGGACAGTAGAGTCCTGGCAAGCAAAACGTTTTTTTTTTTTTTTAATGAATTTATTTCAAATAAAAGTCCATTCAGTGTATGGAAAGCCAGTTCCTCTGAGTAACGAATTTCTGTGTACCTGAGGAGAGGACAAATCAAACTTGTGAGCTCGTAACCAAACTACTGGAGCCCAAACTCAGAACTGCCCAAAGCCCCGTGTGCAGTCACTCTGCTAAAGAAGTCTGTGCTCTGAAAGGCTCCACAGAGGCGCTGGCCCCTGAGTGAGGAGGGGATGGAGGTGGGGACACATTTCTCTACCTACCCTTTCACTTAACCGACAAAGAGGGACACCGAACCCAAAGCATTTGACTAGTCACCTGAGGAGTCTCCCGCCTGGACCAGGTGACGTTTCCAGGTGCCTTCCTGCTCTTGAATTCCATGAATATTCCATCGGCCAGGGTCCAATCCATGTGGACCAGAACCTCAGAACACATGTGAACCTTCCTCTCTCAAGCAGAGCTCCACTATGGAACTACACCAGTGATTCTCAGCCAAGGAAGGTTTTGCCTCCCACCCCCACCCGCTGCCCCGGACACATTGGCTCATTGTCACAACAGGGATACATTGTTATTGGCATCTACCAGACAGCTCAGGGGTGCTGCTAACCATCCTACAATATGCAGCCCAACACACAACTCAATGCACCCCCATTCCCACCCCCATTAACACAAAGAATTATCTAGCCCAAAATGTCAACAATGCCAAGGTTGAGAAGCCCTGGGCCTGAACACTGCGAGTAATTAAACATTAACATGCAGTCTTCCCAGGGCCTTTGTTCCTTCTAGCACCACCTCCCCCAACCCTATTAAATGAAGCAAGAATCAGAGACCACACCAATGTGATACTAGCCTGGACACAGATGTTGCACTGACTAGAACCAAGGGCCCTCAATCTCTGTTACATGCGGCTCTGGAGCAGGCCTGAAAAGGGAGGTGATCCAAGTGAAGCTGGGACTCTGTGAGGTCAACCCTCCAATCCACAGAAATTGGGGGTTGGGATGCAGTTTCTGCCAAGGAGAGGAGGGTACAACTAACCCTCCAGGGCAGGAAACCTAGCGGCACACTATGGATCCCCCAGCCCAAGTCAGCAAAAGTAACAAACTGGCGAAGGTTTGGTAACAGGATGCAATCTTCCACCTGTCCCAATGACAGCAGCTAGATCCAGACTGACTTGATAACCAAGGTTTACAAAGCAGCCGCCAGGTGCTGGGATTGTGCTACGTGCTCTTAAGTGTGTCCTATCGTTTCCCACAGCCACCAGGCAAGTCTTCTTATCCCCATTTTACAGGTGACAGACATGAGACTCAAAGGGGTTATGCAACTTGGCCAGGTCACAGAGCCAGAACTATCTCCAAAGAACAAGCTCTATCTACCAAACCACTCTGCCTCTTTTCTCCCAAACACCACACACCTGAGACAGAAAGAGGGACGAAAGGAGGAAGGCCAAAATCCACCCAGGGCTCCTCCTGTTGCTCCTCGTACCAACCCCAGCCTGCACTTCTATCCTCCACTCTACAGAAAGAACCTGAACACCCTTGCCTCACCCACAGGACCCTTAGGAAGACAGCCCAAGCATTGCCTGTGCTCCTTCCATGGTCTGGGTGTGAGCAGATCTCTGATTCCATCCACAGCCTGACCACACACCCTGCCTTCCCTAGGGTAGGGCTGCAAACAAGGCCATCTGACTTTGGATAAACTCCATGGGAAGGAAGGCTGGGAACCTGGGTGCCAGTGTGGGTTGCTGCTAAGACTTAACTGAGACAAGAAAAGGACTCTCCAGTTCCCCAGTCAAGAGCAGCAAGGCAGAGGAGCACTATGAGCTTCCTACCCAAGCAATAGCCCCAGCTCCAGCTGGTGTGTGGACACCCAAGCAAACCAGAACACCAAACATCAACACAAACCAAGAGCCAGACTCCAGGACTGAGGAAGCAAATTAGGACCACACGCCCTGGGGGTCCTCCACCTGCAAAGCAGCCTGAATACATGCTCTCCATCCCCTGCACTTCTCAAGGCTAGTTGAGAAGGAACTGTGGAACTGATCCCTTGAGTCCCAATCTCAGGTATGGTGAGGGTTCAAGATACACAGGGTGCTGGGTGCAGTGCTTCCTTTTCTTGTTCACTACTTTGCACACTACCACTGCCAGGAGGTGTTCTCAGGTTCCCAAGGGGCTCTCGGATACACAGGGTCTCAGTCAGCAGAAACAGAAAGAAAGAAAGAAAAGGCCTTTGCAAGTCCTCTTATTTGCAGAGTACTAAGGAGACCGTGCAGATGGAGTGAAAGAGAATGCTTTCTTTTTAACATCCAAGGGAAGAGTGGAGCTGTTTCTCTGCAGGCCAGCCCCTCTCTGGGCCCCGCTCTGTCCCCATCAGTGCTCTCCTCCAGGCAAAGAAGCCTAACATTTTAACAAACGCTGCCCTGCCTTCAGCCCTCCTGCTCCACCAAAACACACCTTTCCTCATTCTGTTTGCTCACTGGGGAGGGGACAGGTTTACTGGGAGGTCACTTTGCCTTAGGAAAGGAACAAATTAAGTCAAGGCCCTCAGAGGGCTGGAAAATATACTCTCCATCAAACCAGCGACCTTGGGCCTTGCAGTTTTAAGGCAGGAAAGGTCATCGGCATGGCAGCCCCTTGTTTATGGAGCCCGGATACCAGTGACATGGTCACCTCCGAGAAGCACAATTAGCAACAGTGGCATGCCAAACTCTTTTTATTGGTTACCTCTTAAACGCTCCAGAAATCTGTCCAGTTCCTTGCAGAAGAGCAGAAAACAAAAGTGCTCTCAGCAGGGTGGGGGAAGGGGGGTAGCCAGGACTTGCTTATGAGCAATTAGTGAATCAATGAGTCTCAGAGACAAAGATTTCAGACCAGCAGCTCTTATTAGGACCCTTGAGGAAAACACAAGGACGCACAGCTTGCAGGAGACTAAAGCCTTAAAAAAAAAAATAAAAAACTCCACAAAGCACCTTCAGAGTTTCCCCACCAAAAACACTCTAAATGTGTGCTCAACCTGAAAATAAAAAAATTCTACTTGTAAGCTGTTTAAGTGCCAAAAAAGAAAAATAGTCAAACTATAGCCACTAGTCCTATTGGTTCACATGGGATTACGTCCCAAAATTCCAGAAACAGGACAAGGCTTTGGGTATCAGTCAAAAGAAAGGGGAAAAAGAAAGGAGAGGGAGAGAGATGGAGAGAGAGAGAGAGAGAGAGACCTATCAAGCAAGCAGGCTTGCTAATCGGATCAGCGTGACCCTTTCTCCTGCCCTCATCAGGAAAGGTAGGGATAGGAAATAGATCAAGCCCCTCTCCCACTCCATCCATGTTGCATGAAAAGGTATTGATTCAATACCTTGATTCATGTGACAGGAGTAGCATTTGGAAACTTTTTTTTTTTTTTTTTTTTTTAATCTAACCCTTCACCCACCCAAACGCCTGGTCAGGAAATCAGAACTGCACAACAGAAAGTATTCAGAGCCTTTTCTAGCCAACAGGCAGTGGGAAAAGAAAACATTTCTAAAATTGTAATGATGCTTGCTGGGAAAACAGGGTTCCAGTGACACAGAAATTCACAGGAATACCTCTTTGAGATGTTCTTGTAACTGCTTTTAAACATCCAGTTCTAGACCGCAGAATTCAAAACAGCTACTATGAACACAAAAGCTTCCCAGTCACAACTGGGGGTGCCCAGGGTGCCTGTAAACTTTATTCAAACGCTGTAACACACAACTTAGTATTTTCCCTCAGCCTCCATCACCACCACCAATTTTTATTTTATTTTTTTCCTCTCTGCTTTTTGAGTACCAGAAGCAGCAGAGCTAATGCAGTTGGAAACGTAGCAATGCAAAGCAGCCTCCTGAACAGGAGTGCCTTTGGCTTGTGGCTCCTGCAAACTCTCAGTGTTTGTTAGGTTGGTTTGGATTTTGTCAGGTAACTAATCCATTCACTCTAAGCTGTTGAAAGACAATGGCAAAAGAAAAGAGAAACCATGGGTAACCTTGAACTCACTCTCTGGCAACTCTGAAAATGCACCACTATCTCTCACCCGGAAAGTTGTGCATGTGCCAGCCCCTTAGGCACCCCTCTTCCCCAGGTTCAACAACCAAGGGTATCCTTATCTGAGAAGGGGCATCCCAGCAGAGTGATGCATTTTTTTCAAAACTCGAAACTTCTGACAGGCTAAGGGCAGTCTAAAGGACAACTTATCCCCTTCCTCCTATGAGGTTTGCAGAAAGAGGAGAGTTTGAAGAAAGAGAAAAACCAGAAAATTTATCTCTGTTTAGTTTCGATACATTGTTACCAACTTGCCTTCCCAGGGCAGAAGGCATTTTTAATTTCAGCTGACTGAGGGCACAGAACAAACCCTTGACCAACTTGAACTTCTACACCAGCACCAGTAGACCATAGATTGGGCCTTGCAGATTTGACTGAGGTCTGTTGGGGAACCCCATAGGAAAGAAGATGACATCATTGGACCCCTAGCTTCTCATCTCCATAGTAACCAAAAGAAAAAACCTACCCTAGGAGAAAGGAATTCTGTCAACTCAAAACTTTCTTTTCAATAACTGTTACACTATTTTAATGAACTGCTTTTTAAAAAATGGGTTTAGTGTTTAATATACAATGACAGCCAAACCCTACCCCTCCACCTCCACCTACTTACCCCAGTCACTTAAAAAATATATTTTCCAGATTTCAAAGCAGGCTGTGACTGCACAGCTATAAGGAACAAACTTGTCAAGAGAAAAACCACACAAACACACCTCTAAAATACATACATAGAGCACCCAGGTTTATTTTGTTTGGAGTGCGAGACACATCAGTTTGAGCGGGATCTGGGCCAGCAGGTGCAGGCACACATTAGAAGACCTCCAACAGAGGTCTGAGCCTCCAGGACTGCTGAAGCAAGAGCCACCTTCAAAACTGCAGCCCAGCATCACTGAGACTTGAACAAGGCGGACAGAGTAGAGGGCCTGGCAGAGCTAACTCTGATGACTCTTACTGTAAGGAAGAGGAAAAAACTTGACAGGGATGAAAAGAAAGCAATACTTGGACACTGCTCAACTCAGCAGGGCCCTTTCTCGAATGAAAAAAGAAAATAAATCTTGGGCTGTGCTGATCCAGAAAATCAGAGCAATGGCTTCCCTCTTTCGAACCTGCCTTCTAGCGCACTTCATGCGCCTGGAATTGGCTATTTTTGTTGGCACTGGGTTCCTTTAAAGATTGTTTACAAATATAAGTGGCTGATAGTTCCTAACTCAGGGGTCTCTTAGATGGAAACACGATCAAGCTGGACACAAGGTGACTACACCCCATGCTTCCCTGCCACCCTCCAGTGAGGGCCTAGGATACAATGGCTCCTGGACTCTAGGGAGGCACCACCTGAAGATTATGCTTCCAGAAAGGGCACTGTGTCCTTGGCCCCTCTGACATACTTCACTGGGCAGGTGTTCCCATGCCAGACACTGACTGCTGGCTCTGCCTCTGGAGTCAAATGTTCAGGGTCCAAACTGAGTGTCTGTGTCTGTGTCGTGTGTTGTTTAAGGGCTCTTTCTGGTTTTGGAGTTTGGGAAGAGGCTATTTCTTTCCTTTTCTCTCCCTCTCTCCCTTCCCCCTCTCTCCCTTCCCCTTTGTATCTAAATATATTTTCGCATGCTCTTTAAGTGGCTTCAGGCTTGGCATGGCTCTCAAACACATCTATAATGACCAGGAGCCCAAATCTGTTCCCAATTATAACAGACAAATCAAGCCCCCCAAAATGGGGAGGAGGGGGAGGGAAGAAGACATTATGGACTGTTTAAAGGGTCTGCCATACAAACCAACTTTTGGGTTTTGCCCTCAAAGGAAGCAATTCAACCCCAGGGGTTGACATTACTGACTTGACCCCATATGGCCTCTGCTTATAAACTTCCCAATCACCTACTCCAGAGAGTTTACAGGAGAGGGATTCCACCCCTAGCTGAATAGTGCTTTCTAGAAGTCCTGGTGAGTTTGATAGGAAAAGAAAGGGAGTAGCAAGAGGCACATAAGCACACCCAACCCCTCCAAAAAAAAAAAGGCAAGCCCCCACACAGAGAACACAGCTGCAGGAAGGTTAAAGGCATTTTATTGCTTCAAGAATAACAGAGGGCTGCTGGACATGGGCAATTTAAAATTAAAAATAATTGCCGGCACAGCCGCTTGTAGTTAAAGGTGATCTTGTTCTTTTCCCCACCCAAAGGATGGCCGCGCGCAGAGAAGCCCAGATGCCCTCTTAATTACTGAAGTTGTTAGCCAGAGACCCGACTTCCCCAAATGCCAAGTCCCTTCTGCAGACACATCCCCTAGGAAGAAAAAAAAAAAAAGTCTTCCCAACCCTCAGCCTAAATTAGATGCTTTAGAGAAAGGTGAGTAATGGCTCATCACCAAGGTAAGAGAGACTCAATTATAAATCCTCCCAAAGGATTTTCAAGGAACATCTACCTACGTAACAGACACACACATCCAAAAGATGAGCCCAAATATTTGCCCTCTACCCACCCTCTCCCTACTCCTACCCCTCTGAGACAGAAGAAGAGAGAGAGAGAGGAAGCAAGGAGACGGGGATATGCTGTCATACCAAATCAATTTTGAGACCCGGACACTGATCTGACATAAAGCAACATCCCACAGTCCTGAGAGACAAGCCAGCCACACACACACTTCATCATCTCTGCAAGAACGATGGCAGAAGCACATCGCTAATTTCGGTATCACATTTATTATGCAGCATGGGGCAGAAGATATTCAGGCCTGACCCCTGCCTCCATGGACAGGACTAAATACCTTGAGAAGGGCCCCTCAGAGAAGCAGTAGTAAGGCTAACATAGAAACTTCTAGACTCTGATGTCCCAGAATCCTTAGGAAATGTGGTGCTGGCCGGCCAGCCTGCTTTCTGTGGCCTTTCAAAGCCCTTCCTTGGTGTTTTCTGTCTAAAAGCTTCCTCTGACTAAAACATCAGAACACACAACACACTTTTGGTTTGAAATGAACTTGTCACCTCAAGTACACAGGAAAATTCCAAGGTCACACAGCAAGAGTATACCAACATGGTCAGAAACCAAAGCTGGGAGTGACAACACTGTCTCCCTGCTGTGATCTCAAGGGAAATAAAGGCAGGGTGGTCAAAGTGTTTTAAATGTCTGGGTCCAAGGTCAGTCACTTCAACCTCACTTCATGTAACATCCCTAAATGGACAGGAGACAGGTTTTCAGGTTGTTTTATCTCACTCAGGCTTCTCCACCTCTAGTTCCTGAGCATCCTTTCTACTGTTCCTGGTCCTGATTTCTCTCCAAGTTATCCTATAGAGCGGGTCTGTCACTGGCTAGCGGTGGCATTTGTCAGTCAGCCTGACTGGCTTCACTGCAGAAGGCCCTTTCACACAGAAGGCCTGGCAGAGGTCAAGCACCCACCTTTGATATGCTCACCTCTCCTAGGTAAAAGCAGCTCACGTGCCCCTAACAGAGCAGAGCATTGCTCTCTTGTGGAAAGATAGAGATGCAGTACACTGGAAACAAGGCTTTGAAAGCCAACAAAGCAAGCTCCATAAGGCCAGATCGTCGCTGTGGTTCTGCTCAGTGGAGAGCCAAATGGAGTGGGCTGGGGCGGAGCTAGCCTCTGAAAACACAGGGACAGAGGGAGGACCGAAATCCCTCTGATGCAGAGCAAACTAAGAGGAGTGCATGGATTGTGATGGTGGATATGGTTCGCTCTGCAGCCTGCTCAGACCATGGCAATCTTCAGAGTTCCATAGTGCAGTCAGCCCATCAGACAAAAGGGAAGAGTGGCTTGGAATTGAGGGTGGATGGTAGTAGAGGCACCTCATGGGGGAAGATCCATCTTGTTATGGACAAGAGTGGCTCTCCATCCTCTCTGGACAGGCACTCAGTAGACCATAAGGGAGTAAGTCTGGCTACACAGTTCATGGGGTGGCACAGGCAGGCTTGCAAATTCAAGCTCCGATGAGCCCTCCAAGACCACTTCTGGGGGGTATATAGGTACTGCACTGCTGTCTCACCCCACCCCCCCGACTCAACTCACCAGGCCACACACGGCCCCCAAGACCAGGTTAGAACTTCCCCATGGGCCCCTGGCACAGGCAGAACTGACCCGAGGGGCCCAAGATTAGAGGCTCTTTCCCCAACACCCATCTGCTCTGGCCACCATGCTCTAAAAGTCATTAGTGGCTCCCCATGGCCTAAAATAATGGTCCCAAAAGTAGGGTACAAAGAGAAACTAGAACTTTTATTCTTTTTTTTTGGGGGGGGGGTTTATTTGTTTGTTTTCTGGTAAGGCAAGGAGGTCCCACTGTGTACTGCCTTGAACTCACAATCCTCCCAATTTAGTGCTCTCAATCCTCTTATTTTTAATTATTTGAGTTATTGGGTATATATTACTTTGGTATAAATATATACATATACGCAATTAATAAATTATTATACAATGCACACTCAAAAAAAAAGTTTAACAATGGGCTACATCATTGAGTGTGCAGATGTTCAGCCAGGCACCTATCTCCTCCCTTGTGTGCCAACATTCCCAGGTTCATAGAGGTGGGAGCTGGGGTTCTGCCCACATAAAAAAAGAGCCTCTTACCTCTAGCACTTCCTACTCCTCAGCTAACCAAGCCACCAAGCTGCTGCTCCAACTCTCAAACACAATTCAAGTCCACCTACTAGTTTCCACCTCCATCCTCAAAAGCTCGGCCAGGCTGCCAGCTTTCCTCACTCAGGTCACTACCATAGCTTCCTTCCTGATCCCCCACATCTGCGCCTGGGACTCCCACAAACCATCTCCCATGCAGAGTAGTCTTTTTAAAACTCAAAATTGGTCATTTCCCATCCCTTCTTAAACTCTTAAATGGAGTTCCTAACCCTCTTAGGGTGAGAATATACCCAGTCCAGCCTCTGTCCATCTCCCAGCCTCCTCACCTTCTGCATCCCTAACACCCTGGCTTCCCTCAGCACATGGAATGCACCCTGATCCTTCCCTTCCCAAGTTCACTCCATGTTCACCCTTCAAGCTCAGCCTCAATGTACTTGTCCAGAAAGCCCTCCCGAACCCCTACAGGATGCCTGGTTTCCTGGTTATGATTCCTTTAACACCCAACAAATCTTTGTGGTATTGTACTTCAATAATGAATCATGCGGTAAGCTGCTTAAGGAATGTGCCCTGCCAAGTGCAAACTCCACAAGGGCAGACACTGGGGTCATCCTCGATACAGCTGTATTGCCATTCCCCAGCTTTGTGCCTGGCTCTCAGTAGAAGCTCCTGCCCCCTCTACATGTCCTGCTCCAGCCCATAACGAACATGTGCCACACTCCCCTAAAGCCATGCTGCCTGACTGCTCCCATGTTCCTAGACTGGCAGTGTCTCCCCTCTCTCAGACTCACTCCAGGGCCTGCTCTGTGAGGCCTGGCCTGCTATACGCCCCTCTGCACATGGCCACTCTTCCCTTCCAAAGCTCTTCCTGCCTCCCTGCTAGCAGGAAAACAGCTGGAGGGTAGGCCAGTGCTTCGTTCTGTATATTCTGGAGCTTAAAGTACTCCACACAACTTCATGCTTGTCCAATACAGTGGTGTGTTCCTTCCTATCCCACAGGGAATGGTTCCAGGACCTCCAGGGACACCAAAATCCTAGGATACCCAAGTCCCTTATACAAAACGCCACAGTATTTGCATTTAACCTAAGCACCTCCTCCCGTATACCTTCCCTCTGGCATTACTTACAATACCTACTACAATGCAGAAGCTACAGTGATGGCGGCTATACTGTACTGTTTAGGGAGTGATAACAAGAAAAAAGTTTGTTCCTGTTTAGTACAGGCACGATATATTTTTTAAATATTTTCTACCTGCGTTTGTTTGAATCCTTGGATGCACAACCTCAGATGTGTGTGGTCTGTGTTGTGCTCATTTGCACGTAACCCCTTCCCCTCTCTTTAGGTGATTTCCACTGCACTCCCTCTTTTCACTGTCCCTTCGAGAGAGTGACAGTGACAGTGTAACAACTGCTCAGGCTTTTCCCACCTATAGCACTGCTCAGGCCTGCCCATAAGCCCAAAGCCAAGTACACACCAGCCTCATGTCCACAGCTCCATGGACGGTCCCTTCGGCAGACATGGGGGATAAGGAACTGGTGCTGGTACCACTTTAAAACCAGGTCAGTGACAGGAAGGACTTGGTGAAAGAGAAAGCAGTGAAGAGTCTGTTGAGCACACAGAAGAGCACTCTGAACAGTGGCCAGCCTTTGACCAGCTCAGCCTCAGTCACGCAAAACTGCGAATGTGGCTCTGTCCCTCCTCCCCATCTCCCACAGTGAACCGCTTACAAGATCAGGCAAAGGACACCACCCCGCAAGGTCCACGTCCTGGAAGCCCGTGGTAGTAGAGTAGCTGTGGCCTCTAGGACAGCCCAGCACAGATCTCCCTCCCCGCCTTTACCAAGGTGGACGAGCCAAGCAACACTGAGGCCCTCTCCATCAGCAGCACCAGGTCACTGCCCAGAGCCCTTCCTCATCAAAGTTCCAGACTGTGTATCCCAGACAGTGATCTGGACCCCGAGTCTCCCTCCCTGGGGAGCACTGTCAAGTAAGATACCAGTATTACATCATCCCAGTGCATGGGCTGGGAAACAGAAAGAGCAAAGTAGAGTGAGCTCCTTAAGGTCACACAGCTAGCAAATTCCCCCCCCCCTCCCCAGTGCTGGGGATTAAACCCAGGCCCTCAAGCACACTAGGTAAGCGCTCTACCACAGAGCTACATCCTACAGCTAGGAACTTCTTAGACTAAGACCACCTGCTTCCTAAGCTCGTTTTCTTGATCCCTAAGCATGCTGTGTCCCACCACCTGCCCCTCAGTCTTCTTGGTCTATGGAAAGGAAACTGAGGCAGAAAACACAAAGGCAACTTGCCAGAGGTCACATTCAGCTAGTCAGCACTGAGCTAGGAACCAGAAGCAAGTCTATCCTGCTCTGCCTGGAGCTTCCACACCTACGGTCAGTTGTCCTCCCTCTGGCCACAAGCCACCCTGGCAAAAAGAAAACTACCCAAACCCACAGGCCGCAGAGCAAAGAACCCTGACATCACCCCACCTAAAGAAAGCAGGTGACCTCCTCTTCAGGCTTCCTTTCCCCTCACTGTATAGTGGGGCTCACAGGTTCTCTCTGTGTCCTTTCTGCCATCTTCCCCCAAAAAAAGAAAGTCAGCATTGGTAAGGCTAGATAACAAGGCTCTTGAACCTCAGCATAAAATGAGATGCCTCTCTGTCACCTGGCACTCACAGGGGACTTGCCTCAAAGAAATTCAAGTGTCATCCAGTTGGAAACTATGGAAATGAGTCATGACTCCTTCAGGAAGATGACCTCCACTTTCAGAAAAAGAAACTGAGGCAGGGTGCAGCAGTGGCCAGCTGAGGAAGGCAGCAGCCCAGAACCCAGACCTGACCCTGCTCTCTGGCCTTCTTGCTCCCTCCAGACTGAGGAGAACCACTGCATTTCTTTAGCAGTCAGTCCTCTCTCTCTCTGCATATTTATTCCTTTGACTTCCAAACCCAGAAACTTCCACAAAAAAGCAGGGACATGCAAAAAGGAGCCACAGTTGTCACGACAGTTGAAGCCACCTCATCAAGCAACCCAGGTCTAACCCGGCTCCTAATTAATATTAACCCTCCAAATCAGAGTCATGCTCAGAAAATCTTGGATGGAGAGACACGGGGCGGGAGGGGAGTCTCCAATTTTCTTTTTCCTTCATCTGGAAAATTAAGAGCACCGCTGATTTGAACAAGAAATCATCAAGGAAAGCAATCACAACCCCACACGGCCCATAACTCCATGGACTTGAACGTGTAACCTGCCACTTTCATGCGCTGAAATTAAAATGACTGTGGCAAGAATAGTAATGATGGCATGGATTTGTCTCTCCTCCTTCACCCTTAGAAAACATAAAAGCCCCGAAAGAAGACTAAGGGGAAAAAAGATCAGGCAAGAGACCTTATTTGTCAGAAAAACCAGCAGAAAATTGGCCAAGCTCTTCCCCAAAGGGCGCGCTCCAAGACTCCCACAAAGTGCGATCAAGGGGGCAAGTGATGCAGAGAACTGAAGGAGGGGGGCTCCCGGAGACCCTCCACTCCAAACCCAGCACTTATTTGCTGTTTCTGCATTAATTACAATAAACTGCTCCATAGCCTGGCGACCACTTAATGGAGCAGCAAATATGGCTTTTTCCCTATAATTAGTCAATGTAATCTTCTGCTACTTCCCTCCTCCTGGCCATCCCTATCCTCCTTCCCTTCCCACCTCCACATGCTAACACCCACACATGTCCCACTCCCTACCAGAATCCACTCACAATCCTAATCTTGTCCCTTGTTCCTGGCAGCATCTGGGAAAGTCCACCCAGCGGGTAACAAGGGAAGGGATCCCATTGGGAAAAGAGCAAGGAGATGGTGACCCACACCCTGAGGAGGCCCAGAGGCATCTAAGGGCCAGAGAGTAGGTCAGGCTCTCTCAGGGCAATGTCTGAGCACTGACTGCAGTCATTTCCCAGAGTCCTACTAAACTTGTTCCCACTCACATGATGGGACTCATGTATTTACTGATCAAAAATAATGTTCCAGCAGATGCCAGTCGCTCACGCCTGTAATCCCACCTACTCAGGAGGCAGAGATCAGGAGGATCATGGTTCGAAGCCAATCCAGGCAAGTAGTTCATGAAGCCCTATCTTGAATGACAATCATCATAAAAAAGGGCTGGTGGTGTGGCTCAAGGTGTAGGCCCTGAGTTCAAACCCCAGTCCCACCAAATAAGGTTTTGTGACCTCACCCCAGCATTCTTCCTGTCCCTCACAGCCAAAGCTCTTTCTCCCCAAACAGTTCCCAAACCTCTCACCAGTGTCAAAGGAACAAAAGCATCTACACAGGCGTAGGCACCATCCAAGGTAAGAGTAGTTCCCTACCCTTGAAAATGCGGGTTTTGTGGAATGAAACCCCAAGACCCAGGCTTGTGTGTAGATTAAGCACACCCCCTTTATGGTCTGTGTTTCTCTACTCACGCCTCTTAAAAACTGATCAACTCATTTCTGATGTTCTCACCTACCAAGAGCAGAATATTTTGTATCTTTCTCATTTTCAAGATGGCTTTAAAAAAATTTTTTTGTCCATACTCAAGTTTGGACTCAGAGCCTCACACTTGCTAAGCAAGTGCTCTACCACTTGACCCACACTTCAGCCCTTTTATGCTTAAGTTATTTTTCAGATACAGTCTGGTGATTTGCTTTTTCTTTTGTGGCCCCGGGCTGGCCTCAGATGAAGATCATCCTACCTACACCTCCCACATAGCTGGGATTACAGACATATACCACCACACCCAGCTGATTTGTTGCAATAGGGTCTCACAGGCTTTTTGCCCGGGCTAGCCTCAAACTGCAATCTTCACAATCTCCACCTCCTGAATAGTTGGGAGTAGTTGAGATTATAGGCATGCACCACCACACCCAGCTAAAAATTACTTTTCTGTTGAGAGTGTGATTCACCCTAGCATATACAAGGTCATGGGTTCAATTCCCAGTACAGTTAAAATATTTTTTTTTTTCTGGTCATGGAGGCAAGGAATTAACACTTTCTAAGTGTCAACTACACATCAAATAATTTATTTACAGGGTCTTGCTTAAATTGCCCAACTCTATTATCCTCACTGTTTTGGGGGGCAGAATCAAAGCCCACAAGGGTTTAGACAGCTTCCTAAGGTCACAGAGTTAGTGGCAGCACCAAGTTTTTAAGTCAAGCACCTCTGAATCGACAGGCTGTGTTTCTGGCCAATCACTGTTTTGTCCGCCATAGCAGGTGCACTATGTGAACCCAAATTACACTGCAGTTCTGCACAAGTCATACACATTCATGTACCTACACATGGCCGTATTCGTTTGCATTTCTCAAATATTACCTAAGAAAAAATGTGTACATTAGCAGGCTGCTATGCTTACAACAATTCATCAAGGGAGAGCACTTAGCCATACCTGCCATAGGGACAGTACCTGTCCTAACAACGCCCTACCTCCCAGCACTTTCCATGGGCCAGACATGTCCTCAGCAATTTATTATGGTAAGTCAGCCAATTCTCATGACAAGTGCATGAAGAAGATGCTATCCTTCTGATCACTTCATGGATGACAAAACCAAGGCACGGAAGACTTAGACAACCTGCCCCAGGAAGTGACAGAGCAAGGATTCAGCTGAGGGAGACCAGTTCCACACCTCGAAAGAAATAATAATAATAATCATAAATGAAGTCTGTGATGAAATGCAGAGTGAGAGGATAGCATGGCCTCAAACCTATACATGCAACCGTGTTTTCCCATACCATCAGGCCCCAACCTATGAGACCCAGTCATTTGCAAGCTGGTTTCACGATTTCTGTCATGAACAACTGTTCCATTCAATCTCTCCTGTCAGTATCTGAGACGAGAGCCCCAGAGGCCCAAGGAGTGGTCGGTTTCTGGGCAGCTAGCGCTTCCCGGCCCTTGCCCAGGGGGACAAATGAGGATGCTTGAGTTCCCACCCGCAGAACATTTTGCTGACACTCAGAATTTGTGTGGTTGGCTCTGAAAACATGGTCACTTCCCATTATGTGCTGGGAGGCTGTCTACACACGCTCTCACTCCATCATCTCCACGCCACCTTCCACTCTAAGCCACTGGGGTCATGCTGAAGAGGGACAGCCAGGACAGCTGTTGCTGGGGACATCTCAGCTTCAAGCAAACAGGATGATGGGGCGATAACGGCCATCACGACGTGCTAATGTGGCAGCATGCCAAACGCACTCTGCCCAGGCAGGACTTATGCTCAGAAAAACTTACATTGAATTCTTTCAGCAAATGCAGCAGAAAAATTCATAATGAGGGCTCCACCCCCACCCCCACGATGCCTGCCTGCTCCACAGCCACGTGGATCCAGTGAGAAGTCATTTTTAACAAGAACATGGGACATGTACGGGGCGTCACCTGAACATCATGTACTGCAGGGGAAAACCACCATCAGATCCAAGGATTTTTATTTTCAAAGTGCTCTAAGGAAGGCATTCTGCCATCGTTAGCTTTGCTATCCCGATTGGTACAGGAAAACAAGTTCTAAACCTAGCTCCCTAGTGAAAAATGCAAAATTTGTATAATTAAAATTGTACTTGTGAAATTCAAACACACTTTAATTTCCTAAGGGCCCCCTAATCAAGTCAGAAGTTCTCACTGAACCCAATTATCTGCTTTGAAAACAGAATAGGAAATGTATACACGTAGCGGCCTTGTGACGATTCACCGCCCCATTTTTTCCTAGGTTCCAGCATCCTAATTTGATCCTTGTTCCCCAGGTGGGTGATACAGTGGACTCACAGGTTGGTTTCTATTAAGTATTACTTATGTAAGTTGAAACATTTTCGCTTGCTTGTTTGTTTGTTTGCCTCTAGCTACAAAAATAACATATGTGGGAGCTCTCCCAGAGAGAACCCAGTTGGAAGGTACAAAAACAGACTGACTTTACACACTGTTTCCCCATCCCACCCAAGGCCCCAGCCAGTTTTTATTCCCTAAGAACTCACAGCAAATTTTTAAACACTTGCCCATGGCTCTGGGGAATGCTAATCCTCCCCTGAGCAAGGAGGGAGGAGATGAGATTACCAGCTTCTTTCTGCAAGAAGCTGACCACAGGGCCACGTGGTCAGCATGACCAGGTTCTCACCCCCTCACCAGGTAGGCAACCTGAGATGATGCAGTTTTTCTGAACTTAACTGGAAATTCTTACACCAGAGGAACACGAAAATTCAGAATACTCTCCAAGACACTAAAATATTTAAGAAGCAGCTGTTGCAATGATCCATTCATACCACTAATAAGAAGTGGTATCAGTCCAAGGCCTTTCTGAGATTGAAAAAAAAAAAAAAAAAAAAAACACTGCTGTACATCAACAGGTTTTCTCTTTCCCTCTCCCTGGAATCCCTATCAGAAATGAGAGCAGGGATTCTCCTCACTTTGGTGTGTCAACAGTGTCCAGTGTCCAGTGCATGATGCTGGCCTCACCCACCACTTACTGTGACTCCAGAAAGTGACCCAGAAAGTAAAACAAAATGCCCCCTTGACTTTGCGACAAATGGAGATAGAGGGCACAGTGTGCCACACACAGCCTGTCTACCACAGCTGTAGTACACCCAATAGGGTTTAGTGTTAAAACTTTCACAGAAGACACAGGCAACAAAACGTGTTCACACACGTAATGCAAACACACACACACACACTGGTGCCCACACAGGCACACAGGAGATACACTCAACCAAGGAACAAGTCATGGGAACTGCAACTTGGCTGGTTCCTTGCCTCCCTCCCACCAGAGCGGTCACCTCATTAATGTCACTCAGCATCCCATTTTGCTACACTAGGTCTTTCTGCACTCTGTTCCCGTAGGCAGCCCAAAAGGCGGCTTCCATTGTAAACTTTTGTTCTTTGGGAAACTCTCAAAAGCTTTGATTGAAGGGAAAAAAAAAAAACTCCTACAGGGCCTCCCTTCTCATTCTTCCTCCTGCTCCAGTGGCTTCTCTTCAGTGCCTTATTCAACATCACTACACACACACATCATGCTCTGAAAGTCGTTTACAATATGTCAGCTTAAAAAAAAAAAAAATTGCAGTGGCCTATCTATTTGCAATCACCCAAAGAGAATAATTCATTTCAGTGGAGGATATGGATGAAGGCCTGAATACATTCCTACACTGTTTCCTGCCCTTCAAAACAATAAAAATGTAAAAACCCAGACGAAAGAAGGCCCACGGTGGCAGACCCGGAATCTCTTGACCCCCAAGGAATTTATTCTCCTGCATCTTCTGAAGCATTCTCCCCTCAGTGCATCATCAAGACCATTTTATTAGATTTTTCTAAACCCTTGAAATTGTCACATAATTGAAACAGAAACAGCAATTTAGAGCTCTGAATGGATTTCTTAAAAAGAAGACTCAGTGCCTCCCCAGCATCCTCCCTCCCCCCTCCCCCTTGGCAGCTCTTGCCCCTAACCTAAATGGAAGGCCCTTGCACACAAAACCCAATTTATCTTTTAAATCCTCCCCTGCCATAAAAGTTACACATTCTCCTAATGCCTTAGATTTCAGGACATTTGGGAGAAACTCATCCCAGACAACAGGCTAAAAAAAGAATCCATTAGCATTAACTTGCCTGTCACAGCCAGTGACAAATAAATGAACGTGATGCTTTCAGATCAGTCATTGGTGGAACTACCCCTAGGCAAGGAGGCTCGCAGGGAGACAGTCACAGGCAGGGTCTCTCCCTAGTTTCGTGTCCCAGGACTTTACTCTCCTCTCCAAGGTGGCAGAAACACAGGCACCCAAAGGAGAAAAGGAAGCAAATTCCTCTGCCCCCTGAGCAGGGCCAAGACATGGTTTGTGCCATGTCTTGATTGAATTTCCCAATCTCAGTGCTGTTCCAGTCATCACCAAGAGAAGGGGGCAATGTGTCAATCATCCCGCAAGCTGGCAGGTAAGGCTCTTCTATGACGTGGGCAGGGCCATGGTTGGGGACATTCAACAGTACCTAACACTTATGCTGTACCCACAATGTGCACTGCCTCATTTCATCCCCTTAACAACTGTTGATACTCCCTATTTAACAGATGAAAGTGGAGGTATAAAACCATTCAGTGACTTGTCCAATATTCCATGGCCAGCCAAGTGTCACCTCACTGTGCTAACCCGGCTCTTAGAAACAGGCCATGGAAAATAACCTGGAGCTTCCTGGCCAGACCATAGAACAAATTCTGTTCTTCCACCTGAATACTTTACAGTGATCCAGCAAAGCGTTTTACAGTGGTCCAAACTCTACCCAGCCATGTTGGACACGGTGGGGCTTAGCAGTTACGGGAACAAGGCCTTGGGATTCAGGTGGACTTTGATCCAAAGCTCAATCCTGACCCTTACCATTTCTGTGGCCCCTCAAGAAAGCCGCTTAACCTTCCTAGGCCTCAGTTTACCCATCCCTCAAGTGGAGATAATATCAGTGATTGTCAAAAGCTGTCATAGATTAAAGGAGATTAAGAATACAGAAGCTGAGTGCTATACCTATAACCTCCTAACTCACAATTTTTTTTCAGTTAGAATGTTTCTTTTTGATATTTCAAATCTCAGAGCTAAACTAAATACAAAAAAATAAGTAAATAAATAAGAAATACTGTAGCCAGGTATCCACCCTGAGAATAACTTTCTAAATACTTGGGAAGCTTAGTGCTATCCTCAAAAGAGGATAAACCACACATAGAAACATGAAACCATGATCCCAAAAATGCATGCTCCTTACATCAAGCAGCCACCAGCCAAAGGAGGTTCCAAGCTGACACATCCTCTGAAGTCACAGGTCAGAATCCTAAGCGACAGGACATACTTATCACAGGTAGCCTGTGATTTCCACATGGAGAAATAATATCTCATTGTCTACACATGGTGAGGTCACGATCCCAGCTTAGACAAGGCAAAGTACAGAGCTGTGGGATTCTGTCTACATTGTGGTTCCTGTTCAGAAGAGAATGTAGAAGGTGGAAACAGGAGAACAACCAAGAGCTCCTTGTAAGCTGCCACACACCCCAAAGATCAGAGCAGGTACCTGCCAAGAACATCTCTCCTAAAGATGGTGTGTGGCCAGAGAACTTATAGCCAAGTCCATGGTGGGACCTGCACATGTACCTGCATCACCCAGGCTGACGACGACTCTGACGACTCTGGCTTCTCTGGAAGGGGTCTGAAAGAGCTCAGAGCATCCTATGGGGTGTCCTAGGAGCCTAGACATATGCAACAGCTTCCCAGTGCCAGCCAAACAAAGCACAAAGCCATCTGCTCTGCCTGGCACTCAAGCCCTTCAATGAGCCTGCCCCACCCTGCTTCCCAAGCTTTACCCCAGACCAAGGCAGCAGCAGGCACCCTCTGCCTGACCTTTGTAGTTCCTGACAGGAAGACATGGCTGCATTCCTGCCATGCTCCTCTGTATTATGTGCTCTTCAGGAGCCGGGGCAGAGACGCCTCCTCCTAGAAGCGTCATCTTCTTTCTCTCCATGCTGTCCTAAGCTCTTATACATCCATTCCTATCGAAAGGGGGCCCCTCCTCCTAGCCTGACCCCACAACTATGTCTCCTTCATCAGATTTCATTCATTCTACTCACATGGCAGTGTATGACATACAAAACTGCAGGTGTAAGAGAACCAAGAGGTGTTTTTAATTAGTAATGTATGTTTGAGTCTTAAGAGTACAGGCAGTAAGGTATGAACCTAAATACCATAAAACTCAGAACAAAGTGCATAATAACACAGACCCTGGCCTTGAGCAGACAATTGGTAAATAATTACTACTGAATGTATTAAAACGTATGGTTCTTCCCCACTCCCTGCCATGCCTCTGAGCAGCTTGCAGGCTCATATCTGACAGTACATGCTATTTGCTCCGTGCTCAGGGCCCCACTCCAGTGAGCGCTCCTAGAGGTCAGCGCCTTTTCTCCTCTCACACCGACCCCGAGCCGCACACAGCGTCTGGCACACAGTCGGTGTCAATAATGCTGTGTAATAATTGAATGAATGAATGAATGCCTAGATCAGCCTCTAAAGGGATGCAGGTGCTCAATAAGTTTCTGGTAATTTATTATTGTTGAAAGAGTCGTAGCCAATGACAAGGTAGAGCACTGTGGAAATTCAGAGAAAGAAGTACTAGTCATGTACCAAACAGTAACTTGTCAGTCAACAGTGCACTACACATACAACCAGGGTCCCTTATGATTACGCTCCATAGTGACAGTTCAGCTGTCTTACTCTGTGTAAGCACAGCACACCGCGGTATCTGCACGACAACACTGTCTACCGAGGTGATGCAGGATGGTGCTCCCAAGAAGAAAGCTTAAGTTGGCTTTAAAGAAGGGTCTGCTGTGTGCACCAGGGAGAAGGGAGAGCACGGTGAGATGGGGATACACAAAAGGCCTCAGTTTCAAAGCCACAAAAGGTAGGAGAGGTAGGAGACAAGCTGGAAAGATACGCTCTTTTTTTTTTTTTCCCAGGACCTCACACTTGTTCTACCACTTGAGTCTTGCCTCCAGTTCTTTTTCAGGTAGGGTCTCATGTTTTTGCTTGAGGTCAACCTAAGGCCACGATGGTCTCCTGAGAAGCTGGAATCACAGGCCACCACACTTGGCTTGTTGGTTGAGATAGAGGTCTTGCTAACTTTTTGCCCCACTGACCTCCAACCACAATCTTCCCATTCTTCACCTCCACAATAACTGAGATTACAGGCTAGAGCCAACGCACCCATTCCGTCACAGATCTTGAAGGACCTTAAACACGAAGCTAAGATGCTTACAACTGTCCCATGTGCACCAGCAAGCTCTGAGGGTTTCCTGAGTCCCTACTACAGAGTAAGTAAGGATTACACAGGCTTGTGTTAAAAGAACACCCCAAATCCAACAAGAATTGGGAGATGAGGAACTGTAGCTCCCTGATGTGTTCTCAGAGTTTTCAGTCAAAGAATGCTCAGGTTTAAAATGTGGAATAGGACTCAAAGAATGCATGCTGCCTCATGGGTCCCCAAGATGGTCAGCTGGGTCCTCAGAGACTGTGTCTTCTTCCTCCCAACCCAGGAAACAGAGTCAGCCCACCTGTCTGCCAAAAAAGCATCTGACATGGAACACAGGAACTCCGTCATGTTAGCACTGACCAAAACAATGGAACACAAGCCTGGGAGGAAAGGCAACATTCAGGGAGAGGACATTTGTAGGACAAGGAGCCCCTCCTCCTCAAGCTGACACCTGCTACTGATTTTGAAGGCAGGAAGGAGCCGCACTCTCGACAAGCAAGAAGCTAAGCCACTAATCCTCCAAGGTCCTTGCTGGTGTGGAAAAGGGCCGCAGACACACTACCACATCCTCTCGGGAACCAGAAAACCCACCAGCGGCTCACTTAACCGTGGCTGCTGAGATGACAGCTGCAGTTCATCCAAGATGGCAAGGTGCTGGAGTGACCCGACCTGCCGCAGCAAGGGAAGGCTAGATGCCGCAAACTCACCCTTCGCCCTTGAGAAGCTGCCAGAAAACCACTGCCCTGAAATGGGAGGTGTGCATGCAAGGGCTGGCCACCACCACCCATCTGGATGCATGCTTTCCAGAGAAACTTCCAGAGCCCCAAAACCATGTCAGAGGATGAGACGGGACAGGAAAACCTGGCTTCTAGCTCAACCCTCCCATCCCCAACTTAACTGCTGGGGTGACCTGAAGCAAGCAGGGTGACTGGGCAGCAGCTGCCTCCACTGGGGAAAAGGCAGGCAGGATTCAACTGGCTCAGTTCCTGAACACCGGCCCCCACCACCCCTCTGCCACCAGGGGTTTACATTCTGATTAAGACTTTCCTGAGGTCATTTCGCCCTTGCACTTGTTTTGATGCTATTGAAGTAATTCTATCACAAAAATATAAGCATTGCTGGGGGCTATTTGTTTGTCCACAGCTCCTTCCAAACAATTCTACCTTTGTCTGCAAAACTCCGTATGGAGTTACAACACTAATTTCGTACTTGTAACTGAGGAAGAAACTAAGGCTTACAGGCACTTAAGTGATTCACCGATGGTCGCCCCACTGCGACTGAACTGGGCTGAAGAAAGGAGATCTATGGAAAATAATGAAGATTCTGTCCTCTAAAAACTTGAGGAAACACGTATACACGTGGATCAAAACAACACTCGGTACCTTGCTAATTTGTGCAACGTTTATGTTTTTGTGGATCAGTTAAAAATAAATTTAAATTGAAAGAAATACAACTTAAAGAGGTGTGGGGATGAATGCATCCTTATACTCCAGGATGATTAGGACAAAGGGTGACTTTCGCCCAGACTCCACTGTTGTCCACAGATGCTAAGGAGTGCCTTGGTTCCTCCTCAGATAAAGAAACCACAGGCTCAAACAAAATTCTTCCAGGCAGCTGAGACTTGAGCCCAAAGGAGACAAAGAAAGGACATGACATGATTGATCCCATCACCCTCATTCTTCCAACAGCTTCAAATTAAGCCACTGAAGAAGAGCATGACCATTTTAATTTTTAAAAAGATGGGAGGGGAGGGACACGCTTACATATTTTACAAAATGAAATAATCATCCAGAGAAATGGGAAGCTATAGAAGGAACCCATCTTCTCCTGATCAAAATGTACTTCACTAATTAACAGCCACTGGTCTCCAAAGAGTTGTCCTGGATGAGCTAATAAAGCCCCATTATAACTTCACAAGCAACGTCAACATTCACATTGCAAAGGCAACAAACAAACTGTGGGAGTCCACACCCTCCCTTCGACTGTCCATTAAAATTCTGGTTAAACAGAGTTTTATTTATATGGGACACTAAAGAATGTTATGGCAGTACAAATATGAAATCTGTTCTTCACTGCTGCAGATTTTCTTTTGTCTTAAGTTACAGTTTCTTTCCACTAGTCTTGTTTTAACACCTCCATGAAATGGTTCTCTGGTGAGTGTCAGCAAAGAGGAAGAATAGCCAGAAAGCAGAGAAATGAGTTTTAACTGAAACTCAAGCTGATACATCATTTATAAGCTCCTCACCCAGTCCACAAGGAGGGGTACAGTTCACCTAGCCATGGTGACCCCAATACAGATGCACGGAAGTTTAATTGATGGGAGATAAACAAAACACAAATAAGGCTTCACTCGAAGTTCTATACACGTGCCAGCTGGACTGTGGCCCCCACAGTAACTCAGTCTGAAACCCCGGTGGCCAGGCTCAAGTTCTGCTGGGAAATAACAGCAGGCAGGGAAGGCACTTTCCCCACCCTGCTCCATTCCTATCCACTACGTCACTCCAGGGCTGCCTCACTAGGTTGAGCAACCCCAAAACCCTCTGAAGGGAAACCCTGAAGGGCTGGATCTCCAGACAGATGTACAAGACAGCATCACACAATGGGATGACATCACAGGGGAGGAGAATCTGGAACCCAGAACGTCAAGTCTGGCTACTGTTCTGCCCTCTGCAGCCTCTCATCTCTCCTAACCTGTCCTCTCTATGTAACACAGGGGTGATGCCTGGTGGTACCCCCATAGGATGGCACACTGGTACCAGTACTGGAGCCAGGTGGCCTGGGCGCATCTCCTACACCACTTCTCAACTAAGTAGTGCCTCAGTTTTCTCACCAATACCATAATACCAGTGCCCACCTCCTAGGGCTGTGTGAGATCTGAATAGGTTAGTATACCTCAAGTCCCTTCAACAGTGCCTGATACATACATCCAATAATTATTATTACTGGACCTCTGATAGGATTGATTTGAGGCTCTAACAAAAATAACTATAAAGAGGCAGGAGAATCAAGAGTTCGAGGACAGCCTGGGCTCCACAATGAAAACTGGAGGTCAGCCTGGGGCTCCACAAAAAGACCCTGTCTCAAAAAAAAAAACAAAACAAAAGAGTGAAAATATCAGGTAAAGAGGGTCTGACATTCCCATGGACCAGGTCTTTTTTTAAAAGCACATTACCTGCTGGGTGCCAGTGGCTCATGCCTATAATCCCAGCTTCTCAGGGTGCAGAGATCAGGAGGAACACAGTTCAAAGCCAGCTTGGGCAAGTAGTTCACGAGACCCTATCTAGAAAAAACCCATCGGGACTGGAGGTGTGGCTCAAGTGGTTGAGCACCTGCTTTGCAAACACAAAGCCCTGAGTTCAAACACCAGTCTTACAAAAAAAAAAAAAACCCATCATAAAAAAGGGCTGGTGGAGTGGCTCATGGTATAGTTCAAGCCTGAGTTCAAGCCCCAGTACCACAAAAAAAAAAAAAAAATTACCTTTATTTACTCTACAGGGAAATGCTATTGGGGGAAACTGAGGCATAGGGAAGTTAAGTGACTTGACCAAATTCACAACAGGGAATGAGTGGCACAGCTGGTGTCTGAAGCCAGCTAGGCAGTCAAGCTAGCAAACCACCACCACCCTCATGATGACTGAACCAACAGCACTAATGGAAATGACAAGGAGCTGTGAGGCCCCTGCCATGGCCAGGCTTTCATTCTTCACAAAAACCCTGTGACAGAGCTGCTGTCTTCACTCCCATCAGACAGATGAGGAAACTAAAACCAAGACGAAGATAATGGATCACAAAGTCGGTGAAGTGCCAGGTGTTATAAAAAGTAAGGTATCACTTCCAAGGAAACATCCCTCTCTACTGGTTCGATGTTAACACACATCTAAAAGTCTGACAATTCATCTACAAATATTCCAGACTTGGGTTTGGGGGCTGCTGAAGGGATGTACAAGTTAGAGAAATACTCTATTTTGTTTTCAAGTTGAATGCACTGCTGAAAAGGCAAATGACAAAGTACATTCATGTGAATGGCTTTAAAAAAAAAGAAAAGAGGGAGGGGACCATAAAGGGGAGGGGAAGGCAGGTCAGACCCACGGTTTAACCAAATCAGGGATTTTTCCAGTTTCCCTATAGGGTAATCTGACCCAGTGCTGAGTGATCAAATGACTAACCTGGAAATTTGAAGATTCACACTTACAGGAGAAACAACAAGTCTTCTAAACCCAGGAAATACTGCTGATTCTGGGAGGCCTTGTGAAATGGCAAGGATCCCCCAGTGTTTGCAATGCAACTCAAACAGCCCCGAAGTTTGTACCACATACAGAAGCAATCTCACCTCTTCAGATGATTAATATCTACCATTAGGAAAAAATGCCGTAAAAAAATACATTATTCTATTTACTTAAGGAATCCTGGATCCATTTTTAAAAAGGAAGAAGAAAAAAGAATCAATCACATGGAAGCTTCCAGACCTAGAAGTCTCAAAATATCATCCCAAGAGTCACCTTTTTCTTTATTCATGTGCAAACCCATTTTCCCCTTTACACAATGAGAAGGCTCCAGTCTGGAAGACTCTGCCTAACGAAATAAACAAAATTTGCTAAAAGCCACAGCTCTTTCTCTTTACACCCTACAATCACAAGCTTCAACTCTCCCCAAGAGAGTGTCAAGGCCACAAGATAAAAGTATTTCTTCCAATGTTCTACAGGGAAGGAAAAAGTCGACCTGGAAGGTGTAAAAGGAATGTGTGTGCCATGAGCCCTCCTGAGGAACCGCAGACTTCATGTAGCTGCATTCTCATTGCCACAGCTGGTAAGCTCAGGAAAAACGGTGTTAACGACACACTTCACAAAAGTGCAGCCCTGACGATCCTTTAAGCAAGTCTTGTAGTGCCACTCCTACAGTCATACAGCATCAGAACTCCCTGTCCAGACCCAACGCTTATATACTATCCAACCCACCCAAACCAAGGCATCCCAGCTTCCTCTTAGATTTAGTGTTAGCGGTCTATAAAGTTAAGAAAGGATAAGCCGTTAACTTAAACTCTACTCCTCTCCAAACACTCCAAGTTGCAAGGTCTCAAAAGAATGCCCTCCAAGAAGAAAGACACAAGGAAATATTTAACTTCTCCCAATATGATCTCAGAGACGCTTAAAAAATAAAGAGAACACTTGTAGAAATATTGCAACAGACAGAACCGCATCCTCCCACTAAGGATCAAACTTGGACAGCTCCGGCATGGGGACCTCACAGAACGCTCACCTGGATCTTCACCACCTCACGCTGACACCATGAAGGCACGGCACACACCAAGTTTTAACAGTTCATTGCCAACGTTCTGTTTGAAACGTGAAATCCTTGCAACCATCTTTGAGTGCTAAAACCCTATGGCTGGCTCTCCAACTTACCTTGGGTTGCGCTCGACGAGGAAATGCAACTTTAGGGTCAATCTGGGGGAAAAAAATGGGAAAGGAGGAGTCAGAAGGGTAGAATGAAAAGAAGAAAAAATATATGATCAGTCACTTAATTATTAATCACTCATTTCTCAGGCTTTTTACTCAGCTTTTAGTAACTTCCCAAGCAATTCAAAAGTTCCTTCGACTCTGAACTCAACTTTCACCTTCCCTCCTCCAATGGGACCCATGGCTAAATTTTCTGAAATGCCCTACCAGGCATTTTAGTGTGCGATGCTCTTCATAAACCACATCTCATGTTCTGATTTATGCAAGAGCTTTTCTTCCAGATACTGACTGGTACCTGTGGCTAATCTGCAATGTGTGGCCAGGAGAGAAGATAGGAGCAATGTTATCACTGAAAAAAAAAATTATCACCTTAAAAGTAAATGTGTCTTCTAGCACTAGGTAAATGGAAGGCATTTCTACTCCCTAACACAAGAAGGAAAAGGGATTCCAAAAATTTCAAAAATCAGTAATATCCAAAAACTCCCCACAGACAATCCCTATAGCCAATGCTCTGCTTGGATTAATTCACTTGTTTCAGTGAAATAAAATTACCCAGGATTATCAAAAAGATCATTTGTTCTACCTCAAAACAAAGCAGGTGTCAAAAACCATGGAGCCTGACTTGGTTCTTTAAAAAGAAGTTGTAATAAAAAAAAGAAAAGGATGTACACAAACCCAGTCTCCCAAGATTTCAAAAGCACGACGGTAAAGATCCACGAGCAGCCTAAAGTCCACATTAGAAACGAAAGGCCATCGTGGGGAGGGCAAAAAAGAAAGCGAATGAAGGAAGTGGGGATCTAGTACAATAACTGGGGTACTCAGCCATCCCAACCTCAACTTCCATGGAGAAACCTCCACTCTGCTTACAGAACACGATTCTCAATCAGCCACCAACCCAGCTTTACAGCTCAAAACAATTCCCACAGAAGCATCTGAATCCAACAGGCTGATGTGAGCAGAAAAAAATCATTGGACAGATAAAAAAGAGGGAGCAAAGACTTAAAAAAAAAAATTCCACTGTTGGTTTTCATTAGATTTCCAAATGTCACAAATCTCTGGGTAAAATTCAACATGGGAGAATCATATGAATATTGCTACAAGCTATTTATCTATAGGATTTGACTGTCATATTAATTTTTTTTTTTCCTCTTTAAAAAGCAAACCTGAACCTTGTTTTCAGTTCTACCAAAGAACGCTTTGGGAAAAAGCAGCTCAGGGGATAAGCAGTACACCACAGACAGTCATCTGTTCCCGGACTTAGATCCCCTAGGGTCCCAGCAGTAAGACGTACAAAGACTGATCGATTTTATTAAGGTAGTTTAAAGACTTAATAAAAGTCTGTATCTGTGGTTCCCACCTTTAAGCACCACCTGAGAAATGAGAGATTACTTTTTAGAAACTAAAATACACACACAAAAAAAATCTCTGATCTAGGAAACTACCCTTTCGTAAGGATTAACATGGCTGCAGCTACAGGTGTGCCCAGCATTGACTACAGCTTCTACAAGAGAAATACAACAGGTGTGGATTTTCCATTCTGTTGACCAAATGTAAGACAGATGCATCTGTTGAGAGACGCTCTCCCGAAGGATTTCTTTTAGCTGACCACCACACAATTGCAATAAGAAGTCACCTTGTTGGTGAGAAGCATGTCAAGGGAGCTGGGGGTTGAAAGGTAAAATGAAGAAAAGGACGCACTAAAATAAAAATCAAAAATTACAAAACTAAAAGCCAATTCGGAACTGTATTTGTGTTGGGGGAACATCAGAGTTACCCCAGGATCAGAGTTCTTCCGTGTGCACAGTTTACATACTGAGCTCACTACAGGAAAGGAGGGGTCATGGCAAGATGGCAAATCCCAACCTTTTGCACATCCCTGTCAACTAGTTTTTTTAAAAAACAAACAAAAAAGAAAACTACTAAAAATGAAAACATTAGTCAGTTAGGTACAGCTCTACTTACTGGATCTACAAGTCCTCTAGGAAACACTAGGGTACTATTTTGGGTGTGAACAGCCGTTACCTAAACAAAGCTTTTAAGGTAACGGTAAACAAGATCCTCGCTTCCATGTCAATAAACCAACAGCTTCTGCCTCCTGCACTGAACGTTGAAACAAAGTCAAAAGCTAGGTTAAACTAAGTAACAGCCACCAAGACATGTCCACAAACACTCAGGGAGGGAAAACTGCAGGCTATGTACTAGAGACTGACTGAGGGACGCAGTCACGACACAAACTAAATTCTAGCTCTCCCGCCCAGCTGGGGGAGAAGGGACACCTAAGAAATGCCTGAATTTGCCTGGAAATTATTTTCCTTTCATTTTACTATCTTTTTGAAATTAGTCTAGCTAAGACGTCAAAGAGAAAAAAAAAATTCTGCAGACATCCATTATCACCCTACAAATGATTATTCCTGAATTTAAATAATCTAAAAGTACAAAAGGGCTGGGTGGCGAGTTATGACAAGTCCAGGACAATTAATAAAGCAAGTAAGTGTGGGAGGTCTTTTCTTGGAGGAAGAAGACAGCACCTGCCCTTTTTGATCATAGAAAGAGAGTGAATTTGCAAAATCAATTTGCCTACACCAAAGGTTACCAGGTTTTTTTATTTTCTTCTCTTCCATTCAATGTTAAAAGGATTTGGAAAATCACTTCATTCTGTTTATTTTATAGAAGAGGAAACTGAAGCCCAGAGGCAGGGAACAACTGGAACTAAAACCACATCCCCTGCCTCACCCCAGGAGCCCACCACAGAGAAGGAGAGTCCCACTCAGCCCTGAGCTGCATCCCAACAGTGAGGCTGCTGCATTAGACAGATCCGTAAAAACTGTGGGGAAATTATAGTAGACATGCGGGGAAGGGAGGAGAGGCAGGAAGCCAGCAACAGGGGCTAAATAAAACACTGCCAACTCCCCAGCCTCTCCTCACATTAAATTATTATCACAGACTGCCACTCTTTCTTCCCTTCTTTCTAAACTCTACCTAGTGACTTTTCCTTTCTCAGCTCCAGATTTTTAAAACTTCTAATACAAAAAAAGTACCCACACTCAAATGAAAGGATCCAATAGGAAAAAAAAAAATCACTTTGAAACCCAAGGCCTTTATCAGCCTTGGATTTCACACCATCTGGAGTCACCCCACTAGCTAGATGCTTGGCTCTGCCAGCGTCTCCTGCCCTTCTCAAACCACATTCCAAACTCCAAGGCCCCTAGAGAAACCTGTTGCCTAGATCTACCATGAGTGCCCCCTCCCCTCCTTTCCCACCCCTGTGCCCCTCAGCCTGGAAGCAGGCTGTGCCTTCTACACAGAGTCACAGTTGGTAATGCAAGCTATGATCCGCTGACAAAGAAAGTTCCATTTGCTCTCTGGTGGAGTTTCTCTTGCAAGGTCCCCTGGCCAGGAGGAAAGCCTCTCCCACAGCTGAACCTCCTCCCCCCAGCCTCAGCTTGGCAGCCTTGGAAGCTGCAGTGGGACAGGCTCTAAAAAAGAAAACCCCAAACCCAGCCACAGCAGCAAAGTTCTGAGCCAACTCACTAGCTCTGTTTAAAAGTATCCACTTCTAGCAAAGAAGCAAAAGAAGGCGCTGTCCCTTTAAATAGGGCTGTCAATGCCCAGACCGTTCCTGAAAAGGGGTGAAGAACAACAACAACAAAATGCAACCTACCGTCTTGGAATCTAACTCATGGTGGGGCTGACCTAATACTTTATCTACACTTGCTGGATCTGCGAACGTGACGAAACCGAAGCCTCTGAAAAGGAGACAAAGAGGGAGAGAAAAAAAAAAAAAAAGAAAATGTGACACCATTGAAAGCAACAAGCAGTAAGACCTAATGCAGAATGGGGAACAAAAGTTGCCCCATGCACCCCCATTCCCACTCCCTCTCCCAATTCCTCTCCTGCCTACAGCCCTCCACCTTGCAAGAAAAAAAAAAAAAAAAAAAGGCAAGGTTAATGGGGGAAGGGGAACGGGGGCAGGGCGGCTGGAGGTAACTTGGGAGACGCTGGTGCCTCCACTCTGGCCGCCTGAGTTTCCTCTCCTCCTCCTCCCTTTCTCAACGCTTTGTTTTATGCCGAGGGAAACAGGGCACTGAGATAACCCACCTTCCTAAAAGGGGACTTCAGAGTTTGGGGAGCCGGGAGAGTGGAGGAAGGCATACATTAAAAAAAAAAAAAACTGAAAAGTGAATGAAGCTCAATGTCATCTTAAACAAGGAAGAAAGAAGCGACGGGGAAAATGACTTGGAGCGGAGATGGGCATCTCTGAATCCAGAGTTCAGCCCTAATTAACAATAACCTCTGGGGTTATGGGGGGGAGCGACGTTCCAGACCAACCGCGCGCCTAAGCCCCATTCTAAATACGCTTTAGCTACTTCCGAAGACACCTCCAAAAATAAAACTAAAACTTTCTTCTAAAATAAAGACAAAAATCCAGAAGGGATTGCTTTACCTGGAGCGTTTCGTAGTGGGATCTCTCATGACCATACATTCTCTAATTTCTCCAAATTTGCTAAAATAGTCTCTAAGGCTATCTGTAGAGAGAGAAAGAGAGAGATGGGGGGGGGGGGGAGAGAAGGTGTGGAGAAAAAAAAGCAATGCAAAATTTGATCAAGGACAAAAACCAAAAGTAGTTTTCTGTTGTTATTCTGTTTTGTTTTTGCATTTTTTGCACACGCGGGGGAAATTCGGCAACAGAGGTCGCGTAGAGGGCTCGGAAAGGATTTGCTATTTAAAAAAATAACCTTGCACAGGAGAAGTGGGGAGCCAATGGCGGGGGGGGCTCCTATACCGGGATAACAAAGAGCAATAAAGAAGCCAAGAAGGGGGGGACCCAGGAGTCCCCCCCTCCCTCCCTTACCTGGTGAGGTCTGCCAGCTCAGTCCACCGATAAACATTTTACTAGAGGGAGAAAACATAACAGAAGTGAGCACCGATGTCAGATCGGCCATTTTGACGTGTAACTTACAAAAGCTAAAAGGAAAGCGGGTGGGGGGGAGCGGGCGAGCGCAAGCCGGGAGGTGGGGTGGGGGAGAAGGTGACGGCAAAACGCAACCCCAAGGTGTGTAACTTCCTCGGGGGAGGGGGGCGCGGGGGCGCGAGGGGCGCGCAGATGCCCGGCTCCGCGCACCGCCGTCCCCGCCGCTGCAAGGAGAGCGAGCCGCGGCGGCGCGGTGGGCAGCGGCTGGAAACTTACCCGGGGTCGTGCTGGGAGTCGTTGGCGCTGCCCGAGGTGCCTTGGCTCCCATTTGCCTCCATAGCGGAGCCCCCCCGCCCCCCCACCCCCGACACACCGAGCCCCACAGCGAGCGGAGCGGAGCGGCGGCCGGCTCCGAGCCCCAGATCTCCGCTCCCTCCTCCCCCGCCTCCTCCCCCCCGCCCGGCTCCTCCGAATCTCTGCGAGCGCCGAGCCGGGGCAGCGGCGAGAGCCGTCACACGTGGGCTCGGCTTAGCTCAGCCCAGCCGCCTCGCACACCCCCCGTCCCCGCCCCCCCCCGGCCCATCCCCACCTCTCCCCCTCCTCCTCCCCACCCCCATCTCCTCCTCCTCCTCCCCCTCCTCCCCGCGCACGTGGGGCGGAGTTCTAGAACGTCGTGTAACCAATGCGGTGACGTCACGCACCCCGTGCGGCCCCCGCCTGCCCGCGCGCGCACACTCGGCCCCCAGCGGCCGGACCCACGAGGGTGGCGCGCGAACCCCGCTGCCCGAAGGGCCCCGCCTCTGGCCGACTGGAAGCCGGGGAGCGCACCCCGACTGACTCCCCAGGATCACATGGGCCGCGGGGGGCGGGAGGATCGGGAGAGGGGGAGGCGCGGGGAGCTCACCGCAGCTCTTCACCGGGGCCCGGGAGAAGATGCCCCCCTGTACGCCCTTCGGGTCCCCTCCTTGCCCCCCCCACCACCACCAGTTCAGCTCTCCATTCAAGTTCGCCGGCCCCTGCCGCCCGGATCCGGGGATGGCACCAGCCGCCCGCCCTGCCGCCCTGTTTCCAGCCACCGCGCAGAAATTTAGGTCAAGGACGTCGGGAGCAAACCCACACCCTGGCACTCCCTCGGGCGGCCCCCAAGACCTCCCAGGATGGAGGGGCTTCAGGATGGCGGGGACCCTCCCGCACAAACACCAGCCACAAGTTTTATTTTCCCTTCGCGCTGCAAGTTCTCTGGCTCTCTTTCGCTTCACGCCCGCATGTCTTGCGCGGCTCCCCGCCCTTCCCCAGCAGAGGTACGGATCCGTGCCGGGAAAGGTTATTTTGGAACTCTGAGAAACTGACGCGATTGCTGGGGCGAGACAGGGCTTCCGCGTTAATCATACAGCGTTTTAAAAATATAATATAGGTTTGTAGGGGTCAAGGTCAAGTGGTTGGGGTTCAAAGCAAATGTTTGTATATGGTAAGAAGTAGTTTGGAGGCGTCCCTGGGATGACTGGGAAGGGTGGTTATTTCAGGAAACCTCTCTCCTATCCGTCAGTTGTCTATGTTATTTTTCAAGTTACCCAGGCTTTCCATGCAGAGGTAGTAAAGTGCGTGAGATTGAAATAACCCAAGACCTGTCACGACCTGGGGAGGTCGCTAGCAGAAGGCTTCAGGCTCACACACAGCCCTCCCCTTAGGAGCAGAAAGATACAGCACGGGTCTTGGGCACACAGTAAGTGCTTAGAAAATGCTGGCTTCCTCCCTTCGTGCAATGAAAACTTGAAAAGACCTGTATTGTAGCTTCCCGAAGGCGTCACACACTTCTCCAGCAGATCCAATGCTGGCCAGACTCAGGCTGGATTCAATTTATGGGGTATTTAAAACAATAAGGATACAATTATCCTTATTGTTTTAAATTATTACAATAAACTAAGTTAATGTGTCATGAGCGACAACATAAAGTTGTGGTTCATCAAATAGTCAGATTAGTATTAAGCATGAATTGATGCCCAATTAACACTTTTCCATTAATTTTCATGTGCTTAGTAGACAATGGAATACACTCAACACCAAAACTATACCAAATCCACTGAGGTCTTGGAAACATGGAACATTTGGAAAAATCTCAACACTAGCCAAAGCTTAGGTGACCAAACTCACAATCTCTCTGTCTTGTAAATTGGAATAATACTTCCCTGACAGGACTGATGGGGGAGGGGTGGAGAGTGTGAAGTTGTTTGAAGTGAACAAATACTATAAAATGTTTCTCATTGTAAACCTCCATAGGTCACAGTTATTATCAATTATTGTTTAATATGGTATTGAGAAGGCACTTTAAGGCTTTAAACCACAAACCCAAGCATTTCCCATCACTCCAAGCTGCTTCTCAAATCATCTGGGGTCTTGTGTGTTGAAAAGCCAGTTGTTATTGATGATAATTTATTACAATTCTCAATAACAAAATGCAGACAACACAGCTAATTGGATTGTGTTTTGGATTTTTACAATAGAACCACAGACCATCAGAGCTAGAAAGACCTTTCCTTATTCGACCCCTCCCCCTCAGTTTTACACAGGGGTCTCAGAGATGCCAAGCTCCCAGGCAGCATCCCATCCCCACCAGTCAGTTCCTCAGAGTGGCCTTGACCATGGGTTCTGTGCCCTTTGGCTCTGCTGCCTGCATGTTCATTCTGTTTTTCAGGAGGCAAGAGTGGTGGCCTTCTTCCTTGTATAAATCTACCCAAACTGCCGCTTGCTGAACTCACTGACTGAAAACCCTGAAGGGCTGGTGCACAGTGGCCAATGGAAGACTCCAATGTAAGTCTGAACCACTGTATTTCTACTTATTTTTAATTTATGGGCAGTAACATTATAGCTAAAGACCTCTTCTTGAGTGTCTATCTTCCCTAGCTCTCCCAATGACCACACACTCAAGACTGGTCCCTCACCAGCCCCAGCCCTTCCTTTTCTGTCTCTTTGTCCTGACTCCTTTTCTGTCTTTCCTTTAACTACTGTTGTTCATCTTCAGCCCTATTGTCTCCTCTGGCTCCACACCCTCCCTAAATGCCCTTCTCAGTGGAATGGGTTTAAATACCACACCATGTTGATGCTACTCAAAATCTCCAGCCCTGACCTTCTCAGAGTTCCAGGCTCTGGTCTGTGTCCTAATCAGCATCTCCACTGAACCTTCCTAAACATACTCCAAACTCAACATGGCCATGCTCTTTTCCCCTAAATCTGAGCATCTTTTAGGGTTCCCTCAATCAGTAAACAGACCCAGTTGCCTGGAGACAACATAGGCTGAACCCTCTCCCTCACCCCTTCCTTGTGCAATCCACCTGTCAGATCTGTAGGATTCACCTCCTAAGTATCTCTCAAATCCATCTTTCTTGCTACCATCTCAGATCTCCCACCTGAGCCCATTATAACCTCCAAAACAGTCTTTCCACATCCAGTCTCCTCGGAAATCTCTCCCAGACCTGACTAGGTTGAGTGCCCCTGGATATACACTGTAACCTGCAAGAATGTCCTCTGTGTTCCTTGTCCAGGGATCGTTTGCTTTATTGCTCATCTACATCAAACCACAGGCTCCCAT
Organism: Castor canadensis; assembly: GCF_047511655.1. NCBI lineage: Eukaryota > Metazoa > Chordata > Mammalia > Rodentia > Castoridae > Castor > Castor canadensis. The sequence goes on along the minus strand of NC_133396.1, from coordinate 32,727,235 downwards.
CCATTTTTGTCCTCCTTATACCAGCACGGGGCGGTTGACAATAATTGTTGGGTGAATGAATGGACGAATGAATGAATGAAGGTCAACATCTAATTTCACTCTGAGATTTTTTGTGTGTGTGTGTCCATATTCAGGAGTCAAACTGGCTATAATTTCCCCTTTTCATATCGCCTTTGTCTGCTTATACTGGCCTCCTAAAATGAGCTAGTAAATGTTCCTTCTTTTTCCATTTTCTGGAACAGTGTGTTTAAGATTGGAATTATGTGTTCCTTGAATGTTTGGTAGAACTTGCCGGTAAAAAGCCTGAGTCTGGGATAGCCATTTCATAGGCTGATGTTCAACTACTGATTCCATTTCCTTAATGCTTAGGAAATCTCTTCAGGTCTTCTATTTTCTTCTTGGATCCATTTTTACACACTATATTTTTCAAGGGAATTATCCATGCTATCTACGTTTTCAAATGCACTGACAAAGTGCAGTCTACAGTTTCTCTTCATATTATTTTAATCTCTGCTGTATCTATGCATGATGTCCTCTTCCTCATTCCAAATATTATTTTATACATATCTTCCCTTGTCTGGATCAATTGTGCCAGAGATCTGTGGGATTTTTTTTTAAACTGGTATTTATATTCTACTAGTATTTTCAAAGACTCAGATTTTAATTTTGTTAATACTCTTATTTTTCTGTTTCATTAATTTTTGTTGTTAATCTATTATGTCTCACACTATATAAGAATAAGACTATTACATGTTATACAATATTAATATATACTGTATATCTTTTTTTTTTTTTTTTTTTTTTGAGACAAGGTTTCACTATGTATCCCATACTGGTCTTGAGCTCTCTATCCTTCCTCAGTCTCCTGAATGCCAGGATTACAGGAATGGGTTTATGTTATTCCCTTCCTTCTTATATCCTTTTATTACTCTCTTCAGGTATGTTCTGTTGCCTAGATAGATAGATAGGAAGAAAGATAGAAAGATAGATGATAGAATTTTTTTTTCAGTATTGGGGGCCTCATGAATGCTAGGCAAACACTCTTTCACTAAGCTACATCCTCAGCATCTGTTGCTCTTTTTTTCAATTTCTTTTATCTTTGTTTATTTTGTTTTATTTTTTGGTGGCACTGGGGCTTAAACTCGGCCTCATGCTTGCTAGGCAGGAGCTCTACCACTTAAGCTACTCCATCCACCAGCCCTTTTTTTTTTTTTTAATTTCTTGATTTGATAGCTTAGTACATTCATTTTAATCTTCTGTTTTCTGATTTTAAGACCACAGTTTTCACTCCAGGTATCACGCAAACTATACTGCACAAGATATATAGTCTTTTTTATTATCAAGTTTACAAAATGTTCATATTTCAAATGTCATTTCTTCTTTGAGCAATGGCTCAATACAGGTGTATTTTAGAATTTCTAAGCATGAAAACTATTTGAAGTTTTTTTTAATTAATGTCAAAATTAAGTGAATTGGGTTAATTCTTTACTAAAGAAAGTAGTTTATTAGAGCAGATACTTTGTGAGTTATTGGTACATGTTCAAGTGTTATAAATATTTAATGTGGTTTTGCAAAAGAAGTGTATAACTCCAGCATAGCATTCTATGTCAATCTAATTACATCAAATTATTAATTTTGTTATCTAGAGTGTCCACAGCCTTTTATATAGAGGTGCAGTAAATTTCTATATGATTGGATTTGTCATTTTCTCCTGAGAAATACTGAGATTTATAATCTCTCAGTATTTGCTGTCTGTATTTTAGAAGTATGTTATCAGATACATCAAAAAGAACTGTTAAAATCTTCCACTATAGCTGTGCAGATTTCTACTTCTTTTTTTTTTTTTCCTCTTTTTTGCTTTGGGTATTTCGAGGCAATATTGTTAGGCGCATACAAGTTTATAGTTACCATTTTCCTAGTGAATTAGTCCTTTAATATTGACACAAATAATCTCTATTCTTGCTTTTTACCTTACAGTCTACTTGGTGATAAATATATTTACTCTTTTAGTTAGCCCTTGCCTGGTATGTCTTACTCTCTCCTTTTACTTTCAACCCTTCAATGTCTTTTAAGTTTTAGTTGAGTCTCTTGTAAACAGTATATAGCTGGCTGTTATTCATTTATTTGTTAACTGGCATGTGTAGTCCACTTACATTGTTATAATTGCTGAAATTAAATGGATATTAGGAGCATAAAAATAAATTAATCACAATCTCTTTTATAACACACTGTCATTGGGCAGACTTGTGGCATTTTTTGGCAGTACTAAGGGTTGAACTCAGAGCCTCATGCTTGCTAGACAAACACTCTACCACTTGAGCCACTCTACCAGCACACATTTTATTTTTTAATATGTTCATAATATGAACACCTATAAACCTACTATTCAACCAGATAATTACAACAGAGAGACCAGCATATCTATGTGCTCCTCCCCATTCCATTCCCCTGCCTAGAGCAACCACCAACCTAAGTCTTGTATTTATTACTCTTTTGCTTTTAAGAAAGTTTTATTGTATATATCAGTGATTAAATAATATTGTATTTCACTTGTTCTAAAGCTTCATGAAAATTTTCTGACACTGATTATTTTATTCAGTGTGTAATTGCTACCAGTCAACTGGATTGTTCCATCTGGTTGTAGTTCACTGTCTTTCATAGTTGTATAATATTCCATTATGCAGCTATGCTCCCGTTTACTTTGTCCATTGTCTTCCCAGGAGATCTTTGGATTGTTTCCAGTTTTAGGTGTTACAAACGATAATGAACTTTTTTTCTTGGTGGTACTGGTGTTTGAATTTGGGGCCTTAGGCTTGCTAGGCAGACACTCATACCACTTGAGCCACTCCACCACCCCTTTTTTGTGTTGGATATCTTCAAGGTAGAATCTCAAGAACTATTTGCCTGGGCTGACTTCAAACCAAGATCCTCCTGATCTCTGTCTCCCAAGTAGCTAGGATTACAGGCATGAGCCACGGTCACCTGGCTATAATGAACATTTTTGTCTTCTAGTGTACGTAGGCCTGAATTTCTCTTCAGAGTGATGGCAAGGTCAGAAGGCATTTGAATATAATGTACCTTTAATAAGTAATGCTGAGCTATCTTCCAAGTAATAGTCCAACTTGTATTCCTACCAGCAATGTATAAACAGTATTCACTCCACCAATTTCTGACATTCTGAAATTGACGTCTTGAGTTTCGTTTTGCATTTTTTAACTTTTCTTTCTCTAAGCATTCTGTTTGTCTCTTATTTTCTTCTATTGAATTGATCAAGAATCTTTGTCCCTCTTTCTTCTTTTACTAATTTATAAGTTGTATATTCTATTTTTACTCTTTCAATGATTACATTCTTAATATGTATAATAAAACCCCCTTGAACTGCACAGAAGTTAAGAATGATTCAACTTCAATTACATCCACCTACTTTTATTGTTGCTAATTGGTTTTTGGTTTTGTTTTGCTTTTTTGAGACAAGGTCTTTCTGTGTAGCCCAGGCTGGCCTCGAACTCATGATTCTCCTGCCTTAGCCTCCCAAGTGCTAGGATTACTAGAGTGTACCATTTTAGCACCTGTGCTGGGACTGAACCCATGGTCTTAAGCATATGACCACCAAGCTACATCCCCAACCTCTCCTGCTTGTTATTTTAGACCCACCCTGTTTTTAATCACACCATAATTTTATGTGCAGACAGGTCATTGCTTGGATTTGCCCATGCTTACCTTTCTTCTAACACATGTTCCTTCCTTCCAGGCAGCAGCCTTCTTCTCTGGAACATAGGCTTGAGTAGTTCTTTCAGGGACGTTAGATGAGTGGTGAAGTGGCTCAAGTGGTAGAGCCCCTGCCTTGCAAGCAAGAGGCCCTGAGTTCAAACCCCAGTAACACCAAAAAAAAGAAGAAAGGGAAGTTAGGTAAGTAGTAAGCTTTTCCATTAACATAAAAATGTTATACTTTACTCTCATCCTTTTCTTGTTTGATTTTATTTGGTTTTGGTTTTGTTTTTTTGAGACAGGGTCTCACTGTGTTGCCCAGGTTGGCCTGGAAGTTAAGATCCTCCTGCCTTAACCTCCTGGGTGCTGAGATTACAGGTGTGCAGCACCACATCTGACTATTCTCATCCTGAAAAGATGATTTCTCTAGGTGTAGTCTTCTAGATTGACAGTGATCTTATCTCAACATTTTGAATAATACTTTAGCATGTCTTCTTACTTCTCTTCTTACTGCCGAAGCATTAGCAATAAGTCTGGTTGTCATTCCTTTGAAGGTAATCTGTCTTTCCTCTCTAGTTTAAAATTTTTCTCCTTGTCTTTGGTTTCCTGCATTTTTACTATGCTAGGTTCAAGTTTGAATTTCTTTTTATTTTTCTGGTTCACGACTCACAGAGCATCTGTAATTTTGGAATTGTTTTCCATCAGGTCTTGAAAACTTTCTGCCATCATTTAAATGAAGCTCTTCCCCCTTCTGGTTCTTACGCACATGCAATGCATCTTCCCTTTCAGTCTGATGTGCTCTGAATCTCTGACTTCCTATCACTTTGCCTCTCTGTGCTGCATCCTGGGCACTTTCCTCAGAGCTGTTGGCATTGCTTTCTTCAAATGCATCTCATCACACTGTTTAACTCATTGCTGAGCTTTGCATTTCAGTGACAGGGTGCGTCACTTCTAGAAACTCTGTGAGTTCAAACCCCGGTCCCACCAAAAACAAACAAACAAAAAGAATCCTATGGAAACTCTGTTTAGTTTTATTTCAAATCAACTTTTAAAAACAGTGTTACGTTGTTTTCTCCTGGTTCCAAATGTTCTTTTTGTTTTTAATAATTATTAACTTATTTTGTAGTTTGTCTGAGTCTTCTGTTATCTGAGGTTCTCAGGACTTGTGTATCTGCTGGACTTTGCTTATAGAGGATCTGACCTGTGTATATGTGTAGGTTGGCTTTGAGCCTATACTTTTTTATTCATTCTCAGCTTTGGGATTCCTGGCACCAAACTCACACCAATGGCTAAAGGGCAGTCCCACCTCCCCAGTAAAGCCTCACCCTCAATGCTTTCTAAGACAGGCAGACTTTCTTCTTTTCTCCCTGTGTCATTGGCTATATTTTTTTAAAGCAAATTATTTCTCTAATGATTCAACCTTTAAGGGTTCCAACTGTATTGGGGATTCTCTGTTCCACCTCCCTGCTTTTAATGGGCCCAAAGCATAGTCTCCTTCCTGTTTTGGTTTATTTTATTTTAGTTCTAGTTTTTTGGGTTTTTGTCATTACTGGGGTTTGAACTCAGGGCCTTGCACTTGCTAAGTAGGAGGCGCTCTCCCACTTGAGCCCTCCTTCCTGTTTTGATGCTCAGCCTAAGACAGCTACACCATGCTCCATCCTTGTTCCTTATGGCCCCTAGAGGGGCCTTTCCTTCCTGCCCCCTGAGTTCATTTCAGTGGGTGTTTGTTGCACTTTGACTACTAGTTATAAGCAGTTTAGAATGGGAGGAATTTTAAGTGATTTAGTCTGCCATATTGCCAGGAATGGAACTCATTTCCACTTAATTTTTAATATCTTCCATTTCCAAATTTTAATATCCTTCTTTACAAATGTATTTCTTTTCTTAATGTACTCTGGCATTTAAATTTGGGGTCTTCTGAATAATTATTTGTGGGTGAGTTAGCATTAGTATTGCCTCAGACGAGGTAAGTCAATTCCACAGTACATTTTAATTGCCTGAGGAGTTTTATTTATTTACTTATTTTTTAATTTTATTCATATGTGCATACAATGTTTGGGTCATTTCTCCCCCCTTCCCCCACCCCCTCCATTACCCCCCTCACCCCCCTCCCCCTCACCTCCTCACTACCCGGCAGAAACTATTTTGCCCTTATCTCTAATTTTGTTGAAGAGAGAGTATAAGCAATAATAGGAAGGAACAAGGGTTTTTGCTGGTTGAGATAAGGATAGCTATACAGGGCATTGACTCACATTGATTTCCTGTGCCATGGGTGTTACCTTCTAGATTAATTCTTCTTGAACTAACTTGTTCTCTAGTTCCTGGTCCCCTTCTCCTATTGGCCTCAGTTGCTTTAAAGTATCTGCTTTAGTTTCTCTACATTGAGGGAAACAAATGCTATCTAGTTTTTTGGGTGTCTTACCTACCCTCATACCTTCCTTGTGTGCTCTTGCTTTATCATGTGCTCAAAGTCCAATCCCCTTGTTGTGTTTGCCCTTGATCTAATGTCCACATATGAGGGAGAACATACGATTTTTGGTCTTTTGGGCCAGGCTAACCTCACTCAGAATGATGTTCTCCAGTTCTATCCATTTACCAGCGAATGATAACATTTCGTTCTTCTTCATGGCTGCATAAAATTCCATTGTGTATAGATACCACATTTTCTTGATTCATTCGTCAGTAGTGGGGCATCTTGGCTGTTTCCATAATTTGGCTATTGTGAATAGTGCTGCAATAAACATGGGTGTGCAGGTGCCTCTGGAGTAACCTGTGTCACAGTCTTTTGGGTATATCCCCAATAGTGGTATTGCTGGATCAAATGGTAGATCAATGTCTAGCTTTTTAAGTAGCTTCCAAATTTTTTTCCAGGGTGGTTGTACTAGTTTACATTCCCACCAGCAGTGTAAGAGGGTTCCTTTTTCCCCGCATCCTCACCAATACCTGTTGTTGGTGGTGTTGCTAATGATGGCTATTCTAACAGGGGTGAGGTGGAATCTTAGTGTGGTTTTAATTTGCATTTCCTTTATTGCTAGAGATGGTGGCCTGAGGAGTTTTAAAATAATTTTTAAATGTTTGGTTCCATCCATAAGGTTCTGATTTAACTGGACTCCTCAGGTGATTCTGCTGTGCAGTGACTGGGTTGGACATGAGGAGTTTTAAACTGATGAAAACAAACAAACAAGCCGTAACAATACCTGGGCTCCCCCACCCCATGTCTGATTTATTTTGCCTAGGGAGGGCTCCAGGCATCACATGTGTTTTTTTGAAGTTCCCCTGTTGATTGTAGGCAGGATGGAGAGTCAATGATTTGTGCCATCACACCTGCTCAGAAGGGGCGCCTGAAAATAGAGCACTGACATCTAGCCCCGTGGTTTCTGCAGTCACCAGAAGGGTCACCAGACACTTGGGGAGTGTTTTAATTACATGGATTCCAGGAGATTGTGATCTCATAGACTTTACAGAAGACCAGTGAATCTTTAACACCCCAGAGGACTGACTTACAAAGGCCACCAAATGTGGAAGCCCTTCAGCTAGCTCATCTTGTTTTACTAGGGCAGAAACCATCCCTGAAAGAAACGAATTTTTCTCAGGGTCCCAGAGCTGATGAGGAAAAAAACTGACTCCTGTCTTCCTTCCATCCATTTCTAAACAGAAGGCCTCCTGCCACTCTGCAGAGACCCAGGACAGAGGCAGATCATGGATTTGTGAGCAGTGACTTTGGTGGTGTTTGGCTTTGTGTATGGAGGAACATACACAAAGTGTATGGAGGACATACAGAAGTCTGCTGCCTTCCGTGTGGGGTCTTTCCAGTAGCTCAGGGCCTTGAGCAGGTCAGCCACCATGATTTGTATATAAGGGATCATAGTGTATTTATCATATGTCCACAATTCTTTACTACTCCAAGAAGTGGGGTCTCCCCTTGAGAGTGAGCTGTACTTAGCAGCTGAATGAGGGACGTGATGGCGGGGAGATGCTAAGGCTATGTCACAGAGAGACAATGAGTTAGACAGAAATGGATCAAGCCTTATTACACTGGCCAATGCTTTTCTTTCTTTTTCTTTTTCTTCTTTGGTCCTAGAGATCAAACCCAGATCCCTGTGCATACTAAGCATATGATGGACCACTGAGCTACATCCCTGACCATTCAAGAGACCTTGAGTCAGAACCTCCTAACTAAGCCATTCCTGATTGCTGACTGTCAGATGTGTGTGATATAATAAATCTTTGTTTGAAACTACTAAGTTTTGGGGTGATTTGTTACACAGTCAAGATAACTAATACAAAGATCCTTCCAAACGCACTAAAATATAGCTGCCTCGTTTATAAGTTTGCAACAGGATTCATATGCTAACATTTGTAGAATGCTTTAGTTAGACTCTGACCAAATGAACTACATATTAGATATAAAGTAGCAATCGTGTATTATTAATGTTATCAGATTGCAACACACTTCATGTTCAATTAACTGAAATGCTCTTTCCGGAGCGTGGCTTGGCTCATCTCATCCCCACTGCATACTTAGAAAAGGTCACTGTCAAGATATAAAAGTATATATGTGATTTAAATGTCTTGACTCAGTTACTAACAACCATGAGCGTGTTCTCAAATTGGAAAAGCAAGATTAATTTCAACTTGCTCTTTTTTCACACAATGCTCTTTGTTTACTTTTTGGTATTGCATTTCACTGCCATTCCGGGCGCCTGTCTTATTAAAGAGTCTGTTCATTTATCCACCTCCCGTAGTCTCACAAGCCTTACTTTGAAAAACAGACACGCCAGACTCTGCACCAAAAAAGCAAGCCATATTTTTACTAGAAAATATTTAGTGAAATGAGTTTTTATTCATGAAAATTCCACCAAGTATAAATTCCATGTCAAAAAGTAATGGGCCCTTTGTATTGCCCTTAAATAAATAAATAGCTTCTTTCCTCAAGAATTATGACTGCTTTGCATGCTCTTAAATTCAGGGCTAGTTAATGTTCTTCCAAGAAATAGAAAAAAAGCATGTGGGTAGAGATCCTACGTTGGCCCTTCCTCCGCTCACTATAATATGGGAAAACCAAGATGGTATCTTTCTAATAAAGTGACAACTACAGGTAGAAAATATCTGGAAAATACAAAAGACACACACAAAAAAAGATGGAGGTCGTGAGACTAAGAGAAAGTGAAATATTTATCAAACACCCTTTACTGATGTAACATATAAACATCTTTATGTGTAATTTACTTTCTCTAACATGGTTTGATATATTTAGAGACATGAAGGTGTATTTATTTCAATGAGAGAGAAAATTGTTTTGTTTTTATTTCTTTTCCCAATTGGAGAGGAAAAATACAAAAAGTTCCCTAGTGGAGGGGGGAAAAAAAACGTAAAACATATTTAGTCAATGGTTTTGTTTCCTATCCATTTTCACATGGTACATAAAGAGTTTTATTCCTTTCATTCCCCTCTGCCCAACTCCTTCCTTGTCTCCAACTCAGAATTATCACACAACCAAGGTGCGTGCTGCCTGTAAGCCCAACCCAGTGAGAAAGGGCTGAACTCCTAGTTAATCAATATCACAAATTGACCAAGACAGAAGACCCTTCTGTGTAAGGTAAGGCAGGAATCAGAAAGCAAAAGGGCTGGGGGTAAGGCTGGCTTTGACCCCTCTGAGTGGCACCTTCCTGCAGGGGACCATTGTGCTGGGCTGGTAGCCCCCTCCATCCACAACTCTCCTGGGGTTAGTGTGGGTGTGGTAGGTGCCCCAGAGGAGCCTCAGAAATTCAACAAGAAGTTGTCATTCTCATTAAAAAGATCCCAGGGCTGCTCTCCCGTGTCTGTTAAAGCTGTTTAACTGCTGTTTGCCATTCTGTCATCGTTATTCTTATACATGGAGGTAAATATTTTATTAAACATTTTCACTGCTTGGCAGATAGGAAGCCCTTTGCCGCCTAGGCCTGGCTGTCGCCCAGCACTGCCTGGGAGGGCGGGAGAACAGTGGGCTGCTTGAAGGCACCCTGACTTCACAGGAATAGCACAGGACCCACCATTCTACCCCATTCTTTCCACCTGGAAGCTATTTTCTCCTCTGGCCTCTCAGGCTTAATCTTCCATTTCTTCTTTTTTAATCAGTCACCAACTTACTCTTGATGAAAGGTGCTGGGTCCCCAGAAGAAAATAGCTATGCCTTTTAACTCCACCTGGAAGTGGTTGACACGGTGCCACTGTCACCTTCCCTTATGTCTCTCCTCCGACCTTAGAGCTTGCCCCATCTCCACTGAGACCTGCCCTGCCCAATGGAAATCTAAATATCACAGCTGGAAATCCCCCATCCGGCCCCCTCATGCACTCTGCAAATTATGCCTGCGACCTTCCAACATTCTCACGGTTGTGCCCACTGCCCCACCTCATAGCCCCATGGCCTTGCTGAGCTGCCAGCAACAGGCTCACCAACCCACAAACCATACCTTAATCTTCGCTTTTTGTCATTTGCATAGTGTAGGAGGCCAAAGCAGCAAAAAGTATCATGACTGTAGTGTCGTCCCAGCCTATGTTTGGGTCTTCAGGAGACCAACTCCACAAGATCTATTTTTGTGTGAGAAATGCCCACTTTGGAGGACCATGGGTATGAGCGCCCTCTTCTGGTGAACAGAGGAAACGCCTTCTTGCTCTGTAGTTCCCTCTACCGGCGGAGCAGAGAAGCAGGGTCTTCCTTTACAGCCCCTCAATTTTGGAGCTCAAGACTGTGCTAGAAAGTTGAGACCAAATGCTCACAAATCTAGAAGTTTCCTGGAGTTGGCACCAAGACCCACCACAATAGCCCACACTGCAGTTTCTACAATTACCAATCAGCTAACTCCAAGTGACTTAAAAAACTAATTAAAGGAAAGGAAGGAGGGGGCGCAGGGAAAGGCTATAATCTCTGAAGAGGGAATTCAAATAGAATCAAATCAAATAGATCAGAATCAAATCTACTTAGCCACACATGGTATTGACACACATAGAGGGACCAAGGGGACAAAAAGAAAGAAAAAGAAGTATTAAATATAAGGATAACAAAGGGTAGACTACCATGCAAATTGCTGAGCAAGACATTCGTGCTAAAAATAACACTGATTGAAGAGGGCATAAGAAATAAAAGTGTGGCTGTGCCCATGGGTGGGAGGAACAAGAGGCTCTGCGCACCAACAACCAGAATTAGAATGAGATGAAGAAAGGACCATCATCTACGAGGAATAGGAGTGAACATGCAAATAACTAGAAGTGAACTAGAAAATTAATTTTATCCCCATCCTCTGACTTCTGTGGGTCTCAAGATGCTAAAGCCTCCCTCAAAACAGTGACTGGCCACTCTCAGTTCTGAGCAGATCCTCGAGACCCCATCACCTACTCAGCTAATGTCACATGAGAAAGAAGGGCAAGCCCTGGTTTTATATCTACTAGTCTGGGTCACATATAATCATGAGTATTCGAGAAAAAAAAAAATCAATTGCCCAAGTGGCTGATGGGAAGGCCTGGCCCGACAGAAGCCGTTCATGAGAAACATTCAGGGGGGGTTAGCTGATCACAAGCTTGATGCGATCCCACAGTGAGAAGAGGCAGCCGAGAACCCTAATGCAATCTTCAGCTCTATTAATAGCACAGCAGAGTGTGGAAGGAGAGAAGCAATAATCCCAGTGCGTGCTGGCGGGTCAGGCCACATGCAGTTTTATGCTCAGTCCTGCGGGCTATATTTTAAGAGAGGTGCTGGCAAATTCAAGCCTGTTCAGATGAGCATGAAAAGAATTGTATGTCAGTATTTAGACAGCACCACAATGGGCTTTAAAAACCTTTTCACAATTGGCAAGATCAGAATGATTATTGCACCCAAGCCATGGAGTCTCAGGAGCCAGGGCCAAGAATCAAGTTTCTGGCGTTTACTTAACCTCCTTGAGCTTTGAAGTCCCCTCTCTATATAAAGGGACTAATACTTTAACCAAGCATCATTTGAAGGATAGAGTGTTAGTTGGGCTGGTGCGCATTGAGTTTCCAGGGAGGATCTGCTCTGTGCCAGACAGTGGGGACACAGAGGAACACAGTGTATCTGTTTTTGAGAAGTCTGAAGTCCAATAGGACAGACAGGCCCATAAGCAGGTATTTCCCCTATAGTGTGACAGATAGTGATAGATACATGCATTGATTTGCAATTAATTCCTTAAAGGAAAGAGTGACAAGAGAGAAAAACTGAGTTCTTGGGGGAATAAGCACTTTCAAGTGTAGAAGGAAGAAAAGGAATTACCAGAGGTCAGGGAGGAGAGACCACAAGTGAGAAGAGATTAGCACCCAGCAAGTTCACAGAAGACAGCCGAGGGGTTTCAGCGGTGTCATCTGCCACTGAGAAGTTGAGAAGGAAGGCTGAAACATCTGTAGACCATTCACTGTATGTGGAGATTGTGAATTCATCTCTAGTGATCAGAAAAAGCCCTTTCAGGAAAATGACAAAGACAGAGTTGGACTTCATTCAGGAAGATGATGGAAGGGTGCATTTGTTGGACACCCACCCCATACCTAGAAGCAAAGATTTTGTTGGAACCCACCTCAATACCAGTTAGTGACTAAAGACCCGACACCTCTATGTCCACTAGAGAATAGTGGACGGCCATTATGTGAACTTTGCAACTCAGTGAGGCAGACAGGATGGTGGGCTCTATGGCCAGCTATTCTGACTCTGATGATGCTCCTTCTGGTGACCTGTGAAGGCCAGAATGACATTCTGGTCAACCTCATCCTGTTCTCCTTCCTTCCCTTGATTCTTGGGCAGTTTTCTTTCCCAGAAACACTCCAAGTCACAATTCTTGTCTTAACATCCCTCATGTTTGCTCCAATTTTGTTATTTACAGGTGAAATTAATATTACCCCTTACCCTGCTCACATTCCAGACCCAACACTCATTTTTTCATGAGTGGGTTTGTGTTTGGTTGATTAGATATTCATGTGTAATGCACGAGGACAAGAGCTGTAATGCAGAGAAATCATTATGGAGAACACAGTCATACAAACTCTGGGGTTGGCTTTTCTTCTTTTCTTTGTAGGGGTGGGTGGGTCAGCAGGTTGGTAAAGGCATTCAGATTACTTGCAGATGAGTGAAACTTTCTCCTTACCAAACTGATGCCTGAAGCAAATTAGGGGGAATGAAAACAAAAGGCCCTGGCCAGCACATCCTCTGGGAGTCCTCCATTTGCATCGTGAGTTCCTCACTGGCTTCTGCCATCCAGTCTCTGGTCCTGAATTTCCCTGGCTATGTTGGTTTCCCTCACAGGTTGGATTTTCACAAAGGGACTCACCTCCTCCACTAGCTTTTCTGACATGCCTTCTCAGCTTCCCCCTAACAAGTAGCCAGAGAGGTCTTTGCAGGATGGAAGCAGATCCACTGGTGGCTTCCAGCTGCATGGAACCCCTTGGCTGGGACGGCATGCCAAATCATCTCCTGGCCTTTCTCAAAGGAAATGAGTTACTTCCATCTTCTAGCCTTTGCCTATGCTACTCCTCCTGCCTGGAATGTTCTTTCTCCACTCCCTGTACAGGTGTCTCCTTATCCTTAACTGAACTCTTAGTTCAAATATGACCTCCTCCCCAAGGCCTTTTCTAACCGCCCCCCCCCCCCCCCCCCGCCTAAATTTGCCTTTCCATCCATTGCTTTCTAGTAATCTCTGTATCTATTTCCTGCCGGGCCTCAACATCATGCTAAATTATCTCATTTTTTTACTAGTGAATTATCTGGGAACCAGGGCCTCATCTGTCTTATTCAGTGCTGTCTCTGACTTCCAGAACAATGCTTTCACGTAGTAGGAGGTCAACAAGTATTTGTGGGATGAATGAACCTTAAATTTCTATAATTTGCTTCCAAAGGGCAGCTCTATTTTAAGAAAACCCAACATTAAAATATCAACTGAGAAAGGAGATACATTAAAGAGGTGGTTATTGAAATTACAAGGTGGACTCTCTGACGTAGAAAGTTCCTTCCTATCTTTAGCAACTGTCCATAAAGTCTTTGCAAGGGAAGCCAAACACCCAAATCTAAAACATCCCCCATCCAGCCTCAAATCATTTCCTATCATGTGATCCTATTTTTGTTCTTCCTAGCACTTCTCACTCTCTGAAATTATAGTGTTAATTTATGTTTTTTTGTTAACTGCCTGCTTCCCACTCCCATCCACATGAGCAGAGACCTCACCCCTCTTGTTCTGCACAATAACACCAAGTGAGTATCCAAAAAACATTTATTGAACATGTGAATTTTAAATGCTGAGACAAAAATGAAATGAAGGTGCAAATATGAATACGTTCACAAAACAAACTTGTTTGTTTTATTTTTATTTTTAAGAGATAGGGTCTTGCTGTGTAATCCAGGCTGACCTTAAACTAATGATCCTCACATCTCAGCCTCCCCAGTTCTGGGATAACAGACATGTGCCACTACATCCAGCTGCAGAGAACTTTTGAGCTGCTACATGCAGGGTAGTTGACAGCCCAATGTGTGTGTGGCAGGCTGGGGGGGTGGCGCTAGGCAGGAATTAATCCAATTTGCCACCCGATTCCCACTTGCCTTCAGGAGTCATCACAGATTAGACAGGAAAGTGGGACTCAGGCACAGGATTCAGGACACAGAGGACCTCACAGGTGATCAGAATCAGCCTGCAAAGCTGAACCTTCAGGGCAAGCCAGCTGTGTCTGGATGTCTCAGGTCATCAGCAGGAGGATGTCAGTCATGGTCCCCTGAGGTCCACTGTGAGCTGTGAGGGTAACTGAGACCATCGCATGCCTGCTCTGGGAGGACTTTGGTTGCTTTATTTGATTCTAAGGCTGGAGGAAGATGATCTTGACTTAGGCCAATTCCAGTCAGCACCACTCTTGAGAAAACATTGTGTTAGCTACAGTGGGTAGAAGAGAGGTGAGAGGCATGCCACCACCTGTCCCCAAGCTAAAGACTGCTGCAGGAGATCAGGAGACAGCAAATATGGCTTCCAAATAGGATGGAGGCTTCAGATAGCAGGGAACAGGGGATAGCAGCCAGAAGTTACAGACAAAGGATGTGGAGAACCTCTGCTGAGGTGGCTAACATAGAGGGCCTTGCAGTGGCAGGTGGGGGATCCTGGGGAGCTCCATCACCTGGAGGCAGGTAAAATCTGCAGGTAGGTGCAAGAAAAGCAATGTATTATAAAAGTTCCAGTAAAGCCCCTCAGAACTGGTCCCTGAAGCCAGCAGCTGGAGTCGTAGACTGCCAACAAAAGAGAGGTGGTTTTCCTACTGAACAACTGCAGGGAAAGTTCACAGCATGACCAGAAGGGAAGGGAAAGTTGGGCAGACAAGACCAGAGCAGTGGTGGAAGAGAGGGCCAGAGAGGTGTCCTGGGCCATGATTGAACAAAAACAATAAATGATTCTTGTGTTGGGGGGGTTACTTATAAAAGCAAAAGGAAGATTTTTGTTTGGTCTTTATGGTGGTAATTAGAGGTGTTAACTTGACTAGATTAAGGAACACATAGAAACCTGGTAAGGCACTGTTTGAGGTGCATTTCTCTAAGTGCTAGTTAGAGACTTACAGGAAGTTAGCTTGTGAGTCTGGGTGGACCAAGTGTAAAAACCCACCTTCAATTGGGGTACCATCCATTCATCTCAGAGTCCAGAGAGGAAAACACAGGTGAATTCATCTTTTCTCTGAGAGTGGGTTGTATTTTTTTCTGCTTCATCTGAACTGCATCAGAACTCTAGATTGTCTAGCTTTTGGACATGACTTATACCAGTGCCCCATCATTCCCCCAAGCTCTTAACATTTCAGACCAAGAGTCACATGGTCAGTTTTTCTGGTGGAAAGGCTTTCAGAGGCCTACAGATTTAGATGGAACCAAGCTATCAGCACCCCAGGATCTCTCCAGACTGCACATAGCCTGTTGTGGGATTTCCCAACCTCCATAATCACACAACCCAATTCTCCTAATCAAACTGGTTCTGAAATTCATCTGGAGCATACCAGTGTTCATAGCAGAGCTGCTGACAATAGCCAAACAGTGGAAACTACCCAAGTGCCCATCAACAGATGAGTGTGGATAAACAAATATATGTTTGTGGTGTGAACATACAGTGTAATATTATCCAGCCATAAAAAAGGAATGAAGAAGTGACACAGGTTACAATGTAGGGAAACCTCCAGGACATTGTGCCTAGTGAAACGAGCCAAAAACAAAAGGCCAATACTGCATGATCCCACTATGTGGGGTGCCTAGAGTAGTCAAATTCATATTGGCACACTGTAGAGTGGTAGTTGCCAGAGGATTCTGGAAGGGGTAAGAGTTATTGTTTAATGAATACAGTGTTTCAGTTTGAGACTCAAAACAATTTTGGTGGCAGGAACCTGTAATCCTAGCTATTCAAGAGGTAGACATCAGGAGGATCATGGTTCAAGGTCAGCCCTGGCCTTGAGACTCCAGCTGAACTAATGGCTAGGTATGGTGGAACATGCCTGTCATTGCAGCTACAAATAGGAGGGAGGATCACAGTCCAGGTTTTCCCAGGCACACACATGAGACCCCATCTTAAAAATAAGCAACACATAGGGATGGTGGAGTGGTTCAAGTGGTGGGGCACCTGCCTACCAAGCATGAGGCCCTCTGTTCAAACCCCAGAACCACCAAAAAAAAAAAGTTAAAATGGTAAATTTTATACTGTGTATATTTTGCCATAATAAAACAAGTTATTTATTTTTCCACAAGTGTGGAACTCAAGAATATTCAAGACATTTCTGAAAAGGAAGAGATTAAATCCTACCAGATACTAATGCAGATGATAAAACCGTGAGAATTAAAACAGGGTGGCCCTTGCACCCAATGACACAGACAGAACATGACGCACAAAGTCCAGAAATAAGCCAAACTATTGAAGAGTTCCATGTGTGGAAAGGTGGCAGTTGGGGACAGTTGGAGAAAGGATTCTGGGAATAACAGGAGCCATCCTGTTATAAAAGGAAGTTGGATCCTTCTCTCTCTTAGAGCAGAAAGAATTTCAGATGGAGACAAGACTTTAAGGGTAAAAGCACAACTCAAGTGCTACAAGTCTCTCCTTCCCAGAGGTGAGCACAGCCTGCTGTCACTTCCGGCCAGTCCTGTACTTTCTCTGTGCCTGTCTCATGGGGGAATGGGAGATGATGTGTACTGTAAGAATTAATACATGTAAAGTGCCTACCCAAAGGACTCAGTGACCATTCTGCACCAAGACCATCATCACCATCATCAAAAAGGAAGACATTTTATAAACTGATAGAGGAAAAAAATCAAGATACATTATTAAGTGAAAAAAAGGCAAACTACAGAGCAACACGTACAATGTGTCCTTGTTGGTTTAAAAAAGAGAAGCAGGCCAGTGGGAGGCTGAGATCAAGAGGATCATGGTTCTAGGCCAGCCTGAAAAAACAGTTCTTGAAACCCCATCTCCGAAATAATGAGAGCAAAATGACTGGAGCTATGGCTCAAGTGGTGGAGTGCCTATTTCGCCAGCATGAAGCCCTGAGTTCAGATCCCAGTTCTGCCAAAAAATAAGTAAATGGGAGGAGGTAGAAAATTTACACACACACACATCTACATGTGTTTACCAGTGTATAGTCTCTCTCTCTCTCTCTCTCTCTCATACACACACACACACACACACACACACACACACACACACTAAACATCTCTGGTCAGACCGCTGCACTGCACAATTGCAGCAGGCACAATCTCATTGTACTCCATGTCAATAGCATCGCAGAGGCTCGATCTAAAAGGTGTCCATTAGGAGTTATGCAACATAGGGAGCCTGCTGTGTGCCTCCCCTGCAACATCCCCTATCACCCCCACTTTCTTTTCTTTTCTTTTTTTTTTTTTGGTGGCACTGGGGTTTGAACTCAGGGCCTCATGCTTGCTAGGCAGGCCCTCTACCACTTGAGTCACTCCACCAGCCCCCCACTTTCTTTGTTCATAATTTCATCTGTTAATGAGTACAAGCTACATGAATAGTATACTGAATAGCTGAGTGTACCATAACTTATGCACCCACTTCCTTACTTCTAGATGTTTCTGTGGAAACATCTTATACTTGCTAGCATTAACAATGCTGCAGAGAACTTTTTTTTTTTTTTTTTTTTGGTGGTACTGGGGTTTGAACTCAGGCTCTACAACTAGCTATGCAGGCACTCTACCTCTTGAACCATGCCTGTAGCCTGAGAACATGAGAACATCTTTCTTAAGTCTTAATTTGTCATGAAACTAAAATTACAAAATTCTTTGCTGCCTGGTGTTAGTGTGTCAACCTGCCTGCTTACTCGTCCTCTCTTGGCTGTGCATCTGCTGACCTGTGGTACTGACCTTGGTGCCTCTCTTAGTCACTCTGTTCTCGTCAGGGACTTGAGGATGTCACGAAGCAGGCTGAGTGCTCCTGGCAAACTGGCCTATCTGCCTTTGCTTGGGTAAAATGAGTTCTACCCAACTGTGTCCTGCCCCTCTTCACTTTGCCAAATTATGGCTGCATTTCAGTGCACCTCTGTCCCAGGGTGCTTTCAGCAGAAGTGGTCCTTCTGCTTCTGGGCCATTCTGAGGGCATGGATGCTCCCAGGTTGTTCTTAGCCACTGAGCTTCTACTGAATCTCCTCTCCCTTCTTGGAGAATGGAACTGCGGTTTATCCATCTCTGACTTCTCTGTGGCACCTAACCCTGTGTCTTATTCAAAAGTGCACCATGCATACTCTCTAACAGAAGTCAGTGGTGTCAAACCATCTTGTAATCAAGCCTAACTAAAGAACTGGGTGACCTTGGACAAGACATTATACCTTTCTAAGCCTCAGTCTTCTCCATTATCTAAAAGAAATGCAAGTATCTACCTGATAGAATGTTTAGGATAAAAGGAGGCATATATGTCTATGTTCTTAACCCTATCAGACCTAATTTCTGACCAAGTATTTCATAATGGCTTCCTCTACTATACTGAAATAAAGGTCATAGATGATATACCTACAAACATAGTTTCTCAAAGGAAAAGTAAAAATAATGTCCAAGGTATAACACAAAGGACAAATAAACATATACAGACTTGTATTTCTGTCTATGATCGCCCTGGCATGATTCCACTAGAAGACACAGAGCAGGAATAAGATGACAGCAGCTAATTATAATGAACATATTAATTTGGATTTAGAACATAAGAAAATCAAGGAGCAGAGGCATGGTGTTCACCACAATGAAATAACACCAGGATAAATGATAGCCCGCAGGACTTGTTTGCATATGATAAGAAACAGAGGGATATAATCTTAATTGAAGGAAGAATATTATACCAAGATGAATTAAAGATCATCAAAGTAGAGACATTGAAGAAGACATTCTCACAAATAAACTGGGCCTTATTAAGAAGTAAAGCATTAAAATAATCCCCTCTGCTCAATAAAGTATGATATTCAGTCTCTGAATGTCCCAGGGGACATTCAAAAGTCATATGAGACACAGGACAATTATTCTTTGAGAGGACTTTTTGGTCTAGCATGCCTGACTCCCTACTAAATGCCATCCATAATGACAACCCAAACAATTCCTTTGAATTTTCAAAACGCCACTGAAGGGCAGTAACAGCTTCCCTCAAAAACCACAGATACATGCGAAAGCGATTTGAAAAGTTAAAAGCATTTTTCAAATGCATAGTAATATTAATCTACAAAAATTGCAGTAGATTTTCAGTGGATACTGTATATTGGCAGTATTTCAATGAAGACTGAATTATAAAACGTGAGTCTTTTCTTTTTTTATAAACCAATTTCTAACTCTGGAAACATGGCAAGATCGATATGTTTATTGAAAATAACTAAAAATTCTGGATTAAGAATAATTTCTTAAGAGCATTAATGAATTGGCAATAAAGTTAAGAAGCCTAAGCCAGGGATCAAGTTGGGTCGTGCAGATGTGGATGTAGAGCTCTGTGTTCCAAGGGTATTTACTGAGCTTGATGAACTTGAACTTTTTGGTGTTCATGACCTCACAAGATTTGAATAAGGAGACAAAGCCCAAGGTCTGCTCAAGATGAGGAGTTCAATAAGCTGTCTTCCAGCAAAAGATGGAACATCTCCGAAGGCTATACCCTCTTGTAAGGGTGAATTTAGAAATGCCTCCTGTGCGTTATTAGATATCACAAACAAAATTTTCCTCAAATTTGTGGCAGTGAGTTTAAGGCGTGTGTGTCTGTGTGTCTGCATCTGTAGACACATGTGCCAGGAATTACCACAAAACCACAAGTTGTCCATGACATGGACAAAAAGTCCACTCTGTGGGTGGTCTGGATACCCCAAGTAGAGAATGTAACTGGAGTGATCCAGGGAACAGAAGAAACACCTCCAGAACCTGGCAGAAGCAAAAGTAGATTCTCTTTAAAGGAAGCCAAATTTATCCCAGACCTCAAAGTATCCCACATATAAAACATCAAGGAACATCATCAAAGTTAAATGGCAGAGAGAGAGAGAGAGAGAGAGAGAGAGAAATTAACACAATGGAATAAGGCACTTAAGAGCCGAGAAGAAGCACAGAGAGCTGGAAGATCCTGGAGTAATAAGATGCAGATGATAAAGTAACCTTGATAATATGTTTAATAAAAAAAAGCCCATTCATGAAAGTGTATGAAAGAAAAAGAAGCTATAAAATCATTAAGTGAATTTTAAAAAGGACTAGGAAAAAAAATGCAGGAGACAGATTTCCTACAACAATGACATAAAATAATAAAAATACATTATCTATCTATCTCTCTGTCTGTCTAGATGTGTATCTACCCATCTCCATCCCAATGAAATTGCAGAGCACCAAAGACAAAGGCAATATCTTAAGAAGAGCAAGAGAGAGAAGATGGATCATTTTTAAAGGAGCTATAAACAACTTACTACAGTTGAAATCAAAAGATGATAAAATTCTAATTGCAATATAGCATATATCTTCAATATAGGAGAAAATGACTGTCACTTTCAGTTCTAAACCAAATGTTTATCTGAAAAGTCATTTTCAGATAAACAAAAACTGAGAGATTTTGGTTCTGGTGGAAGGAAAATTTGTTCAAGTGAAAGCATGAGGAGCAAGAGAGAAGAAAGCCCACCCAAAGTGAAAACAGCCGAAATAGCGGGTGTATAAATCAGCCTTAATAAAAGATTTGTGGGATTTTAAGAGAAAAAGCTTGATAGACTTAAATGCACAACAATAGTAGCATATAAAGCAGGAGGGTACAAATGGAAGTTGTAAGGTTTTTATATTTTTCAAAAGAAGGCTAACTTTGGTTTTGTGAGTTATTTGCTATTTCTAGAAGAACCACTCAGAGACCAGAAACAGTTCTTAGCCAATGGAGGAAAAAAATGGAAATGGAAAGAAACAAATCAATTTAAAAGAAGGCTGACAAATATAGAGAGACTGGAGCTTGTGGGAAAATAAAACAAAAACATGATAGTTATAAGCCTAGAAATTCTTATACTTATGACAAATAAATTAATTAAATTATGCAGCTAACATGTGAAGCTTGTCAAAATGGATTGTTTTATCTTATTTTATTGCAGTACAGGAGTTTGAACTCAGGGTCTATATTCAGGGTCTTGAGCTACTCTGCCAACCCTTTTTTTCTGTGAAGGGTTTTTTCAAGATAGGGTCTCACGAACTATTTGCCGGGGCTGACTTCGAGCCGCAGTCCTCCTGATCTCTGCCTCCTGAGTAGCTAGGAATGCAGGCATGAGCCACAGGTGCCCGGCTAAAAGGGATTATTTTAATTCCAATTATATGCCACTCATAAAAAAATTTTTTTGAGGCAGGGTCTCGCTATGTAGTCTATGCTTGCCTTGAACTCACAATCCTCCTTCCTCCAAGTCCCGAGTGCTGGGATTATAAGTGTACATCGCCATGCCCAGCTTTAAAAATATATATATATCTTAAACTAGAATATATAGCGCCTGAAGGTGGGAGGATGGAAGAAGATGTACTAAGAAAAGTTGTACTGGGTTTAGTTATGCTGATACCAAGCAAAATAGAGTTAAGGCATGAACCAATAATAGAGACCAAGAAGGTCACTTTGAGATGGTAAACAAATCAGCTCCCCAGAAAGACATGCTGATTTTAAATGTTGCCTGCAGTAACTTTCAGAATGTATTAAGCAAAAATGGACAATTCCCAAGTGTTCTGGTTTGAATGTGTCCCCAAAGTTCATGTGGTGAAGACTTAATCCTGCCACACCATGCAACAGTATTGAGAGGTAGGACATTTAAGAGGTGATTAGGTCATGAGTAATGCCATTGTTGCTGGAGAGGATTCCTGATGAAAGGATGAATTTAGCCTCTCTCTCTCTCTCTCTCTCTCTCTCTCTCTCTCTCTCATATGGGTGTGGTCTTTTGCCTTCCACCATAAGATGAGGCATCCAGACGCCAGCCCTCTATCTCAGACTTCAGAATCGTGGGCCAATGAATTTCTGTTCATTTTAATTACCTACTCTCAGGTATTCTGTTATAGCAGTAAAAATGAACCAAATGAACCAAAACACCAAGAAAAACGAAGAAAGCATTAGCATACCCCTTTCAGCAACTGGTAGAAAAAAAACAGGGGAAAAGAATCATCAAAAGGGACTCATAAGATTTGAACGATACATTTAATACAATTGACCTGAATGAAGGCTGTGCCAATTAAGGAAACAGATTCCAAGATGGGATTTGACATGCCGGAGACGTACTGGGGAGGCCACCATGAAGCAGGAGCAGGCAGAGAGAGTCTTGTGGCCCTAATGCCAAGATGAAAGACGTAGAAGACGGAAGGGGAACTGGGCAGGAAGAGCCTGAGACTCAGTAAGTTCTATAAATGGCACACCTTTGAAGATGCCCATTACAGGAGTCTCCTATGTCACAGGAATGGGCCTGCAGCAGGATCCTCCATGAGCTCAACAACTGGCTGGAGTAGCCCAAGGGAATGTGGTGGTGGGTCCAGAGGAGCAACAGGTAGAGCTGGCAGTCAGCTGTGCGTTCTGTGGTAGGAGAGCTGAGGTGCGCTTGGTCATGACCCCCATGGACTTGTCTAGCAAAGAGCCGAGTGTGACGTTTTCATGAGATGTGGATCACCACATCCAATAACGGCAGGAGCACTGTCTCCACAAGCACTCATTTTGGTCACAAAGCAAGTCTCACTGCACTGCTTAAGGACTGAAGTCACAGACTTCCATCTCTGACAACAAGAAAGTAGGCTAGAAATCAATAGCAAATAGTTACTAGCGCCCCCATCAACTTAGAAATTAAGAAATGTGTTTAAATAACCAGGAGGCCAAAGAAGAAAACATAGTAGAAATTACAAAACATTGAAAATGGAACTGTAATGAAAACACATGGCCAGCCACAGTGGCACACAACTGTGACAGTGACTATGACTGCCACTACTCTATAGGCTGAATCAGGAGATGAGACTCTGTCTCATACAGACAAAAATCAACAAAATAATAATGAAAATACACAGTTAAGGGCTGAAGGTGAGGCTCAAGCAGTAGAGTGACTGTTTTACATGTGTGAAACAGAGTTCAAACTCCAGTCCCGCCCCCGCCAAAACAAACAAATGACTATAATACTGAGAAAAATCTGTGGCCTAAAATGAAACAGAAACACTGCTAGACACTGGTGGGTTATGCCTATAAATCCTAGCTACTTGGGAGGCTGAGATTGGGAGAATCATGGTTTGAGGCCAGCCAGGACAGAGAGTTCAAAAGACCCCCATCTCAACTATCAGCTGGATGTGTTGGCACAAGCCTGTCATCCCAAGCTATGCAGGAAGCTGAGATCAGGAGGATCACAGTTTCAGGCCAGCCCAAGCCAAAAAAAAAAAAAAATGTTCAGGAGAGCCCATCTCAATGGGAAAAAAGCTGACATGGTACTGCACACCTGTCATCCCAGCTACAGTGGGAAACTAGTAAGAGGATTACGGTCCAGGCAGGCCAGGGCAAAAAGCAAGACCCTATCTCCAAAATAACCAGAAAAGGACTGGCGGTGTGGTGCAAGCACGCCTGTCTAGCAAGTGCGAAGCCCTGAGTTCAAGTCCCAGGACCACCACAAAAAAAGTAGGGAAAGGAATCATCAAAATAAGAGTCTGGTTTAGCTTGGCACTGGTGGCTCACGCCTGTAATCCTAGCTATGCAAGAGGCAGAGATCATGAGGATCGTGGTTCAAAGCCAGCCTAGGCTAATAATTCATGAGGCCCTACCTCAAAAAAACCCCCTTCACAAAAAAGGGCTGGTGGAGTGGTTCAATGGGTAAGCCCGGAGTTCAAACCCCAGCATAAGCAAAAAAAAAAAAGATAAGAGTGGGAACTAATGAAATGAAAAATGAACAAAGTCAAATGTTTGTACTTTGAAAAGACTAATAAAAAGGGCAAACTTGTGGTAAGACTGACCAAGAAATAAAGAGAAAACATGTATCAAGAATGATATAGAGGCTGCAGGCATGAAACAAGAGGACATTGTCAAACTTTTCTATGTCACTAAATTTGAAATCTTATAAGAAAACAAACATACTCTCATGAAAATCTAACTGACCCAAATAGAAACCCCAAACAACCCTACCATCATGAAAAAATAATTGAATGTGTAAATTAAAACTCTCATACATGGTACACACCAGGCCCTATTGGCATTCCTAGCAAGTCCCAGCCATCTAGAGAATAAATAATTGTCATCTATTTCAGAGAATAAAACAGAGGTCCATTCCCCTCAATTCATTTTATGTATCTAGCATTAACTTGGTACCCAAACCTGAAAGGAGGAGACAGAAAAAAATGTAGGCAAGTCTCACCCATGAACATAGATTCAAAAATCATGAACAAAATTTTAGCATTTTTAATCACCAAATATGAAAAAGGACAATACATTTTGAGGAAATCAAAATTAGTTTAATATTTGAAAGTATTGATGTAAATGTTCCACTTTAACATAAGCAATAAAATAGAAAAATCTTGATCATTATTTATAAGTACACAAAAAGAATTCAATAAAACTCAAAATCCATTCTTGATTAAAGAAAAAAAAGAGAAAACTAAGAATACAACATATCCCCCAGTACAAAAGTAATAAAAATAAATCATTAAAAAAAGAAAACTAAGAATAGGACATTTTCTTAACATGATAAAGGTTGTGTATAAAAAACACTATCCTGGAGGTCCTAACCAATGCAACAAAGCAAGAAAAAGAAATGAATGAAATAAGCATTGTAAGGAAGAAGGTATCAATATTGCAGATGCATTGCGTACACAGAAAATCCAAAGAAGTTTATGAAAGATCAAAGTCAATGTAACAAAGTTTCTAGGTACACAGTAAGTATTACAAAATCCAATTGAATTCCTTTTTCTTTTTGGCAGTTTTTAACACTCCTGGTGATCCTATCGTGCAGCCCATTGTGAGAATCAGTGGTTTAGGGGTTGCAATTTCTATACATTGGTCTGCGATGAGAATGTATTCTTTCTTTCAGACATTCAGACTATGGGATTTAAGCTTGTCTTTTCTGTCAAAGTAATGGTAGGTTGAATAAACCACTGCCATTCTAGGACAAGCAAACATTTTAGCTAATATAGGTTTCCAGGTACTGGGACCTTAAGACTCATTTCTTTGTCAAGTTGTCCGTTTCTCCCATATCCTGTTCTCTCAAGGATTCTCAGGTGCATGACTCTTGTCACACAAGCCATGATACAAGTAAATTATCAGTAATCTCCCACCCAGGGTTCCTGAAATCTTAAATTTTATGTCAAACCCTCCCCTACCCTGAATAATAGCCAATCACAAAGCATTGTGAACCCAAGCATAGGCTAATCCACTCAAGGGGATAAAACCCAAGCAGACTTCCCACTCGGTGTGCTTGCTTACCAGACTTCTTGTTGGTTGCATACCCTTCTGCAGAAGTAAAGCTGTTTGCATTGCGGAATGATTCTGGAACATTATTTTGGATGTGGTCAGAAAACCCACAGTAACTAAAAGAAAATCGTGGCTTTATCTCTCTGAACTCTCTGGTCTTAGGTAAGTTATTAAATATTGCTGTGCCCTTTTTCTTTATTTTTAAAATCAAGGAAATAGTCTGTAGGATTAAATGAAGTGACTTGTAAAGTATGCAGTACTTAACATTCCATTCATGTCATTTGCTGCAACAATAATAATGTCAATTATCACTATTTTATTTAAAAGCTTTTTCTGCCCACATCCAATCCCTCTCCTTTGGATGACCCCACCTTGATTTCCTTGGGAAAGCACCCTCTCATGTTTGGTCCCCGTGGTTCAGTTGGAACTGACCACCCAGACCTGATCTCAGGACTGAGGAATTGACGCAGACCTGGCCACTCAACTTCCTGGACCCGGCAAATGGTTCAGGCATGCGCCCAGGACCCATAAGAGACCAACAGGATGCCACTCTGAATGGCTTGTTGGTACTTTTGAGAAAAATGAGCTGCCTTTGCTGGGAATTGAAACTGCTGGCTATAAAATTAAAATAATTCTGGAGCTCTGGAGTAAGAAGCCAACAGAAACAGAGAAACAAAAACTGGAGATTGAGTCCTAATACCATGATTTCAACCTCTGGATCCAGCCCTGCCTGAAGCTTTCCCGCTGTCTGGTCTTGGTTACATGGCCTCAAGCTGAGATTTCTCATATGTGCAACAAGGACAACAAAAAGTCCTAGCTAATTCAGGGATAATTATTGTATCAGCTGAGTGATGGAGGCTAAAATAAATGTGGGTATTTAGACTGCACTTCTCTGTCAGGGTGCAGATACAGTGAGATGTTTAAAACACTTTCTTCCTTTTTCCATGCTAGGTTTGAAGCTGAAGTGCAGGGGAGATGTCTTCACACTGAAAGAGAGAGAGGGAGAGAGAGTCATGGTTTACCTTGGTGCCAACATAGTCATTCTTCACTGTGGGGTGGGCTCTGTACCGAAGGTCATGAGCAGCTCATCTCAGGGATGACAATAACAACAAGAGTTATAGGTTCTAGAATACATTGCATCCCAGGTTTATGAAGCCCTGGGCAGCAAAATTAAATCTGACATTTAATCAGGGTGACAAAACACTCTGTATCCTTTCTGAAAGGAGAAGCCAGCCAGACACTTGGAGGTTCTCTCTTCCTGATTGTTGGAGTCACCACCTACTCCAGGAGATCCTTGTCTTAGGGGACCAATGCAGCTTTTGGGAAAATGGTACAATTTACACAGGAGCTCAATAGCTGTGGGCTCAACCCCAACCCTAGGTTCAATATCTTGGCCCCATGGTTATGTCACCTTCACCTACTCGCCAGCCAGGGTCAGCGGAAATGTTACCCCTCACTGCTGTTTGAAGGTTGGACTTCAGAATCAGCATGTATGTTGATTAGACCACTTTGTCCTTTTATAGGAATGGAACAGCTGGCGTTAAGGTCATCACAAAGGTCGTATATTTCCATCTGTCGTGCCACATTCAGGCAGCAGAGACAATGAGAGCATTGTCATTCATGACAGATGCAAGACATATGTAAATACCTGCACTGCTTAGCACCCTGGCTCCTGCCTTCACTACAAAGGTGACCATTACACCATCGGTGCCACTGAGCAAGGTCACCCCCAGAGAAGGAAAATGAAAAGGAATTATTTCTCCTTGATAAGTTTGAAGCTGTAATAAATCAGAATTTAGATCTTTGGTGAATAATTCATGTTTATCTAAAAGAAAAAAAAATGACTTTCATTATATTTCATCTTTATTATTGAGTTCTAGAAACTGATTCCTGGGTTAGATCTTCCAGAAATCTAGTCTCCTTCCACAGTCCCTTCCCTCCCCTCCCTGCTCTTCACAGAACTATGTTTGGCTCTCCCACGCTTAGCCAGGAAGGGAACAAAGACAAAGAGCAGGAGAGTCTGAGGCTGACATGGTGGCTGTGGAGCTGACTTTCCCTCAGGGCTTCTGGGCTCCTCCAGGTTCCCCTCCTGGGCTTGAAACCGCATCCTTTGGCCCATGCAATAAGGAGGACTCCTAGGTAAACTGCTATGACCCACCCTCATCAATTGGACCTCCCTCTGCCAGGTCTCAGGGCTTTCCGCACGGTCCTTTCAAAACAACCCGCTCTTCCTAGTGCTGTTTGGTAGTGCAAGTCATTGTAGCAGAGCTATGATTCCTCAGTGATTTCTCTCTTGCCAGCTCCTCCACTACAGAAGATGTTTCCTTTTCTTTCAAGCTTGAGTCAAGGTCCCAGCTGGGGAGGGGCTGGGGTAGAGCTAGTGGTGAAGCACTTGCAAGGACCTGGAGCCAGGCCATGGGTTTGATGCCCAGCGTGGCCAAAAAAATAAAAAAATCCAACCCCTGTGTCCTTGCACATATCACACACTCTTAGTGGGTGGTTTCTCTCACTTACTAGACTTGAGGTGAAGGATAACTAATGTGTCCTATGATGTTTATCTTAATTGGAGTACTTTTACATACAATAAAATTCTTTTTTATTTTTTGGTTTTTTGGCTGTACTGGGGTTTGAACTCAGGTATTTGCATTTGCTAGGCAAGCACTCTGTCACTTGAACCATGCTGAAGGACAGACTGCAGGAGGTCCCAAAAGGCGATAATTAGCCAGGGAGACACTTCTTCTTCCCAGGAAACATCTGTTTGCACCAAAGAGACACCTCCGCCCTTGGGCAATAAAAAAAGGCTATAAAAACCCAATTTCCAACCTGACCCAGGGGACCACCAGTTTCCGGGTCCCCCTGCATGCCCCCCCATGAAGCCTTTCCCTTCTCTTCTCTACAGATAAAATCTTTCTAACCTCTGCTGCTTGAGTCCACCTCTGCTTTCAATCTCAGAACAGACCAAGAACCCCAACAGCCAAAAATTCCTGCGTGTCATCTGTGTATCACTGTCTCCAGCCCTTTCTGCTTATTGGTTATTTTGGATATAGGGTCTTGCTTTTTGCCCAGGCTAACCTGAACCACAATCCTCTTATTTTACACTTCCCACCATAACTGAGATGACAGGTGCCTGTCACCATGCCCAGCTTTTTTTCTGGTGGGATGGGGTCTCCCAAACTTTTTTGGCCAGGACTGCCCTGAAACCACGGTCTCCTGATCTCAACCTTCCACACAGCTGTATGACAGGTGCATGCCACCACACTCAGCTATTGGTTGAGAAGGGATCCTTCAACCTTTTTGTCCTGGCTGGCCTCAACTCTAGATCCTGTTGATCTCAGCCTCCCAAGTAGCTAGGATTACAGGTGTGAACCATTGGCATCCAGTCATACGTTTTGATGAAAGCACATGTGGTATAATTCATACTGGACAGTGTGGTCTGTGGCAAGAAAACAGTAGAAATGAGACCAAGGCATAAATTCCAAAAGAGACCTGGCAAAGAGCTTTCATTGGGACTTCAGCCCAGTTGGCCAACTTCAGCTCCAGCCAAAGGGAAACAGCAGTGATGGAGACATTGGACTGCTGCTTGCTTAACAAAGGGAACAGTAGGTTTTTCTTGGTTTTCTGAGATGGGCTAAAGTTTGGTAATTGTTCATTGCTCATGGGCACAGTTTGAAAAGATGTTTTCCTTTTTTGTGGTCTCATACTTGGTGGGCCAACAGGCAGTCCTCTGTTCAGGAACTGCTGAGTGACAGCATCATTTGCATAAATGTACTGGCTTTGTGACAGGGCTGAAGGACAGGCAGTGCTTGAGTTGCTGGGGTTATTTAGGCTTTTTCTTTTTCTTTTTCTTTTTCAGTAACTTTTCCCCTTTGTTTTTGTCTGTCATTTGTGCAGCCATATCGAATCCCACTCATTTTAGCTTGGTCTAGTCATTAGGGGCTCCTAGTCCATAACAGTCTGACCTTGTGACCTAATCTGGTATTTTATGATAAAGCTGTTGAAAGCACTCTTTTAATGGGTAACAGGCAAAGGACCGAGAGTTTCATTTGCTTTGCCCCATTGTGATGGTCTCTGCCTGTCTTATAACTACCACCATGATCGAGAAGAACAGTTTCACCACTTCCTAGTATTTCCTTCCCTTTCTTTCTAATCACCTTCTTCCCTCACCCCCAGCCCCAGGCAGCCACTGCCCTCTTATTTTCCCTAAAGTTTAGCCGTTTCCAAAATGCCACATAAATGGATTCATTCAGCACGTAACTTTTGAGTTTGGCTTCTCTCACTTAGCATGATGCTCTTGGGAGTCATCCATGTAGCTGTGAGGAGTAGTCATTTGTTCCCGCTTATTGCTGAATGGTATTCCATGTACTCCATTGTTTGGGTGTACTGTTTATCCACTCACTAATTGAGGGGCTTTGGGATTGTTTTCAGGTTATGATAATTCTGACTAAAGCCACTATAAACATTCATGTCTTGGTCTTTTTGTGAACATGTTTTCATTTCATTTGGGTAATACTTAGGAGCAGAATTATGGGATTTCTAGGCCTCAGTATAAGAAACTACCAACTGTTCTCCACATCAGCCATACCATTTTGTGTGAAAGTCCAAGCTGCCCACATCTTTGTCAGCACTTGTTGTTATCAATTTTTTCACCGTAGCCCTTCTAATACTTATATGGTAGGGTCTTGTAGTTTTAATTTGCCTTTCCTTAATAACTAATGACACTGAGCTTCTTCTCACACTTTTATTTATCTGCTATCCACTCATCATCTTTGATGAAGTGACAATACAATCTGTGCCCAATTTTAAACTGTTTTTCTGTTTGTGTAGTTTTGAGAGTTCTTTATATAGTACGGTTCAGAGAAGTATTTTGCAAATATTTCTAATCTGTGATTTGTCTTTTCGTTCTCTTAACAGTGTCTTTCAAAGAATAGTTTTCTATTTCAAAGAAATCTAATACAGTATTTTTTTTCCTTTTATGGGTTGTGACTTTAGTTTTGTAACTTCAGAATCTTTGCCTAACCCAAAGTTGAAGTGAAATGCTCCTACATTTTCTTCTGGGCGTTCTACAGTATTGGGATTGACATTCAAGTCTATAATTCATTTTGAGTTAATTTTTATACATGGTGCACAGTACAGTACTTGGTTCACTTTTGCATGTAGGTGTCTCCTGTTTCAGCATTATTTATTGTAAAACCACCCTTCTCCATTGACTTGACTGTAATCTTTGCTAGAAATCAGTTGGCCCTATGTGTGTGGCTGTCTCTAGACCTCTTTTGACAGTGCCATACTGTCTGGGTTACTTCCACTTATAGCAATCCTTGAAATCACATAGCGTATGTGAGTCCTCCATTTTTTTCCCCATAATTCTCTTGGCTGTTTCAGATCCTTTGCCTTTCCATCTAAATTTTAGAATCATCTTGCCTATTTCTACATTGAAAAAGTCTTGCTGGACTGGGATTGCAGTGAATTGATACACTGGTTTGGGAAGAATCACCACCTTCACACTGCTGAATCTTCCAATCCATTAGTTACTGTTTATTTAGTTCTCCTTTTGAAATATCATCTATGTTTTATAATTTTTAGCAGACAGATTTTGTACCTATTTTATTAGCTTTATGCCTAAATATTTCATGTCTTTAGACATTTGCAGAGCAAGTACTCTACCACTTTCACACACTTCCAGTCCATTTTGCTCTGGTTTCTTTGGAGATGGGGCCTTGCAAACTGTTTTCCTGGGCTGGCCTTGAACCATGATCCTCCCAATCTCACCCTCCCAAGTAGCTAAGATTACAGGTGTGAGCTACCAGTACCCAGCTGATTTTTGGTTTTTGACTCAATATCTTGCAGTCTTACTAAACTCACTTATTATCTCTAGTACTTTATTTTTGCAGATTCTTTGAGATTTCTATGCAGATAATTTTGTCTTTTTTTTTTTGGTAGTACTGGGGTTTGAGCTCAGGGCCTCACTCTTGCTAGGCAGGCACTCTACACTTGAGCCACTCTGCCAGCCCTTGTTTACATTGTGTATTTTCAAGATAGGGTCTTGAGAACTATTTGCCCGGGCTGGCGTGAACCTCAGTCTTCCTGATCTCTGCCTCCTGAGTGGCTAGGATGGCACGCATGAGCTACCTGTGCCAGTTGACAATTATGTCATTTTTGAATAGAGAGTTTTATTTGTTCTTTTGCAATCCATATAGCTTTTATTTTTCTTGCCTTATTGCATTAGCTAGTAAGGTAGGCAGCAGCTCAGGGTCTCAAAGCCAGTTCTAGGCTGCCTATCTGGGATTCTTGCATGTGTATTACAGCACCTCATTTTTTGGAATGAGGGGAACACTTGCCACTTACTACTTTTATCTCAGTATTTTTGGGCCTCAGCCAAAAATGAAGACATTCTTTTAAGATGATATTACCATTTTTTTCCACAAATGAGGGAAGTTGGTTTTAGACAGTTTACATCACTTGCCCAAGGTCATATAGCTAAGAAGTAGCATGACTAAAACTCAGATCTGTCCAGATCACAGAGGATGTTCTTATTGAGTATGGTGGTGAACACCTGTAATCCAAGCACTTGGGAGGCTGAGGCAAGAGGCCAGCGTGGGCTACATAGTAGGAGCCTGTCTCAAAAACCTTTCAAGATAAACAAAAACCAACAAGGTATTCTTTCCCCTAGGCCACACCAGTACAGCTAGGAAAATTCAGTCAGCATTTTTCATGCCCCAGACTCAGGTGAAACTCAGAGGGGCAAAGTATTCTAAAATCATTTTGTCCTTCTAGAAGGACCATGGTTAATGGAGGACATGGAATGATGACAATCCTGAATCCTGAGGCAGGTGCTGAGGTCACAAGCCAAGAGTTGCTAATTATCAGCACCAGTCCCCTTGGGCACATTTGAACAAGCCAGACAGGAAGTCAGTTCTGCCAATAATAGACTCTGTTACAGTCACCAGCCTTTCCCATATGTCTGAGGGTCAAGGAGTCCAAGCCAATTTGCTTCCATGACCACTTCAGAGAACCCAGGCCCACCTGGAGATCCTTTTGCTGATGAAAAGGGTGAATAAATTTAAGATCAAAACTGATCCCATGAAAATTACAATCTGAAGTGGATAGGCAGAGTGCCATTGTCATTCATGACCTGTAGGCAGATGAAGAAATTTTAAGTTTTTGAAAAAATGAATTCTCCTAGGAGCTAGAACGTTTAAGTGAAAATGAGGGGCCTCCACCATTTCATTACCAGGCAAATACTCAAAAGAATTAAAAACAGGTGTTCAAACAAAAGCTCATACCCAAATGTTCATAGCATGGAGGTGTGGCCTAAGCGGTAGAGCACCTGCCTTGCAAGCACAAAGTCCCGAGTTCGAACCCTAGTCTCACCAAAAAAAAAAAAAAAGGATAAACAAATGTTCATAGCAGTGCTAGTTATAATAATGAAAAAGTAGAAAAAGTCTAACTGTCCATCAACAGACAAATGGATAAAAAATTGGTATATCCATATAATGAAATATTGTTTAGTCACAAGAAAAGGAACAAAGGATTGTTACATGCTACATGGATGAGCTTTGAAAACAGTATGCTAAGTTAAAGAATCCAAACATAAGGCCACATGCAGTGGTTCACACCTATAATTCCAGCTATGTGGGAGGTGAAGATAGGAGGATGGCATGGTCTGAGGCTGGATTGGGCAAAAGTGCAAGACCCTACCTGAAAAATAACTAAAGCAAAAAGAATTAGGAGCATGGCTTGAGTAGGAACAGTCTTGTTTAGCAAGCACAAGACCCTGAGTTCAAACCCAGTGCCTCCAGAAAAAAAAAAAAAAAAAGAATCCAAACACAAAAGGCCACATATTATATGAATCTATTTCTCTGACATAGCTGGAACAGGCAACTCTATAGTGTGAAAGCAGATCGTTGGTATAAAAGCCAGGGGATGGGGAGAGGAGGAGAATGGAGAAAGACTGCATAACGCCTGTGGGGTTTCCTTTTGAGCTGATGACCACATTCTAGACCTGGACAGAGGTGGTAGTTGTGTAACTCTGTGATGTGGATCTTTTAAAATGGTAAATTTCATGCTTGAGTATTTTGCAATAAGAAGAAGAAGAAGAAGAAAGAAGAAAGAAGAAAGAAGAAGAAAAGAAGAGGGGCTTTTGCTACAGAATCAGGATATGGTTGACTAGCCAGGCCATTTCCTGAAAAACTCTCCTGTCTAATTCAGTTATTTGTCCTATCCCATATACATTACCACAGTAGCCTCCTGACTGGACCCTCTTCCCAGTTGCCAAACACTGCTTTATCTTCTGCACACTTTCTTTTTTTTTTTTTTCCTTTTTCTTTTATTATTCATATGTGCATACAAGGCTTGGTTCATTTCTCCCCCCTGCCCCCACCCCCTCCCTTACCACCCACTCCGCCCCCTCCCTCTCCTCCCCCTCAATACCCAGCAGAAACTATTTTGCCCTTATTTCTAATTTTGTTGTAGAGAGAGTATAAGCAATAATAGGAAGGAACAAGGGTTTTTGCTGGTTGATATAAGGATAGCTATACAGGGCATTGACTCACATTGATTTCCTGTGCGTGGGTGTTACCTTCTAGGTTAATTCTTTTTGATCTCACCTTTTCTCTAGTTCCTGTTCCCCTTTTCCTATTGGCCTCAGTTGCTTTTAAGGTATCTGCTTTAGTTTCTCTGCGTTAAGGGCAATAAATGCTAGCTAATTTTTTAGGTGTCTTACCTATCCTCACCCCTCCCTTGTGTGCTCTCGCTTTTATCATGTGCTCATAGTCCAATCCCCTTGTTGTGTTTGCCCTTGATCTAATGTCCACATATGAGGGAGAACATATGATTTTTGGTCTTTTGGGCCAGGCTAACCTCACTCAGAATGATGTTCTCCAATTCCATCCATTTACCAGCGAATGATAACATTTCGTTCTTCTTCATGGCTGCATAAAATTCCATTGTGTATAGATGCCACATTTTCTTAATCCATTCGTCAGTGCTGGGGCATCTTGGCTGTTTCTATAACTTGGCTATTATGAATAGTGCCGCAATAAACATGGGTGTCTTCTGCACACTTTCTACAGTGCTAATGTGAGCATGGCACTCCTTTATTTCAAATCTTTTACAGCCAGACATAGTAACTCCAACACTCAAGAGACTGAAGTAGGAGGATCTTGAGTTCAAGTCCATTTTGGGCTACATAGTGAAATCTTGTCTCAAAGAAAAGAAAACAAAAACATGTTTTCTCTCATATGTGCAATATATGTACATATGTGTGTATGTGTGTGTGTGTGTGTGTGTGTATACATATACAAAAGAAAGTAGAAAAGGAGACTCTTTGGGAAGAGGAAGGGACCAGTAGAAGGGGGGAGAAAGGGTAGTAGTAGATGAACAAAGTGTATTACATACTTGCATGAAAATGTCATAATGAAAACCATTTTTTTTACACAGAGTCTGTCTATGTAGCCCCAGTTGGCCTTGAACTCTCAAGATCCTCCTGCCTTCAGCCTCC
Source organism: Castor canadensis (assembly GCF_047511655.1). NCBI lineage: Eukaryota > Metazoa > Chordata > Mammalia > Rodentia > Castoridae > Castor > Castor canadensis. Next base: position 32,692,159 of record NC_133396.1, on the reverse strand, counting down.
TGAGTGCTGGGATTACAGATATGCATCATCACACCTGGCTCGAAACACATTATTTCATAAATTAATACATGCTAATAGAAAAGTTTTAAAAAATCTTTCAGTGGTCCCTAATTTCCTACTGCAGAAGAACCCCAGTCCTGCACAGAGCTTCCAAAGGCACCTCATCAAGCGACACTCAATTGTTTCTTTCCTGTGTCCTTCATGGTAGGTGTGCCTTCAATGGGCAGGAACCACAGTGGTCTGTCTCATGGATTGTTCTGTCTGGAGCATAGCAGGTGCTCAGTAAGTATTTGTTGAATGAATTAAGCTGGCTTCAGCCTGTGTAGCTCTAACTCTTATTACTTCTCCAAATATACTTGGTTCTAGTCAAACCAAGTTCTCCAACAAGCTAGACCACTCTGTGCATCTGAGCCTTGGTTGTTGGCTAGTCAGTTGAGATAAACAACTTGAGGTAAGATGCCTTTTGGCCCATGCTTTCAGAGGTTTCAGTACACCATCTCTTGGCCTTGTGGCTTTGGGCCTGAGAGCAGGCACAACATTACATGGAGCAAAGCTGCTCACCTCTTGGTGGCTGGGAAGTAGAGAGAAAGAGGAGGGGACAGAGCAGGAGATGCACCCTTTAAAGGCATGCCTCCAGTGACATGCCTCCAAGTAGGCCCACCTCCTGAAGTTTCTGCCCTCTCCCAATAATGCCATCAAATTGTGAACCCATCAATGGATTAATTCATTGATGAGATCAGAGCCCTATGATCTAATCGCTTCCTAAAAGCCCCACCTCTGAACACTGCTGCATTGGGAACCAAGCCTTCAACACCTGAGCCTTTGCAGGGGACACTTCATATCCAAACCATAACAGTTCTATTGGTCTCCTGACTTAGATGTTTTCTGACCGTTTGGGAAAACCCTGAGTCATCTTTCTCCTTTTTTTTTTTTTTTGGCCTTGCACTTGCTAGGCAGGCGCTCTACCACTTGTGCCACACCGCCAGACCTTGCTTCATCCTTTAAGACAGTTGGAACAGGCTCTCTTCTGCGATCATCAGTCTCTCACATCTCAGTATTCCCATAGCACCTTGCAGAGCCCTAAGTGGCAGCATTAAGCACATTGTCCCTAAATCATTATCATCCCTGTGCCCCCTCCTGGATCCTCCTGCATCCTCTCTACTTGGTGTATTATAGGCATGTTGGGGAAATAAACAAATGAGTAACTAAATAATGAAGGATTGACCTGGAAATTGATGATTGACGATTGACTGATTGCACAGGAAATAATCAGGATCAAACTGGAGAGGGAGGGCAGCTGTCACTAAATTGCTCAGAGCATTCTCCTGATTTGGCTGTGGGAAAGGCAGGGGTTGGTAGAGAAGGAAGCAGATCTGCAGCCAGTAAAGAGGGTAGGAAATGCTAGCACAACGGCACGTCCCTGCACAGGGTGCCTCTCTTCCCAAGGGATGATATGGTATTCTTAGTCTTACCCATCACCCCCTTGAAGGGGAAGAGAGGGGCAGCCCTTGCTCTGGGTGTGACAAGTGTCACCTCCCACGGAACTCTAGTAATGGAGGACCAGCCATGAAAATGAGACTGCAGATTTCCTTCACATCATCTCCCCTTTATCATTTTGTCCCCTTTGCCCAATCTTGTCGAGTAGATTCCATTATGCCTCCTCCTAATAACGTTTGTTTCTTCCATTAGGTCAGAATATGCCATGCACGTCATGCCCTGGCCAACAACGTGTGCTGTATGTGCTCCATCTTTGTGTTTTGTCGCTCTTCGTGTCCACGGCCAGGTTCTTTTGGTGAGTGCCACTCTCCTTTCCCTCCCTCCCCCCCTGCACACAAAAGAATGGCCACTAGGAAGCCTGGGACTGACAGGGAACACCTCTCTTCTGGCTCTTTCTCAGATGGCAAACCACTTTGAACCCTGGATTTCAAAGACCATAGGGGAAGAAGCAATCTAGGAACAGGTAAGGCCCGGGAACAGAAGGGAAGGAACCTATGTGTATTGTGCACCTGTCCTGTGTGATGGTATCGGTACTATGGGCAGATGAGGAAATGGAGAGGAATCAGCTTCCCTAGGACTCCTCAGCTCCCCATGCCAGAGTTCAGATCTGCCCACCCCAGTACCTCATCTTCCTCCCCTGCTCCATCACAGCTGTGGCTGTGATCTTCCTAAGGGCCTAGGGTACTGTGAGGTGGGAAACACTTTGGGTGTCCAAAGGAGCAGGTGAGTGTGGGTCTGATTTAGTAGTCTCCAAGGCCAAAGGGGTCCAGTCCAGCCATGGGGTTTCCTGGTACTCTTCTCGTCATGATATTGCCCACTAGATCCAGAAGTTTTAGAGCTGGGATGAAAGGAACAACAGGAAACCCCAGGAGCTGGGGGTGGGAGGACAGTTGAGGAGTTAGCAGAGGCTCTGCCCTAAACAGTAAACAGAGGTGGACGAGGGCCAGGCTCCCCTCCCTGGAAACCACCAGCAGATGCTCCCGTGGGATTGGGAAAGGCCCAGACACATGGAAGACGGTATCTCCAAGAGAGGGGGCTACTTCCCCACCAGGGTGAAGCTCAAAAAAGTCTATTTTTCATTTTTCTGCTTATCTGTAATGCCTCTGTTTTGCTAGCGCTATTGACATGTGCACACATTACCTACAGTGCCACAATACTGGCCGATCACAGCACTGCTCACATGTACAAAGCCACAGACTGAACACCTATATTAATTAATTCATCAGTCATTCAGCAAATGTTTGAGGAGCTACTATGGGCTACATGCTGGGGATAATCAAATGAATAAGACACTCCCTTCCAGAGGAGAGGCCACAGGTAGTCAGATGTGCATCATGGTAGCAGAAGTCATCTGTGACATATAGTGTAGGCGGTCCCCAGGGAGGAAGGTGATCCTCTTGAAGATGGAGGTAGAAGATATCCTGGCAGACAGGGCATTTTGCTGGGTCATGAGAGGCAGGAAGTTACCAGTCAGAACGGATGGGAAGGGGTTTGTTCCTAGGCAGAGCAAACAACAGAAGGAAAATAACAGAGAAAGTGAACCACCTGTTTGGAGAATGGAGGCCTGGTGGGTGGTTTACCTAGGGAGCTGCTGAACACTCCTGATGGTGCAGTAAGGGGTCAAACACGGAAGAGTGGAGCCAAGAAGTTATTTTTATGGCAATAAGGCGGACTCTCATGTGTTCTAACATGACGCCTCTGAGAAGCAGAGGCCTCGCTGTGAGGCAAGGCCCCTCAGTGAGGTATAGGACCTTCCCCCTCAGTGAGGCTCAGGCTTCTCAGTGGGCACGGGCCTCTCAGTGTGGTATAAGCCCCTTTGTGTGGTATAAGCCTCCTTTATGAGGTCAGGCACCCAGTGAGAGGTTCAGGCTGGCATGAGGGAGTTGTGTCCACTCGTACCACATAATTTCTAGATCTCATTATCCTTTGACTTTCTATGAGTAAAACCAAATGCAACTTAGCTAACAGGTTCACAGTGATTATTATTCGCAAGCCTTAAACTTGAACCAGACTCTGCTTCTGGCTTAGTATATATGAAAGCGTTGCTGCTCTACCCAGATACCCTGTGGAACACTTCCGAGGTGACAGGTGTGAGTGTGTGTAGTGTGAGCATGTCTCTGTGAGTATGTGAGTGCATGGGCATATGTGTCTGTGTGTGTGAGTGTGTGTCTCTCTGCCTGCCCTGCTGCTCCTGCCCTGACTAGTCCACCCACCTTGGGAGCACTTCTCTGAATCAGTTACTTGGATACAAATCCTGTCTGAAGGTCTGCTTCTGGGAAAACTGACATAAGGCCCTTACCTTCAGGACCACAGGGAGCAGGCCACAACTGCAGTTCTGCCAGCCCGGGCCACACTCTGACTTTCTTGCAGGGCTGACAGATATAGCAAGTTAAAATTCAGGGTGCCCAGTTAATTTGAATTACAATAAACAACAAATGTTTTTTTTCTTTCGACTGGGTATCACTCTGCAGCCCAGGCTGGCCTGGATGTAATTCTCCTGCCACAGCCTTTGGAATGCTGGATTACAGGTAAGCATTACTGCCCAATCACACATTTATTTTTAATGAATAGGCTTCATGAAATATTCTGAATATATTCATACTACAGTATTCATTGTTTATCTGGGATTCAAATTTAACTGAGTATTCTGGGGTTTTTGTTCTCTTTTCTTTTCTTTTGCAGTGCTGGGGATCAAACCCGGGACCTTGCTAATGCCAGGCAAGCAATCTAACCACTGAGATATATCCCCAGCCCAAGTATTCTTTATTTTATGTAGCAATTCTAGATGCTTTTGTTTCTGTGGATCCCTTCTTTTGTTAGAGAAAACAAAACTACACTTACAACTACACTGGTAGGAAGATGACTGTAGCTCAGATTGGATTCATTATTTACATACTCAAGATTGTTATCTTCCTTTTTCTTCTACTTTAAAAGAAATTAAAAGCAAAACATGTTCAGGAAAAACAAAAAAGGGTTTGTGGCGTGGCTCAAATGGAAGAGTGCCTGCCTAGCAAGCATGAGGCCCTGAATCCAAACCTCAATGCTGAAAAACAAAACAGAACCATGTTTATGGGCGGCTGAACGCACCATAGGCTCCAACTACTCTACCTGTGTTAGTCAGCTTTCTGTAACTATAACAAAACAACTGAGATAACCAACTTATAAAAAGAAAAAAGGTTATTTTGCTTCATAGTTTTGGAGGCTCTAGTCTATGATAATTGGCCCTGTTACACTTGGGCCTGTGCTGTGGCTACACACAATGGTGGGAGCATATGGCAAAGCAAAACCACTCGTCTCATGGCCAGGAAGCAAAAGGGAGGAAGAAAAACAGTCTGGGGACCCATAATCCCTTTGAAGGGCACTCTTCCTATGACCGAAAGACCTCCCACTAGGGCCCACCTCTCAATGGCACCACCCTGGGGCACCAATCCTTTAATACATGCACCTTCAGGCACAATTACAATCCAAACTAACTACAGTGCCTACTGTTCCAGGGGATAATTCAGCCCTGTGCCAGCTTATAAAGAGCCTGGGATGCTGCAATTAGATGTGACTGTTCTTCCTTCATCGACTGTGTAGAAACGAGTGCTGTGTGATCAGACCCTGGTCGAGACAGCATGGGGAAAAAGATAAAGAATAGACTATTTGACTGGGGAGAAGATGGTCACCATGATTGACACGAGGCACTAGTAGGGCTTATTCATTTGAAGGTCTATACTCGTGCTCAGCAGGTTTCCATCGTGCAAGGCTGTAGCCTGGGCACAGGTAGTGTGGTGTAATGGACTTACGTAGGTAGGTCAGAGCCGCTGCTGGGCTCGTCTCCTCCCCATCAGAGCACCAGGGCACCATCTGGCAAAACACTAGGGTCTAGCTCCTATCAGGTGAAGCACAGAGATATTCTGGCACTGTATAGCCTGCTGCCTGTTTTGATAAATAAAATTTTATTGAACGTGGGCAGGCCTGTTTGGCTCCATACTATGTATGGCTTCCTTTGTGCAGAGTTGAGCAATTGGAGTAGGGAGCAAACATCCCACTCCACTATGCCTAAAATATTTACTGTGTGGCCATTACAGACTAAGCTTGGCAGCTTCTCTTCCTAGGCTACGGGGAAGTCACAGTGTGGGATTTTGTGAGAAACTGGTGTTTCTGAGTATATGAAAGTTAAAATAGAGCCTGCCCCTCAGTCCTTACTGACTGTATCCAGGATGGACTGGATATCTCCTTCCCTGGCCCCTCCCATCCAAACAAAAACTTAACAAGTCCTCCCCAGGTAGATGGAAAATGACTTATCTCTTTGTGTTATTGGGGAAACGCAGAAGAAAGACTTGTCCAGGTGGTGTATCTGGATTCAAATGGAAAACCCACCTCACAAAGGCCGGGGTATATTCTTGGTGAGAGCCACTGGGATAGGGGCAAAGGGTTGGGGACAACAGAGAGGAAAGTTGCTTCTGGAAGAAGGGTGGCCACGTTGTTCAGAGAGTCCTGCTTGCCTTTTCACAGTCCTATAAATCATCTGTGGTGTTGGATGGGTATCTTACCTGACCTAATTAAAACTCAGATTGCTATTTTAACTGAGAAAAATAGTACTTTCAACTGCTTTAGAAAGAAGAAAAGAATAAACATTATCAAGTACATCTCTTAGAAGATTAGGACAAAAAAATCCAGGAGGAGGAGCTTCAAAGCTGTTTTTTATTTTCCCTGGCTTTGAAATACATAGACAGTCCTGATAATTTTATCTTCCTGGAAATATAGCAAATAAAGTCTATTTACTACTCCCGGGCAATTCCGTACATAAATTAAAACATACACACACACACACACACAACACAAAACACTTTAAACCAAACCTCCCTTAACTCTCAAACCCTTCATTTCTCTTCCTGTGGCGAAGGCTTTATGCCGCAGATCAATGCAATTCAAAAGTTTTGGAGGTGATTCTGTTTTGCATACCTTGCTATTTGATGAGATCTCAGATGACCATTTAAAGAACAGCTTACATGCTGTCTTGCCTAGATCTCAGGGAGACTTCAGATGAGCGATGGCTAATAGAGAGAGAAATATATTTCATCTACTTTCTCTAAGTCAGCTTTTCAAGTTAGTTCCAACACACGACTTAGTAAATTTATGAAAAATCTTTTTTTTAACCTCAAGGGTGGTATTTCTATTTCTCGTCACATTTAGTAGGAGAGTTGCTTTTCCCATTTATTAAAAAAAAAAAAAAAAGGCTTTCTAGGCACAAACTGTGCTACAAAAAGCACATGGAAAGATGGGCTGATCCCCTTGACTGTATTTCTAAATGTGCTGGGTTTAGAATGGGATGCAATACTCCAGTAGCCTTAATTAGAATTTTTTCAGGCAATGAGCCAATGGCTCACACTTATAATTCTAGCGATTGGGAAGCTGATATTGGAAGGATTGAGGTTCAAGACCAGCCTGGGCAAATGGTTTTGAGACCCCCCCCCATCTCCAAAATAACCACACCAAAGTGGACTGGTGGAGTGGCTCAAGAGATAGAACACCTGCTTTGCAAATGTGAAGCCCTGAGTTTAAACCCCAGTCCTGCCAAAAAATATATATATATGTTTTCAGGCAGCAACATCGGAAATACATTGCTTCATAGCCCTAGAAAACATCCAGTTGGGCTGGTGGAGTAGCTCAAGTGGTAGAGTGCCTGCTTAGCAAGTGCAAGGCCCTGAGTTCAAATCCCAGCACTGCAAAAAAAATCAATTAGTTAATTAAAGAAATCTATTTTGGTAGAGACCAGAAAAAAATTTTTATAAGACTCTTACTATGTAGCCCAGGCTGGCCTTGACCTCTTGACCTCTTGATCCTCCTGTCTCAGTCTCCTAATTATAGGCATCACCACACCAGGCTAGGGCTAGAACATGCATTTAAAAATATATGATTCATTACCTTTTTTCTTTAACCAAATCATTTATTAGTCACCACCCCCATCCCAAATAGGCCAGATCTTAGGCTTAAAACTAGGGATAATGAGATTAAACATATATTTCTTGTCATTAAGTTGCTCAGATTCCAACAGGGAAGATGGACACAGAAAAAAATTACAATACACTGCAGTGAGTTTGTCCACAGACCCTCTTCCTAAAGTTTCCTCTTGCTGCCAATGGAGTATGTCAACAAGATTGATTGGTTGACTGCTTGACAGATGGATCCCCAAGCCTCATTCCTAAAAGGGACATTATCAACAGAATTCATCAAATGGTATAGCAAAAGAGCACATGAACAGATTAAGTGGAAGTTAGCTGACTCTCCTGCTTTCTGCCAAAGAGGATGAATTTCTATCTCAACACTTCCGTGAAGACACAGCACCCTGATGGAGCAGTGATAGCTTCCTTTTCCAGGCCACAGATGTTAGCTTGCCTTTACCCACTATCCTCCACTTTCTTTACTATCTCAAGAGCTAAGAAGCAGGAAAAAAAATTATTGTTCCCTAGTAATTGCAAGAGGTGAAGAGAGGAATGGGAACGATGCGGACAGACGACCAGCCCTGGAAGCCCTACCCATCAGTTTCCCACACACACAGTTCAGACATGACCAACTTCCCCTGATCCCTAACTGCAAATTTAGGGAGCATTTGGCTGCAAGCAACTGAGTATAAACAATAGGGGGTTATTTTCACTGTAGAATAATAAATGTAGAAGTATTGATTCCTAGCAAAGGGCAGGTTTGTTATTCAAAATACTTAACCAATATCAAATCAGAACAAAGCCTCACCATTAACAGTCAGAGTTGGTTAAATTTTGTCCCAGTTTGGGGTTGACTCAGTAGCTCAATGATGTCTGAGCTTGAGGTCAGCTTTTGAGAAATTCTCTTGGCCTTCCTTTTGTGGTGCCAAGATGGCTGCCGCAGCTCCAAACATCACTTTCTTATCAAACAATAAAGAGTAAAAAGCAAGAAGGAAGGAATGAACATCTCTTTCAGTGCACTTGTGTTTTTATCAGGGAAAGCTTTCCCAGAAGTTCCCAGCAGATTTCCTCTTGGTATGTCTGCCAGGATCAGGTCATACGTCCATCTTTTTTTTTTTTTTGGTTTCTCTTCGAAATGCTGGGGATTGAACCCGGGCCACTGTTCATGCTAGGCATGTGTTCTACTGCTGAGCCACACCCCTGCTTCCACATGTCTACCTTTTAAACCAAAGATAAGCACAGGAAAACAGGAGTACATGGTTAGCTTGGACCAATCACAGTTCGTTCTCTGGGGCTCCAGATGGTCCACCTCTGTACATTGCTGCCTGTTCTGGAAACAAATTAGTGTAGAGAAAAGCAGACGGTGAGGGGCAACGAGGAAGAGCTATCAGGAAAACAGCCAGCAATGTCTGCCACTTTGACCTTTCAGTGAGAAGCAACTCTTCAGTTTTCAGTTGTGTCCCATGGGTCACATCTGGGGGAGGGAGAGGGGATCTTGCCACTACCAGGGCTAGTCCTTTCTCTTGTAGGTCTGTGCATTTGGCTCTGGAGATCTTCAAGGTCATGACTCAAGATCAATTCACACATCCACATTGAATGCTTGAGACCCCTGATCTCAGTAACTGTGGGTAGGAGGTCATCATGGTTCACTACTGTCCTCAGTAGGTCACATTTGTGCCCTAGATTTACAAAGTTTGATTTACAGTCCTTATGCCTCAAAGCTCAGGCTGTCCGTCCTACCACTTTCATGTGCGCAGGGCCTTAGGAAGTCAGCAGGAGCCCATGAAACTACAGGGCAGACGTACCAGCATCGTGAGTTTCCAAAAAAAAAAAAAGAACATTTTGTTAGTTCAAAATGAAATATCCATAGGGGGAAAAAAGGAACAGAGAAAAGCTAAACAAAACCTTTGTTTTGTGATCTCTCCTTCTGTAAAATGCAGGAACGCTCACCAAGGTATGGAGAGAAGAAATCGTAGGTAATATTTGGAATATAGGAACTCCATTGGCCCTAAGAACTGGGCCTCATGTAAGTCAGGCTGTGAATAACTCCTCTATCGGTCTGCCTGTTCCATAAAGGGCTCTGTTCCAGGTCACACGTGACACTCAAGGCCTGAGTCAACCAGCCCCTTTGTGCAGGCTGATCACAAATATGGCCCTTGTGTGCCACACCTGCCTTTCCCTGAGCCTCCATCAAGAGATGGAGTCCGTTTCCTTGGACCCTTAATCCAGGATGCCCTCTTGACTTGCTCTGTCTGAAAGACTATAGTGAAGGTGACCCTGAGCCATTCAGAATCCAGCCCCCACACTTCCTCTTGTTCTCTGGGAACCCTGCCACCTCTAAGAGAAGAGACAGGCTAGCTAGCCTGCTGAGTACTAATCACCTCATGACTCAGTCACACCCATGGCTGTAGCCAAAAGCCAACAATCCCCAAACATCAGCCAACCTGTCAGCTGGCAAGAGAGGCTTGAGCAAGCTAAGCCAGGATCAGCCTCGTCTAGCCCAGACCAGAAGAACGGCAGTAAAGCATGAACTTGTGAGCAGTACTAACTGGCTGTTTTTTATAAGCCATTAACTTTTGGGGTGGTTTGTTATCTAATAATAGCAACTGACCTCCCATCACTTACAGAAACAACCAAGCCTCTTCCCAACCTAGCCTCACTTTTTTAGAGAAAGTGTTAGATACCAGTGAGCTGTGTCAGCACCTGTGGCTCAAGATAGCATGTTGCAATGAATTCTCTCAAAAGTCCCATGGGGAGGGGGGATTAAAAAAAAAAGTTTCATCAGGTGCTGCAACTGCCTTTCCCTGTGCCTCATACCTGTAATCCTAGCTACTTGGGAGGCAGAGATCAGGAGGATCGAGGTTTGAAGTCAGTCCCGGGCAAATAGTTTGTGAGTCCCTAACTTGAAAATAACTAACACAAAAACGGGCTGACAGAGTGGCTGAGGTGTTAGAGCACCTGCTAGCAAGTGTGAAACCTTGAGTTCAAACCCCAGTATGGCCAAAAAAAAAAAAAAAGTCTCATAGGTGATATTAGAGTTTCCTGCACCTTGATGGAGTCCACAATTCCTATAGAAATTCAGGCTTCCAACCTGGATTAACTCCCTCCACCATTCCCTACCCCAGTGCTGGAGATGAAACCCAGTACCTACATGTTACCGATGTAACTGAGTTACATCTCTAAGCTATTTATTTGTGGCAGTTGGGGAGGTGTTCAAACTCAGGTAAGTTCTCAACCATTTCAGCCGTACCTTCAGCCCTCCAGTTTTGTTTTGTTTTTTAAGATGAGGGCTCAGTACACTGTCCTGCCTGGCCTCAAACTCACAATCTTCCTGCCTCAGTCTCCTAAACAGCTGAGATTACAGGCGTGTACCACCACACACCATCAGTGGATTAACTTCTTAGTGTTAGCAAACAGAATTCTGCTAAAGTCATTATCTGTTCAAGCTATCTAGGATCAAAAGTTGAACATGAAAACATAAATCCTTGTCTTCCAGTTTGGTGCTTTTCAGGAACAGTGTCACTCGCCTAGGACTCTGATCCACTCTAGACACATCTCTTGGCTTCAGACTTTGCAAGCCGTCTCAAACTCTCGATCCAACTCCACACAGAGATACAATGCCCTGCCAGTCTATGGCATCCACGTCCCCTGAGCCAGCTGAACACTCCCTTCTCTACTGTTCCTGTAGCTGCCCCAACACTTGAGCAAACCCATCATGTCTAGTGCCTGGGCGGCCCATTCTTGTTGACTCATCTGACCCTCCTGACCCACCCTGTGCCCAGGTTGGAGGATGGTGCTCCTAACTCGTGTAGCAGAGAATGGGCATGAAGGTTGGGAAGAGGCTTGATCAGAAAGCTACCCTAGCCTTTTCATGTGAACCTTTGGGGTGGGGGAGGAAGGGCAAAGGGAGGTTGAATTTGATCAGTGCATGCTGGATGCTTGTGTGGAAATATCACATTTGAACCCCTTCCTATATATAATTAATACATGGTAATCAAAAGAAAGATTTTAAAAATAAATAAATAAATAAATATAACACATTGTTAAAATCTTAAAAATAAATACAGTGGACTCCCAAGAGTAAGAGGCTATAAACCAGCTTTTTGAGAAGTGAAGTAAATCAGGTGCGTTGGTCCAAACCATTTTTTTTTCCATCATTAAATGTTACACAAATTATAGCCTAGAGACCTAAAAAATCCATTTACGTAAAAGCTCAGGTAGGAAAAATGTCAAGATAAAAATGACAGGTTTGGCCTATGGAACTTTCAATGATTCATTGCCTCCGCCCCCGGCCCCAAGCTCCTGCTTGATATATGCACTGTTTTCTTATGTGTAGACTTCTCAAATCAACTTCAAGGAATCCCTTTCTTATTCCTTTTACCTTTGTTCCCCATCTCCTCTCTTTCCTCCTGAAAACACTGTTTAAAAATCTGCAAGAGATAGGTGAGGTCTGGTGGCTCAAGCTTGAAATCCTATCTACTACAGAGGTGGAAATCAAGAGGTTGGAGGTTTGAGACCAGTATGGGCAAAAAAAAAAAAAAAGTTATTAAGAACCCATCTCAACCAATGGCTGGGTGCAGTGGTGTGTGTCTTGTCATCCCAACTACTTATGGAAGCACAAACAGGAGGATTGTGGTCAGGCTGGCCAGGGCATAAAGTGAGGCCCCATCTCAAAAATAACCAACACAAAAAAAGGCAGGAGGTGTGACTAAGTGACGGCCTAGCAAGTGTGAGGTGGTGAGTTCAGTTCTCACTATTGCCAACAACAACAACAACAAAAAGATTGCAAAAGAAAGTCTGGCCTGTAATCCCAGTGAGAGGATGGTGAGTTCAAGGCCAGCCTTGCCTATGTAGCAAGACCTTGTCTAAAAAAAAAATCTGCAGGAGAGTCCTGAATAGGTAGGTTTACATTAGTAGGAAGTTTTTTGGACGATTTTCTTCCCCCTCATGAAAAGGGCCGTTGAAGTTTTCCTCTCTCCTAGGGAGACAGGAGGGGGACTGCTGGAGTTTCCTGAGGAAGGCAGCCACTCAGCCAAACTCAGAAGTGTGAAGCAGAGTCCTGGAGTCCCAGGCTCTGAGATAATGGGGACCTTGTTCTGCTAACCACGCTCCTACAGAAAAGAAGCGTCTCTCACCAGGACCCTCGAGTTTCGCACAAAGGCGAGACTGAGAGTCAGAAAGCATCTACCACTCTCTGCACAGATCTGGGATGTCTCTGCTGGACGCTCACTTTTGGGCCACTTTGGCAGTGGGAGTTGGCTCTGGAAAGTAGTGTTTCTTTTTCTTCCCCTCCTTAAGTATGGGAAGCTTTGGGGCCGCAGGAGCTGTGTTCTATAAGTCAGACTCCAAGGAGTCTGAAACCTGGTACCACGTGCCACTCCAGATAAAAATGGAATTGAATGAGAGCACCCCAGGAAGAAGCCACAGTCCTCCCAGTTCTGGGAAGGTGACCTAATCTTTCTGTGTGCGCTTCACTTTCTTGGAAAACAGGGTTAATTATAAGTCCAGAAAATACTGATGAAATATTAGATTGCATGATGCAGGATATTAAGTAAGACACACTTTGGGCATCAACACCAGTAGCTAGGATTATGTTTGACACTTGTTTGCATTGTGCTAAGAAATGACTCCAAAGATCTCTGGGGCTCATAGGACTAAGTTTTTGCTCATGTAACTGGGCCATTGTAGGGTGGGCACCATTACGCTCAAAGTGCCCTTGACTTTGGGACTGGGGTTGTCAGAGTGTCTCCTACCTGGGGCATTGCTGGGCTCATGGCAGAGAAATGGACACAGTGGTTCTCAAACCTTCTACTTAGAAGTGGCCCAGGTCACCTTTGCTAAGTGTTCATTGGCTCAAGTCTCTCCTAATAAAGCAAGAATATGTAATCTTCCCACACAGAGAAAGCCAGAAGCAAATAGGAAACTGTTCCTCTCTCACAAAACAAGCCCGCAAAGAGTCTGTCTTCAGCAAACCAGAATCTCCTGACACCAGACAGCACTCCCGTCATTCTGTTCTGGTGTCTGTTCTTGGCATGTTCCTTTCTTTTTTCTTTTATTATTAGTAGTGGTATTTTGATGGTATTGGGGTTTGAACTCAGGGCTACACACTTGCAAGCAGGTGATTGACTACTTGAACCACACCTCCAGTCCGTTTTGCTCTTGTTATATTGGAGATGGAGTCTCTTGACTATTTTCCTTGACTGGCCTTGAATTGTGATTCTCCTGATCTGAGCCTCTCAAGTGGCTAGGATTACAGGTGTGAGCCACTCGGCTGTTATTTTCAAATGATAGTAGAGAAGTGTGTGTCCCTTATGACTGGAAGGGAAGGGAGGGTCCCCATTAAATGGGAAGGTGCAGTCAGGGTCCTTAGCTGAGGGGATGGGGGAAGCAGAACGAATAGGACTTAATACGCCTTGTCAAAGTAAGGGAGATGAAAAAGAGGAAGCAATGTAAAAAAGAATCAGCATAAAATAGAAGCAATAAAAATCACATTTACGGACTTTGACACCAAACAGGTCCCAAGTGAAGAGCTTGTGGAACACAGTAGGTTGTGTAGAAGGGACCTGTGACATGAGTGAAATCACACCTTCCTTGTTAAGGCAGCCAAGATGGGGGTTGAGGGGGTCACTTTATCTTCCTGTTTTCTGAGGTCCCTGGTGGCTCCTTTTGTTGTTTTGTCTGTCTCTCTCAAGTACTTTTCACAGATGGAGATGTAAGAATGTGTTCGATTGCTTTTTTTTTTCTTTTCTTTTTTGATGGTTCAGGGATGTGAACTCAGGACCTTGTGCTTGCTAGGCAGGTGCTCTACCACTTGAGCCATGCCCTCAGCTTCCCTCCCACACCTCTGCTCCTCTTTAGTTATTTTTCAGATAGGGTCTCAAGCTTTTTGCCCAAGGCCGCCTCAGACTGTGATCCTCCTACCTCCACCTCCTGAGTAGTTAGGATTACAGACATGAGTCACCACACCAGTCCGTGCTCTGAATTCTTTTATATGTGCACATACCTTTTGTTCTGTGCTTCTCCCGAGTCTTCTTAAGTGTGTTTATTAATTTTGGGCTAAAGTTGATGCTTGCCCCTATTGCACGAGGCCTAAATGCATTGGTTCTGCTCATCTTCCCAGAACCTGGGGCCTCAGCCCACACATCCTGTCTGGCCACTCAGCAGTCACATGTAGACAGCAGCCGAGGAATCTCTGCAGGATTGTGTAGCTGCTTCTCCCCTTAGTCTGTCTGATGCTGAACTCCAGCTCCTACTGGACCCTCAGAGGAGAAAGTCTTCTTCCATTTCTGTCAAGGCCCAAAACCTCGCCTAAGGCTGAGTCTCCATCTCTCAGAAATCCCTGGCTCAGGAGTGCCAGTAGCCCAGTGTGAGGACCCCAGGCTAAGAGCCTGGTTCCATTGTTAGTTCCTCCAGTCAGATGTTTGGACAGGAGACTATTCTGCCCCTTTCAGCTGCACAAAGAAGCAAGGCCTCAGTGCCTTGTGAACCCTAGGACCAGATGCATCAGTAACTATTCTCAGTGTAGGAGCAGCTTGTTGAGAAATACAACTGGCACCCTAAGGCTGGGCAGGTGACTCCCTAGACCCCAGCCACGAGCACACCTCCAGTTCAGGCTGTGGGTGTCCAGTTCCTTTCTTTGGAAAGCATGGTGGGAAAAAGGAACCACATGGCTCCACTGGACAGCACCAGCTCTGCCTGGTGGGGAGGCCTGCCCCAGGCAGGCCATCGCCTGGCTTTCGGCTTCCTGAAGCAACTAGTGAAGAAGCCCAGTGTCCCAGGGGATGGGGTGGGGACAGGAAATGCCTCTATGAATGGCTTCACACAGCAGTCCTTGTTAGATACACCTCTGCACAGGCCTAACTGTACATACACATGGTCAAAAAGAAATGGGAACCTTTTGTTTTTATTGGTCCTCAAACATAGGGCTGCATTTTAGTTTTAGAAGAATTCTGCAGGCAGCCCAGTTCTGTGGTATTGACTTTTCACTGACAAGCTCACTGAAGTCAGATGTGGTGCCATTCCACGGCATGTGGCCTACAGGTCATACTTTAAATTTCAGCACTCAAAGTCAAGGTGAAATGTGCCCAGGGAACCCAATGCTAACTCAATTAAACACCATAATTATAAAGTGCTTCCTTTCCCACTACATAGTGTTGGTGGGACACATTTCTGCCAGGACCGATCTTTGGGTGACAGCTTGAATCCTAATCCAAGGTCTCTACTTGCCTAGAAATGTCACAAGGCAGTGGCGGGGGTGGGGCACCGCAGGCTTTTGTTGATTCTTCTTTTACATAAGGAGCTCACTGTGCCTTGGTCCCCCACTTCTCTGCCTCCTGGTCAAAAAGGAACCCAGGATTCCTTGCTCTGGTCCTTTTCTTTGTTTCTTTGCTTTTCGTTTTGTTTTCTGGAGACAGGCTCTCCCTAGGTAGCCCAGGCTGGCCTCAAATTTATAGCCTTCCTGCCTCAGCCTCTTAAGCGCGGGGATTACAACTGTGTACCAGCATGCCTGGCTTGCTGTGTTCCTTTTTCAAGCGATTAGGTGGGAACTTCCTGGAGAGAGGAAGAGGAACTCTGGAGGAGGACGCAGACACAGAGCACAGGAACCAACCACAAAGGGGATGGTCAAGGTTTAGTGCAAGGGCTGTGTGTGTTAGTTTTCAATGCAGTGTAACAAATCACCACAAACATAGTGGGTTAAGACCACACATTTATGTGATCTCAGGTTCTGTGGTCATGAATCTGGGCGTGGCCTGGCTGGGTCCTGTGCCCATGGTCTTACAGGCTGCAATGAAGGTGCCAGCCAGTCTGCACCCTCATCTGGAGACTCAGCTAAGAAATAATTTGCTCCTCAATTTATGTTAGGGGAAAAGGTTACTCATTTCTTCGTGATTGTATGAGTGAGAGCTGTGTTCTTGGCTGTGGCTACAGGTGGTCCTCATGATCCCTTCCTGGCCCTCTCCATAAACGGTCACAACAGGGCTGCTTACTTCTTTAAGGCCAGGGCTGCTTACTTCTTTAAGGCCATCAGGAGACTCTCTTGCTTCAGTTGGTTAAAACAGAGTTTACAGAAGGCACATGATCTTGGGGAGTGACACGTGTCACTACTGCCATGCTCTATGAAATAGTCACAGTTCTGCCCATACTCAAGGGGCCAGGCTCATACAAGGACATGACTTGCTCATTGGAGGTCACCTTAGGGAGTGTTGCTACCACTCACAAACTACTGCCTGGGTTTGGATCTTGGCTCCTCCTCTTATAATTTATTTGTAAAGTGGGGTCGATCCGATAGGATTCTTGGGAATATCAAATAAAATAGTTCATCTCAAGTGTTCCACAGAGCACGTGGCATACAGTTAAATACTCAATAAACGTTACGTGTGATAATGGTGGTGACAAATGCTACTATTTGCACTGTGAGACCCTCAGGTCTGTCTTGGTTATTAAGAAGCAGAGAAGTAGCTGGCTGTGGTGTTCATTCCTATAATCTCAGCACACAGGAGGCAGAGGCAAGAAGAGCTCAAGTTCAAGGCCAGCTTGGGCTACATAGCAGGATCCAGGCCAGCCTGGAGTATGATATTTTCTCAAAAAAAAAAAAATCAGAAAATAAAAGAAGTAGAGAAGTAACTCATACTACAGCTGCCTTCATCCCTGGCCACAAAACACTGTGAAAACCAGAGTCCCATGATTCTCTGCCCCAGAAACCTCTGGGGAGACCCCAGCACGTGTTAGATGGTGAGCACGCTCAGAGAATGGCAGTGCTGAGGCAGGACATTCTGCTTATCTGCTGTGAGTCCTGCAGTGGCCGAACTCATGGGCCAGTGGCCTCCCTGGTTCAGGTGGGAGAAACTACAGTGAGCATCTGTCCTGGTGTGGCCATGATTAGCGTCTCACCCACAGGAAGCTCTCCTGTAACCTACTCCTACATTTTGTACCTACAACTCTGTTATCTGTCTCTTTGCCCAGAGTAATGGGAGCCATTGCTTAGGACCACCAGATCCCATAAGTCCTGAGAGAAAAGTTTAAAAAGAAATGGCAAGCAAAATGCACACTCAACCTCTACCACCGTCACACCCACCAAAACACTCCTGTAACATACAAGCCAGTAATAATACCACCAACAACCAGTAGTGAGTTTTCCAAGTTTTGCTATACTGCACCGATCTGGACACTGACTTGTGGAGTGATGTGCCCTTCTGGCAGGGCTGCTTCCTGAGTGATGCATCATGGGAGCTCCATTGTCCTGCAGAATGTGTCCATGTGGTGCCCATGTGTGCGGCATGGTTCTGAAGAGTGCTCGGACACCTCAAGGTCAGTCTCTCAGGTGTAGTGTTCCTAGGCCTGGAACACACTGGACCCACGTATCTGCATTTTTTTCCTTTGATATTTTGGAAACTTGAAGTTTATTTCACAGAGTGGTAAAATTATTTCTCTCTCTGTCTCTTTTTTTTTTTTGTTCTTTGAAAGAACAGCTATACCACTTCTGGAATTCAAGGGAGTGATTGTTTCGAGATTTACAGGCTTGGAAAAACACACACATACACAAAGCCTCTTGCTTTATTTCAAAGGAGGAAGTGATCCTTCAATAACACCTAGGAGAATTGGATGGTGGTACTCATTGCTCTTGTGAAATCCATAGGCAGTCCTGTTGTGCAAAGGGGCAGGGGTCTGCGGTCTACTTAGCTTTCCATTTGGGGAAATTTCCTCTGGAGGATTTTCTTTAGATCCTTAAAGCCCTGTATTTATGATGCCTGGAGTTATATATCCCAAATAAGCCAGGCCACACAGCTGAAGGTCAAAGCTTGCGTTTCTGATCAGGAACTCACATCTCTCCTTCATTTGTTTATTCAAATAGGAGAGTGAGCAGCGCCATGTCCCAGGCAGTGTGCTAGCCTTTGGAGGTGGAACCACGAAGCCACAATGGACCCTTCTAGTGCAGAGGGTATAGACAGGAAAGTCCCAGCATGGGAACAAAGGGAGACATAGGATCTCATAGAGTGCTCAGCCAACACAGAAGGGGAAGGAAAACCAACCCAGCTTGGAGGAGAGACAGGGAAGGAGGAGGAACAGGGCAGTTTTTATATTATTATATTATCTCAATGAACAAATAAAATAAATGTCTAAAAATATATCAACACATATTTTCCAGTTCTAGTCATGGCTTTGTATACAGTTTCAACCTTAACTTTCCACTACAAATAACTATAAAGCAAGGGCAGGGGCGTGGCCCAAGTGGTAGAGCACTTGCCTGGCAAGCACAAGATCTTGACTTCAAACCTCAGTACCACCAAAAAAATATATATATATAAAAGTGGACAACAGCTACCAAGCAACTGACTTCCAGTGCTGGGCACCGGTGGCTCACGCCTGTAATCCTAGCTACTTGGGAGGCAGAGATCAGGAGGATCAAGTTTGAGGACAGCACAGGCAAATAGTTTGAAAGACCATATCCTGAAAATACTCAAGACAAAAAGGACTGGCAGATTGGTCCAAACTATACAGCGCTTGCCTAGCAAGTGTGAGGCCCTGTGCAGGGTATTGTGAGGAGGGAACTACAGGAAAGGGACTCCCGAAATCTGTGAGGCTTCCCTCCACACACCAGGACACAAGCTTAGACTGCTGGTGGCCAGGGCGACATTTCATAAGGTCTGGTTGAGATCAGCCTGTGAAGGACTGACAGTGGACAGAGAATGCAAAGACTGAAGGCCATATAGACCTTGGAGGTCTGACACAGTCTGAGTGAGAACATGGGGCAACCAGCGGAGACTCCAGTAGGACCTCATCTTAGGAATAAGAACCATAACCTCGGAGGAAGTGCTATGCCTAGGAATCTTGGCCCAAACTGACATAGATCTGCTTAATAGAGCCTCTAGCCAGACCTCAGCAAGAGCAAGACAACCCTGCAAAATGTACTGCCCACCCAAGTAAAAGTCAACCCTTTTAGAAACAGATGGAAAAGTCGAGAGGTGTAACATGCATCAGTCATAATGCTAAGACTGTACTAAACATTACTACCCACCGATTGGAGGTGTGGCTCAAGCAGTAGTGTGCCTCCTTTGCAAGAATGAAGCCCTGGGTTCAAATCCCAGTCCCATAAAAAAAAAATTGGTTTGGGTAGTTCCTTGGTTTGGGGCCTTTCAGTTCTTTGAGGTTTGGGTGGGAGCAGAGCAGCATCTAGTCTAGGGCTGACCTTGCTTGCTATTTGAGGCAAAGCTTTTCCGAGCATAGTCCTGGGTGCTCCAGCAGAAATGGGAACACTTCCCAGGCCTAGGTCAGCCTCAGAGGCTGTACACACCAGTGCTTGGGGATGTTCTCTCTTGGGTCCTAGAAAGCTTCCTTGAGTGACACACCAGCCAGGATTCAGCTGAAGACTCAAGAGAATTCTTCAAAGATCTCCTGTGCTCTAGCTTTTTCTCTCTCTGGCTCTGTTCTCTCTGACATTCTACCTGGTGAACTCTAACTAAGCTGGGCTCCCCAGACTCCCCACACCTTCAACTTGGGGTTACTTCTGGGCTCCTCCGGGTTTCCCTTCCTGTTCTGAGGCCTGGACGCTCTCGGCGCAAAGCTTGTGTCACTGCAGGAGGCTTATCTTATTTCTCCTCTCAATTGTCACTACCTTTGCGGAATATATATTAATATTATAATTATTACATACATAAAATGCATATTTTTTCATTGTTCCAAGATGAAAGGCAAATCTGGTTTCTGTTATTCCATCCTGAATTGAATTTTACAATGATAAATGCAACAAACAATTTAAAAAAATGGAAAAGTTTCTTGAAAACCAAAACTTTTTGAAATTGACCCAAGAAGTAAAAATATGAATCATTTTATATCAGCTAAAAAATTGAATTCAGGGGCTGGCAGAGTGGCTAAAGTGGTAGAGTGCCTGCCTAGCAAGCGCAAGGCCCGGAGTTCAAGCCCTAGCATCTCAAAAAAAATAAATAAATAAATTCAGGAGTCAGGTGCTGGTGGTACTTGCCTGTCTTTCCAAGCTACGTGGGAGGCAGAGATCAGGAGGATTACTGTTCCAGGTCAGCCAGGGCAAAAACGTTCTTGAGACCCCATCTCAATGGAAAAAAATTGGGTGTGGTGGTGCATGCCTGTCATCCCATTTACAGTGGGAAGCATAAAATAGGAGGATCCCAGTCCAGGCTGGCCTAGGCAACTAGCAAGACCCTAACTCCAAAGTAATCAGAGCCAAAAGGACTGGAGACATGGCTCCGGTGGTAAAGTGTGAAACCCTAAGTTCAAACCCCAGTGCCATAAAAAAAGAAAAAGGATAACACCTTACAAGCAGGTGATTGTGAAGGTTTTACAAAATGGTTGCAGGGTTAATTGCCAGTCTCCCACTCCTTGAAAGTGATCTCTGCGTCCTTAGCTCTGTCTTCCTAACATCTGGCACATAGTGGAGTTCATAGGGCTTTAGTGCTTTGCCAGACACACAGTAAACACTCAAGGAGTGCTAATTGCTATTGGTTCTAAATAAGCATTTGTTAAATAAGTAAACATTTGCATGAATAACTAATTGCCTAGATTGTTCTTTTACCAAATAAACAATGAATGCAGGGACAGCAGGTTACGCTTTTCTCTCCTGCCAAACAGCTCATGTGGGTGCAGCTGAACCGTGAAGGAAGCACCAGCCCTTCTGTTCACTGGTCTGCTCTGAGCAGGACTCAGAAGCAGGAAGGGCATCTAACCCAGGCACAGCGTGTTGAAATCTGATTCTTGACATATTTGTGCACAAAGCACAGAATCAGGGCTGAGGGTGTAGCTCAGAGGTAGATTGCTGACCTAATGTGCACAAAACCCTGGATTCTATTTCTATCACCCAATGAAGAGGGAGGGACAGAGAGAGAGAGAGAGAGAACGAGAGAGAGAGAGAAAGAGAGAAGGAAGGAAGAAAGGAAGGAAGAAAGGAAGGAAGGAAGGAAGGAAGGAAGGAAGGAAGGAAGGAAGGGAGGGAGGGAGGGAGGGAGCAGGGTGAGTGGGGTGGGGATGGTTTAGCAGTGTGTGTGAATGTGCATACATGTTTACTGCATCTTACTTCCTCTCACAGTGAAACCCAGCTGCAAATACGGTGAGGTCTCGGGGAGCTTAATGCAACACTTTGTGCAATATCACCTCATACACAAAGACTTAGGGTGGGCCATGTACACCGGGTCCTAGAATACCAGAAGGCCCTGAACTCTTCTGTGTCTCACTCTGCTGCCCTGTAGAGAGTGGTCCTGTGCATGGAGGCCGGGCACCAGTGGTTCATGCCTATAATCCTAGCTACTCAGGTGGCAGAGATTAGGAGGATCACGGTTCCAAGCCAGAATGAGGCAAATAGTTAAATAGTTCTCAAGTCCCTATCTCAAAAAAGAAGGGGTTTACACTAGGGAATGGGCTGCCATTGTGGATCCATGTGATTTTGGGTGCCCTGGCAGCATTCAACCCTTCTGTCACTATTTCAGTCACTAGCCCAAGGTCCTTGTCTGAGCCTGATTCTTCATTTGTCTGCCCAGGTCCTGTGTCCGTGTCCTCCTCCACCATCCTCCAGTATATTGATTGGTTTGTGTCCTTGGAAGGAAGACACCTGCCACTCCCAGCCCAGCTGCCTTGTCCAGAGAAGTCACAAGTCATGGACTTGACATTTGATCCTCTCAGCTTCTCTGCCTGTCAGGCAGACCCTACCCACTTTTCAGCAGAGTGGGGGGCAGCGGGGAGGGGGAGGGTGGGAGGGAGACTTGCACCAAGAACCTGTTGACCCAAGAAGCACCTGCTCAGACAACTAACATCACATTCTCTTTCCTGGAGGACATCTACCTCACCCGGCACAGTCACCACAATCCTTGTTCGGTAACTCTTAAAACCCTCGATCACAGGTTTTCAAAGCCTCGCTCATTAAAGGTAATTTTGATTTCTGTTTTTATGGTAATTCTTAAACTCTTAAGTGAAACTTGTTTGAAATGTCTGTCACTCTGTTATTACAGAAACAATATAACAAGAAATACATCTTGATGTAAGACTCTACCAGAAAAGATAAATTGTTCTTGAACTTAAATATTTGAACTTGAAAAAATATCAAGACAAAAAGATGAGAGAAAAAAAATGAGCCAATAGATAAGGAACATTAGAGGATCAAAGTAAGATCTAACCAACAGGCATTTCTGAAAAAGGAGGAAAGAAAAAAGTGAGAAGACATTATCAAAGAAATAATACAGGCAACTTGCTCAGAGGTCAAGGACACAGGCCTGAGATTGAAAGAACTCAGAACAATGAATGAAACAAAGCCTACAACCAGGAATAAGACTGTGAAATCAAAGGTCACCCCGGATAAAGTGAGGGCCCTAAAAGCTTCCGCCAAAGGCCAAATTCCTTATGAAGAAACTACAATGAGAATGAGTTCAGGCCTGGTGGTAGATGCCTAGAATCCCAGCTACTGGAGGGAGGCTAAGACAGGAGGACATAGGCCAGCCTGGGCAACTCAAAACAAAAATAAAAAAGGCTGAGGGAGGGCTGGGGAAAATATAACTCAGTGGGAGAGCACTTGTCTAGCATTCGCAAGGCCCCTATATTGGATCTCTAGAACTGCAAAAAAAAAAGTGGGGGGGCACAAGGGAGGTAGCTCAGGGGTAGGGTGCTTGCCTAGTATGCATGAAGCCCTGGGTTCAATCTCCAGTACTGAAAAAAAAAAAAGAAAGAAAGAAAGCAAAAGAAAAAAAGAGAGAACGAATCAGAGTTTTCAACAGGAAAATCAACACAGAGGGCAACAGCTTAGTGCCCTAAAGGTTTTAATGGAATTTGACTGAAATCCTAGGATTCAATGCCTAACCCAATTATCAGTCAAGTAGAAAGGCAGAATATATTTCCAATTGTATTGGAAAGCATTTAAAAGAACCTAAATGTCCAAATGTAAGAAAGTAGGTGAATAAACATCTACAACATACACTGGGGTACTATGCAGCTTTAAAAGAAATTGAGAGAAATCTCTATGAACTGGCATGGAGTGATTTCCAGGAAAAATTGTAAAATTTAAAATGTATAAAAATATGCTGTTTTCTGTAAGAAAGTAGAAATGAATAAGTATTTGAGCATTTACCTATTTGGAGAAAAAGGAATTAAGGAAAGTTAAATAAGAAACACAAATAGCTATCTTAAACAAACAAAAATGTGATTTTTTTTTTTATAAATGCAGGATAAAACAGGTCTTGTGTGGGGGGTTTGGTGCCAGTGGGAAGGAGGAGGATATAAGAAAAGGGTGTAGGAGGTGAATATGGTGGAAATACTGCGTACCCATGTGTGAAAATGAAAAAATGAGACCTGTTGAAACTATTCCAGGAATGAGAGGAAAGGGAGATAAAGGAGAATGGTGAAGGGGGTGAATTCAACTATGATATATTATAAGAACTTTTGTAAATGTACATTGTACTCCCAGTATAACATTAATAAAAAGAAAATAAGAAAAAAAAGAATATATTTCCAATTGTAAAGGATTTGGGAATGTTCACCACCACACACTATTGGGTAGTACCTTCCTCAACGGTATGTTCTGGGAAAATTAAGGAACAGAAGCCAAGGATGGTGATCTATGACTCAGAAACTGTGGCTGAGCCCAGGGAAGCTGGGACAGGAACTCCCTGAATGATAGCTATCCATCTGAAAGGAGAAGAGAAAGAAGGCTCTGGAAGGTAGATTTTGAGGAGGGGCAAAAACTCTACTGGGATGGAAAGTTGGGGAGAAATTGAAAATACAATGAAGTCAAATCATGCAAGATTAAAAAAAAAAAAAAAAGCTATTTGAAATTCCAGAAAAAGAAAAGTGTCACAAGAAAGCCAACACAGGTAGATACACTACTGGCTAGGCATAGAACCTTGCATATGGTCTCAATAATGTAAACATTGTTTATTGATTTTAGACTCAGCCTATAAAAGAACATGGAAGTTATAAAGCAAAATGAGGGTGTGATCAATCATGATAATGTAAGAGTGTCCTTGTTATTTTCAGGAGACTTGTTTCAGGACCCCCTGTAGATACCAAAATGAAGAGTACTCAAGTCCCTTAAGTAAAATGGCATAGTATTTACATGTAACCAACACACATCCTCCTGTATACTTAAAATCAAATATACATTACATATAGCATCTGCTACAATGTCGATGCTGTGTAAACAGTTGTGATACCTTATTGCTTAGGGAATAATGGCCAGGAAAAAAAGTCTGTACATATTTAATACAGACAGGTTTCTTTTTCTGACTATTTTTGATTCCTGGTGGGTTGCATCTGCAGATCATGAAGCCATGAATATGGAGTGCTGACTGCATACTTCAGAAACTTGGAGAGAGAAGGAAGGAGGGGGAAGAGAAAAGACTGAGGCAAGTGGCTGGGTGAGTAGCGCTGGAAGGTGCTAGAGGAGCCAAAGGAAGAGGTGTGATCGGATTTCTGAGAGTGGCAGCTGAAGCCAAAATAGTGGTATGATTGTGTTGGGAGAATGAACGGAAGGGACAGAGGAGGGGTGAAAGTGAGCAGAGTCCTCTTCCAAGGTAGCAGAAAGTCAGCAAGCATATATTTAAGATGCAAAATAAAGAACTCGTGGCATTTACTTAGAGACTGGCAGACAGTGTTTGGAAGAAACAGCTAAGAAGATGAGCGAGGTGGTTGCTCTGGGGACAGGGCTGGAAGAACAGGAGACTCTATACTGTGACTAAGCAATCACTTTAAGTGATCACAGTTATACTTCATGCTCTGCTCTGGAAGGCCTGGGATAAATGAATCGGAGCGTTCTCAAACCCAGTAGGGGATGTGCAGAGGAAGCAGGCTTCCCACAGCCAGTTGCTTGATGTGGAGCCTGTCTTCCTGCCATAGCTGACGTGGAGCAGGGACCCCCATATTTGTCTGACGGGGTTCAGTGCTTCCACACCCACGATCCCAATCCATCCTCCAACAATCCTGGGGGCTGTGACAATGTGAGAGCAGGGGCTCTGTCTCCTCATTTTACAGATGGGATCCAGGCTCAGGAGAGAAAGTGTCCCTCAATCTAAAATCAGTCTCTCTAGTGGTGCTGGGAGAGTGTGAGTGGGGGGAAGGGGGAACACAGGCAGGGAAGGCTGGACAGGGCTCTGCAGGGGCGGCTCTTGTGACTCACTGTGGCTTCATTCCCTAGTGTACCCACAAAACCAGAATCCAAATGCAAGCAGTCCTCCTCATACAATTCCCCCCCCATTTTTTAAAAAATCATATTCTTATTATCAAAAGAGTATAATGATGACTTTAAAGAAATGTATTTAAATTATGCATAATCCTCCCCATGCCTGTGTGCCAGAATTACTTGGATTTTTTTCTGTGGTCCTTTCTAGTCTTTGTCTACATAATTTTGCATAGTTCTGATCCTTGGGCACACTTGTAAGCATTCTCTCCTCCCATAAATGGTGTTCTTGGCTTCATAATTATCTGTTTTAATGGCTGCATGTTATGCAGGATCATTTTTAATTAACCACAGTACCTTGGGTTAGCACTTCATTATTGTGCCAAGTGTTTTTTTTTTTTTTTTTTAATCTCCATTTTACTTTCCTATGAGGCTGTTCCATTTACAGAATGCTTTCTTACCATCCTCACAACTTCACAGCATGTAATGGGGACAGGTGTAATTATTCCCATCTTACAAGTGGGGACACTGAGGTCCAGAGCAGTCAAGTATCATATGAGAGCAAGGATGGGACAGAGTGCAAATGGCCCTCCAGGACTTCATCTCGTCTGATTTTGGACATCAGTTGGCATAGAGCCAGACCCCTTCCCAGGAAGGAATTACGACTCTCCATTTTATGGGAGAGGATGCTGGGGTAATAAAAGGAGGTAAGGTAACTTACTCAAGGTCCCATGGCAGAGCCAGAAGTCAAGCCCATGCCAACTGACTCCAAAGCCAGAACTCTTCCTTCTTAATCTACGTGGCCTCCCCAGCTCCTAACTCTCAGAGGCAAACGCTCTTCAAACTCCCTGCCCAGGGAAGTGACTGCCCTCTTGTCCTGTTCCAGCTGCTTGTTCTCACATCTGAGCACATGGTAGCCCCCAGCTCCATGCTCCATGGCTCGTATTTGCTGTGTGGAAGCCATAGCTGGCTCCAGGCATGCATCTTTCATGGTGAATTTGGGGTTTTAATTTGCTCAATTTTCTTCCATTTGGCTAACAGGGTTTTTTTTGTACCTGGTAAAGACACAGAACATCACATTTACCATCGTAACCACTCTGTAAGTGTGCAGTATGGTGGCACTGACTCCAGCTCCCCACACCATCCAGCTCCAGGACTTGCCTCATTTTCCCCAGCTGAAACTCTGAACCCACTACACCCTAGCTCCCCATTCTTCCTTCCCTCCCCACCAGCCCCCGACACCATCATGCTCATCTGTCTCTATGAACTGTCTACTCATAGAAGAAATGTCATAGAAAGAATGACACAGTGTTTATCTTTTTGTGTCCAACTTACTTTGCCTCATAGCTTTCTCAGGGTTTATCCACGGTGTAGCACGGGTCAGAGTTTCGTTGCTTTTAAAGCTGAATAGTGTTTCACTGTACGGATTCGCCACACATCTGCCCACAGTCACTTGCGCTGTTTCTACTTTGGCCGTTGTAGATAACGCTGCTTTGGACGACAGTGTGCGGAGCTCTGGTTCAGTCTCTGTTGATGGTTCTTCTGGGTAAATGCCCAGAAGTGGGTAAATTTAAAAAAATAAAGTCTTCTACTTTCTTTTTCCAGCTTTGCAGGGGGGAAGGAGGGAGAGGTGAGCATTGTGTAAGAGTGGATGGGTAGGAGAAAATATTTGCAAAACATATGTCTTATAAAAGGCTAGTCTCCAGAATACATAGTTTCTGTGAGTATATGTATATATTCACACTCACAACTCAATAATAAAAAGACAACCCAATTAAGAACTAGCCAAGGATCTAGATAGACATTTCTCCAAGGAAGATAACCAAATGGCCAATAAACACACAAAAAGATTTTCTGTTAGTTATCAGGGAAATACAAAACAAAACCACAGTGAGATTCTACCTCACACCCATCAGGACACAAGAATAAAGCAGTCAAACAATAACAAGTGTTGCTGAGGATGGAGAGAAACTGGAACCCTTGTGTGGAATGGGAAGTGACTTTGGAAAAGTCTGCAAGTTCATCACAAGGTTAAACATGGAATTACCACGTGACCCAAAGAACGACTGTAGAGGAATATTCACAGCAGCCCTATTTACAATAGCCAAAAGGTAGAAACTAAGTGGAAAAATAAATGTGGTATATCCATACGATGGAATATTATTCAACCATGAAAAGGAATGTAGTATAGAAGGATATTAATAATTGCCCGGAATTGGAAGCAACCAAGATATCCCTTAGTAGGTAAATGGATAAACTGTACTACACCTGTACAATTGAATATTATTTAGTGGGAAAAAGAAATGAGGCATCAAGTCATGACAAGAGGCTAATGTGAAAAGTCTACATACTGTACAATTCTGACTCTGGAAAAGACAAACTGTGGAGACGGTAGAAATAGCAATGGAAGGGAGGGTTGAATGGGCAGAGCACAGAGGATTTTTAGGATGGTGAAACTTTTTCTGTATGACACTGTATGACACAACCCCAGGAGTGAACCCTAACGTAAGCTATGGTCTTTGGGTGATAATGACGGGTCTGCATAGGCTGAGCGACTGTAACAAATGAACCACTCTGGTACCAGGTGTTGATAGTGGGAGAGGCTGTGCATAGGAAGGGGTAGGGGATGGAGAGCAGGACATCTCTGAGCTTTCTGCTTCATTTTGCTATGAACCTAAAGCTGCTCTTAAAGTCTAAAAACTGCAATGAAATATTGACACATGTTACAATGAAGATA
Source organism: Castor canadensis (assembly GCF_047511655.1). Taxonomy (NCBI): domain Eukaryota; kingdom Metazoa; phylum Chordata; class Mammalia; order Rodentia; family Castoridae; genus Castor; species Castor canadensis. Next base: position 32,663,871 of record NC_133396.1, on the reverse strand, counting down.
AACCAAGAAGCCATTGCACTCGGTGACAGAACCTCGCCACAAAAGGCCACATATTGTCTGATTCCACCTATAGGAAATGCCCAGAATGGGGAATCCATACAGACAGACACTAGATTGGTGGCCACCTAGGGCTGAAGGATGGGGGTGGGGGTGGGGCTGGGGGTGGGGGAGTAATGGCCAGGGGTAGAGGGATTTTTCTTTATTCTTATTTTTGGAGACTGGGTCTAACTATGTAGCCTAGACTGGGCTTGGACTTTTGATCCTCCTGCCTCAGTCTCTGGAGTGCTGAAACTCTGGTTACCGTCACCACTAAGCTAGAGGGTTTCTTTTTGAGTCATGAAATTGTAAAATTGTGGTGATAGATGTATCGGGGAATATACTAGAAGTCATTGAATCATACACTTTAATGGGTGAATTATATGGCATGGAAATTATATTTCAATAAATCTGTGGTTTTTTTTTTTTTTTTTTTTTTTTTTTTATAAAGTAGATGGGTTTGTAACCTCCCAGAAGCCCCTGGTGATTTAATTACTTTACCTGTGGCTGAGAGACTGCCTCCCACCCCTCCCCACGCCAGGCCTCTCCCTGAGTGATAGGGTGGGGGCTGTCTTATCAGCAGGTCACCTGGGGTGGGCACCTAGACAAGCCACACCCTCTCCATCACAGCACCTTGACAGGGACCATGATGGAGGGGACACAGCTGACCTGCTGCTGTTGAGTCAGCACCATGGCGGCCTGAGAGGAAAGCAGGCAGTTCTGCAATTTATGAGGCGTCCGTCTCCTTCCCAGGCAGGGGAAGCAGCCAACCCTGCAGCCTCCCCAGGCTTGGAGGCCATTGCAGGCCATGGCAGATTCCTGAGGCCCACCCTGCCTATTACTTGACCTTCAGAGTTTAAAAAGAAAAACAAGAAGTTATAAAAGTTCATCCTGGACACATCCCTGCATCCAGACAGTGGCTTCTAGACTTTTCGATTTCACAGTCCATATCATTGCAAAATGTCTGGGAAGGTATTTATTTTCCTAAGTTAAGACAACTCCTTAAGGCTGGGACTGCAGTCCAAGGGTAGAGTGTGCTTGCCTAGCAAGTGTAAGGCCCTGGGTTCCACTCCCCACCCCCCGCCAAAAAATGATGACTTTTAAAATTAACGTTATTTGATTGAAAAGATAAAATGTCAGAATAAAAGAAGACCGTCAAATATAGTAAATTTAGCTTTAGAAAAACATGACATTCCCCCTTCCCTTCTCTCTTCCTCTTCCCCGGTGGTGAAAACATGCCAAATAGTGAAAACTTCATCCCAGGCCAGGGGTGGCTTTGGGGCACAGGCTTTGGGTGCCACTCCCAAATTCAACACTTGACTCCCCTTGGAAAGCAGCTTCTAGAATGGTAGCACTTCAGTGCAGACAGATGTGAGTTCAAACACAGCCCCTGCCCCTGCCACCAATATCTGCAAGTCCCTTACCTTCTTGAAGTCTCAGTTCCCTTGTGTTTGACAATCTTTCTCGCACTGGTTTTTGGTGAGGATTACTCAAAATGAAAGGCGTGGGAAGCCACAGCACTCAGTAGGCCTCATTCTTCATTGCTCTGCCCTCTGGGTGGTGGGAGACAGTCTCTGCAAACCTGGATCCCATTTTCCTGGCATTGCAGTTGGTAAAAATTCTTCCATAGACTGCACACTGGTGGCTCACACCTAGTTACTCAGGGGCCAGAGATTAGGAGGATTGCGGTTCGAAGCCAGCCTGGGCAAACAGTTTGTGAGACCCTATCTCGGAAAAAAAAAAAAAATACAAAACAGGACTGGAGGAGTGGCTCAAGTGGTGGAGCGCCTGCCTAGCATAGCTAAGAAGCATGAGACCCGAGTTCAAGCCCCAATGCCACACACACAAAAAAAGAAACAATTCTTCCATAGGTCCGGCTTATGCTGCCTCCCTGTAAACACTCGCGTATGCCAGGAGCATGCTTTAGGGTCACATGGAACAGGTCTCATTCCTCTGTCATGACACACCTTCCTTCCCTTTCAAATTTAGCTTCTCTTTCTTCTGTTCTCCAGACTAAATGTCCTGTCTCTGTCACTCATTCCCCACAACCTCAGCATCCTGAATGTGATGGCCAGAATAATGCTGTATAACAACAACTCCAAAATCTCAACAGAGAACCAAAGCCCTCCCTGGCATGCTACCTGAAGCTGGGCTTGGTAGGGTAAGACTGCAAGTCGGTTCGGGGTGCCTCTTATCTTCCTGGGACTCCCCAAGACTTCTTTTTTTTTGGCAGTACTGGGGTTTGAACTTCATCCTTCATGATTACTAGACAGACACTCTTACTGCTTGAGCCATTCTGCCAACCCTTCCCAGGGCTTTTTAAAATTTTTCTTATGTATTTATTTTTGAGACAGAGTCTTGCTATATAACCCAGACTAGCCTCAAACTTGAAATCCTTCTGCATTACCCCCCAATTACAAACCTGTGCCACATACACCCATCTTAAGGTTTGCTCTTTAATGACAAGGCATGAATAGTCCCCACCACACAAACACATTTCTAGCCCTCACTGTCGTCACACATCATATGCCAAAGCAGGCTACAAGGTCAAGCCCCAAGTCTAGTAACCACAGTAGAAGAATGGTGTGGAATATAGGGGAATGAAAAGTTCAGATCAATAATTCAATCTGTCTATCACTCATTTTCTCCTCCTCCTAATTCCTTGACCAATTTCCACTGGACACACTAGTCCCTTTGGGCTAGTGGAGACTAGGAGGCTGGAGAGGAAGAAACAAGGCCCTATCCCCTGCTTACCTTTCTTACTTTGACTCCTTCCATTTTCCTCCTGGCTCTCAAACATTAGCTACATTCAGTTTCTTTCATTTTTCTTAAAAGCTCTAATCTCTGTCACCTCAGGGCCTTTGCATATATTGTTCATTTTGCTACATGTGGAAAATTCCTCTTCCTTTAACCACTTCCCCTGCTCTCTGGGAAGAAAATAGAATTTGTACGTCACACCCTCAAAAAGATGTCTTTCTGACTACAACTCCAGTTAAGTGTTCTGTTGTTCTCTAGCAAAGGAGACATGCTTGTTTTCCTCTCAAGTCTTTACCTGGATTTGTAATTATTGATTTGTTTCATTTTTTTCTTCCCCAGTAGACTCCAAGTTCCTTGAGGACATGGACTGCCTGAAGCCATAGCAGATATCTCATTCATATGTACTGAGTGGAAGGAGATGGATGGAAGGTCAAGGAGGAAGGGAATAAGTGCTTTCATCGATGCTCCTTCTCTTTCCCTTTGTCCTACGACAAGATGCAGAGGAGGAAGGAGATGCAATGTGCTGTCCTCACAGCGCTCGAGATCCTTCTCCCCAAACAGGGAACAGTCACCAGCTGGTGCTCAGGACAGGCGCATGGCTTGGTGAAGGCACTTCATCTTCTCTTGGGCACACGGCCTTTGCCACCACTGCGTGACTGTTTGTTGATGAAGATTTGCTTCCATGACTTGTTTTGTTTAGACACCTGCCCAGAGGAATTCACACTCACTGTCCAGGCACTGTCCAGATGTACACCAGGTGGTTTGGGGTCAAGAATATGCCACCGATATTTCACCAGAGGGATAATTGATACGGGTCAGCAAAGGGGAACTACAGATAAATGGAGGCCAGTGATGTAAATTGCTGCTCACGAGAGTGGGACATTCTGTTTCTGGTGGCAATATCGCTCCACTCCACCTGCTTAGAGTCCCCATTCCTACCCCCTCTTCGAAATCCTTCTCCTTCCTTCCATTCAGCCTTGGGGTCAGACCAAGGCTGAGTGAACCATCAATCAAGGAGAAGTTCTGATCTCTGGGTTCTGGGAATTTTTGAGAGGTATGGACCTTGGAGTCCAGTGGTACAATCAGTTAGAGTATAGTAGTTGTATGGAAATATCTGGACCTACTCACTGAAGTCCTGTCTAGCCCACGAGCCTGGAGAAATCAGCACTGCTTGAATCGGGAAGTTAAGTTTCTGAGTCCCATCTCTCTGTTCCTTACCAGCTGGGTGACTTCACCTCTCAGACTCTCGGTCTCCTCACCTACTGAATGGGCATGGCAAACGTATTTACCAAGCAACGATGAAGATAGATTGAAGTAAGGTAACATGAACTGCCTCCTAACGGTGGAAGATTATCTTCTCAACCAAGTAGGCTGTGCAGCGGAGCACAGAGGGTTAAAGATTCAGGAACGAAAAACTCTCTATGACAGAACAAAAGAGAAAATAATGCCCACTTCCGGATGCACTTGAAGGACAGATTGCTTGGGATGGAATTGCAATTGGGTCTCCAAGTGGGAGAAGTGATTGCTGCCCTCATCAATATTACTGCTGGCGGAGTCTACGTGGGACTCAAACAGGTAATGAGGTCCCAAATTTAGTTTTTAACCAGATGCCAAGCTTAATAAAAACGGGTTTTTGGAATTAGCTCTTCATAGCTTTCCTTGAAAGCACAATGTCCTTAGGACTTGACATTAACATTTTAGACCTGAACATTTTAAGTAAAAGACTCAAGATTCATATGACCTGAAGAGAATCAGTGTTAGATCTGAGCATTTGCAAAGTAAAGGTCTGTTGTCTATTTAGCTGGTCCAAATGCTAACATGGTCAAGGTCATAGGACGCCATAGAATTGTCAGCTCTGGTTTGACTCAAGACAAGGTTCAACTGCATGAGCCCCTGGACAGCCACTCTAAGAGGAGGTTACAATCAGGACCACTGAGATAAAAACCAGTCATGACTTGGCAATTCACGTTAGTTGCTGTAGGAACAAGGACAAAATCTAACCACACTACCCAACTAAGACATTTAGCAATACCTCTTGGTTGCTGTTAGGGCCTGGCATTTCTATCATTAATACAATAAATATTTATGAATGTTTATCATGTACCTTGCTCAATGCATCTTTTCCATTTATTCATGAGCTGTATCTTTTATAATAAACTGCAAATAGTAAAGTGCATTAAGAAAAAGAAAGAAAAGAAAACCTAAATAAATGGAAAGACATCTTGCATGCACGTATTGGAGGACGAAATATTAAGGTGGCAACACCTTCCCAGTGACCTACGAGTTCAGCATGAACTCTATCAAACTTCAGCTGCCTTCTTTGCAGAAATGGACAGGCTTCTCCTACCCTAAAATTTATAGGAATTTCAATGAACTCCAAAAGCCTAAATAAAGTAGGAAAACACACTTCTTAATGTCAGAACGCTTTTATTTGAAGTACTGGGGTTTGAACTCAGAGACTATACCTTGAGCCATTCCACCAGCCCTTTTTTGAAGCCTTGGCTGGCTTCAAAATGAGATCCTCCTGATCTCTGCCTCCTGAGTTGCTAGGATCACAGATGTGAGCTACTGGTGCCCGGTTCAAAACTTCTTACAAAGCTACAGTAATATGAACAATATGGTACTGGAATGAGAATAAAAATATAGATCAATGAAATAGAATTGAGAGTCCAAAAATAAATCCATATGTTTACTGTCAATTGATTTCTGACAAGGGTGCCAAGATCATACAACTGTGAAAGAACAGTCTTTTCAACAAATGTTGCCAGAACAACTGGATATCCACCTGCAAAAGAATGAAGTCAGATCCTCTACCTCACACCATACAGAAAAATTCATTCAAAATTGACCTAAGACCTAAATGTAAGAACTAAATTTTTTTTTTGGCACTACTGAGGTTTGAACTCAGGGCTTCATGCTTTACCAAGCAGGTGCTCTACCACTTGAGCCACTCCTCCAGTCCATTTTGCTCTGATTATTTTGGAGATGGGGGGGGCCTACCAAACTATATGCATGGGCTAGCCTTGAACCTTGATCCTCCAGATCTCAGCCTCTCAATTAGCTAGTATTACAGTCATGAGCCACTGGTGCACAGCATGAGAAAATCTTGTGACTGTGGATTGGACTACAGTATCTTAAATATAACAGCCAAACAAGAAGCAAAAGAGAACATAGATAAATTAGACTTCATCAAAATTAAAAAATTTGTACAATGAAGAACACTATTGAGAGAGTGAAATGAAAATGCACAGAATGGGACAAAATATAGAAATCATATACAGGATAAGGGTGCAGAATATGTAAAGACCTTCTTACAAGTTAACAACAAAAAGTACACAAGCCAACTAAAAGTAAGAAAAAAGGGGCTGGAGCAGTGGCTCAATGGTACAGCACCTGCCTAGCAAGTGCAAAGCCCTGAGTTCAAACTCCAGGACTGCAAAAAATAAATACATGGATAAAAAATTTAAAAGAAACAAGGGACTTGAATCAACATTTCTCCAAAGAACATACACAAATGAGCAGCAAGGGCATGAAAACATGCTCAACACCACTATTGATCAGAAAAGGAACCTGAAAACTACAGTGAGATGCCAGCTCATACACGCCAGAGTGGCTCTCATAAACAAAGACAAATAATAAGTGTTAGTGGGAATGTGGAGAAACTGGAACTCTCAGACGTTGCTGGTGGGAATGTAGAATGGTTCAGTCACCATGGAACAAAAATTCAGCAATTCCTCAAAAAGATAAACATGAAATTACCATATGACCTAGCAATTCAATTCCTAGTATATACCTCAGAAGAACTGAAACAGCTGAGCACAGTGGAGCACAACTGTAATCCCAACTCACAGAAGGTGGAGACAAGAGGATCCACAAATTCACAGTTAGCTTTGGTTATGTATCAAGTTAGAGGCCAATCCTGGCTACATAGCTGGAAGTTGTTTCAAAAAACAAACAAAAGAATTGAAACCAGGTGCTCAAACAAAAACTTGTACAGAGATGTTCACAGCAGCACCATTCACAGTGGCTAAAATGTGGGAACAACCTGCAGGCTCATGAACTGACAAATACGTATACAAAATGTAGTAAGTTGGTACGATGGAATATTAGTCAGTCATAAACAATGAACTACTGACATACACCACAATATGGTTAAAACTCAAAAAGAAAAAAGAGAAAACAGGTGAAAGAATCCAAACAGAAAGAGTCACATATTTTACTATTTCACTTACATGAAATGTCCAGAATAGACAAACCCATCATACAGAAAGTAGATTCGAGCTTGCCAAGGGCTGAGGGCGGAGGAAATGGGGACTACCTAATGGATATGGGGTTTTTGGTGGTGAACATGCTCAGGAATTAAGTAGTGGTCATGGTTGCTTTGATGCTCAAAAATAATCACTGAAATACACACTTGAAAGTGATTAATGTGGTGAATTCTGTGTTGTGTCAATTTTACTTTATTTTTTCCTTTAAATTTAAGAGAAATAAAACATAAATGGCATTGCAAGATTTGTTTGCTGGTGGAACCAGTTTCCCTGACAATAAAAGGAGTTAAATTCCTGGCTCCTTGCCACTGCCTTGCAAGCTCCTTGTTTTACTGATTTGTCTTGGATCAAGTCTCCTCCCAAATTTTCAAGCTTCCTCAGGGCAGAGACAGAGCCTGGAGCCAAGAAGACCTCTGCAGCCTCATGGGAATACTGAAAAGAGTGAAGCTTCAGAACTCTAAGAAGCCACGGAAGACAGCCAGTGAACATCCTAGCCAGGGGAGAAACGGAGCCATCTTTACCCCAGTCCAGGTCTACTGGCCCTTTTGAGTCACCACATGAATGGAAAAGAACTCCCCGCAAACATCAGACAGCAGAAAGACTATCTGCATTCCCTCTTCTTCTTCCTTCCTACAAAATTCTAAGGCATAGGACTGAAAAAGAAACCATCCCTCATCAAGTGCAAAGAACGCCGGGGTTACCCAGGGGAGATCACATGGACTGTGACCCTCCAGCCACTCCAGACACTGGGAGCTGAAGGAATCAGGCAGTCATTAAAGGGGCCCTGATGACAGAGTTAGGAATGCTCCTTTCACAGCAAGTAGGAAAAAAACAGAAGCCAAACTACTTCATCACCTGACATATGCCGTCCTTCTCTCTCAGATTCTCAGACACTTAACTCATCTTTTTCCTTCACCACAGTGACAATGAGTCTTGGGCCTAGGCTACAGTTTCAGACCTGTTGAAATCACTGGGTTGCTCAGTCCCGTCAGGATTTTGCCTATGACCTTTCCAGTTCTGTACCTGGGTTCAATCTTACAGTGTCTTGCAGTTCTCCAACTGCTTTATGTCCCTGGCTCACCGTTCCTGTTCCTGATAAGTCTCTGAGGGAGGTCCTTCCTGATCCACAGGCTGGAGGAGACCCCTGTTCCTTCCCACAGCATCCTGGGAGCCGCTCCATCACAGCCTATCCTGCCCTTCCCCCAACCCCACTGCAAACGGGCTCACCGGCTTTATTGAAATCGATCAACTCTCTAGGGCATGTTTCCTCTTCTGTAAAATAATAGAGTTGGACAAGGTCGTTGATGTGGTGTGAGGACAGCCCACAGACCTATTTAGCTCACATAATATTTTATTCGAGCATGCATTTTTAAATTGAGAGTTTATATTAAAATCTCGGGCTCTGTCTTCTCCTCAAAGCTCAGGTGATTGGTGGCATTGGGCTCATGGGGACCAATCAGCTGCCCCCTCTGGGGCACATGCTGGACCCTCACTTGTTCAGGCTTCTGTCGTCATTGGTCTTGAGCCCCTGGTCAGATACCTTCTCCACCTTCAGATTTGGATGCAATGGATCCAATTTCTCCTCCTTCTTAATCGCCCCTCCCCTCCTTCTTTTGTGGTCCTAGGGACTGACCTCAGGGTCTCATACTTCTAGGGGAATACTCTACCACTTGAACCTCCACAGGACCCTAGGCCCTTTTTGCTTTAGGTGGATTTTTAGATAGGGTTTCATGCTTCTGCCCAGGCTGGCCTTAAACTGCCTCTTTCATCCATTAAAAAAGAAGAAAAAAACTTAGCAAGAACCAATAGAAAGAGATAGTCAACTTTCTTTGAGTTGGGGAGGGGGTATTTCTTTGTTGTTTTGTTTTATTACTTTCTTTGTATTTCAAGGCAGTAGCCACAAATCTCCCTGTTCATTTCCTAAACAATTAATCACCAAAGTTTAACCACCATTAGCCATAACGCCAGTTTTCCAAAACGCACTATTGCTTTTACGTTAGAGCACCCTCCTTTGTCTCACCAATAAATTATGAACAGCAAATTCCAATTTCAAGAGCCCTTTTTCAAGGTAATCCAACAGAATGGGGATGTTTTTAGAAGTCCATCAAATGCTTGAAGAAATCCTACCTCTGTATAAGCATTTAAGCAATTTCAAATACATTTCCATGGACAATTATGCAAGGACCTTGGTCTTACACCACCTTGCTGCAAACTTAAGTGAAATCACCACAGATGATTACTTGCAAGAAAAATGCCCCTCACAAGGTAGGCCTGTCAGTGGCTTCCCAGTGGGTTTCCATCTTGTCATTTCCCACACCTGGTGGCCTCAATCAGTTCACCCTCAGGTCATTGGAAAAGCCACACGGAATAAGCACCCAGCCCCAAAAAGGAAACTCAATTAACATCTGCTGGGGCTGAACACATTGGCTGTAATGCCAGGGATTTTGAACTTGAAAGCAGAGCTCATTATGTTGCTGAATATTAGGGGAAAAGGACATTTCTTTTCCTTCTGGAACCTGCTGCTCTCCTAGATTCCATATGGGCAGAGCTTGAAGCAGTGGTCCTCAACCCCGGCTACACGTTAGGGCACTCAGGGGGCTTTTAAGAAAAATACCAATATCTGGCCACCATGGAAGATGGATCTAATCAGACTTTCAGAGCGGGGAGCCAACTGGCATTGAACTTTTCCATGCTCAGTAATTTCAATGTGTAGCCAGGGCTGGGAACCACGGCTGTACTGGAAACACTGGCTCCCAAAGTGTGGCCCTCGCACGGCATCATCCAGGAGCTCATTAGAAGAACAAATCCTGGGACCCCACCCCAGCCCTACTGACGCAGAACCCCTGGAGCCCTGGTCATTTGTATTTGAACAAGCATTCTAGGTGATTCTGACTTGCTTGGGTTTCCATCCCAAATCCAACACTCATGAGCTGTGCAAGCTGAGGCAGGGGCCCTCCTAGATGAGAGTCAGTGTTCACAGCTGTAAAAGGGGTATGATGCGAATTTAAATGCAACAGTGCAGAGTGCACTTAATATACTAACTGACATGGAGTCAGCACCCAGTTAAATGTTGGCTTATCTTATCCAGGTGCCCAATCAAGAAGTTTCCCCCCATTTCACTTCCCCATCACTCCCCACATATAATTCTTGACCCTGTCCATCCATCCTGCACCCTTCCCAGTTCTTCCCTTCTTCTCCCTTCCTCCCACCACTGCCTACAAATCCAAGACCAATCTTCCCCTGTCTGAGTGAGGTTCAGGTCCCGCACAAAGGCTGAGAAGAGAAAGACTAATAGAATTTGGGGGGCCTCCCTAGAACATGGTCTGCAGTCGCCAAGGCAAAGCCTAATGGTCATTTGGGTCAGTGTTTTCTCTCCTGAGATGTCACACTGGATGACAAGTTTGAGGAAACCCTTTAGCCTGCAGATTTGCCTGTCCCAGGGCCAGGACACATCCTGTGTTATTTGTTGGAACTTAAGAGTTCCTTGACACCTAATGAAACGTCCCTGATCTGTCCTCAGGAACAGAAAGTGAGACCTTGGCCAAGGAGACTCAGTGCTCCAGCAGGCCCTGATCTGTTGGCAATGAGGCAGTTCTTTGTGAAAACTCAAGCCCGCAGGGAAGGCGAAGGACCACCAGTCCTTGCTGCATCTCCTTGAGGATGAGATTGCCTACGAGAGAAACAACTCTAACCTGTCCTGCTCCTTCATGAGTGACTATTCCCAAACTGACTCCCGGGGCAACAGTCACATGGCAGGGACACAGGAGAAAGGAGAATCAGGATCCAGAGGGCTGGGGACACATGGAATGTGGCTTCATCATTGCCACACTTTGTCCCTGCCTAATGATTCCTTACTCTTCCTCATGCTTACAAGCACACTTCTGCCTCAGCGCCTCCGTGCCTCCGTGCCAGCTGCTGCATCTGCCTGGCTGCTGCTGCACCAAAGAGCCCATGAACAACCTCCTCAGGTCTTTCACAGTTTTGCCCAGAGGTCACCTTCTCACTGAGCCCCCGCCTTGACCATCTGTGTTATCTTCCCATGACTGGAACAAAATACCTGAGATTATCAACGTATAAAGAGAAAAGGTTTATTTTGGCTCACAGTTTTGGCAGTTTCAATCCATGGTTGAGTGGACTTACTGTTTTGGGGCCTCTGGGAAAACAGTACCTCATGGCATTATGGCAGAGAGTGAGGAGCAAAGCAGAGCTTTGGGATGAAAGAGAGACAGGAAGAGAACTGGGCCCCACAATTCCCTTCAAGGGCACACTACGGTGACCTCCACTAGGCCATGCCTGTTAAAGGTTCCACCCCTATTAGTGCAAGCTGTTAGCACATGAGGCATGGAGGAACATTCTAGATCCAAATTAAATGTGCATGAGCACACACACACACCTCCCTCACTGGGCTCCTCTTGTTTATCTGCATTACTCACTTTCTTGCCTTGGTATTTCTCAAACTTGAGGGTTAATAAAGCAGTCTGCTGGGTCCTCCCGCAGAATATGATTCTAACAGCTTCTCCCAGGATGGACATTGCTGTCCTGGGACCTCTCTTGGACTCACCCCACACCCTGCTAGAATGCAAGCCCCATGAGGGGCTCACTGATAGAGCCCAAGAACTCAGAAGAGCACTGGCCCCTGGATAGACGCTCAGTAAATACGCTTTTAGAATGAAATGCAGGACAATGTTGTAAGGTTTGACCTGGACAGTCAGACAGCTGGTTCGAGTGCAAAATTGACTTTCCGAAGCTGGGACCTTGGGCAGTTTAGGTAACCTGTTGGAGCTTTGGTTTCCTCATTTGTAAAATGAGTATAATCATGACCACTGCTGAATTGGAGGAGCCCAGTGCAAAATGGAAATGCAAGACCCCTGTTCAACAGTGATTAAGAACTTCAAGGTGGTAACGGTGGTGCGTTGCCACCTTCGGAGCACAGAGCTCTGTGTGGTTGCAGGCCCGTGATGCTGGGCTGAGTACGGTAATATACAGGCCCATTTTATGGGGTTGCTGGGAAGACCAAACAGGATAAGGGGTGCAGTATCTTCTCTACAGCTTCTGCCTGGCTACGGCATCTCCCTTTCCTCTTGCACTTATGACTTCTCAGCGCAATGAGGCTTCAGGCTCCAGCAGCTCCAGGCCTTGCCCTTGAGCTCAGCCCTGCTGAGAACTCACAGAAAAAACCTCTGCTGCTGTCAGCTTGGCTTTGCCAGCTGCTTCTGGGCAGAAGGGGGGATTGTCCCTCTGCCAAGGACACATTGTTACCACAAAGCCTGGGGACTTCAAGGGAGGAGCTCTGGAAGGATCAGGCTGGGCAGTAGCAGTGAGCTGAGCCCCTCCCCACCAGCCACCACTCTCTGTGCCACACTCTGTGCGGTGGCCCAAAGCTGTTCCCCTTGGATTACTGAGTGATTGCAGCGACCAGCATGGGACGAGAGTCCCAGCCACAGCTGAAGGAACATTACTTGAAAACTGGAAGGGATGACTTTCTTTCACTTTGCTGCTTTAGCTCACCTCAGACACCCAGAAATTATGTGGGCACAGGGTGTTGAGGTGGGAAGGGTGGAGAGTGGAGGTGGGGCGCACGGAGAGAACCAGAGTCCCCCATAAATAAACAGGCCGCCCAGTTTATTTATGCTTAGTTTTTAAGTAAGCAATGCCTGTGGCCAGAAATAGAGCGTACACATGTACACCTGGGTATGCACACACACACCTGCACCCGTCGCGCATGCATATAACTGCCAATAAGAGAGCTTCCACTTGTTGGGAAAGTCACACGGCTCCTGGCTGTGCCCAGCAGAGTCTGGTTCAAGTCCTGTGATGGCACTCGTGAGCTATGTCACCCTGTGTGAGTTACCACTCTACTTTGACTCCTGCAAATGGAGAAGTCTGGGATCTGGGAGAATATTAGTGAGATGCCTGGTATACGAAACTGGTCATTGGACCAGTCACATGAAGCAGTGAAGGCACGTGGCCGGAGGGAGCTACCCCAAAAGTGGCCACAGAGAGTGGAAGAGCCAGAGTTAGACGTCCACGTGGAGAGACTGCTTCTTCCCCCTCCTCTCTCCCTCTGACTCTTTCTTGGTTTAGTTGCTCTGTTCATTAGCTCATTACAAATTAATTAAATTGCTGGCTGGAGGATGGTGAGGGAAGGGCTGGGGCAGGTGGTTCCTCAGACCAAGTGGTGCCTCGAGGGAATTTTCTGGCCAGACGTGAGCCCAGTGGGCACCAGGAAGCTACTCAGCCCCCAAGAACATCCGCTTTGAGTTTTGACATTCTCTCCAAAATGCTGCCCCCGCAGAGTAACACTGGAAGGACTAAAAGATGACATTCATCCTATGACTTCAGATGCATAGTCTATACTGTCATAGCTTTAAAGACTAGATCTCTGCTGTGTACAAAAACACAGATGGAGGACAGGCAGGACTGGCTCAAGAGCCTGCCTCCAAGCGAGAGGCCCTGAGTTCAATTCCCAGTACCACCAAAAAATAAATAAATAAAATTAAGTTAATAGAATGATACAACCAAAAAAGCAAGTTCTAATGTATGTAAATTTTTTAAAAACATGCATATTCACAGATCTCATGTCCGGTGAAACAAACCAGTCACAAAAGAATGTCCACTGTATTACCTTGAGCTTGAAATTCAAGACCACGCAAAACCAACGAGTGATGACAGGAGTCGTATGGTGGTTACCTCGGGGTGCTGACTTTAAAGGGGCATGCGGTGACCTTGTGGGTGCTGCAAATGTCCTGACCTGGGTGGTGATTACAAGGGAGTATAAAAGGCATCAGTTGAATTTTTAATGTTAGTGCTTTTATTTTTATTTGTTTATTTACTTATTGCAGTGCTGGGAATGGAACCCAAGGACTTGCACGTGCACATACGAGGCAAGTGCTCACCACTGAGCTACACCCCTAGCCCCAAGATCAGCCCCCTCACACATACTTTACTACATGTATTTTGTACCTCAATAAAGATGAAAAAATGGTAATTATATTGCTTCACCAGATCCTACTGTCTGTGTGAACTATGAATAAATCAACCCAGTAACTATCTTGGGAAAAGCACACTTTTATGTTGGTTTTCATGCTAATGGCTTTAATTTTAAACATGTATACATTTGAAACACACATTTTTTTTTTTTTGCAACACATTTTGACCTTTCTTTATTTAATAAGCCAAAGCTTAAAGAAAGAGCACTGGCTGGGTGCTGGTGGCTCACACCTGTAATCCAAGCTACTCAGGAGGCAGAGAGCAGGAGGATCACTGCTCAAAGCCGGCCTGGACAAAACAGTTCATGAGACACTATCTTGAAAAAACACATCACAGAAAAGGGCCGGTGGAGTGGTGTAGGCCTTGAGTTCAAACCCAGAACCACAAAAAAAAAAAAAAAAAAAAAAAAGAAAGGAAGGAAAGACGGAAGGAAGAAAGAAGGAAAGAAAGAAAGAACACTGGTCTGGCTCCCTCTGGAGGCTCCATCACAGCTGCAGGACAGTGGACAGTGGGCATGGGGGGGGGTAGTTCTAGGACTCTGGAGGCCCGGCCTGGAGTGTGGCCAAGTGCCAGCACTTGGGGGACACTGCTGGAGCAGGAAGGTGGCTCAGGGCCCTGTCACAGCAGGAGCCCCCTCTGCCTTGCCTCTGGAAGGAAGCTTCGGCTGTCAGTTTTTTTCCATAGTCCTCAGTGTCAAAAGGCACAGCACCCTCCGTGAGGACACAGTTTTGGAAAAGACAACTGGCAGCTACCAAACCACCAAAGAGGTGGTTGGAGCCTGGGCATGTGTCCTGCAGTCACACAGGGCTCCAAAGTCAGAAGGACTTGGTTACAACAACAGCAAAATCTGAATAGCTGCTGAGCCCAGGGCATCAGCTCCAGAACCCAGCCTGCCTTTTATTGGAGTTCACTGATGCGTGGCTGATACCTGGTTATCTTAAGTCCTCTAAGTCTCTCCTGTAAAAAGACTTTGATAGGGAAAAAAAGAAAAGAAAGAAAAGTTGACTGACTTGGAAAAACCGAAAGAAACATAAGAAGCAGTGAGAAGTCTTCTCCTCTGTATCCCCTCCCTCAAAACGGGCAGCCAATGATCCCGGCTGGCTGTTTGACATTATTTAACCTTGGGAAGCCTCAGAGTCTGCTCTTCTAAGGGGGTGTGAAGAATACAGATGCCAGAATCAGACGCTGGTCCCAGCTGTGTGGCCTGAGACATGTGCTGGCCTGGGCCTGCACTTCTGCTTCCTCTACTGCATATGAGGACAATGGCCCCCACCAAGGGGTTGCTGGGAGGACAAAGCAAGATACTATCTGTGGAGTCTGCAGGAGGGCACCTGGTACTGAGCAGGTACCCAGTCAAGGCCAGCACAGACCCTGAGCACTGAGTACCCAGCCACAGCCGGGCAGACCAGGAAAGCAGTAGCAGTGATGGTTGTTACTATAATTTAGCCTGCCCCAGAAACTTTGGTCTGGTGAGTTCAGACCCCTTCTAGGGAAACTTCCAGAAGGTAGGACAATGATTGGTCAAGCCCTAGGAGAACTTTAATCTAACTGAGTTCTCAATCTTCCCCACTCTTAGGACAGTGACCATAGACCTCAAAATTGCTTTAATGTCAGAGAAGAAAATTACCTTGAAGGTCAAAAAGTCCACATTTCTCATTGATAGATGAGGAACTGAGGCTCAGAGAAGGCAAGTGACCTACCCAAGGTCACACAGCAAAACAGGATCTGGGAAGACAGCTTGGGGTTCATGATTTTGCCCAGTCCTGCCCTGCTTCATCCTGCTACAGCTCATTCTCCCAGAGCTTCAGGTTTCTCCCACCTCTTGATCTCCCTAGTGGGCTTTCTACCAGGTTATAGGCTCATAGAATTCTCGGCCACATCCTCCTGGAGACCCATTTTTCTTACTGAATCTGGCCACCATTAAGTCCTGAAAGCCCCATAAGTCTTCTATGGATGAGCAAGTCTCTTAATCTATTATTCCAGAGTCCTATTTATACATATTTATCCATATGGCTTTATAAATAGGGCTTTGAGACATATGCATGGCAGTTTATTGCTATAGCAAAGTTGCTTTCCCCAAGAGAAAGACAAAAGTGATGTATGGCAGAGGCCGTGTCCATGCAGAAAGCTCCCCCCTGATTTATTAAGAGTCGGCTTCAGCCACATGCTCCCAAGTAGAGAATCTACCGCAAAGTTATCTAGGCACAGGGCACTGTCAGCCTCAGACACCCAAAAAAGGCAAGTTCAAGGTGCAGAGGAAGCACAGAAGCTGAGAGTAGCTGCCCATGAGGCAATGGCCACACTGCAGCATTTGAACTCTAATCCTTTGGGTTGCAAGTTTAAGCAAGAAAGAGAGAGAGAGAGAGAGGGAGGGAAAGAGAGAGAGACAGCACTTGTTATAAGGAGATTGGTGGTCTGGGTCTCTTTGTGGCTGCAGCTGGAGAGGTGAGTGCCAGGGTGCCTCTGCTTCTCTCCAGTCCTGGCCCCATTTCCCACTCCACATTCTGCAGATGGAAGAAAACATGGCAGCTAACAGCTCCCAAGTTTTGCCTCTTACAGCTTCCACTAGCTGTCTGGGCTTGCTCTGATCCCGTGTACAAAACTGCACCATGGAGCTTATGTCCCCTGCTTGGCACAAGGGTCAGGAGCAGGGTCACGAGCGAGAGAGCAGTTGCCAAAGGACAGATGGATGGGCCAGGTGGTGGGTGAGGCTTCCCGGGTGCCAGTCATGGGGCAAAGCAAGCAGGAGGCCTTTTCTCTTTAGTCACTGTGCGCACTCAGGAAAAGCCCTTAGCTGCGCCATCTTTTCCCCGGCCAGCCTGGCAGTTTGGGCCTGCCATTAAACTTTGCTCTATGGATGTGAAAAAAAAAAAAAAAGAAAGAAAAAGCCCTTAACCTCTCTGTAAAACTGGGCTAATGTGCCCCCCAAAAGCAGTATATGCCGACTATTGCTCACAGAGGGACCCCAGCACCTAACCAGCACCTGGAATGTGGTCATGTTCAACAACCGTCAATTGAAGAAACAAACGATGACAGTTTCCTTGGAGAACTATTGGGAGTTTTCACCAAGTTAACACTTGGAGAGCCCTGTGTGCCAGGGATTGTTCTAAACATACAACCTTGACATCTGTAGGACACATCTGTGTGCCTGTGCACACCCAAGAGAAATCTAGCATCCTTGGAGTTAAGTGACTTGCCCAGGGTCATCAGCTAGTAAATGGCAAAAGCAGGACCAATTCAGGGCTTTCTGAAACCACCATGTTACCTCCCCACCCCCAGCACTGGTTCCCCCCCACATCTTCCATTGATATTCTTTAGTCCAACCATGGGTTGTGAGTTAGGGGAGGGGTAAGGGGAGGTGTGAGATAAATATGAAGTATGGAGCCACGGGTCTAAAAAGCATTGTAGTTAAACTGAATGATCAAAGACATGGCCATTTCAAAATGTATTACATGGCCAGGAGTAGTGGCACATGTCTGTAATCCCAGCAACCTGACACAGACCTATCCTGAGTTCAAGGGCAGCTTGGACCACATAGCATAACCCTGTCTCAAAAACAAACAAACAAAAAAAAAAACAAAGAGTAGCTACATGACCACCAAGAGGACAGATAAACTGAAGTAGTCAATGACCCCCTACCCCAGAAGCTGGGAAAAGTATTTCAGAATCACATCCCTCCACAGGAATAAATCTCACAACTGGAAGTGACAACCTGGACCTTTTTTTCTTTCCTTTCTTGCCTCATGCCTGCTAGGCAAGTGCTCTACCACTGGGCTACACTCCCAGCCCCTTTTCTTTAACTTATGAGGTCTCAGTCCCTCTTCTAAGCCCCAGTTTCCTCCTCTGTGAAATGGGGCCTGGTGTTCAGATCAATGGTTTTCCAACCATGTTTGGCAAATTTTTAGAGATGCTTCAAAGATTTGCCAAATGTTTGATTCAAATGTCATTTTTCAAAACTACCCTTTTTTTTTGGTGGTATTGGGGTTTGAACTCGGGGCTTCACACTTACAAAGCAGGTGCTCTACCACTTGAGCCACTCCCCCAGCCCATTCAAAAGTATTTTAACCTATGTTAAAACTGTGGAAAATGCCACACACACTCCCCTGTGCTTAGTCCCTAGGGGTGACCCATTGTAGACTAGCTCAGCACTGAGGTGTTACACGTCTGCTTCACCCCTTCTTCTAGAAAACCCCAAACAGGCCTCTCCCATCTTCTCCACCTTCTCTGTTCAGTTGGATGAGTCCACGAGGCGAGCAGCTGTTAAAATCTACTGCCATTTTCAACTGCTCAGCAGGGACAGTCAAGATTTCCCTCAAAGTTGTGTAACCAAAGCAAAACAGCCACAATTTGTACGCATGCAAGACAATGGCTGTCACCCATAACCATTGTCTCAATTGGTGTTTCTCTTGTTTGATAAATTTTGTTCACTAGGGCCAGGAAAGTTTTTAAATAAACTCTTTCTTTGAGAATAACTTTTTCCCCATAGGAAACTTGTAAAGATAATACAAGTTATCTAAACAGCTTCTAAATTGCTCTCTGCCAGCTTTGGTTTGTTCTGATCTTACCACAGTACATGACATGGCACATGGGCAAAGCTAAGAAACCCACAGGGCTCTGTCACTGTTAACTAAATCCAGATTTCACCACCAGCTTCCCCACAAATTCCTTTTTCTGTCCTAGGATTCAATTCAGGATACCACAGTGCATTTAGTCAAATTTGTATTTTCATCAGTCTTAATATCTTCATTAATAAGCAAATTCTATAAATGTAAGCATGTAAATTTATGTATTTGTTTATCTATTTTTGTGGTACTGGAGATGAAACCCAGAGCTTCATGCCTTCCACAGAGCTCTACTATTGAGCTAACCCCCCACTCCCACCTCAGCATGTAAATTTGTACAAATAAAATATTAATGTTGTCTATTTTGCATAGTGGTGTTCCAGGAGGATCTGTTTTGGAAGAAAAGAAAGGAAGATAGATAGATAGATAGATAGAGAGAGAGAGAGAGACAGAGAGAGAGAGAGAAGGGAGAGGGAAGGAAGGCAGGCAGAAGGGTAGAAGGAGGGAAGGAAGAGAGTCGTTGCATGTTTTCTTTTGCTGTTTGGGGGAAGTTTTTTGCAGGGCTGGGGATGGAACCCAAGGCCTTGGTCAACCCACTGTTCCAAACAGCATTTGGGGTTGCTTATCCCTTAGGGCGGGCGTAACTGACAGCCTGAGACAGGAGACTCCGCACCGGCATGTGGTTGTGTTAAACTTACTGAAGTGACGGCCGCACGTCCAGCTTTCCGTGGTACTCACACAGCCTTTCCAGGTTGGGATTACTTTTGCCTCTTCATCTGGAAAGATTGAAATGATCTTCCAACTGAAGGACCAGGAACCAGGTGTTCATTTATTCACTCATTTTCAAAAAATGCTTACCCACCTCCTGCAAGCCTTGCACTCTAGGAGCAGGGAATAGTGATGGTCCCAGCTGGTTCGTGGCTGCCCTCATGGAACTTACACTCTAGTGGGGATGCAATGAGGAAGTAAACCAATGATACGTTAGGAGAAAAATCGGGACGGGAGAAATCAAAGGGCAGTGGGGGTGAAATTTTAGGTTAGGTGGCCAGAGCAGGCTTCCTCTAGAAGGCAGCTTTTGAGTGGAGACCTGCAGCAAATGAAGGAGCAAGTGGTCTGGACAGAGGGAAGAGCAAGTGCAAAGGCCCTGAGGCAGGAGCACACCTGCGTGCTTAAGAGGCAGCAAGGCTCCAGGCGCCGGTGGCTTACGCCTGTAATCCTAACTACTCAGGAGGCAGAGATCAGGAGGATTGAGGTTCAAAGCCAGCCCAGGCAAATACTTCTCAAGACCCTATCTTGAAAATACCTAACACAAAAAGGGTTGATGGAGTGGCTCAAGATGTAGGCCCTGAGTTCAAGCCCCAGTACTGCAAAGGCAGCTGAGTGCCAGGGAGAGGTCAGTCAGAAGCACTTTCCCGAAAACCGACTTTAGAGTAGCGCCAGAGGCTTTCGTGCACCCCTGGGGTGGCTGGAACCCATGCTAACAGACTCAGCTGTGTTCCAGAGCTTGGAGCAAACTGGTAGAGTAGGGGTGGCCCAGGCCCAGGGCTCAGTGGCTGTGGGGCCTTTCCTGACCCAACTCCCTGAGGAACAATAGCCACACATGCCGGGCTGCCCTGCCAGAGGGGCCACAAGTCTCCCTGTGCTGGCAGCATAGGTCCTGAACTTGCTGACCCTGGGAGAGATGAACTCTGCTGCTCTGGGTCTCCCGAGAAAGAGGGACTTTCTTACAATCCATGGCATGGGGGTGGGAGAGCTTCTCACATAAGGGTAAACCCAAATGTCCTTTACCAAACACAGTGAAGTACATCCACTCAAGAACGCAGCAGCAAAAAGAAAGAACTCTTGGTATGTGCATGACTTTCAAAAAAGCTACGCTGAGTGAAAGAAAGAAGCCAGACAGAAGAGTGCAGGCATAGTAGTGCACAGCTGTAATCCCAGCATTAGGAAGACAGGAAGGAGGATCATAGGCTTCATAGTGAGATCCAGTCTCAGAAAAACAAAGCAAAACAACAACAAATAAAGAGTCTGTATTGTATTTACAATTCCAGAAAATGCAAACTCATCCACAGCGACACAAAGTCTGGGGATGGGGAAGGGGAGAGGGGGCAGGAGAGATTGCTAAGGATGAGAGTGAGCTTTTGGGGGTGAGGATAGGATCACTATCTTGACCTTGGCAATGAGGTCATGGGTGTGCACATAGGTGAAACTCACCAGGCTGAGGGCGCTGCTCAGCAGGGAAGAGCTTGCCTAGCATTTGCAAGGCCCTGGGTTTGAGCCCCAGCATCAGAAAAAGAAAGACAAAAACAAAACCAGAACAACTCAGCAAGTTGTGTACTCTGTATTTTTCATTTTTTTCATGGAGAGACTGGGGTTTGAACTCAGGACTTCCTGCCTGCAAAGCAGGTACTCTACCACTTGAACCATGCTTCCTTGTCTGTTTTGCTTTGGCTGTTTTGGAGACTGGGTTTCGTGAACTATTTGCCCAGGCTGGCCTCAAACTACAATCCTCCTGATCTCAGCCTCCCAAGTAGTTAGGATTACAAGCATGAGCCCAGACACCTGACTCAAGTTGTGCACTTTAAAAGATGCCATTTATGCAAATCACACATTAATGAAGTTTAAAAACATAAATGAGCTAAGCACTCCAAATCCAAGTGAGAGATTAGCTGGGCATGGTGGTATACACCTGTAGTGCCAGCACTTTAATTCCTGAGCCCAGGAATTAAAGAGCAGACCGAGAAACATAAAGACTCTGTCTCAAAAAAAAAAAAAAAAGGTGGAGATTGTCAAAATGAGAAAAATAAAAGATGCGATTTATGTTACATATATCTTAGAAACATGATTGCATAGTCTATATTTTGTGTGTATTATAATTATGTACATGATTACATAATATATGTACATGTGTTATATTGACATAGTTTGTTACACTTTATATTTTAATCTCTTTCATATGATTTTAGACATTTGTATTTTTTGGAGGGGATGGAACTGGGATTTGAACTCAGGGCCTCATGCTTGCTAGGCAGGTACTCTACCACTTGAGCCACTCCACCAGCCCTTTTTGGTGTTGGGTTTTTTCAAGATAGGGTCTCACAAACTATTTGCCCAGGCTGGCCTCAAACCTCACTCCTCCTGATCTCTGCCTCCTGAGTAGCTGGAATTGCAGGTGTGAGCCACCAGCGCCCAGCACAACTGTACATTTCATATCCCATATATTACTTTGCCTCTACGCAGCTGAAATATGATCACTGTATATTATCGTGAGTTTACACAAAAAGCCCTACCTGCCTCCTGGCCCCATGAGGGAGGGCTCACTGATTCAACCCCCCACACTTCCAATTTCACTCCAGATCTTTCCCATTTCTAGGCAGGCTAAACTTCAGAACTTCCAGTGTCCGTCAAGTCCTGCTCTTGACCCCGTGTCTGGTGGCTTTATCTCCATCCTCACACTAGCTCACAAGTGCGTTAGCACCCCTTCCCTCCACTCCAGCCCAAGCAACATCAAATTTGAGGCCAGTGTCTGAAAACTCAACTGGAGGGGGTGATTAGGTGGTCATCTAGCAAACGACCTGCCCTGGTTCAAGGGCTCCTCCTCACCAGCTCCCCTTCTGGGTTCCCTCTCTCCTATTTGCCCTTCTTGTGGGATCCCCCTTTGCCCTAAATTCATCTCTTTTCAGAGCAGGGCAACTCTGCCTGCCCAGAACAGATTCTCCACCCACACACCCCAATTCTCAGATGCTTCTTGGCAGAACCAAAGAGCAAGCTGTGACCACTAATAGCTGTTTTTTCTGCCTCCTACACGAGCAGGTCTGTAGCTACACATGGGCTTTGTCTCTGTGTGCATGTGTACACACACACAAGCGCTGGAAGGAAGGAACCCCCAAAGCAGAGCTGAGACCTGAGGCCACCTCACCCCAGCCACTCTCCATCCAGATCCCAGGCTGGGGAGTGGGGCTGGGAATTCCTGTCTCCTCCTTCTCCTCCTTCTCTGAAGTGTCTTTCCTTCCTGTCCCTAAACTGTTGCTCTGTGTCCCCACGCTCCCTCTGAGGGTTGTATTTCCTGAGTAAGTAGCAAGCCAGCCAGTACAAAGGCTGAATAAACAGTCGCTACAAATTAACTGGAACGTGCAGGGAGAAGAACAAAGGCTCTTCCCTGTGAGCTGGGGAAGGAATGGTAATTGCTGGAGGAGAGGGGTGGCCCAGGCACTTGGTTGCAAGGCACACAGAAAAGGGGATGTTGACAGTGGCGGAGACAGGCAGGCATGATGACGATGTGGTAAGTAGAAGGGCGATAATCCTAATGTAATGAAGACTGGTGGAAAGGGGCAGAGGCAGGTGTCGGGTCCTAAGACAGCCAGCTGAGGTCACTGTGCCTGAAGGGGGCATCCAGCATGGCCTGGCAGCAGGTGTCATGAGGGTTTCACCTTGGAGCTCCAATGACAGCCGTGGGACATTGCATGGTGGCTCCAGAGGGCAAGGAGGGACACTGGCAGTTGTACTTCCAATGTGGAAGAAATGATGGTCCCTTCTGGACCTAGAGAAAAGAGGTTGCCTTCACCTTAAAGCTAGAGCTGACAATGGTGGCCCATTTGAGAGACTTCTACAGTAAAGTATTTGGTATGTCTTGTCCTCACCCAATTCCCAAAGCTGCTAAACAACTTAAAACGTTGGCCAGGTATGATGGTGCATGCCTGAAATTCCAAGACTGAAGCAGGAGGATCATGAGTTCAAGGCCAGCCTAGACTACAAAGCAAGTTCAAAGCCACCCTGGGCTACATCCTGAGAACCTGCCCCCCTACCCCCAAAAAAAGCAAAACATTTTATCAAGTGCATCCTGAAGACCAGGGCTTCGTGTTTAAGTCCTACAAGGTAGAGTGACCTGGAGAGCTGAAGTAACTTCCTAAGGGTCACACAGCAACTCGCCGGCACTGCCAAAAAGATTTGCCTGTGTGAGCTGCCTTAGTGACACCGTGTGGTCAAAGATGTCTAAATCTCTAAAACCTAGCAGGGTCTGACCTTCTCTCCTTTTCACACGGGCCTTGCTAGACCTGGCACCACCTGTCCAAAGCCCCCGTGAGTCGCAGGCAGAAAGGATGCCCCACCGGAGGCAGGTGTGCAGCACACATTTTCTCATCACCTCATCAGACAGACATTACGAGGAAGCAAGTAGGGGTGCGGGGTGAGGGGGATAGAAAGGACCTTCTGGGCAAGGAGGTGTGAGATGCTGGAACACAAAGGACAGGAAATTACATGGAGGTCCCTGTGGGACAGTCATCACCTTCCTCTGAGTCTCTCTGAAGTAGGCGTTAGGGAGAAAGGGAGTGGATGGTTTTTATTCAGCCAAGTATTTTGAAGGCCTGTGATTCTGGTACTGTTTCACATGCTAGAGTTACAGAAGACTCAGGCCCTGCTGAAGTGGCAGTAGCAGGACACTGGGGATGTTCTGAGGACGCAGGGGCTACCACCTAGGCCTGGGGTGAGAGCCCAGAATTGTGTCCTGGGGAGGGAAACTCGGAAGAGAATCTTAAAGAAGAGCATTTGTAGGGGGAGTGGGGAAGGAGGGCAAAGCCCTAGAAATGAGGACAGGAACTGTCTGCAGCTGGCAAGGACTGGAAGTGAAGGGGTGTGGGGGTGTGGTAGGGGAGATGACGCTGGAGGCCCTAGGGGATGATGCCAGGGACTCTGTTGAGGAGAGATCACAGGTCCCTGGTTCCAGCCCAGAAATGGGACTAAAGAAGACTCCCTGGACAGCCTCTCCCTGCCAGATGGTAGAAGCTCACTAACCTTGTCAGTATCTATAGGACCAGTCTGTGAGGACCTCAGTATGAGCCTCAACATCTTCTGGAGAGAGGCCGCACCAGGCCACCAGGCCTACTGGGAATCAACAGGACAGACAATTGGGGTCCCTGCTGCTTTCTGAGTTTCTCTGGACCCTACGGCTGGTGGACATTCATGACTGGACAATCAGAATCCAGAAGGATCTGTGGAGGGCACCTGCCTCTTGTCCTGGGGTAACTTGGTCTCTTTTTCAATGCTAGGTCAAAACCCCAGGAGGTACTACACCTTCTAAACCTGGTTTCCTTAATTTGTTTAACAAAAGACAACTCCATGCTCTGTGGCCTCTTAATTTCCTAGATGTTAATGTGCAGAGAATTAAAGAATCAATGCACAATTAAGGAGGCATATTATTTATTTACTCAGTCAGCCACGCTCATTTTTAAAGAGCTAACTTTCCATTTTGTTTCTGACATCAAAAATAAATCAAAGTAAACTGTACACGTCATAGCTGAAAAAAGTTATTTGCATGATACATTGCCCCCCTGAAGCCTCAGTAGCCACCCACAAAAGGAATTTTTGTTAGTGTCAAAAAAAAAAAAAGATATTAATTCATCTAGCACTGGCCTCCCTTAGGGTACAGATGGGATTGAAAAGATAGAAATAAGGTTTTAATTCACTGTGATTTTTTTTTCCACCCAGTCCCAAGCCTTTTTTTTTTTTTTTTTCTTTTATTTCTGAGTATCCATTTTCTTGGATGGTCTTGGGAGGGTTGCAAGATTTCAGTCCATTAACACAGTAGTGGGCTGGGGAAATTTCAGAACAGAGACTGCGATAAACAGCCAGAATGGGGACATTGGCTCCCCGGGGACTCCAGCCTCTGCCCAAGACTTTTCACCTAAAGTGAGGCTCTCTTAAAAGCCCCTCCTTCCCCTCCACCCACCCAACACCATGCCTTACCTAGGAAGAAAAATACAAATTGCCGTCCAGTCTCTTGTTCCTCGGATATTAATTCTTCCTGCACTAGTGATCCTCACCCACCCTCACCCAGCTTTCCCACCGGCCCCTCCACAGCAAGCCTCTGCTCAAGGTTTCCTACCCCCTTTGTCCCCAGCTGCCCCAAGGTGGATTCTGAGGCAGCAATCGTAGACTTTAGTGTGTGTCAGAACCACCTGGACAGCATGCCACGACAGTTTCTGATTCAGTAGATCTGGGGTAGGGTCTAGTAAGTTCTAATAGTGAGACACGCTTGGACAACCAAGGTTCTCGCCAGTGGTGGGGAGACCCAGGGAAAGGGGATTTACAGCTTGTATTGTGGCGCCATCTAGTGGTCAAAGGCCACAGCAGCAATCTGTGTTGTGTAATGACATTGAGTGGCCCTGAAACTTGCCCTGCACCAGGACTTCAGGGCTTACAGAGAATAAATCCACTTTTGTGATCTCCACTTTTTTTTTTTCCTTTTAGGTGGGACTGGGATTTGAACTCAGGGCCTTGTGCTTCCAAAACGGGCACTCTACCGCTTGAGCCACACCCCTAAGTCCATTTTGCTCTGGTTATTTTGGAGATGGGATCTTTCAAACTATTTGCCTGGACTGACCTCAAACAGCAATCATCCCGATCTCAGCCTTCCAAACAGCTATGGTTACAAGTGTGAGCCACTGGCACCTGGCTAATTTTTGGTTTTGAAATAGGGTCTTGCTAACTTTGCCCAGACTGGCCTCAAACTCACAATCATCCAGCCTCTACCTCCTGGGTAGCTGAGATTACAGATGTGTGCTGATATCACCATGCCTGGCAAAAAGTGTATATTTGACACTTACCGCACATCTCAATTTCTAGTGCTCAACAGCCCCAGGCAGCCGATGGCTACCATACTGGATAGCGTTACTCTAGATGCAGCACGGTCGGTTGGTGCCACATAGGCTGCGCTTACTGAGTACTTTCTAGGCCCCAGGCCCCGGGCCCTATGCCATTTTTTTTTTTGTGGCCTCCTATCATCCCTGTGTAAGTACCTCAGGCTATGGAGGATGTTGTGACTGGTGCGGTACCACTGCTGCATCCGTGTGAGCAGATCCCCAGAGGGCATAGAAGGAAGTGTGGCCTGGACTCTGGGCTTGGCTGCCAAGGGAGATCCCAGGGTGGCTGGAATCCAATCAGCTGAGATAATGGGGGATTTAAACCCTGCACCTGTGGGTGGGCGGGAGTGGGTTGGAGGGAGATGGACTGGAATGGCAGTCTGGTTTGATAGGCTGGTGGTGGCAGAAATGGATCAGGGACTTATTAGAGGCTACTGGGGAAGCTCACAGAACAGCAACTAAAATAGCCCAACAGATGCTGCATCGGGGCAGAAGAGTTCAGGGCCTACTCCAGCGGAGAGTCTCATCAGAACCACCAGGGAGCAGGTGCCGGTGGTTCATGCCTGTCTAGGTATCTAGGAGGCTGAGATCAGGAGGCCATTCGAGGCTAGCCCAGGCAAATAGTTTACAAGATCCAATCTCCAAAGTAACCCGAGCAAAATGCACTGGAGGTGTGGTTCAAGTGATAGAGTGCCTGCTTTGCAAGTTTGAGGCCCTGAGTTCAAACTCCAATACCATCAAAAAAAAAAAAAAAAAAGAGGAAGAAGAACCACTACCATCCCACCATCTCCAGAGAGATTTTAAAGTCCCTATACTTGACTAACTTCTGGAGCTAAGCACACCCTACAATAAGCAATCCTCTGCATAGATGTGTGCCCAAAAGAAATGAATACACATGTCCACTAAAAACAGGGAGGGCCACAGCAAGTTTGTGCATTACAGCCTCAATGAACATGAACCGAGAATGAGCAGATACATGCCTTTCATACTGCAGAATGCACACCACGAACAAGAATTACCATGCAGGACGCATCTCACACACAATGGCAAGGAGAAAGATGCAAGGGAACAAACTGCATGAGAGGATTTTTTTTGTTGTTTTTTGGCAGTACTAAATTTTGAACTCAGGGTTTTGTGTTTGCTAGGCAGTTGTTTGACCAGCTCTTTATTCTTCTGGTGACTTTTGAGATAGTGTCTTGGGTGACAATCCTTTTATTTTACACTTCCCAATGTCTGACATTGGCAATGACAGGCACACACCACCATGCCCAGATATTGGTTGAGATGGGGTCTTGTGAACTTTTTGCCTGGGCTGGCCTCAAAACTCCATCCTCTTGATCTCAGCCTCCCAAGTAGTTGGGCTTACAGGCGTGAGCCACCACCCCCAACTGGATGAGAAGGTGTTGACTAAACAAGGGTCTGAAGGAAACTCTTGGATCAGAAAAATGTCCCCATCTCCATCTGGTGAGTTACCCAGATGTAAGCGTATGTAGGAAGGCATCCCGTTCTCATGCACTTTATACACTGTGGTGGTATATGTTATGCTCCAAAGATAATTTTTAAATATCTCCCAATGAACAGCTGCAGCCCAGAGCAATTAAATCAGCATCTCTGGGAATGGGTCTCAGGTATCATAATTTTCAAAATGGGTCCAATAGGCAGCCAGCATTAACTACCACTGCCCTGGATCAGTGCTCAAACTTTGGTGAACATACAAAAAGCCTCTGAGCCATGTGTAGTGGTGCACACCTGTAGTCCCAGCTTTGTGGGATTTTAGGCATCTGAGCTCCCTATGAAGCAGAGGAGGCAAAGAACACGGGGCTGGAGCCCCAAACCCAGGTTCAAGGCCTGCCTCTATTGACTCTGAGCTTGCTCCCAGCTCAGTGGCAGCTGCTAACTTCCTGTGAGAAAGTGAGGAAAGTCCCTCACCCTGGCACACATTGCCTGTGTTGGCATCACTGGGCCTACCTCCCAGAACAGAGACGCTTCCTGAAGCTCTGTGTGAATCAACTTTGTAGCTCGATAGCATGATGTCTGGCAGACAGCAGGCACTCAGTTGGGAGAAAAAAGTCAATGAAACCAGTCGGAGCTCCTCCCTGTCACCAAGTCAGGGAGGCCTGGGAAAGACAAGGACTTCATCCCAACTCAGGTAGGAGGTATCAGCCTTCCTTGCCCAGAGCATCAGGGCTTCTCAGATGCCCGTCTGTCCGGCCAGATGTCAGCTGAGCCTACTGCTAGTGAGAAACAGCCAAGCTGTCTCCTAGAGCATTTGCTTTGTAGAAAACCAAGTCAGCCTCGTTAAGAGGAATCCTCAGGTAGGCCCTTATTTGGATAGCAGATTAGTCAAAATTCAAACCAGGAGCTGGGCTAGGTGGCTTGTGCCTAGAATCTTAGCTACTCAGGAGGCAGAGATCAGGAGGATTTCAGTTTAAGGCCAGCCCAGGCAAAAAGTTAGAAAGACCCCACTTTAATTAACAGCTGAGTGTGGTGGAGTGCACCTGTCATCCCAGTATTAAATAAGCATAAATAAGAGGATCATAGTCCAGGCCAGCCTGGGCAAAAACTGAGACCATATCCCAAAGTAACTAACGCAAAAAGGGCTGGGGTGTGGCTCAAGTGACAGGCCCTGAATTCAACCCCCAGTACCACAAAAAAATAAAAATAAAAAAGAACTTCTAATTTACCCCCACTTTTTATAGATGGGAGTGGGCGGGTATGGGAGCAGGTAAATCAGGGAATGCGCCCCAAGTCAAGCAGAAGGTGGTCGCACCAGCAGTTCTGCAGCCAGGGCTCAGAGGCCTTTGGAGAAAGGTCTGGGGCCCAGACCACCACCACAGATGGAGAAAGCTAGCTGACCTCAGACAGATCCCAGGTGACATAGAAATTCCAACCTTGGTGGCTTATGACAGATCTGCTGCGCACACTACACACCACTGAGGGTGGCCACAGCTCTTCCATGTCGCCCTCACAGGGACCCAGGTGGATGAACATGGAAAATGGCTGGCATGGTGTTGAGAGAGAAGTGAAGCCTGCACAGCTCCTGGGGCCTCAGTCCGGGTGACACAAACCTCCTTTACCACACAGGCAACAGGGAGGCCTGTGGCACACTCAAGTCCATCAGGGCTGAGATGTACAACCCTGCAGTGGCAGAACAACAGAATTTTTGGCAACCAGTCAATCAAAGATGAGCAGCCAAATGACTGGTGGTGGCACAAAGAAGAGGGTGTCCAGACATGTCAGGATTCCTGTGTTCTTATAACCGTGATCCTCCCAATCTCTGCCTCCTGTGTTAAGGTTACAGACATAAGGCAACATCTTTTGTAATGGTGACTTAAATTTAAAGTCACCATTAAAAGATTCTTGAAGTCAGACCTGGTGGCTTGAAATCCCAGTACCTGAAAAGCACAAGTTTGAGGCTAGCCTGGGCTACTTGTGGCAAGAGACCCCATCTCAAACAGCAGAAACAAAACCTTCTCAAGAGAGGCATTTGTGAAAAGACTTAATGAGACAGGGTTTCCACTGTGATGCCTGGGCTTCCTCAACTGCTGTCCTCCTGCCTCAGCTTCTGAGTGCTGGGATTATGGGTGTGAACCACCACACCTGACTCTAGAGCTTGAGTCAGGGACACCATATTTAAGGCTATTTGTATTGGTGCAATGGAGATTGATGGGATAGTTTGGTCTTGTGCTGTCCGATATGGTAGCTACAAGCCAGCTGTGGCTAAGGAGCCCCTAAAACGTGGACAGCTCATAGATATGCTGAAGTGTAAAATACACACCAGATTTCAATGAATTAGTGTGAAAATTTTGCAAGCTCACTAATATTTTTATGTCCATTACATGCTGAAGTGATATTGGGTTAGCTACTATTCAGATTAATTTGTGTTTTCTGACATTTTATTGTGGCTCTAGGAAAATTTTAAGTCCTACTGTGGCCCACACAGTTTCTCTACTGGACAGCACTGGTTTAAAAAGACCCACATTTTCTTTTCTGTCCATAGCATGTCTGACATTCTCAGTGGAGACTTTATCATCAAAAACATTTACCCTTGGCCCAGATGCTACAAGCTCCTCCTAGCTTTATTCATGTTTGTTTGGTGGCACTGGGGTTCGAACTTACAGCTTCACACTTGCAAGGCAGGCCCTCTACCACTTAAGCCACACCCCCAGCCCTTTATTCATGTTCCTTAAATTTTAATCTTTCACTTACATAAAATCATGGATCTCTCCTGTCACTGTATTTCTTTCCACTCTAAGTTCCAAAACTTTTCTATGGGATGACCATTTAAGCACTGTGGCATTGACCAGGGGACATGGACCAAAGCAAGAGGACTTCATGCTGCATAGAGCAGTAGTTAAGTGTACTCTGCACAGGCACGGGTGTGGTAGTACATGCCTGTAATCCCACGTACTCAGGAAGGGGAGCTAGAAGGATCTCAGCTTAAGACTGACCCAGGCAAAAGCATGAGACTATCGGAAAGCTAAAAGCAAAAGGCCTGGGGCATGGTTCAAGTGGTAGAATGCTTGCCTACCAAGTGTGAGACCTGAAGTTTAATCCTCAGTACCATCAAAAAAAAAAAAGGAGAGAGAGAGAGAGAGAGAGAGAGTGCTGCACCTGAGACAACAGTGTGGCTTTTGAGTCTAGGCTCTGTTCAACTGCAGACCATTTTTTAGGTCACTGTCTTCTACCTACAGAGTCCCTGCCTCACCATACTGCACCTGGCACACAGTGGGCCCTCCACAGCTCTAGTGACCGACCTTGCTCTACCTTAAGCCTGTGATGCTTAGAAATGAATCAGCTCTCATCTGATGGGTGTGGCACAGTCACACAGTGTCACAGTCTCCCCAGAGCCCAGCCTCCACTAGGACAGGCCAAGGACACAAACACCAATGGTGAACAGGTAGAAGCTATAATCTCTGGTGGCCAGCCCCCACTCCTCTTCCTTGTCATCCCAGGTAGATGGCCAAATCCCTCTGGAGCATTGGCTTCTTCCAAGTCACACTGACAACATCCCTGGAAGGTTCACAGGTAATCCAAAGGTGTCGAAAGCATCCCTGCCTAGAAGACTTCCATAAATCTGCTCCTTTATAGCAACAAAATCTCTGGCAAAATGTCCAAAGATGAACTTTGCGGAACTCTAGAAATGAACAAAGGCCCACAGCCATCTGGGAAGTATTTGAAGAGTACGTGCCCTTTGTTCTCCAACTTGCATCTCCTCCCTGATTCCAGCCCATGTTTCACAGAGCCATCCTTGAAGGATAAGACCCTAAGACATGAGACCAGCAACCCACATCTCCTATCAGCAAACCCCACGGGTGTGACCTAAGGACCCTGCCTCCACCACACCTTGTACATCCCAGAGGCAGCCCTTTGGTAGAGTCAGGACTTCCCCAGTTTCAGTCTGTATCCTCCACCTCCCACATCCTCCTCCCCGTGCCGGAATTCTGTGCTTCTGCCTAAGACCCTCAGTAGCCCTCAGAGCTAAGGCCAATCTGCACGGCAGGCCTTGTGAACTCGTTCCCCAGACTGCAGGCTCCACTCCCAGATGCTCTTGCTGCATCAAGGTTGCACTGTACATGTAAAGCTTAGACCAAGTGTAATATGACTTGTGTAAAGTCACACTCAGTCACTGCTAGGACTCAGGACTGAGGGCCCCCTCTATCTAAACCGGGGACACTGATGTGATTTAATTTCTTTAAGACGTGGCATCATCTTTTGATTTTATAGACGAGGAAAACTGCAGCTCAGCTGCCTGGTAACCACACAGGTAAGAAGCAGGCCTAACGGGGAGATGAGCTGTCTCAGCAACCCAGCACAGGCTTGAGAGAAGCCATAGCCTTGGGGCAGAGCAGAGGATCAGAACAACTGAGGCCTGGGAGAAGCTCTAGGAGGAGGGGGAGTTGGCGCTCAGAACCAGAGAGAGGAGAGGACTCTATGAGAGAGCCCAAAGGCTGCCTTAGTTCTATAGAATGAAGAGCTGATGCCGCTCAAGCCCAGAAGCACGGGCAAGCCCCACACCATAGCACAGGAAGCAGGGGTCAAACCAGGGAGCTGTCTGGGGTGCTGGGCCAGTCAGTCAGGACATGGCACCCCCTGACATCCTGCTTCACTGGTGAGTGCACAACTCCATAGTGAGTTTGGAAACCAGTGCTCTGAACTGTAATCAGACTGGTCAGACCATTCAATGGTAACAGCCAGAGGAAGCTCGGCTGCCACCTGGTGGGCCAAGGAGAAAGGAAAGGGCCAGACAAAAATTTCTGGCCAAAATATCTTCAAAGAACTGGGGGGGTCTCCTTTCGTTATGGTCCTGTAAGGTCCACACTTATAGCCATCCTCTTCACTTCATTCCCCACCTTCAATCTTTTTCACCGCTGAAAGAAAAATGGACTCAAAGCTGTAGTTTATACAATTCAAGATTTATATAAGTTCTAAAGTTACTTAAGTTACTTATTCTTAAATTGCACAATGCTGAAGCCAGTCTAAAAAAGAATCAAGCACACCACTGCAAGGTAATTCAATGAGCTGCTTTTTTTTTTTTTTTTTAAACAAATGTATACAGCAAAAATTCCCAAATGACAGTCCATCCCATAGTCACCCTGTCTGGTACACAGGAAGCTGAGGGAGCAACTGACAAGAGGAGTCCGGATCAGCAGCCCCACTCCTTGGATTAACTTCTACTTGAAGGCGAAGTGTATGGAAAAACCTTGAGTTCCCTTTGTTCTCCAGTGTGTCTTGTACAAAATATTACATTTTTTAAACATATTTACAGAGTTTGCACAAATAGAAAATGGTTACAAATTACAACCAGGCTTGGCAAGGTAACAGTCTCCCTCCCCGTTGACTCTCATCCAGAAGCAGGATGAGAGTGGGGCCAGAGGGTGTGACAATTGCTCCATATTTACAACTCCATTTAAAAAGTCTGGGTTCCTAGAGACCTAGAGGATGTATATAAAAACTGGTTAACATAACAATTCACACCAATTAGTCCATATCTGACTCCCTGAAGAAAGACTTAGAAGTAAAAGAAACCCTATCCAGCAAGCCGAGCTGTGCCCCCCCCGCCCCCCCACCCCCCCACTCTCCCAGTCTCCCCAGCCAGCCTGGGGCAGTCTATGGGGTATAGTGGGGAAAGCGTGGGAAGGAAGAAGAAGGGGAGGGAACACGGGCAACCTGGTTGAGATGCCTTTCTTCAATGTTTCTTTAAACAGCTTAGAACGAGGTTAAGCCAGTGGCTTGTGAAAACCATCCTAAGGCTCTGAAAAGAACCCACAGATCCTCAAGAGGAGAGATCTTCAACAGGACTATACCGCCCAGGGCGAGGGGGTGGGGGAGAGGACACAAGAAGACACCGCATGTTACTGTGATGTTAGATCTTTGTCTTGAGGGCCAAGCCCAATTTCAACAGTGCAAAATGACTCAAGCAGTGGCTCTGGGGGCCAGGGTCAAAGACTGGCACAGTAGCTCTCCACCCACTGTGCAAGGCCTCGCTCCACCAGTGACCGGTTTATCAACACCACCTGGAAAACAAAGTCCTCTTCAGAACTTAGCCCTTGGCTCCCTGGGACCATCTCTCAAGCCAACTCAGGCTCTTCCTCCCAAGTCACCAGTTGCCAGCCAGGCAACAGGTGAACACACAGGGCACGCCTCCAAAAGGGGCCTCAAGTCAAATGTCCTGTTGCCACTCAGTGTGAGGGTAGGCGTTTTGGTATCCTGAAGAAACCTAAGCTTTGGTACTATGAGAAAACCCAATGGACAGAAATCTCTGGGAGGCACAGAGCAGGGTTTTCCCATCTCAGCACAAGTGATACTTTAGGCTGGATACTTCTGCATCTGTCCTGGGCACTATACATAGAAGCTCTTGGCATCTACTCACTCATGACCCTTGGGTGACACTGGTTTATAGTGACATCTTCTGATTAGTCGGGAGGAAGCAAGGCCAGAACCTGTTCCCATAAACCCACCCCTGCCAGCAGAACATGCAGAAAGTAAAGAAGGACAGACTCACTTCATCTCCAACCACACTCCACAGCTGAATCAGAGGAAGGCCAGTTGGACTGTAACTTGTCACCTGGGGGACAGGTGAAGAAAAGCACATTTTAAAGCTACTCCATGTACCTTCTTTAAAAATGTAACTCAGGCTGGCCTTGAACTAATGATCCCCTTGCCTTAGCCTCCCAAATGCTGGGATTACCACAGGTGTGGGCCATGCCTGGCTTATAAACTTCTTTTAAAGTTGCTTTTTTAGCCAGTGCTGATGGCTCATGCCTACAATTCTAGCTACTCAGGAGGCAGAGATCAGGAGGATTGTAGTTCCAAACCAGAACAAGGCAAATAGTTCAAGACACTCTACCTAGAAAAAACCAACACAAATTAGGGCTGGTGGAGTGGCTCAAGTGGTAGAGTGCCTGTCTAGCAAGCGTGAGGCCCTGAGTTCAAGCCCCAGTACTGCCCAAAAAAAAAAAACAAAGTTGCTTTTTAAGGCCTATACCCGTGGAGAGAAAGTTCCTGGATGGGCACAGTGGCATACACTGCTTGGAAGGCAGAGATGGGGTTGAAGGTTGGAAATTGCAGTTTGAAGCCAGCCTAGGCAGATAGTAAGACCGACTTTCAACAAACAAGCTGGGCATGGTGGTAAATGCCTATAATCACGGGTATGAGGGAGGTGTAGGGAGGAGGATCTTGGTCTGAGGCTGGCCCAGGTAAAAACCATGAGACCCTATCTGAAAAATAGGGCACAAATACAGCACAAAGGGCTGGGGGCATGGCTCAAGTGGTAGACCATGTGTCTGTCCAGCAAGCTCAAGGCCTTGAGCTCAAACACCGGGACAAACGAAATAAAACAGAAGGTTCATTCCCAAGAAGCCCAGACACCTGACTGAGTGAGATGGGTGGCTCTCCTGATAGATCCTGTGCAACCTGCCCCACCACCTATCCCCACCACATACCTGGGCAAGCAGTGCTGTATTTCCTGTCATCTCACTCATGGCTGCATCTGCTTCAGGTGAAAAGTGGTCGTCATCTTTAGGAGGAGGAGAAAAAGCAGTCATTAGATGCTCACCTGGGCAGTGCGCTCATCACCAACTGTCACTGTATCTCAGCAAGCTACTTTAGATACTCAGACCTAAGGGCTGCATTTGGGAGCCATTCTTGTCAGGTAGTGCCTAGGCCTCCACATGACTCAAGTGGATACACATGGGGTCCCTGCTGCACACTAGCCCCCCATTCCAGGATGGAGGACAAAGGATAGAGACCACCTTCAATGGAAATACCACCCCCACCTATCTGGAGCCAATTCTGCTGAGAAAGCCATGTTCCTCCCCCGAATCAGCAACACCCTAGAAGACAGGTATGATGCCTGTTTACAGGTAAGTAAGAACACATGCAAAGGCAGATGGCTAAAGGCCAATCAGCTCACAGAATGGCACAACTAGAATTCAAATCCAGGCAACTGGCCCAGTATGGGCAGTCACCACTCTACTGTGGCACCGAGGCACCACTTTGCTCTGGTGGATTCCAAAAGTAGTGTATGAGGACATGCTCAAGGAGGAAGTGGTAAGGCAAGAGGCAAGAGTCTGTGAAGATGTGGGAAGGTATTACCAAGGAGGGAGAGCACTGCAGTGGTTCTGGACAGATTACACAGACTGAAGAAATGGAGAAGGTTGGACAAAGAAGGGAGAACGAAGAACCTGCCCAGCGTTACATCTGACATAACTCCAGCCAGATTCATGTTTTTATTGTGTTTAAATTGCTTTAGATAAGCGAGAACAGGATCCAAAAGGGCCAGCCCAGAAGGCTGGCTGGGAGGGTGACAGGGTGAGCAGATTACCACTCACAGCCACAGGTGGCTGCCAGCTGGCCACCTTCTATACTCCAGTAACTCTCACAGCTGCTCTGCAAGATAGGCACCATCCCCATGTTTCAGAAAGGAAACTGAGGCTCAGTAATGCCAGCCCTGCTCCCTCTGGCAATGCATTCACAGTCTCAGACACTAGACAGGGTGTGTGCTGGCAGGGTCCCCACAATGCACTAAGGAACTGTGACCTTACAGAGCAGTGCTGCTGACCTTGTGCCTGCCCTCTCTGGTCTGGACTGTGCTCTGCAAGTGTCTTGCTGGAGACCTCTTAATGCTATCAGTCTGAGTTGAATGCAGAACAGCAGACTGCAAAGGATGGCCCATAGAACAGCAGCACTGACGTCACCAATGCAAGGGAACTTGCTAGAAATGCCAGTTCTCAAGTCTCGGCCCAAAGCCTGTTCCACCAGAACTGATAGTGGCAGCCCCCATGTGTGCACATATCCTCCAGGTCAGAACCAGGGCACTCAGACAGACCCACATCCAACAACTGCCCACCCCCTCAGCCAGAAGCCCCACCTGTTACCTGACAGGGGCATCACACTGTCTAGAAGGACTTCTGCTCCCTGGAATGGCAGGGTCACAAAGTCAGACCTACAAAGGCAGGAAAGAGACAAGTGTAACACGGACTTGAAGACTGATTCCTCCACCAGCCAAGATTCACATTTACCTGCTGCTCAGCGTGTGACACCCACAACCCAGGTGATGCAGTCGGCAAAGGTCAAAAGCGAGCCTGGCTCAGTTTGATGAATGACACATGAGGACTTCTTCTGCAGGACAGCCCTTCTAGCTCAGTGTGGCTGAATCAGTGAGTGTTTATATCTGACTCTGCCAACACACGGTAGTCAGCAGGATCCCTCCTGCTGAGAGGATGAAGCCTCGCCTGGGCTTGACAGACTTGAGCCACAACCCCCACACCTGGCAGGGCTTATGCTATCCGAGGAGGTTCCACTCACCTGATTTGCCGGAGTACGTCTACCTTCACCCTCTTATATCCACCATAGTCCACGTAGCGAATCTCCACCTCGTCAGTCTCCTCATAGGAGGCAACCACTTGGGCTCGCCACCAAGCCCCATCCACACCAGGGGCAGCACAGATGACCGTTACTGCAAGGTAGGAAGAGGAGCATGCGGACACTCTGGCCCAGGGCAGGGCACCAAGGAATGCCCTGGTCACTGCCATCCACCCCTTCACATTACTTCTCAGATATATGTCTCTACAGGCAGAGGACAGGAACAGCATGAGTCCCCAACAAAGCCTCCCTCAAACCCAAGACAAGGCAAGGGAAGACCCTGGATGTGGGAAATCCAGCCCAGCAGGTGACACCCCCAGAGCTACTCAGATGGAAAAGCATTCAATTTACACCCATTACTCTGAAACTTACCCAGGCCTGAAGAAAACACATTAACCAGAATAAGCCATACAAAATACAAAACTCTGAAAACAAGGCATGGGCCAATCAAGACCCACAGTCTGCTCCAGCCCATACTGCCTCAAATCGAGGGCCTGGCAGATGGCATTCCCAGGTCTGTGCCCCGTATCTCTAGCCTTTGCCTCAGGAGGTGCAAAGTGCCTGCATGGCCAACAAGGTTACACTCCAAAGGGTCACCATTCCCCACCCCTAGACAGGGGCAGGTGAAAGCATGGCATGGGGGTCATCCAGCTGTCCCCCAGGCCAACTGGGAAGAGGATCTGGAACATGAGCTGACTACGCTGGGTCCTGAGCCTTAAGAGAGCCTTGTTCCACCACCTGTTGGGCTCTAGTTTGGTCTTTATTGCTGGGTTGAGGACTGTTAGAGAATGTGATGAAAACTAAACCCTTATTCCTCTAGATGGAAAAATAGAAAATGCTTGAGACAATCGCAAAGCTCTTTCCGATGCCCTGAAGTTCATCAGGAGGCCCCAGGTCAGGAGGCTTTGAGGGCGTGGGAGAAAAGTTCTAGTATTTGACCCCCACTGATAACAACAGTTGTAACATGACAAAGGTTGGTTTAGGCCCCAGCTCCTCTGAACGTTACTGAGCAAATCACTTGATTTCAGAGGCTGTTTCCTCACCTGTCACATGGAGACCACCCAACCCACTGAATGGGTTTGCTGGGCTTAGGATCTTTTATTGTAACCAGTATATGCATGAAGTGCTTTATATGTAAAACATACAGTACAGCCAACCCCATTTCCTGGCAGAGAAGCCTGGATTCCACAGGGTAAGTGGTAATACCTGAATTAAAAGATACAAAATGGCAGGACTGGGATTTGAACCCAAGAGTCAAGACCCTATTCCAATCTCATTGCTTTCTTGTTAATTAAAGCCCTGGCTTTGACTAGCCAGGAAACTCAACCTAGCGGGTCTCTATACAATGTACAAGTCAGGGATGCTATCCCATGTAGAGCCCCAACACAGCTCTCCCTCCTGGGTCAAGGCCAACAGCAGAACAGGCAACCCTCATGCTTCTGCACTGACTCTCCAGGGCAGCACTTACTTTCTACTGGGGTAGGCAAGGTGGGAATTCCAGGCTGAGAATAGCAGAGATACATCTGCTGGTCCAGGCTGCGCAGTGCGTGGAAGGTGGGGTGTGTGTGCTGCTGTACAAACAGGTGCCCGGCGTTGACCTGGTTGACTACAATGACCTCCACGGTGATACCATCAGGCAGCATGAGCTGCAGAGGGGAGGAGACAGCCAACACTCCATCAGTCCTTCTCTTCTCAGGTTTAGAATAAGCCCCAGTGCTCAGGGCAAATCTCTGAACTGTCACATATTTGAAAAGGGCACAGCCACCCAAAACAACATAGCACCAGGGTGGCAGAGGTACAAGACTACTTTCAGCATCTGTGGCTGTTGTCTGCAAAACCATGAGCAGACATTAGGGACAGCCTCACCTCAGGACCTGGGGAAGAGCCTCTAGCAGTAGTTAATGGTGAGCCTCACAGGCCTGGGCTGGGTCCATCCCCCAGAGCTCCCTATCCCTCCCACCTCTTTTGATTGAGTCTGTAAGATCCAAGGAAGACAAATGGGAATGAGTGGCTGCTGAGGACAAGATGTCTGAGAATAAATAAAACTGGGCAGGGCTCAGGCACTTTTGGGTTGGTAGCTCACCCAGCTTATGGTTTGACAGCATTTTTCTACCTTCCAAAGAACAAGCAGCAGCCTCAAGCCAGGCCTTTTCAAGATCTGCCAGATTCTGTCCCATTTGCTTTGTGACTTCTCACCCCCTACAACCTGTTTTTCTTCTCTTCCCACCACAGATATGTCATTCTTACTTTGGGCCTTGAACTTCGGGTATGCTCAGCCACTAGGCATATGTTAGCAGAGCCACCCTGATATCTGAAAGGCTTATATTGACACACTTGACTTCCCAGTGCCAAGCTGTGGGCAGCCAAGTAGGGCTCTAGAACTTCTTCTGACCTCTATGTGTCCACCCCAGCCCTTCTCACCCATAGGCACCTGAGGTCTCCTCCCTAGTCCTACTGAGCCAAGAAGAACACAGGGAAGGAAACCACCACACAAACCATGCCATTATTTAAGAAGAGATTCTAGGGCCAAGTCTCCTGAGAAAAAACTTTTAGTTCAGAATACCCACCAGAAAGAACTCCCCATTCCTTCCCCCACAGCACAAAGGTGTGTTGGGGGCACAATTTTCATGAAGCAGCACGTTCAGACCATCTGTGTGAAGTCTGAACAGTCTTTAGCCTGCAGAACTCTATATGTCTACTCCCAGTGAGAAGGGAAGGGACCTGACTACAGCCAAGGGTATACACACTGACAGGCCCTAGAGATGTCAGCCCTTCCTCCTGCCAAACTCCTAGGGACTCTGCATTTCTAGAATATAGTCTAAGCAGCTCCTGAAGAGAAGAGAAAGGGAGCCCTTCACCAGGGCCATCACTCAGCCAGCTCAACTAGGACTGGAACGACCCATTACAAGCCTCATTCAAACCCTTGATAATGGGTCCTAACGAGCCACATTGGTGGGGACACAGTTTCCTGGCTGAGCTATTATTTTTTCTAGGAAAATGCTAGGAAATACGAACCATGCCCAGGTAATGGGGGGGGAGCGGCATGTTCCTCCCACGTGGGGACCCAGTGGCCCTGTCATCTGGCCAGCGCTGCACCCTCTCCAGAGAACACCCACTGGCAGAATTGACTGGTGGGGTCAGAGGTGAGAGAGCAGGGCAGTGATGTGCTCAGTCTGGGGAGCTTCTTATTGGGGGCAGAAAGTCCCCGTCGACAGCATTCTTACCCAGGATGTCATTGGCAGGGAAGGCAGCGCCAGTGAAGGCAATGGGGGAGCGTAGATATTGGTGAGGTTCAGTTCCTTAAACTTCTTCCCAATCAAACTCAGAGCTTTGTCCACATGATGCTGAGAGCCTAAAAGGGAGTGGGGCAGGAAAATTATTGAGGATAAAAGTCACAGATGATGCCAACTTACCCCCACACCCTACCCCACAGGACTTTTAGAGTTCAAGGGCATCTTTAAAGGTGCCAAAATGTTAACTTTTGCATTTGGAAAAAAAAGTTGTCTAAACCATTCCTCTTTTAAGCAATGCCTCACCATTCAGACCCATGCTTTGAACATGACAGGAGGCTGGCAGTGGCAAAAATCAAGCCTGCCTAGACTAGGGGGCTCCTCTGCTCTGCAAAGGAGCCTATGTGGGGTGACAGGGACTGTGACCCATGA
Organism: Castor canadensis; assembly: GCF_047511655.1. Classification (NCBI taxonomy): domain Eukaryota; kingdom Metazoa; phylum Chordata; class Mammalia; order Rodentia; family Castoridae; genus Castor; species Castor canadensis. The sequence goes on along the minus strand of NC_133396.1, from coordinate 32,623,096 downwards.
CCCTGAGATGAGGAAGACGCCCCATGTTCCCTCCACCTGGGATGAGAAGCAGTTATCTGTTCAGAGCCTACGACTCCAAAAGGAGGGCAACTGGGACTTACAGGACCCAATTTCTTACGTTTCAGGTAAGAAACCTAAATCCAGGGCAGCCCTGCCACTGACCTTCGATGTGGCAGATCTGGATGTTCTGGGTGTAAGGCAGTGTGGAGATGTAGATCTTGGCACCAGATGTCTGCTTCAGAAAACTCACATAACGGCCCTGCTTGCCAATCAGACGGCCGACCAAGTGCTGCCAGGAGTGAAGAGGAGGTGAGAAAGCTAACAGGAAACCAGTCCCCACATCCCAAAGACCTACTTTTGTTCCCCAAAAGGTCAAGCTCAAACATATTAACTGTTACTGTTAATATGCTTCCATTTGCTGGGACTGTTTTAAGCACTTACATTTATTTACTCACAGTACTTGTGTAGCAGGCAACTTTATCACCCAAAGAGGCTAAGAAACCCACGTAAAGCCACACCACTGCTAAGCAGCTGAACAGGGTAGTCTGACTCCAGGACCCACGTGCTCCCACTTCATACCCAGAAAGCTGCAAAGGCAGTGTCTCCTGCTCCAAACACACCAGGAGCAGTTTTACCAGCAGAGGAGTGGGCTCTGAATCTTCATACCTCTGCTCCTCCAAGTCACTCAGGTCCAAAGGTAGGGGATGGTTTGAAAATCAAAAAAATCTGGGATCTTGCCACCAACGGACAGCAGGCTAGAGCCTCCAGAGCACGAGGCATGCAGAAGTGCCCAGTGCACCAGAGTTCAAGACTGACAGAAGCCAAACTTAGTCATGATGCAAGACAAGCTTCACAATCCCAAGGGACCCCAGCCCCCAGGGCTAGGAGGGACTCAGTCCTCCTTACCCAGAGCCCGTCTCGCTTTCCCTCTGTAACCACTGAGGGCAGGATTGCTAACAAGGCCACCAGGGGAGGAAACGCCAGGGGAGCCAGTAGTCCTGACCCAGAGTTTGACCAAGCCAGTTCTCTACCTCAGTCCACAGCCAAGTGCCCTGAGAAAAAGCCTGCCAATTCTGAGTCCCAGAAATAAACATAAGATCAAACTACTAAGTTGTTAAGTTGTAACTGCAGGAGGAGAAACCACCAAGGCACCTAGGAAATGGGGGCTGGTGAAGCAAAATGAAATTTACTTAATTAAAGCCACACAGTTAAAACTGCATTTCCAAAAAAGTGACAAAGGCAAATTAAATTGTTAAATACTTAAAAGTATTAATTAAAACAACACAATCTCAGTTTTGTTGAAAAACCACAGGGTGCAAGATGAGAAGGAAATAAAAGTCTTCACAGTCACTCTCAGGGGTAGGGTTAGAGCATGTTTTCATTTTCTTCATGTACTTCTATACTTTTTAAGTTCTCTGAAGCTTAGTTTATGCTTTGCTCAGTTATAAAATGCACCTTACACTGGAGAGGAGAGTGGGGCACAGGGAAGGGGGCTCTCCTGCCCAGCCCTCGGTCTGTTTTTTGCCATTATTTGTAAATAGATCTGAGCCCATGCACAAGAGGAACCTGGGGATAAGCAGGCCTGAGAGTTAGGGACAGATGCTCCTGAAGGCTGGGGGACTCACCTGTAGTTCGCCTCTGCACTTGGCAAAAAAAAACATGGCACCTCCTTCCTCCCAGGCTTACTTGGCGTCCCTTCTGGCTCACAGACACCCCCCCACCCAAGTCTGACAGCTCCCAAACAAGGGAACTTTGAGCTGGATGCAGCCTGTGGGAATGCCACTGCCCTTACCTTTGGCACCTCGATCTCCCAGATGATGAGGTCGACCTTTTTCGGGTTGGAGTCTGCCTGGGCATTTTGGAGACTGTCCGACTTCTTGAGCCCGCAACAGCTATCCATGGAATCCATGCTATTCCCGTCGGAACCTGCAGGGGAGAAAGCGGTACACGCACACAGACCCCAGCTCAGAGCTGTCAATATCTACAAGTTCCCAAAATTCTCATTCCTGAGAGGTACTGCCCCATAACCCCACCTTAAGCTTGGCAGGTGACAGTCAATCACAGTCTGGAAGGCTAGAAAAACCCAATGAAAGGAGGCCTGGGGTACCCACACGCCTAATTTTAGCCTGTCACTTATAGTCCCACTTGCTTATTTGGCAGCTGCACCCAGCCACAGCTGCTGAAGCAGATATACAAGTAATGAACTGGGAAGAGACAGACTCAGTGTCCAAGAAGGGGAGTCCACATGGCTGGGGGTGGGCAGGAAGTAGCCCACAGGTCCATATGGTCCCAGGAGCTGACCTGGACCATATTGCCACAAGTGTCCTGCTACCCTTCCAAGTGTCCCAACCCCTTCAAATAAATGGTCTCAGTCCCCAAGGCCCCAGGTCCCAGCTCCCAAATGGGGAGCTAAACTGAGCAAGACAGAGCCCTCACTGGCCTATCTGAGGGCTCCATGCCTGTCCCCGGGTCAGGGCCCACTTGTCTCTCGTGCCAGAGGTGGACAAGGGAAGGTACCCTCCTTTCCTTCTGCTTAGGCTCAGCTTGTGCAGCTCTGAATAATCTTTGGAGCTCAAACACCCCCTGGTCAGACTGAGCCAAAGCTCGTACCCTGAAGGACAGGAGGGAACAGGACTACGGCATCGAGTTGAGCTGGTCTACTCTTGCCCAGGGAATGCCGAAGGAAACCAGGGGTCCACAGAGTTTAAGAGAAGTGGCTCTGTCTTAAATATGGACTCAATCCAGAAATCAATCACTCCTGAGAGTCAACTAATGAGGTTATTTTCCACATGTTTTCCCCAAAACCTAGGCAGAATCCTTTGCCAAGCAATCCATACACTGTCTAGATGCAAAGGACCGAGGACTAAAGGGTCTCTGCTCCCAACTAAGGAGAAGTCACCTTCAACAAAAGGGGTCCAGAATAAGCTCCTTGGCTAGCAGCACAACGGTCTAACAGGGCTCCACTCATACACAGCCTCCAGCCTGTCTAATAGAACAGGAGTGGCTCATACCCATACCCAGTGGCTCAGAATCATACTAGGCCTTTAGCAGGCTGTATTTACAAGGCTAACTTGGGGCTCACTTAGCCAGGTGGTTCCTGTACCTCTCAGCTTCAACTTCACACAAAACACAAACACAAAACAGGGCTAAGGCTAATGTGACAACGCACCCTCTAAGCACACAATGGTTGGTGTCATCTGGCTTTGATCGATCAGCTATTCCTGAACCTCCCTGCCCATTACATCTCCATTATAGCCTTTTTTTTTTTTTTTGAGACTGGGTCTTACTGTATAGCTTAGACTGGCTTAGAACTCACCATATAGCCCAGGCTGGCCTCAAACTCACAATCCTCGGCCTCGAGTGAGACTATAGGTATGCACTCCCACATTCAGCCTACAGCCTCCTTTTCTGCAGAGCTAAGCTCAGAAGCCCTCCAATCTTATCCCTTAGTCAATCCAGAGTTGGCAACACTAGGCTGAAGGGCTCATTCATCAAGGTGAAAGGCAGTAGGCAAAAGAAAACTTCATTCTTTTGTGGTACTGGAGTTTGAACTCAAGACCTTATACTTTCTAGGCGAGTTCTACCAAAATTCTTTCATTGAAAAACAAAACAAAAACAAACAAAAAAACAAAACAAGCACTTTTCTTTAACCCATTTTAGGATGCAAATTTTAAGAAACATATGAACATTCCTGATATTAGGATGCATCTTAACAGTATCTGACCTTCCACAATCACAAATGGCAGCATTTGTTTTCTTTTAGAGTTATGTAAAACAATAGTGATTCTAATCAACAGCATCTTAGGGTGACAAATGCAGTGTGTGGCACTCATCAGATGCTGCTGAAGGTAGGAAAACACCCAAGAATGATCCCCAAGTTTGCTGGACAGAGCTGAAGTGGGAGGGAATGGCTCCAGGACCATTGTGCCCAAGAGCCATTCAGGAAGTAATGGCAGCCTCCAAGAGAAAAATGGAATTACCCCAGGGGAGCTGCAAAAGCAGGGTCAGGAGCTGCTGACCTGTAAGTGAGCGGGCTGAACTGTCTACGCTGGGGTCAGCACTCGAAAAACCCAGTGGACACTTCGTTACCCAAGTGCCCTCTTTCCCGGGGTGGAGCTGCAGCTGCACAGAGAGAAAATGGCTGAGGCTCTGCAAAGGAGGTGACAGTAACAACCCAGGACGGCTCGAGCCTGCCTGTGCTCAAAGCTGCGGCCGTCCATGGGGCACTTACCCTGGGAGGGCTTCTGGAAGGGCAGGTGAAGACACGGAACAAGCACGTGAGTAAAGGAAGCCAGCCATCAGGAAACGCTTGCCCACCCCTGGCACTCAGGGAGGTAAAGCTAAGCAGCCTCTCTGTTAAGGGTCCATTAAGAGGTCTTTTCTTTCAAAAGAAAAGAGGTGCCGTGGCTGATCAGTGGACCCATCTCTGAGCTGGTTCCTTTTGAAGGGCTGGGGAGGCTCCCTGGCTGGTGGACCAAGTGACAGTCCCCATGGCTTTGGGGTCTCAGGGGAGCCTGACTTCTCAGGTCCCCACCAGCTCTCTGCTGTGCCCACCTCTAAAGGCAGCTGGGATGGAGCTGAAGGGAGGGGTGGGCCAGCGCCATTCCCTGATGAGTAGAGGGAGACCCCAACTCTCCAAGCAAGCACCCAAGGCCCTCCTACCTCCCGAGTGATCTGCTTCCGTGTCCATGGTCCATCCATCCTCAGCCCCCAAGTCTGACAACTCCCCCTTCAGCACCCCATTGCTGAAGGGCTCAGAACTGTCTGGCAGCGATGGGCTGATGGCTTTGTCCCTGGGGCTTGAGTTGGTCTCTGTGCAGGAGTCTTCAAGCCCTGAAGTGCTGGCGGAATCTGAGCACTGGCCTGAAGAAACCACTGATTGGACACTCTGGCTGTTGTCTGACATGCAGGTGACACAAGTGGCATCTTCCCTCAGGATGCTTGCCTTGTCAACTGACTCTCCCTGGAGGGTGGCTGGTGGTGGGCAGGGGGCCAGGGAGATGTGGTGTGCGGAGTTCTTTGGCTTCTCGTCCTTGGTGGGGCTGGACATAGGGCTGCTCAGGCAGCTCACATAGGTCTTTGGTGGTGACAGGTCCTCTGCCTCTGCTGGCAGGTCTGGTGAGGCAAGGGTGGTAGCTAGTGGGCCAGCAGCAGACCCTTCTGTGGCTGTAGCAGGCTCGGCAGCATCCTGCCCCAGGACAGTTTTCCGGCTGACTGGGGCACAGCTCTCATCTTTCTGCCCTTGAGACTGAGTGGCTGAGGTCTGATCCTCCCAACCTGCAACCTTGCCTTCTGTGGTGGCTAGCACCTCTTCAGTTGCTTCCAACATCACCTGGGAGATGATCTGGAAGGCGGCCTGCTCAATCTGTTCATTTTTGTCCAAAGTCTCCTCTTTGCCCAGCTCTCCAGTCAGGTCTTTGTCCTGGGCTTTGTCACCTGGGGCCTGAGTTAGCTGGGTGTCTTCCTCCTTAGCCAGCTCTAGACGAGCAGACTCGATGACACTACTTAGCAACTTTCCCACCATGCACTCAGCTATGCACTCTTCACACTCTTTGTTCTGCACGGGCTTGCCCACTGGGGGAAAGTCACTGCTTCCCTTCTCTCCCCCACCTCCTGAGGGGGCCAGGCTGAGGGCCTTGTTGCTCTCCAATTCTAAGAGACACTCCTGGGACAACAGACTTTCTTCAAGAACATTCTCTCCCACCACCACTGCATCGCCAGTCCCCTCAGCACCACCTGTCTCTCTTGCCTTCTCACCAGTGCCATGCTTCTCTGTGGGAGCCACAGACTGGGCAGACAAGCCCCTCCCTGGTACCCTGCTAAACACAGACTCTCGCTTACACACTTCAGCTGCTTCATGGGGAAATGGTACATCCTTTGGGGATGGACGGGGACATTCAAGAGGAATAGATTTGGCTTCGTCACCCATCAGTGCAAGTTCCACCTTTGCACTGTCATCTCTGCGTGTTCCTGACTGTGATCTTATGTCTGTGGTGTTAGGGAGGCTGGCCGAGGACTCTGATCTGCGACGGACTGGGTGCACCTGCAACAAGGCTGGAGGCTCTGCAGAAGGTCTGCTTTCAGTGAACTGTTCCTTTTCTAGCAGCTGTGTGACACTGGGAGGCATGGCGATGACTCTAGGACAGACCTCTTCCGTAGGGAGCACTTCCTTGTGGCCAGCCCTCAGTGATACAGCACCAGCCTCTACCGGCTTATCATTGCTGCTGACCTGCTCTTTTTTACGAGAGAAAAACCACCACCAGCCGAGGATCACCAACATCCCAGGAAGTGCCAAGGGGAAGAATGAGCGGAATTGGATTGCCATCCTGGAAGTGTGAAGTAGTTATGCCTGGGGAGAGTGGAAGAAGAGGGAGAGGGGGGTGTTATGATGACCAGGTAAGAGGGTACAGGCACTGTACACTGACATGGTGCAGTACCTTATTTGGCATTGGATTCTGTTGCACAGACAACAAATGTAAATGCTTTAGCATTCTCTGTGGGTCTTCCATTCCATAGAGGTTGGGAACCTCTGCTCTAGAACTTGGCTTCCCATAGACAGGGGCACTGATCACCACCACCAGGTAGTCTCCTGGAAATGTAGCACATCAGCCCCATCCAGACCTACTGAGTCAGACGTGCAGGGACACTGTAAGCACAAACAGTTACAATGAATGCTAGATGTGATGTGCCCAAAGTGGTGGGGATGAGGGGAAGGGGGGTCATCTCTGGAGAGTTCTTCCACCTTTAAAGACAAACCTCTTTGCTAATATCTGAAGATGGAGCAAAGAGATTGGAAAGTGCAGAGCAGGCCTAGGCAGTGGCCAGGGCTCAGTCACCCCTCTGTGTGACTTTAAGGATGCTACCAAGCCAATGATGGCTCCAGATTGAAACAGGTAACCTTGGTAGGTACTTTCCCTTGTATAACTTAACCCTCAATCACCTGGTTTGGCTCCTGAAAGTTAAAATAACTCATGGAGTGAGAACGGAGCTTCTATTCCACATTGAATGTGGACCCACCAGTTAGTGGATCCATAGGGAACATACACTTCATGGGCCAAGAAAAAGCCTCTCTGGAGAACTTTAGTAGGAGGTCTTCAAAACTTTTCGAATACACCCTGTGACCTAGAGATCTCATACCTGTAATCTCCAACAACAAAGAAATCAAAACCAAAACAAACATACGCCTCTGTGTCGGCAAAAGTCTATATAAGCATGCTCACCAGGGTTATCATTTGAAACAAATTTGGAATTAACCTTCCAGGGAAATCACTGCTAATTACACTGTTGAATCCATGGATATACTGGTGTTATATCCATGTATATCTCATGTACTGACATCAAGAAAGCGTAATATAGAAAACTCGTTATAGACCACCATGTTTGTGCTGTTTATGCCCATATAACCCCATGGAAAACTGGAAAGGACACATACCAGGTTATCCAGTTGGAGGAAAGGGGAGGATTTTGCAAATATAATTTGTGTTCTGCAACCTTGACGAGCTAATTTATTAGTTCTGATAGTTTTTCACTAGATGACTTGGTATTTCTTAACTACAAATAGAGAAAACTTTCTGTAACAGTGGTTCTCCAACTTGGATCCACATTAGTATCACTAGGGAAGCTTTGTTTTTAATTGGTTTTTGAGACAGGGTCTCACTATGTAGTCCAGGGTGGCCTTAAACTCATGATCCTCTATCTCATCCTCCTGAGAACTGGGATCACAGGCATGAACTGGGATCAAGGCACCACCACCCTTGGCTAGGGGAAGTTTTTAAACACTCAAGGCCTAGGTGGCACCCAAACCAATTAAATCAAAATCTCTGGTGAGCAAGTATCAGTACCAGGTTTTGTTTTTATTTTGTTTTAATTCCATGTGATTCTGACATGCAGTCAAGTTTGAGAATCACTGTTCTGTAACATCCCACAACCAAAAAAGATTTAAGGAGATTTGTTCTGTACTTGCAGAAGACCGAAGACAAATCTGAAATGGGAAGGGGAAAAGGGGGCTCAGGATAGGCAGGGAGCACACAGGAGGGCCCTGCCCAACAGGAAGTGGAGATGGAGAGTGAGCCAGATTCTCACCTGGCCATAAACTCAGACTGATTCCTTTCTACCCAAGCAATCCCTTTTAAGCAGGGTCTATATAGTTGTGATTCCCACAGAATTCTAGCAATTCTCTGGTCTCAGGAAAAAGTTTAAATGGAATGGGGTAAAGAAAAAATATCCTAACAGCCACCCTTCCCATTTAACACACAAAGGGCCCAAGGCCACCGATTGAGGTAGGTAGGTGTAAGAGTGGGCCTATTACCCAAAAATGCCAACTATAAGGAGCTCCATCCTCCCCTCCTAACTTAAGTTATCTCAGGAGTCCTGCCTTTCCAGCTGGGACTGGTCACCCCATTCAGCCTCCCAAAACCCTAGAAACTGGCCACACCACAACATGAGAAGCCCAACACACATGTGCACTCCAGCCTGGCTTTGGACCTGCACTCTGGGTGATCCACACTGCAACCTGGATCCTGGGCTCCCATCCAATGCACCTGCAGTTCCCAGTCATGGCTCAGACAGAATGCCCAGAACCAGAACCTGGGCTATAACCCACACCCTAGCAACCCTACCCACTCTCTGAAGCATATGAGGAACATCACTACTGCTCACCTACCCCACTCTCCCATCCAGCTTGCTCTTGGGAGGATTATGGCTCTAATCCCTAACACCCCCAGTCTGAGATTACAACTCAGGAAACAAAGTGACTTTCCCTAACCAGACATCCTCTGTAGAATACTGCTAACTAAGATCACCCAGTCCATGTAATCAAGAATGATCCACCTGGATTTGCAGTGCTCACCACTCCCCAAACTCCAATCCTCGACTCTGGGCTAGAGCCAGAGACCCAGTGCCAAAGCCTGTGCTTCTGGGTAGAGAGTGGCTTACTACGAAGTCCTTCTCCCCAGGATTGCTTCCAGGCATAGGAACCAGATAGGTGAGAGGAGAACAGGGTTTATTTTTTCCTTGCTACCTGGGCAGTTTAATTAGATGGGAGCCATCCTCCAGAAAGAACAAAGACCCTGGGCTCAGCAGCTGCCTGTCCAAGGCCTTGGTTGCAACTCACCAAGCCTAGCTGGGTCTTGCTAAGGGGACTACTGCTGGGTGGCATCTCACAAGAGGTTCCCAATTGTGGCAACTGACACCCCTCTACCAGCCTCCACTTGCCACCAGTCAAGAAAACATCTTGCCCCCTCACTTCCTTATCACTAAGCCAGTCTCACATTAAAGAGTCATCTTGGGAATTGGAAAGAGGCCATTTCCCGGATTTACATGGCCTGACAGGCCTACAAGAGGTGGCATAAGTTTCACCAACCTTCCCTGAATGCCTAGGCAGAGCCACCTGTGCGTGCACAGGTGCACACATACCCCACTTCAGCATCACAAGGCTTTCTCTGCTACCTTCCTTCCTCTCTGGCAGACCCTTATAAGTTACTGTCTTTGTCTTGGACATTTTCTCTTATTTTTGTTTTTAAACCTGAACCTCCCAAGATTCAACTCCAGGTTCAAGTGCACTACAGGTCCCAAGCCTCTACCCTCACAAACTAACTGGAGGCTTCAGTCTTCTCCCCAGCACGAGACAGGCCACCTGCAGCCAAGGAAAAGCCTCCCACACAGATGCTGCAGGGCTCTGCTCTAGGGTTGGTGGGGAGGACACTGGGCTATTTTGAATCTTTTGGAGTTAAACGGCTGCCTGATTATTTTTAGCAGGTCCATTCGCAAGGAATAGATGCATGCTGGCTCCTTGCCAAGTAGTCACGCAGCGCTGAAGGCAGGCATGTGCACAGCCACAGGGTCTTCACATTCATCTGCTCACTCCAGGTTCTAAACAGATCCCTTCTTTCTCTGGAGGGGTACCTGCAGCTTCTCAGAACAGCCTTTGGAGAATTAATGGCCTCACTCCCAACCCAGCTGACAGACCACTAACTGCAGTCTACAGCCTCCTGCAAAACAAGAAAACAATCCCTGGGAATTGTACAAAAAAGTATTGGTCCCAGTGATGCCAATTTGGCTGCAGCTATTATGAAGAGAGCTAATGGAACTGATGGGAAAGTCAATCATAAAAACAACTGCTTGGGAGCCAAGAGCCCAAATCCACTATGGGCTTGGGCCTGGTCGGAGCCACATCCACTTTGTGTTCCAGATGAACCTTCACACATCCTCTCGATTGGAACTAAACATTTCTCCCATTATCCCAGTGCTCCCCACTAGGAGGGTGCCTGCCAGGGACCCTCCAGCTGCAGTGAGGCCCAGCAAGTACTTTATGAAGGCTTTTCTCAGGGCAAGGGAAAAGCACTAGAAGCCCAACTCCTCAGCTATCTCCTGCCTTTGGTAGGAGTTTGGAGAGGAGGAGCACACTCTCAGAGTTCCTGGCCCACTTCAAATGTTTATACCAGAGTGTCTTCCTAATTCCTCATCAGATCACTAACAGTCACTTGCCTTCCTCAGGTAAATCTTTGTAAGTTGCTACAAGATGGAAGGCTCCATCTCTCACTCACTCACATTCACCGCCCCCTCCCCCCACCTCCTGCACCATAAACTCCCAAGTAGGCAGAGAGCCTAGGAGGTTTTCTCAAAGAAAGCCAGGATTTACTTAGGTTACAATGACATTAATTAGGGCACTAATGCCTTTAAGGGTGGGAGAGGGCAGTGCATCCTAGAGCACAACTGGAGGGAAGCTAAGGAGCTGGTAAGGGATGAGACACAAGAAATTTGACCCTTCCAGTCAAGGCAATGGGAGCCATACCAAGTGGCATAGCAGCCACCTGGTCAAAGTGAAACAGGTCACCAGAGGTAAGGGCTGGGATGATCCCTCTCTAATAACTGTTGTCCAATATTGGCAGTCACTTAGTCAGGGGGTTACTGAGCACTGGAAATGTGACAAGTGTAACTGAGGAACTGAATTTCTAATTTAACATAAGGTTAATTTAAATAGCCACATGCAGCTGGTAGCTACTTACTAGATAGTCCAGACCCCAAGACTCATGAGGGCCTGACCAAGGCTGCAAGGGGGGCACCTACCTGGCTAGCGGTCCTGCCAGAGGGTGGGGCTGATGGTGAGCCTGGGCTACTCTCCCAGAGCAGCATGGCTGGGCCAGGAATCACAGTGGAGGAACCATGCCTCAGATATGCTGGTCACGGCCCAGGCCCAGGGTTCTCTTCATCCTTGGGGACCTAAGCTAGTTAACTCATGAGGGTACCCTCAAGATTCCATATTAGCTCACAGTGGGGCTGTAGGGCCTGTTCAGGACTGTCCCCACGCCCTCCATTGTGATAGCCCACAGCAGCAAGCCAGCAGTGCAGCCAGATAGCTGCACTCTGGAGCCACTGCTGCCCTTCCTGATAGACCAATGTCAGGACATCACAGAACATGTCTTGCAGAAGAAGGGCCAAGGCTTAACTCAACATCTGGGTAGAGGACTTGTTCAGTGAAGCTTCTCTGACCAAAATGGAAAATGTGTCTAGAACCAACAGCTCCAGGTAAGAAGATCTGGAAGCCAAAAATCCCATCTCTGGAAATGGTTTCTTCCTCTTCCAGGCTAATTAAATGTTAAACTAAGGTTAGGTATGGTAGCTCATACCTATAATCCTAGCCATTCAGGAGGCAGAGATAGGAGGATTGAGGTTTGAGGCCAGTGGGGCAAAAAAAGTTAGGAGACCCTATCTCAAAGAACAAGCCGGGGGTGATGGTACATGCCTGTCAATCTTTGGAAGCAGAAGTAGGAGGAGGCCAGCCTGGGAAAATCTGAAAAACAAATAAAGTAAAAAAGGGTTGGGGGTATGGCTCAAGTGACAGAGCATCTGACTAGCACAAAGCCCTGAGCTCAAACCCCAGTATGGCCACAAAAATGAACAAACAAATAAATAAATACATAGAGAGTTAAACTCCCAGTTTGGAAAACCTGGTAACAAAGGGAACCACACAACTTAAGAGTGCCAGCCTCACTCCTCTCAAGTAATGGGGGAAACTCAGCCTACCAAGGTCTTCCAACTGCTTCCCCTGGGGACAAAGATTCTGAAGACTCCATCCAACACCCTGTTCCTCATCCCAGGCTCTTGGCAACCACATGCTTTACAAGTGAATTCCGTCAGGCTCCTGAGAATGGCAAGAAAGCAGATGCAAGAAAGTACTCCTGGGTACACGGAACCCTGTCTGAAGCCACAGAAGACACCATATAGGACTGACTGCCCAAAAGGTGTAAAGCAGTGGTCTAACAAGCACACTTCAAAGCCAGTAAAGATGACATGAACCTTCACAAGGAATCAGAAGTGGTTTTTTGCCACTTGGTGAGTGGCAAAGACCCTCCTCACCACCACCTCCAGCAGGCTAGGTAAGATTCCCCAAACCACAGCCTATACAATACCATAACCATTTTTATCACATAAAGACATAAGAGAGTGGTTCCTATTCAACAAATAATTTATTGGCACCTACAGGTTATCAAATGCTGGGAAGAAATGAGTAAGATAAGGCGTTGCCCTTGAGGGACTTAGAATCTTTCAGAGCCTTGCGGGGAAAAAGCCATGACCTCTACTGCAACGAGCTTGGTATGCTGCCCTCTGCCTTTGGCCAACTGAGTGATTGGTACAATACACAGATAAGTGCTGGCCATGGGGAACAAGCAGGAAACAGGGTGTCAGGTGACCCAGACCCAAGGATGTTTGAATGTCCTGGGGCGGTGATGAGAGGATGTAAGGCTGGATGACTAGCATCATAGAAGCCAAAGAGAGTTGGGTTGCTCCATCCAATATGCAGACTTTCACTCAATAGCCCACTTTTCACACCACTTGGTGCCAAATCCAGATTCCCTTCTCCTTTATGACCTCCAAAAAGTCATAAAAGCCCCTCTTCTGGTCCCCAATCCCATGTTGAGCTAATGCATACCTTCAAAGGTATCTGCCTTGCTGTACTTATCAGCTTGGTTCTTATTGGCCATTCACATATCCTCAGCAGCAATTACAGGATGTGTTCCATCAAGAAAGGAGAGGAAAACAGATCCAAGAAGGAACGCAACAGAAAAGAAGGAAATTCCCAGCAGGACAGGGAAGCAAAACCAGCAGAAAGGGATACATCCCAAAAGCAACACGGAACTCCAAGAAGCCCTGGTATGTTCGACCACATGAAGAGGAGCGTCCCACCAATGGCATACACTCTACAGCAATGGTAGAAGCTCAAGGGAGAGTCAGGGAACTGGTGAGGGAATCCAAAGCAAGCAAAAGAAGGGCCAAGTGTGATGGTGCACATCTATAATCCCAGCACTCCAGGTTCAAGGCCAGTCTGGCTACATGGCATGTTCCAAGACCAGACTCTGTCTCAAAGAAGAGAGAGAGAGAGAGAGAGAGAAGATAACTAACCAGGAGAGAAGGAAAGAGGAGAACATACATACATAAAAACAAAAACTTTGCAGCCATAGACAACATTTATATCATAATGTATACTCTGAATAGCAACTTGTTCAAAAATTGTGCTGCTTTCTGCACTGGGAGGAGGAAGGAAGAAAAAAGTGTAGGAATGAGCAAAGTCCTTTTCTCTCAGAGTAGAAAAGCAAATCAGATAATACTTTCTAAAAAAGAAAGCAAGCATAAACTCTTTTCAAAGAGGTAAGCCGGGTGCTGGTGGCTCACATCTGTAATCCTAGCTACTCAGGAGGAAGCAATCAGGAGGATTGTGGTTCAAAGCTGGCCTGGGGAAATAGTTCATGAGACCCTATCTCAAAAATACCCAATACAACAAAAATAGGGCTGGCAAATGGCTCAAGTGGTAGAGTGCCTGCCTAGCAAGCAGGAGGCCCTGAGTTCAAACCCCAGAACCACCTTTAAAAAACAACAACAAGGAAGCTGCTGGGCTCTTTGCAGAGTTTCGCGTTTCTGGAAGCCTAGTACCCTCACTCTTAGGATGCCACGTGGAGGCCGAAGCCGCACCTCCCGCATGGCCCCTCTGGCCAGCCGGGCCCCTCATATGAGAGCTCCACCCAGGCCAGCACCTGCAGCTCAGCCACCAGCAGTGGCCCCAACTTCTGCAGTTGGAGCACCTGTGGCTGCGCCCTGGCGGCCTGGGCTGATGGCCCAGATGGCAACCACTGCAGCTGGCATGGCTGTGGACTCTGCTGTTGGGCATGCATTGGGTCATGCCGTCACTGGGGGCTTCAGTGGAGGTGGAAACGCTGAGCCCTCCAGGCCTGACATCACTTACCAGGAGCCCCTGGGAACCCAGCCGGTGCAGCAGCAGGAGCAGCAGCCTTGCTTTTATGAGATAAAACAGTTTTTAGAGTGTGCCCAGAACCAGGGTGACTTTAAGCTCCGTGAAGGCTTCAATGAGGTGCTGAAACAGTGCAGAATTGCAAATGGGTTAGTGTAACCAAGAAGCTCAAGTGGAATTGAAGATTGCCTCTGATGACCAAGTTCATTTAACATCAAAATACAATAGTGAAACGTAGAGTGTAAAATCACAATAAACCTCTTCTTAATAACCTCATGGCTTCAGAGTGGCCACAGAAGAGGGTGTTGTACCTGTATAGTTTCCACTGACATGATATAGAGTTTGGGACTGGCAAGTGTTTGTGTGGCTTCCTTAAACAGACTGTTTTGATGTTATTTTGAGTTAATTAGAATAAAGTGATTTTCTTCCATGGAAAAATAAATAAATAATAAAAAACAACAACAACAAAAAAGAGGTAGATATAGCTGGGAGGACAGCTAATAAAATTAAAGATATCTGCCATGATAAGAGAACAGGAGTGGTACACACAGGACAAAGAACTGTCCTTTTCTATCTTTTTGTTTGTTTTTTATTTATGTATTTCTTTTGTGGTAGTGGGGATCAAACCCAGGACTTCATGCATTCTAGGCAAGTGCTCCACCACTGAGATACACTGCCAGCAAAAGACTGTCTTTTCAAATCTTTTGCATAGTCAAAAAGTCAAATCTGATTGGGGATGTAGCTCAATTGTAAAATGCTTGCCTAGCATGTGCGAGGCCTTCAGTTCCATCCCTGGCACTGCACAAAAAATAAATAAAAGTTTAAAAATCAAATCTTTCTATAAGAATCCTTTGGAGAGTTGGGGGAATTAGATAGTTTCACTATGTAGCCCAAGCTTCTACTGCCACCACCTTCCAAGTGTTGGAACTACAGGGGTGCATCATTGTGCCCAGGTGCAAAGCAAATTCATTCTTAAGCCATATACAATAGGGATGGATGCTCTATCACAAATTGCTTCATGTATTTCTTGTTAACCACAATAGATATTCATTAGTGTCAACACATCTACATACGAACTTGTAATGTTTTCTCATAATTGAAGGCAATTTTGTTTCTCATACCTCCAAACTGGCCTGGTGATATAACAGTGATAATCAAGAGAACATGCCTACTGATTAACCTCTCAGGAACCAAGGCAACAAACAGTCTTCTCACTCTACTGAGGGCTAGCTAGCATCAGGGACCAGGAACCCTCAAGGCCAGTCATTAATAAAGATGTTAATAATAGCCACTATGAACCAGGTTCCAGGGGGGACACAAGGAAGAGAACTCAGGAAGCAAAGATAAAGGGAAGGGAAGGGCAAGGACTTAAATTTCAGATAGGAACATATTCAACAACTTACTGCATCTCCCACTGGTTGAGAGAGCTCACAGAGCCCCAAGGCACCCCCTGCATGTACTGAATTAACTACAGCTCTGTGCTAATAGAAAGGCAATGGGGAGGATTGGGAGGACTGAGAGGCAGTCCCTTAGCCCTGGGGTTTAGATGAGAAAGGCTGGAGAGGGTATGTGGAGGGGAAGCTCTAGGCAGCAGGGTGAGGGGAGGCCTCTTGGAAGAAGTGGCATCAGAGCCAGCACAGTGAGGAGCCATGCCAGGATGTGGGGGGAGGCAGGAGGGAAAAAGAGAGAAAGTTCCAGGCAGGGAGAACATGTGCCAAAGTCCTAAGGCTGGAACAAGCTTGGCTGACTCAACAGACTGCAAGAAGGAGAGGCCAAGATGGGGTCAGAGTACTGCTGCCAAAGAAACGGCTCCGGCATCCCCGCAGAGGCAGAGGCAGCACGTAGGGGAGATCTGGACCCACCAGAACTCTGAGGAACTGAGCTCAGCAGAACTCCTCCAACGGGGAGACTGATTGGCCCCAAGAGCCAAGGGGTTTTTATTCTTAATTCACAAACTGAAGCTGCTTCTAGAACCTATTCCAGAAACAAGATGCACCTGGTGAGGAAAAAGTGTACATGTGTGTGAATGCTCTGCATGGAAACTACAAACGGGCTCACTTTTTTGAGTCTCAGGAAACGCTTGCCAGATAGGCCTGCCAACACACTACACGTTAGTTGGACCCTTATGTTCTGCTCCCCACCCTTGAATGGATCTGCTCCAGTATAGAGGCAGCTCAGCCCCTGGAGGCGGGCACTCACTTGCCTGCAGTCCCACTTTTTTGAATCAGACTGCAAAAACAACCTCTCCAGCTAAGCCATAGGCAACAGAGGGCCTTATATGGCTTGAAGCTTTCTTAATCAGAAGCAGATAGATGGGCTGGAGTTGGCAGCTCCAAGGTAGAAGGAAAGAGGAAACAGAAAAAAAAAAAAAAAAAAAAGGAAAAGAGAGAGAGAACAAAGTGTGGCATGGGGAACAGGCAAACTTGTTCGTCAAACTCCTTTTTCATCCCTTTACTGCCTCAGTGCTTCCCAGGAAAGAATTCCTACTGGGGGCAAGGCTTTGCCTCCTCCTGTGCTTGATTTTGGTTTAAGCCAAAGGACAGCTGTAATCAACCTGGGAGTCAGTCCATGCTTTAGAGGTTATTGTGCCCATTTAGGGACCAGCCCTTAGGTTGGGAACTTCACAGGAAAATGGGCTTCTATGGTTTCTTGAGAAATCAGCTGCATGGGTACCATGGGGTCCTCATTCTCCAAGGCAGCACCTCTCCCTAGTTCCCCAGCTCACTGACTGCCTCAGATCAGTCACATGCCTGCCTGGCCCAGGAGGTGGAGTTGGGCCTGCCCAAAAGAGACCCAGAATAGAAAAGGCAGCCCAAGACAGTTTAAGCTACTACCTCTCCATAGCCCATGGCATTTTCTAGGGTGGTTTTATTCTCTTCCTCCCTGATTAGGTGACAGCAGTGGGACTCGGCAGCCACATGCACTTGGCTCTCCTAAAGGATGCCACCTGCTAAAAATAGCATCAGCACATGTTTGGCAGAGTGGGCCATACCAAAGTCAGAGGACAAAGCCCAGAGGTCAATCTCAGCACTCCCTTTTCTGCCAGAGCTGGCTCAGAGTGCATGCAAGAGCTGGTCTCCCTCCAAGGCAGTTTGAGGAGTCAATCCAGCTCCTTCTTTGCATATCTGTCCTCATAGATGGCACACCCAGGTCATGGCTGAAGAAGAGGGTGGGAGGCTGTGTTTGAACCCATCTTACAGCCTCCTCCAAGCAGGACCAGGCTACTCCTGGGTGACAGCGTGTTGAGGGCCAGTGGATGGTCTCATGACCTCCTTGTGAGGTCTGACAGGCCATGTTATTATTAGTTAGGGAATGAGTGACTTCAAGGTCAACCTGCTCAGTCTTCAAGGTAGTTTCCAAGACCCTGAGGCACAGCTACAAAGTCTACTAGGCTTTTTTTATTCATAGTCACTACTTGTGCATTTCAAAGGTACATTTCCCAGATGAAAACAGGGCTTTAGAAAGAGTAAAAAAAGTGTAGAATTATAGCACAAAGGACTGGGTTCAATCCAGCACCACAAAACAAAAAGCCAAAAATAAAAGGGTAGCAGCATCAACTTCAGCTTCCTGCAAAAGAATAACTTCCTTCACAGGGTAGGTCCAAAGCCAGCCCAACCCTCCTAACTTACCCTCCTCAGGGTCTCAGTTCCAAACTAGAGATGCTTACCATTTAGGGCTGAGAGGAGAAAAACCAGTGTGGTTAAAACAACTCTCCTAGACAGGCACAGTGGTGCACACCTGCAGTCCCAGCTATGCAGTACACTGAGGCAGGAGGATCACTTGAACTTAGAAGTTTGAAGCCAGCCTGAGCAATATAGCAAGACTCCATCTCCAAGTAAATAACAAAAAAGAAAACAATCCTACTAAAATGTCAACAGGTGCTCACTAAATATCTGCTATGTGTGCTACCACTGGCTCTAAGGAAAGGGAGGTCTCACTGCACACCAAAGTCCAGTCTAGCATGGCTCAAACACAGCACACATGATGGGCTCTTGGAAATAAAGCCAACACTCCCAGACTCACACCACACACCCACACTTCAGGATCTGCACTGTGGCCCCAGTCTCCCGTCTTCTATAGAGACATTTAGATGGACTGCAGGTACAGAGTGAAAATGTTGAGCGCCCAGACCCCATCCTGGGGTCCTGGAGGGAATTAGCAGGTCAAGTAGCATATCTGGTGACATCTGACCTTTGGAGACCAAGGACAATGAGCACACATTGGTGATACGCAGGCTCTCAAACCAAATGGGCTATCTAAGGGCCAGGCTCTTCTTCCTCATGCTGTGTCCCCAAGCCCCCCTCACTAAGCTCCTCTCTACACTATCTCATAACCATTGACTCCCTTCCCAACTGTAGACCAGGACTTGCTTCACATGCCATGGAGAGAACAGATACAAAAATAACTTGTCACCAAAGCTGTTGGGTTTATGGACTATGAAGACTAAGTTCAAACATGTGATACTTTACAGACATTTACAAGTTGGGGCAATTAAACTTTTAGAGTTGGGCAAAGAACATTCTAAACCAGTGCTGTCCAACAGAACTTTCTATGATGATGAAAATGTACTCGACCTGCACTGTCCCAGACACATCCCTCCAGCAGCCCCAAGGAACATAACTGAATGTCTTTAACGTTCATTGACTCTCCCATACCAGTTGAAGAAACTGAAGACCCAATAGGCCAGGTTTTAGCCTGAGCACTGTGTCAAGGTCAGGGACTCTTGCCAGCTGAGCACAGTGGGGAAACAAGCCTCATCCTCTGAGCTTTGCATACCTTTACTTCCAGAATTCACCTCACACTCAGCTTTGTAGTAAACACAACCAGCCAGCATTATAGGATGGGAACTACTGAGACTACCAAACAGAGCCACAGAAATATCCAAATGACAAGAACCCAGACAGGATGAATTCATGCACCACTGATTAAGAAGAGGAAAAGAAAGTTAAAGAAAAGGAGCTGGGCTTCAAGGCACATATCTGTTATCCCAGAGACTGAGGCAGGAGGATCGACAGTTCAAGGCCAGCCTGAATTATAGTGAGACCCGTGTGTCAAGCAAAAACAATAACAAAAGTTAAGCGAGGGCTGGTGAAGTGGCTCAAGTGGTAGAGCACCTGCCTAGCAAGCCTAGCAAGTGTAAGGCCCTGAATTCAAGCCCCAGCACCACAAAAAAAAAAGTTAAGGTAAAGGACATCTTGAAAATTACTTATTGCTGGGAAGTCGGTCCTCAGAATGCCGGAAAATAACACACTGCAACAGTCTATAGAGAAAGCAGCAAAAAATTGGGAGAAAGCCTAGGAAATGTACCTTGGTTCTTCTCACAAAACCTTCCAGAGGACACGTCCAACCCTACACTTGTTAGTTTCTACACCCCTCAGTTTGCACTTCTGTTCTGGCCATTCAAGCAATCCAGAATGACCTCCAGCTTCACCCTCAGCCTCCATTGCTCTCTCTGAGACTCGGGGGAGCATGAGGATTAAAAGATTAAGGGGATGCTCACATGCAGCTGACCTCACAGAGAACTGTTAAGGGACAGACCAGCATCCTCAGCATCCTAGTTCCCACACTCCCAGGAGCTACTTCTCAGCCAGACCGTGTCCTACTCCAAACATGCTCTCAGCCCCAGCCTTCCACTGCCCAAGTTTAAAATGAGGTGCCAGGGCCAACATGCTCACTCAGCAGGGTGCCATATACAAGGACAGCATGATGTTAAATACTCATTAAGTGAAACCTGTGTGAAGTACTATGTCAGGGAGGGATGTAGGAGAAACAAAACTTGCCACAGGAAGCAAGGTTCAGGACTAACACATATCCCCACTATACAGATGAGCAAACTCCTACAAAGTATGAGATGATTTTAGTGGGCCTAGGGACCCAGAAATCCCAGCACCTCCCCTAGAAAGACTGATCACAGGTATTTACCCATACCAGAAACCACAACAGGAATACAAATCAAGGTGCAGAGAGGCCCAGGCATGGTAACCTCACAAGGAAGATTAGGAAAGGAGTGGCTGGGGAAAACAGGCCAGCTCTCTAGGCACATGGGCTGTAAGCTGCCTGCTCTTCAGTGCCCTAAAATGCCAGCTTGATCAAGACATCCTGACCCGGGAGACTAGGCTGCAAATTGTGGGGAAACCAATTTGTCTACCTTTTTCCTCTTTTCCTTCCAACCAAGTAACTAGGTCAGAGGCTAAGGGGAGCAGTACTCATAATAAAATTCAAATCATTCAAGTGATTCAAATGAAAGTTAAAGGAGACACAGGGATTCCTTGGGGGGGCGGGGGGAGAACTGCTTAAGTACCTATCATGTACCAAGCAGTCTCAACTCACACATAGGACTTCTATTCTTCTTTAGGATGAGAAAGGGAACACTGTGGAAGCTATGACCAGTCTGTGTCCTAAGCCCAAGAATAATCTGAGTTACCAGGTGACAGGACAAATTGCTTTAAAATATTGATGCTCAGCCACCTCATACTAGAGGTGCATCACCTTCAGCATCTAAGCAGGTCACTTACAACAGGTACCTGTATCTCAGCTGTCATCTTGCAGTGACCAAGTGTGAATGCATTTTCTACAAACAGTTGGGAGGCAGGAGAGATTCCTACCTGAAGACTCCACCTGCACACATCTACTAGCCAGGTCTCACTCAAGGGGTTAGAAGGCTTACCAGAACAACCTTCATGACAACAAAGCCTATTTAATTCAGAAATTGACTGAAGCTTTAGTGATCTGCATGCCTGTAGGATACAAAGGACTTCCTCTAACCTAGGGCCATATTGTACAAGAGTACACCCAGGGATTATTACCCAGTACCTATAAAACTAGATAGAGGTGAAAGAAGAAAGGTTCAACAGAGCCAAAAATCTCCCAAAGCAGAACTTTACTTGATTCCAGGGCTCAGAAAGAGCCTTAAATAATCAGCAGGTGAACCACTTGAATTCCAAGAACAAAAGAATTAGATAAATGATCAAGTTATTCAGGCCTTTTCAAGAATATTCTGTACCTTTAAGAGCACAGTGGCTAAATGGAGCTAACAGTCCAAGCTTTGCTTTCTAAATAAAGTTAAAAGTTAAAAAAAACAAAGATACTAATTTGGGAAGGACTTAGCAGCTAAATGAGCATGTAAGGTTATTAACTGCCAGAAGTAATAGCTTTTGGTGAACAGTAATTGCGACATGGAAAGGTAGAGTGAGGTTGCAGACCAACTAACAGACATGGTTGCCTCAGGTCCAGCAGCCCAGATTTCAATGCAGGAGTTAAATTTAAACACAGAGCAGCCTACACTCCAGTAGGGGGAAAGACAGGCAGTTTAACATCACTAATTGCCCTGCACATACACTCTACCCTACTGGGCTTGAGAGGCCTCCACCCGCACCTGGAGCGAAGTCCACCGGGTTTGTGTTAACCACAACTCAGGTATAGAAAGCTCCTGTCGCCCTAAGCATCCCCTTGGGAGAGGAAGGTCCTGCAATGCCCAGGGTTTCCCTGAGGTCCAGGTCGCTTCCGCACAACCCATTATCATCAGTACATTTCCTTTCTTATTCTCCCTGGGAGAGGAAACGGGAAGAACCATAACCTAGCACACAAAATAGCTGAACACGGGAAAGCCCGCCCCTTGGCCTCCCCAAGCACATTTTTACCTATAACTCCGAAGCCTGCGCGGTCTCTCCAGATCGCCTGCGGGGGCGCGGGCGGTGCGCGACACATGACCCCCTGGAACCACCCCCCCAGGCGTGAAGTCAGCGGGCACACGGGGCTGTCACGGACACGCTTAAGGAGACTACAAATGCTGACACTGGAGACACCCAAGCCCTCGACCTCCGGACACCAACCCTCCGCCGCAAACACGCCTCGGGTCTCAGCTGTCTTCCTGCCCATTCACCCCGCTCCACCTGCCAAACCCTCAATACTTAGTCCCCCGCAATGAACTCCAGGGGCTGGACTACCTGCTCAGTTTGGCACTGCCGCCGGACCAACCCGGGGGACGAGACAACCCGACCCAGAAGTTAGGTGAGGCTCCAGAAGTAACCAATCCAACTCCTGTCCTCAGCAGGGGAAGGGGTCTCCAAGGAGCTTGGGCAGACGACCTCGCCCTTCAGAGCACCTGGCCCTGCCCACAACCCGCCCAGCCGAACGTCTCTCCGAGTTCAGACTGGGTACACACGACCTTTGAAAAGTAAATGCGAGTGGGGCTGGGCGACCTTGGGTGGGACGCGCTCTGATCCGCCTCACGGGCGGGTGTGCGCGCTCGGGGAAAGTTAAGGCGCGGTGGGGCGTCCCAGGCGTCGCGTCCTCGCCCTCGCCCCAGAGGGCGGTGACGCGCGTGGGGGGAAAGCCACAGCTCCGAGCGCCGCCCCGAGCCACGCGCACGCGATCTGTCATCCGGAGCCCGCGGGCACACAACCTGGCGGGGTAGGAGGACCAGGGGGCGCGAGGGCCAGGGAGGGCAAGACTTGTCTGTCCGACAACGGCACGCTCCGCGTCCTAAGTCTCCGTCCCCGGGGTACCTGGCGCGCGCGTCACACCCTGCACCTGCACCCCAGGATCGCCATCACCCCGACGGCTGTCCCTCAGGGCCCGGCAGGGGTCCGCTGGCCAGCTGCTCGCGACAGCCTCAACTTACCGGCTCCTCAGTGACCGTCGGGGTGCAGTGTCCTCGAGGCAACACCACCCCTCAACCCCCGCCTCGCCTCGCCCCTCAGTCCGGCCCCGCGGCGCAGCACCCGGGCCGCTCCCCCACGTGCTCGCCCAGGCCGGGGTAACACAGAGACATTAAATACTGAGGACGCGCAGCGACGTGCCCGCGGCGCGACGCAAAGCCCCGCCCCTCGCCCTGGTGCCCCCGCGTCCCCGCGCCCCCAGCGCCCGCCCGCTCACCTGCGCGTGCGCGCCGCCGGCCTCTCCCTCCCGTACCGCGCGCGCGTCTCCCAGCTGCGCCAGAGGGGGCGCGGTCTGGAGCGCTCCGCTAACATCCCGGAGCCGCCCGGGCCGGCCTTGGCCGTGCTCTCGCGAGAGGAGCTGTAGTCTCGTTGGGCCCGGGAGAGAGGCCTGGGTACCGCACTCACCGCGGGGTGATGCGGCGATCCTTTGCCCGGTCACTGCTGCGCCGGCTGCTCCGTTTCGGACCTGCGCGGTCTCCTGCCTCCGGGCAGAAAGTCCCCTGGAAAACGCCTAGAGGCCGGCGAGGGGCAGGGATCTGTCTTCCCGGTAATCGGTAATCGTCGTAATATCACCCTGCATAATTAAGTGTCATTAATAATTTCATCTATAAGTGTGTACTGTTGGTACCCGGTACCACTCGAATGCAACTTTTTTGCCCATTTTCGTAACTTGATGTTGTCGAAGTAAAACACTCCTCTAAAAAGGCTTGGGTTTTGGAACGATTCCTGAAAGATCGTCCCCATGAGTCACTGCTTCTGCCCGGAACTCTGGAAAATAAATTCCCTCCAGACAATTGGACAGGGTGGAGTTGTGGCTGGCCTGCGGCGCCCTGATTCTTAAGACATAGGGAGCATTTGTTTGGACAAAATATAGAAAAGAGATCATGCTAAGAGCTAACCATGACTTGAGGAAACAATCTTCACTAGAAACCAAATGCGTATTTAAATAACAAAGGCATCATTTGCCTAATGTAAGTTTAAATTCATGTATCTATAAATCCTAACTGCACCATATGATAGGTGTTATGAAGGAAACCAGAAGTAGCTGAAATAGGAGAGAAATAAAAGAGACCTGTTTTAGGTCCTGCAATCAGAAAAGACAGAAGGCGAAATTTTTTATTTTCACTTTTTGGTGGTACTGGTATTTGGGCTCAGAGCCTCACGCTCTAGGCGGGTGGTGCTCTATCACTTGAGCCACTCCCGCAGTCCCAGAAGGTGAAATTTAAATAGACCTGTGAGAAGAGCCAGCCCTACAGAATTACTACGGAACGGATGGGGGTGGGGTAGGGAGAGGAGATAGTCTTCACAGAGGCACAACACAGGCAAAAGCAAGAAACAGCCTGATGCTGCACTCCTGATACTTAAGAAGCGAAGGTCAGCGTGGACATAGGTGAGGAGTCCCTATCTCAAAATCAACAAAGCAAAAAAACTGTAAGTATAGCTCAAGTTGTAGAGTGCTTGCCTCGCATACACAGGTCTTAGGTTCAATCCCCAGTCGCACCAGAAAAAAAAAAAAAAACTTCTAGTGAGCTGGAGGATCATGAAGGGAGCAAGTGCCAGCACAAGGGCTCAGAGATCAGGGAGGAGTTGTTCTTGGGTGGTGTTGGGGGGTGGGTTGTGATGTTTGAGGAGGGAAGGAGAACAGGGTCACATTATAACCCACAGTCAAGCTTAGATTTTATCTTACTCTATTCAGTTCCAAAGTCAGGGTCGTGTGTGTGTGTGTGTGTGTGTGTGTGTGTGTGTGTGTGTGTGTGTGTGTGTATGTGCGCGCGCGCACTTCTGGGGTCTGAACTCAGGGCCTTGTGCTTGCTAGACCACTGCTCTACCACTTGCGCCATACCCCCAGCCCTTTTTGCTTTAGTTATTTTTCACATAGGGTCTTGGGCAGGCCTTAGATGGTGGTCCTCCTACCTGTGCCTACCAGTAGCTGGGAAGAAAGGTACACACCACCACACCCAGCTTGTTTATTGAGATGGAGGTCTTGCTAACTTTTTACCCAGGCTGGCCTAAAACTACCATCCTCCTAATCTCCACCTCCCAAGTAGCTGGAATTACAGGCATGAACCACCCTGCCTGATTCACCTTAAGGCCATTGCCCTTGCTATTCACTGCACCTGCAATGTTTTGCAGAGCTCTCTCCCTTACCACTTGCTCAAAGGTCACCTACTTGGCCTCAGTGAAGTCTTCCCTGGACAATTTAAAATTGTAAACACACGGGGTGAATTCAACTATGTTATGTTGTAAGAACTTTTGTAAATGTCGCAATGTACATCCAGTACAATATAAAATATATTATATAATTGTATTACAAAAAATATAATAAAAAAAGAAAAAATGTAAGCACACACACCCAATTCCCTGTCCCAGGCCCCTCTTTGGTTCTCTTCATAGTCCTTATCAATGTCTACTTTATGAGGTAGGAATGATTGAGGGCCTGGCACCTGGATGGTGCTCAGGAAAAATGTGTTTAGTGAATGAATGGGGAACCACCAAAGAGAATTCAGTAGACAGTGACACAATATAATTCCTGCTTTTTTTTTTTTTTTTTGCAGTACTGGTGCTTAAACTCAGGGCCTTCACCTTGAGTCACTCCACCAGCCCTTTTTGTGATGGGTATTTTTGAGATAGGGTCTCCGAACTATTTGCATGGGCTGGCTTTGAACTGAGATCCTCCTGATTTCTGCCTCACTGGCTTAACTTCTACTTTTAAAAGTGAGCCATAGCTGATGTGAAAGTGGACCAGTGGAAGACCAGCATAGAAGCAGGGAGACCAGGTAAGAGGCTATCTATCGCAAATGTTTCAGGTGAGATATGATGGTGCCCCAAGCTGTGGCTCAGTGGCCCTGGGGATGAAGAGACCTCGACTCAAGCTGTATATTGGAAGTAGACTCAAGCTGTATATTGGAAGTAGAGTAACAAGACTCACTCATGTTATTGCAGAAGGGAACAAGGAATAATGATTCCTCTGGTTTGAGTTACTGTGTGAATGGAGAAGAAGATGGGGGCAGAGAAGCATCATTTTATTTTAGAGCCATTAAGTCTGTACTGCTTTTTGTGACATCCAAGTGCAAATAGTATTTTATGTGGATATGCAAGTCTGGAGCTCAGAGGAGAGGTCTGGGTGGGAAATGCAAACAGGTATTGAAAATCATGTAAAAAAAAAAAAAGGATATTTTAAAGACAGATAGGCAGGGATAGTGGTACACACCTGTAATCCCAGCATTCCAGAGGCTGAGGCAAGAGGATCACAAGTTCAATGCCAGCCTAGCAAGATTGTGGCTCCAAAACAAAACAAAAGGATACTTAATACTGGGTTGGGGTTACAGCTGTGTGGTAGAGTACTTGCCTAGGATGTGCCAGGCCCTGGGTTCACTCCCCAGCACTGAAAAAAATAAAGATAGATAAACTAAACAGTGCTGATGGAGGTAGGAAAAGGAAGAAACTGAGAAAAATGATGTCCAAGGGGTTAAGCCCAGGAAACACTGGTAGGAAAGAAGAATGGGGAAGGGAGGGACTAAAAGAGGAAAACAGAGTGGTGAATGTGGTGCTGAGTCTGAGAGGAGAGCAGGACAGATGTGCTCAACATGTCAGTCACATCCAGTGTGTGGGACCATGGGAAGAAAAGAATGGGTAACTGGAGTGCAAGGCACGGTGCAAGTTTCAAGTCAAAGGGAGTGGTACTGGGGCCATGGTTCAGATGGTAGAGCAACTGCCTAGCAGTCACAAGGCCCTGAGTTCAAGCCCCAGTACCAGGAAGAAAGAAGAAAGAAAGGAAGGAAGGAGAGAGAGAGAGAGAGAGAGAAAGGAAAGAAAGATGAAGGTGGAAAATGATCCTGAGAAAAATCAAATTATATTGTTGCCAGACATGGTGGTACACATCTGTAATCCCAGTACCGGGGAAACTGAGGCAGGAAGACCATGAGTTTGAGGACAGCCTTAACTACATACAGAGATGATGTCTCAATAAACAAACCACAAAGATACAAAGATTACATCGTTAGGTTTAAACTTTAACATCAGCCCAAGCAAGGTCTGCTTAAAACAGGAATTTTTTTTTCCCCAGTGCTGGATTTGGAACCCAGGGCCTGAGGCATGCTAGACAAGTTCTGTACCACTGAGCTAGCCCAGTCACAAGGCAGGTATTTTAACCTAGGATGTATGAAACAGCTTCGGGGGATGTCCAGGAACCATCTAAAATTGTCCTCATGGTGTTGTGAGTACTGTGTGGCATTTTCCTGCAGAGATAGTTTTGGATGGCTTTCTCTCAGATTCTCTAATCCTGACCTTAAAAAAGACAAATCCAACTTTATCCAAGAAAGAAATGTGCCAGTCAGAAGGAGGAGGTTAAAATGAAAGTGTTCACAGGAGACAATGAAGGGGGAGGGGGGTGGGAAGAGAAAAGAGGAAGGAGGGGGGTAAGAGGAGGAGGAAAACCTGAAGGTGCGTTTCAAGTGGTACAGCACCTGCTTTACAAACCCTAGTCCCAACAAAAGAAAAAGAACAAAAAAAAAAAAAAAAAAAAAAAAAAGGAAAAGGAAGGGGAGGAGGAGGAGAAGGAAAAGGAGAAAAGGAAAAGGAAGAGGCATAGGAGGTGACAGAGGCAGCAGCAGTATGGCCCGAGACACTGGCCTCTGATAAGTCACAGAGGTCAGATGAGGACCCGATGGCGTTATTCATGTAAAAACTCCTGTAACTGAAGTCCACATTCTGACTCCACACTCTCCAGGCAGCCTTCTGATAACTCTCAGGAGAGAGGCCATGATTAATTATGAACGCACTGGTGCACCAATGACATTCTTGTCATTGTAAATTACGTAAATTACTCTCAACTTTTTTTTTTTTTTTTTGGTGGTGGTGGTGATACTGGGGTTAGAACTCAGGGCCTCACACTTGGTGTCCTACTACTTGAACCACTCTGCCAGCCCTTTTTTGTATTGGGTATTTTCAAGATAGTGTCTTGAGAACTATTTGCCCAGGGCTAGCTTCAAACTGTAATCCTCCTGATCTCTGCCTCCTGGTGTGAGCTACCAGCAGCCGGTTATCCATCTTGGACATCTTGTGGACATTTTTGGCATGAGTCTTGTGGACATTTTTAGCATGAGTCAGCTTGTGGTTCTGGGACTGGAACCAGTGAAGTTCTTGTCAGGCCGAGTGAAGGCTTGATGCAAGGTCAGGAGAGAATTCACCGAGGCCCACAGCCCTTTGCAGGGCTCCTTTAAGATGCTATTCACTTGCCTTCCTTAGCAGTCCCTCGACCTCAGCAGCACAGATTGGAGGAGCACCAGCCTTTTCTGCTGGAAGAATCTACAAAGGGTCTCTTTAAATGCTAGCAATATGAACTGACTCCTTTCTGCCTTCCAGTCAAGTAGCCTCTCCCACCCTCCACCCTACTCCTAACTCCTCTAAAATGAAGATGCGTTTGGTTACACCCCAGGACTATGTGTGTCTGCAGGGAAGAACAAAAGACCTGCTCCTGAGGAAGTCACCAGAAGAGTCAGGGTGCAACACTAATGGCACATGGGGAACGAATACTCACTGGGTGCTTAATCCCAGCACTGTGCAGAATACTTTACCATAATCCTCCACCAACCTCAAAACCGGTTATTATAATGTATTCCTGTTTCAAACCCCTCAGTCACCCAGCAACAAAGGCAAGATTTTAACCCAAGCAATCTGACTCAGAGTCCATGGATTAACCAACTCACTTGCCTGCAGCTGAAAGCAGACCTGAAAACACAGGGAACAGTTTTGTTTTTAAATTATATTAGCATATGTTAACTGTACAGAGGGATTTCATTATGATATTTCTATGTATGTATTGTACTTGGATCAAATTCACTCCTTCCTCCTTCTCCTTCCTTTGTTTCCTCCTCCAACAGTACTCCTTCTACACTCACATCATATTTTTTTAGTTCTAGATTCTGCATGTGAGAGAAAACATTTGATATTTATCTTCCTGAGCTTGGTTTACCTTGCTCAACACAATGCTCTCTAGTGCTATCCATTTTCCTGCAAACAACATAATTTCATTCATTTTTTTTTTTCATGCAGTACTGGGGTTTGAACTCAGGGCCTACACCTTGAGCCACTCCACCAGCCCTATTTTTGTGAAGGCAATTTCATTCTTCCCCTTTATGGGGAAAGAGTATTCCATTGCATATAGGTAACACATTTTTTAAAATCCTTTCATCTGTTTTTGGGCAACTAGGCTGATTCCATAGCTTGGCTATTGTAAATAGTGCCACAGTAAACATGGGTGTGCAGGTATTTCTATTTTATGTTGACTTATATTCCTTCAGATATATGCCCAAGTATGATATAGCAGGGTCATATTGTAGTTCTAATTTTAGTTGCTTTTTCCAGTACTAGGATTTGAACTCAGGGTCTTGTGTTTATTAGGCAAGTGCTCTACTGCTTGAGCCACATTTCCATTCCTATTTTTCCTTTTTTGAGGAAACTCCATACTGACTTTCATAATGGTTGCTTTAGTTTATATTACAACCAACAGTGTATGACGGCTCCTATTTCCCCATATCCTCACCAGCATTTGTTGTTATCGGATTTCTTTTTCTTTTCTTTTTTTTTTGGTGGTGGTACTGAGGTTTGAACTCAAGGCCTCACTCTTGCTAGGTAGGTGCTCCACTACTTAAGCCACTCCACCAGCTCTTTTTTGTATTGGGTTTTTTTGAGATAGGGTCTCATGAACTATTTGCCCAGGCTGTCTTCAAACTGTGATTCTCCTGATCTCTGCCTCCTGAGTAGCTAGGATTGCAGGCATGAGCCAATGATGCCTAGCTGTTATTGGTTTTCTTGATGAGTGGAATTGTGACTGGGATGAGATAGGATCTCAGTGTTGTTTTTGATTTGCATTTCCTTTATGGCTAAGGATGTCAGATATTTCTTCATGTATTTATTGGCCATTTGTAATACTTCTTTTAAAAACTGACTGTTCAATTCATCTCCCATTTATTAATTTGATTATTTAGGGGGGTTGGCGTTTAATATTTTGAGTCTTTATATATTCTGAATATTATTGCTTTGTTCTGGGAGTAGTTTTATACACAGAAATATGTCAGTTATGGGAAGAATTGTGTCCCCTAAAAGAAATCTGCTGAAGTCCTAATCCTCCTTGTTTTAGAATGTATCCTTATTTGGAAATAAGGTTACAGATGTAATTACTATGAGGTCATAGTAATTAGTATGAGGTCATACTAGAGTAGATTGAGTCCCTAGACCAATATGACTGAGGTCCTTATAAGAAGAGACTCCAAGCCTGGTGTGGTGGTTCATGCTTGTAATACCAGCTATTTGGGAGGAAGAGCAGGAGGATCTTGAGTTCAAGGCCTGGCAAAGTTAGCCCTTATCTAAAAAACAAAATAAAATTGAAGGACTGGGGCTCAAGTGGTAGAGTGCTTGTCTAGGAAGACCTAGGCCTTGGGTTCAATCCCCAATACAGAGAGAGAGAAAAAGAGAGAGAGAGAGAGAGAGAGAGAGAGAGACTGAACATGACTGAGGTCTTCCCCCCCACCCCCCCAGGGTACTGGGGTTTGAACTCAGGGTCTTCACTTTGAGCCACTCCACCAGCCCCATTTTTTGTGATGGGTTTTTTGAGATAGGGTCTCGAAAACTATTTGCCTGGGCTGGCTTTGAACCTTAATCCTCCTGATCTCTGCCTCCTGAGTAGCCTCAGTAGCTAGGATTACAGGCATGAACCACTGGCACCCAGCTGACTGAGGTCTTTATGAGAAGGTAAGCATGTGAAGGCAGAGAGACACACAGCACCATGGGAAGTCAGAGAACTAGACTGATGCATCCACAAGCCAAGGAATGCCTCGGATTGTCTGAGGCTAGGAAGATGCCAGGGAGGATCCCCTCCAGGTTTCAGGAAGCACTGCACTGCCCACACCTTGATTTTTGACATCTTTTTTCCAGAACTGTGAGGCAATAAATTTCTGTTGTTGTCAACCAGCCAGTTTGTCTACGGAACTTGGTGACAACAGTTCTAGGAAATTTAATTCAGTACCATCTTTCTTGCACCACGGACACCATCTGGTAAAGAGAATGTGGTGTCAGTGGGTGACAGAAGGAATTGTCTCTTGCCTCCTGTTTAGCTTCACAGGGCAGGGACCCCAGACAAGTGGCTTGGACCAAGGGCCTTAAACAGCTACAGTCCAGGCCATGGAACCATCTCCACATCCTTCTTGGGAATTTCTCAGCTAGGTATTTGCAATCTTAATTGTGGTCTGTTCACTGGGTGGCTGAAGGGGTATGATTGGCCTTTCCCAGAGCTCCGCCCCCCCTCTTCCCAGCTCCTTCAGTGGTGGCCCAACTTTGAGCTGGATCTACAGAGTTCAGCACAGTCTTCCAGCCAGGGTGAAGTCTACTCAAAGCCAACCTAGGCCGGTCCACGACAGCCAAGTCCTTGCAAGTCGAGAATCACTTGAATCATGTGACCTGCCTCATTTGATTCCATGGGACATGTCTTCTCTGGTTCATCTATGGGCACCCTCCAGCAGCCATTCAAGTATACTTGTGGCTGTGAGTGAATGTCTGGGCTGCTTGAATGTGTAAAGACACTACAGTGCGTGCTCTAGGGGTGAGGCTCATAATCGGATGTGCCGAATTTGTTTTTGGAAGTTTGCATACCTTTGTATACACTACTTCCTTGGAGATGAGACATTTGCCCAAGGTGTCCCACTCCCAGGAGTGACCAGGTGGAGTACATAGAAATATGGGAGCTCCAACCCTGTATGTAAATTTTCGATTCTCCCCAACCTAGACACACACACACACACACACACACACACACGCACACACACACACCCTGCCATCTCCCTAGAACCATTTTCTGGCCCTACTCTTTCTAAAACCTGGCAAGTTCCTTGGTAACCTTTGTCTCCTGTTTGGTCAGGCATGCCAGTCTCTCACAGGCTAATGAATTCTACTCTGGACAGCCACTAGCCCATGCAGAGACATTATGCAAATAAAGCAACAGGTGTCCCTTGCCCCAGAAAGGCAGAGCCCTGTGACAGGCACTAGGGCAAACAGGGTGTGGTAACACAGCCTAGATGTCAGCCCCCCACTTGCCCTGGAGGGCTACACGCATGCAATCCTCCCAATCCTCCTCACTCCTGCATTTTCTAGTGAGTCCTAACAGGCTACTGCTGTCTGCCATGACACATCCAACCAACCAGGGGCTAGGATTGTGCACCATGCTGCAATGGCTTCCTTCACTTAATTTCTGTCAAAGCCTTGTTCAGTACAAACACAAATCAGTTGCTTGGTGATAACTCTGGAACTGGTATCAAAGATATAGCATAATGTTTAAGAGACTGGGCTCTTGTACAACCACTTTGCACAAAAATTTGACAAGCCAAGTATGGAGGTGCACACTTGTAATCATAACACTTGGAAGGCAGAGGCAGGAGGATCACAAGTTCAAGGCCAGTCTGAGCTCCACAGCCTGACTTTGTCTTTAAAATAATAATAACAATCATAATAATAATAAACTTGCACAAAGGTCTAGTAGAGTAAAAGCTACTCACATGCTAAAGCCCAGTATGTGAGGAAACTGTTGCAAATCTGCCTTGGGAAGGGTTTACAAGTGACCACAGAAACATTGTAACAGCAAGAAAGTTTTGAAACATTTAATATCCATCAGTGAATGTCTAAATAAATGATGGGATACTTTTGCAATAAGATACTATGTAGCATTAAAAAGTTACATATAGCTGCTACTTAGGAGGCAGAGATTAGGTTCAAAACCAGCCCAGGCAAATAGTTCAAGAGATCCTATCTCAAAAATACCCACCATAAAAAGGGCTAGCAGAGTGGCTCTAGGTGAAGGCCCTGAGTTCAAGCCTCAGTACCATCAATGAGTTACATGTATCAACATGGATGAATCTAAAAAAAAAAAATTATTGTGTGAGGAAAAAAACACTCTGGTACACAAGGGTACAAACAATGATTCCTTTTATATAATTTTTAAAAACTTACCCCACATTACTTATGAATGCATGCATATATTGAAAAACAAACATAGATTTATAACACCAAATTCAGGCAGGTGGTTTTCTTGGGATCAAGGATGAAGGAGGAAGGGAAGGACAGGCAGTTGACCCTTCATGTAGTCCACATCCATGGATTCAACCAAACAAGGATAGAAAATGTTGAGAAAAGCCAGACACCATGGCGTCCACCTATAATCCCAGCACTTAGAAGTCTGAGGCAGAAGGATCGAGAGATCGAAGCCAACCTGCACTACACAGTGAGACCTTGTCTCCAAAAACAAAACAGACAACCAAACCTCAAAAAAATTGTCTATTCTGTACATGTATGAAATTTTTCCCTTGTCATTATTCCCTAAATATCTTCACACAGCATTTATACTGTCTTAGGTATTATAAGTAATCCAGAAATAGTAGGAAGTATGTGGGAGGGTGTGAGTAGGTCACATACAAATCCTATAACTTTTTTTTTTTTTTTTTTTGCAATACTGGGGTTTGAACTGAGAACCTACACCTTGAGCCACTCCACCAGCCCTTTTTTTTTTTTTGTGATGGGCTTTTTCATGATAGGGTCTTGCAAACTATTTGCATAGGCTGGCTTTGAACTGCAATCCTCTTGATCACTGCCTCCTGAGTAGCTAGGATTGCAGACATGAGTCACCAATGCCTGGCTGGTCCTATGCCATTTTATAAAAGAGAGTTGAACATCTGTGGGTTTTGGTATCTGCAGGGGGTCCTAGAACCAACCCCTTGAGGAAACTCAGCTCACTCTCTTGCACACGCTCTCTCTCTGTCTGTCTCTCTCTGTCTGAAATTGGGAAAGGTACACAGGGAACTTCAATTGAATCTATAATATTTTATTTCAATTTTTTTTCAGTAGTGTGGTTTGAACTCAAGGCTTCCTGCTTACTAAGCAAGTGCTCTACCGCTTAGGTCACATGCCTAGCTTTTTTTGCTTTAGTGTTTTCCCTATAGGGACTCCCACTTTTTGCCCAAGGCCGGCCTCAGAATTCCTACCTATGCCTCCTGTATACATAGGATTATAGGCATGGAATACCATGCCTGGCTTGTTTGTTCAAATGGGGTCTTGACAGGAGGCAGAGATTAGGAGGATCATGGTTGGAAGTCAGTCCAGGCAAATAGTTTGTGAGACCCTATCTTGGGGAAAAAAATCAGATAAAAGGGCTGGCGGAGTGGCTTAAGGTATAGTCCCTGAGTTCAAGCCTCAGCACCACAAAAAAAAAAAAAAAAAAAAAAGTGGGGTCTTGATAATTTTTTGCTTGCACTGGCCTCAAACCACAATCCTCCCAATCTCTACCTTCCAAGTAGCTGGAATTATATAATGTTTTATTTCTCTAAAAGCATTTTTAACTATTTAAAGGAAATGTAAAAAAGATAAGGTCTTGGAAAATACATGGGTGTGTGCTATATTCATCTCTCTAGTTATTTGTTTTTAATTTTATTTTGTCTTCTAAGACAGGTCTTGCTTTATAACCTAGGTTGGCCTCAAACTCATGATCCTCTTGCCTCAGCCTCCTGACGCTGGGATTACAGGTGTGTGCACCACACCCAGCTTAGGCTCCACCTAAGAGACAGAACACTGAGGTCATCTGTAACCTACCACATCTGCTCTATGTCACATTCAGCCAATGATGACTTAGGAAGCATCTAGCAAGAATCTGTACCTGCTTTAGAAGTCAAGCAGCACAATATAGCTTGGTGAAAGACAGGGTTCAAATCCACGGCTCAGTGCCATTCACAGGGTGGCCTTCAGCAGGTTATCAGATCCTTTTCATTCTTTCCTTGGCTGGAAGGTGAAGGATGAGAGCATGTAACTTCCCAGGGTTCTTGAAGAAGTAGAGAGAATACAAGGAACGTGGGGGTGGTGGCAGGTGACACAGTGGAACAGTGCCACGGTGTGCCTGTTGTGTGGGTGGGTTTCCTGCCTTTCTTCTGAAGTAAGGTCATTTGGAGCCTTGACTTCCATCTGTCCTGAGAAAACTCAGCTGATCCACAACACTACTGCCCCTCCCGAGAATCTCAGCAAGTGTGCCAGAGAGTCGGGCACAGTGGACTTGCTCTGCCTTTGGGAAGCAATTTTGTAACCATTAACAAGAGTCATTAGAAAAAAAAAGTTCATATCCTTTGACCCAATGACCAGATTTTCAGAAAACTGTGCCAGGGGAATTGATTCAGGAAAAAAGCAAAATCCATACCCATCAAGGTCCTTACTGCCATTTTTCTCTATGGCAACTAAAAATAAAGACACACGTGAAGAGTGGCTCTAGGTATAGGTCCTCAGTTCAAACCCTAATTCAGAAGGTCCCAGGTGAGGGCAAATCTATATATTTTCTGAGCTCCACAAGTAATGCATGGCAGGATGAGACCCACTGGGGGAGGCACTCATCCTTTCAAATGACCTCATAAACTGATCAGAAATTGCAACACAAGGAAGACTTACATAACCAGAGTTCTTTTCCCTGGATAAAATATGCTCCCACGTGTGAGGCTTTTACATTTCTATTTATTTCATTGTACTCTAACTTGTAGCCTTCGTACATAACCCAGAACACAGAAAGGACAGCTTTTGGTAAACCCTGCAGTTCTGTAACAATGTAAGGGAGGAAAAAAAAGAACTGCATTAGAGCTGATGGCTTGGGGTTCAGCACAAGAAATCAAAGTAGAAAAAAAGTATGTCTATCTTAGTCAGAAGATGGACTTCTGACTGATGACTGTCTCCCCACTGTCACCAGCTGTGGCCCTTTCCTGAGGAGAAGTACTGGGTAGCCTCATGAAATTTAATGTATGTATTTTTGTTCCTTTATAATGCTGGCATTAGCTGATACAGAGTAATGGTTTTATATTTCACTAATACATAAAAAATTGTGTATACTGGGCTGGGGGTATAGTTCCATGTTAGAGCACTTGTCTACCGTGTGTGCACCCCTGGGTTAAATTCCCAGTATTGAAAAAGAAAGTGCATATTTATGGGACCATATGGTGTTGGCAGCTATTGTTAAAGACCAAGTTGGGAGCCAGGTGCCAGTGGCTCACGCCTGTAATCCTAGCTACTTGCAAGGCAGAGATCAGAGGATTGGTGAGACCCTATCTCAAAAATACCCAACACCAAAAACAGGCTGGTGGAGTGGATCAAGTGGTTGAGTGCCTGTCTATCATGTGAAGCCCTGGATTCAAATGCCACTACTGAGAAAAGAAAAGAAAAGAAAAGAAGCTGCGTGCCAGTGGCTCGCGCCTGTAATCCTAGCTACTCTGGAGGCAGAGATCAGGAGGATCGCGGTTCAAAGCCAGCCCAGGGAAATAGTTTGTGAGCCCCTATCTTGAAAAAACTCTCTCACACACACACACACGCACGCACACACAGAGGGAGAGAGAGAGAGAGAGAGAGAGAGAGAGAGAGAGAGAGAGAAAAGGCTGGTGGCTCGAGGTGTAAACCCTGGGTTCAAACCCCAGTACAAAAAAAAAAAGCATGAAGCCCTGGGCTTAATCCCCAGTACCTGCCCCCAAAATAGACTGAAGACTAGATACATGAAAAGCCAAGAAGATCTTTGTTCTACTCAGTTTAGCTTCCACAGAATATGATGTAGGAGAGAGTAGATTCTTTGAGAAAATACTAGGGTGAACCAATCAGTTTTCATGATGACTTGTTTCATGAGTTCATCATTCCCCAAAGTATGTTTTTAAAAAAATAGTTCTGGGCAGTATTGTTGAAAAGGGGTTCCATGGTGAAATAAGCTTGTAATGCAGTTTGTCCAAGTTTGAGGGGTTTCATTGCAGGACTTCTGAGGACTTTTATGAATCTCCAGGAAAAGAATGACTGATGGGACAATCTTAGCAAAATCCTTCCATAGGCCATTATGAATTCTAGTAAAAACTAAATAAATATGGGACACAGTCACACTAAGGGGAGGCCACATACAGGAGGGATAGGGCAAGGGAAGGAAACCAAAAACTTGAGTGGGTTGATGAGCTCACTGTACAGGAATGAATATAGAAATCTTAAACTGGCTGAGGCCACATGGGGGACTAGGGAAGAGTGAAGAGGACTAAAAGAGGTGAATCAATTGGGGCTGTAATACATATATAAATATTCATGGAAACAATACAGGGATCTCGTGTAGCTATCTTTATCTCAAACTAGCAAAAATGCCATGTTTCTCTAGTTATGTTTTATGTTTTTTCTTCTACAAAATCAGAGAACAGGAGGGTGTAACAGGTTCTGCCATGGGGGAAGGGAAGGAGATTGGCACAGTGGAAGAGGGGAGGTGGCAGGGAAAGGGGTAGGAGGACGAATATGGTGCAAATTATGTATATACATGTATGTAAAGGCAAAAATGATTCCTGCTGAAGCTGTTCCAGAAATTAGGGGAGGGAGGATGAAAGAGAGCAGTGGAGGGGTGAATTCAAGTATGATATATTTGATACATTGTAAGAACTTTGTAAATGCTACAATGTACCCCCACCCAGCACAATAATAATAAAAATATTATTTCATAGTGAAAAAATAGCTAAATATTGATTATTAAAACACAGAAATTTAATGCAGGGTATTAGAGTCCTAGGTTAATATTACTTAATTTGGATTTATTACCTGAGGAAAATTAACTTTCATGTGAAAATTAGGAGATTTGTAAGGTGTAGAAAAGTCAAGTCTCTCCGACGAACCCTTAGAACTAATGAGAAAGTTCACTAGAGTTTCTTCTTTTTATTTTTTAATGAGTCAAAATTTTTATTTGTTCACTTCGTGCATTTGAAGTACTCTTCCATGACATTCTTGGTCTGAGATTCTTTGCCATAGTCCTTAACCACCCCACAACTGCAACCACCCTCTTTACAGGGTTTCCCTTTCCATCAGTTTTGCAGAGACTGACCTGGTCCCCTAGTTTCTCATCATCGACCTTAATGAGGTTGATTTGGTGCTCAGCACAGACCTCCACCAACTTGACATTAGCTTAGCACAGTGCGATGCAAGCACATGAAGATGGGCTTGGAGCTTGTCTAACACTTTGGCCATTTGGTAATTTCTACATGCTAGGCCACTGTAGATGAGGGCGTCATCAAGCCTCTTGTAAAGCAGTATTAACATCCATGACACCTCCACTGGCAATGCCTTCATTAGCCATGGCCATGGATTATGGACAAAGACAAATTTTGAGTGCACCAGGTCTCCAGAACTAGGTGGAAACTGAGTTCACTGGAGTTTCTGAGCCTAATATACTTAACAACAACAACAAAAAAGCAAAGCAAAGAAAAGATTCTCAGAAATGTAGACCCCAACTTCTCAAGGTGACACAAATTGCCCTAGCAGTCACACACTGGGACTTCATATAAAGGTTTCCCAGTAAAGAGCCAGGTGTCAAACCACTTGACCTGCCCAGGGTTCTGCCAGTCTGACCTGCACAGCTAGGGCTTCACACTTGTAAAGCAAGTGCTCTACTGCTTGAGTCACACCTCCAATCCAGTTACTCTTTTGGCTGGAAAATTTCCTCACACCCCTCCTGGTTCCTCCTCAGCCCTCTTTTCTATACCTGAGAGCCCTTGACCCTTCTCCCATAACTGTAGGCCCCGCCCTGCCACAATTTCAGCTTACTCTGTCCCTGTCCAAGGCTCTGTTGGCTGGCTTCTGGAACTGGAAGTCCGTGTGATGAGCTGGTGAACAGCAACTCCAGGTCTCCCAGGAAGTTCCCTGTCTTGCTTTGCCCCTCCTCATTCCTTATCCCAGTCCCGCTTTGGAAGTCCACCTGGAGCAATGACACTGCTACCAGCTGACACACTTGCCCAATATCAGCTCCTTCAAGTTTAATTTCCAACTGCAGCCAACACATGGCATGTTTGAGCAATGTTTTTTCAAGTCATGTTCAGCCCCTAAGCTGTTCATAGCTGACTCTAGATATCCAATAGGTTACCTGCTTCTGCGTAGTCTCATATCACATATGAACTCCTTTATAACTTTCACTAAAGTGTAACTCTCCCCATGTGACCAGTTTTTTGTTTGTTTGTTTCATTTTCCCATACTAAAACAGCTTCCTCGATTTTTTTTTTTTTTTGGTGGTACTGGGGTTTGAACTCAGAGCTTCCCATTTCCTAAGCAGGGACTCTACCACTTAAGTCATGCCTCCAGTCCTTTTAGCTCTGGTTATTTTGGAGATATGGTCTTTGTTTTTCCCCAGGCTGGACTGGACTGTGATCTTCCTATTTTAAGCTTTCTATTGTCACTGGGATGACAGGTGTGTGCCACCATGCCCAGCTTTTTACAGTTGAGATGGGGTCTTGCTGACTTTTTGCCCAGGCTGGCCTGGAACCACGATCTCAGCCTCCCACATAACTTGGGATGACAGGTGTGAGCCACCAGCGCTGGCTCTTTTCTTTTTTTGTGGAGAGTACATCTTGTTCATCCTTTCAATCTCAGCACAGCTGAGTTTGACATTCAGCTAGATTTCATTTTCTTACTGAATTTCTCTTCAGTTTCATACCAAAAAAGCAGCTGACTTTCTTTCCCAAAGGAGGAAAAACATCATGTTTATTGTTATTTACTTATCCATTTATTTTGGTGGTACTAGAGATTGAACCCAGGACCTCGTACATGGCAGACAAGTGCTCTATCACTGAGCTATACCACCAGCCCTGTTATTTCTTAATTACAAAAGATAGTGTCTACATTTCTAATCATGAACAAAGATCATATAGTCATATTGAGATGGAATACTGGCCACTCACTCAACTCATTCCCATATGCTCAGGTGTTTAAAATATTTATCTTGGCAACATGACAAATAATGCATGTCTTGAACCTTTGGAATCATTCAAAAGGTTTTGGTTTTTGGTGGTACTTGAGTTTGAACTCAAAGTCTTGTACTTGCTAAACAAGTACTCTAACACTTGAGTCACATCACTAGCTCTTTTTACTTTTGTTATTTTTGAGATAGGGCCTTGTGTTTATGACAGGGGCCAGCCTAGACTTTGGTCTTCCTATTTATAGTTCCTCACATTGTTGGGTTGACAGGCACATGCTAACATGCAGCTTTTATTTGTTGAGTTAGGGTCTTAAGAACTTTTTGCCCAGGCTGGCCTCGAATCAGGATACTCCCAATCTCTGCCTCTGGAATAGCTAGGGTTGAGCCACCACACTTGACTCAAAAGTTCTTTCTTTCTTCCTTTCTTGGCAGTACTGGGGTTTGATTCAAGGCCTCACACTTGCTAGACAGGTGCTCTACCACTTGAGCCACTCCACCAGCCCTTTTGGGCAATGGGTTTTTTCGAGATAGGGCCTCACAAATTATTTGTCTTTGAACCATAATCCTCCTGATCTCTGCCTCCTGAGTAGCTAGGATTGCAGGTGTGGGGCACCAACACCCAGCACAAAAGTACTTTGAATGTTGACTGTGCTGGCCAATGATACCAAAGGTGTTAGTTTAATACCTGATCTGTCCCTGCCCTCGGTCCACCTCTTGTTATAACAGATGACTCTCATGCCTCCTATGTTACTAAACGACTACTTACCAAAGTGTCCTGCTCCCCAGATTCCTTGTTCTGCCTGCCAAACTGGACATCCTCTAGGAACCCGCACTAGTGGGCTGCCTTCCCAGGGCACCTAATAGGTGTGTCGAGTACCAGGTCCCCACCCCTCCCAGTGTGCCTTTCTTCAGTGCTCTGCACTGGGTTTACCAAAGTGACTATGATCATCGTTACCAATAACATTAAGCACTTGTTGTAATGATTCATAGGAATCATTTTTAAATATCTCTGCTTGTTCCAGGGAAATATATCAGGAGATAATAAAGGTACCAGTGAGATGTTCTTGGATCATTAAATCATCTCATCTAAGCCATTCTAAACTCTAATAAGTCAAGCAAGATTATTATTGGCCACATTACAGCCATCAAATTAGGTTGTAGTTCAAATGGATGATCCAATGATACTTTTATGTGCACTGCAGTTCATTGGACTTCCTGCAATCATGGTTTAGAGCACATTTAAGTCTGTTTTATAGAATTGAAGCAA
Source organism: Castor canadensis (assembly GCF_047511655.1). Taxonomy (NCBI): domain Eukaryota; kingdom Metazoa; phylum Chordata; class Mammalia; order Rodentia; family Castoridae; genus Castor; species Castor canadensis. The sequence continues at coordinate 32,582,162 of NC_133396.1, read as the reverse complement.
CATATTTCTTTTTCTTTCTTTCTTTCTTTTTTCAGTACTGGGGTTTAAACTCAGGACCTACACCTTGAGCCACTCCACCAGCCCTTTTTCGTGATGGTTATTTTCAAGATAGGGCCTCAGGAACTATTTGCCCAGACTGACTTCAAACCCTGATCCTCCTGATCTCTGCCTCCTGAGTAGCTAGGATTACAGGCGTGAGCCACTGCACCGGTGCTGTCTTATACAGCACATTTTTAAAGACTTGTTAATATTTTAGATACATTGAGTTGAGTAAAATACAGTGTTAAAATTACTTTCACCTGTTTACTCTTACTTTTGTAAATATTGTCAGAAGAAAATTATACCTGTAACTTGTCCTCTATTGATCAGTGTGGTTTATTTTTCTTTCTTTCTTTCTTTTTTCCCCCTTTGGTAATACTGGGGTTTGAATTCAGGGCCTCATGCTTGCTAGGCAGGCACTCTACCACTTGAGTCACTCCACCAGCTCTTTTTTGTGATGGTTTTTTTGAGATAGGATCTGAGAACTATTTGCCTGAGGCTGACTTTGAATTTTGATCCTCCTGATCTCTGCTTCTTGAGTAGTTAGATTTATAGGCGTGAGCCACCAGTGCCCAGATTCAGTGTAGTTTCTGACATCATGTGAAAGGCCTTCAGCTCACAGCCACATGCCTTCGATTCCTGTTGAGTATTCCAGGACACTGCCAGAAGGGGACCCTGCTCTGAATATCTTGAACATGTTTGGCTTGGTTCCTGATCCCCTGCCTCATGTTTTTCAAACAAGTTTTGTAGGATGGAGACCATTTTCAGGAAAAGAATTCAGAATTAGGCACCAGCCTTGGAGCACTCTGTACAAATGAAGGACTTGCACCTTAACTTTCCTTAGCCTCAAGGTAAACCTGTCTCTGCCCTATCCCCATAGCTCACCTGGGGTGGCTCCTTTTTCCCCCTCTGTTCTGCCAGGAACCTTAATCTCCATAGATCTCTCACCACTCCCTATGACAACATCCAAAATGACCATTGTCCTTGGACAGGCAAACTAGACCCTCAAGCTTCGGAGGACTCCACGTGTAACAAACACAACAGATTGTATATTAAGGAAAGTCAGGGTACCTATCACTTGGAATTTGGCACAGCAGTGCTGGCACACCAGAACCCATGAGTTAACATCTGCTCTCATGTCTTACACCATTCATATCCCAAGACATCGTTTCTGTACATCTCTAGTCCTGTGTCCTGGAAGCGAAAAGAGGATGAGACAGCATACCACGAAGACTTGCAAACTATGCTGCTGCTAACACAGAGTTAGACCTGCTTCAGAGCACAGGGAGGAGGAGGCAGGTAAGGAAAGAGAGACAATGTAATTAACTTGTCAAGTCCTTCCTCTCAGCTTGCAGGAAAGCAGTAGATTCTTGTATGACAAGGTACCATTCTTTAGTGGTACAGAGTAATGACATTTGCAACTGTTGCAAAAGACAGCTGAGGACTATTTGCAATGGTAAGCAATTCATATTACTGTAAATTTGTATATACATGGGTTTAGATGCAACATTTATGACACATGATCTGAATTAGCAAATAGATGGTCAAACACAATGGCAGCCAGATGCACAATGAAAGCCAGAATTAGAATCTTTTGTTTGTGGTGTGGAGAATGGAACTGAGGGACTCAAGCAATCTCGGCAGACATTCAACCACAGAGCAAGACCACCAGCCAAATTTATAATGTTTTAAATATATATTTTTATTTTTAATCCACACATACTTATTGTAACATTTTAATATGCATATATAATGTATAATGATCAGATCAGGGTAATTGGCTTATTTATCACTTCAGAAACTTACCATTTCTTTGTGCTGAGAAATAGTTATTCCTCCCAATGGGTGCAGGTGGCTTACGCCTGTAATCCTACCTACTCAGGAGGCAGAGATAAGGAAGATTGAGATTTGAAGCCCCCCCCATCTTGGAAAAAACCTTCACAAAAAAGGGCTGGTGGAGTGGCTCAAGGTGAAGGCCGTGAATTCAAACCCCAGTACCACAAACACAAAAAAACTTATTCCTCCCACCCAAGTGGATCCCTGCACTCATAACCAACCTTCTCCATCCCCTCCCCACACTCTTCCATGCTCTGAGAACCACTGTAGAATTGTACATTTTATTAATAAAATATTAATAAAATGGAATTTTAAGTACCTGGAATTTAAATATAAATTTCAGCTTTATTTAAATAAATTGGAAAATGAGTATCAAGGAAGATCATCACAGAGATAGAAAATACAAAAGTGGAGCTCAGAGAAGAAAAACACTAATTGATAAGGAGATAGGGAACAGACTACTTGAATGTCTAAAAACCAGAGACAGTGAAAGTGAGCAGACTTTGGTGATCGTGACCCACATAAAATCCTTTAATAAAGACTTAATTACTAATCCCATGAAAATGAACAAAAAAATCTTCAAAGTCATAATTTGAAAAGATGAAATGGGATCTCAGCAACTTCACATTCTTTACCAAATGGAGACTTAATTATTGATCGAAGCAATGAGTACAACAACAAAAAGAATTATTCATAAGAAATTCATAACTCCAAAAGCCAAGTGCAACTCTGACCTGTCCATTAGCATATGAACAAAATTGCACTTATAAAAGCTTGAATTGAATGTGAAAAGCAAGATTTACTGTGCTTATTAGATAGTGAGCCTGAAAAATGACTATAGCATCCCTCTGACAGAAGAAAAACATTTCTAGCAAAATGCAATCCGATTCAAAGTAATGATTGCAATTTTCCATTGAGTGAACATGGCAGAAAATTTAGCATTCAATTTTACACCAAAATTATTTTAGATGGAGAAATAAATTGTAAAAAATAGCTTTTCTAAAAAAATCTTTTTATAACCTGAGTACAAAGTGTGTAATTTGTTACTACAATGAGGGTTTTACAACCCTCTTCAAAATTAGCTTTGGCCAAGTAAGGTATTTGTGTCTGAAAACACTTATTTTTCTCTTAAAGTGAATTATCATTTGCATAAAACAAGACATCTGTAATTACTGGAATTATTTTTTAAAAGACTAAATAAACCACAAAACAAAAATAGTATACTGAACAAAGACAAATGATCTTCTTTATGTGTATATGAAGTTCTCATAAAATAATATTAGAGACTAATATTTAATTAAGCATAATGGTGCTTTTGGTGGCAATGTTTACAGAAAAATAATGAAAAATTTCTGGGTTTTATAGAAATTATATGATGCAAAAATGTTCAACTTGTAATACAGGTTTTTAAAATGCACTAAATGGTCACTGTATAGAAAGGAGAACCCAAATCCAAATTAGACTTCTAAAGAAAGAACACAAATATTTGTAAATATTTAGTAAATGTAAATCTTAGCATAACTAGATTATATTATATATTATAATATATGACTATATTATATAATTATATATTATTATAACACCATGGAAAACAAGTACCACATATCACACACATTAGTGAAGTACTACCAGAAGGGGGAAAAACAAGAAAATTGCAATTAATTAATATTTCATTGGTTTAACATTTGCAGTAAAATTGCATTCAGTTTTTAGTCATAAAAGAAGCCAAAGCTTTATGAGTGTTTTCTAATTTCTTGTCTCCAAAGTATATTTGTTTTGTTGTTATGAAGCTATATTTGTTAAAGTGGGGACTTAGACCATATTTTATGTAAAGTTTGTTACTTTGATTTTGAATTTTTAATTATTTGGACAGAGGGCACCTGGGTCTCTAATCCTTTCCCCGGCTTCACAAATGTGAAGTGGCCCAGTGGAGTAGGCCCAGTTTCCACCAAATCTGACCTCAAATACAGGGCTCAGTTCAACAAGTCCCCTTTGAGCCTCCCATTCTGCCCACCCCAATCTGTGGCCACATTACTTTGCTAATTTCCAGTCACACCAGTTCCCAGCTTCTTCCTCAACTACCCGGCCAGTGTGGAGGCACCAGTAGGTCTCAGGTTCAAGTGCATAGACACAGTAACTGCAACAAAAACCCCAAGCACATACAGATGAACTCAGATACCCAGAGCACTTTACCAGCTTATGAAATAGTCCTTAAAGCTTTCTCCCACTTTCTAGAATCTCAGATCACCAGTGCTTGGGAAGCATTTGATTGTGTTTTTGTTTTGGTGATACTGTGGTTTGAACTCAGGGCTTTGCACTTGCTAGGCAGGTGCTAACATTCCTTAGGAAGCATTTGAGAACCAGGAGTACCAATGCCATGGGAGGGAAAGGAGATTTACACCTTCAAAGCCTAATTCCTTCAAGGTCTTTGGTCTGTGTGACCTCATGTGGCTCTGCAGAGGTAGAAATGTCACATTAATTATTCAAATTATTGAGCTGCTGTACAGATTGGACCCTCACCTTCCCCTGTGAATCTCCAATCTCTGAGCTGCTTTCTTCTCAGCAGCCATCCCAAACTGTGGGGTGCAAGCTTTTTCCAGTTTCTGGCAGCAATCTGCTGATAGAAACAATTGCAGTCTGAGCTCAAGTAGATAGCGATGTCCTGAGTGCAGTCACGAATGGGTTAGCAGGCTCTCATGTTTTACAAAACTGCTCCTTTCCACCAGCACAGATCCGTAGGAGCAGCTACAAAGAGAAGAGTTTGGGGACGAGCTGTGCCAGGTAAGGGACTGACTCTTTGATGTCTAGCATAGCCCACCTAGGGTTTGTGCAGTAGGATTTCCTAGTGAGCAGCACCAAGGCACGCTGGGAGAGTGAGAAATCAAACAGCCAAACAAAAGCAACAAACAAACAGAACAACAGGAAGACTGAATCCCTCTAAGGTAGGCTGCTACCCTGTCTATCCCACACTATCTACTCAGTGCAGTTTTCTGGCATCTTCTAGAAATATCACTCACTCTTACTTTCTTTCATAGTGGCATTTTTCTTATTATTACAGAGGTAGTTATTATGCAATGTATAAGCCACAGGAAACACAGATAAGCAAAATATGCACATATAACTGCAGGTGATCCAATTAAAAATCAATTCCAATTCCCATTCTGGGATGGCAGAGTGGCTCAAGTGGTAGAGCACCTGCCTGGCAAGCATGAAGCCTTGAGTTCAAATCCCAGTACCATAAAAAAAATTTAAAAATCATAATTCTTCCTATATTAATCATTACTAAACTTTGATGTATATCCTTCTGGTCTTGTGTGTGTGTGTGTGTGTGTGTGTCTTAATAAAGTGACATCATACTGAAAATATTTGGCAACCTCTCTTTGAAACCTATAATATCACAAAGGCCTTTTATACAATTGAAATTTGCGCTACATTGTTTTTAGTGTTTTTCAATTGCATATTTTTTATTAGCTGAAATAGCCAATAAACTTTACTGTCCTTACTATTATTTATTGGAAATATTTTCTCAATACATGGTAGCTATTTTATGTGCATGTAATATGCCAAGCACTTCACTTATGGAAACTCACTTGATCATTGCATGACTTTGAGAAGTAGGTATTATTATTACTATTTTTTGTCATTTTTACATTTACTCACGTGTGTATACATTATGAGGGCCACCTCCCCCACCCCACCCTGAGAAGTAGATATTATAATCTCTACATTATTACAGATTAGGAAATTAAGGCCCAGAGAGACTGAGTAACTTAAAATATACAACAGAGTTAGGAAGTGAGATAGCAAATTGGAGGGGGGGGGGTCAGTTCTCAGTGCTATCAAATCTCTGGCTTTTATTTAATATGATAAGATTTTGATTAACATTGTTGACTTTTTTAGTAATTTTTAGGCAGAAATATGACTAGATCAACAGATATTAGACAGATGAGGCAACTGACAATCAAAAGATATGCAGACACAGGGAGAGGTAGTGCATGTCTATAATCCCAGCTACTTGAGAGGAGGAGACATGAGGATCCTGAGTTCAAGGTCAATCTGGGCAAAGTTAGTGAGGCCCTCTCCCTCAAAAACAAAATGCAAACCAAAAGGCTAGGGGCATGGCTCAAGTGGTGCAGGGCTTGCCTAGCATGCACAAGGCCTTGGGTTCAATCCCCAGCTCCAGAAAAACAAAACACAAACACAAAAATTGAATGTACGGCTCTACATCCCCCTACACAATCAGCACACCTTCATCCCTCAATTTCTGATAGCACCATGATTATTCTCCTACCTTCCCAGGCTCCAATCTGACTTATCTTTGATGACTCCCTTCCACAATCCACTCCCTACCACACCTTGTGAAGAAGCAACCCTAGCCATCCAACTTGAGCACAAGTTGAAGGTGGTTGCGGTGTAGCCACAGGGCACATGTTCCACACAAGGGGAAGAAAGAGCCTGATGGATGCCTTCTGTTTTGGTCCACCCCGTGTCCTGATGATGGGAAGCGTCTCTTCACTGGGAGGCATCCTACCCTTCTCTCAGCCCATTTTCCTCAAGTGGTGCAGAGGCACTTCCCAGCCCCAAGAGGGGTGGCACAGGGACAGATCAGGCTAATCAGGGTCTGGATCAGGATGGTCCTGTGACTGAATCTAGGTCAGTGGAGATCAGCTCAGGAGTTTTGTGGGAAACAGTGGGAAGGGACTCCCTTTCCACAGCTGGGGGAAATAAGTAAGGCCTATACCTTGAGCCACTCCATCAGCCCTTTTTTGTGACTTTTTTTTTTCCTGAGATAGGGTCTCATGAGCTATTTGCCCAGGCTGGCTTCAAACTGCGATCCTCCTGATCTCTGCCTCCTGAGTAGCTAGGATTACAGATGTGAGCCGCCAGCAAGGGGCAGATTTTTTTTGAAGTTAAGATCCTCCTGCCTCAGCCTCCCTGGTGCTGGGATTACATGCATGTGCCATCGAGCCGGGTGAGAAGAGCAAATTTTATGGGTCCTCCCCACCCACACATATACACACAAAATGGTAACTTTGGGGTGTAATGGATGTATTAATTAATTTGATTGATGGATGTCTACTAACTTGATTGTGTCATTCATTACATAATCAATAGATGCAATTTTATTTGTCAATCAAATATTTTTTACTTTTACAAAAAGTAACTGCTGAAGAAACTAAAAGGAGAAAGGGGAATCTGTATGTGTCTGTCGTTTGCTCACTTTTCTCGACTTCCCCTGCAGCTCGGTGACTGGTCCACAGCCACTTGGGAGCAACCTAAGTTAGAGTCGAGCTGGAGGCTTCTCCCTGCCAGAACCTTTCACTTTCACATGGAGCCCCAGCAAGGAACTGGGTGTGTCCTTCCAGACACTGGGGACGCTGGTTCCCCAGAGTTAAAACAACAAAACCTCAGGCCAAGGCCACTTCCTGCAGGGGCCATTTCTGACAGTGCAGGATCCCAGCCTTTGAATGAAGCAGGTTTGTAGTGTGGCAGATCGGATCAGATCATTTTCAGTCTCCCCTCACCCTCCTCTTGTTTCCTGAGGGTCTTGAGGAATAACCCACCCTATAGGACTGTCACTCTCCTGCAGAATCAGAAAACAAAGGCTGGGAATACAGGACAGTTGCATGCAAAAGCTGACATGGATAGGTTGGAAGGCACATTTGCAGAGCGCTGTGATGGTGTGTTTTTGTCTTTTTAATTGTTTTTCTAGGATTTCCATTTTTCATAAGTGTATAATAAGAATTTGGAACCACTTAGAGCAGTTCTTTTTTTAAATAAATTTTTATTAGGACATATTCATTATATGGGGGGGATTCTTAGTGTCAATTCTGATTAGACTTATACTGTACATCATTTACATTGCTCCCTCAACCCCCTCCCCATCCTAGAACAATTCCAAATGTAAATGGTAATGATTCTCTTTTAGTCATTCAGTTACCTTTATTTTTATTTTCCAGTGCTGAGGAACACGAGGCACTCATTCTACCAGTAAACTAAACTCTCAGTCCCCCTCAAAGTTATCTTAACCAAATCTAATTTAGTGGCTTTTAAAGCAACACTCCCTTTTTGAGAAATTCCAAAACATCTAATCTGGATTTTTCTTATTTTTCCCTTATCTTTTGGAAAATAAACAGACTATTTTTAGAGCAGTTTTAGGCTTAGAGAAAAATTAAGTGGACTGTGCTTAGTGTTCCCATATGCCTCTTCACTCCTGTTACTAACGTCTTGTGTCAGGGCGCTGTATGTATCACAAGTGATCAATCAATATTGATCCACTGTTACTACTAACTGAGCTCCATAGCATACACTAGGGCTCCCACGGTGTCCTGCAGTTCTCTGGGTCCTAACAAATACATTAATGTCACACGCAGTACCAGGATAGTTTCACAAGTCCCCTGTGCTCCACCTCTTCCCCCCTGCTCCCTGGTAATCTCTGATGTTTTTTCTGCCTTCTCCAGAATGTCATATATTGAGAATTGTACAGTATTATTACTTTCAGGCTGCCTTCTTCTACTGGGCAGTATATATTTAAGGTCTCCCCCCACCTTTTTTGTGAGGCAGGGTCTCTCTATCCAGCCCAGACTGGTGTTGAATTCCTCCTGCCTCAGCCTCCTGAATGCTGAAATTACAGGTGTGTACACCATACCTGGCTTCCTTTTTTTTGGGGGGTGGGGTGGGTCTGGGTTTTGAATTCAGGGCTTTGCACTTACAAAGCAGGCACTCTACCATTTGAGCCATATCTCTCCAGCCCCTCCATTTTCTTTTTTTGGAAAATATACTTAATCTAAAATTTATCATCTTGGGTCTGGTGGAGTGGCTCAAGTGGTAGAGCACCTGTTTAGCAAGCATGAGGGCCTGAGTTCAAACCCCAGTACCATATATATATATATATATTATATCATCGTAACCTTTTTTTTTTTTTTTTTTGCCAGTAATGGGGATGAACTCAGGGTTTTGCATTTCCTAGGCAAGTGCTCTATCACTTGAGCCACACCCTCAGTCCTTTTGCCTTATTTAGTTTTTCAGATAGGGTATGATGCTTTTGCCTGGGCTGCCCTTGGCCTGAGATCCTCCTACCTCCCTCTCCCTAGTAGCTGGATTACAAGCATGCAACACCATGCCCGGCAGTAACTCTATGCTTAAGTTTTTGAGGAACTACCATTGTATTTTCCACCACAGCAGCTCCATGTACATCCCACCAACAGCACACAGGGTTCCAGTTTCCCCTTGTCTTTACTAATGCTTGTTGTTTTCTGGTTGTGCCGTGTCTCTTTGGTTTGGTAGCATTCACCCTACTGAGCATGAAGAGGTGTCGCACATGCACCCTGAGGATCGGTGATCTTGAGTCTCTTTCTTGTGTGTCTTCTTTGAAGAAAGTCTATTCAGACCCTTCATTTATTTTGAGTGAGGTTATTTGCTGTTGCTGAGTTTTAGGTGTTCTCTACATATTCTGGAGCTTAACCCCTTATCAGGTACACAATTTGTGAATGTTTTCATGGTTTCTGTAGGTTTTACTCTACAGAAAAGACTTTTTACTCTGTTGATACTGTCTTTTACTTACTCTTATTTTTTTGTGGTATTGGAGCTCAAACTCAGGACTTCACCCATGCTAAACACAGTGCTGTATCATGAAGTTACACTCATAGCCAATAATCTCTCATGATACATGAACCTTTTTTTTCCCCTATGGTGGCACTGGGGTTTGAACTCAGGGCACACTTGCTAGGCAAGTGCTCTACCACTCGAGCCACTCCACCAGCCCTGTTTTGTGTTAGGTATTTTTGAGACAGGATCTTGCAAACTATTTGCCTGGGCTGGCTTCAAATTTTGATCTTCCTGATTTCTGCCCTCTGAGTATCTAGATTACAGGTGTGAGCCACCAGCACCCAGCTCTTGATAAACCTTTTGATTTTATTGAAGTCCAGTTTGACTCTCTCCCTCTCTCTCTCTCTCTCTCTCTTTTTTTTTTTTTTTTTTTGAGCTTTGAAGCTTTGAAACAGGGTTTCACTATATAGCTCAGGGTGGCCTTTAACTCATGATCCTCCTGCCTCAGGCTCCCAAGTGGTGGGATTTCAAGTGTGCTGGTCACAATGCCTGGCTATTTCTTCTTTTGTTGACTATACCTTTGGTGTCATATCCAAGAAATCATTGTCATTCTAACACCATGAAGCTTTGGCCCTATGTTTTCTTCTTTAAGAGTTCCATAGTTTTAACTCTTATATTTAAGTCTTTGATCCATTTTGAGTTTTCTTTTATATATCATTTTCTCTGTAAATACCTGATTGCATATTTCTAAAAGATAAGAACTCCTTTTAAAAATGTAACTGCAGGGACCAGGCATGGCTCACAGATACTGGGGAGGGGGAGGTAGGAGGATCAAAGTTCAAAGGCAACTTGGAAAAGTTACTGCGATCTCCATTTCAACAAAAAAGCTGAATGTATGAGCACATCTATAATCCCAGCTACTCTGGAGGTGTGGGTAGGAGCACTGCTCAGGCAACAAGTGTGAGACTGCCTGGAATAGAATTAAAGCAAAAGGGCTGAGGTATGACTCAGATAGTAGAGTGCTTGTCTAGCAACTTGGAGGCCCTGAGTTCAAACCCCAAGACTGTCCCCTGCCCCCCAAAATGTAGCCATTAATGTCATTATCACACAACATAGTTGACAATAAGCTTTAATGCCATCAAATATCCATGCAGAGCAGGAAAGCAGCCAGCATAGTAAATAAAGCCCATCAAGGGTTGGGGCTGGATAAAGGGGCACACGGAAATCATGGGCAGATCTGGCTCCCTGGAGCTTGGTGGCAGCCTATCAGCACCCAGGTGGCCCTCACATTGCCAGACTTATTTAAAAATTATTCATTGTTTTGGAGCAGCTCAAGTGGTGAAGCACCCGCCTAGCAAGCACAATGATGTCCTGAGTTCAAACCCTAGTACTGCCAAAAAAAAACCACCACACAAAAATTATTCATTGTTTACCCTAAATTCAAACATAATGGGGCTAGAGATATGTCCCAGTAACACTCAGCATATGTGAGGCCCTGGATTCAAATCCTAGCACACCAAAAGAAAAAATTAAGAGGAGTCTAATAGTCTATCTAGAAGCCTTACCCCCCGCTCTGACCTGCAAAGATAGCAGAGGGGTGCTTTCCTGGGCCCTAAAACACAGCTCAGCCTCATGTGACCTTGACTCACAGTCAGGTAACCACCTGCTGAGTACAGACACAGAACCTTGTCATGACCCTGGGCCCTAGGGACTGGAGGTTCAGCTGTAGAGAACTTGCCTGGCATGCATTGGACCTGGGTTCCATCCCCAGCAGTGCAAGAAAGCAAAGTGGGGCTTGACAGAGCCAGCTCAAAATCCCCCAAAGAGCTAGGAAAAGCTACTCAGAAGGCTGAGAGTGGGAGGATCGAGGCTCGAGAATAGCCCAGGCAAATAGTTCACAAGACCCCATCTCCAAAATAACCACAGCCAAGTGGAGGTGTGGCTTAAGTGGTAGAACATCTGCTTTCCAAGTATGAAGTTCAAACCCTCGTCCCCTAACACACAAAAAAAGAGCTAGGACAGGGCAGGAAGCTGCCACCCTATGCTCCACCTTCCCTGGACAGAGTCTGGCTCTTCTCATTTCCAACAGAGGCTTTGCAAGTAGAGCTGACCCTAAAACTCTTGGCTTTTCTGACAAGTCCTTTCAGGGGATCTATAGTCTAGTTAATAGTAGGCATCCCCTCCTCTCTGGGGACTGAGCAGACTCCCCCTTCTTACAGGCTGCTCCTGCCTTGTGCAGAGCTGAGTGGCTGCTGTCACAGGCGAATTTAGCTTCATTCTCCCACAGCCTCGTTCAAACCGAAAACAGCTGCTGTCAGACATGCCTGTCAACTGGCAGGAGTGTCTCCCCAAGCTCGACACTCCTCGGAGGTTGTCTTGGGTGTGACATGGTAAGGACATGGTGGGAAGTCAGGCTGTATATCCACCTGTGTGGGAGATTTGCCCAGCCAGGGAGTTCTCATCCCTGTGTCTTAGAAAAAGAGTACTTGACCTGGGGGTCACAGGTGCCCACACCTGGCAAATAGCTTCCCACTCAACACAGTGGTTCTTCTCCCCCATCCTCCCAGGGCACTAGGGATTGAACCCAGGGCCTCCTGCATCCAGGCAAGCCCTCTGCCACTTGAGCTCTGCCCTTAGCCCCTTTGTTTATATTTTGTTTGTTGAGATGGGGTCTTGCTAACTTTGCCCAGACTGGCCTCAAACTCATGATTTTCCTGCCTCCGTCTCTCAAGTAGCTGGGATTATCCATATGCACCACCACACCCGGCAACACAATAGTTCTTTCTGTTTTATTTATTATGAGATATGTCATGACTGGGCACCCGTGGCTCACGCCTGTAATCCTAGCTACTCAGGAGGAACAGATCAGGAGGATCACAGTTCAAAGCCAGCCTGGGCAAATAGTTTGTGAGACCCTATCTCAAAAAAACCCATCACAGAAAAGGGCTGGTGGAGTGGCTCAAGGTGAAGGCCCTGAGTTCAAACCCCAGTACTGCAAAAAAAAAAAAAGAGATATGTCATAATGTCATACTCAAATGGAATTAAATAAGATATATATGTTTGGATGTGAGGGTGATCTGGCTGCAACATCTGTCACCCCATTGATTGCCAGGGTTGATTCGGCTGATCTGGCTGCCTAGGCGGGTGTCCCCTTCCTCCCTCACTGCTCCATGTGCATCCCTCCCGAAGCTGCACGCACAGTCAAAGAGGATGACCATCCCCAACAGAGGAGGACTGTTCTTTGGTCAAGGGTATACAAGTAATGTGCTCCCCTGACAGAACCTCCAAACAAGCTCTCAAGATATATATGTTAATGTGTCATTATAAATTGGACACCCATGTACCCACTACCAGGTCTAGAATACTATTCAGCTTTCCCTTGTCACATCACTCCCCGCAGATGACCACCATTCTTGCTCTTTCCCCTGTTATATGAGCTCCACCAAACCAGCACCTGTTTCTGAATTTTATATAAATGGAATTAAGTTGAACATATTCTCTACAACTTGTTTTTTCTTCCCAACTCTTTTTGGGCTATGCATTGAAGAAGGCCCCTGGCGGGGCCTAGCCATGCTTTCAGGGATTGTGGGTTCATGAATAATGTTGCCTTCATAAAAATGACCAGCCTCGACAAAAGGAAGAAAAAATGACCAGCCTCGACAAAAGGAAGAAAAAATGACCAGCCTCGACAAAAGGAAGAAAAAATGACCAGCCTCGAGGTCACACTGACCAGCTGTTGGACTCTTAGCTCAGCCACTTACTGTCTGACCTTTCTTCTCCTCCTTTGCAGAGTAAGGATAAATTGTAACTCTGGACAAGACCGCCTCAGGACCCAACAGTGTGCCTCATCTGTCATTCTGTCCTCAGTGGCTCACAGTGCTGGACACCTGAGGAATCCTAAGGGAGTTATGGGAAGATAATGAAAGGGCCTGATGGTTCATAGCAAGTGGTCACTGCATGGTGGCTGGTCTTCTTATTGTCACAGCATTGCTTCTCTAGGCCAGCCTGTGGTAAGCAGGCACCCTGATCCCCATCCCCTGGTGCTCTTGAACTTGTGGATCCCCTGAAGATCCATTGGTTTTGACTCACGTCCCATGAATGGAGCAAGGCAGAAGCAATAGGCCACTTAGTCCATTTTGCAAGCTATGAAAGAATGCCTGAGTTGTGTAGTTTAAAAAAGCAGAAATGCATTCAGTTCTGGTGACTGGGAAGTCCAAGATCAAGGTGCCAGCTTCTGCTGAGGGCTTTTGTGATGAGTCCTCATGCAGCAGAAGAGCAGGAGGGAAAGAAGCCACTCTCCCAGCCTTTTTTTCTTTTTTTGCAGTACTGGGATTTGAACTCAGGGTTTTGTGCTTGCTAGGCAGGCACTCTTACCACTGAGCCACACCTCCAGTCCTTTCCATGGCCCCTTTTTATTGTAACATTAATCCATTCATGAGTTCAGAGTCCTTGTGACCCAAACACCACTCAAAAGACCCCACTTCCAACCCATGAATCTAGGCGGCACGTTCAGACCACAGTGTAGATGTCACTTTCAAGATTATGAAAGACCATGACTTTCACCTTGGTCTTTCTCCCTGTCTCTTGAATGGCTCGGCCTGGAGGAAGCCCGCTGCCATGCCATGAGGCGGCCTGGTGGCAAGGCCCCTGTGATGAGGCACCACGGCCTGCCGACAGCCACTCACCTATGTTTGGAAGCAGGTTCTCTGCTGAGCCTTCGGATGAGACCGAAGTCCCAGCTGACATCTTGACCAAGCTCACGAAAGACCTTCAGTCAGAGATACCCAGCTAGGCCATGCCTGGACTCTGGCTCACAAAACTGTGGGATAACAAATGGCTTACTTCTTTAAGCTGCTGCATGGGGGGCATGCAATTTGTTACATAGCAATAGATAACCTGTGCACTGCCTTTTTTTTTTTTTTTTTTTTTTGGCAATACTGATGATTGAACTCAGTCAGAGCCTCACACTTGCTAGGAAGGTGCTCTTCCATTTGAGTCACACCCCCCAGTCCTTTTTGCTTTCTTTTTTTGTTTTTTTCAGATAGGGTCTCTTGCTTTTGCTCAGGCCGGCCTTGGACTGTGATCTTCCTACCTTCACCTCCCAAGTAGCTGGGATTACAGATGTGTACCACCATGCCTGCCCCTGCACTGCCTTTTCTTGGGTGAATGCTGGCAATGTTGGAGTCTGGAGCAGATGAGATGCCCTGCTCAGACTCCCACTTATGGATGGATTCACTGCCCAGCTGCAAACTATGCAGTTAACTGACAACCTCGGGGTCCAGCCAGCTCCTGAGCTGAGTTCATCTCTTGGGTTGCACTCCCTGGCCAATGGCCAAGCCAGATGTTAACATAAAAGCCTCCCCATCTCTGCCCTGATGCTGGACACTCCCATGCGCAGCCTGGGTTTCAGAGCTTCTCTTTGGGCTGGTGGAGACTTTGACAAGTCTTCATCCAGGTCCTCTCCCTGAGAAGCGTTGCTCCCCACAGCTTTTCTCATTTCTATCCTCATCTCAACCCCTGCTTCTCAGAGAGCCTATTATGCAACTGAAGATAACACAGGCCTCACAGACACCCAGACTTTCTACAGCTCTGTGACTCAGCACGAGGTACTTTCTGAGCCTTGCTCTCCTTACTTGTGAAATGGGTGAGCAGGATATTTATAGTGTGTAAGAGAAGGCCCGCGTGATAAGTGCTAGGGAAAGACTAAGCATTCTCCACAGACAAACTACAACCCAGCTAGCCCATCCACATCTCCCATGAAGCTTTTTTGGAAATTAGCTCAGGACCTGGTCTATTTTAGACTTTTGACTTTCATGAGGGTTACTGCCACTACCTTCATGAAACCCCTAACTACCAAATACCACAGCACTCATGAAATGAGAGAAAACAACTCAGAATTGTGCATGACTCTCGTCACTGTTCGTAAACAAGGAACTCCAGCCTTAGGACACTGTTAAAAGTAAATGTGGCTAGAACAATGCTGAGGCAGCATGGTGAGTTCTCTCTCGTTTGTATTGTACTTCATCATACCTGAGGGCTGTGGCACTGCACAATGTCCCCCTTTCATAAACCTGGACATCTGAAAGTTAACAGGTCCAAACCTGTTCCTCCCACAGTCTGCCCCACCTTGACAGCAAATTCCGAACCAGAAAATAGAAAGCTACCCATGGTTCCTCCCTCCCTCTCATTCCCCACCTCTGATCCAACATCATTTCAGAAACATCCTTACAGCCTTTAGCACAGGGAGGGTCTGGAAGGGTTAGGCAGGAGGTAGAGCCATTTGCTACAATATGGATCAAAAGAAAAGGAACAAGTTACTCGGGAGGTAGAAACCAGGAAGACGGGGGTTCAAGGCGAGCCTGGGCAAAAAATCAGGGTGATCCCATCTTAACATAAGCAGTGTATGGTGATATATGACTGTAATCCCAGATACTTAGGAAGCATAGGTAGGAGGATTGTGTTCCAAGGCTGGCCCCAGTCAAAAAGCTCCAGACCCTATCTGGAAAATAACTAAAGTAAAAAGGGCTAGGTGTATGGCTCAAGTGGCAGATCGCCTGCCTAGCAAGCATGAGGCCCTGGGTTGAAACTCTACAACTATAAAAACAGGTGGGGGAGGGTGAAGAAAAGATTGGAGGCCATAAGAGGAAAAATAATTTTTTAGAAGTTCTGAGTTTGTGCTGCCTCTGAGATACCCAAAGGGAGAGATTTTTCAGAGACAATGATTTAAATGTTTCCAAAAATACTGGTGACTTTGAAAATACAATGCTGCTCTCCATAATCAATGAAACTCTTAAGTCCATTTTCTGCTGCTGTAACAGAATACCAGAGACTAGGTGATTTATAAAGAAAAGGGGTTTATTCTGGGTCACAGCTGGAGGCTGGGAACTCCAAGACCATGGCACCATGGCACCAGCATCTGCCGGGCTTGTGAGAGCCCCGAGCTTCAGCTGCTGGGAGACAGAGGACAACACAGGCACGAGAACTCGTGGAAAAGGCATTGACGTGTTCCCAGGGCTCCATCCCTGTGACCCAAAAACGTACACTGTCAAGCTGAGGAATTAAGGTTCCAACACGTGAGCTTCTAGGGGACACTGTAACCACAGCAAGAACACGCACGTGTGTCCAGATGGTCAACGCACTTTCTTTTCTTTTCTTCTTTTTTTTGCAGTACTTGGGCTTGAACTTAGGCCCTACACCCTGAACCACTCCACCAGTCCTTTTTTGTGAAGGTTTTTTTTTGAGATAGAGTCTCATAAACTATTTGCCCAGGCTGGCTTCAAACCACGCTCCTCCTGATCTCTGCCTCCTGAGTAGCTAGGATTACAGGTGTGAGCCACCAGCGCCAGGCCGTGAGCTATGTCATAGGTTTCAGGGTAACCTCACCTATGTGCTTCCGTTTTGTGTCTCATGGTTAAGTGTTGGGCTCTGGTCCACCGCATGGATTCAAATCTCAAAGCTCTCACTTTTTAACGGTCATTTTTTTAAAAATAGAAAGCCGGAGATCCTTTATTTGTACTTCTAAATCCAAGAGCTAAGTACAGCAGAGTTGTAAAGATGGCATTCCTCTTAGTCTGATCCGCATGAATATAACATTTATTCCTGTTTTCAAAGTCCAAGATTGAAAACTCGCGATTGAAGCACCGAGTAGACTTAAGCATTAAGCGATGCTTAATATTTACGCAATGTTTATTTTGTTTTATTTTGGCAGTACTTGGGTTTGACTCAGGCAGGTTCTCTACCACTTGAACCACTCCACCAGCCATAATATTTCTTAAATAGTCCTAAAATAAATTATGGTAAAGGACCTAATTTTTCAGCATGGCATACACACTAGTAACACACATTCTCAAATCTGTCAAGCTAAATCAGTCCTGAATTAATTTTTAACACAACGAACTGAGCTTTCTACTTTTCTGTGCCACTATAGCTTCCTTTGCCCTCTTTTTAATGTCGATCTTCACTTTACACCATTGTCAATATTCTTCAAAACTCTGAACAGGACTGAACGCCAGTGGCTCACACCTGTAATCCTAGCTACTCAGGAAACAGAGATCAGGAGGATGGCGGTTCAAAGTCAACCCAGACAAATAGTTCACAAGACCCTATCTCGAAAAAACTCATCACAGAAAAGGACTGGTGGAGTGGCTCAAGGTGTAGGCCCTGAGTTCAAGCCCCAGTACCACAAAAAAAAAAAAATTCTAAAACTCTGAACAGTATTCCTATAAATGCAAAGTTTGGAAGTAAATGATAATTAGACAACATATACTCTTCTCTCTCTCTCTCTCTCTCTCTCTCTCTCTCTCTCTCTTTATGGTGATACTGGGTTTTAAACTCAGGACCTCACATTTGGTAGGCAGGTGCTCTACTGCTTGAGCCTCTCCACCAACCCTTAGACAACATATAAAAAGCAATTTTTTTTTTGCAGTGTTGGGGCTTGAACTCAGGGCCTACATCTTGAGCCACTCCACCAGCCCTTTTTTGTGATGGGTTTTTTTGAAATAGGGTCTCACAAACTATTTGCTCAGGCTGGCTTTGAACCATGATCCTCCTGATCTCTGCCCCCTGAGTAGCTAGAATTATAGGTGGAGCCACCAATGCCAAACTCTTTTTCATTTTTATTTCTTTTTTGGTGGGGGCACTACTGAAACTTGGACTCAGGGACTCCCACCTGCTAGCTAGGGCTCTTCCACTTGAGCTATGCCACCAGCCCTTTTTTTTTCTTTAGTTAGCTTTTGGATAAGGTCTAGTACTTTTTTTTTTTTTTTTTTTTTTTTGCCCAGGACCAGCCTCAGACTGTGATCCTCCTAACTACACCTCCAATGTAGCTGGGATTATAGATCTGAGCCACCATACTCAGCTTACTTGTTGAGATGGGAGTCTTTTTGCCCAGGCTGCTCTGGATCCAAGTTCTTCCTGATCTCTGCCTGTGAGTAGCTGGGACTGCCTTGTGAGTAGGTGTGAGCTACCTACCACACCTTAAAAGTTGAAAAAAATTACATTCTGTTTAACTGTTATCTTAAGAAAATTATTAAGTTTGCTTTGCCTCAGCTTTGTCCTCTGTAAGGTGAGGAGAGTAACTGTAGCAGATGAGAGGTGACGATTAACACCAGAAAGCTCCCTTTTTCCTCACTGTCCCACTCCCCCTGGACACACACCACCTCCTCCTGGAGCCCTGCTCCTGTTAGCCACCAGTTGTCTTTATCCAGGATCCTCCTCCCTCCAACTGTCTCCTTAAAGCCCAGGTGGTTCATTCACATACTTCTTCCACAGAAATGTGGGGCTCTCCCTGCAGGGACCTTCCTGAGCAACCCCACACTCTGAAGCTGTCTAGCAACAAGATGACCGCCATGGAAACGGCCATCCCAGCAGCACTGTCAAGCCATTACATTTAGCTTGGGAGGGGAATGGAGCCCAGCTGCCTTTGCCTGCACTGGCATTTCCCCCACTTCTTCGTCTCCAAAGGTTACTGATTCCAAAGGGCTGTTTGCTTGTCTGTGGGTTTCTAGCTCCTCCTAGCAGCAAGAGGGATTAGCCCCTAAAGGCAGTGTACAATTGCCCTTGAAGGGCCTTCCCTGGCCAACAGCCTGTTTCTCTCCCAAGTTGGAAAATCCTCACCTCATGCCAATTAGACCAGAGGGCACATGGAACTTTGCCAGTTAAAGGGCTGCAGTCCTTAAAGGGAACGCAAGCAAGGAGCAAAGGGAGTGGTTCTAAGGAAAGAGCACACACTAACAAAGAGCCATGACCCTGGTCAACACAGTAGGGTGGAATGTTAAATGCACGTTAGAAGTGCCCATTGCTGATTCAAGTTGAATCTGAGACTTTTTTCCTCAAGAGAGGATGGATTCCACAGCCACAGTCTACAACCAACCCTATCACCCTGGAGGAGAAATGTCGACGCTGAAAAAGTCCTACAACATCAGAAACATCTTGGAGCCCATACATAGAGGGACCATTTGGCCAGCTGAAGGTTCATTACTTTTTTTGTGTGTGTGTGGTACTGGGGTTCGAACTCAGGGCCTACACCTTGGGCCACTCCACCAGCCCTTTATTGTGAAGGGTTTTTTCGAGATAGGGTTTCTCGAACTATTCGCCCAAGCTGGCTTTGAACGTGATCCTCCTGATCTCTGTCTCCTGAGTAGCTAGGATTATAGGCGTGAGCCACCAGTGCCCAGGTTCTCTGGGTTTTTGAAGAGTGTAACAGTGCTTTTCCTACTCTCTAAAACCACACTTTAGTTAGTTAGATTTAGGGAGCTGGGGGTGTAGCTCAGTGGTAGTAAATGTATGCTCAGCATACACAAGGTCTGAGATTCAACACACACACACACACACACACACACACACACACACACACACGGTTGGTGGAGTGGCTGAAATGGCAGAGCACCTGTCTAGCATGTGTGAGGCCCTGGGTTCCATTCTTAGCATCCCTCCTCCCCACACACACAAAAAGTGATGCAAGAGTTCTACATCTACGGAAGGCAGACAGGAGGATCATGGTTCGAGGCTGCTGAGACAAAAGTTAGCAAGAACCTATCTCAAAAACGAGTTAGCCATGGTGGTGCACACCTATAATCCTAGCTACTTTGGAGGCAAAGTTACTGTCAGATTCTATTTAAAAAACAAAACTAAAAGCAAAGGACTGAGGGTGTGGCTCAAGCAGTAGGACACTTGCCCAGCAAGTGTGAGGCTCCACGCTCAATCCCCAGTACTGAGGGGGGAAAAGGCATAGGCAATAGGAAAGGCATTATTAAATATGCAGGTTCCAATCAATCAATACAGGGAGGGATACAGAGAAGAGAGAGAGAGAGAGAGAGAGAGAGAGAGAGAGAGAGAGAGAGAGAGAGAGAGAGAGAGAGAGAGAGAAAGTCACAGTAGTCACAGGATATCCGCAGTGTGGGGCCGGTCAGTCTTCACAAGGCTTTTGTCTCCAAATACGATGCTGGAGATTATGGTACAGGGGCAAGCTGTCAGAAAAGGACAATGGATGCCCAGTGCGGAGCAAGAACAGTGTGAATCCAAGCCAGAAGTGGAGTCCATGAGGACTGTGCCTGAGACAGAAACGTAAGCCACTTCTCCATGCTTCTTTACGGTGCTGGGCAACCTCCCCTCTGTGTGGGAGGCAGAGCATCCAAGCAGAGGTGGAGCAGGTGTGGGCCTGGCTGCCAATGAGCAGAGCTAACAGCCAAAGGACTATGTGTTTGAGCTCAAAATGGCTGCTGCTTCACTTCTATCCTCCAAATCTGCATAAGGATCTCTCTTGTGGGCCACCCTACTCAGAAACATACAAGAGTTGGGCACTGGTGACCTCTAATCCCAGCTACTTGGGAGGCTGAGATGAGCAGGATCACTGCTTGAGGTAAACCCTAACAAACAGTTTTTGAGACCCGATCTCCAAAAGAAACAAACAAAAAACAGAGCAAAGTGGACTGGAGGTGTGTCTCAGCAGTAGAGTACCTGCTTTGCAGGTGTGAATCCCTGGATTCAAACCACAGTTCCACCAAAAAGAAAAAAGAAAGATAGAAAGGAAGGAAGAAAGGAAGGGAGGGAGGGAGGAAGGAAGGAAGAGGAAAGGCAGTTCTGGAGAATGGAATTTAGTCAAGACATGTCGAAACATCACAAAGACATTACAGTCCACCCCTTGTCAACCTGGCACCCACACATGCGCCCTTAAATTATACTCAGTCTCCAAATAGAGACAATAACAAAGTCAGCCCCTGTTCAACATAACACCACTGTTCCTCTTACAACCCTGAACTCCAACCTTTCCCCAGAAGGACATCAGAGACCCTTTGTTTGCCTATTCATTCTTTTCCTTATGATTCACATGCTCTCCTTGGCAGCTTTTTTTTTTTTTCTTTTTTGTGGTACTGGGGTTTGAACTCAAGGCTTTGCCCTTGCTAGACAGGTGCTCTACCATTGAGGCTCTCCAACTCCTTGACATCTTGAAACATATTTACATAGAAAGTTATCTACCATTAGCACATCTTAGATCAAGAGTTTGAGAGAGGAGATGAAAATCTGTCTATCTATCTATCTATCATCTATCTGTCTATCTGTCATCTATCTACTTGGTATCATTAAAACAGATTACATTTTTTAAAATTTTTATTACTTTATTATTCATATGTGCATACAATGCTTGGGTCATTTCTCCCCCCTGCCCCTACCCCCTCCCTTACCATCCACTCCACCCCCTCCCTCTCCCCCCACCCCCTTGATACCCAGCAGAAGCTATTTTACCCTTATTTCTAATTTTGTTGAAGAGAGAGTATAAGCCATAATAGGAAGGAACAAGGGTTTTTGCTGGTTGAGATAAGGATAGCTATACAGGGAGTTGACTCACATTAATTTCCAGTGCATGTGTGTAAAACAGATTACATTAACGTAAGGAAGAAATACTCATAAACAATGCAGTGCTCACTCCTACAATGGTCACTAGGTCTCAGTTACTGTCACCCACTACTAGTTCACATTTTATTTTGCCCTCAGCAGGCACCTCAGTCATGGCTCCTTGCCTTATGGAATGACCCAGATCTTTTGGGAGGGGTCTGGAGTACGATCAGTCTCAACTGAATTGTTAGATTTCCATTGACCTTAATCAGAGACTATGGGAGAACAAAGGTGTGGCCCTACGGATTTCCTGAGGCCTCCCTCTCCTTATGTGCATTGTATTGCAGCAGCCCAACTTCCCCCTGACAGGACAGTCAAGGTCAGTCACTGGTTCAGGTGGCCTTGCCTGATGATGCAGTACCCAAGAAGCCAGAAAGCAGCTTCAAGTTCCAGTTCAGTGGTGAAAACACTTCTCCCTTTGTAACAAAGATGAACCCAGCTTAAGTTGCATGGATAGCTGGGGTTAATAGTGGATTAAGACTTTCATTTTTATGTCGAGTCTTGGGTGTGGGAGAAACATGGACTTTGACTTACGACACATACTAGAGGACAGTGCCCGGTCCTGAAAGGTCTAGCTGGCACTATAATGAATGTTCGATGAGCTATTTGGCCATCTGTCAAGGCACTTCCTTCAAGACAGTGGGAAGCACGGTGAGATCCATGAATTCAACGCATGTAAACTGATGGCTGCATTTCCTTTACTGTGAATGACACAGCCAATGGATTTTGTTAAGTTCACAGGAGGTAACTCTGACAGAAGCATTGTGGGTAGGGATGGCAAACTCATGTCCACAGCAAGTGTCAGTGCCAGGAAGAACAAAGAGCTGCCTCTTCCATAATGAAGATGATCCAATGTAATCAACCTAACACCAGGTAGCTGGCGATCCCCAGGCCATGGTGCTATGTCAGGGGCTCAGCATTGTCTCTTCTGTGGCAGATGAGGTACCCAGCAGTGGCTGTAGCCAGATCAGCCTTGACGAATGGGAGTCCATGCTGCTGAGTGCATGCATAACCTACATTTTGTACATGAGCCAGCCACAGGAATGGCTAGAGGAGGCTGTCTGTCCACAGAATGGGTTGTCCCATGCACCAATCCTCCTTTACTCTTCAGGGAAGCATTCACACAGGGCACAGCATCTTCCTAATCTGCACTCAGAGTACTTTGTTTCTTCCTCAGATCAACTTGTCATTAAGATTCCAGTCATGTTTCTTCCAAGACCTGGACCACCTTGCTAAACTGGGATATGGTACAGACCTATTCTTTCTATCCATCTCTAGGTCAGGCAGAATGAGCGACCAGGTGCACTGCTGCAGGTTTCACTCACTGGGATGGTTTCCCCTAACGATAGTCTTTCTGGGCTGTCCCAAGAGTGGCGCCAGGGGCTGCAGCTGTGCTCTTTCAGGGGATTCCAGCATCCTCCCAGGACTGAGTATAAACCACGCCTGGGAGTTTCCTCCTTCAGGCACCTGATTAGAGGGAATCCCCATGAAGGCATGGTTTCCCATTGAGGGAGAATGAACTATAGCAAGGGCTGTCTGTTTTCTGCTGCCCTAACAGAATAGCACGAACTGGGTAGTTTATAAAGAAAAAGATTTTGTGGCAATATTAGGGATTGAACTCAGGGCCTTGAGACTGCTAAGAAAGTACCACTTGAGCCATGCCCCCAATCCTTTTGGTTTTAGTTTGTTTTTCAAATAGGGTCTCATGCTTTTGGCAGGACCAGCTTCAGACCACAATCCTCCTGCCTCCTCCTTCCACATAGCTGGCCTGAATTAGTGAGTTGGAATCTTGCTAACTTTTCTTTTGCCCAGGCAGGCCACCTCCTGAGTAGTTGGGATTACAGGTGTGTGTCACCATACCTGGCTATGTCTTGCTTTTATAACAAAGACAGTCCTATAATTACTAATCTGCTTCCCCCAAAATGGCATTAATACATTCAATGAGGGTGGAGTCCTCATAACATACTCACCTCTTGAAGGTCCCATTCCCCAAGCCCATCACAGTGGCAATCACATTGCAATAGAGCTTTAAGAGGGGACATTTATTTTTTAAAATTTTTATTTTATTCATATGTGCATACAATGTTTGGGTCATTTCTCCCCCCTCCCCCCCCACCCTCTCCCCTACCCCCCCCACTACCTCCCTTACCCCCTCTTACCCCTTACTACCAGGCAGAAACTATTTTGCCTTTATCTCGATTTTGTTCAAGAGAGAGTATAAGCAATAACAGGAAGGAACAAGGGTTTTTACTAGTTGAGATAAGGATAGCTATATAGGGAGTTGGCTTACACTAATTTCCTGTGCGTGTGTGTTACCTTCTAAGTTAATTCTTCTTGAACTAATCTTTTCTCTAGTTCCTGGTCCCCTTTTCATATTGGCCTCAGTTGCTTTTAAGGTATCTGCTTTAGTTTCTCTGCGTTGAGGGCAACAAATGCTAGCTAGTTTTTTAGGTGTCTTACCTATCCTCACCCCTCCCTTGTGTGCTCTCGCTTTTATCATGTGATCAAAATCCAATCCCCTTGTTGTGTTTGCCCTTGATCTAATGTCCACATATGAGGGAGAACATATGATTTTAGGTCTTTTGGGCCAGGCTAACCTCACTCAGAATGATGTTCTCCAATTCCATCCATTTACCAGCGAATGATAACATTTCGTTCTTCTTCATGGCTGCATAGAATTCCATTGTGTATAGATACCACATTTTCTTAATCCATTTGTCAGTGGTGGGGCATCTTGACTGTTTCCATAACTTGTCTATAGTGAATAGTGCCGCAGTAAACATGGGTGTGCAGGTGCCTCTGGAGTAACCTGTGTCACAGTCTTTTGGGTATATCCCCAAGAGTGGTATTGCTGGATCAAATGGTAGATCAATGTTTAGCTTTTTGAGTAGCCTCCAAATTTTTTTCCAGAGTGGTTATACTAGTCTACATTCCCACCAACAGTGTAAGAGGGTTCCTTCCCCCCACCCCCCAGCATCCTCTCCAGCACCTGTTGTTAGTGGTGTTGCTAACGATGGCTATTCTAACAGGGGTGAGGTGGAATCTTAGTGTGGTTTTAATTTGCATTTTTAGAGGGGACATTTAAATCTAGTGAGAGGGAATAGGGTCTGCAGGCAACTCCAGGAATTCATCATCAGGTTTTATGGCAAAAGAATAACTTCCCCAGAAAAGGATGGAAGCACAGCTTCTAGTGCCCCAAAAGATTTGAAGTCCTCCACTCCATTGCAATCTGCCCGTGTGACCTAACCCAATGTTCAGTGTTCAGAATCACATTCTTTCCAACAAATGCAGTAACTTTATATATATATATTTCTTTTTTTCAAGTGCTGGGAATCAAACCCAGTCCTTGTGAATGATAAGCACACATCATACTGCATTTTTTTTTTTTCAATACTGGGGTTTGAACTCAGGGCCTACACCTTGAACCACTTCACCCCAGCACTTTTTTGTGAAGAGTGTTTTTGAGATAGGGTCTCATGAACTATTTGCCCAGGCTGGCTTCTAACTGCGATCCTCCTGATCTCTGCCTCCTGAGTAGCTGGGATTACAGGTGTGAGCCACCGGCACCCGACCACATCATACTACAGAGCTACATTCCCAGCCCAATGCACTAACTTCTAAGAGAAGAGACCCTGTGAGGTTGGGAATTCAATGTGTTGAAATTCAGTGCTTCGGTGATTCACTGATGTATTAAGATTAAACAGCCTGTTATGCTCTTACCTTATTCTTCCTTTCTTTATTTAACAGCAAAGGATATATTGCAAAAGCAGCATGGAAGAAAGATACCCATTAGTAGAGTCCCAGGGGACCCAGCACAGGCTGGTTCTCTTTGAGAGTTCTTCTCCAAGAGTGTGCAGAACAGTGACCCACCCACAGGGACATGTGCAGGGTGTGCTCAGGTCCAAAGCTGCAGCTGGTGTGTGTGGAACCTGCTCTTAAGTCTTTCCTTGTATTCTGCAGGAACAGACTTAGGGTTTGGTTTTCAAAGCAGTCTATACCTACAGGAGGTGGTATTTCTTTCAGGAAGGCCTTGGAAGCTATGAGGTCCCTTATATGGGGTGTGTGAATTAAAAGTTCTCAGCCATTTTAATTTTAAAGAAAATGTGGCAGTCCTTTGACTAAACAATTATAGTTTCACAGATTTACTGTAAAGAAAGAGTAAAAGTGTGCAGACAACAATAACTACTAAGATAACTCACTACAGCACCATTTACAAATTAGAAAATATTGTGGGAAACATTGGGAATTAGATAAATAAATTATATGACCACAAAATTGAATGATAAGCAGCTTTACAAATATTATAGAAGAATGTTTATTGATATGAAAAGGTGTTTAGGACATGCTGAGATGTGAACAAAGACAGTAAAGTAACAGACAGTAAGGATTCCATTTCTGTAAAAAATATATATGTATGTATTGCAAAAAAAAAAAGGCCTGTGTTTTTTCCTAGGAAGGGAGACTATGAGTGTTTATTTTGTTCTTTGTCTACTTCCTACTTTTCTTCTATAAATCACATCATTTGTTTGGTAATAAGAAAAAAGTCAATCTATTACAATCCTTCATTTTGATTGAAATAAATTCATCTTTTAAAAATACCTAGGTTTTTTTTAAGAAGCAGGTTGCCACAAGGCCATAATCTTGTCGTCTGTGAAAGACGGTAGGAGCCTTCACCACCCCAGCCCTCTTTAGACTCTGGAGGAACAGTATTCCCTATAGCTCCAGTATCCTTCACTCCGCTCCTGTGTCCCCAGGCCGAGCGAGCTCATCTCAGCCCAGGACATCCTACTCCTGCTGAGTCACCAGCCTCATCATCTTTAGAGCCATGTCCCCTTGGTCAGAAGGAACCTAGAATCAAGCAGCATCCAGGTTAGGGCTCCTCATGCTATTCCTGGAAGAAGCCCAGGGCTCCATCCTGAGAGCTCTTGCTCCCCCAGCCTGGACTAGGCTACATCCCCAGGCTTATGGTACTGGGACCCAGCCTGTTCAAGGAGGCAGGAAGATGCCCAACATTTTAAAGGATTCTCTGTGTGGCGAGGGATTCTCTGGGAGGGAGGCTAACAGGAGAGCCACAGACAGAAACAAGCATGGTCCTTTTTTTTTTTTTTTTTTCCTGTTGACTTTCTGCAACTTAGCACGGTCCTTGATTTGGATGGCATCCAGACTTTTGCATTGTCTCTTGCTTTCCCTCAGATTTTTAAAAAATAAATCTTCTAAAATATCTCCTTAAATACCATCAGAAAAGGGAGGGTCAGAGGTCTAAGTTTCTCCTCTACAAAGAGAAAGGTAGAGTAGATGGTCTCCCAGGTCTTTCTGACACACCACAGTCCTTAGAATCTCCTACT
Organism: Castor canadensis; assembly: GCF_047511655.1. Taxonomy (NCBI): domain Eukaryota; kingdom Metazoa; phylum Chordata; class Mammalia; order Rodentia; family Castoridae; genus Castor; species Castor canadensis. The sequence continues at coordinate 32,555,001 of NC_133396.1, read as the reverse complement.
GAGCAAGAGTCCTTGGGAGCAAGGCACAGTGGGGCATTCTAAAATGACATTTAATCCACTAAAGGGGAAGTGGTAGGGGACAACTTAACGACAGTCTCCAAGGACTATTTTAAGCCTGCCCCCAACTGGCCTGCTGCTCTATCTGTGACACACCAAGAGGAAATGGGTCTGAACTCAGGTGCTGGAGCGTGAAGTAAGTTCATGGTAATAGTGTTTTGCTTTAGAACATTCTACTAACTTCTCCCTAGTCAACAGCAGACGCACCCAGATAGACAAAGCCATAAATAATGCCTCCTTAACCCTGGGGACTGTGTTTCATCTTCAAAGTGTGGGCTACTTTCCTTCATTTAAATGAAGATGTCATCTCCTCCTACTTACTGCCCATTCATGTTTTGCAATCTTGCCACCCCAGTCTTCTGAGCTGGCCACTCCACTAACAGCAGCCATGATTGTTTGGAGGCATTAGTAGAACCAGGCTGCTGCATTTTAATCCTTTATGGGAGTCTGTAACAGCATGTGACATGACTGCTCCCACCTGCTCTGGGGATGCCATGAGCCCGTCTCCCTATTTCTTTTATAGCTTCTTTCTCAGTCTCATTTGTGGACTCCACTTTCACCTCCTGCCTCTTTGATCCTGGCCTATCCTTTTCTATATCTGATTCCTAAACCTCTATCTGTGAGGACAAAGGTCTATCTTGACCTCAGATTATCCCTAACCCATTTACATACTCAAGTGCCTGATGGACTCCCCACTTGATTATTCCATAGGCAACTAAAATGCTCTGAAAATGGTCACCAAAAGGCAATTCTGTCTTTTTCCCCTATGAGACATTGTTAAGAGGAAAGTGTCTTATTAACTCATTTAAACTAAAGAATAAAGGACAGAGAACCCAGGTAACTCTCTTGGGGGACTTTATGCTTTAAATTGAGTTTATATTCATTCTCAAAGGAATGAAGCACTAATATAGGTTGAGTAGCTCCTATTTGAAATGCAGAGGACCAGAAGTGTTTTGGATTTTTTCAGATTTTGAGATACTTGCATATATATAATGATCTCTCATTATGGATGAGACCCAAAGGTACCATCACCTATACACACAAGCTCCAGGTAATTTTATGCACTGTATTTGATGCACTTCTGGTTTGACTGTATCAAATCACATGAGATCAGGTGTGGATTTTTCCACTTGTGATGTCACATTGGCACTCAAAAAGTTTTGAATTTTACAACTTTATTTTATTTTTTGGTGGCACTGGGGTTTGAACTCAGGGCCTCATGCTTGCTAGGCAGGCACTAACAGCTTGAGCCACTCTACCAGCCCTTTTTTGTGATAGGTATTTTCGAGATAGGATCTTTGGAACTATTTGCCTTTTGGCTTCAAACCACAATCCTCCTGATTTCTGCCTTTTAAGTAGTCAGGATTACAGGTGTGAGATACTGGGGATCAGTTTGAATTTTACACACTGTGAATTTTAGGTTTTTGGATCAGGGATGCTCAACCTATAGTAGAATTTCACTGAAGAACTCAAAACATGGCTGGTGGAGTGGCTCAAGTGCCTGCCCAGCAAGTGTGAGGCCCTGAGTTCAAACCCCAGTGCCACCAAAAAAAACAAAAAAAAAAAAGAACTCAAAACACTCCTATGCTTGGAATACCACTTCCAAGGCCAATCCAGGCAGTGGACACATGCATAACGGACTGCTTAGGACTCCTACTGAGCACCAGTTTAAGTCTGCAACAAAAGCTGACTTACCATGTGACCAGCTCTTAGAATCCAGTAGAAAGCCAGGTTCTTGTAGGACTTAACAAAAGCAGAGGTTTCCAAGGACTTAGGGTCACTGTATAGGGCTTTCCACTTTAGTTGGTTGAATTTGGGCAACTCTGGCCACTTCAGCTTCCGCAACCAGGCCTCCTGACCTGGTGAGAGGAATGAAGAGAAGGGCCCAGCATTAAGAGCTAGGCAGAGTAGAGAAAACAAACAAGAAAATCTAGGTCCTGTAACTGGGATCTTGTTAAAATGTAAATTCTGGTTCAGGAGTCCTGGGTGGGGCCTGAGTGTTTACATTTCTCACAGGTTCCCAGCAATACCTGGGCTGAGAAACCTAACAGCTATATGTGGCCTCTAACTCTCTGGTGGCTCTCTGTTCCTTAGGAGGGGAACCGGGGACCTCTGGAGGCTGACAGTGCTATCAGGAGGACTGGGAAGTGCCCAGGATGAGGGGCATTTAAAGGCACATGACACCTTGAGATCACCTGCCTCACACTGTGCCTGAGGGTTCTAAGAACCAGTCTCTGGGTTTCCACGAGACTCTGCTGAAATCAGAAGTGAGCACAGCTCACGAGGCAACAGAGTGGTACTTTGGGTCCCAGAAGGAACATTTTCCTGGGGCCTCAGAGCAAGAGAGCTGTTAGGAGTTAGTTTAAATTCACTCTGCCATGCTTAACATCTCCTACAATGGCACAAAAATAAGGTTTTCCCTTAATGAAGTAGTACCTTTGCCCAATAGCCAGAAAAAGGGCTTCCTTTTAAGTTTTGTACTAGGGACAGGCATTATTCTTTTTTTTTAGTCATACCAAAGAGCCTCAAAACCTGGAAGTGCCCAGACTTCTCTGATGGGTCAGTTAGGTACAGCTTCCTCTTCTTTGAGGAGTCAAGGGCAGGGATGGATGGATGTGGCATGAAACGGCATTAATGTCACCAAGACTGATGTATCTAGGGTCAGCTCCCTTCTAGCTCAACCCATGAATTGACTCCCCGCAAAAAAAGTCTCTCAGACTCAGTTCCTACCCATGGTGTCCACAATGAGATCAAGCTGTCCATTATACACAGTCACGTTGACCCCAACTTCCAGCAACTCATCCACAATGTTGATGACGGGCTTCATGAAGTCCTCCTCCATGTTCAGGAAGACTTTAGCAGACTGGGCTGCACAAAGGGAACGAGAAAGAAGTAGCAGCTTAGAATCTTCCAGAACAAGAGGTACCTTTCAGCCCAAGCATCCTTGGCTCTGGCACCTTAAAGTCACCTCATTCAGCATCTGGCAAAGGCTGACTGACAGGTACATCACGGACAGGGGCCCGAAAATGGCTAGGTGGAAGGGAAGTGTACACAGCACATATGGTCATTCTCTTGGGAACCTGTGATGACAGAAGATGTCATCTGTAATGAATTGAAACCCAGAGAAGTCTAAAATCCATGGAAACAAAGAGGCAGAGGCCCAAGAAACACTTTTTAGCTGGTCCACTCCAGGAATAAACTGTGCGTTGTGCCAAATGTTAGTTTTCCTTTTGTGCTGAGCAATACCAAGGCCACATTCCAAGTTCCAAATAAGGAGGCTTTCTTAAAATAAACCAAACCAGACCCAAACCAATTCAGAGCTGGCCCTCAGGAAAGCCAAATGGGTAACAAGTCCCAGGCAAAACAAGAGCGAATCCTGTTGGATTTTTTTTTCTTTTTTTTTTTTTTGGCAGGGGGAGCAGAGGGCAGCACTGTGGTTGAACTCAGACTTTTGCATTTGGTAGGCAGTAGCTCTACTGTGTGAGCTTTTTTTGCTCTAGTTATTTTGGAGATAGGGTCATGCTTTTTGCCCAGAGCAGCACGGTCCACAGTCCTCCTATTTTAGTCTTCCTGCCATTGCTAGATAGGCATACACCATCAAGCCCAACTTTTTTCCACTGAGATGGCCTTTGGCAAACTTGTCTTTTTCCTGGCTGGGCTGACCTGGAACTACTATCTTCCTGATCTCAGCCTCCCAAGTAGCTAGGATTATAGGCAAGAGCCACCAGCACCCAGCTTCTGCTGAATTCCCGACTATCTACATCATCATCATATTCAATGCCAACAGTAACAGTGGCACCAACCATTTCTTTGTCAGCCACTGGGCTAGGTAAGCATTTTCAAGCAATAGCTCATTGGTGCTCCATCAAATAAGGAGATAAAAAGCCAAACTTTGTATAACAGTTAAAGAAAATGAGGCTCAGAGAGGTTAAGAAATGTGGCCAGCGTGAAACAGCCTGTCAGCGGAAAACTAAGACATGAACGCAGGCCTGGCTGACTCCAAATATATAAGTTTCACTATGAACTGCATCTCAAGACCCTGGGTGTATTGACCAAGGACAGTTTGTCCTTTCTTGACCGCATAGAGACAGATGTGGAGCCAAAGCCAAAGAAAGTTTTCATTTTATTCCTCTGGTGGCACTGGGGTTTGAACTCAGGGCTTCATGCTTGCTAGGTAGGCACTCTTACCATTTGAGCCACTCTGCCTGCTCTTTTTTATGTGGTGGGGTTTTTTTTTTGCGATAGGGTCTCTTGAACTATTTGCCCAGGGCTGGTTTTGGACCGTGATCCTTCTGATATCTGCCTCCTGAGTAGCTAGGATTACAGGCATGAGCCAACGGTGCCCTGCCGAGAAAGTTTTCTCTATCAGCAATCATCTGTAAAAATATATTCACCTTACCCATTCAGTCATTATAGGCATACAGGGTCCCTAACATTGGAGAAACTGAGGCTAGATAAACTGAGAGAGGTGAGTTGAACAGTTGTGCTCCCAAGGGCTTGCCCCACACTCACATCTCTCAGCACCAGAATAGCTCCCCACCACTGTACCCATTACTTTCAGCTTCTGACACCACATTCTATCTTTTCATTCAACCCAGGGAGATGAGGATGCCAAGTCTAGGGTGAGTCCCCTCGCACCTTCAGGTTGGAAGAGGATGACCTCTGATGCCTGAGGAAACCAGGATCAAAGTCAAATCCTAGCTTTTTGGCAATTGCCAAGGGGTGATACAAAAAAGGGGCCTCCTGACCTCATAGTCAGTCTTGGGTCATGTGAGATACAAACAAAACTCCATCTCGGCTTCCTTGGAGTGTTTTCTCTCCAGAAACCCAACGGGCCTGCTTGCTCAAGGCTTCCCTATGGGACTTATCCAAGACTTCTAACTGGCCCTGGTCTCTAAAGACTCTGCAACTTCCATGCTATGACCGTTAGAACTGAATGGAGCATGTAGCAAACCACACGCAGCATCAGGAGGCCAGCAAAAGAGAGCATTTTGGTGCATGCCTGTAATCTCACTTACACAGGAGGCCTAGGAAGGAGGATAGAGGTCTGAGGCTGCTTTGGGCAAAAACATGAGACCTAACCTAAAAAATAACTGCAACAAAAAGGGCTGGGGCATGGCTCACGTGCTAGAGCTCCTGCCTAGCAAGCTCAAGGCCCCGAAGTCAAACTCTAGTACTGCACAAGAGAGATGCTGGCCGAAACCTGTCCAAGTACAGCGTGTGTCTGACATCCTTCAGAGTCCTTTGCTTGGAAATCTCACCAGCGACCAGCTGTGTTTTGGACATGGCTTTTTAATTTTAATTTTTAAAAATGTATTTATTTATTTAGAGTTAGTATGGCTAGGTTGCCCAGACTGGCCTCAAACTCATGATCCTCCTGTCTCAACCACCCAAATACTATATTTGGGTGGTTGAGTACAGGTGTGTACTACCTCATTCAGCTATTATCTTAATTTTTTTTATTATGGAAAATTTCAAATTGACACAAAGGTAAAGAGTATAATGACGCCTATGGACAAATACCAGCCTTCAACAGTTACTGACTCCTAAACCAATCCTGTGCCATTTCTCTCCCCACCCACTTTCCTAACAACCCACACTTTGATTTTTTCTTTTTTCTTTTTGTGGTACTGGGGTTTGAACTTAGGGCCTTGCACTTGCTAGGCTGTTGCTCTACCACTTGAACCACTCCATGAGCCCTTTTTAGTGATGGGTTTTTTTTGTGATAGGGTCTCACCAACCACTTGCCAGGGCTGGCTTTGAACTGTGATCTTCCTGATCGCTGCCTCTTGAATAGCTAGGATTAAAGGCATGAACCACTGGCACCCAGCTTTATTTGTTTTTTTGGTGGCATCCCTCACTTTGAATCAATTTTTGACACATCAGTGACTTATCATCTATAAACTGTGAATAGGAATATTGTTTTACCTGCAACAAAACCCAATGCTGCAAATTAAGGCCTCTGAACTTGCACCTCTCCTTTACCCTCAATTCTACAAATGACAATTAGGTCACATTGGTACCTCCCCAGGAGAGATCCTCAGGAATGATTTTGAGCTTCTTTTTGATGGGGCCATTCATGAGCTGACTTAAGGCGTCTCCTTGTAGGTGTCTCACGTGGCGTTGACAAAGTCGAACTAAAACCAAACTGGCACATGGTGAGTGAAAAGGACTGGTAACAGGACCACGGGGACATCTTTCCCAAGCTGCTGGGAATGCCATGCAGGAAGAGGGAGACTCTCGGCTGGAAAAGGAAAAGCATCACCGTAATCCATCCCAGGGGGAGGAAGAGAATCAGAAGCAAGAGGAAAGAGGGATGGAACCAGCCATGTCAGTTGCTGCATCCAACAACTTTGGAGCCATTAGGATTATCCAGAGTGGATAAAGAAAGCCAGCTGAGAAGAGGAATCCAGGGGCATCCAGCAGCCTTGGCATGCTCTTTACGGAGGGAGGATTTCAAACATTCTGCATCCACAGCCAAGCTGGGTCAGCTGAAAGGCCACTAAAGGCAGCCCTTCTGAGAAGTGGCACTGTAACTAATTATAAATGGAAGTTGGTTTTCTTGGGGCTGGGGTGTAGCTCAGAGACAGAGCATATGTTTAGCATGGGCAAGGCTCTGGTTTTAATCCCTAGCAAGAAGAAGGAGGAGAAGAAAGAAGGAAGAACGAAGAAGGAAGAAGGAAGAGGAGGAGGCTCCCATCTTCAGAAACATTATGTTAAGCAGCAGAAGACAGATGCAAAAGACTAGCATATGACTCCTATTTATATGGAACGTACAGAAAAGGCAAAACTAGAGACAGAAGCAGATTAGTGGTTTCCTGGGCTGGGAGAGGGAGTGAGAAGTGACTGCAAACAGATGTGTGGGATCTTTGTGGGGTGATGGAAATGTTCTAAAACTGAATTTGGGGATGATTGCACAACTCTGTGAATATGCTTAAAACCTCTGAATTATACAGTTAAAATGGGTGAATTTTCTGGTATGTAAATGATATGTTAATAAAGCTTTTAAAAACATGGGTTTCTTCTTGCATAGAGGCTAAGAGCTAGCAATGTCAAGGTTCACTTACCTAAGTGGCTCTGAAGGAATTCCAGGCCCGATTCCATTGCAGATGAGGGGGTGCTTTTTGTTAAGATGTTGTAGAAATTTACCCCATCTGCATTCTAAAATACAGAAGTACCCTTCACTGTTTGCTTTCTTTTTCCATCACCAAAGTTGCACAACAGGAAGGAACAAGGCTGTCTGAGAATGGTTCTAAGTTGGCCCTGTGTGTCGGTCATTGCGTGGGGAGCACGGAGCTGTGGGGGTCCTATACACTGAGTCCTGCACCAGGGCCTTCTTCCTTTCTGCCCCAGGGAGTCAGAACTGGAGTCAAAATGCTGCTGGGCAAGGACCCAAATAACCAGTATTGGTTCAGAACCACACACCCACCTCTATAAGACATAGTCTTTCTTATAGAATCCATACACTCAGTCAAGGTCTAGCAAGTCTTGCAGGCCTGGGTGGTTTTCTGACCCTATAAGGGCCTCTCTGTCATGGCTCAGAACTCTTAAGATTTCCCACTTAGCATGCAGTCATTTCCAGATGTGTGTGGTGACCCTGGCTAGATTCTAGTCCTGATAATGCCATGTCTCCCTTTTCTCGCTCTCTCTTTCTTTTGAAGTACTGGAGTTTGAACTCAGGACCTTGAGTGCTCTACTACTTGAGCCACATCTCCAGTCTGTTTTGCTTTAGTAATTTTTTGAATAAGGTCTTGCTTTTATGGTCAGGCCAGTCTGGACTACGATCTTCTTCTTCATCTTTTTTTTTTTTTTTCTTTCATATTGTATGGTATTTATTTATCCTTTTTAAAATTTTTTTCTTTTTGCAGTCCTGGGGTTTGAACTCAGAGCCTCACATATGCTAGGTAAGCGTTCTACCACTTAAGCCAGCAATCACGATCTTCTTATTCACACTTCCTGTGAATCTGGGATGACAGATGTGTGCCACTGTGCCCAGCTTTTTATTTTATTTATTTATTTATTTTTGCAGTACTGGGGTTTGAACTCAGCCTACACCTTAAGCCACTCCACCAGCCTTTTGTGATGGGTTTTATTCTCAAACTATTTGCCCAGGCTGGCTTTGAGCAGCAATCCTCCTGATCTTTTCCTCCTGAGTAGTTAGAATTACAGGCATCAGCCACCAGAGCCTGGCATGCCCAGCTTTTTATTGTTTGAGATGGGGTCTCAAAATTTTTTTGCCCTTGTTAGCCTGAAACCATGATCCTCCTGATTTTGCCTCCCAAGTAGCTGGGATTACAGGCATAAGCTACTTCAGTCTGACCCCTCTGCTTACCTTTTCAATGACCATTTCTGCTTCCTCCCACAGCTGAGTGGCTTCTTTGTAGAGTCCCTTATTAACAGCATCCAGGACTTTCTCTGCAACAATAGACACCTCTGCCAAGCCTTTGTCATCGAGAAGAGACTGGAACACAAATGGAAAACAAAAAGGTCCACTTTGCTAGGGCACATAAATCAGGTATTGCCATAGCCAGGGATGGCAGGAGAGAAGGAGCAAGGGGAACTCACACAGGAAACGGTATTGTTGCAAGTGGCAACACGGGGTAGGGCTGGGGATGGAACCCAGAGCCTTGCACATTCTAAGCAAGTGCTCTATGCTGAGCTGTATCCCTAGCCCTAGCTACGTATTTACTGATGGAGGAAATACAGAAGAGTGTTAACTGAATTGAGATAGCAGGTATGTAGGTGTTCACTGTGATCTTTCAACTACAGGGCACATTTGTATATTCTTTTTTTTTTTGCTTCCCAATTTTTAAAAATTAGTGTGTTAATACAAACCTTGTGCAAAGGGTTTCATTACGATTTTTCAATGAAAAAAGTGCACATAATGTACTTTAATCAAATTTGTCCCCTCTACTGCTCTTTCTTACTCTCCCCTCTTTTTAAAACAATTTTAATGGTTCCATTTTTCTACTTTCATACATGCACATGAAGTACTTGGATTATATTTGCCTCCCCCCTTTCCATATTTGGAATTCTTTTTTCAGTTTTGGGGATTTGAACTCAGGGCCTTGCTCTTGCTGGGCAGGTACTCTACCACTTGAGACACTCCACTAACCTTGTATTTGGAAATTCTTATAATAGAAAGTTTGGATTGGGTGTGTTTGGGCACAACTATAATCCCAGCACTTGGGAGGCAGAGGCAGGAGGATTGCGAGTTTGAGGGCAGTTTGAGACATACAGTGAGACCCTGGCTCAAACAAACAAACGCTGGGCATATAACTTAGTAGTAGAGCACTTGCCTGGCATGCAAAAGGCCCTGGGTTTGATTCCCAGCATTGCCAAAAAAAAAAAAAAAAAATTAAGGAATTTAAAAATTATATTTCTTATGCCTGGAAAAATGGAATAAGTGTGTTGATTTTCTTTAAATTTGTCCCCCAAACTAGCTATTCCTTAGGGTCTCCAACTTAATCCAGTTTAATAGTCCCTAAGAAGCAGTATCAACCATCTATGCAAACTCATTTAGTTTCCCCTTCCTGGGAATATTAGAAAGTCAGAGCCAGAAGAGGTCAGCAGAGCTGTACTGCAGAGACAGTACAGAGACAAAGACCCATTTACTTACCATGCTGTACAGATAGGGTCCCCAGGAGAGCACCGAATCTAAAGCAAACCACATAGTTACAAATTAAATGTGTCTTGTCTCTTTCTAAAGAACGACCTGACTGACTTCCCTGTAAAGCAGAAAGACAGCAGCAAGAAACCTGGTGGCTTCAGGTCTGATGGCTCCAGGGCATCCTGCTGCCCATGCAGGAGGTGGGAGATTATTTCAGTGAGTGGAAAGTGGGGTGAGAGTGGGAGACCTTTCTGCCAATTCTAAGGGCCAATGGCACACTGATCTGGCCCAACACTGCCCTGTAAGTTGGTCCAGGTCAGTGATCAGCGCCATAGGCAGGTGGTGGGTGTGGGTGGAGCCTCTCACCTGCAGACTTCTAGGCTTTGTGACAGCTTAAACTATTTCCCCACCCTCACACTGCCACTTGCATCTTGTTTGCTCCTCCAAGCATGGAAACACTGGCTTTTGCCCAGGTGCTAATTAACTCGAGTGTCTGGGGCTAACCTGCCCATTAGTCATTTCTAGTCTGCAAACACACAGAAGTTACTAAGGGCCTTGGGGCAGCAAACTGCTGGAGGAAACATTGATAGGCCTACCCTCAATGAGAACAGTGAGCAGTCAGGTGCCGGTGGCTCCCGCCTGTAATCCTAGGTACTCAGGAGGCAGGGATCAGGAGGGTGGCGGTTCGAAGCCAGCCCATGCAAATACTTCACGAGACCCTATCTGTGGTTCAAGGTGAAGGCCCTGAGTTCAAGCCCCAGTATCCCAAAAGAATAAAATAAAATAAAAAAAGAGAACAGTGAGCAGCCTAGGCAAGTTCATAGCTACCACATCCCTAGGTAAGTCAAATGCCACTGAGAGCTGTGCCAGAAAACATCAAGGACTTTAATAATGCATCAAGCACATTTGAGAATGTCACTCCTGTGCTCAGAGACCTTAGATGGCTCCCTAAGGCCAAGTGTCTACAAGTATGTCTCAAAAAACCTCAATGCTGCAGGATTTTCATATACAGGAAATATGCAGGAAAAAAATGAGGTTCTTTGATTAAATACCTTTGGGGTTATGCAAAATACAACACATTTCTTTACTGCAGGTCTTCAGTCTGTGGACCCTGAAGAGGTGGAGTCAGTATTTAGCATTTTCAAAATGTATGTGACCACAGTGCCAGGTGTATAGCATTTCACTGGACTGATATTCTTCAGTCGTCATTCACCTCTCCAGACTAACCTTCAAGTTCAAGCCTTAGCTTCCTGAAATGCAGACTTGTTTCCATTTCTCCAGTACATCCCATTTCCTGCTTGATCTACACCAGTGATCAGCAAATTTCTTCTGGAAAGGTACAGACAGTAAATAATTGGGCTTTGCAGGATAGCCCAACTCTGTTGCAACTACTCAGCTCTGTTCTGGCAGCCTCCAAATAGCCACGGACAATACGGAAATCCACAGCATGGCTGTGTTCCAATAAAGAACTTACTTATTCATGCAGGCAGCAGGGCTGCAGTTTGCTGACTTCTGATGTAGACCTGCACTGGCCATTAGAACTTTCTGAAATTGTAGAAATGCTCTGTGTTTGTGTGGTTTGAAGTGATGATCAATATCCACGTGTCCAGTGAGCACTTGGAATGTGAATGGTGTCTTTGAGAAACTGCAATCTTTTTTTATTTTTTTGGCACTACTGAAGTTTGAACTCAGAGCCTCACACTTGCTAGGCAGGCACTCTACCACTTGAGCCACTCTACTAAATCTTAAGTTTAACTTATATAACTTCATGTGGCTAGTGATAACACAGATCTAAACCAGGAGCAATTTTGTTCCACAAGAGACATTTGACAACATCTTTGGTTGTCATACTGGAGTGGTGCTACTGAATCTCAGAAGCAGAAGCCAGGGAGACTGCTGATAAATGTCCTACAATGCATAGGACAGCTCCCCACAAGAAAGAACTGCATGGCCGCAAGTGTCCATGGTGCTGAGGCTGAACACCAGTGATAATGACTACTTCTGGTGTCTGAAGTCACAGCTGGGTGTCTGTAACGTAAACCACTCCTATCCTTGCTCCCCAAGAAGGCTCTGAGTTAAAGGCTGATGATAACCTTGTCTTGCCATCACCACAAGTCACAGATGGAAATTTCACTCCAAATGCTCTTGTAGCATCAGGGCGTTGAAGGGGAACAAGATGACAATACAGACCTGCCCTTGTGCTGAGTCACAAAAACCTGGGTATGACTCCTTACTAGGCCACTCCTGCTATGTGAGAGGGCGGACGTCATCACCTGAGTTTTCAGAACATCTCCAGGTGTAAAATGTGACACCTTTGTTGTGAGATACAGAGACTTAGCTCCACAGGGGTGCTCTGTGAATGAGTTTTCAACCCCACATTTCTTGGATGTTTCTTGGGGTGAACATTTTCTGTGCTGACCTCTCCAAGGGCCCAGAAAATTCTGCTGCTCTGTTCTTTGATTTAGACAACACAATCCAAAGCCCTAGGAAGGGATGGAGATAGTGGGAGGAAAGAAACAGCTAGAAACTACATACTCACCAACAGGGGAGATCCAGGAGTCACCCAAAGCGACACCAGAGAAGTTGCACTTGATGGTCCCTTGCTGAACAGCCTAAAAGAGGAGCCAAGAAACAGTCTCACTGAGGAATGCCAGGCACCTCCATCCTTCTCAGCAGAGGTAGGCTTTCTACTGTGCCTCTCTGAACACAGTCCTTCTGCCCACCCTTCCAAGGGTCCCTGGGCACAAGTAGACCACAGATGCCCACAAGAGAGCAAGGATAGCTCCTTCCTGTTGCCATTGAGAAATGAGGAGGAACTGCTCAGCTCCTCTGGGCCTTCAGAGTTGGCAGGGTGTGAGTGGGGGTCTGTCCCCAGCCATCTTTGGGAAGACATGGCCATCCCTTCCCCTGAAGTCTCCCATGGTGTTCAGGGGCTCCTTGCACACATTTGCCTCTGCCAAGCAGCAATCACTGAGGGCTGGGGACCTCCTTGGGATGTCCTCAGATGCCTCAGGATGAGACGCTCATCCCTCTTTGCTCCTTCTATGTGTGTACTAGTGTACACACCTGTCTAGTGCCAGAAAACTGGAAAAAATCTAAGGCTGAAAATGTCAGTACACACCTGTAATCCCAGCATTGAGGAGGCTGAGGCAAGAGGATTGAGAGTTTAAGGCCAGCCTGGACTACAGAGAGAGACCTTTCTCCAAGGGAAAAGAAGAAAGAAGATGAGGAGGAGGAGGAGGAGGAAGAGGAGAAGGAGGAAGAGAAGAATGGGGAAGTGAGAAGGGGAGGAGGAGGAGGAGAAAGAAGAAAGAAGAAGAAGAAGAAGAGGGCCAGACATTGTGGCATAGGCCTGTAATCCCAGCACTTGGGACTACAGCTGTGGCAGTAGGATTACAAGTTCCAGGCCAGCCTGGGCTACATGGTTCTAGACCAGCTTGAGCTACTTAGCAAGACCCTGTCTCAAAACAAAAAAAGAACTTTGGAAAATGTTAAATATTTATTAATAAAATGGGCTACATGAGTTATAGTTATCTTCATTACACATGATAAATTTTTTTTAAAAAAAAGAATGAGAAGGCTCTTGATGGATTAATATGAAAACATCTCCAAAATAGGTTGTTAAATTTATTTATTTATTTATTTAGATATAAGGGCTCACTATGTAGGCCAGACTGGCCTTGAACTTGTGATCCAATTGCTTCAACCTCCTGAGCACTGGGATGACAGCATGTGCCACTGTACCCAGCACTGTTGTTAAATTTTTTGAAAAGTGAAATATAGTGCTGGAGGCATGGCTCAAGGAGTATAGCACTTGCTTGCAAGCACAAAGCCCTGAGTTCAAACCCCCAGTACTGCAAAACCCCCAGGACTGTGCTAGATGAAAAGAGACTTTAGAGACGTCATAGTCGGACGTAAGTCATGGATCTGGATAGAGTATCAGCTTGGACAAGCTGGCTATAAGGGGCACAGTGGGACAATTAAAGAAATCTGAATGTTTAAGATGAAAATTTGCTGAAACAGCAGAGCACTGGTACCTCATGCCCATAATCCTAGCTACTGAGGAGGCAGAGATCAGGAGGATCATGGTTTGAGGCCAGCCTGGGCAAATAGTTTGCGAGACCCTATCTTGAGTGGCTGAAGTGGTAGAGTGCCTGCTTAGCAAGCACGAGACCTTGAGTTCAAACCCCAGTGCTGCCAAAAAAAAAAAAAAAAAAGAAAAATTGCTGAAACAGACAGGTGAAGACTACTGACTGACAGTGTGTATGATATGATCTCATTCTGGTTAAAAATTTATTCATATATGCAGAAAAATATTTAGAAAGCTGTATCCTACTACAGGTGTTAAAAGTGATAATCTCTATCTTATGGGAAGTTGAAGATTTCTTGCTTTCTTTTTTTCTCTTTTTGTTTTTTTGAGACAGGGTCTTGTTATATAGCCCAAGATGATCTGGAACTCACGCTCCTCCTGCTTCTGCCTCCCAAGTGCTGGGATTACAGGTGCACACCAGCATACCTGATTTCTACATTATCACACTCCCTTATAGTTTCATGTTTTATTTTTATGTTTAGATTTTTAATCTATATGGAGTTTTATATCTATATATCTGTATAGTTTTTTGCAAAGTAAGAATCCAACTTTACTCTTTTCCAAAGTGAGAGTCAATTGTCTCTATACCATTTACTGAATATTCTCTCCACTTCCCAATCAATCTTTGCTATTCTTGCTTGGACTTTTCATGGATATTATTACAGACATATTCTCTTCATACAAGGCCCTATTCAAAGTGTATTCAATATCAAGCCAGTATACAAAAGTAACATAATAGGTTTTCTGTCCAAACCATAACAAAGCCATCTTCCCTGTTACCTTATAAAGGTCTAGACCAATGCCGGCAGCCATTTTTCCTCCGTAGGATTCTGAGAAGATGTAGAATGGGACTGTCTAGCAAGAAAAGGAATTTATAAATAATTAAATACCTGATTGCTTTTTAATTTACAAAATGAATTTCTAATTTCTACTGCAGACAAGTCTGCTTTTGTTTTTCCCCATATCTGATTATTATATCTGATTAGAATGCTTACTCCAGGGTCATTCTTTCAAGCCAAAAACCATCTTTAGAGATGAGAGAAACAAATGCCCAATCTTGGGTTTCTCTGATATCAGCAGGGCCTTGAACTCTTGGGAAAGTTCCTGTTTATTCTGCTGGATGTACTGTTGCTACTGCTGCTGCTTTCCTTAGCTGTTCCCATGTCTGTCTTTGCTTACCTGGAATTCTTTGTGGCAATCGAAGAATGTCTTCAGGAGAACCATCATGTCTGAAGCCACCGTAGCCAAGTCCTTTGCATACTCGCCACTCTGGTTCACGTAACTGAAGCCGGTGCCCACAGGGTTATCCACAAATAAGAGGCTGGCAGACTGGAGCTGCACGCCACAGAGAACCAAACACTGTAACCAGCTGGTCGGTCGCTAATTACCTATCATTTTATAGGAACTCAGCAGAAACCCCTCCATCACCATGTTAGCATGCTCATATAATCATGTTGTTAAAAGGGTTTTAAAATGGAAAGGAATATAGACTGCAGCCATAAAAGGCAAAGAAAAGGCAAGGCAAGAAGGAAAGAGGAAGACATACACCGTGACCAAAGACTCTATGCTATCACTGTGCACACATACAGGTGTACTAAATGTAATAAAGCAAGCCAGTGAAGGTAGCACCAGGCTGAGCCAGGCTGAGCAGTAACTCTAAGCAGTAAGGGGCCACGTGAAGTCTGGACATCACACACGAGTTTTCGTCCAGATGTACCTAAATTCCACAGTGGCCTGGCTTCCTTGTGCATTGCAATTCTACACGCTTTATCCTACCACCTTTACCAAAGAGGTGAAAATGATAAAATTACGTATCTGGAAAGATCTTTGGTGATGACACAGCTCAGTTAAAATTCTTTATTTTTTTTTTCTTTTATAATTTTTTTAAACAAAAAAAATTTTTCCTTTAAAATTATTATAAAATTCTTTACTGATGAGGAAATCAAAGCCCAGAGAAGGCCCATACCTGGGAACTCCCTGTTCCAGGCTCTCTGCCCCACTTTACTGTCCTTAGTTCTGGGAGGCTGGGGACAAGCCCCTGGGGCACTCTGCTACTGCTGCCACAAGTCACACATACTGAAGGGTTTCAGGCCAAGAAAACAGGAAGATGCTCCAAGAAAGACTGGGTAAGTTAGCTCCTGATGAGAGGAAGGCTGGAGGAGCCCCGAGGAATGAGGAGAATGTTCTCAATAGCAAGTACTACTGGGAGGGGAGCAGAGGCACAAAACAAAGGTCACAGTTGGGTAATAGTTGCAATCCATGGCTCAGTTTTGCCTGTCAGTGCTTGGTGGCCTAGGAGCGGGAGCTGAGTGGGTCATCACTGGTGGGCTTGGCAGGGCTGTAAAGTGAGAAGGATGAGGTTGCTGGGGAGTGAGAGGGTTCACAGAGGGGTTAGGGAAGGAACTGATGTGTGGGGAGCAGGGGGAGGTAGAGACAGAGGACCAGGGAGACACAAAAGGGACAAGGGATTTGAAGACTGGATGAAGTTAAGACACAAGGTGGGAGGGAGAGAAAGGATCTGCCAGTTGTGGGCAGAGAGTTGGACCTGGAGTATGAGGTTGCTGATGGTCAGCATACGGATAGAGACAGGGGAGCTTTCTGAAAGTAGGCAGAGAAAGATCACTGAGTTGGAGAAGACAGAAACGGAGAAGCTGGGCTGGAGAGAAAGCTATGGGAGAGGAAGTGCCCAAGTCCTCAGGAAAGGCCCAGACTGAACTGCTAACTTTGTGACCCCACCACATGCAGGGCAGCTGCAGGTGGTGGGGCTGTCGTCACTGTACCCAGGTGGTTCTTCGTGGTTTGAGATTACTGTCGAGGGGCCCAATCTCCTCAAAATTTCCAAATCCAGTGCTGGAACCACCTGGTCCACCCTGTGGAAAAGAGAGAACCAAACATAAACCTAGAGAAAATTTAGACGAACCCTAGTCATTACAAAGGATGACCACATCCACTACAAACAATTTGTAATTTAGTGATAGCCTGTCACCTTGCACAAAGGACACAAAGGCACCAGGGGCCTCTACACCCAACAAGCTCCTATGGCAACTGTACAAGTCTTTCTCTTTGAAAGGCCAGAGGTGGGCTATGAAGCCCACAAAGGAACTTTCTCACTTCCTGATTCTCTGAGCTTTAGCCTTGGCCTGCCATAGACTTATTGACTGTCACATTGGAAGACACCTTCAAACACATCTCATCCAATTCCTTTCATTTTAGAAAAGAGCAGTAAGGTCCAGAGTGGGAGGTGGCTTGTCCTGGACCATTCAGCAATTAGGGGCTCTGACGGGACTAGACCTTTGACTCTTACCCTGACACCCAAAATGGGAGACTCTTTCCTTTAGGTACCAGTAGATTGATAAGGTATCCAGACTGAGGAGTTAGGCCAATTCTCTGCATATAACTCATCAAATACAGGAGTCCAAGCAGGGCACCCAGGGGCAGGGGAGAGGCAGGAGTCTGAATTGGGGCTCAATGCTAGCACCCAACTGTGACGGATGGAAGTTCTATGGGCTCTGAAGGGCCCAGAGAGCAGAAGGGAGGACAGAAAGCAAGGGGCAAAATGGAAGGAAGTTGGGTGGACTTCCTGATGGCAATGGGAGGAGAAAGGATGGAAAAGGAGGGAACTCTTTTGAACAAATATGGCTCTGGGGGAGGTGGGAGACTGAGGAGAGTGTTATCAGCTGAGGAAGGGACAGGCCTAGGACCTAGAATAAAAGGACATGGTCTCACTGTGCACAGTAGGATGGGTAGAAAAGAAAGGAGAGAAGATGAACAGGAAGAACAGCTCCACAACACAGAAGCCAGAGCAATTGGCCTAAAGAAATCTAAAGAAAGGAAAGAGCTCAGGGAGAGACAGGGCTAAGGGATGGCTAGACAAGGCACTTAAATATTTGAGCCAACACCAACCTTACCATGATAAAATCAGAAGGCTCCAACTCCCCTTAATTACAGGCACTTGGTTTCTTATGATTTCCTAACACAATAGTTAAAAAGTTCACAAACCAGTTGGAGATGTTCATTATAGTGCCATTAATAGCAGCAGCAACAAGAGGAAGGGTGCAGCTCAAATGTCCCACAATGGGGAAACAGTTCAGTAAATCAGGTCTCCAGGAGGGATCGTGTTGCTGTTCAGAATCCCAAATGATGACAAACTATGTGGCGACATTGAAAAATTGCTTACAAAGCAATATGCAATAAATTGAAACCTAATATGTACCCTCAAATGAAAGCTCGGTCCTTTTTTTTTCCCCCTTATGGGCTTATTAGGTTGGAGCAGGATTAAAACAAAAGGAGCTTTGGGGGTAAAGGGGAAGTTGGGATCCTAGGAGGCTTGGTCTTTGGGGGAGAAATCCCAGTCCCCTGTTCTGATTTTGAGAAGCCAAGGAGAAGGAACTACAGGAAGCAGTTGTTCTATTTGAACACAAAAAAATGATTGCAATGTCCTTTGTCCAGGTCTTAGCGTGGGTACTACTGCAGCCCAGAGCAACTTAGTGACTCTCGAGATATGGTAAATGTATCACTGGATGACCTGAAATGCTTAAATGACTTGAAAGTATCCTTAAAATCACTTGCTACATCACTTACGACATGACCTCAGTTCTCAAATACCCCTACACAGACACACACACATACTAAGAGAAGTCAGAGCATGAGTCCTTGGTAGGCTGCAAAAACAGATCTCTTTTTAATCTGTATTAGTTGCTTCTTCCTTAATCATACTTTTTCTTCTCCCTTGGGCCTCTAGGGAGAAATGGAGAAGAGCAGCTTCCTGTCTTTGGTTGCTAGGCTTCATACAACATCTTAGTTTGGCAGTTTAACCAACCCTCACTAACTGGATGGCTTCCAGGGGCCAGGCACAGGCTATGAGCAAAGCAAATCAGCCCAGCTTCTTCCCTCTCTGAGGGCAGGGGGCAGGAGGACATCATCATTCAGTTTTGGGGATAGTGAGGTCAGGCCCCAAGTTGTTGGATCTCCTAACTTTTGGAAGGAGGAAGGAAATGTCGTGACTTTAAAATGTCGGTAACTAATTCGGTTAAAACAACTCTGCAGTGAATCCAAAGTATATCTTGCAACATCTGAAATTCAGTGTTTTTCAAATTGTTTTCTGGAAAGCCTAGAGGGTCCCATGATTAGCCAGGAACAAAGAGAAGGCCACATACCCAGGACTGAGCAGCCTGCCCCACCACAGCCTCAGTATTTCTGCTTTTATCTGCACTGCCTCCCATATGTGAACTTTCACCTGGGGTTGGGGGTGTGTGTGTGTGTGTGTGTGTGTGTGTGTGAAAGAAGTTCTACTGATCAACAAAACCACCCCAATCTGCCCCTGACTAGAAAACCAAGGCCCAGAGAAGGTAAGTGTTTTGCCATGGTTCACAGTGGCAAGCCGACACTGAAAACCCAGGTCTTGTGATGAGCAGGCCTGGGCATGTCCATGCCCTGGCTCTCCCTGCACTTCCATTTTCTGCTGCCCAACCTGGACTGGCAATGTGGGTTCTTCTTCTGAGCATTTCCTACCTGCACACTTGGGCCTCACCTCACCTCTAGCTCTCCGAGGAGGCACCTGTGAAGAACTAAGGAGAGAAAAACCCTTCCTGAAAATGGCTCATCTTCCTCTAGCTCAGCAGAATCTGCAGTAACCCCCCTGGGAGGCAAAGCCTGGGCGTTGGGAGGCACTTTGGGAGGAAGCCCCATTTGCATCCCATGGAGGTGAATTATCAAAGTGTCTTATTTGCTGGTGCGCCACCAGAAGCCCAGCTGGGCTGTGCCCACAACTTCCAGAGTCTGAAGCAAGACCCTGTTCCTCAACCCCTCCCTAGAAATTAGTTTTCCAGGTGGGTGAGGCCACCACTGGTCAGATATGTCAAGAATGCAGGAAGGATCTTCCACCTGAGCCTAAACATATTTCCTGGCCTTCAATCCTACAATCAAACTCAAGGTTAAAATGCAAACACATGTAGGGAGAAGGATAGGGCCTGACATTCACGGCAAGATAGGAAACGCTGGTAGCAGTTCTTTCAAAAGATGAAGTTTAAAAGAAAAGAGAAAAAAAAAGATGAGGTTTTTGGCTGGGAGCCAGTGACTCATACCTGTAAATCCTAGCTACTCAGGAGGCAGAGATCAGGAGGATCACGGTTCCAAGATAGCCCGAGGAAATAGTTCTTGAGATCATATCTTGGAAAAAAAAAAACTCATCACAAAAAAAAAAAAAAAAAAAAGGGCCGGCCTAGCAAGCTAGAGGCCCTGGGTTCAATCCCCAGTATGGCAAAACAAAACAAAAACAAGTAAAGCTGGGTGCTAGTGGCTTATGCCTATAATCAGAGGCAGAGATCAGGAGGATCGTGGTTGGAAGCCACCTGGGCAAAACAGTTTGTGAGACCCTATCTCAAAAGAATGCACCACAAAAAAATAAATAAATAATAGGGCTGGTGGAGTGGCTCAAGGTGTAGGTCCTGATTTCAAACTCTAGTACCACAAGAAAAAAGAAAAAACAAGTGAAAAAAAAAATACCCTCCCCATCAGTACAGAGTAAAATGCAGCATCAGCAGCTTTGAGTAAAAATTCCTACAACTATCTGCACTCAATATAAAAAGACTCTGGCAAAAGACAGTAAATAGGGCCCCTCCACACTAATTTAGCCCCCTCAGCTATGCCCTTGCCTCAGAGAGTCTCAAAAGGATATGGAAACTCCAGTCCTTCACTGAGGAGCTGAGTCCTGAAGAACAAGCAAAGAGATAAGAGGAGACGGTCTCCATCTGACACCAGGCAAGGAAGCTACTTTACCTGAAGCCACATGACCAGAGGCAGTTCTGAGAAGTTCTTGCAAGGGTTGGTGGCATAATAGAGCCACCAGAACATGTGGGCATCCTTACGGACAGTCACATAATCCCAGACTTCCTTGCCTTCTTCTGTGGGCCAGTTGATGACAGCTCCTGAAAGAGAAGCTCAGTGTCATTTTCCTGAAGAATGTGAAATGTCAGGTAAATTCCAAGCCTGGTGGAGTTACCATGCTAGGTTAGAGATGATGTTTATATGTCAGGCTATTTACTTACCCCAATACATTGTGGGGATAAGAGAACAAACTTCAGCTATGAAAAAAGAAACTACAGTTCAAGACCAGCCCGGGCAACATAGTGAAACCCCTTCTAAAACAGTAACAACAAAGCTGGGACCTCAGTTGGTAGGAGTGCTTGCCTCGCATATGTACCATTTGAGCCATACCCAGCCCTTTGCCTCGCATATGTAATGCCCTGAATTCAATTCCCAGCATGACAAATCCAGACACTCCCCCTCACAAAAAAAAAAAAAAGTTCCCTGGTGACCTGACATTTTTGCTTTCTACTTCCTCATTTTTCAAATTTCAAGGTTCCTCAGCAAATAAAAGCAAAAACTGGTCCCAGTAAGGAAGAGATGGGAGTAGATAACGAGACTAAAATATTGCCTTGTAAATTAAAAGAATGAAGATTAAGAAAAGGCAGAAGGGCTAGAATATTACAGAAGTGGCTAAAGATTCAATAATTTATGATTATAGTCTCCTTGCAAATGACTGATAAGGCGTGAGTCCCTGGAAAAGGACGGATAAGGCTCAGATCTCTCCTAATGTAACTCCTGGCACGTCTCCTTTCTTGAATGGAAAAATAAGAGCTGCTATGCAACTTGCAGAGTATCAAGAAGCAAGTTTGTAGCCAGTTCCAAATTCTCAGTTCTTGATTCAGACCAGGAGACTTTCTTTTTTTCTTCTTAGTAAAGGATGAGAATCAATTTGCAAGCCATCCCATTAAACACAAATACGTTTTTGCCTAAAAGCACGCAGGCAGGGGCAGATATTTTGTCCGTTCTGACCAAGCAGGGGGAGAAGAAATGTTCCACTCATAGTAGGACTTTCAGGGGTCTCTTTGACCTCCTACCTCAGCTCAGAATAAAAACGCCATGTAACTTCATTTAGCAGCCAACCACAGAAGAAAAGGGAGGTGGCTTTCGGATTGTGGAAACCTCCTTGATCAGCAGAAAACATACGTTTCTGCCCAGCTGCTAGTCTACCGAAGAAGGAAAAGACAGAAAAGGGTAGAAAAAGCACTTTGATTAAAAAAAAAAAAAAAAAAGTGAGGTTCCAAATCAATACAAATTACGCACGGTAAGAACCGGGAAAAGAAATTGTTTAAAAAAACACAACACCCCCACCCCCACCCCCAACAGACTTTCATCTGTGGAGAGAGAAGGAGGCACCGGTCGCTGGTGCCCCTTTTGCTCCGACCTACCTGCGCTGAGGCCCAGGAGCAGCGGCAGCAGCAGCAGCCATCGCGGCACGGGACAGCCCCGCGGCGCGAGCTCCATGATGAATACCCCTCGGCAGCATCAGCAACAGGCTGGACCCGGGACCTCACCACGTGACAGGCTGTCCACCGGAGGCGGGGACTGGGCGGGCCGGGGGCGGGGCCAGGGGCGGGGCAGGCGTGCCTGGAGGCTCGCTTTGTCTAGAGCGCCCTCTGCCTGCCAACCCTGGAGCTCCTCAAGGGCTCCCGGGCAGTTCTGCCTATCTGCTTATGTAATTCTCTGCCATTGAGCGAAGGAGCTGCGGGGAGCAGACATTCAATGCATTTATTTGACTCTGACTTTGTGCAACTGGATTGAGAGACTACAGAGGAATAACTACTGTCCTTCCCACCCCACCCGTCCCTCCCTACCCTCTCCAACAAAACGCTTTTAAAAACCTGTATCTGCCCTGAATCTGATTGTGCCTGACCCAGCTGGTCGTCGGAAACTGTGAGCTTCCATTTTCGGAGATGTTTTTAAGATCATCTTTCTGTAAAAATTACACATATTATGAGAATTTTGGAAATATGAAAAAATGTACATAATTATAGCATTTGGAATACTTTTTCATACTTCATCTTTTTAAAAACAGTAATCAAATTTTTGGGATTTTTCTTCTCAGTAATTTGTGATCAACATTCTTCTTTATTGTCACATTATCGTCAAAACAGACATTTAAAAGAGGATACTGGGATGTGTGGAAGGGAAATAAAGAAAAAGTGGATGGTAGTGTGTGTGTATGTGGTCATTTTTAAGGGCTACTGAAACTCACCTCACAGAGCTAGAAAACAAGATACAGCAAAAGCTGTATGAGAGGCCACTTCTAAAGACTTTATCTCAAAAGTGTTTATAGTGAAGCCCACACAATGAAACAAAGTGCTTATGGCCCTGACTTCCTTCCCTGCTTTCCTCTACCTGCCTGGCAGAGAAAGGGCAGAGCCCTGAGAAGCTGGCCATTGAGGGCCAGTGAGGGGTTCCGCCTGCAAGCTGTTCTATGGGGTAGGAGGAGAGAAATCATGGCAGGTTCTCTCCATCTTGGGGATGGGGTGGTCCTGGATGGATGAAATCCCATAAAGCTGGTCTCAGAGGATGGCCTTTGCACAAACACTGGGAAAATACATAACAGTAGAGATAATGAAACTGGAGTTTTTGACCCCAGATCCAAGCTCCTGGGCTTCCACATGTCAGGCCTAGTCACTTGCCCTCCCTATGATCTAAATAAAAAGACAGGGAATGGCACAGAAAGGAGATTTATTTACACAGCCCTGGACACACCATGGGAAGAGGCAAAGTAAGCACATAGCCCATTTTCAGCCATCTTTGGGGTATAGGGTGCAGCCCATCGTTATAGGTAATTGTCCTCATTTGAAGGGTGGTCTGTCCTGCAAGGCTCTGCTGTTCCTTTGGGGTAGTTTCAGTCCCTTGTCATAAGGATGTCATCAGTCCTATTGTATAAAAGACAACAAACATTATTTTATAGCTTTAAATTCTTTTTTTTTTTTTTGTGGCACTGGGGTTTGAACTCAGGGCTTACACCTTGAGCCACTCCACCAGCCCTTTTTTGTGATGGGTTTTTTCAATATAGGGTTTCACAAACTATTTGCCTGGGTTGGCTTCAAACCACAATCCTCCTGATCTCTGCCTCCTGAGTAGCTAGGATTACAGGCATGAGCCATTGGTGCTGACCCTTTATTTTGTTTAGGTCATGGAGTAGGCTTATTCCGTAATGATAATGAAAGCGGGAAAAAAAAGGAAAATGGTGCAAAAACCAAGAAGAAACTATGCTTCCTGGAGAGATTGACTGGGAAGGCACATGAGGGGATTTCCTAAGATGATGGTAATGTTGTATAGCTTTTTTTGGGGAGGAGGGACTTGGGTGTGAACTCAGGGCTTCACACCTTCAAACTGCAAGCTCCACCTCTCAAGTCACAGCTCCAGTCCATTTTGCTCTGGTTATTTTGGAGATAGAGGTCTCTGAACTATTTCCCTGGGCTGGTCTTGAATTTTGATCTTCCCAATCTCAACCTCCCCAGTAGCTTGGATTATAGGCATGAGCCAATGGTGCCCAGCTCAATGTTGCATATCTTGATATGAGTTTGGGTCACACAATTGTATGAATTTGTCAAAACTCAGCAAATATGCACTTAAGATTTGTGCATTTCATAATATGCTAATTTTATCTCAGAAGAAAAAAATTTACACAAAAATTTACCCCTAAAGGAAAAAGAAAAGAACAAAGAAAAAAAAAATTAGCCCTAGCTGGGAACTGGGGAACTCATGCCTATAATCTTAGCTACTTGGAAGGCTGAGATCGGAAGGATGTTTGTTTGAGACTAGACCAGGCAAATAGTTCATGAGACCCCATCTCCAAAATAACCAGAGCAAAATGGACTGGAGGCATGGCTCAAGCAGTAGAGCACCTGCTTTGCAAGTGGGAAGCCCTAAGTCCAAATTCCAGTCCCACCAAAAAACCCCAAACAAACAAATAAAAACCAAAGCAGCCAGGCACTGTAACCCTAGTTACTCCAGGAGGCAGAGATCAGGAGGACATCGATTCATTATCCCTAATGATATGTTAGGTGTTTGGGGGAAAACTACCAAAGTAGGCAATTTTCTTTGAGATGGAAATTTGTTAACTTTTTAAAGTTATTTTATCATTTTTACATTTACTCACATGTGTATACATTGTTTGCGCGCACACACACACACACACACACACTAACTTTTTGCCCTGGCTGGCCTGGAATCACTGTGCTCTTCACAATCTCCCCCCTTCCTAGAAGCTGATAGGCATGAAACAGTGTGCCTAGCCACAATTGTTTTTAAATACTCATTAGTGTACTTATTTACTGTAATTTCATTTTCCTCATTGAACCGTGAGCTCTGCGACTTGAGGACCAGGCTGTTGTTGATGGTGGACTCTGACTGCAAGGTTAGATTTGACAGCATCCCAGATGAGCCAGGCAGGTTTATTAGAAAATGCTCTTCCATGATATCAGTAAGTCCAGGTGTTATTTTGCACTTTTTCTAAGTTTGGGAAACACCATTCTTTTACGTTGTGCAGGATCTGAGAGGTTCCAGAAATGGGAAAGTTGTTGGAGCACAGATTACAAGGGAACAGGGGTATAAGTCTGGACCAGAATGCAGGGTCCTGAGCACACCAGCTTCATGCTGCCAAGTTAGGATTTACCAAGGGTGCTGTGTATCCAGGCAGAGGGCTAGGCAGCCAGCCACACACTAGCTTGAACTTGAGATAAAGGCCAGTTAATTCTGTGATACTGGTACTGTTAAGAGCTAGCTTGATCTTGGCCAGTTAGGGCTGGGGATCACAAAGGAGCAGTTAAAAGTCAGCAAGAAACAGATATCAGAGAACAGAAATAGCTCAGAGAGCCCTGAGAATGAGACTTTGGGCTCAGGATAAGAAAGGAATAAAAGTCCACCCAAGGACCCACCTATCAGAAAGCTGTCTCCAGGGACATGCAAAGTCTACCCCAAAAGTGCACCAAAAACTATGTAAAAATTGTTAGACAACACAGTTGCCACAGCTCAGTCTTTCTGAGTCCCACTAGCGTGGTGCTCTGTCTTTCTTTACTTCAATTAATTTTTTCTCACTTGCCACTCACCTGTTCAGGCTTGTCACTCTTCCACTGACCCTGGACAAGAACCCAATGCACTCAAAACTGGTTTCAGTGCTTTCCTTTTCTTCACGAACTATCAGAACCCAAATAGACAGCTATGTGAAATCACACCCCAAAGCCCCAGGACCCAGCAGAGGCAAGTTTTTGTGCTTGATAAAGGTGAATGAGGACAGGGAAACGGGGGAGGTGAACTGTACTCCAGATCACTCCTGGGAGGACAGGGAATTCAGAGAGGCCAGGCGACTCCTCTGAGGTTTCCAGAAGTCTTGATTACCCAGTCCTTCAGAATTACATACACTTTTTAGTTGTTGCTTTAAGTCGCAGTGTGAGTTGTTCATCCAAGGATATGTCATGAATAACCTAAAAAAGATTTGTGATGATGGTCTATTCTATCTAAAAGTATTGAGCTCCATTTTCAACTTCA
Organism: Castor canadensis; assembly: GCF_047511655.1. NCBI lineage: Eukaryota > Metazoa > Chordata > Mammalia > Rodentia > Castoridae > Castor > Castor canadensis. The sequence goes on along the minus strand of NC_133396.1, from coordinate 32,528,875 downwards.
GTTTCCAAATTTAAATTCCTGTAGGTGTAATAACAGGAATAATAATTCACCTCTATGTAGTGCATCCAAATGCAGTTTAATTGCCAAATTTCCAAACTCAAAATAAGAGTGAACCAGGAGCCAGGATCTAACAAATGAGTTCACTTGAGTCCATTTGCACACATTAGCTGGAACGAGACCCTTGTACCAACAACTTCCACCACAGGCCAGAAGTAATGAGGAATTCTCCTCATTACACCCTTGAGTAATTCTACTCATGAACTCCCTTGAGAGGAGTGTACATTGCATAGATATACACTAATTTATTCAATTCAAGCCCTATTGAAGGGCATTTACTTTGTTTCTAGTAACCTATGATTATAAACAATGTGGCCATAATTATTGTACTGGGGTATCTGCACATGGCTTCATAGGTATGTCTCTGTAGGATGAATACCTACAAGCTGAATTGCCAGGTCAGACAGCACATGCATTTACAATTTAGACAAATGTTTCCAGGTACCCTTCACAGGTATCTAAGGAATCAACAATAAATTTGGGTCATTTCTATAAGTGTTTGCAATCATGAATATTGTAAAACATAGAAAAGCATGAAGAATTGGGTGCCTGCCACCCAACTTTATTAAAGTATGTCAACACTTGAGTTCTCATTCATCCCCCCCCCACCACTGTGGGACTGGGGTTTGAACTCAGGGCTTTGCACTTGCAAAGCAGGTGTTCTACTAGTTGAGTCACATTTCTAGTCCATTTTCTCTGGTTATTTTGGAGATGGGGTCTTACAAACTATTTGCCCAGACTATCCTGTAACAGCAATCCTCCCAATCTCAGTCTGCCAAGTAGCTAGGGTTACAGGTCTCTTTTTGAAAAGCATAGCTTAGATTCCATCTTTTCTCTTCACTGGAGGTCCCGTAGAATGAGGTATCATAGTATTTTACCATGGAGGGAAAGAACAGCCAGGCAAACACTTAGAAGCCATCCACTGCTTAGGCAACAATGCTCAGGCAAATTTCCATGTCATGGACTGACAGTCTTCAGGCTGGGGAAGTATATTCTCAGCAGAGCTCCAACACTTTTTTTTTTTGATGCCCTGGGGCAAAGTCCAGGCCCCAAGTGGGCTAGATAAGCACTGTACACTGAACTACACCCCGAGCCATTCAAACACTTCTTGAGGGAGAATAGGACTCAAGTTCCACCTCCTCCTCTTTCTGTTGGTCTCCTTCCTGAAGTTGACTGCCCTCCTCAGAAGTGCCTCTGCAGTTTGCTGTTCTCCCAAGAGATGCATCTGCTTGTCGCCATCCCCACTGCCCCACTGGCACCTACCTCTCTTATTCTTTATCGTTACTAGTTATTTAAACTAACTTCAGGGGAATATGTAGTGCAAAGAGCAATCACTGAAACATAAAATCTAGTAATGTCTTGGTTTTATTTTTCCTTCCTTCCTTTTTTGCTTCCTCCCTCCCTTCCTTCCCCTCTCCCTCCCTTCCTTTCTTCTGACAGGATCTAGCTATGTACCCTTGGCTGGTCTGAACTTGCAATCTTGCTGCCTCACCCTCCTGGGTGCTGGGATAACAGGTGTGTGCCACTATGCCCAACTTCTAGTAAAGTCTTGAACTTGAGATAACACCTTCATTTTGCTGGAATTAAGTCTTCTTCTCTTAGATGTTAACATGCTCTTCCAATTTCTGTCAAATGCATGTTTATAAATATATTTAGTGGTTAATAAATCTATACATAATAGTTCACAAATTGTCCATCTCTCTGTCCACCTGTCATGAATATATAGGTCTTTGATCACAGCCAATGGATAATCTTAAATCCACAATTCCTATTTTTCATAGAATTGTCACTTTTTGCCTCAGTTTCATCTAATTTTAGTGCTGTAAACCAGGTATCTCTAATGTTAGAATAAACTGGGTGTGATGGTGTAGTCTGTAATCCCAGCCTTAAGGAGACTGAGGCAGGAGGATTGTGTGTTCAAGTCCAGCCTGGGACATAGCAAGACTGTGTCTCTAAACAAACAAACAAATGGAAGGATAAGTAATATAATAATTACTTAAGTCTCAGGAGAGCCTTGCCAGATATTAAGAAAGTGAATGATGCAGGGCCTGCATACATATTTCTTTTGAAGGTTAGGTGATTCCTAATTCTTTGTTTAAACATTATGGAACAAGAACCTGAGTTGTTGGCTGCTGGCATGCTGAAAATAATTTTTAAGGAAAGATTTCCAAGCCAGGGGTGGTGGTATAGGTCTGTAATCCCAGCTACTTGAGAGGCAGAGGTAGGAAGATCAAGGTTTGAGGTCAGCCTTGGCAAAATTAGTGAAATCCTCCCCATCTATAAAAGAAATGAAAACAAACAAATAAAAAAGGACTGGGGGCATGGCTCAAATGCTAGACTGCTTTCCTAGCAAGGGAAGGCCCTGAGCTTAATCCCCCAGTACTGGGTAGAGTGGAATACCAGCTAGGAGTGGTAGTGGACATCTATAATTTCAGCTACTAAGGAGGCTGAGGAAGGTGGATTGTAAACTCAAGGCCAGCACGGGTAATTTACTGAGGCCTAGCTCAAAATAAAATTTTTAAAAAGGGATATGTATATACCTCAGTGACAGAGCCCTGTGTTTGATCCCCAACTCTAAGAGAGAGAAAAAAAAAAAGAAGAGGAAAATTAAGTCTCAGATGACTTTTTTTAAGCATGTAACTTGGAAGAAATATGAGACTAACTGACATTATCAAAAACATAAGCCCTTCCTTTTTTTTTTTTTTAAATTTTTGCAGTAATGGAGATAGAACTCAGGGCAAGTCTTTCCATTCTTATCTTATTTATATGAACAAGATGTGTAAAGACAAAAAATAGGTCCAGAAGTGATTTGCGGCCTTGTCTCATTCAGTGATGCCCATCTATGAATACTTGGATTAAAAAACAAAACAAGGCCCAACGTTCTATCTCCACATCCATTTTGCTCTCTGGTTAGCAACTGCACCAATTGCGTGTAAATATATGCTATTTTATGTTATTTTTATTGGTTGTGTAGTACGAATAACAGCAGTGATAATTTAAGGCTGGGAGTAGCATGAGCGAGGCCCTGGGTTCCATCCCCAGCGCCACACAGAGAAAGAAATGGTAATTTAATCCCAAAGACCTAGTGCACTAGAATCATAGGAAAGGAAAACTTTTTCTTCTTTCTCTTTTTTTTTGGTGGTACTGGGGTTTGAACTCTGGGCCTCACGCTTGCCAGGTGGGCGCTCTTAATTGCTTGAGCCACTCCACCAGTTGGAAAACTTTTTTCAATGTACTTACTGACAGCCGGGTATCTACCATTTACTAGTCTGTGACCTTAGAAAGTTATTTAATTTGAACCTTGGGTTTTTTAATCCTTCAAATGAGAATAATAGTTCATAAATCACACCTATGTCATGAAAATTAAATGAGTTAATTATATTAAGAAATGGGAATTCTAACTCAAGAAATAAAAAGAATGGCATAAAATTTACTTACCTAGAGGCAAATACAAGGATTTACTGTATTGTAAACTATGGATGGTGGTGGCAATATAATGGAATTTAGAAGAGTGACTTTTTTTTTCATACAGTTTTGCTACATAGCCTAGGCTGACCTCGAACTCGCGATTCTCCTGCCTCAGCCTCCGGAGTGCTGGGATTACAGCTATGCACCATCATGCCCAGGTAGAAGAGTGATTAATGGTTTGATTTATTGACAATAGAGCAGAAATGACATCTTTATCAACCCCTTGATGAACTGTCAACTATGTTCAGATTTACTGTTTTTAAAACTTCTTTTACATATACGAGCAAATATCTTAGAAGATGTTTCTGACAGCGACTGCCCTAGAGTGCTGGGTAGGAAAGGGGCAAAGGCATGACTCTGTCCGAAACAGACCGAATGGAATCTCCGTGGACCAAGCCTACAGTGTCCGCTTCCCACCCCTAGGTGGCGCCCATGTCAGCCCCGGGGGGCGGGCCGTCCGAGCACGCCTCTTGGTAGTCGTGTGGTCGCTCTGGGCTTCCGTTGAGCACGAGCAAGATGGCAGCCTCCGAGACGGTTAGGCTACGGCTTCAATTCGATTATCCGCCGCCAGCCACCCCGCACTGCACCGTCTTCTGGCTTCTGGTCGACCTTAACAGATGCCGAGTCGTCACGGATCTCATCAGTCTCATCCGCCAGCGCTTCGGGTTCAGTTCTGGGGCCCTCCTAGGTCTCTACCTGGAGGGGGGGCTCCTGCCCCCCACCGAGAGCGCGCGCCTGGTGCGCGACAACGACAACATCAGGTGCGCGCAACAGGGGGGTGGGGGGGCGGGGGGGGTGGGCAGAGGCGCGCATGCGCACGCCGGGCGTGGGGGGGCGGGGGTCGCCGCCTGGAAACCCGGATGGGGTAAAACTGGGACAATGCTGAGCTCGTGGGAACCCCGCAGGGCCTGACTGCGTGAGTCGATTGCATCCTCCCCCGCGTCCTTTCCGATTATGCTTCTGACTCCACGTGGAGCAGACTCAGAGTTGAGCAGGGTCGGCGCTTCTTTCAGCCTCCATCAACGTGTTCTGTGCGCGACTTGCAAGTGTGCCAGGAACCGACCGGCCTTGCCCGGGCTGCTGTCAGGGTCGGGTTGTGTTTTCTCCATAATTTGCGGCTTGGGTTCCCCATCCCCCCTTAACTCCCCCCCCACCCCCTCGCTAGTGCCTCTGTCTGTCTCGGTCCACTGAACCTTCTGATGGGTGATATTCTCCGTCTCACCCGGCGTTTGGGGTTCACCTAAGCAGACGTTTGGGTCGTCTTCGGTCGTGAACCGGGACACGAAATCATTTTTAATATGTTTTTGGAAATGTTTAAACAGTGATACTGAAATCAGTGTCCAGGAGCAGTTGTAGTGTGAATTGCCTATACATAGTTGAGTAGCCTCAGTAAGGTGGCGAGGTGTGGGGGGTGGGGGGTGGGGGGTGGGGCCCACCCACCCAACCCAGTTCAAATTCATGTCTTGGACTTATTTATTATCCCCACTGCTACTCCACTAAGCCTCAGCTGCAGTAAATTCATTCCAGAATTGTGAACCAGTTACTTGCTCTTGCATGCTCCTTGTTGTTGAATATTGGTTTCCTCAGAACATGTCAGATTCACACGATTTCTTCCGAACATGAGGGAATTTAACTTGGAACTATGGCTTTGTCTTTCTTACATCAGAAATACTATGATTTGTATGTAATGTTTAGCTGTTTCAAATAACAATTTGAAGTAGTCCAAATTTCAAAGAGTTCTTTTCCCTGTTTATTGACTGAACTAGGTCTTCACTTACGGACTATTTAAATATTATAATTGTAAGGACTCAAGTTTACTTTCTCAACTGTCCCCGGCCTAACCAATTAATAACTTGCCACTAGCTAACTACAGTTATACTTCAATTAATGTAGCATCTGGAAATTACACTCTTTGCAATGAAGTGTTAACTATGTCAAAACGACCATGAAAGCTGTGACAAGTAATAATGACAACCTGTTGCCAGGCAAAGTCCTCCTAAATGCCTCAAATGCGCAATTGCCTATGGCAAGAAAGACCTCTGTAGTGGCTAGGAATGTAACTCAGTGGTAGAGTGCTTGCCTAGTGTGCCCTAGGACTTGGGTTCACTGTCTGGCACCACACACAAAAAAGCAAACAACAACAAACCCTGCATCTGGCTTCAGTGATAAATGGGGCAGATTATAGGAAAAAACTAAATTTGGAAAAGTTTTTTGTTTCATGCTCCCAGTCATTAGTTATTATCTTCTGATAAATCATGTTTTTCAGTGCTACTGAGGAAAATTTATTGTCTCTTGTCAGAGGTACCTAGTATTGGTGGAGTAGACCAAAATAACTAGCTTTATGCTAACCAAATACTATCTTCCTGTGTGATGCAGGCAATTAGACCGAATAGGTAGACAGCTTATACTGAGAAGTGCGGAAGATGGTTCAGAAAGGAGAGATCAGCATGGAATATCAGAAGGGGATCTCAGCAGCACTTGGAAGGATGGGTAGATGTTGGATGACTAAAGCACACTGTAGAGGCAAAAGCCAGCCTGACTTTAGATAAAGAGACAAATCTGAGCAGCAGAAGGACTGTTAGGATACTGAGAGAACTCTAATGAGGAAAGGCAAGTAAAAGCCAAGGTTGTGGGAATCCTGAGAAACAAGGCCTTCCTTGGAGGCTCCAGTGTGCCGCCACCATTTCCTCATATCCCATTCTCTTAAGCCCCAGAAATCTGACTTCCTCCCCTCCTGACAGCTCCTGGAGGTGGTCTGCACCACTCCTGGGAAAAGAAAGTGTTCCCATTTGCTTGAGCCCCCTGTGTTAGTTTGCCAGGGCTGCTGTAACAAAATACCACAGACCATGTGGCTTGAATAACAATTTTTTTTTCATAGTTTGGGAGGCTGGAAGTCCATGGTCAGGGTGTTGGCATGTTTGGTTTCTTTGAGACTTCTCTCATTGGCTTGTAGGTGGCTGCCTTCTCTGTGCCTGTCCTACGTGGTCTTTTCTCTGTATGCATGCATTCCTTATATCGCTTGGCCAAATTTCCTCTCATCTATTGATTGATTGATAGATTGATTGCAATACTGGGGCTTGAACTCTGGGCGTACACCTTGAGCCACTCACCAACCCTTTTTTGTGATGTTTTTTTCGAGATAGGGTCTCATGAACTATTTGCCTAGGGCTGGCTTTGAACTGCAATCCTCCTGATCTCTGCCTCCTGAGTAGCTAGGATTACAGGTGTGCTCAGCTGTATGTTTCTATATAGTTGTGTTTAATGAAGAATTATTAAGGATTTTTTTTCAACTACTACATCAAGGATGTAAATGTACAGAATCACTATGCTTTTTGTTTGTTTGTTTTGGCAGCATTGGGGTTTGAACTCAGGGCTTCACACTTAGTAGGCAGGGCTCTTACTGCTTGAGACACTTTGTCAGTCCCAGGATTGCTGTGCTTTAAAAAAACAAAATTAAAGAATGCTTATAGGGAGGAAGATAGCTCAGTGGTGAGCACTTGAGTAACATGATCAAGGCCCTGGGTTTGATCCCCAGCACTGCAAATACAAATGCAATAAAGTTTCAGTATGAAAAATCTAGTAGTATGAAACTTACTAGCCCAACCGTAAGTTTATTTAAAAAACAAAACAAAACAAAAACCAAGAATGTTTATAATACATATATATAAATATATATAATATATATTCTCTTATTCACCATTTGTACTTTATTTTCAAATGTCATTATCTTCATCTTTCCCTGTTCATTAAAAAATCTGATGGAGTACATATCTGTATTTAAATGCATTGTAATCATGATGTGTGTTTTCAGCAGGCATTTTTGAGTACCTACTATCTGTCAGCATTGAGGACACTATCAAGTCTCTGTCATCAGACCGCACACATCAGGATTAGCTGTTGTCAGTTCATGGAGGAAAATTGCTTTTCTGTAGTGAAATAATTTTGGATGAAGTGTGTATTGTGTATTGTCAGGGTGCTCCAGAGAAATAGAACCAGTGGGACACACACATACACACACACACACACGATTTGTTGTAAGGAACAGGCTCATGTGATTTTGGAGACTGAGAAGTCTTGGGATCTGCACTCAGTGAGCTGGAGACCCAGAAAGCCGATCCTTACTCAGCTTTTTGTTCCCTTTGGGCGTTCAGTGGGTTGGATGAGACTGACCCACATTGGGGAAGGCAACTTATTTTACTCAGTCTTGCAATTTAAATGTTAATCTCATCCAGAAACTTCTCATAGACACTCCGTAGATATCTGGGCACCCCATAGCCCAGTCAAGTAACATAAAATTAATCATCATAAATTGTCATGGAATTTTATGGATAGTTGTCATTACCTCAAAAAACATAAATCATGTAGTAGTTTCGTAAATTAAAGCAAAATAAAATTTTATTTTTTATTACTTAAATATTTTGATTTTTAATTGACATATAGTTATCATACATATTTGTAGAGTACAGTGATATTTTAGTACATGTATATAATGTTTAATGATCAGGGTAACTGGCATATCTACCAGTTCAGACATGTATCATTTCTTTGTGTTGAGAACATTCAAAATCCTTTCTACCAGCTATTTGGAAATACTCAGTTAATTGTTAACCAGTGTTACCTGGTAGGTCTGTAGAACATAAGAAGTTACTCCTTCTATCCAGCTCTACCCCTTACCCTGACTTCCCCACACCTTTCCCAGGCTCTGATAACCACTTCTTTGAGATCAGCTTTTAACTTCCACATATAAGTGAGAATATATGACATTTGTCTTCTGTAGCTGACTTACTTGACATAATGTCCTCCAGTTCTATCCATGTTGCAGCAAGTGAAAGAATTTCATTCCTTTTATAGGTGTCTAATATTCCGTTTTGTGTGTGTGTATATATAATATATGTATATATTTTTATATATTCTATATACCTCCATATTCTCCTTATCCATGTATCTGTTCAATGGAAATCTGGGTTGATTACATATTTTAGGTATTAGAAATAAAATTTTACCAGGCACCAGTGGCTCACATCTGCAATCCTGCCTATTTGGGAGACTGATTATCGGGAGGATTGTGGTTTGAGGTCAGCCTGGAAAAATAGTTTTTGAGACCCTATCTCCAAAATAAGCAGAGCAAAATGGAGTGGAGGTGTGGTTCAAGCAGTAGAGCACCTGCTTTGCAAGCATGAAGCCCCGAGTTCAAACCCCTGTCACACCATAAATAAATTAATTTTAAAAACCAATATGTATATATTGCAAAATGAATAATTACTGCTGTCACTAATCATGTATGTCACTTTAGGGGAAGTCACCTACATATAGTGGAAAGATAGTGAGTTTTGAAGTTGGACAAACTGAAGTTCGAGTTGCCTTTCTGCTATTTATCAGTAGAAAGTTACCCAAGCTGTAATTTTGTGACCTGTAAAATGAAAGCTACCTACTTTGTGGTAGTGTTTAGGGTAGAGAAAATGTGTAAGAAAAATGTCTGGGACATAGACATTCAGTAAATAAGACTAGCCATATAAAAGGTGACTATGCAGTGATGCTATATAGGCCGTTTTGTCAAAACGAGTCCTTGTCCTTAAGTGATGTTACAGTTTTTCATTGACTGGTGGGAATGAGTTTGCAGAGTCATCTTGGTGTTTGTATCTACATTCTGGGGCATGCTTATGAATTGCTCACTGTTTCTCTTTTATTCTTTTGACAGCGTTAAGTTAGAAGAGAGTGAAATTCCTGAGATTTCTGAGGGAATCTGTAATGGTGGCAATTGTCATTTTTCACCTAGAAAAGCAAAGAAACGGGCTTTTAAGTTGGTGGAGGATGAAGAAACTGAACCTGATTATGGGTATTCAAAGAAGCATTGGAAGAGGCAAGGTAACAACAGCAATAACGAGAAGGCCTCGGATCTCGAGTTAAAAGCTGTCACAGACCAGACTGTGAAGAAAAAAAGCAAGAGAAAAAACAAAGCAACTTGTGGCACAGTGGATGATGATGACGAAGAGACCAAAAAAAAGTCACCAAAGAGAAAGGAGAAATGTGAATATAAGAAACAAACCAGGAATCCCAAGTCTCCTAAAGCACAGGCAGCAAAAGAATGGACCCCTCAGAACTGTAGTCCTCCAAAAGGCTCTGCCAAAAACAGCCTGGCTAAAGCCAGAAGGAAAAGTGGAGTAGGCAAGGGTTCAAAAGGTAGTCCCAGGTCCTCCTCGGAGTCTGAGTCTAGTCACGAGTCAACCAGTGATGTTCTCAGCAATGTCACATTGGTGGTTGGAAACTCCTTACAGAAACTCTCATCTGAGTTATCAAAGGAAGTACTTGCTACAAAAAATACAGTTGCAAACAAAGTGGCTGCAAAAGCTCCCTTTACCTTCAGCACCAGCAAGGGCAAGGCCGCCAGAGCCTCTTCTTCTAGTTCAGACTCCAGTTCAGAGTCTGATGACCAGGGCGTGGGGTCCAAGAGCATGCCGGAGTGTGCCTCAAGCTTCTTAAAGACAGCAGGCCTCTTGACAGGGCAGGGTTGTCCAGGACCAGGGTCGTCGTCACAGACTCCAAGTGCTGCAGGATGGAAGCCTTCTGACTTAAGTGGCAGCAAACAGTCTCCTGGTCCTCCTCCCAGTGTGTCTGTCCCCACCAACTTGGGAAGAGGATGGGGACGAGGAGAGGACCTTCTGTCTTGGAAGGGAGCAAGGGGCCGGGGCATGCGGGGCAGAGGTCGGGGACGAGGGCGTGCTGTTTCCTGTGTCTTAAATAGAAGCACTGAATATCAGAAGCAGCAGCACTTAATGGAGATAGTAACAAACTCATCTACTATTATCCAGGTGTGTAGTGTTTATTGTGAGTTCACGTCTCTTTTCCCCATGGAATGTATCTTGACTCTTTGGCAAAGGTTCACATTTCTCACCAGTAATGAAGTCACATGACTTATGCTGTTTTTCAGAACCCAGTAGAGATACACAAGAAGGACTATAGTCTGTTACCCCTGTTAGCAGCTGCCCCTCAAGTCGGAGAAAAGATTGCATTTAAGGTATATTTTCAAACAGCAACAATTACAACAAAAAAGGTTAGCTTCCTTTCCAAATGAACTCACTTAGCAAGTCTTGTTAAGTAGTGTTTAAAAACATTCTTTACCCTGTCATGGCTTACGGTGGGGCCTCAGACTGGTGTTGGTGGGCACACTTGCACTGTGTATTGTCTTGGGGTAGGAGGGAGGGACCATGGGATCCTGAGAGTCTTAAGAGGGCTTGCGTACCTATAGGATTTTTCTTCTTTTTTTAGCTTTTGGAACTCACATCTGATTACTCTCCTGATGTCTCTGACTACAAGGTAAGAATGCATATTAATAATAATTAAGTTAGGTGGGTGTGGAGGTGTGTGCCTGCAGTCCTAGCTAACTCAGGAAGCTGTGGCAGGAAGATCACTCGAGCCAACAAGTTCATAGCTAGACTGAGTAACATAGTGAAACCTTATCTCTAAAAATAAATTTTAAAAAAGAGTAAGTTATTAGTATATTAATAAAACTTGCCAGACATGGCCACATATATTTATAATCCCACCATTCAGGAGGCTGAGACAGAAAGATCTCAAGTTCTAGGCCAGCGTGGGCTACATAGTGAGACCCTATCTCATAAAGATAAAAATTAAAATAAATAAATAAGACTAAAGCTACATTTAATAATACTTGCATGAATAGTACAGATTTTTTTTTAGTAAATGATGTCATAAACTAAAAGATTAAAACACTATCAAAATGTACTTTTTTTCCCCTTTTCTACTGTCAACCTTTTAAAATAATATCACTATGATGTCTCCTAGTGTTATTTTCCTTACACTTGGGAAGAATGCAGAATGAGAATGATGAGTTTGATTTGGTGGTTCTGGGGATTGAACCAAGGGCCTGGCCCGGGCTCGGTAAGCACTCTACCACTGAGCTGCCCCCACCCTAGTGCTCAGGATCCATTGAGTATCCACTTTCATGATTCTAAACTTCAAAGGAAAATGGTAAATAGCTCTCAAGCAGAAAACTGATTTTTTTCATCATATCAATCTGTTTGTTTACCTTTTGCAGTGCTGGGGATTGAATCTGGGACCTTGTGCATGCTAGGCGAGCCCTCTGCCTCTGAGCTACATCTTCAGCCCCATCATATAAACCTGTTTCATGTGCTTGTGATTTACTTCTAGTTATTGTGTTCTCATATGGTTTCTTTTGCACTATCAGGTGTACTGCCACAGGTAGTTCACAAATATCACCCTTAGGATTACTAACTTAATATCTATATGAGACTTAGGGCTGGAGCATGGCTAAAGTGGTAGAGCACTTGCCTAGTATGTGTGAGGTCCTGGGTTCAACCTTTGGTACTGCAAAAAAAAAAAAAGAAAAAAAAATCTGTGAGACTTTATGTTGACATGTGAGGTATTTTGGGGTTTTTTTGTTTGTTTCCTTTTTTTTAAGACAGGGTATTGCTCAGGCTAGCTTTGAATTCTCAATCTTCTTGCCCAAGTCAGTGGGTTACAGGTGAGTGCACCACACATGGCTTATATGAGCTTTATCACAGTTTAGTAAAACCTTAGCTCAATTACCAGGATCACAGAATTACTTATTTCTTTCCTATTATTTTCATCCACCAAAATTTTGTTGAAAATATAGTTAGAGGCATCCTTTTTTATTTTGATATAATATATAGAGTAATGGTATGTTTATAATGATAATGATTTGTAATGATAACATAGTAATACAGATTAAGTACAGGCAAATTGATTTAATCTAGATTGATACCTTGGAAAACTTTAACATCTTGGAAAGAACCATTCCTCAAAAGCAGGTTGGAAGAAGAGTTAGTTTATGAAAGGATCTGGTGGGGTTAGTTCTGGGTAATTGGCTTTTTTTTTTTTTTTTAATGGTACTGGGGTTTGAACTCAGGGCCTCATGCTTGTTAGGCAGGTGCTTTCCTGCTTGAGCCACTCCACCAGCCCTTTTTTGAGGTACTGGAATTTGAACTCAGGGCATCATGCTTGCTAGGCAAGTGTTCTATTGCTTGAACCATGCTTCCAGTCTGGTATTCTGCATTTTTTATCTTCTTGGTCACTTAGCTTCTCCCATGGATGAAGTGATCATATAATTTGCTAAGTCAGGATATTTATGAGTGAAAGGGGTATTGTTAATTATTATTACACTAGAAGGAAAGATGTATGTATATAGACCTGTCTTGGGCATTCTAGAATGTTCAGCTGTCAGTGCTATGGGAAAAGGATGTAGTCTCATTGAATCTGTTTTGGTTTTTTTTTTGGTGCTGGGATCAAACCCAGGGCTTGAGCATGCTAGGCACACGCTCTAACACTGACTGCATCCCAGTCCTGAATCTGGTTTTTAAAAGTATGTGTTGGATCCCGTTTTGATTCATAAGCATGGTGATTGGGTATTCACGCCTTTGCATGACATGTGCCTCCCTCAAAGGTGTTGGTGTATTACTCATCTGACATGAGAAAAGAAAATAAATAAATAAAAGCACTTGTTGCCTGCCACCATGACAAATGCTTGTAATCCCATCTACAGGCAGCTGTGGCAAGCGAATTACTAGTTCAAGGCCAGCAGTCAGCCTGAGCAATTTAACAAGACCCTATCTTTTAAATAAATAAATAAATAATAAATAAAACAAATAAAAAATAAAAAGCACCTATGAACTGTGCTCAGAAATCTAGGGTAGGTGCCAAAGGAACTGATTGGTTGGTTTCTGTGTGCCCCAAAGCCCCCATTTGTCTCACCATTGCCCATACACGTGCAGGGCAGTGCATTCTTTTTTTTTTTTTTTCACCAATTTTTTTTGCATTAGTGGGGTTTGAATTCAGGGCCTCACACTTGCTAGACATGGGCTCTACCTCTTGAGCTATTCTACCAACCCATTTTTTTTTTTTTTTTAATTTTTGAGGCAGGATCCAACTGTGTAGCCCAGGTTGGCCTTGAACTTGCACACTTCCTACTTCAGCCTCCCTGAGTGCTGAAATTACACAGTGTATCACCACCCGTGCATCCTCTTGATACATTTGAAAACCAGCTTGCAAACCAGGAGACCTGGGGGGCAGGAGATTGTGACCTTATCTCCTGTGTCTGCTTGGGGACTGTGCTCTAACAGTGACAGGGACTGAAGCAGCACCGCTGGGCTTTGTGTGGCCTCTCCTGATGCAGGCTGTGTTGGTCAGTTCTCACTTGAGTATGTCACACTACTCTGTTTTTCCTCTTTCAGTCACTTTTGGGAACTTAGTGTAATCTTTACCTTTCTTCAAGGTATCTGTCAGTTATGATTGCAGAGTTCTGCTTTATTTCTGAAGGTATTCTGTATATTCAGCTAGAGTGTTTATGAGTTCACTGTTTTAATTTCCCCTCCATTTATTTTTAACTTTTTATTGAGATAAAATTTATATCACAAAAAGTTCACCATTGTAACCATTTTAAAGTCTATACTTGAGTGATCTGTAGTATATGCACAGTGTTTTACATGTTGATTTTTGACTTGGACTTTTATTTTTGAAAGGAAGGAAAAATATTAAGCCACAATCCAGAGACCCAGCAAGTAGATATAGAAATTCTGTCATCCTTACCTGGTGAGTCTTTTAGAAATAAATTTGAAAACTTAGACTCCTGGTATCTCCAGTGGTTTCTTTATGTACAGATGTTCTCTTCATTGGCACCACCATTGATCCGTGCTCTCCTCTGACAGTGCATTGCATCCTGGGGACTTGTGCACCACTCCTTGCTTGTGTTGTGGTCTAAGAGATGTTGGATTGGTTCTCAAAGTTGTTGGGCTCCTTCCTATCTCTATAATTGTATGCTTTCATAGAATACCACATGTACTAGTGAAAGCTGCTGCAAAAAGAATTATGTCTGGGAAACCTAAGTTGAATGCCAATTGAGGAATATCACTGAAAAATGCTATTATGTGTAGGTGGGTCAGCTACACAAGATTGGGAGGAATTCAGCAAAAATCTGAGAAGATTTGGTACTTAGATCGCCTTGCTAAGTTTTGCATTCTTGCATCACTTCTAAAAAAAACCCAAAAACCAGAACCTGTTGAGCACAGTGGTGAACAACTGTACTCCTGGCACTTGGGAGGCTGAGGCAGAAGGATCACAAGTTTGAGGCCAATCTGGGCTACACAGCAAGACTGTCTCAAAAAACAAACAAAAAAACCAAAGACAAAACCAAAATAAAAACACAAACTGGAAATTGTAGATAATACGTTAGGGGCATGGTTTATAAAAGAAAGACATTTCTGTTCAGTGAACTTGTAAGACTTGCTGAGCTCTATTTCAAAAGATTGGTAAATGAAAACACTTGTGTATTAAGTCAAAATAAAGTGAGTGCAGTTTGGGTGTATGCACACACTCACATTTTTTAGGGGAAGGAGTGGTCCTGGAGTTTGAACTCAGGGCTCATGCTTGCTAGGCAGCTGCTCTACCACTAGAGCCATGCCCCCGGCTCTTTTTGTCTGGTTGTTTTGGAGATGAGGTCTCACTCTTTGCTCAGGCTGGGCTCGACCATGCTCTTCATGTTACGCTCCCACCTTCCCAGCTTTTCTTCCCGATCTCAAGCCTCCCTCACACCTTGGGATGACAGGTGTGAGCTACTGTGCCCAGCCATCAGTTGAGATGGGGTCCAGTAGCACTTGCCCCCGCTGGCCTTAAACTGTGATCCTCCTGATTTTAGTCTCCCAGTGAGCCACTGGTGCGCAGGCACTCTCACCTTGTATATTACTTTTGTTTGTTGTGCTGGGCATTGCATGTGCTAGGCAATCATGTTATTTTAAATGGTTCTCTGCTTCATCCCTGATTAGTCCCATCTGTTACTGGTTCTGAAAGCTTGGAATAAGGGCTTTTGCTGCATTTAGCTTGCTGTAGAATGTGTTTCAGAATGCAGGGGAGATGCTTTTTTTTTTTTTTTTTTTTTTTAAGCAGACTCTTAAAGCAATTAGTTGTTTTCTAATAAGGTAAAAGACTCAAAATTCCAATAGAAATCAGTCAAAAGAGTTTTTCAGTAAAATTCCTGTATGAAATTAAGCACATGATTAGTTATATCATACGCTGGCTTTCTGGCTTGCTTCTGATGAGGCTGCATTGTTAGAAATTCCCTTTCTTAAGCTTTTTTTTTTTCTTTCTTTTTTTTTAAATCAGCACTGGAGTTTGAACTCAGGGCCTCATGCTTGCTAGGCAGGAGCTCTTACTGCTTGAGCCACTCCCCAGCCTAAATTCCCTTTCTTAGAAATGGTAAACAAAGAAGTTTGTCCATGATCAAATTCCATGGTCACAGCCTGATAACTGCTTATCTGGCAATTGATGATGAGGACATCCAATTAGAACTTTTCTTTTTAGGGGTATCAAGAAATAACATTTTTTGTTCTCTAATAGAAATGCACATAGACTCCATTTGCATGAATTTTAGCTGCCATAATTTGATTAAATTACATCAGTCTCCCAACAACAATAGGTATGATAACTGTAATTACATAAAGTACTGATAGCTCTTTAGGCCACAAATCACTATGTAAATAACAGAGGTGCATGACCAGTGACCAGTCATGTCACTTCTTTCAGAGTCTACAGTGATTGATCACTGTGCATCTAACATTCACATCCAGATAGCAGTGCTCTTAGTTGTGCTGCCTCCCGTCTCAGTGGTAAAGCTACATACCTTTTTTTCTTTTAAATGTGTAATTAGGGCTGCAGGTGTGACTTGAGTGGTAGAGTACTTACCTAACAAGCAGGAGGTTCTGAGTTCAAACTCCAAGCAAGAAACAAGCAAAAATCTTTTAAAAGCTGGGGGGTAGGGCTCAAGTGGTAGAGAGCCTGCCTAGCAAGTGCAGATCTCAGTACCACCCATAAAATAAACAACAACAAAAAAACCAAGCTAGGCTCTGGTTGATCACCCCTGTAATCCTAGCTACTTGGGATACCAAGAGCTGGAGTCTCCAGATTTGAGGCCACCCAGGCAAATAGTTTGTAAGACCCCATGTTCAAAATAACCAGAGCAAAATGGACTAGAGGTGTGGCTCAAGCGGTAGAGCACCTGCTTTGCAAGCAGCAAGTCTTGTGTTCAAACTCTAGTCTCACCAAAAAACCCCAAAAACACAAACACTTCATTTAAAAATGCTTCTTGGTCTTTTGGCTAAGATCATATGTAAAAATGGGTAACTGAAATAGGGAGTTATCCAACAAAGATGAAAGCATAGTGAAGATACAAAAAGTGATCATGTTGACATGCCACCCAGATTGAATTGAAGTGGAGTTAACTGTGGGAATGTTGGCACTGAGGTTTGTGTGAGCTTCCTGACACAAATGAGGAAAGGGGGCTAGAGCTCAATGGCAGAGACCTGCCTATCACGCACAAGGCCTGGGCACTGTTCCCAGCACTGGGAAAAAGGATACTCGGATGAAAAAGATGAAAATGTCCCAGAAGTGACATCAGCAAAAAACTTCACACAGATTTCAAAGTGAAAAAGAAACAAACTTTTGAACCTATTTCATATTAGAAGCCCAAAAGATAAAAATTTGAAAGCTGATCCTCAGCATCGAAAGTTACACAAGAAGGCAAGCAAGCATTATCTCAAAGACATTTGATAAGTTTGTTACAAAGAAATGACACTTTCTCAGTTTTTAATGTTTTATATTCACATGTACTATATAAATATTATTTTTACTGTTTTTTCTTCTACCCGTATTGTCAGTGTTTTTAATGTTTTGATGAAAAACTTGCAAAATTGTCAGACAATCTAATTTTCCCATTGATTATTAAGATTGTTTTGCATGGTGTCAGTTTGCACAGTCATTTTTCTAATGCCATACTACCGTGCAAGGTTGGATTCTGCCTGTGTTTCTCAGTAGTAGGTGTTTGTGATTGTCTTTGGGGATTATTTCGTGCTTCCGCACTGTACTGTGGAAGTACTGGTGACGGTTCATGACGCTCAGTTCTTTTTGATGAGGGAAAGAGTGTCTCTGATGAATGGCCACGCTCCCTGCTGTGACTAGTATAGGCTTGCTAAGGGTCTCTTGTGACAGCACACCGCGCTTTCTTTAGCATGTAAGCCATCAATTTGCAGTTTGTGACTGTTTCCCCAATGATATAATTCTCTTTAGAGGAATGTTTTAACTAATGAGAAATGACTGAACTGCTGTCTTTCCGCCCTATCTTCTGGTTTCAGCCATGAAAGAACCTGGGAAGTTTGATTTGGTTTATCACAACGAAAACGGAACTGAGGTAGTAGAGTATGCTGTGACACAAGAGAAGAGGGTAGGCACACTTTTCTTCCTACGTTGCTTGGGTAGGAATTCTCTTTTGACTGAAAATATGGGGTCTGGAGGGGGGCATTGCAGTTTCCTGAACTGCCTATATTAAAACCATAAAGGATCTGGGCTCTGGGGGCGTCTCAAGTGCCAAGTGCCAAATTAAGACCCCATCATAGACCCCTAAAGAGCCTATATGACAATATACACAAATTACAAGCTTTTGTTTAAGAGTATAGGATTGCTTAAAATTACAGTGATATAAAAATTTCAGTAGAAGAGAGTGTATTTAAAAAAACTTTTTACTGGCGTGTCCATTCATAGAGTTACACGAGAGTGTGTGGCTTGAACAATTTCCACAGGTGGTCTTACCCACATAACCAGATTGAAATAAAAAAACTGAATGTAAGCAGCCCTCAGAAGCCTCCAGTATGTGCCCTTCAGCCACTACTAACCCAGTGTTAACTGTTGTCCTGCCTTAGGGATGTCATAGAGGATGTAAAGAATGGCATAAAGGGAGGATTTTCCTAACTTGCCATTTTAGGAAACATGGTTAGATCTTTTTGACAGCTGTCTACCAGAGTTAGTGCCACTGCTGGCTTGTTAGGCTATGGTGGCCTTAAAGTGCACAGAATGTACACACTCTCTCTTAAGGTGTGTGTATTTGGGATACTATGGGTAATGTTCTGTAAATTTTAACCCTGAAAATTCATTTTGTCTGAAATGTAAACAGGAAACCAGACTGTTTCCCGTTTTTTTTTTTTTTAAGGTAGATGACACTCTTAGGATATATTCCAAAAACACATTTTTAGAGTTTGTGATAGAATCAGCAGATTTGGCCCAGTCTGTACTTCTTTGTTTGCAGTGTATGAGCCCCACATTTTTGTTGAAATGTATTCCTGGAAAACTGCATTGCAAAATTGAACCTTGGAGGTTTTTTTGTCTGCCCTTTTAAGTAAGAGAATAAAAAGCCTGTAGTTCCCTTTTCCAACACTAGATGGCTGTCATAATTCATCCTTGTCGCCAAGCTTCCAGGTTTCTTAATCTTGGCAAGTTGTAAAGTAGCTCCTATTTTTAGGCGGCTGTAAGAGCTGCAGAGCTGAGCGAAGGGCATCAACAGCCTAGCAATGCCCACTTCCGCCACAGTAGCCCACAAGAGGCCCATAGGCCACCTGTTGGCAGGACACATCCTCCTGACACATTGAAACTTCCTGCTTCCACCCTCAGCCCCACAGCCCCTACTCTAAATCAAAAAAGGATGAAATATGTTTAATGTAAAATTTAGCTGCCTTCCAGGTAAATTAGTTCATATACCGTAATTGAACTCAGTTTATGAAGACTCAAATTCTTGTTCTTCAGTCATTCTGCACAAGTCAGAATTTATGTGGCTAAGCTAAAATTTCTAACTTATTAAAATTTATATAACTTCAAAATAAAGTGCTTAATCTGAGTATTTTATATTTTTCCTCAGATCACTGTGTTTTGGAGAGAGTTGATTGACCCAAGACTGATTCTTGAATCTTCCAGTAACAGCTCAGCTACAGAACCTGTCTGAGGATGCCCCCTCCACCTCAAGTTCATAAGTGTATTGTTTATATAAGTGACTATAGCTGAATCTTTTTTCAAACAGGATTTGAAAGTTGTACGAATTTTTTGTTATCTTCACTATACTGCATAGGAAAAAATCTACCTCATCTTTTAAAATAATATGGTTTGTAGACCTTTTTTCCAGGTTAATTTCAGTTAACAAAATTTAAAACATAACATTCCCTGCAGACATTATTATATACCAGTGTGTTTGGTTTCTTTTTCTGGTTTTTTTGGACATCAAGTAGCAATCGTCAGGAGTTGGTAATACCAAGTACAAGAACGTGCTGCATATCTTGTTTTAATATGTTTTATTAATGTAATACTTAAACATACTAAGGCATGTACTTGACCTAATTTTTTAACATGTAAGTTCCATTAAATGTGGAACATCTTATAAAATTCAAGTATTTTATACTTGCAAGTCTCCACAGTTAACAGATAATTGAATTTGTTGCAGGTGATGAGTTAAAGAATCACCTTATCGAGCTTTAAAGTTAAGGGTTCTCTGTGCCCTGGCAGAGCAGTAGAAAATAAGAGTTGACCTGTGTGCCTGGAGAACTGGTGTTCCATGTGGGTAAGAGGGTTTGCTATGAGCCTCTGTCACGGGAAGGTGTTATTTTACCACAAGATGCCAAGCACCTGCTTCAGTGTGCTGGAGTGAGGATCTTGAACAGAAATTTCCTTTTCTGTTTTTCAATGCAAAGCTAAAATGGCTCAAATATGTACTGTGAAAATTGCTTTCTTTCAACAAAAGATCAGATCCCTCCTTCAGCTTTGCAGATTTTTAAATAAAATGATATTGAACCACATGTTCATGCTGTGTCAAGATCTGTAGTTGAGTACTGCAAATTGTTGTCTTGGTTTATTATAATTTTTATAACAAAGAGCTTGCTTTGGCAGAAGACTATAGTGTTAGAGTCTGGTCCAGTGGAGTTAATCAGATCTGGGAGCCATGGAGTCAGTGAAGATGCCATCTAGTGTTAATTTGCATGGCATGAATATGTAACAAAGTGTGCATTTATTGATTTGTAATGAGAATATTGCTCCAGAAAGTGACATCAGTCCTAAGTGGTGGAATTTTCTCAGTGGGCTTTGTGTTGCATGCTTTCCTTCGGGTTTAGAAAACAAATTCATGTAACTAGTCAGTATTGACAGTTCTAAAGGGAAGTGTTGACCTTGGGGTGTGTTTTCTGATTTTACTCAGCTTATGAGTTACCTTCTTACTCCATAGTGACAAATGGAGTCCCCTGGAAAGGTGGGGGAATCAATTAGGTCCATAACTAGCTTTTTGAAAAATAAAATACAGAAGATTAGAAAAATGAGTGTCTCACACCCAGTGAATTTAAATTGCTTTATGAAACTTTCATTTATATATGGTCATGTGTGTACTGGATCCCCATATAAAATGTGTACATACTTTTTACTGCTTGAAGTCAAGGTCGTCCTTGTCCTGTTAGACTCAGGATGCCATCCACCTAGGATTGAGAGAGAAGCAGAGAGATGAAAATGAAGGTATGAGCAAGATGTACATGCTGTGTACCAAGTCTATGCCTGTTGTCTCTGGACTATTGCTCCAGAAGCTCTTCTAGATGAGGAAATAGTACTCAGATGCCAGCTTCTACTATTGTGGGACTGTTCTGAGGGTTTAAAGTGGAATTCACCTAGCCCCTCTTAGGCTAGTGTTGGATAACTTGCCAAAGACCACCCAACCAGCAGAGGGTATGTTAGTTAGCTCTCTGTTGTCAGAAGATGCTCAAGAGAAACATCTTTAAAAGGAGGAAAGAGGACTGAGGATGTAACACATTGATAGAGTGCTTACCCAGCACACAACAGGCTCAGTCCCCAGTACACACACACACAATTATTTTGGCTCATGGTTTCAGTCTATGGTGTCTTGGTCCCATCCCTTTGGACCTGTAGTGAGGCAGTAGATCATGGCAGTGGGAGCATGTGGTGAAGGAGGCTGTTTACCTCATGACAGCCAGAAAACAAAGAGAAAAAAGAGGCCAGAGTCCCAATGTTCCCTTCAAGGGTGCACCCCCAATGACATAACTTTCTCCCACTAGACCCCACCTCCTAAAGGTTCCACCACTTCCTAGCAGCACCAACAGCTATGAACCAAGTCTTCAATACATGGCCTCTGGGGATATTTATAAACCAAATCGCACCATGCTTGGTGTATGTTCAGTAATCTGTTTCCCCAGGGTGTTTTGGTGGCCGTCCCTAAAGTAGCCCTGTCCTAGTCTCAAGTGCAATAGGTCACCTACCTCACATTTCCCACTCTGTTGCCATTATTCTTGGGAATATAAGCCTTCTGACTTACTTCCTTTCTCCAAAACTCAGTGTTGTCCATCTTCAGTTTGTCTCCTTACCATTAAGTTCTAAAATTCTTTAACTGTATAAGAAAAAGACTCTGGAACTTAGTATGGTAGTATGTACCTGTAGTCCCAGCTGCTTGGCAGGCTTTGGCAGGATGATTGCTTGAGTCCAGGAGTTGGAGGCTAGCCTAGCCTGGGCATCATAGTAAGAGCCTGTCTTAAGAAAGAAAGAGAAAGAGAAAGAAAGAAAAGAAAGACTGTCCTCGCTCTGACTTGGTCAGTCCATGTCCAATTGAGTCTGTGTTTTTTCCCTTTTTGTGAGACACTCCAGCTCTCCAACTCCATGATTATCACCGATATAATTGGTCTCTTCATGCTGTCCTTTTTTTTCGGTACTTGGGCTTGCACTACACCTTAAGCCACTCCACCAGCCCTATTTTTGTGAAGGGTTTTTTGAGATAGGGTCTCCCAAACTATTTGCCCCAGCTGGCTTTGAACCGTGATCCTCCTGATCTCTGCCTCCTGAGTAGCTAGGATTACAGGTGTGAGCCACCGGTGCCCAGCAATGCAGTCCTTGTTTTGGACACTGAAATGGTATATATTCCAACACATCCAGTAGGTGCTTGAAGTTGTGGATCACATCAAACCCTAAAAAAGGTTTTTCCTATTTAGCCAGGAAAGTTCATCTTTTCACTTAACGGAAGCTCTTTATGATTCTTTTGCATGTGTGAGTTGCCAGCGTCACTGTTCTCGCACTTTGGGGCCATCTTTAGGTAAAACGAGGATTGCTTGCACATAAGCACTACAGTACCTCACAATGACGTAGAGAAAAACTCTCAACAAAATACTAGCAAACTGAATGCAGCAACCTATACAAAGGATTGTACAATGACCAAGTGGGATGTTTTTCAGGAGTGCAAGGTTGGTTCAGATACGAAAATCAGTGTATTTGAACCATATTAATAAAATAAAGGACAGAAGACATAGAGAAGAAGCATCTGATAAAATTCAGCACCCTCACATGACAAATGTACTCTATACACCAGGAGTAGTAAAGATCTTGTCTGGACTTGAAACTATATTACAAAGCAATAACAATAAAAACAGCATGGTACTGGCAAAAAAACAGACATGAAGACCAGTGGAACAGAATAGAGGACCCAGGTATGAAGCCACACAACTATAACCAACTTATCTTTGACAAAGGAGCTAAAAATATACGATGGAGAAATAGCAGCCTCTTCAACAAAAACTGCTGGGAAAACTGGTTAGCAGTCTGCAAAAAACTGAAACTAGATCCATGTATATCACCCTATACCAAGATTAACTCAAAATGGATCAAGGATCTTAATATCAGACCCCAAACTCTTAAGTTGATACAAGAAAGAGTAGGAAATACTCTGGAGTTAGTAGGTATAGGTAAGAACTTTCTCAATGAAACCCCAGCAGCACGGCAACTAAGAGATAGCATAGATAAATGGGACCTCATAAAACTAAAAAGCTTCTGTTCATCAAAAGAAATGGTCTCTAAACTGAAGAGAACACCCACAGAGTGGGAGAAAATATTTGCCAACTATACATCACACAAAGGACTGATAACCAGAATATACAGGGAACTTAAAAAACTAAATTCTCCCAAAGCTAATGAACCAATAAAGAAATGGGCACGTGAACTAAACAGAACTTTCTCAAAAGAAGAAATTCAAATGGCCAGAAAACACATGAAAAAATGCTCACCATCTCTAGCAATAAAGGAAATGCAAATTAAAACCACGCTAAGATTCCACCTCACCCCTGTTAGAATAGCCATCATCAGCAACACCACCAACAACAGGTGTTGGCGAGGATGCGGGGAAAAGAACCCTCTTACACTGTTGGTGGGAATGTAGACTAGTACAACTACTCTGGAAAAAAATTTGGAGGCTACTTAAAAAGCTAGACATTGATCTACCATTTGATCCAGCAATACCACTCTTGGGGATATACCCAAAAGACTGTTACTCCAGAGGCACCTGCACACCCATGTTTATTGCGGCACTATTCACAATAGCCAAGTTATGGAAACAGCCAAGATGCCCCACCACTGACAAATGGATTAAGAAAATGTGGTATGTATACATAATGGAATTCTATGCAGCCATGAAGAAGAATGAAATGTTACCATTCGTTGGTAAATGGATGGAATTGGAGAACATCATTCTGAGTGAGGTTAGCCTGGCCCAAAAGACCAAAAATCGTATGTTCTCCCTCATATGTGGACATTAGATCAAGGGTAAACACAACAAGGGGATTGGACTAAAAGCGAGAGCACACGAGGGGTGAGGATAGGTAAGACACCTAAAAAATTAGCTAGCATTTGTTGCCCTCAACGCAGAGAAACTAAAGCAGATACCCTAAAAGCAACTGAGGCCAATAGGAAAAGGGGAACAGGTACTAGAGAAAAGGTTAGATCAAAAAGAATTAACCTAGAAGGTAACACCCATGCACAGGAAATCAATGTGAGTCAATGCCCTGTATAGCTATCCTTATCTCAACCAGCAAAAACCCTTGTTCCTTCCTATTATTGCTTATACTCTCTCTACAACAAAATTAGAAATAAGGGCAAAATAGTTTCTGCTGGGTATTGGGGGGGGGAGAGAGAGGGGGCGGACTGGGTGGTAAGGGAGGGGGTGGGGGCAGGGGGGAGAAATGAACCAAGCCTTGTATGCACATATGAATAATAAAAGAAAAAGGAAAAACAAAAAAAGATCTTGTCTGATGTAGTTAAGGCCATTTATGAAAAACCCAGAGTTGGGCTGGGAGCTTGAGTGGTAGAGCACTTGCCCCGCAAGTGTGAAGCAATAAGTTGAAATCCCAGTACTGCCAAAAAGAAAAACCCACAGCTAACATCATACTCAACTGTGAAGGACTGAAAACTCCCCCTAAGATAGGGAGTAAAATATGGATGGATGTTTGCTAGTTATATTCACCATTGTACTGCAAGTTTTCTAGACAGGGCAATTGGTCAAAGAAGAAATAAAGGGTTGGGGTGTTGCTCAGTGGTCAAGTGCTTGCCTAGCATGTGTGAAGCCCTGGGTTTAATCTCTAGCACTGCAAAAAAAAGATAAAATATGAGAAAGGAAGAAGTAAAACTTCGATGAGAAATTGTAAAGAACCATTACACAGGAACCATTACAGCTAATGCACAAGCTCAGTAACGTTCCAAGATAGAAGGTAAACACATAAAAATCAATTGTGATATGAAGATGTTATAATGAACATTTTGTACAATTAATGTTCACTAATAAAATTTTTTTTAAAATCAATTGTGGCTGGGAGCTGGTGGCTTATGCCTTAGGAGGCAGAGATCAGGAGGATTGCAGTTTGAAACCAGCCCAGGCAAGTAATTCATGAGACCCTATCTCGAAAATGCCTAACACAAAAAATGCTAGTGGAGTGGCTCAAGGTGTAGGCTCTGGTGCTTCAAAAAAAAAAAAAAAAAAGAAAAATCAATTGTGTATCTACATAGCAGCAAACAATCTGAAACAGAACTAAGAACATAACTCCACCGTAATAGCATCTAAAATACGTAAAAGAATAAAGCCAAGGTGTGGTGGGTGGCGGTAGGTGGAGGCAGGAGGATCACAAAGTTGAGGGTAGCCTGGGATACATAGATCCAGGCCAGCCAGGGCCACAGGTATGTATATGTACATACATATTCATATATAAATATATGAGTAAATTTAACAAAATAGGTGTGAGAATTGAATGCTGCAAAGTAAGAAAAAAAGGACATTAAAATTAAAGAAGATCTAAGTAAATGGAAAGGCATCCCATATTCATGAATCTGTGGACTTCATATTAAGATGATAATACTCAAGTTAGTCTACATATTCAACACAGTCCCTATCAAAACTGAGCTGGAATTTTTGTAGAAATTGTCAAGCTGATGGTATAATTCATTTGGAAATGCAAGGAACCTAAAATATTTTAAATAATCTTGAGAAAGAAAAAGTTGGAGTCAGGTGTGGTGATAAGTGTCTGTAACCTCAGGAGGCTGAGGCATGAGGATCCAGAGTTTAAAGTCATCCATGGCTACATAATGAGTTCCAGGCCAACCCGGACTACTTAGGGAGACCTTGTAAAAAAACAAAACAGAAAGTTGAAAGACTCCACTTTCTGATTTCAAAATTTATAATCAAGACTGGCACTGGTATATTAATGGAATATAGTTGAGAGTTCAGAAATAAATCCATTCAATTATGGTAAATTGGTTTTGAACAGGTTGCCAAAGTCAGTTTGGTGGGGAAAGTAGTCATTTCAATAAATGGTGCTTGTACAACTGGATGTGAAAGAATGAAAATGGACCCTTATACCCAGACCCATGCGTAAAACTGAAGACCTTAGTGAAAGACCCAACCAATTAACTCTTAGAAGAAAATGTAGGTGTAAATTTTAACCTTTTGTTGGTGTTGGAACTGGGATGTGAACTCAGGGCTTGGTGCTTGCAAAGCAGGTGCTCTACCACTGGAGCCACACCTCCAATTCACTTTGCTCTGGTAATTTTGGAGATGGGATTCCAAGAACTATTTGTGCTGGCCTCAAGCCATGATCCTCCCGATCTCCACCTCACAAGTAGCTAGGATTATAGGCATAAGCTTATACCTTTTCATGGTTTTTCATTTGGCAATAGTTTCAACAACACAAACTACTGAAGGAAAAATAGTAAATTGAGTATCTCAGCTAACAAAAGATCATAGTACTTAAGGAAAAAATAAGAACTTTGTGAGAATTGATTACACTTAATTTCATGACTAAGTTTGATGGTGTGGGGACATGGACACCAGTCTTTTCCACACATACAGAATCTGAATGAAGAGAGCAGGATCCCAGGCCCTTCTCTGTCTTTAGCCACTTGTATGATCTTAGGTTATTTAGACCTTTTTTTTTTTTCTTTTATTGGCAGTACTGGGGATTGAACCTAGGGCCTCACTCATGCTAAACATACATTCTACCCCTGAGCTACCTTTCCAGCCCCTGTGGTCTTTTAAACTTTTTTGTCAGTGCTAGGATTTGAACTCAGGGTTTCACACTTGCTAGACAGGCACTCTACCACTTGAGCCACTCTGTCAGCCCTCCCCTGGCCATCTTTTTTTTTTTTTTGACTTTTTGTATTGTTGTGCTGGGGTACATTGTGGCATTTGCAAAAGTTCTTACAATATATCAACTATATATCATAGTTGAATTCACCCCCTCCATCATTCTCCTTACCACCCCCCATTCCTGGAATAGTTTTAACAGCTATCATTTTTTCATTTACATACATGTGTACAAAATATTTGCACCATATTCACCCGCCTACACCCTCTCCTCACATCCTCCCTCCTCCCATTCTGGCCATCTTTTAAATGAGAATATGAGCCAGTGTTCTTTATACAGGGTTGAGGACTTGAGGGTGGGTGCCAGAACCACACCCCCAATCTGACCTTAAATTTCATAAGAATGGCAGTGGTGGAAATAATAAGCAAATCCTATTTTGCAGGCAAATGAGGTTTATTACTCCACCTAGCTTTCCCACATACACAGTGGGAATCTGGTTAGGATTGCCAACCATCTGCTGGATGGGGTCATAGAGTTTCCTGGTGACCGACCAACTGGGTCATATTTGACTTTAGGACATTGTTCTACCGAAGTCACGATGATAAGTAATCATACCCTCCAGGCCAGGGACAGTCCTGGCCCCCGTGAGCCCATCATAAGGATTAACATTTGGGGTGTCCTACTCCTGCCTACCTGAGTACACTTTGCATGTGCTTCATTTTGCTTCCACAACATCCCCACAAAAAAGGTATTATTGGGCCCCCTGATTTGCAGTGACGAATCCATACCCTTTCAGGAACTGGTCTCTCAGTCCCCTTTGTGCTCTCACTGTATTACAAGACATACCCACGTTAGGCTTATTCCCTCAGCAAGAAGTCTGTCTAATGTCTGTTTCTTAGTAAATATCTTCTCCTTGGAATTTGATAAATACGAAGTGTGATCCTCCTAGCCATCTTCATTGTCTAAGCAGCCTTTCTCAGCCACGAGAATTCCACGAGCTAGCATGAGTCACCAAACTACCTCACCCACAATAACTAGGTTAGAGGTGGATTTTGTGGTGTTTATTTCCTGGAAACTGTTCTGCTCCTCCCTTGGGAGGCAGCATTTGGTAATATTTGGCTTTTGGAGCCAGATAGGCTGGGTGCCAATATCCAGTGCATTAGGCAAGTTATTTAGTTTCTCTAAGCTTTAGTTTTCTCATCTGTAACATGAGATTATTTTATCTACCTCAAAGAGTTACCCTGAGAATTAAATGAGATACTACACACGAGTCTCGAATTCTTATCTCATCCTTCTGCCTTCTTCCTCTCTAAGCAAGCAGCAACAACAATAAAATATGGAAGAGTACAGTGGGATAAAAGGCCCTGAGGAATGGGAGACATGACAAGAATTAGAGGAACCAGAATTCAGCAGCTATGACCTAGAATCCCAGTCGTCCTTTGTGAACCTCATCTGTAAAATGACATGACACTATGTTACAAAGTTTATAAAGATCAGGATAATACATGTGACTTGTCTGGGACACAGTAGGTACCCCACAAATAGTAGGAATTATTAGATAATTTAAGACATTTACCTTGTCCTTACTGTTTTTAACTGTCATCCAATACAAACTCCAATGAACTCTTCAAAATGATGTTTCCTTAGCTGGGTGTGGTGGTGCATTCTGTAATTCCAGCACTTGGAAGGCTGAGGTAGGAGCATATAAGTTCAAGGCTAGCCTGGGGATACATATGGAGACCCTACCACAAACAAACAAACACTCCCCTAAAACTGCCCTCTTCCTAATCCTATCCCCCCTTCAATACTTGTAGCCTCCTGTCTACCCATGTTTCCTGCACCCAGACCAGAAAAGGGGGAGCAGAACTAAAATAAAATATGCCTAAATGAACAATTCTGAGAGGAAAAAAATTCAGTTCCAATATTGTGTGTTTGTGTGTGTATGTGTAAGAGAGAGGAAACGTTAAACTTGGGTGTCCCCAGATCCAAGGTAAGTAGAAGGGTATTTTTTTTTCAAAAAGCATGCTCTGTCATGGAATGAAAAAATAAATCAGCGTTGCAAGCACAATGCCCTGAGTTCAAACCCCAGTCCTATCAAATAAATAAATAAATAAATACACTAATCACAGACTCTGAGTGTGTGACTCTGGCTTCATGGTCTTGTATGATCATGCGTCCGAGTCTAAGATAAGGGAAGAGGAACGATTGAAGGAAAGAAAAAAGGCAGTGTCTTTTAGCAGTTCACACAGATTTACTTTTCGTTTATTTTACTCTTCAGTTTTTTGAGACAGTCTCACCACACAGTCCTCGCGAGGGTGAACTCGCCATGGAGCCCCAAGGCTGGCCTTGAATTCACGGTCCTCCTGCCTAGGCCTCCCGAGTGCTGGGCGTAATTACAGGCGTACACTACCACTACCCACGTCTAATTTTTTTTTTTTTTTGTCCTGTTCGGTTTGGTTTTGTCCAGGCCTGCCCTGGTAACAAGAGTATCCTTGCTGGCGAGGGCAGTGGGGGACACCTCGGATCGCGGATGAGTTCTGGAAAGCGGCCTTGCCTCGGTGCGCAAGTGTGCGCAGAAGTCCCGCGGGTCATGGACGCCGACTCCGCGGTCCGGATTGCCCACTCCCAGCTTCAGTTCAGCAACGGAGCGACCCGAAGCCGCAGAGGGGCGGTTTCGTCGCGAGTCCAGGGCCCGCCCCATCCTCGCCCGGCAGGAGCCACCGGGCTTGCCAGTGTCGCCCACCCTCTTCTCCGAGCGCCAGCTGCCGGGCCTTGGTGACCTCCGGCTCGGGGAAGGGACCCCCTCCCCCCCCCCCCGCGCGGCCCGGCCCCTCTGACCCCCACGTGACTTCCTGAAAGCCAAGGGCACCGCCTCTCCCCAGCTCAGTTTCGTTTCCTCGGCAGCCTTGCGAAGGTCGTGCGCCGGACTCCACTGCTGTCCCTGCGCGTCCCGGACGTCCAGTGCCCCCCCGGAGCGCCATGGCTGAGCTGTTCCCGCTGGCTGAGGAGCTGTCGTGCTCCATTTGCCTGGAGCCCTTCAAGGAGCCTGTCACCACCCCGTGCGGTCACAACTTCTGCAGGTCGTGCCTGGGTGAGACGTGGTCGGCCCTGATGGCGCCGTACCGGTGCCCGCAGTGCCGCACCGTCTACCATGCGCGCCCACAGCTGCAGAAGAACACGGTGCTGTGCAACGTGGTGGAGCAGTTCCTGCAAGTCGAGCAGGGGAAGCTACCTGCCGAAGACGAGTGGACACCGCCTGCCCGCGCCAAGGCCCCCAGCGCAGGTGGCCAGGTGGCCTGCGACCACTGCCTGAAGGAGGCTGCTGTGAAGACGTGTCTCGTGTGCATGGCCTCCTTCTGCCAGGAGCACCTGCGGCCGCACCTCGACAGCCCGGCCTTCCAGGACCACCCCCTGCAACCGCCTGTCCGTGACCTGCTGCAGCGCAAATGTCCCCAGCACAACCGCCTGCGGGAATTCTTTTGCCCCGAGCATGCCGAGTGCATCTGCCACATCTGCTTGGTGGAGCACAAGGCCTGCTCCACTGTGCCCCTGAGCCAGGCCAGTGTCGACCTGGAGGTAGGGCATGGCTGGTGAGGGTGCAGAGGGCAGCATGGGCCTGGCTGGGATGTGCAGAGGGGCCACCGCGGACATTAATGCCACGCCATGGGTTCTGCTAAGCCTGAAATCTACTTGGATGCAACCATCTGGGCTGTCTTGGGGCCACAGTACCCCAGGGGTGGGCAGCCCCCATGACAATGCAGGGAAATTATATAGCTCTCCCCCTCATTCATTGTCTGCCTCCCTTACCTCCCCCCACACATGCTTTACAGAAGCAAAAACTGGAAGTCACTGGCAGGGTAGTGTCTGCTTATCTGATGGTGTTAGAGTTTTGAATGTCAAATGTGAACCCTGGAGGTAATCTTTGTTCCCTGGTTAAATCCTGGCTGCACCTAAGAGCTATTTATTATCAGTTCCGTTTCTCAGTCCAGAAAACTGAGGCCCAGAGAAGTTAACTTAGCAGAACTAATTCAGTAAGTGGCCAAACAAGGGGGCGAGGTTGGTTTGACTCACAGTTTGTGGTTTCTGGTCTCCCCGTGGACCAGACCTATATCCAGATCTGTAGAGTCCAGAGCACAGAACATTCTCAGAGGCTTGAGGTCATGTGAGTTGGAGTTCTAGTGGTCAGGGAGGGTGGCCAGAGCCCCAGAAATTGCCGGATGTTACTCACAGCAGCGCTCTTGCACCATAGTGTCCTTTTCCTGATGTATAACTTCGAGCATGGATTTGGTCCCTGGACCTGGGTCCTCATGGGCAAAAGCAGGAGGAGGGGGATTCCTAAGGGCCTTCCAGGCCCGCCATGTTCTTAGTGGCTTAGGGGATCATTCCTTACCTCTGTGAACTCATAGCAGAGGCTAATCGGGTGTAACCAACCCCATTGTTATATTACTGTAAGCCCCAAAGTGTGACCTGATCACATGTCGCTTTCACAGTACTGTCAGGGGGACAAGGACCATCCTGATGTGGTTAGAGGAGATGTGAGCCTGGCCAAGGTCAGTGAGGTTTGCAGTGGCTCCAGGACACAGGACCTTGCTCCCTCAGGCCCAGCCCTCCCTGGGTCTTGCCTGTTTCTCTAGATCTGAGCTGGACTCCCAGGACCGCACCCCCACCCCCACCACAACCCACCTGAGTCTCAGCAGCTGGACCTGAAAACATGTCCTTCAAGTTACCCTCCTCCGCCAGAGGACTAATTTGGGTATAGACACAGTGTCCACCTGTTCCAGGAAAGAACCTGCCTGTTCTTTGGGGCTAGGAGCCCTGCTTTGCCCCAGTATAGTTGTGTGTCCAGAGGCAAGTCACTGCAGAACTCTGAGACTCCCTGTCCTCTTCTGCCAAGTGGAATTAATAGCATTCTCTCCCCACCGCCAAGGGTAGGGGGAAGGCTCTGGAGAGATAAACTGTGTGAGAAGTGCTTCCTAAGCAGGTCCCAGTGTCAAGTGGTGTGGCTGTTTACACAGCTCCCACCAGAGTGGTGCTAAGATCTGGGTTTGAATCCTGACAGTGGTGATGCTGGTTATTGTGAGGAGTGAGTGAGTCAGTCCATAAAAAAACATTAACTGTGGAAACTCCATTTCTGATACTCAGGCCTGGGTAGAGAGGATTACACTGGGTGGACAGGGCACCCCCAGCGCTAGGGCAGTCCCAGGCCTGTCAGGCTGCGCAGATAGTCCTGGCCTCAGGCACACAGGCCTGCCCGTAAGCACTGGGGCACCCTGACTCCTGAAGAGAGGCACTTTTAAATTCTTATCCCGGAGGCTGGGATGAGGGTGAGAGGGCCTTCTCAGCCACACTGCTGTCTTTTGACCACCGTCGCCCTGAACAGTAGTCCACACCCAGCTTCGTGCACCATACCTTCTCAGTTGCTTAATCCTTGTAGCAGGATTCCCTCGCCAATTGTACCCCATGAGTCTCTTTTCCAGCTTGGCTGATGCTACTACTCAGACCATCTTGGTGGTGGTCCCCGCTGGGCAGTGCTCCAGCCTTTAGTGTTTTGGCTGCTAGTGTGGCGCAGACTTAGAACTCTGCTGCCTCTTTCACAGAGGGCCCAATGTCTTTTGGCCTGTGACACAATCCTAACAACTACAGAAAGTTACTGACCTTTTGATTCAGGGGCCTGTTGTGGCTACCAGAGTCTCTGGGCTGCTTGCCTTTGGTCTTGAGTCATGTGGGTCCCTGTGCAGGCTGAGGGACTTTCTTTCATCTGTGTTTGATTAATGGTGATACAATCTTACAAAATGTAGGGCTCAGGGTACAGAACTAAGAGCAGCTCTTGGAAGTCAAACAGTTGCCAGTGGCCTGGGTGTTCCCAGGTCTCTTCCAGCTCTGTGAGTCCGGATCTGACTGGGTTTGGCCTTTGGCCCCAACCTATCTCAGCCTAAGGCCGCTGGTGGAGGCCAGGTGGGAGTGTGAAACCATTGTTAATTATTTGGGCTTTCCTGCTTGGGTTTGTATGGCTTTGATCTCTGCTTCCAGCCTTTACATGTGACTGTCACTGGGTTGTTCAAATCCAGATTCAAGGGCATGTTCAGCCCTGAGTATCTCTGGTGGAGTGGGGAGCAGGAAACTGGAGCAGGGACCAGAGTATGTTGAACTGAGCAGCTACTTAAGGGAAGGAAGTGTTTTGTTTTTGTTCTTCCTAGAAATTTCCAGCACATTCAGTTTGATCATGTCTATAACTTTAATACTAGAACCTTAGCTTTGAAAATTAATAGTAATGTGGTCTTGGGCGAGTGACCTAATTGCTGTCTGCCTCAGTGTCCTTTTCTGTAAAGATTAGGTAATTCCTACCTCACAGCATTGTTTTTAGCTTTGAATAAGTTAATATGTGTCAAATGGTAGCATAGTACATACAGTAAGCACATATGGTAGTGGTGGTGATTTCCCTTCTCAGTTCTGTGCCCCAACATTTCATCTAAGCAGGGATGTAGGAGACTCAGATATTGATGCAAAAACTTACAGAAATGGGGGAATGGGGGAGGTGGCCCAAATAATGTACACACATGCAAGTAATTGTAAAAACGATAAATTTAAAAAATGAAATGTAACCCATTTACTGTAAAACCAAAAAACTCACAGAAATAACATGAAGTTGACATTATCTTCCTTCATGCATAATTTACCTTTGTTTCTGGGGGTGGCTTGGAGCCAAGTAATTCTGAACTACCTGAGCACCATTTCGGGGCCTGAACTGATTGACAGCTGGGCTGCAGCCTTTGTGCCCACCCCGTCCTTTTTCCCAGCTCTTGGTGGTCCCGGCCAGGGGTGGCCAGGTGCATCTTGGACTCTGAGTCCTCAGGCTAACAGAAGCTCTCCCATCTTCTTTCCAGAATTGGCAGGTGCATCTGAGGAGAGGCTCCATCATTCTCCCCTGCTTTGTTAGCTCTTCAGTGTCTTTTAGCAGATTTTTCTTCTTCGATATCCTGTCTGCTTTTCTGGCTGTTTGTGGTGTCTGAGTGACTTCATCTGCCATGACCGAAGCAGCTGTCCCAGCTTGTTATGTCTCTGTGCAAGCTTGGTCCCTTGCCATCCTCCTTGCTTCGATCTCATCAGCTGTTAAATGAATAGTAGTGAAGAAATTCCTGGTAATAGAAGCTGATATTTTAGTATGCCCTTACTGAGACCAGACGCCATGCTGGTACGGGGTTTCAGTTGGTCTCCTGATGGCCCTGCAGGTGAGAACAGTTGTATCTAATTCATGGCCAAGGAAACCGAGGTGGGAGACAGTTGGGACCGTTGAACCTAGTCTGACTGGTGCCAAGTCTTCTTTACTGTCCTGTCCTGTCCCCTAAAGGGATGAAGGGATCAGGAAATAAGAGAATGCTTTAAGAAGCTGCAGGCAAGGGCTGGTGGAGTGACTCAGCAGCCTGCTTAGCAAGCATGAGGCACCGAGTTCAAACCCCTGTGCCACCAAAAAAAAAAAAAAAAAAAAAAGAAGCTGCAGGCAGGCAAAACATGGATGGCAGAAGCGCCAGAGGACAGATGCAAAAACATGGCTCCCAGGGGGAGGGGTTGGGCCCAACTGGGACTATCTCACCCTTGTCTGTTTCTTCTACAGAACAAACTGAGGCAAAAACTAACCATCATGTACAGTCATATCAATGGGGCGTCAAGAGCACTGGAGGATGTGAGAGCCAAGCAGCAGAGTGTGCGGGTGAGTGGCAGCACCCCTTCTGGCCCCAGCCCAGTTCTGGCATTTCCTTTGGCCTCCAGGCAGGACAGACTTGGCTCTGACCTACATAAGCCTGGGTGCGTGACATGTGCAAAAAAGCTGTGTACCCAAGAAAGACCCTTCCCAAACCCAAATTGAAAACTACCTATAAACCCATCCTTGGGGAATCATGAATAATTAGGATTAAAAAGTAGTAATATAGAAAAGCAGTTTTAAGGAAAACAGGAAACAAAGTATATCCCCTCTGGGGGTGGTCTGTTTTTAAAAATTGCATCATTTTCCTGGGTAATAAATTGCCACACACAGTCGGTGGTTTACAACAAGAGAAATTAATTTTTTCACAGTTCTGGAGACCAGA
The DNA here is from genome assembly GCF_047511655.1 of Castor canadensis. Taxonomy (NCBI): domain Eukaryota; kingdom Metazoa; phylum Chordata; class Mammalia; order Rodentia; family Castoridae; genus Castor; species Castor canadensis. The sequence goes on along the minus strand of NC_133396.1, from coordinate 32,494,020 downwards.
AGTCCAAAATGAAGGTGTTGGCAGGGTCACACTCCCTCTAAAGTCTCTGGGGGAGACTTCTTCCTTGTCTCTTACAGCTTCTAGTAGTAACATTGCTCCAATTTCTGCCTCTGTCTCCATATGGTCACCTCCCCCTCCTCTGTGTCTTATCTTCCATCTGTAATAAGGACACTCATCGTTTTACTTAGGTCTTACTGGGTAATCCAGGATGAGCTCAACTTCAGACCCTTACTTTAATTACGGGAATGTGGACATTATCTTTTGGTGGGGCCAGCATTCAATCCACTGCAGGAAGTGAAGGAAAGAACACTGGAAGGAAGCAGGTATAGTCTAACTAGTAGAAATGTGTGTTCTCCTTTAACATTACATTGCCTTTGAACTGAAAGCAAGAAGTCTGGATTTTTAAATACCTGTTCCTGAGTGGCGGCCCCTAGTTCACTGTGGCGGTTGTGGCTTGGTTACATGAGGTCTGTGTTCTGGACTAGCCGTTGTGGCTTTGGTCATGTTGGCACATCTCTGAGTCTTAGTTTTCCCATCTGTGCGATGGAACCACAACTCCTCTGATGGGAACTGTGAGATTTAAACGGCAGGATGCAAGCGGAACTGTATTCACTGGGTAGAGAGCTGGTTAAACTCCTATAACAAAGACACCACCAAATTTAGAGATCTAAATAAGATAGTGACAGTCCACGCCCACACGTGAGAAACCCAGGCTAGCAGATGGCTGTGCACCATTCAGGGATTCTGTGCCCTTCCTTTTTATTGTCCTTCTGTTCCACAGGGTGGTGTCCTTTCTCTTTTGTTGAAAATGGGTGTATTGGAAGAACCTGGACTTAGGAGATGAAAACCAATCACCAAAGGCAGAAGGTGGCAAAGACCCCAGGAAGAAGCAGACAGATGCAGGACTGTGGAGTGCAGTTTATTGGGGACTTAGTAAAGGGAACAGTGTCTTGGGTAGCAATGAGACAGGAGGATCCTCACACCCCAGGGCAGGAGGAAGGGGTTTATCTGCTAAGCTAGGGAGGCCTCTACCAAATGGAATGCACCTGACCTTTCTCAAAAACTGTTAATGTGTCCCACCTTGGCTAAGAAATAGTCAGGCATCAGTGGCCAGCACAGCACACTTGGCTGACTGTCCTAATGACTTTGTCCTATAGGGTTTAGGATATGTGCCAGGATCACCTGGCTGACCAAATGGCGGTTATGACCAAGATGGCAGTAGTCATGTCAAATTGGATCTCTACACTGAGTCACAATTACATTTTTTTCAGCCTGTGAAAAAGGGAACAGAGAGGGAGGGGAGGAAGTGGAGGACAATAAGCAAATTCCTTGTAAGCAAGTGACACAGGTTGCACTTATCACTTCTGGCCATGTCTCATTGGAAGGAGCTTAGTCACCTGGCCAAGCCTAGCTGCAGAGGAGTCTGGGAAATGTAGTCTGGGCAGATAACTACATGCCCAGATGGAACTCTAGGGTGTTTTCTTACTAAAGGAAAAAGGAGGGAATAAATATTGGAAGGTATTGGTGGTCACAATGGAGGCATCAAAGTAAAAGGTTGGATTAAGAAATAGTTTAGTCAAGTACTGGTGGCTCATGCCTATAATCCTAGCTACTCAGGAGACAGATCAGAAGGATCAAGGTTCAAAGCCAGCCTTGGCCAAATAGTTCTTAAGACCCTACCTCAAAAAATTACCCAACACAAAAAAGGGATGGTGGAGTGACTCAAGTGGTAGAGCACCTGTCTAGCAAGCTTGAGGCCCTGAGTTCAAACCCAAGTACTGCCAAAAAAAAAAAAAAAGTAGTTGAAACTACTCTGTCGGTATCCTGTTCCTCTAGCATGTGTTTCTGCTTGTTATGCTTGATTCTGAGCTGTTGAGGTTACCCAGCAGTATCGTGCATCCAAAATAGGATATATTTTGAATATATTATATCCAAAATAGAATGTTAAAGAAACTTGAATATTACATGGAATTTATTATTTTCTTCCTCCTCTTTTTCCTCTTCCTTCTTCTTCTTCTTTTTTTTTTTTTCCAGTACTGGAAATCAAGCCCAGGGCTTTTGTACATCCTAGACAAGTGCTCTGCCACTGCACTGCACCCCAGTCCCTGAAAGCACAATTTATTTAACTTAATGTGTCCAAAAATTATCATTTCAATATGTCATCAATAAAAAGCATTAATGAGAGAACGATGGAGGGAGTGAATTCAGCTATAGTATATTGTAAGAACTTTTATAAATGTTACAGTGTACCCCCAGTACAACAGTATAATAAAAAAAAGAGAGAAAACGTATTAATGAGACGTTTTACATTCCTTTTTTTGATATCAAGTCGTTGACATCCAATGTGTATCCACAACTTGAAAAACACCCCAGCTCATTTCAGATGTTCCGTAATCACTACGTGTCTATGTTGTTCCAGAAACTTCCTAAAACTGCTTTATGCCCCTCCTTTAAAAAAATCACCTATGAACTTCCTCTAGCTTAAGAAATAAAATATTGCCAGTAGCCCCTCCTCTTGGTTTCTCCTTTTATCTCATCTGCCTCCCCCCTTCTAGAAGTAACTGCTACCTTGAATTTATTCATTCATTCCCATGTATTTCTGTTATTATTTATTATTATTATTATTATTATTATTATTAGTGGGGTACTGAGGATTGAATTCAGAGCCTTGGGCTTGCTAAGCAGTTTTTTAAGTTTTATCACTGCTCAGTATTCCATCCTATGGGTCCTTCTCAGTCTTTGTATTAAGTCTCCTATGTTCAGGTTTCTGCTTTTCTTTTTAAGTTGAGATACTCTAGCTATGTTGCCCAACTGGCTTCAAACTTCTGGATTCAAGCGATCCTTCTATCTTAGCCTCCTGGGCAGACGAAACTACAGCAGTGCACCACCATGCCCAGCTTGCTTTTTGCTGTTTTAAACAATGCTGCTTCTGCACATGCTTGTGTGTGCCTCTGGGGCAGGTATCCAAGAATTTTTCTAGAGTGTTTGCCTAGGATTGGAGTTGCTGGGATGTGGGATGTGGAGCATGCATTGCAAATGTCCATCTCAAGCGGCTGTGCCCGTTTGCACCTCCGCGAGGGGCAGTGCGAGGTCCCCGTGCTCCCCGCTGCCCTGACTAGTGGGGTTGCAGCCTCAGCAATTTTGCTGTCTGACGGGAGCCCTCTTGCCTTGGTCCTCTTAGGATGCTGCAAAAAGGAAGATGGATCAGCTGAGACAAGAATACATGGAAATTAAGGCAATCATTGATGCTTCAGAGGCCAGCTTGACTCGTAAGATAAAAGATGAAGAGATGAGGGTGAGCAGCAAGTACGACACCATTTACCAGGTACTCCTCAAGAAGAAGAGTGAGATGCAGAGCCTGAAGGAGGAGATCGAGCTCAGCCTGACCAAAGGGGACGAGTATGAGTTTCTGGGGGTAGGTTGCCCTGATGGTGTTGGCGAGAGCTTTCTGTCTAGCATCCCCATGGTTTTTTTTTGTTTGTTTTTAATGGGAACGGGGTTTGAACGTGGGGCTTCATGCTTGCCAAGCAGGCTCTCTACTGCTTGAGCCATTCCTCGAGTCTATTTTTCTCTGGTTATTTTGGAGATAGGGTCTCCAGAACTACTTGCCTAGGCTGGCCTCAAACCGTGATCCTCCCAATCTCAGCCTCTCAAGTAGTTAGGATTACAGGCGTGAGCCACGGCCTAGTGGTTCCCAGTGTTGATTACAATCAGGACCTCATGGAGTTGGGGCTGCTAGAGGTCATTGGAAGTATTCCTGAGACACGCTGCGCAACAACTTACCCGATTTTAGGGGTTAGGACAATACATATTTATTGTCTCAGAGTTTACCCAGCCCAAGATCTGGGCCTGGCTTTCTGGGTTGTCTGTTTAGTATCTCACAAGGCTGCAGTTGGGGTGTTGCCCGGATTCATTCATTTTGTAGCTCAGCCTTGTCTTCCATGCTCACCTCATTCTTGGCAGAATTTAGTTCCTTCCCACTTTTTTTTTTTTGCTGTTAACTAAGGTCTTTTCTCAACTTAGCAGCTTTGTCAACCAGCAGGAGAAATTTCTCCCTCTAGGAAGGTCCTGCCCTACCCAACTTAGAAGGCTTTTACCTGATTAAGTCTGGCCCACCCAGGATAGTCACCCTTTTGATGAACTCAAAATCAACTGGTTTAGGGTCTTAATTCCACCTGCAGTATTCCCTCTCCTTTGCCATATAGTGTGAGCTAATTATGGAGTGATATCTTGTCACATCCACTGTCCTGCCTATTATTCAAGAGGAGGGGTTAGGTGGGGAGTGTATAGTGGTGGGGAGGAATCTTGGGGATACCTTAGAATGTCAACTACTATACAGGCTTTTCCCTCTCTTTCCATCCTTCCCCACATGGCCCCTGGAAAGTGTCTTTCTAAAGCACTGTCCCCTGTCCTTTCTAGCCTCATTAGTGTGGCCTACAGGGTCCTTGGTGTCCTGGTGCAGCCTTTGCCAGCACCCCCAACCACGCCCTGTGCTGACTCGAGTGAGGCGCTCTTCACTCCCCAGACACAGTGGGCACTGAGTGGGAGCGCCATGCTACCTCCCGTGCTCAGGGCTTCATGTCCTTTCTCTAGGGTCAGCTGCAGCTTCCCCTGTCTTCCTTGGGTCCCAGAGCATGGCTGCCTCCACCACCCTGGTGACAGGGTTATCAGATGTGCCTGTTTCCCTGCTTCATTTGGCTGTCAGCTCATCCCTTCTTCCTCCACATATGTCCCATGCAGAGGCCAGGGCCTGGCATGCCAGGCTGCCTAGTGGGTGACCTGCTACAATTCCTCAAAGGCCTAGGTTCCTACTCAGCACAGGAGTGATGGAACCTTCTCTCTGAGCATGATGCCCATTTGGGCTGGGCAGAACGGCGTGATGCTTCCTACCAGGTGCTCATTCCTGTGCCCTTGGGCAGCTGCCTGAGCTCTCTGATTTCAGATTCCACCTCCACATATGGATCCTTTGATTCTGTAGGGTCCTTTAGTCTCAAAGTTTGGGGCTTTCAGTGAGACCCTCCCTTCCTGTTGGATGTGCCCTGCTCCACCCTGCCTGGGGAGAGTCCTGTCCCTGCTGTGCTTTCCCAGCCAAAGCTGGAGGAGTGGGAAGAGCAGCTATGTCTGCACCCTCATTGGCGGAAATGCTGGCAGGCCACTTGGCCTGTCTAGATTTCAGTTTCCCCATCTGTAAGATGAGTGACCTCTAAGGTCCTTTCCAGTGTCAGATCTTAAAAGATCTTAGAGCAAGCAGTGCTTTAACCTCCATGGGCCTCGGGCCTGTGATTTGAGCAGCACCCAGGAGCACAGGAAGCTCCCTGTGGGGGTGGTGAGGACCAAGCCCAGGCCCTGGCTTTCCTGCAGCTCCCTGTCCTTAACCCCCTGGCTTGTTCCAGAAAGCGGCAAAACTGCAAGGAGTCTCAACAAAGCCAGTCTACATCCCAAAGGTGGAGATGGATTATGAGCTGATGAAGGGGGTCTACCAGGGTGCCTTTGACCTCAAGAATGAGCTGAAGCGGTCCGTAAGGCAGCTGCAGGAGAAGAAGCCTGAGGAGCCTTCCAGCTCAGGTAACATCTGTAGCCCCTATGCTGCCCTGGCAGAGCCCTGAAATCTGGTGTCTCTCAGCATCCTGGGGAGTGGGGGTGTGATGCAGAGCATCGGGGCTTGAGTTTCAGGGGTCCCAAAACAGTCACCGCCCCCATCAGAGGAATCTGCTTCATCCTAACATAGCCAGCCTTCCTGAAGGGTTACTGGGGCTCAGTGTGTGTTTGGTGGGAAGATGACTAGTTTGGGGGTCAGAGAAACTTGGAATTCTACCTTTATAGCCTTCCTTCCCCCACATCCAATCCGTCAACAGATTTCACTGCTTTTTCCCCCCTGGTGCTGGGGATTGAACCTAGAGGGCCTTGTACATGCTAGGGAAAGCGCTCTACCACTGAGCAACATCCAAGCCTTTGTTTTTTTGAGACAAGAGTCTTTCTATGTAGCCCATGCTGGCCTCAAACTTGTGATCCATTTGTGCTGGTGGAGTGGTTTAAGTGGCAGAGTACCGGCCTAGCAAGAATGAGGCCCAGAGTTCAAACCCCTGTGCCATCAAAAAAAAGGAGTTTCTCCTCTTGCCTCTGCTTCCTGAATGCTCACATTACAGGTGTGCTCCCCCAAGCCTGGCCATCAGTTTCACTTCTTTAATTTTTCCTGAGTCTGTCCACTGGTCCCTGTGCAGCCACCACCTGCCTGCTCTCTGGTGCCATCTTTTTCTTTTTTTTGCGGCGGGGGGGTGGGGGTGGCTGGGGTTTGAACACAGGGCTTCACAAAGCAGGCCCTCTACAACTTGAGCCATGCCACCAGTCCATTTTGTTCTAGTTATTTTGGAGATGGCTGCCCTTGAATGTAATTCTCCTGATTTCAGCCTCCCAAGTAGTTAGATCCTTCTCGTTCTTTGAAGATCATTTGAAACGTCGTTGGATTTGTATCACCCATTGGAGGCTTTTGTACCTGTGTCATTCTTCTGTTCTCTGAGATTTCCATCTGTGTCCCTCACTAGGTTGTGGCCTCTGTGAGAGCAGAGGCAGTGTCTGTTTCTTGTCCAAGATGATCCCCCATTCCTAAGACAGAGCCTGGCCCATAGTATACCTCTGTGATGTAGTCAGGGGAGGACTTGACCATCAGCTTGGGCAACTATGCAATGGGTTTCTGAACCACTGGTGACGAGGCTCCAGAAGTGTTTTGCAGGGGATAAAGCTATGTAGACTCCTGGTCTTCAGGAAAGGGGAGAGAAGAGAACCAGTGGGTAAGGAACTGACATGGACAGAGCTTGGCTATACACCAGGCGTCTTGATCCCATTCAGTGGTCCCATCAACCACCAGCAAGCTAGAGTCCTCCTTGATGTGCAGTTGAACAAACCAAAGCTCAGAGATCACAAGGCTGAATGCTAGGGGAGGAAAGACTTCACCAAAAACCCAGCTATGTCTTTTTTTTGGCAGTGCTAGGGATTGAACCAAGGACTTTGTGTAGCAGTGTTAAGCAAGTACTCTACCACTGGACGGTGCACCCAGCCCATCCTTTTTTAATAATTATTTTATTAACATCTAATACTTGTACAAGGGGATACACTGTGATATTTACATATGTGCTGACAATATATCTTAGTTAGATTTCGCCCCTCCCACACCTAGCATTTTTATTTGTATTTCTGTTTTTGAGACAGGGTCTTGCTACCTTTCTTCCCAGGCTGGCCTCAAACTTGCAGTCCTCCTGCCTCTGCTTCCTGAGTATCTGGGATTCTAGAAGTATGACACAACTCCTTGCTTTCAGCTACATTTTAAGCAGAGAAGAAAAGGAACACACAGAACTGGTCCTTCTATGCCTTGTTTCTGTCTCTTTACAAGTGACTGGACTGGCTGCCACTGGAAGTAGCTGTCTCTGTAAACGCTCTACCCTACACCATGGCAAAGCTAGCTGGCTTCTGGGCTTGGTGGGGAAGAGCCACATCCAGTGAACTCTTTTTCTTGGGCACAGGTGACTTGGGAGACCGTAATGCAGAATCCACATATAAATCCTCACGTCCTGTGAAGAAGACCCAACGTAAGTTGCCCCATCTTGTCCATTGGCAACAGCATGGCTGTGGCTGGCAGGTGCTTTGGCTGAAACTCTTGCAGGGGTCGCTGCTGCTTCCAGATGGGCGCAGCCCATCCCAGATCACCACGGATGTCTTGGGTGGGGGGGGTCTCTGCTGGAGAAATCTGGCCACAGACCCTGCATAATGGGTGGTACAGGGGCTCTATTGGGGCGGGAAGGGAGGGTTGTCTACCTTCATTGGATATTTGGGCTAGCTGGTGTGGCAGGGTCACCAAAGCTGGCGTGTGGGAGTCATTTACTACACCTAAGTCCTGGCTATGGAGAAGGTGGGTGATGATCCTGATGAGTGGAGGCTGTGCCTCTCAGGAGCTCAGTGGACTTCAGTCTTTGAGCTGCTACCCCAGCATTCCTCACCCTTCTGTCTTATTGCCTCCTCCTCTTTTCTCACTGAGCCATTTTAGACAGTTTTTTCCTGATTTCCATTAAAAATTTAAACCACATATGTACAGTGTAGGAGTAAGATTTTTTTTTTTTGTGGTACTGGTGCTTGAACTCAGGGCCTACACCTTGAGCCACTCCACCAACCCTTTTTTGTGAAGGTTTTTTTCGAGATCAGGTCTCATGAACTATTTGCCTGGGCTGGCTTTGAACCATGATCTTCCGGATCTCTGCCTTCTGAATAGCTAGGATTACAGGCGTGAGCCACCAGTGCCTGATGGGAGTAAGATTTTTTTTTAACCTTCCCCCTCCCTGGGGGGTGAGCACCATCATTGGGAAAGGTGTGTGAGGTTGGGTGAAAGAATGGCCTTCAGTTTCCTTGTCTATCAAATTTGGGCAATAATGATAGGGAGATCACAGGATGATGGTGAGCGAGGCTCACATGGAACCCTGATTGTGAGGTCTCCTTGCAAGCCACAAAGATGCCACTGATTTACTAGCTGAATTGCCTCCCTGGAAGTCAGTATGAAAATCAGCAGTGGGTAGTTGGGGGTCAGGTTGAGAGAGCTCTGGGTTTGCTTTTCTGGTCTGTAGTGTTTGGGTTGACTTCAGCAGACACCTGTGTGGTGTCAGTCCCTCCATGGACTAGAATGAGGAAATGGAGGACGGAGCCCTCAGGAAGCCAGAAGATGGTGAAGGGCACTGTGTGAAAAGGAAAGTAAAAAGAGTAGGTGACACAGGATCGTGCACCTGTGTCCTGTTGAAGTCCTCTTCCCCAGAAGGCGTCCATACTGCTGCCCCAGGTCACAAACACCATTCATCATGAGGGAGGTAACCCCCTTCTGCTTTGCAGAATTATGCCCTAGAAAAGAGTTGGCACTGTGGAAGTTAAACTCAGAAATGAATCAGGGTTTCTGTATTGTTGAAAATGACCCAAAATAAATCAACTGATGTGGGTGAAGAGGAAATGAGAAAGGACTAGTTACCATGTAGAGAAACACCCAAGATGAGTGATGACCAGGGAGGGTTGTATGCTGGTCCTCTGGGAGGTGGGAGAGGCAGAAGTGAGGAAATAGGGCTGAGAGTGAACTCCTGAGAGAAATATGACTGTGAGTGGGAGGAAGAGGGGTATCTGGGGAAGTAGAAGCTGTCAGGAGAAGCAGGGCTTGTCTGTAAAGTATCCTGCAGGTACGGGGATAAGAGCCCAGTCTTTACGTTCTGGCAGAGGGTTCAGGTTGGTCTCGAACTTGTAATCCTCCTTCTTGCCTCAGCCTCTAGAATTCTGTGATTATTATTATTATTATTTATTTATTTTTGGCGAGACTGGGGTTAGAACCCAGGGCCTCTTGTTTGCTAGGCAGGTGCTTGGACTTTGATCCTCTCATTTATGCTTCCTGCATACTTGAGGTGCCACATGCCCAGCTTGTTTTGTTGAGATGGGGTCTTCCTTACATTTTTTATCAGGGCTGGCCTCAAACCACCTCAAACTGCAATCTCTCAATCTCCTTCTCCCAAGAGGCTGGGGTTAGCTGGGATTACAGGCATGAGTCACTGTATCTTGTGATACTTGACAATAACTTTTCTTTTACTGACTCCCTATTTTTTATTAGTTTGTTTTTTTCTTTTATAGAGATAAAATTTACCTGCAGTAATATGCATAGATCTTAAATATGCAGTTAGACAAATAACTGCATATTTGTGTTACTATTACCCAAGTCAACAAGAAGGTTCTCTGCTACCCTGGAAAATTCCTTCCTGCTTCTTATTACTCAGTACTCCCCGTCCACCCTCCCCATGGTGGTCCCTGTCACCGTAGCTAAATTCTGCCTGCTGTCTCCTGGTATTTTCAAGTTAAAACATCCTAACTTTATTTGTCTAAATAGAATTTGTTGAAATGAGTGTTATTATAGTATCACGGTGTTGTGCTTTAAAACATCTTAATTACGAAATCTTGCTTTTTCAGAAGAAAAGAAGATCAAGAAAACCTGTAAGTTGTGCTTTTGTGCATCTTTTTCATTTTTTTCTGTTCTTTTTCTTTTGGTGGTATGTGTATTTGAACTCAGGACCTGTGCTTACAACACAAGTGTTCTAGCATTGAGTCATGCCTTCCCCTTCCCCCAGTCTTTTTTTGCTTCATTTATTTTTTAGATAGGCTTTTGAATTTTTGCCTGGGGCTGGCCTCAGACTACCGTCCTCCTACCTATGGCCTGCCACATAATTGGCACCTCAAGTACATGCCACCATACCCAGCTTGTTGGTTGAGATGGGGTCTTACTAATTTTTTGCCTGGGCTGGTGAACTTTGATCCTCCTGATTTTTGCCTACTGGGTAGCTGGGATTACAGATGTGCTCATCACCACACCCAGCTCATCTTTTTGTTCTTGACTTGTCTAATCCTAGAACTAAAAACTCAGCAGCTATGTTGTCAGGCTTCTGTGATGGGCCCAGTCTTATGACTGTATTCTGCAGGCCAGAGGTTGTAGGTGAGGCCCAGTGTAAGTGCATGAGATAGATAAGATAATGGTAGCCTTATGTTGACTCCCCTGGGTGGTCCTCACTGTTTAGATGTGTGTTTGTGGAAAGGCTGTTGACAACACACCTTGGAAGGGAGGAGAGGCCATTTCTATTCCTCTATGTCACATCACCAATTCTTGTGTCTCTTTCTTTACCCCAGCTGCTGTCTCTAGTCCTACCTTTGTGGCCCATGCCCAGGCAGTGGACTTGAATTCAGTCCCAGATGGTGAGTAATAATGGGCTAGGACCAGTGGGGAATCTACTGTGAGTTTGTCCTGAAAACCACCCTGTTTTTCTCTCCCAGTGGCTCCCAAAGCCCCTCCCTTGTCGCCCAATGCTACATCTCTCAAGGCCAAGGTGCTGGAGAACTTCTTAACCAAGTCCAGAGCTGAGCTCCTGGATTGTGAGTATCTTGGCTCTGTGGATGGAAGAGTGGGTGGCTAGCTGGCTGATTGGTGGGGAGGATGGATGGATAAAACAGATGCATAGCTAGTACCAGTTAGGGAAAGGCCTGAAAGTGAGAGCACTTGGGCCCTTTGCCATTGATTCTTTGGGGTGGTGTTTCCCTAGATTCTGTGAAAGTCATCCTGGACTTCAACACAGCCCACAACAAGGTGGCACTGACGGAGAGCTACACCACAGCCTCAGTAGCCGATGTGCCTCAGAACTACAAGCCACATCCCCAGAGGTTCACCTACTGCTCACAGGTGCTCGGCCTGTACTGCTACAAGAAGGGCATCCACTACTGGGAGGTGGAGCTGCAGAAGAACAACTTTTGTGGGGTGGGGGTCTGCTATGGCAGCATGGACCGCCACGGTCCCGAGAGCCGGCTTGGCCGGAACAGCACCTCCTGGTGCGTGGAGTGGTTCAACAACAAGATTTCTGCCTGGCACAACAACATGGAGAAGGCTCTGCCCTCCACCAAGGCCACACGGGTTGGCGTGCTTCTCAACTGTGACCATGGCTTTGTTATTTTCTTTGCTGTCTCTGACAAGGTCCACCTGATGTATAAGTTCAAGGTGGACTTTACTGAAGCTCTGTACCCGGCCTTCTGGGTGTTCTCTGCGGGTACCTCACTCTCCATCTGCTCCCTCAAGTAGGCAGGCCGTGGACTTCAACTCATGGCCTGGGGAACACCCAAGACTCTAGTGAAGACTCTTTGGAGTGCTTCCCTGAGTCCCCAGCAGTCAGAAGGGTGGAAGGGGATCAGAGGAGGGGGGAGATGGAATAAAAAGAGGGATTTCATTGGGAAAGAGGTGGGGTGATTGTCTTGTGGGTGGGGAAGCATGTCTACCTCCTGGTGTCCATCAGGGAAGGATGACCTCCTCCCATTGTTCTGGGGAATCTCCAGGCTGCTGGGTACCAGGGCAGAGCTTTGGGGAGTAAAGTCATTAGGGCTTTTGTAGAAAATCTACAGCCACATTCTTTCTTAGGTGATGGGTTTCTGTACTTTACTCTTTGGGATAGCCTTCAGATCTTGGTGTTTTGATTACCCTCTAGATTTTTAAAAAAAATTCCAAGGTCATTGAACTTCAATATATATTTTATCTTTTTGATACTGGGGATTGGCCATAGGTCCTTGTACAAACTTAGGCTCTACCTGTGAGCGCCACTCCTACACTGAATTTCAATATTGCCAGCCATTTGGTTAGGAGCTTTTAGTTGAGGCTTTAAACTATGATTTCAATCAGACTCTGTTGAATTTGTGATTGGGTGAAGTTCAAGGTGACACAAGCCCAGTTTATAGAGATAGCTCTCTCTCTCTTCTAAGTGCTACAAGGGGCATCTCAGCAAAGACACTCTGGCTGCTGCCAGAGAGCCTCACTTGAAGGCCTTGCTTCCTATAGCCTGGGCTGTGGGGCAGGCAGGACCCTGGCTTGGGTTAACGGAAGCATGATGGCTTTGCTCTTACACAGTGCCTTGCTTTGACAGCTGTCCTCAGCCATGGTGTCCCTCTTCCCTGGATTGTAGATATTGGCCTGACTGCTGTGGATGCCGCCAATGCTACCACAGTCAAGCAGCCAGCCACGCCACATAATCTGACGCCACGTGTGTGGCTGTGTGTGGCTGCTGCAGGGACCATACTAGGTCACCTGCTGGGGTGACTACCTATGGTCCAAAAGGCCTTATAGCAGATCTGGAAGGTTGGGGAAGGGGGGCAGCATATACCCTAAGCAACAGGCTGCAGACCCTCTCTTGAGTCTGAGGCCTTTCCCTGCCCTTCTGCTGTCTTGCTTATTGAGCCAGTTCCTGATTTGACCAGGCTAGAGGTCAGGAAGACTTAAGAATCAGGGATGTAGTGAGCTAAAGAGAGTCAGACAAGTGGCTGTTTTCCTTGCAGTGTTTCATGCAGTGAAAATAACCCAGTCTGTCAAGGGGCAGGAGTAAATGGATTGCTGGAGTCTCCCCCCATTCCTTATATCCTGATGATGTCAGGATGTAAGTGCCCGTCAGGCAGTGTGAGAAATTTGGCCTCTTGTGACCTAAGTCCAACTGTGGGCTTTCCCAAGAGGGGAGCTTTCTCCTGTCAGGCTTCTTACACTGTGGGGAAATAAGGACCCCAGACCTTTGCATATGGATATTTGAGAATTTAGCGCATCTCAGGCCTTGTGCTGGAATTCCAGGGCCAGGAGCATTTAGTGTTCCGGACAGATGTGTGATCTGTATCCTCTCCCAGGAAGTTTTCAGTTCCTAGGGAGAGAAGAATCTTTGTAGAGGAGATGTCTCTGCAAGGCTGATACATGATTTTAAAAGTTTTCTTCCTTTACTTCAGAGAAGAAAAGTTCTCTGGTAATGCTTCTCCACTTTGGTTCCAAAGCATCTTCATGGATCTTCTGATACTAAAGCCTTGTCTGAAGCCAAGTCAAGGCTGGGAACCAGCTAGAGGAGTAGAATGCCAAAGATTAACCCAGGGCTCCTACTAGGATACTCTTCTATAGAAATGAGAGCAACAGAGGAGTCTTCCTTGGCAAGTTAGCAGCTCATAGGGACACAAGAGCCCTCTGTTGCTGAGAATCAAGCAGGTAACCAAAGTCCAGCGGTGGGCAAGGTGCCCTTGCTGTCTTGAACCTTTCATTTTGCAATGGTAAGACCTTGCAGTATGTAGCCTTGCAGGGCCGCTGCGCTTTCAAGTCCTGGAGTGGGAGGAACCTTTGCATCCATCCCTCTTCTCATTTTGCAGAATCAGGCGGATAAGAAGGGAGATGTCTCTGTTCACCCTCTTGCCATTCCATCATGGAGGGGATACCTGCTTCCTAATATGTGAGCAGGAAAACCTTGGTACCCTGTGTGAGTACCAGAAATTCCCAGAAACACTAACATAAAATCCTATGCCAGATATAGATACTGGGGACTATCTCAGTCACTCTGGTGTGATAAACCAAAAGGTCAAGGTCAAGTCTTTGTATTAGTCAAGACTGGCTGACCAAATATGCCTGTTGTAATTACTCTGTAATTGATCCACAATTTATTACTAATATGTTAGCTTCTATGTGATTTTTGCTTCCCGCTGTTAATTGTAATTAGTTAGGAGTATTTGAGCTATTTCTTTATTTTTTATTTTTTTTTATTATTCATATGTGCATACAAGGCTTGGTTCATTTCTCCCCCCTGCCCCCACCCCCTCCCTTACCACCCAGTCCGCCCCCACCCTCCTCCCCCCGCCCCGCCTCAATAACCAGCAGAAACTATTTTGCCCTTATTTCTAATTTTGTTGTAGAGAGAATATAAGCAATAATAGGAAGGAACAAGGGTTTTTGCTGGTTGAGATAAGGATAGCTATACAGGGCATTGACTCACATTGATTTCCTGTGCGTGGGTGTTACCTTCTAGGTTAATTCTTTTTGATCTAACCTTTTCTCTAGTACCTGTTCCCCTTTTCCTATTGGCCTCAGTTGCTTTTAAGGTACCTGCTTTAGTTTCTTTGAGCTATTTCTTTAGAGGTGATTCCTTAGGAAGATAATCATGACTGTAACCAGGGCAAGGCCAGCTGATAAACCTTAGAAGATTTGAATGCAAGAATGCAGTGTTGACATCATGGTGCAAGTGGAAGATGTCACTTGTCAATCATGCTGGCGTTCACAGCTGAGGCACCCACCACTGAAGTTACTACTCTGGAGCCTTTGGGTGCCCAGGCTCCACCCATCTGCCCCAGAACTGTCGCCTCCTGGAGTGTTCCTCTTGGAATGCTTCAGATAAGGAATTCTCAGACCGATGGGATATCTGTCTGGGCTGAGTTGCAGGGGATTGGCAGGGTGGAGCATGGATGAAAAGGTAATCCACACTCGGATAACCAGTGAGCAATGGTGGGAATGGAGAGCTCCCTGTTTCACACTCTCTACTGTTGCATGTGTTTGAATATTTCTATCAGAAAAAGTGAAACAGAACATAGCCCCACCTGGCCATGGGCCCCATTCAGGTGGGGTTTACCTGTGTTTGGAGAGGAGAGGATGTGGAGGTGTGGAGTTGATATGGTTGGGAATCTTGCATAGTACCACTACACCAGCGGGGCATTGATGTGGTTGGATAGTGAGCATCTTTGCTGGCCATTGTCCCTGATTCCCGGGGAGAAGGGCTCTGAATCCCTGGAATTAACTTCCTGAGTGGTAGGAGTGTCTTTGTTTCTCCATGGGGCCCTTGGATCACACAAGAAATGAGATAATTCAGGATGGGGCTGGTTACCGGAAAGACCAGTGGTAGAATTAGAGGGTTGGGACTTGGAACTAGCCTGACCTTGGGGAGGAAAGAGGAGGCTGGGCTTGGGTTCCATCATGGGGCCAATGATTCAGTCATTTCTGCCTCCATAATGACATCCCAGTAAGATTTCTGGACACAGAGGCTTAGTGATTGGTGAGCAGGGGGATGTGCCCTGATTCCATGACAACAGGTCTGGGAAGCTCTGTGTGAGATCCTCCCAGCCCTTGTCCTGTATGTCTCTTTATGTGTCTGGTTCTAATTTGTATCCTATTTATAATAAAATCATAATCATAAATATAGTTTTTTCCTGCATTCTGTGACTTCTAGTGAATTACTGAACCTGAGAGAGGAGGTCACAGCAACTTCCTGTATTGTAGCCAGTCAGAAGTGTAGGTGACCTGGGCCCACCAGAATGGGGCGAGTCAAATGAAGGCTGTTGTGTTGGGGACTGTGTCACTTAACCTGGGGCATCAGATCTAACTCTAGTGGCTGGCGTCACTCCTGTGTTGCAGTATAGCAGTTGATGTCAGAACAAAAGTGGGGGACCTGCAGCCTTTGACCTGCTTGACCAAACATGTCAGGGCAAGACATGCTGCTTTTATAACGTTCCACATTTTGCTCTCAATCCCCACCTCCTCCCCTGGTATTTTCTCCCTCACTGTCCCTGTAACCACAAAAATACTTAGAATTATTTACAGATTTGCCCTCCTGTTCAGAGATGCTACTTCAGCTGTCACTGGATACTCTTGTTCTTGTGAGGGGAACAAATGTGAGGGGGAATAAATGGCAGAAATGGCTCTGAGAATGTAAAGGAAACAAATGGCAGAGTAACTTTGTCTTAGATGAAGGAGACAGAAGGCATTGTTAAAAGCAAACATCTAAGGAGAAGTGAGGAGTGGGCTTCTCACCCAGATAATAAAGTGCAGCAGTGTTTTCTCCTAGATAAGGGAGACAAAGAGGCATCCTTAAAGGCAACCATCTACAGGGATGAAATATGGACACCCAAAGGAAAGAAACACAGCAAACTTTCCCAAGATAAGTGAAAAGGGGGTCTCACCAGAATAGTGAGCAGTAGTCAGAAAATGTACGTGACAGGTCTTAAGGATAGGATGGACAAACGAGACCCTCTTGGAATTCCTGTCCAGTGAGGGTGGGGGTGGCCAGATGGTCGGGTTCAGCAAGAAGTTAATTCTGGAAATAGCTTTAAGGTAATGTGGGTGGTGCCTAAATCAGGCCTCTGTATAATCTCAGACTGCAGCTATTCCATGGCTTAGCTCTTTCACTAAGTCCCACCTGTCAGGGTGCTTTACTGTCCCTTCAATAAACTTTGTGCTTGCTTTAACTCTTAGCTCCTGGTCTGGTGTCTTCAATCATTGGCTGTCCCAGGACACGAACTTGGAAACAACACTCCAGTAGCCTTCTCATAGACAGTTCAGGATGGGGTTGGGGAAGTAGCTCAGAGGTAGAGCACTTGCCTAGCAAGCACAAATTACCTAGTTATAGTTGGATCTCTTACCAGACCAGAACCACACTCACACACACACACACACACACACACACCATACACTCACACTCATACACACTCATACATCTCTCACACACACCCACACCCACACACACTCAAACACACTCATTACACTAAAACACATTTACACACTCGCACACATCTCTCACACACCCAGACATTTCTCACACACGCACACACACACACCCACGCAAACACACCCACTCACACACATGCACACACCCACACAATCACACACTCACATACACTCACACACCCACTCACACATGCTCACACTCATACCCACATGGACACATGTGTGAACTAACACATTCACATTCACCCACTCACACCCCCCACACATGCACTCACACACACTCACATACACACTCACCTCCACAACGCCCACACACACCCACCCACACACAGTCACATACACTCACATCTCTCACACATCTCACTCCCACACACTCGCACACCTACACACACACTCACACATTCACACACACACCCTGTTACACACACAACACACAGACACACACTCAGTCACTCACACATCCCTCATACATACATACACACAGTCTCACACACCCACACACTCAAACACCCACCCCCTCACCCTCCCACCCCCTCACCCCCCCACACTCTCACCCCCCCCACACCCTCACACTTACACACCCTCACACTTACACACTCTCACACTTACACTCATGCACACACACTCTCACTCACACACACACACACACACACTGTTGAACCAAATGAAATGAGCTGTTCTAACTTTTCACGGATATATGCTTGATGCAAGTTAATTTGCTCTCATGTGCACTAAAAAGTTAAAGGAAAACATCAAGAAATTAACTTTGGTTTTGTTTTGCTTTTGTGAGACAGTCTCAATATGTAGCCCAGGCCGGCCTCAAACTCTCCATCCTTCTGCCTTCATTTTCCAATGCTGGGATTATAGATGTGTACCACCACACCCAGCTCAATTTGAAAAATTTCTCTGGGCTGTTTTTTACTTTTTCTGTGAATTGAAAACAAACCACTATTGTAATATTGATTCAAAGCAGTGTCATGTGGGGGGAAAATGTTTGCATCCCAGCTTCACCAATCCCTTGATCTTGGCAAGTTATTGTACTTCCCTGAACCTCAGTTTCCTCATCAGTGAAATGATATTTTTTGTGTATATCACCTTTAAATGAAGGTGCAGTGGGCACAACACAGAGTAGCTTCTCAGTGGGTGCTTGTGGTGGTTGAAATAGTAAGCGTTAGTCTGTGAGTGCTACATTAACACTGATTACCTCATTAAGCTGCATCAGTGCTCTGTGTTCCCTGCTAATCCTGGAGGGGAAGGTGTTAGTCCTTTCTCTTTGCTAATGACACAACACCGCAGACCGTGTTATAAAGAAAAGAGGTTATTTTGGCTCATAGTTCTGCAGGTGTAGGCTGAGGATCTGCATCCAGTGATGGCTTTCCTTTTCTATATATACACATATATACATAAAAATATAAATATATATACATATATATAATTTTTTTTGTGGGACTGGGGTTAAACTCAGGGCTTCACATGTGCAAAGTAGGCCCTCTCCTGTTTTAGCCATGCCTCTAGTCCATTTTGCGCTGGTTATTTTGGAGATGGGGGTCTCAAGAAATATTTGGCTGGGCTGGCCTCCAACTGAAGGGATCCTCCTGATCTCTTCCTCCCAAGTAGCTAGGATTACAGAAGTGAGCCACCTCACCCAGCTAGTGATGACTTTCTTGCTGGTCTTCTGAGGCAATGCAGAGCATATGACCAGAGACAGGGAGCATTCGTGTTGTGTGTGTGTGTGTGTGTGTTCAGGCCTCTTTATAAAGCCACCAGTATTCAGTCACCTCTGTGATTCCCAAGTTTTTCTTCTTTTTTGGGGGGCAGCAGTGGGGTTTGAACTCAGGGCCTCATGCTGCTAGGTGGACACTCTTACTGCTTGAGCCTCTTGTCCAGGTTTCCAATCACCTCTAAACACCATGGTTGGGTTAAAGGTAGAAATTTAAGGCACAATGGAGAGTACACTTTGACATAAGTTTTTGGAAGGATAAAACATATTCAAACCATAGCAGGAGAAATGCTTTGGCCATTTCTGCAAAAACTAAAATCTGCCGTAACTCCTTTGGGTCTGTTTTTTTTTTTTTTTGACACAGGGTCTCACTGTGTAGCTCAAGCTGACCTGGAACTCTCGATCCTCAGCCTCCTGAGTGTTAGAGTTACAAAGGTGCGCCACCATACTCGGCTCCTTCAATCTTTTTATTCTCTGGAAGATTTATGTACTGGTTTCAGATAGGCCAGCGCCTGTGTGAATTCACTGTTGTTCTTGTGTGTGTGTGTGTGTGTGTGTGTGTGTGTGTGTGTGTGAAATTACCATTGTTCTGCTCCTCAGGATAGGGGAATGACTTTATGAAGAAAATCACAGTAAAAATTTGTAATTTTATGCTTATAATTCTCAACATAAATGATCCACAAGTGCACAAAAATAGCATTTGACCTTCAATACTCATATTCATGAATAATATTGGATTATTAATCACCTTTACTGCAGTAACTGTAAAACTGATACAGATTAAGTGTCACTTGTTTGAAGCACAGAAACTTTTTTTTATTGTTTTATTATTCATATGTGCATACAATGCTTGAGTCATTTCTCCCCCCTGCCCCCACCCCCTCCCTTACCACCCACTCCGCCCCCTCCCTCTCCCCCCCACCCCCTCAATACCCGGCAGAAACTATTTTGCCCTTATCTCTAATTTTGTTGTAGAGAGAGTATAAGTTATAATAGGAAGGAACAAGGGTTTTTGCTGGTTGAGATAAGGATAGCTATACAGGGAGTTGACTCGCATTAATTTCCTGTGCATGTGTGTTACCTTCTAGGTTAATTCTTTTTGATCTAACCTTTTCTCTAGTTCCTGGTCCCCTTCTCCTATTGGCCTCAGTTGCTTTAAAGTATCTGCTTTAGTTTGTCTGCGTTAAGGGCAACAAATGCTAGCTAGTTTTTTAGGTGTCTTACCTATCCTCACACCTCCCTGTGTGCTCTCGCTTTTATCATGTAAAGCACAGAAACTTTAAAAAAAATTTTTCTTGGTGGGATGGGTTTGAACTCAGAGTTTCACACTTGCAAAGCAGGTGCTCTATAACTTGAGCCACACCTCTAGCCCAGAAATTAAATTCTTATTTATTTTTGGCAGTACTGGTGTTTGAACAAGAAACTAAATTCATAAAATAGCAAACTAAATCAATGCTTCTTTAATAGAAGCTACTTTTTTTTAAAAGCTCAGGAATTTATTATTTCCACTTTGTAAGACCCTCATCACTATCTGTAAGAAATAACTATTGGCATGTCATCACTTCTTTCTACCATGCCAAGGTGAGAGCAATTTGTGCTGCACTTCCTCTTTGGATCTTTTAAACAAAATCTAAACTTACTAATGTTGTAGGAAGTGCCAAGTCTCATCAGTCAGAAATATAGTGTTGAGGAATGTAACTTTAAAAGGAAATGTATACCAAAAGGTTCTGCCTGTATTTGGTTGCTGTACAGTTTCATACTCTGTCCTGTGAATGGAAGGTACACCTTTTAGGTGGAGCAGTTTCTGTTTTGTTTTTTCTTCTCTGTTCTTAGTGACTCATAAAGTGGGACTACTTTTTTTTGTGTTTGTGGTACTGGAGTTTGAACTCAGGGCCTAAACCTTGAGCAACTCCACCAGCCCTTTTTTGTGAAGGGTTTTTTTCAAGATAGGGTCTCTCAAACTAGTTGCCTGGGCTAGCTTCAAACCATGATCCTCCTGATCTCTGCCTCCTGAGCAGCTAGGATTACAGGTGTGAGCTACTGGCACCAGGCTGGCACTACTTTTTATGTCTGTATAATATGCCTCAAGGAGGATTTCTTTTGGGTGGGACTGGGGTTTGAACTCAGGGCTTTGTGCTTGCAAAGCAGGCAATCTACCACTTGAACCACACCTCTGGTCCATTGCTCTGGTTATTTTGGAGAAGGAATCTTGGTAACTATTTTCCCAGGCTGGCCTCGAACCACAATCCTCCAAGTAGCTAGGATTACAGGGGTGAGCCACCAGCACCTGGTTTCAGATATTTTTTAAAACATTCTGACAGTGACACACAGTGACTAGTCACTTGTCACCTGTCTGGAAGGCAATCAGAAGTAAATGGCAGTACGAGGCACTGCTGTCCACTTTTAGCAAGCATCAATCTCTACTCTGGACAAAAAGAGAATTCTAGAAGTGAGAGCTCCCCAAGCCGAAATTTTGTTGCACAGTTGTGCCTTTTCTTTTGTGTGTTTGATCTCTCGCTTCCTATCTGATAATTCCTTCCCTGGGCTTCTAAATGTCCCCTCCCCCAGAGTCCTTAACAAAGCAACAGTAGTCAGTGGGACCCAACAACTTGCTGAATGTGCTGTAGTCCAAGTGTGGCCTCCCCAGGTCACTGGTCAGTTTTGGCTTCTCTGCCCAGACAGCTACTCCTTCACGTCACTTTTCTTTTCTTCTACTCCGTGGCAGGTGTCTGTGGGTCCCTGCTTGGAACTCTGACGATGCCTCCACTCCCCCATACAATTCTACCTTTGTCACACAGGCCTCAGTGGAGGCTGACTTCTCATTCTGTAAATACATCCTGAGGACTGACCTTGAAGGGCAGTTGTTATGCTGGGGACACAGCAGCAGAAAAAACAAGCAGAAATCCCTACCTTGATGGGTGGAGTCTACGTTCTACAGAGCAAACAGAGAGTGCTCAGGTAGAGCAGACAGTCCCCCAAGAGATATTTGGGGGAAAAGGGATATGAGGGGAAAAAAGTTCAGTAAGATGATAGCTTCTTTGTGAGCATGCTGGTCTAGCTAAGGTGCTCAGGGAAGACCCCTCTGGTGGGGTGCAACGTCCAGAAGGAAAGTGGGAGAGGGGGTAGTTAGGCTGGTAAAGCTCTGAAGAAGCCATGCATCCGGTGTTGGGAAGACCCCAGGATGTGGTTTCGGATTTTATTGTAAGCATGATTTGAGGAAGACCATACTTCCTGAGAATCCCCCTCTCGCCAGGTCTCTTTTGCTCACTGCTGTTTCCCAAATACGAGAAGCGCCTGGGCACGGGAGTTGCACAGTGATGTAGGGTGAATGTGTGACTGAGCTCACTGTGGCCCAAGCCCAGTGTGCATAGCAGACCAGTATGTTTTGGGTCTGCCAGAGTTTGCAACCAAGGAAAAGAAAATAATTTAAAACTCAGTGTTGAATATGGTCATTCCCAGAGTCCTAGGGGAAAAGAGAGAGAGAGAAGAGTTAAAATCCAGCCAAGAGTGGATGGCTCAAGCCTATAATCCTATCTGGAAGGCTGAGATCTGGAGGATCATGGTTCAAGGCCAGCCTGAACAAATAGTTTGTGAAACCCCCATCTCCAAAATAACCAGAGCAAAATGGACTTGGAGGTGTGGTGTGGCTCAAGTGGTAAAGTGCCTGCTTTTTTTTTGGTGGGATTGGAGTTTGAATTCAGGGTTTCATATTTGCAAAGCAGGTGCTTTACTGCTTGAACCACATCTCCAACCCTAGAACACCTGCTTTGCAAGCCTGAAGCCCTAAGTTCAAACCCCAGTACCACCAAAAAGAGTTCAATTCCCCCCCAGGGGCCACCTTGAGGCAAAGCTTTAGTGCTCAGCCTAGCTTCTCTGCCTGGCATCTGTTCTCCAGGGAGAGCCCTGTCTTCGGTCTCTGGCAGAGAAAATCTCCCTTCCCCTCTAGGATGTGCATACTGTCCCTCCCTACCCCCAGAGAGATTGATTGTGTTTGGGGATTTGATTCTCTTCACCCCACCAGTGCAATTCCTAAGAGAACACCCTCAGGAGCAAACCTCCTAACATTTAGGTATTTGGTACAGAATCACTGGCTTTAGTGACATCTGAGTCACCTGGAAGGTTTAAATTGCAGTCCTGGGCTCTACCTTCAGCGTCTCTCATTCAACAGATCTTGAGTATGGCTTGATAATTCACATTTCTAGCAAGTTCTCAGGTGTTACTGTGGCTTCTGGTCCATGAACTGTACTTTGAGAATTACTGGTCCAGAGGACTGACTTAGCAGATGTCAGCAAATACATCCAAGTGGGACTTTGTGTGTGTGTGTGTGTTTTTTTTTGGTGGGACTGGAGATCAAACCCAAGGCCTTGTGTTGACTAGTGTAACAATGCTCAAAATCTGCATTTGCTGAGGAGCACTGGCTCCTTACTTGGGCCCACAAATTAACTAAAGGCAGGAAACATGATTGCGACCTGACTTTTCCATAGCAATGGAAAGAACAACTTGACAGTGGGAAGTGTAACAGGGACTACAAAAGGAAAAAACTTCTGGTGTAGCCAGCTTGAGTGCTGGCCAGTTTACACTGCTGATTAATCGACCTGACCTTTCTCCACTTTTGTCTACATGCTTAAAGCCCCTGGTTAACACCCTTTACTCTTCAGTTTATTTCTCTTTATCTTTCTCTGACCACCAGAGGAGTAAACCTGTCAGCAAGACATACAGCTTCTGAGATGTGGCACCAGACATCTGGAGAACCAAGGCCAGCACCTACTGTGGGATGTGCATTTTTAAAAAATATATAATTTTTTTGGTGGTACTGGTGTTTGAACTCAGGGCCTCATGCTTGCTAGGCAGGCGCTCTTACTGCTTGGATCCGGGTTGCGCATTTTTGTCACATACTTGAACTGAGCCCCTGAACTCCCCGTTAAAAAAGCAGATGTTTTCTCTTAGAAATGGGACAACAGAGCTTTGAGAGGTTGACTGTCCCTGTCTTCCTCTTTGACCGGTAATAACCTATTTCCTTTTCTCAAAACCCGCTCTCATTATTTGTGAATTGGCCTTGAGCCTAGGGACCAGCTTTCCTGTAACAATAGGCAAGTGCTCTACCACTTGAGCCATGAGCCATGTCCCCAGCAACTTCGTTTTTCTATTTTTTTTTTTGTGTCCATAACTGTGCCTGGCTTTGAACTCTTGATCCACTTGCCTCACCTCCCAAGTAACCCACGTGGTTCTAAGTATCAAACCTGGCTCCTTCTGAGGTCTCCCTGACATGAGGAAAGTGTCCACACTGTGGCGTTCTTTGTGGGGATCACCCCTAGCACGTTATAGCCTCATGTCCTTGGCTTGCTTTGAACTTGACTTCTGCTTTCCTTTATTGGTTATTTGCCATCTCACCCTCTGTTGACTTGATCTGCCTGTGCTCTACAGGTGAGTAATCTCAAGGTCCAGGGTCTCTGCTGTTTTCATGTCAGCATTCTGCCCTGCAAGACCCCACCTCCTTCAGCAGCAACACTAGCTGCTCTGTGTTTTCTTACTATGTTTCTGTGTTCCAGGTGAAGTACCAGCACTTTACCTACCCATATCTCATATCATATTCAGAGAGCAGAAAACCCAACTGTGAAAAAGGAGGAAACTAGACTGGAGAAATGACTCAAGTGGTAGAGCACTCTGAGTTCAAACCCCAGTATTGTGGAAAAAAAAAAAAAAGAGGAACCTTCTCCTCTCACAGATCATAGTTTCAACAGACCATAGTTTTAAGGAAGGGCATTTCCTGGTTGGTCCACCCTGTTGTCAACCCTGTGTGTAACAACCACAGCAAGTTTGGAGACAAAAAAAGTTCATTTTGTCCCTGGGTCTGCAATTTGCATCGTTTTGGCAGGGACAGCTCATTTCTGTTCTGCTTGGTGTCCTTTCTGGTGGTCTGAAGGCTGGGGGCTAGAGGTCTGCTCACTTGATGCTTGGCAGTTTAATGTTCTCTGGAGCTCTGAGTTACCTGGAGGGTTAAGTACAGTCCTGGTGGGGGGTATTGGTGGCTCACACCTGTTATCCTAGGTACTTGGGAGGCTGAGATTAGGAGGCTCAAAGTTCAAGCCCAACCCTGGGCAAAGAGTTCTAGAGATGCATCTAGCAAAAAAATGAAGTGGAGGTGTGGCTCAAGCAGTAGAGTGCCTGCTTTGCAATTGCAAAGACCTGAGTTCAAACACCAGTCCCACCAAAAACAAGCAAAAAAGTGAAGTCCTGGGTTCCACCAGCAGGGTCTTTCATTTTAACAGGTCTTAGTTATGGCCAGATTAAGTCATGTTTTTAGCAAGTTCTCAGATGTTACTGAAGCTGCTAGTCTGAGAATCATTGGATCAGAGGACCATCTCAGCGGACATCAGCAAATACATTCAAGTGTTTTTTTTTTTTGTGGTCCTGGAGACCCAAGGTGTAGTAGATTTTGTGTGTATGAGACTGAAGAAAGGGCTGGGTTCAGAGGGCAAGTGTCCCCACAGGCCCAGCAGAAGCCCTATCACGTTTGATGATAGAGGCCCTGTGCCACATCACCTGTGTTCTCTTCATCAGAAGCAGGAAACTCAGGCCAGCCCCATGTTCATGGAGAGGGGAATCACACCTTTTTGATGGGAGATGTGTCAAGGAATGTGTAGCCTGCACATATATGTTATTTATGCCTTCCAAGCAACCCGTGAGGGGGGTTCTTTCTCCCCTTTTATAGAGAGAACCTTGCAAACATCATGCAAGTGCACCAGCCCACACACAAAAGGACGAATAGTACATGGTCCCTTATGGGAGGCACCGAGAACAGGCAAATTATAGAGCCAGAAAGTAGATTGTGTTACAGGGGTTGGAAGGGTAACGGACTGGAAGGTAGGGAATTGGGAATTACTATTTAATGGTTATGGAGTCTGTTTGGAATGTGGAAAATTCTGGAGTAGAATCACATCACAGTGGTGATGGTTGCACACCCTTGTGAAGGTACTTGATAGCACTGAAAAGGGTCAATTTTGTTATGTATGTTTTAGAGAGAGAGAGAGAAAGAGTAAGCATGTTAGCATTGTTGTAGATGGTGTTTTCCAAAAATGGCCAGCACATTATTTCTGATCCCAGGTGTCTTTCTAGAATCTTGCCACATCCCCACTAAGAGGCAGAGTCTAATCCCCCCTTGGGGAACCTGGGCAGCGCTTTGTCACTTCCTTGGAGAACAGAAGATGGTGTAAGTTGACACTGTAGCTTCTGAGGCTAAATCATATAAGGAGACAGGGCTTCTATTTGGCTTGTGCTCTTTGAACTCTGTCTTTAGAACTCTTCCACCATGCTGTGAAGAAGCCAAGCAGCCACCTGGAGAAGCCATTTGTGGGTGTTTGGCCAGCTGGAGTCCCAGCGACAGCATCCCTTCCCGATGAGTGAACTGGGGGAAAGTCTCGTCTGAAAAATGCCCTCCCAAGTTGAAGATTCAGGAGCAAAATAAATGTTATTTTAACCATTAAGTCTTCAGGAAATTTGTGACACAGCCACGGGTGACCAAAACACACATGGAACCAGGACCTGACCTCAGGACTACAGGACTATGGAGCTGGCTCTCAAACACCTCCTCATTACCACCACCTCCCTGAAAGCAACAGACAAATCCACACAGCTCTGAGCAGCCCATTCCTTCTTCATGAATGTCTCCATGATCTTCACAGTCTCTGTGCACTTGATTTTAGCCAAAAGGCAGAGAAGCAATGCAGTCTCTTTATCTAAATCCTAATTTGTCTGCTGTTCCTCAAAGCCCAGCCTTCTTCCATGTGCAGAGCAGCTCCACCATGGCTTCATGGTGACCTTGCACGTATACAGTAGGGCACGAACTAGAACAGCTGCTTATCTGTCTTGGCAGAGCGCCATGTGATCTTCCTGGACTTGGGAGGTTGGGAGGCCTGTTATTTGCTCCTATAAGGCCATCTTCCATTCACCACTTTCGCTCTCTTGGGGAGCTGCCATGAGACAGCTTCTCATCTCTCGAGGGTTCTGGTGAGGTGTGGTGGGGCTCTGCCCTCAGCCCCTCACAGGGCAGCTTCAGAATCATGTACACAATCTGGACTTTAGCTCCTCACGACACTGAAACTCACAATCACGTTGTAGTCATTAGGCTCCTTTTAGTGCTGCACTTTCTGATGAGGGAGATAAGAAATCGCCAGGGCCTGGCACCATTTGTTTCTTCCTTGATGTCTATATAAGTAATAAATTGTTTAAAATTACAAGTGGCTCCTTGTAACTTTATTGCTTCAGTTAGTCAGGACTTGGCCTTGGCTTTGTGTGTATGTGCTGACACCTGGTGTTCTATCATCCACATAGGATGTGCATAATCAATGTCTTGGAGAAATTCGTTCTTCCAAAGCTTCCTCTAGGCATCCTTTTGCACCTCCACCGGTCAACTCTTCCTCCGTGAAGATTCTCATTTCTGCTTCTGCTCTATTAAACTGGATTTCCTGTTTCCAGTGCTTTGTCTTAAGAACATTTCCACACTGCTCCCAGAGTAGCCTTTTTCTTTTTTTCCTTTTGGTGGTACTGGGGTTTGAACTCAGGGCCTCACAGTTGCTAGGCAGGCACTCTACCAGCCCTATTTTGTATTGGGTATTTTTGAGATAGGGTCTTGAGTACTATTTGCCTGGGTTGACTATGAACCGTGATCCTCCTGATCTCTGCTTCCTGAGTAGCTAGGATTACAGGTGTGGGCCACCTGTGCCCAGCAGGATTAAAATGGCACATATCATATAACAAAGTTCACAGACGTAAGTTTGATATGTTTTAATTTATCGAGGACTCTATGCTTGGTTGTTTGCTATTTCTACAAATTCATCTTCCATTAGTGCTTGGCCAGCAACCTCTTCTTCCTGCCAGCTTGTCCAGCATGATGTTCTTTCAATTTGCTGGGTTGGCATCTCCTTTGAGGTGCAGGCTCAATGTCACTTCCTTTCTCCTGCTAGCTCTTCTTCTGCACCTGTGGGTACATGAGCTATCTCTCCATGGATTGCAGTTGAGTCAGAATAGAAAATGACTAGAGACAGTAGAAAACCAGCCAGAACAAGTTTATTGGCAGTTTATACTAAATGTCTGAGACACCCCTGCCAGGACTGATGTCTGTGGCTCAGAGGTTCTTAACTGGAGTTTAAGAGGTCCCTGAAGTTGGCTATAAAATTGTGCTGTACATGCATAGCTGTAGGGGTGGGGAGGGAGGAAGGAGGTGCCTGTAAACTGTAGCCAACTCTGTACAGAAGTCTGCTTATGACCTAGTGAAGCCTAGAAACCCCTGACCTAGGCAGAGGATGGCACAACTTAGTGAAAAAAACAAGGAAAGGAACAAAACCCACTTGATTTCAGAGTCACACTGAAATCTGTGCAACACTGGCATGCCATTAACCTTTCTGAATTACAATGTACTCATTTGGAAGGCAGAAATTGTATCTGCTCTGCCTACTTGAATGGGTTTTGGAGAAGAATCCATGAAATAGTTTATATAAAATTACTCTCCAAATGATCAAATGCTCTACAAATGTCATACCGCTTAGCTCCAGGCCATATGGTTCAGTCAATATGTTCGTTTACATTGTGTCCTACTTATCTTGAGTTAATAGGTTCTTCTTTATCTAGTGTTCCCTCCCTCTGGTTGTCTGTTTCCTTAGTTCAGAGTTCATTGTTGTCATTACCTGAATTGTGGCCACAAGCCAAGCTTCAGTGTCAGACACCAATAGACACCACTCCTGTTACCCAATTAAAGCAAGACTCCTCATCCTCTCTAGTTAAACTTTGTAATAAGGAAAACAAAGTTACTGCACCTGGGTCCCCACAGCTCGTTGAGGAAGCAAGCATTTTACTTAAAGCACTGCTTTGCAAATGATCTGTGGTAAAGGACTAAAGGATTTTTTTCCCTTATGAAACATCATGTAGCAATATTTAAAAAAAAAGTTAAGAAAAAAATGACATGAAGATATGCAAAATATAAGCTACATTTAAAAATTAGATTCAATAGACAATTGTCAAAATAGCTACAAAAATATCTAAATTCTTACTCTCAATTTTTGCACTTATTTCTTGGTGGGTTGGAAGCAAACAGTTCATGGATCATACTTTGAGTAGCAGATTTAAGGATACAAAGACATTTTATGAAAATGAAGTCCAGTGGAAAATCTGACTGGTTGCTGGTTAACTGATGGGCTCCACTGGTCAAATCAGCTACAAGGGCAGGAATGATGAAATAGTCATTATTGCATAAAAAATACAGCATCACATTTCTTAAGTGCCACACTTTTACTTTTATTAAAAAAAAAAAAAGCAAACATTTTCAACATATCAAATGCTTCAATTCACATTTCAGTCTGTAGGTGTGGATCACAACAATACAGACCTAACTCAACAAAAGCAGTTAACACAGGGTAATTAAGTGGTAGGTACTAGTGCTGTCGTTGGAGGGGGAAAGAAAGTACAAGAGGCTAAGATGGCTGCTAAAGTGGAGTCACTGCATGTGACCTCAACAGTATGGGCTCAGAGATGTAAGTGGTCAGTTCCCTTGTAAGTGTGATGGGAGCTGAAGACTCAGCTATGCTGCTCTGAACTTGAACAGAATTACAAACCAGAAGGCCAAATGGGCAGGACTGCTAACAGAGCCAGCATCACCCACCTACTCAGTGCCCCGAATTCCTACGTGGATTCTTGTCAGATAGCCAAGGTTGGCAGTTCCTGAGTGTTCACCTGCTTAGTGCACTGAGTTGGTGCCTTCCTTTAATGGTGAGGGCTCCACAGCACCCTTACAGAATCTTAGGAAGCATCCTCAGTCTAATAGTAGTCACGCGGCTATGGTTTCAAGGTGGCTTCTATCTGCATACGTTCCCATAGCATGCAAAGTCAATCATTCAATCAAGTCTTTTTAATATTCTTTCCCCACAATCTTGGAATGTACCTCTTTGAGACCTGCAGGTCTAGTGTACGGACTATCCAGCCATGTGTGCATATTTACATATCTAAAATTAAATACACATATCATTTCAACACTAAAATAAAAAAACACAAGGAACAGAGGCTAGGTTTGGTGATTTTACAACCATACACCTTTGAAAGTTGTGAAATAGTCAAGTGGTCACATTCTAAGCAGCAACTGAGACCTCCAGGAGTCTTTTCAACAAAAAACACAAGGTTTCCGAATGCGTAAACATCAGTGGGAAACAACAAAGTCATTACAGCAATGGCTTCCAAATCCTTTTTGTAAAGTAGCAGAAATATCTTGAAACAGTGGAAAAATTTCACCTGCTCACCTGCTGAGTTCCTACATAGCAACCAGGGTATAAAAGTGGGGCTGGCTGACGTGAGAAGGCAGGAGCCTCTGGCACCCACTCCTAGCTGGGGGTCTCCTCTACTAGCTCCTGAAGCAACTCCTGCTTCTCTAAGACTCCACAAATCACAGCCCAGAAACTACAATTCCATACATGCCCCAGGGGTGACCAACCTTTACATAATAGCAAATACAGAAATTTAGACGGATACAAACAAGTTTATCTTTTTTGAGACAGGGTCTCAGTATTACGTAGACAGGGCTAGCTTTGAATTTGGTCACTCCAAGGTGTTGGGATTAAAGGCATGCTGCCACCACACCTGGCTACAAAACAAGTTTTTCAGAACTCTTTTAGAAGGATGATTTTTTTTTTTTCTGGGAAAGGGGCAGATAGCAGAGTGAAGGAAAAACAATTTTAAGAACATCCAATTAATTTAGTTTATGTACATAGTACTGTCCTGGCAAAAGCCCAGGGTGAAGGCATGAAGTACAGACCAGCAGCTCTCTA
Organism: Castor canadensis; assembly: GCF_047511655.1. Classification (NCBI taxonomy): domain Eukaryota; kingdom Metazoa; phylum Chordata; class Mammalia; order Rodentia; family Castoridae; genus Castor; species Castor canadensis. The sequence continues at coordinate 32,463,665 of NC_133396.1, read as the reverse complement.
GTTTTAGGGGCATGGGAATCTTTTGGACTCTTGTTCATGAACAGATTCCCCTGTTGCATGTCCAGAGATAATGACTCCTTAAGTCAACAGCTGGGCTCTGGAAGCCATGCTTCCAACAGTCTGGTTGCCCGACTATGATGCTGCAGAAAGCTGCAGAGAACATTGTTAAGAAACAGGATGAGGCTTTCCAGGAAGGATCTGAGGAAGGAAGGGCACATTTTTTTAAAAGCAAGACTAGAGCAGCCTTTGCAGTCTTGCTGGTGAACTGCACGTTCCTTAGGATTGGGATAGAATAACAGAATTATTTTTTCTTTTTAAATTTCTAGATTTAAAAATAAATCTATACTTAACATTCCACTGCCCTAAATTTGGTACAATTAAAAGAAAAAGGACACAAAAACATAATAACCTTTCCGTATCCCCCTGCCAACATTTCTGAATATAAAGTGCTGGTTCTTGCTTCAATATTGTCATTTTGAAGGAAAATAGCACAAAACTATCATCCACCCTATTGACCTTTTTAGCCATGTTATGTACTCAGGTCCTTATTAATAAGTACATTAATCTAACCTTTAAAGTTTTCTAGCTAGAGCAAATTAAAAATCCCATAATATACATTACAAACAATTTTACTTTATATTACAAATGTAAATTATTTTTCTTTTGACATGCTGGTAGTATTCATTTTACAGCACAAAAAGGTCTTTGCAATTTCTGAGTCACAGTATATATTACAACTCAAAGTAGGCAAATGTATTCCAAAAAGCAAATACTACACGATTTTGACACACCCTAAAAAAATAAAAATAAATAGTTTGGACTATAAAATTTTTATAAACATTAGCTACATTAACAGTTCACAGCTAATTGGTGCAGAAAACCTAAAACATTTAAATCATGTAATCTTACAACTTATATTCTAAAACAGAAGTCCATTTGACTTCTATTAAATATAACAAAACACTAAAAATTTCTACCATCTACCTAAGAGAAAATCTCCAAGAGCTGCCAGGTATTCAGTATTTAAGCCACTAAGTTTATGAGGAGTTAGGAATGTGTTAGGGAAGTAAAAATTAGAGAAATGTGAAAACAGATAAAGAGATATGATTTACATCACATATTTCTTCCTGAGAATGTAAAAGTTATTTTTTTAAATATCAAGACAATTTTAAATGGAACAGAAAAATCTTATGGTGAATTATTTTGTAAAGTATAGAGTCTCTGGTAATATAAACTACTACTACCTTAATATATAACTTGCAAACATTAAGTCATACAAATTGTATTTATTTAAACAAGGCACATACCTACACATTTATCTGAAGTGCTGGGTAAACTAGTGCCTTAAGATGTGAGTAAATTTTGCTAAAACAAAATGAAATAATGGTATGTTCTATGGTATAGTATTCTGAAATAACTTTTCTAAAATTAAAAATTAAGTCTGAATGAACAAGGCAACAAAAAAAAACCTCATGAAGTGTCAGTAGGAAAAAACCTTCACTGGATTATAACTGAAAAATCATTTTGTTTAAATAAATAAAGACATTATACATAAACCTGTTTTAAATTCAGTGTAACCCTGTGGTTACTGCAGTAGTTATAGCAATTAAAAAAACCCTACATAGTTGTTTTAAAACAACTCATTTATTTATTTCTACTACAAACTGAGTACTGTGAATTATAGGTACAACCTATAGCAAACTGAATTTAAGTGTATTTATAAAATGTAGTATCTAGAACAATGTTGATCATGAATTAAGATAAACTTTATTATACTCAAAATATGATCAGCCCTTAAAAGAAAATCTACAAAACTCTCCCACTACCTCCACTGTGGTTATCCAGTGTGAAAGGTTTATGAATAAGCTGAGAACAGACTTTCATAACAAAACCTTTCAATACTAGAACTTGGCATCACCTGTGGAGATCTGGAAGAGGTTAATTTAGCAAAGTAAGGTATTTCATGTAATATACTCATTACTTTATGTTGTTCTTTCAAAACATGGACTGGGCCTGAGGTGATCCAAAGTTTATGGCAATTCATAGATAACAGATTCATAACAGACCCTTAAAGGAAGCTAATGGTGTCTTGAGAGATACAGTCTTTTAGAGATTACTGTCATGAAAGCCCACCAAGTCTACCAATGGGCTATTTGTCATAAAACCACCAGCCTAGATGCCCACTGAGTGAGCCTAATTGAAGGGGCATGCTGGCTAACAGCAGAAGAATGCCCTCTAATGTACAGCTACAGAACTGCTCTTCCACAAGTATTTGGCAATCGAGGAACAAATGCAGCAATGAAACAAAGCTTTTAGTTATCCTTTCAAAAGTAGTCAGTGCTTTCCATTCCCTTTCCCTGGTAAACACTGACAAAGGAGAGTGGCTGGATAATATGCCTGTCAGGAGAACTAAATTAGGATTTTAATTACTTGGTCAATAAGCTAAATTTTTATCTGATTGGACTAGAATTTATGTGATTAATTTAACGAGTAAATAAAGCTGCATAATATACTGTAAACACTAAACACAAGTATCATACCACAGGTAAATAAAAAAATAAGTTAAAGTATATATCTCTCTCATTTTAAAATAAATATGATAAAACATTTTAGCGAGCTTTCTAATCACTTACCTCCCCAAAGGGAAATTCTGTTAAAGTACTTTAGACAGAAAAGACTAGTTGATTTCAAAATCCTACAGGATCACTGAATTTTGAAAACATGCATCAACCTTGGAGCTTGTTTTTGAGCAACTGATCTGACTGATAAGTTTAAGTATGTATTTTTTCATTGTTAACACAGTCTTTTCATCAAAAGAGAAATTGGCGAACTGTTTTTCTTAAAATGTGCAGCTTTCAACCCAAAGTGCTGTAAATCTTGGGCTGGAGCAGTATGTAGCTCAGTGATAGAAAGCTTACCTAGCATGCCCAAGACCCTGCCCTGGGTTCAGTCCCTAATAGCACTAAAAAAAAACCAACAAAAGAAACCCAGAAAAAAAAGTGACCTAAATTCTTATTTTAATTCATTCACCCCCGCTCCCCCCAAATACTAGGGCTTGAACTCTTTTGATGTCAAAAAAGATCCTGGGACTGAGCTCAGTGGTAAGGCATGTACCTGGGTTCAATCCCTAGCACTGCCAAACAAAACAAAACAAAACAAAAACAGAAACAAAACCAAAAACACCCCCCAAATTTTAGCTCAACAGATCTATCAGCAGGGTTAACCAAATGTCTGAAGATCTAAAAATGATCCAAAAAAGCAATGATAAAACAGAGTTTTACATTTCTCATTTAGGGGGGTTTGTGGAAATCTATATGGATGGATCCATTTGGTCTGTGGTGTGGGAAATCTTAAGAAGCCTGCTACAGGAAGATGCCCAGAGTTAACCATGCTGGTTTGACATGAACCATTTCCTTTCAAAACAGCAAGCTGATTTTAAAAATAGTATGGTGTGACCATATTAAAAATTAAGAGGGATTTCTCTTCATCCACATCCTGTCCATCAACTGTGTCATTCAAGAATAAGACATGAGACAATACATACTTCAGAGTGAGCCCCATTCTCAAAACAGCCATGAAAAACACTTGATCTTTGTTTAACTTTGTCAAACTTAGTAATATATGATCAAAGTATCTTGGTGAAAAAGAATAGGTGTTTGTAACTGGAAGTCTGGCTGTTTGGGAATGCTATTTACATAAAAATGTATACTCACTATTCTGAGTAAAATCAAGACTGAATAGCTGATGGAGAATGTCTACTTTTGGACAAGCACGTATCTATTTGTTTGTGCAGATGCTATGCTAACTTTTCATTTCCTCCTCTGTCTACTCAGCTTCTTTTATGTCCTCTTGATCTGAAGCACTAGAGAGGTCATCATCTGTTTGTTCTCCAGAGAAATACAGCATTAAAGCGTGTGTCTTGTGAGTTATGGTGACAGTGCAGGGTCCTTGGGCCCACGGCTCCCCATCTACCTGCATTGGCATCATTGAGCACTTCAAAATGAGCTGATAGAAGGAAACAAGTAATTAGAAAAAGTCAGTTCCAAGAAAGTATAGAAAGGTCTTCCTTAGTAACATCACTCATGGTCCCTTAACCTTTCTGCATTTCTAGAAAATTACTTGATTATATATTTATTCATGGATTGTTTTGGGATTCCTTTTCAGTCAACACTTTGTTTCTTTAACTGGATTGAGGGCCATGCTTCCAATTTCTTCCCCACCCTCTCAAGTCTCTGGTGTAGGGTGACCAGCAGCGTGGGCCATAAACTATTGTTCAGAGAAAGCAACAGCACGTACACTGCTTTCTGCATATCATGGCTTGGAAACAGACTGGGGACACATTAGCCTGTTACGGCACTGGTTCACCTACCCGCACTGTATGTGCTTGTCCTATTCGAAAAGGGTTTGCTAGTTTCACTTGAATCTGAGCACAGTGGAAAGACCCATATACTCCAACGACTTCCAGTAATCCATCATCATGCCTAACATTGGAAAAAAGGAATACAGATTACATGATGCAATAAATAAAATCAGCCATGTAAGGGCAGTTGCTTTTTAAGATAGGTAGGCCATAGTTTTAATAAATGTTTCTATTAATGAGATATACAGAAGTGAAAATCTGAGGGAAAAATGTGAAAGTCTGTATAAAGAACAACAGGGTACTTTAAAAGAAAGTGAGAGAAGAAAGACTGCAGTCAGGCCTGGTGGTACATTCCTGTAGTTCCAGCACTTGGAAGGCTACTGCAAGAGGATCCTGAGTTTGAGGATACTCCCGCCACAGAGTGAGTTTAAGGCCAGCGTGGGTTGGGTTACCTGGTGAGACCCTGTCTCAAACAAACAAATAAGAAACTCAACAACAACAAACAAACAGATTGCAAATATACATACCTGGCTAGAGGGTACGTCTCATCTCCCATCCCTTCCCATAGTCTGCAGCCACCGCCCCAGTATCCAATGTTCAGAACGATGATACCTTCCAAATTAGGCAGTTCGACTTGCTCACCATCCAGTTCTAGCTTTAAAGAAGTACAAGAAGTTAGTTACTACAGGGCACACTATTTCCTCACATATTACTTAGAATTCACACCCATTTTCATATGCATGTTTATGGAAGATGTAAGAATTGAATGAGTGGGGACTACTTCCTACCTCCCTCAAGATAATCTTTTTACCTCTACACTGGAACTGTTTTTAGCAAGCTGTCAGTAATGTCCTTTTTGCTGAATCTCCTTTTTTATATCTTTTTGAGACAGTGTCCCACTATGTAGCTCACATTGGCCTTGAACTCACAATCCTCCTGTCTCAGCCTCCAGAGTACTGAGATCACAGGTGTTGGCCACCATGCCTGGCCAAATACCATCATTTTCTTCAGGTTTCATCTGATTCACGGTTTCAGTGGCACCTGACCCTGATGTCTTTTCCCTGTTCTTCTGAAAGTTTTCCTTTGCTTGCTGGAAGTACAGACTCTGTATCCCTGGATGTTCCTCCTTTGTCACTATTGGCAGCTTCACATCCTGCCTCATGTTGACAGCATTCTTCATAGTTGTGTACCAAGCTCCCTTCTCTTCTCAGACTGCAGACTCTGGGGCAAACTTAGAGGCACTCCCATACCTTTAACTGCCATCTCTATTTCACTGGTGTAGGAAAGTAAACTGGGCCAGATCCACCCATCCAACTGTCTCCTTCTACAGAACATGGCATCTAAAACTTCTATATGCAAAACAGGCGAAAAGCTTCTCCCCAACCTGCTTCTTAGGATTGAGCAGCACAACCTCTCGTCCTCCCAAGCTGGAAACCTGGGTGTTACCTTTGGTTCTATTAATCTGGAAGCCGGTGATGCTGTTTCTATCTCTATCATTCCTGACAGTGCCCTAGTGCAGAGCCATCATCTCTTCCCTCAAATGTTTCTTACTGGCCTGTCTGCCTTTAGCTTTAATCTCTTCTTATGCACCCCTCATACAGTAGTTGGGCTGACACTTGTAATACAACATGGCATTCCCTTATCCCAGCCCTTCAATGGTTTAATTCATGATGATATAAATCCAAGTTCCTTAATAGGCTAATATGACCCTCCATACTTGGCTCCTGCCCATCTTTCTGTCTCTAGCCTTAGTGCTTGCCACTTTCCTCCCTGGAGGCTATACACCAGCTTGAACACTCTCCAACATTCTATACTCTCCCTTGCTTCTGGGCTGTATGCACATGCTGTTCTTAGCTCAGAATAATCTTCTCTTCCTTTTTCACTTAGTTAACTCTTATTTAATTTTCAAATTCCAGCTTGTTACTTCTAAATACTTCCTTGTTACTGTTACTTTCTCTAGACTGTCTTTGCAGCATTGTGTTATGTATTGGTTTTACTTATTCCTTTCTTTTCTCTCTTTTTTTTTTGGGGGGGGGGACTGAACCCAGGACTTCAAGCATGCTAGGTAAGAGCTCTACCACTGAGCTACACCCCAGTCCTTTTTTCAAATTTTATTTTGAGACAGGGTCTCACTAAGTTGCCCAGGCTGGCCTCAAACTTGCAATCCTCCTGCTTCAGCCTCAACTGCAAACGCATTCATGTGCCACCATGCTGGACCACAGATTTTTCTTATCATTGCATACTGTGTTGCAATGTGGTTTAAGTACCTTCCTCTCCTAAGCTATAAACTTGGAGGGAAAGGGCTAGCAGAGTGGCTCAAGCAGTAGAGCGTCTGCTTTGCAAGCATGAAGCCAAGTTCAAAGCCGAGTTCAAACCCTAGTTCCCCCCAGGTCCCCCCCCAAAAAAAAACCTTAGAGAAAGATTTTTTGGGGTATTTTTGTTTATTTATTTATTTATTCATTCATTCATCAGAATATGTATCTATTTTTTGAGACAGGATCTCACTATGTAGCCTAGGCTGGCTTCTACCTCACAATCCTCTTGCCTCAGCCTCCCGAGTGCTGAGATTATAGGTGTGTACCATCACACCTGGCTCAGAGTAAGGGTTTTATCGCCTCATCTCCAGTACCTAGGACAGTGCCCAACATTTTGTAGGCTATTTCACAAACAACTTTTGTGTAAATTAAATATTAGGCAAAAAAATAGAGTTCTATGCTATATGCTTCATTCTACAGAAAAAGGAAATAAGAGAAAGTGGCATAAAACTTTTGTGGAGCCAGGTATGGAAGTATATGCCTGTAATTCCAGCACTCAGGAGGCAGAGGCAGGAGGATCACGAGTTTCAAGCCATCCAGGTCTAATATAAAGACCTTGTCTAGATAAATCTCCAAGGGCTGGGTATGCAGCTCAGCAGTAGAGTGCTTGCCTAACACACACAAGGACCTGGGTTCAGTCCCTAGCACCACATAGCAGATTCTCCATAAAACAGAATCTTGCTCCTCCTTTTCTGCCATGTGGCCTCCCAGGGATTTATTTTTAGCTAAGTGTCTGCCAGATGGCAGCAGCTTTCCTCTGATTTTGTGTATCAGGATCCTCACTCTCTACTCACTCTACTCACTCTTTTCCTGAGATGCTTATCATCTTGTCCCTTCTTCTTTTACTAGTTTTGGATTTCTCTAATTAAAATCTTTGCTGTTGCTATTAACCATTATAGATTCTCTTTAAAAGTAAGCAAACAAAAAAAAATATATATATATAAGACTTGGCCATATCATGATGTCAGGGATACTGTAGCAATAAGCATTTCCTAATATTCTGTTTTTACTGCTTAAACATTTTTATTTTGTTTAGAATGTAAGAGAGATATCTCACAAAAGTAACATGAATTAAGCTAGGCAAAGTGGCTCATACCTATAATCCTAGCTACTTGGGAGGCAGAGATTATGAGGACTGAAGTTTGAGGCCAGCCTGGGCAAAAATTTTGGGAGACCCCATTTCAACCAATAAAAGCTGGGTGTGCTGGTGCATACCTGTCATCCCAGCTACATGGGAAGCATAAGTAGGAGGATCTCAGTCTAGGCTAGCCTGGGCAGAAATGCAAGACCCTATTTGGAAAAATAACAAGCAAAAAGGGCTGAGGATGTGACTCAAATGGTACAGTGCCTGCATAATAAGTGTGAGGCCTGAGTTGAACCCCTCCCATCACCACCAAAAAAAAAAAAAAAAAGAGAAGAAAAGAGAAAGTAACCTGATTTAAACTTTGCATTTAAATTTCTCCTGAGCCTTCATGAGCCAGGCACTGTAACTTTAAATTTGTATCACTCATCACATCAAACAGATCCAAATTAGATAAACCTGGGTCTGAATCCTGACTATCCATGCTGGTGGGCACTAAGGGTGTGAATTTAGGCAATTACTTAATTTCTCTTCTGAATAATGGGAATATGATAACACTTGCCTTATAGGGTTGTGGTGAGAATTTAGAGGGATAATGTGTAAAGCATTTAGCAAAGTGCCTATCACAGAAATAAATATTCTATATACATTAGTAAAATATATTAAGAAAATTCAGCATTTGTTTAAAAATCTTCATAACATAAAAAAACACCTAAAGCTTTAGATAAGGTGTTAGTAGCTTACCTCAACTTTTTTATTCAAATCTTTACATTCTTGTACTAAACAATCTTTGGTTCCATAGAATAAATAAACGGCCTACAAAAAATGGACAAAAATATTACAACAATCTCATAAACCCTGAAAACATTAAGAAAAAGACACTGTAGCAAAGCTCTCTGCTCTGCCTGTTGGATGCTGTTTCCTTAGAGCACACTGGATACTGTGGACAGGAGGGTACCACAAGATGCTTCTGGCATGCAATCCCCTTTGGTGTCCTTTTCAGTTTCACTTTTATTTTTTCTTCAGTACTAGGGTTTGAACTCAGGACCTAGGCAGGTGCTTTACCATTACAGCCACACCTCCAGCCCTAGAATGCATTTTTTCATTAATGACTTAACCAAAAATTTATTTTGCCTAAAATTTCTTGTCAACTTTAGCTGCCATTTAAGATAAGCTATCATATATTTATTCCATTTAGTCCCTCAATGAAATATGCTATAAGACATACCAACTTTGGATCTAAAAAAAATGTCACAGTTAATAAAATACATTTAAGGATCTAACTTGACAGTACTAGAAAGAAACAATAGTAAATGTTTCCAGAGTTAGTTCAATCTGAATCTAAGAGTGCCATATATAATCAAACCATTGATTTTTACTGTACCTTCGGTGATAAGCAGGAAATGTTATTTTATCCAACACACCTTATTAAGAATTCTGCTAGAAAACAGAGATGGTGCCTTCTCACGATGAGCATGAAAATTGAGAGCCATGAGAGCATCAGGTCCAATAGAAAAATAGTTGTTCATTGTGAATTCCTGTGAGCAAGGGTATGGATAAGCAACAAATGATACCTCTGTAAAGGCTGGTGTCATACTAAGTTATGTAAATCTTGGTCTTTATGTTCTTTCTGAAAATTGAATACTTTCTGCATTTTTTTTTCACATAGAGCTATTTTACACCATCTGGTGAAGTTACTGAATAAAGCTTCAGTTCTAGGCTGATAATGATAGATATGAATTCCACTTTCCATTTCTGTTCACCATGTCACTCCTCAGGACTTACCATCTAGAATGGTTGTGATTTTTCACCCAGGCTTTTCACGTCTGTGTTTTCATTGTATTTGCATCTTCTTTGTAATGTTCAGGTTCTATCAGACTGGACCCAGGCTATTGTTCTCCCTTAGTTTATCTTACTTCCCAACCCAACCCAGCCTAGATTCCTCGTCTACATGTCTAACTCTGCTCTTGTTTTTGTTTCTGAGCAAAAAGCCCAAACTTTCAGCTTCTTGTTCAATACTCCATAGTCATATGGATTGATACTCTCCAAATCTAACTCAGTTTCTTCCTACTCAACCCTAATCTTCCCATTTTTCTTATTTTGGTTAATGTCATTTCCATATATCCAATCATGAAAATTAGAAATAATCTTATATATATACACACATACACACATATGCACACACACAACACATATGCACACACACACACACATATAGGTATATATGCCTATGTATCTTTATATTTCTCTCTCTATATTGTGATAATAGAATTTGAACTCAGGGCCTTAAAATAGCTAGGTAGGTACTATACCTCCCCATTTTTTGGGGTACTGGGGACAGAACCCAGGGCTTTGTACATGCTGGGTAAGCACTCTCTACCACTTCAGCCATGCCTCAGCCCATGGTATATTATACTTTGTCTCTTCCTTTTATCAGAGGGTTTTTTTTTTTGGTTGTATTGATCTCTACTGCTTGAGTCACACCCCCACACCCCCAGCTCTCTCTTCCTTTTATACCAATGTCTTGATCAATTCTAACTTTAAAATGTCTTTGAATTGTCATCTTAAGGTTTCCCTTGTTTCACCCTACAGTAGACTTCTAAGTTATTTTTACTTCTCTATCCAGAATTATCTTTTGAAAACAAAAATTTGGGTTGGGGTACAGGTTAGTGGTAGAGTGTTTGCCTAGCATGGGTGAGGCCCTGGGTTTGATTCTCAGCACTGCAAGTAAACACAAAATCAGAAATCTCTGAATTATTTGCTTATCATGATTCACATTCCTGTCTATCCCCTTTGCCTGGGAAGTCTTTTGTTCCTTTCTCTGTTGATCTACATCGTATTTAAGGACCACCTTGCCTGTCACTTCCTCTGTAATCTTTTAACCTGATCTGCCTTCAGCGAAGGGACGGAGTACTTACCTAGCATGCAAGAGGCTCAGAGTTCAATCCCTAGCACTGAAAACCAAAACCAAAACAAAATAAAAAAATAAAAACAAAACAAAACAAAAAAAACCCCTGAATACAGTTCAGCTAGTGAACTGGGCATGTAGGTCTCTTTTCTGCTCCATAACCATCTGGCTCAAGATATCAGGTCTCTAAAACCTCCCAAAGTGTTGCTGTATCTTGTGCAATGGATTCATTCCAAGTATGTCTGCAAAAACTACCAGTAACTGAAACACTAAAAACATACCTTGGGTTTTCTTAAGTTGTAGTATCCTTTATTTGTTATCTGAACTTTCCATCTAAAAAACAGAAGTTAAAAAAAAAATCAGTACTTTTAAACAAAAAAATCTAGACACCTGATAAATGAAGTTTTTCTATTAAGACAGTATTTGTGAAAATAACCACATCTATGTAAGTGCATAAATTTTGGGAAAGCACTCTGCATAATTTGTGACTTTAAACGTAGATAACAAAACAAGACTTTAGTATCTACATATAAAACTAATACAGTCCTTTACATTGAACTTTATTGCTATACAACAAGTCTTTTTTTTCTTCTTCTTTATTCATTTATTCATATGTGCATACATTGTTTGGGTCATTTCTCCCCCCTGCTCCCAACTCCCTCTCTCTCCCCCCTACCCTCCTTGCTTCCAGGAAGAACCTGTTCTGCCCTTTTAAACTCCAATTTTGTTGAAGAGAAGACATAAGCATAATAAGGAAGACTTAGCACTTTTGCTAGTTGAGATAAGGATAGCTATACAGAGAGATTCCTAGCATTGCTTCCATGTACAAGTGTATTACAATCCGAATTGATTCATCTCTACCTGACTTCTTCACTACAAGTCTTTATTTATAAATACTTCCAAAGCTCAAGATGTATACTTTTTGGCAAAGTGGGACTTACCGATCTAGTTTGATTCCATCTGCTTCCATTACATTTCTTAAGACCTGTGCCACTGGGATTTCTCCAGCATAACCTGTACCCCAACCTAGAGTATTGGACAGATCATTGCCTGTTCCCAGAGGTAAGACTGCAACCTGTGGAATGTATTTTTCTTGTCCCTAGAATATGGAAGATATATTTCAGATTTTTTCTCTTTAGCCAATTTGTAGCATATATTTGTATAACTTAAAGACCAAAGCAATAAAGATACAAATATTATAACTTTAGGTTATGACAACTACTTAATCACAGTACCTCATTTTACCTATTTAAATTAGCACTGTCTTCTAAAATTCAACTGCATAAACAAAAAATAGTGTATATCTATCTAGAAGTGCTTCTGTAGGGTTTTTTTTTTTTTTTTTTTTGTGGCACTGGGTATCAAGTCCAGGGCCTTATGTGTGCTGGCAATTGCTCTACCATCCTCAGTCCCAATCATTATAGGAGTACTTAAAGACAGATACCTTAATCTTCATTTCATCAACTGCATCCAGGACCCAGCCCACTGTCCCATCCCCTCCACAAACAAGGACTCGGGCTGAATAATAGGGAAGAAGAGTACAAAGTTGCAGGGCTTTGATAGGGGGAGTTTTAGTTACATCAAAAACCTAAAAATGAAAGAACAAGAAAAAAGTTACTTTCATCCAGCACAGTCCTTCATTTGAGGATGATTTCCTTCTTGATGAGGAGAGCCATGGTTAAGTAATAATACTGGCTACTGTGCATTTACTTTTAACAATACGCCAGACTCTATGTTCTTGTGGCTCATCCATCACACTGACCTTCAAAGCAGGAGTCAGCATCATTCTACTGACCAAGACACTGAGGCACAGGAAGGTTAAATCACTTGCTGTGATTCTATAGGAAACTAAATGCTGAAATATAAATTCAAACTATTATATCACTTTGCTTCCTTTCCCATTCATATGAGACCATAACATATTTTGTTTTTAAAATAAAAGACAGGGTCTTGCTGTATAGCTTAAATTGGTCTTAAACTCTCCATCCTCCTGCCTCAACCTCCCAAGTGCTGGGATTATAGACCTGTGCCACTATGCCTGCCCTAAGTTCACTTTTATCTAGTTTCATACTTTTATAGTACACTATCCCTAGAGTAAGTTACTACAAGTTTCTGGAAAATAATTTTGAAAAAAAATCACATAAAAATGCAAGGATCTTTGACATATAAATCTGTAAGTGATCCTAGGAAAATATCTCAAGTAACTAACATGCCCTGTGTATAGATGCTCTCTGTGGTGTTATTTATAATAGTACAATCTTGGGAACAATCTCAACCTCTAACAGTGAGAAACTGGATAAATAAATTATGCTCTATCTGTTCAATTACTTTTGTTTTCAGGTATGTATGAGGAAGACTATGTTGCAACAGAATGCAAATTTATATCTAGATTATTATTCCAGCAGTTTTTCTTTTCTTTTTTTTTGGTTGAGACTGGTTTGACTTCAGGGTTTCATGCTTGCAAAGCATCACTTTGCTTGACCCACACTTCCAGTCTATTTTGCTCTGGTTATTTTTGGAGATGGAGTCTTCAACTATTTACCTGGGTTGGCCTTAAACTGTGATCCTCCTGATCACAGCCTCCTAAGTAGCTAGGATTACAGGCATGTAATTGGTGCCTGGAGCATGTTTTCTTTCTGGTGCTGGACACTGAACCCAGGGTCCCATATACGCTAGGCAAACACTCTACCATTGAGCTACACCTCTAATATTGAAAGTGTAAAAAACTGTACATTAAAAGGAAAAAAGATGCAACCCATAGTTGCAAGAATGGGTTGTTTAATTTTCCAAAGTAGAAGTTGCTAGCATATACATTCAATCGTAAGGGCATGACCCCTTTTATCCAGTAGTGCAACTACCTCTGTAATGTCTCAATGCCCCTTTGCTAACACTCCCCATTTCCAGACCCAGCCTTAGGGAACCAACAATCTACTCTCTGGCTCTATTGATTTGCCTTTCCTGGACAAGTCACATAAGTGGAATTATACAGTATGTGGTCCTTTGAGCCTGGCTTCTTTCACTTATTATGTTTTTAAACTTTACTTGCTGTAATATATGTGGTTTGTTCCTTTAGGCCACTGAAAAGTATTCCATTTTATGGGTACACACATTTGTTTATCCCCTCACCAAGTCATGGACAGATGAGCTACTTCCACTTTTAGGCTATGTTGAATAAAGCTGCTATGAACATCTGCATGCAAGTCTTTGTGGGACATTTATTTTCTTTTCTTTTAGTTTATCCTGGAAGTCGGATTGTTAGGTGATATGGTTTCTATCTTTCCACTATTTGAATGGCTTTATTCTTTTCTAACTTTTTTTTTTTTTTTTCATTTTTCTTTTATTATTCATATGTGGATACAAGGCTTGGTTCATTTCTCCCCCCTGCCCCCACCCCCTCCCTTACCACCCACTCCACCCCCTCCCGCTCCCCCCCTCAATACCCAGCAGAAACTATTTTGCCCTTATCTCTAATTTTGTTGTAGAGAGAGTATAAGCAATAATAGGAAGGAACAAGGGGTTTTGCTGGTTGAGATAAGGATAGCTATACAGGGCATTGACTCACATTGATTTCCTGTGTGTGGGTGTTACCTTCTAGGTTAATTCTTTTTGATCTAACCTTTTCTCTAGTTCCTGGTCCCCTTTTCCTATTGGCCTCAGTTGCCTTTTCTAACTTTTATTCCAGGTGATTAGTAATTTAAAGCATTAATAACCATTGCATTTTAGGGAAAATGAAAATCTAAAAATGAGAAGATTTATAAAGGAAGTTTTTCTCCTTAGTTACCTGGACTGGATTTAACAGGATCCTAAATTCTCCCAATAATCCTTCTCCCATGTTAGTTCCACTACGAGAGTTGGCCAGGACTATCAATGGAGTCCACTGCTTTCCAAACTTAGAGGCTAGCTAAAAACATTAACATGAATTAAAAGGATTAGTATCACACATAGATGGCAAACACAACATTTTTCATTCCTTGATAACAATAGTGCTGTACTTTGGTGAAGAATTATACCAGTACTATCAATGCAATATGAAAATCAAATAATTTTAAGAATGGATGAGGACCTTAGAGTTTAACCTTCCACTTAATGTAGAATTCTCTTCTATATTATTCCAGATAAGTCAGCCAGCATATGCTTGGATACTTATGTTAAAAAGAAGCTCACTAATAAGGCAGCCCATTCCACTGTTAAATGAAATTAGTAGAAAGTTTAGACTTAAATTGAGCTGAAAATCTGTTACTGAATAATTTTCATTGTCTTAATTTTGCTTCTAAAGCAACTAAAATCATTTACTCTTTCACGTAACTGCTGTGCTCGAACACCTGAAGCTCTGTACGGGCTGAGTATCCCTTATCTGAAATGCTTGCAACCAGGAGTATTTCCTGGTTAGAATTATTTGAGTACATAGTATGAGGTATGTTGTGGATAGGGCCCAAGTTTAAATACAAAATTCATTTATGCTTCACATATACCTTCTACACATAGCGTATAGGCAATTTTATACAGTATTTTTAGTGTGTTTATATTTTGACCACAACCTGTCACATGAGGTCAGGTGGGGTATTTTCTATCTGTATTGTCATGTTAGGGCTCAAAAAGTTTTAGATTTTGAATTTTGCATTTTTGGATTAGGGATTCTCAACCTATATCATTTATGAGCTTGTCCCCAGGCAATAAATATAAAATTCTTTCAACCATTCTTAGAATGGATATTGATGATTTTTCTCTGATCTTGTTTGATTTTGCTTTTCTGGATATGTTCTAGTGTATGTTAGTCTGCCTCCTGAGTGCTGGTATGACAGTTGTGTACCATCACACCTGTCTTGAGGAGGGTTTGATGGTTTTCCATAATGGCATCTTATATGCTACCTTTAATTTGAATTTATTTTATTCCTGGCAGTGTTCTGCTTACAGAACAACTTTTTAGAAATGAATTATGTAAGAAAATAAACAAATTACCACTTCATAATTTGTTTTTTTGTCTTTACGCATCTGGTTAATGGAAGTTAAATAACTTGGTGGAATGATGAGGTTTTTGAATTCTCCAAAATCACACTTTTCATTCTTTAAGCTATTTTTCATGCATTCATCATGTATGGTTTTCTGACACCAAATGCACCTGAGAGAAGGAAGAAACAAAATGCGTTAGTTAATTTTAAACCATAATCTTACTGATTCACAAACCAATTTTTTTGTTAAAAAATTAAAACTAATTCTATCATTATTGAACATAAAATCAAATTTGTAACTGTATCATACAGTGAAAATAGACCTACAAAGATTTGAGTGCACTTGGCAGCATAATCTCACGGTGGTTCTTAAGAGTGTGGTCTGACGTTCCAAGATACTTTCTGGGCATCTGAGGCTAAAAGTCATTTTAATAACACTAAGATATCACTTTACCCTCAAAAGTGCATATGACATGTGCTATCAGTATACACTGAATATAGAAGCAGACAGAAGAAACTAGCTGTTTGCTAAGGCAAAGAAATACGCAAAAACACATAACTCTCCTTACTAAATTTTCAGTTATTTTCCCCAAACACATTATTTGTTATTATCTTAAAATGAATAAATATTTTAACAATTTCTTAGTTCTAATTTATACTATGGCAAATATCTCTAGACATAATCTATGTAAAGGAAACAGATGTAGAACAATGGTTGCATTAGTTATTTGTGCTTTAGTTGAAATATGCTCATGTCTACAGTCTTTTCTGCCTAAACACTCTACTGTCTGGGTCTTAAAGAGTTCCTCAGGTCCAACCTGGAAATATCTAAACTTCTATATATAAGTAAAATGGTTCATTTTTTTTGCAGTTAAAAAATAGTTATGTTTACTTTTGAAATACAGATAGAAGAACATGTGCATTCAGATTTGCCTCTATGTTTGGTGCCAATGCATAAAACAGAAAGGGAACAGTACTGGCAAGATCTGGGGTTTCTATTATTAATCTGCTGAGTATTTAATCCACTCACAGATAAGGCAGATCTGACTGGACAGACAAAAGCAGGCCACCAGAAAAAAATGGATATAATTAAATGAGGTTTTAAAAAAGGAGGAAAACATTGTTTTGCTTAGATATTAATTCTCTCTTTGCCTTGTATTTCAAAAGTGTTTTCCTCTCCTTTAGTCGTCAGCTATGTTAAGTAATTACTGCTGTTGACTCAAGAGTCCAATTTACTATTAAAAATAGTTATCTGCATAACTTATTAGGGAGAAAAATCATAGCTGGGTGCCAGTGGCTCACGTCTGTAATCCTACCTACCGCCAAAAAAAAAAGAAAATTATAATTTGGCAAAGTAACATTTACTGATGCTTGCTTTCAAACTGATCTTGAAAAACAATAAATGGTCACACAGCTGAAGTATAATACCTCCATCTTTGTCCTACCATTAACTTTAAAATAGATTATACACGTTTTCTCCCAAATAGCCAATGCATTTATTTGTAGAAGTCAGGATTGAACCTTACCACTTTTTTTTTTTTTTTTTTTTTTGGTGGCACTGGAGTTTGAACGTAGGGCCTTGCTAGTCCTTTTCTGTCATGATTTTATTTTGAGATAGGGTCTCGTGAACTATTTATCTGGGCTGGCGTCAAACTGCAATCCTCCTGATCTCTGCCTCCTAAGTAGCTGGGATTATAGGTGTGAGCCACTGGGGCCTGGCTGACCACAAACTTTTAAACTGGGTAGGAATAGAAACACTGATCTAACTTCTTGGTATTAACAACTGGCTAGGTGACCAGATCCTGCACAGACACAGGGCATCATTATCACAGAGACAAACACAAGACAAAGGGACACAATCTGAGGAGTCACATGGTTTCCCGTTAAGAAGGTATCAGAAAACTAGTGCTCAGAAAACAAGGACAGAACCTAGCTTTAGCCTCCCAGCATAGGTCTAGATAGGATGGTGGCCTGATCACAACCTAAAAATAGTGTGTTATTATTGAAAGTAATCTGAAAGGATGCCCCATGAATTATTTCATAAAGGTCTCCTCTAGGAAGAAAAGTAGGACTGAAGGACAGATTAACTTTTTATCCTGTATTCTTTAGTATTGTTTAAGTTTCTAAGAATCAGAATATATTCATGAATTTCTTCAATACATTTTTTAAAATTAAATTTTAAATAATACTAGTTAATGCTTGAGAATTCAGAAATACAGAAAGACATAAAATAAAAACCATCTATAGATAGTAACTCTTAATTCTTATGATGTACTTATTCTCAGATTCATAGTGCATACAAGTTTACTTTTCAGGTTAGTATTTACATTTGGATATTGCTTTTCTTCCTACACTGAATCATGAATATTTTCCTTCCTTTCTCCCTTCTTCCCTTCCCTCCCCCTCTTCCTTTCTTTTTGTAGGACTGAGGATTGAACCTGGGGCCCTGAACATGCTAGGAAATTGTTCTTCCACTCCCACCCCCATCATGAATATTTTCATATACTGTTAAATATTTTAACAGTATTAAACAATGTATATTACACTGTGTAGATATACTGTGATTTCTAACTTTTAGAAAATATTATTTTTATAAGTATTAACAATGTATGAACAACTCAAACATAAATGAGATTTATTTCCTTGCGATCTGAGAAGTTACTAAATCAAAGGGCACACATTTCCTAAGGCTCTTGACATGCTTTGATAAGTTTGTACTACATGAAAGTGTCCATCATATCTAACACTTGCTAAGACTGCTCACTAATGCTTCCAACTTTCTCCTTGATATCTTGTTAGAAAGGTATTCTACTTTAATGTGTACATCTTCAGTCACTGAGAAAAAGTGATTTTTTGTGAATTTGTTTATGACCTATATTCATCTCTCACATGTTTTAATAACTGCATATTTTATTTACCTAGGATAGTAATCTCTTTTGTCATATTTGCAGAAAATATGCCTTAGTTTTCTTTAAATTTATTCTTTAATATGCCTTTTTTTGTGGCACTGGGGTTTAAACTCAGGTCTTCACACTTGCTCAGCTGGTACTCTACTGCTTGAGCCACACCTCCAGTACTTTAATACACTTAAGTTTTTTTTGTGATATAGAGATCTATTTTTTCCTTTGTAGTTTATTTAAATGCTCATGATATTTTTTTATTTCCAAATTAGATAGTCATCTATAGTTATTCCTCCATCACCAAGAACATTTGTTTTGGTATAATTCATAAAATAATCTTTTTTGTTCTCAGTGATTTGTGACATAACATCATTTGCTAACTTAATAATTTTGGAAAAGTTTTTTTCTTCTTCTTTTCTTTTTGGTGGTACTAGGGTTTGAACTCAAGGTATTCTACCAACTGAGTTATGCCTCTAGCCCCACAAAAAGATTCTTTTAATTTGAAAAAAAAATATTTTTTTGAGATGGTCTTGCTATGTAGCCCAGGCTGGTCTTGAACTCAAGGTTCTCTTGCTTCAGCCTCTGTGATGCTGGTATATATAGAAATACACCACCATGCCTAACAAAAAGATTCCTTTTAAACAAGGTAATGGTTATCAGCTTTGCTCTGTAAAGGTAAAGCCAAAGATGATTAGTTATTCAGTATTATATTTTTCCTTAGAAATACCATTTTCAAGCTGGTGTAGTGGTACATACTTGTAATCCTAGCAATCAGGAGGCTAAGGCAGGAGAATCTTCAGTTCAAGGTTGATCTGGGCTACATAGTGAGACCCTGTCTCAAAAAGAAAAATCATTTTCAAGGCAGTGGTTCAAGTGGCAGAGTGCCTGCCTAGCAAGTGTGAGGCCCCAAGTTCAAACCTCAGCACTGTTTAAAAAAACAAGAGTTTGAAGCCAGTTTGGGCATTATAGTGAGTTCCAGGCCACACTCACCCATATATCAAGACTTTGTCTCAAAAAAATAAAACAACAAACTTGAGATCTAGTCTCTTCATCTTGTAATTAGTCTAGATTTCAAAGCCATTGGGAAAATATGAAATTAGTAATACCTTATAATTTAGTTGCAGTACCATGTCATTGGGTAGTTGCTTATAATCTTCATTTTTTCTTCTTTTTATTTTGAAACTTCAGAGAAGTCAAAAGGATAACAAAATGAATACCCTAAACTCACCCTTTACTTGTCCTCCTCCCACTCTTCTTTTTGCCATGCTGGGGAACGAACCCTGAGCCTTACACATGCTAGATAAGCACTCTATCACTGAGCAATACCCCCAGCCCAATTCTTTGTGGTGATTTTTGTTTTTTTAGATAGGGTCTCTCTATGTACTCCAGTTTGGCTTCAAGCTCGCAATCTTTCTGCCCTGGGCCCCCAAGGGCTGCTAGGATTGCAGGTTATATGCCACCATGCCTCATTAGCAATTCATTAATATTTCTTCCTACAATTTCTTTTCTTATATATTGCTGGATCATTTGAAAGCAAGTTGCAGACATTGAGATTTTTGCCTTTTAATATTTCAGTATCTCCTAAAAACAAGGATACCTTCTTTGCTTTCTCAAATATTTTGCTTTTTACATTTGAAGATCTAGGCATAAGCAATTACTTTCTAAACAGGACTCCAACTGCTCAGGATGAAAGTATAAGGATTGACAAATGGGATTACATCAAATTAAAAAGCTTTTGCACATCAAAGAAAACAATTTCCAGAATTAAGAGACAACCCACAGAATGGGAGAAAATCTTTGTCAGGTATTAACTGGACACAGGATTAATACCAGAATATATAAAGAGCTAAAACAACCAAACACCAAAAGGACAAATAATACAATTAATAAGGGGGCAGACAAATTGAATAGACAGTTCTCAAAAGAAGTGCAAATGGCTAATAAATACATAAAGAAATGTTCAACATCCTTAGCATATTAAACCAACACTGAGATTCTATCTCACCCCAGTCGGAATGGCAAACATCAAGGAAAAAAAAAATGCTAGTGAAGACGGTTAGGTGGGAATGTTTGGTGGGAATGTAAATTACTCTAGCCACTATGAAAATAAGTATGGAGGTTCCTAAAGAAACTAAAAAGACCATATGATTCTGCTATACCACTCTTGGGCATAAATCCAAGGGAATGTAAATCAATATATGAGATACCTGTACATCATCCATGTTTATAGCAGACTATTTACAATAGCCAAGATATGGAACCAGCCTAGGTACCTAACAACCAATGAGTAGATAAAGAAAATATACAATAGATTATCCAGCCAAAAAATAAGAATGAAATTATGTCATTTGCAGGAAAATGAATGGAACTGGAGATCATCATGTTAAGTGTAATAAGCCAAAGTCAGAAAGACAAATATCACATGTTTTTGCTCATATGCAGAATCTAGACCCACCAAAACTTATAAAAAGGAGGGGGAAAAAGTGGAGTGGTTAAGAAAGAATAATATAGATGGGGTGAATTTGATCAAAGCACATTATATGCATGTTGTAAATATCACAAAGAAACTCCTTTGTATAATTAATTTATGCTAATAAAAATTTTTAAAAATTTCCTTTTTAAAAGATTACAGTGGACAGACATGGCATGTCCACCACCTATAATCCAGCATTAACATCTCACTATAATTGCTTTGTCACATTTCCATGTAACGTTAATTCATCTTATTTTTGTCACATTTCCAAGTCAACTGCAAATATGAAAATACTTCCTAAATATGTTAGCAAGTAGGCTTATCATTGCCTAGAGATCATTACTTATGTATAGGTTTTTCTAGTTTGATATAAAATTTATATTCAATGAAATGTATAACTATGTACATCTAATGAAATTAGAGTGAACACAAACATGTAATTAAAATCCTTATTATTAATACATACAGCATTAACTACTCTAGATAGTTCCATCATATGAAAACAAGGAGTACTTCATGAATATGTATGAATTTTTTTGTAGGGGTATGATTTATTTTTACTAAATTAATTAATTTTCTTAAGAGACAGGGTCTTACTATGAAGCCCAGGCTGGGCTCTATCTAGGCTCAAGTGATCCTTCCATCTCAGTCTCCTATGTAGGTGGAATTACAGGTGTGTTATCAGGGCACCTGGTTTTGTTTTATATATGCATTTATTTGTTTTTTAAGACAGGGTCTTATTATGTAGTCCAGACTGGCCTCAAACTTGAAATCCTTCTGCCTCAGCCTCCTGAGTGCTGGGATTACAAGTGAGTACTGCCATGCCCAGTTTCTTAGTTTCATTAAAAAAAGAAAAAAGTTTAGCAAGGAAGAAAATCTTCTAGTGACAATGCTTATTATTTTCTCTAAAAAGTTACTGTTCACAATAGTACATGCCATTTATCTGCAATGCTAGGGATTCAACCCAAGGTCTCATGGATGCTAGGCAAGCACTATACACACACATATACCCCTTAGTATTTTTTTTTTTTTTGAGATAGGTTTCACTATGTAGTCACTATGCAGCTCAAGCTGGCCTTGAACTCACTATGCAGCCCAGGGTCAAACACTCTATCTTCCTGCCTCCCCCACCCAAGTTCTGGGATTATAGGTGTGTATCACTTTTCCTGGCTAACACTTTCCTTTAATATGCTAGACGAGGTAGCTGAATTATAGGTCAAATTGAGATGGTCATTTATGAGATTCATAAAACAGGGTTTGGTAAACTGTACCTACCACCTGATCTCATAAAGAAAGTTTTAATGGAACATAGTTATGCCCATTCATTTAGGTATGGTTCACAGCTGGTTCTGTACTAGGCAGCATTTAAGTAATTACAGATCAAATGCTTTTTTTTTTTTTTTTGACTATAAAGGTTTTGTATTATAAAAGTTTGCCCATTTCTGCTTTATAAGATGGTATGGTATCTTTCATTGTTTCAGATAATTATTGAAATGAATAAACACATACCAATCTAATACAGAAATATAAAATTTAAAAAATTTAGCCTCAATACTGAGGCTAAAGTGGCCATTGTAATTCTGATAAGAGTCAGCAGCTTTGTTTTACTGATCACATGTGTGTAGGGGGTGAGAAAAGGTAGAATGTAATGAAGAAAAAGCCTTACAAAATAGAAAACACTTAGTCCTCCCTCTCTTACTGAAACATAGGATATTACTGGGAACAAATGTTTATTTAATAAATTTAATAAATACTTAAATATAATCCAATTCCTTATTTTGATTAAAAGAGAAGCAAAAAGAACAAAATGCAGGATACTAGCTGCAGAAATACATTGTAGTGGTTGGTGTCGAGGCAGGAACACACAAAAAGAAAAAAAAACTACAGGAAGTACAGCCTCTACTGCAGTGTCTGCCACAAAACAGATGCTCAGTAAGTATAAAGGCTAGAAGAGTATACATTACAGGGCCTTTGTCACTTGTTCTGATAGAGTTTAATAGGACTGCAGCCTTTAAAATCAGTCAGCACTGTTATCATGCCCTTTGAAATGCCAAGTTGCTGACCAGTCTCCAGAGTTCACCAACTTCTCTAAGAATAAGGTGTAGAGAAGGAGCCCTTGCCAAGGCTGGACAAAAAGGGAGTCTGGTTTGTGTTTAAAGGTTCTAAAAAGTGATGTTTTGTTTCTCTCCAAAGTATCTCATTCCTACAGAAGGTCACAGCAGATTATAATCTTGCATGAAATCGCTGTCTAAAATAAATTATTTCAAAACATTGTAGAATACGTACAACTTCAGGACACTGTGATCTTGTTCTCCTGGAAGTAAACACCTCCTAAATTATATAATGGCCGTATCTGCCACAGGTGAGGATGCAGAATCCTGGGAACACTCTGCTCAGTAACCTGTGAGAACAAGTTAATGAGGAGACGACGACCTTATCATTACAAACATCCACTGTGCTCAATGGGATGACACAGAATTAAGGACAGAGGCTCATGTTCTAAAAGACATAAAGTTGGCAACATATGGCTCATGCCTGTAATCCTAGCTACTTGGAAGGCTGAGCTTGGGAGGATCCCAGTTTGAGGCCAGACTGGATAACCAGTTTGAGAGACCCTCATCTCCAAAATAATCAGAGCAAAATGGACTGGAGGTGTGACTCAAGCAGTACAGCACCTGCTTTGCAAGCATGAAGCCAAGTTCAAACTCCACCAAAAAAGAAAAGAAGATACATAAATATAGTAATTCTCCAACTTAGAAATTACCTGCAGAGTCTGTTAAAACAAAGACTGTTGATCCCAGCCCACGTTTCTGACACCGTGGGTAAGGAGTAAGGCTACAACTGCCAGATAAAAATAGGATGCCTAGGTGAGTTTCAGATAAACCTAATTTTTTGGCATTATGTCCTACATATTTAAAAAAAATTTTTTTTGTTAAATCTGACAATCCTAGAATTTGCATCTGTAACAGATTTTGAAGTGATGCTGATGCTGCTGGTCAAAGGACCTTACTTTGAAACCCCTGAGATACAGATTATGATGTCATCATCAAGGAAAAGTTTGGGAGAGTGGAAGGTGAGTAAATCGGACAAGGGTTCCTAGAGGAAAGCCAACACCCTTAAGGATGCTTACCAGATAGCCAGAAGGATACTAAGAGAGGAAGACTTTGTGCAAAAGAAGGGTAGTATGAAAAGGCCTGATATTTTAAGGACACTACCACCAGCTTGGTGCTGCTGGTGTATGAAATTGAATGCAGGTGGTGGTAGATGTGCCTGGAAGAGTAAAGAGGCTGAGAGCACACAAGCCCTTGTGTGCCATATTAAAGCACTTGGAGTTTACACTGTTAGATCATTGGTGTAAATGACGGGGAGCACTTAAACAGTTTTTAAGCAGAGTAGGGACTTGATCAGATTTGCATTTTTAGAAAGATCATTTGGGTGGAAGAGCAGAAGCAGTGTGATTATCTGCTAAGAAGTATTTGAAATACAGTTAAGCTAGTTGTGG
This sequence comes from Castor canadensis, assembly GCF_047511655.1. NCBI lineage: Eukaryota > Metazoa > Chordata > Mammalia > Rodentia > Castoridae > Castor > Castor canadensis. The sequence goes on along the minus strand of NC_133396.1, from coordinate 32,439,177 downwards.
AAGACATTTTAATATAACTCTGCAGACAGAGAAGAAAGTATAGCAATACTCAATTCATTATGAAATTATTTAGTCCCTGGTAATAGCACTCACTTATAAAGACAAATGACAGAAAGTCACACAGGACATCTAAATTTTAAAAATACCAAATAAAACCCAATAGTTATATAATGCTTCTGTAGTTGTCTAAAAAGTTATTTTTAAATTTTATTAAGTCTAAATCTGATGTGTAAAATTAAGATTTAAAAAAAGTTATTGACATAACAGTGTTCATGTTAATATAAGATTTTTCTGCAAAAACTAAATTGAAAAAAGTAACTTCCTATCTATCTAGTGACATTTCTCTACTTCAGTTCTTAAATATGTTTATGGGCCTTTCTACTTGTCACAAATAAAATCCTTTACAATAAGGATGTCCAGACATCCGGCTTAGAGAAGGCCAGGTGTTAGTTTTCCTAATCCTGCTCTGGATGTTAGAAATCCTAGAAGCCAATCCGATTTTATCTTCGATTTTCTCAACTGTGAAATGAGTTCGAATAGATGAACTGCAAAATACCATCCTCTTCTAACAATCTCTAACACAAGCAACGCATGTCTTCACCTATTTCAGACAACATGTAACAACACAAATGTGTTCAGTGTGTAGGGAAAAGCCATTAAAATAGTCCTGGTTTAACCATGGCCACTTATTCTTGATGCTTCAGTCCAGAAAGATCATCTGTCAAAAGAAGTATTCATTTCAGTTCTTTTTCCGACTACGGCACCAACAGCTATATTAGCAAAAGACATTTAAAATGCTGCCTGGGAATGACACTTGTTTTCATAGAACAAAACTGAGAATGAGTCAGTTTCGTGGATGAAAGTTAATTCGTGCATATTTCATTTTCCTTACATAAAATGAGGAGTTGACCACTGGCCAGGAAGCACACGGGGCTTAAGAGACCTCTGGAGGAAGTGGGGTCACGCTTTATTACCTACGAGGGCAGTGGAGCCGGGCTTAGATGCAGCATCTGAGCATAAGACTACTGCAGAGCTGCACGATACCAGGGATTGTGCTTACACAACACCAGGGTAAGGGAGCAGTTTAGGCCAACTTGCTGAGATTAAAGCCGGTCTCCACGCAATCCTGACAGCACTCAGGACACTCCGGGACGTCCCTACCTGTGATCGCAGAGCTTGGGCTGACAGCCGCACTGCTGCTTGCAAACCACACAGTAACTGCACAGGGGCACGTTGCCACGGATCCAGTGGTGGGGCATGGCGTCCGCCGCCCTGCCGTCACTCTTGAGCATGATCTCCTTGCACTGGAAGCGCTTGTCCGCCTTCTTGAGACAGCCCTCGTCCACGCGGAGCCCGCAGCAGTCGCAGAAGGCGCCCTGCAGAATGTGCTGCGCGCACACGCAGCAGTAGGTGGGCTGGCTGAACAGGTCCGTGTCGCGCCACCCGTGCTTGCTCTTGCGGAAGATGTCCCTGCGGTGCAGCTGCCGGCGCGACCGCTGCAGGCTGCACCAGAAGGTGATGAACACTGGCAGCAGCACGGAGCACAGCGTCCACAGCACCAGGTGCCCGTCGGCCAGCAGGCTCTGGGCGGGAGGGCCCGGCCGCCTCTCGCCTTCCATCTTCGCGTGTCTAAGTAGGAGAGAGACGGCGGGGTCGGGCTCGGTCCCCCAACCCCCACCAACCCTGTCTTCACTTTCCAGGCGAACGCTGCTTGCCACAGGACCGCAGTGCCCGATGCTCGCGGAGGGGGCGGTGCCCAGCGGTCCCGCCCTCCTCAGCCCGCAGGTCTCCGGAGCGCGATCGGGATCGGCGGGTCACCTCCCCTCGCGCTGGCCCGGGTACCGGCGTAATACACATTCGCTGGCTCCCTCCACGGGCAGGCCGGGCGCCTGGCGACTGCGTCCGTAACGGCCGGCCAGTGCCCACTCGTTCCCGGCCCGCGCGGAGGGCCTCACTCGCACCCACCGCCCTCATTCCTCTCGTGAGGCCTCCGGGGACTTGCGCCTTCACCCCGCCCATCCCCGGGTCCTACCTCCAGCCCAGGCCTTGGGCTGCGGTCCCGCCTTCGCGACGCACAACCCAACGCCGGGCCTGCGTGTAGCGAGAAGAGGCCGCGCGTGCCGAGCGCACAAGCGCAACAAGCACGCACGCCGCCGCCAGCGGCGGCCAGGGCGTGGACTGGGCGGGGCCTGCGGTGGCGCGCCCCGGGTTTGGGCGGGGCCAGGTCTGGGGCGGGGCCTGCGGCAGTACATCCAGTGCCTGGGCCGGGCCAGGACTGGGGGCGGAGCGTAGATACGAGGTGGGTTGGGAAAGAGAAGTCCGGGCGGTAGAGGAAGGTGGAGACCATGGAAAGGGCGGACAGTGTGGGATGGGGGCCGTGGCTTAGGGGCAACAGGGACAGAGTAACACTGGGGGCGTTAGGGTGGGTGGTCAAGCCCTATAAATTCGTAGTCACAGAAAGTGCTGGTACGAATGATTTACGAGTATATGACCTTCAACCTGCTCGCCTCCTGCTCGCCTCCTCACTGGTGGAGGTGCCCAAGCTGGCACGGTTTTGAATGTTGCAATGGAGAAAACTGGCTGTTTTGGGAGCATTACATATTAAGAAATGGAAGAGCCCGTCAAAAGTTGACAAATGTCACTTGCACCCTTGCTGCTGTTTAGTTATTTATTTATTAATATATTTATTATGCGGTGCTGAGGATCGAATCCAGGGCCTTGTGTATGCTAGGCAAGCACTATGCAGAGCTACACTCCCAGCTCTCTTACTGTTTATTTATTTGTGTATCTCTTTGCTTATTCTTGGCGGTATTGGGGTTTGGACACAGAGCCTTGCTCTACCACTTGGGCCACACCTCCAGTCCCCTCTTGCTGTTATTTGGTAAACACGTATTGACTGAGCACTTACCGTGCGCCCAGCCAAGCTCTGTGCAGGAAATCCCAGCTTTCACAGAGTACCACATCTATTAAAACAGGCCTAGAAAGAAGCATTATTTACCAACCCTGTTTATAAGAGCTTGCTGCACCCCAATTTCCAGGTGCCATGCAGAATTTATCATTCTCATTTTCCAGATGAGGATAAACAGGCACTTAGAGATTGAGATATAGCTTCATGGCACATACACAGCTGAGATCACGTTCTTTAAACTTGGTCATCCAGGCGAACTTTGGTCTAAACTAAGCCATCCGAGACAATTTGTCTTGTATTGTTGCTTCTTGGAAAACATGGCCCTGGAGATCTTTCGAAAATGCTGATTCCAATTCCCTTTCTCAGGGAAGCGGTTTTGCATTTCTAATAGTTTCCAGAAGATATGGGTATGGCTAGCTCAGGGATCACACTTTGACTCTGAAGCTGAACTGTTTCAACAGTCTGGGTTAGGAAGACTTGACGGGGTAGTAGGGTGAAATGGGAAGAGCGTAGGACGTTATAGTGAAGCCTGGAATCGATTCCCAGCCCTCACACATGCTCTGACTTCTGGGCTGGTCAGTTCGCCTCTCTGGGCCTTAGATCCTCATCTGTAGCATGGGAGGCATGGGAGATATCTGTCTCTACAGCATCCCTTCCGCTCTGGCAGTCTGCACTGTGTGTATAAACGTCTTTTATAAATCCTAGCTGATGTAGAGCCCTTCATTTAGTTTAGATTTGAAAAGGCAACAAAAGAATATACTTTAAAAAAGTAATCCTCCTCCCCCCATTCTCATGGTTTGTATTTGGAAAATACAGAGAAGTAAAAGGGAAGAAAAAAAGAATCACTCATTTTTCACCCCAAAAATAATTTGTGCATGAACATTTTGGCCTCTTTTTCCATTGTTTTTCATGGAAACAGTGATTTACTTTTTTGTATATGTACTCCTTTTCCTGTGGTAGACATAGTCTCTACATAGCTATTTTAAAATTTGTCTCACAAATGTTTCCATGTTCTTAAAATCACCTAGTTGCTGCCCACTATTCCATGGCATGACATAACTCATGGTTTATGTCACCCTACTCAGGGGTAGACTATTTTGCTATTACAGACAACTCTACTTAGGGTGATTTCATTAGATTAGCACATTTAGCCAAAGGATGAGAAAAGTTTAAGGCTTATGAAAAAGGATTTTTTTGTGTATCTATTTTTTTTTCTTTTTGGTAAGACTGGGGTTTGAACTCAGGGCTTTGTGCTTGCACATCTCCAGTCCTTTTTTTTTTTTTTTAAACAATGATAGTCTCTCTTTGTTACATGAAGATTTACCTAAATAGGGACAGAGTCATATAATTTACCACATCTGAGGAAACACTCTTTTATTTTTTCTCTTTTTTTTGTGGTGCTGGGGATAGAACCCAGGGCCTTGTACATTAATTTCTAGCAAGTGCTCTGCCACTGAGCTACATACCCAGTCAGAAACCCTAATGTTATTCCACCTGTGGCAATAACAGTAATAATTATGTGTGTGTGTATTTGGTGCTGGGGATTGCCCCAGGACCCTGTGCACACTAAGCACCTGCTGGTCTTTACCTCCCTCCCCCAATTATTATTATTATAGCCAACCTGTGTCGGCTGGTTAGTAAACCTAGACTCTGTGCTACATTTATGATCCTCATTTTATATACGAAGAAAGCTTACTTGAAGGACTGGGGGTGTGGCTCAAGTGGCAGAACACCTGTCTAGTATGTACAAAGCTCTGAGTTCAAATCCCAGTACTAACTACCAAAAACAATCAAGAAAAAAGCACTTCATTTTATATAAGCCCAGAGTTAACTGAATTGGGGTTTTGACCCTAGATTTGTCTCATGACAAAACCATGATGCTCTTAACCCAGGTAAGTTGTCTTGGGCGTGTTTTTTTATGTGGCCTACAGCAGCTCCACTTAAAAATGTGAATTCCCCTGTCCTGACTAGGTGCTTGGAATCAGAATTGCAGCAGAAGCTAGGAATCTGCCTTCTTCACATCTCCCGCAGGTCATTCTTTTATTTATTTATTCAAACTATTTTTGGCCTAAATTTTGAAATCTGTTATCTACAGAAGAGTTCATAAAATATATACACACAACTTAAAAAAGTTATAATAAAACAAACACTTGTGTACCCACTGCCCAGGTTGACAGATTGCACATTAGAGGGGAACTTTCCTATGGTGGCCTGATTGCTACTCCTGTTTCCCTGTCAGAGGGAATACCTATCTTAATATTTGGGGTTTTCATTTCCTTGCTTTCTTTAGTTTTACCATCCCTGAGAGTAGTCCTAAATAATAGATTTCTGTTTCAAAAAACTGAGTAGCAGGCCCAAACCTAACCCCTTCTGGAAATAGCAATAAAGCCATTCATATTCGAAGGTATCCAGGAGCATCCAAGCTGAGCAACTCCGGGACAGAGGCCAGACTCAGCTTCCCCAAGCAGATTCCACCTGGAGAAGTCAGTGGGCAAGTCTTGGGAAGATTGCTCATGCCAGTGGAGACATCTGAACAGGGCTATAGTTTGACTATCTGGCCAAAATATAGTTGTTCTGTTTTTGCATCTCAGCTCACTTTAGGACCTCTCCAAAGTTCTCCAGAAGAAGGTTAGTGTGGAATCTTCTCAGGGTAAAAAGGAATATTTTTACCTGATCCAGGCAATAGGATGCTGCTGGTGGTTGTGGTAGAAGAGCGGGGACCTTGCACCTCTGGGTTGTTAAAAGAAACAAAATCCAGACACACACCTGTACTAGGTTTACCAGGAAGTCCAGCCTTAGGCTGGCTTTCACTTCCTAATACACATTCAAGTCTCTTCCATGTCTATCCATGTCTTAATACTTCATTTTTTAGTGCTGAATAATATTCTACTGTCTCAATATACTGCAACCTACTTATCCTTCAGCTCTGGAAGGGCGTCTAGGCTGCTCCCAAATCTTGGCAATTATGAATAAAGCATTTGTGAACATCTGTGTGCAGATTTGCATGTACATGTGAGTTTTCAACTTATTTGGTGAAAAGTCTTCTCTTTTGTGGTTGTTTTGTTTTTGTTTTGAGACAGGATCTTGCTCTGTAGTCCAAGCTGGCCTCATATTCTTGATCCTTCTTCCTCAGCCTCCCCAGTGCTGGGATTACAGGTGTGTGCCAGTGGCCTGGCCTCAGGTTGGTTTTTTTTTTTTTAATTTTATGAAAATTTTGTCTTATCTTCTACATCAGAGGATTCCCAGATGTCTGATGCACCTCCAGGTGATTCTTATGCACGGTAAGGTTTGTGAACCATTGCTGAAGAGTCTTCTGATTTCTGTGAGGTTTTGTCACCCGATTGAGACGCCATAGAGAAAAAACAACCTGTATTGCAGTATTTTCCCCAGAATTAGTGCTGTCTCTTCTAGTTAAATGTCCAGTGCTTTTCCTGAACAAAATGTAATATGGCTTCAAAGTGGCTTCACAAATTATTCCACCCACGTCCACCCCCTCCTGTGATCATTTGTCCCCATCTTACATTCCTGCCCCCTGCCAGTGGTTCCTGTTTGGGTTGGATGGCAGACTGGTTCTGGCCATCTGAACTGGTGCTGACCTTGGATGTCCATACCTACTGGACAGACACAAGTTGAGGCCAATGTCCTGGACCCAGAGGAGAAATTAAAGTCTATTTGTGGAAGCACACAGGAGGCCAGAAAGGCCCCTGTCCAAGGCCAAAACCTCTTACCATTGTACTGCTGCTCCAAACAGGAAGGGCTGTGTGCATAATGTGCTGACGATGGAAAGGGAAACCAGGGACAGGAGTGGAGAATGGGCAAACCAACTCAGAGTCAAAAGGGAGGGACCACTTTTTCTTTTCACATAAAGACACATTTTTATTTCAAAAATCTGTAAAGTTTGTGTGTCTTTTTTTTTTTTTCTCCAATACTGGGGCTTGAACTCAGGACCTCACACTTGCTAGGCAGGCGCTCTACCACCTGAACCACTCCGCCAGCAAGTAGTATGACTTAATATGTATGTGATTAACCTCTGTCTCTTTGATCTTTTGGAATGGTTTTATGGACTTTCTATCATGTTGAGAATAATATATGAATGACATAGAGAGGAGAAGGAGGGAGAATGACAGTCATAATAGTCATAAAGTCCTTCCTTTCTCTCTCCCTTTCTCTCTCTCTCTCTCTCTTTCTCTCTTCCTTTCTTGTCAGAGTCTCCCTATGTAGCCTAGCCTGGCCTTGAACTCCTGATCCTCCTGCTGCAGACTCTCAAGAGCTAGGACCACAGGCTGTGCCACCACGACCAGTGGTAACATTGTCAAATTCATCATTCAACTTCCCCTGGCCAGAGGATCTGATGAAGACTTTCAAGAAGTCTAAAATCCGCTAAAATGGTAGGGGAATCATCTCAGCACTGTAGCATCATCTCCCTCCACGTCCAGTGATTCACTGGGCGTCCTGGCAATCTCTTGGTGGCCTTGAATTTCTTTCCCTTGACCTTGGCTGTCCCTAGTTCTGCTCTCTATTCTGCCACCTTGTGGATTTATTGAGAATTGCGTCTTCTGCAGAGAGCCTGACCCCTAGCCTTGTGGGAATGGGGAAAGGAAAAAGGAGAGAATTCTCCCACCCACTAGAATGACAGTCACAATGACACCTGTTCTTTCAGTCTTCCTATAACTCCTCTCTCTTTTGGGACAATATTCCCAAAGGCCAACTGAAAGTCATTTGAATGGCCCGTCCAATATCACAGCTGAGGGATCACCTGCACCTAAGACCTCGCACCAGCATCCCAGGTGTGATGCAGGGTCAACTCTCCCGTCCACTATAAAAGCAATTCAAACTTACTGAGGGCCTCCAATCCAGTGGAGGAGACAGATTTTTAACAAGTAAGCAAATAAACACAGTATTGATAAATTATGGTGAGTGCTACTAGATGGAGCCATGGGGGTGAGGACTGGGGAACTTTTACTATTCTTTATTTCTCTTTTATGAAGGTCACCGTTACTGCTGCATGGAGGTTGGGTTGGAGTGAGCAGGAGACAGAGGTGAACAAGAATCTGGGAGAACAGTTGAGAACCTGGTGCGGAAGCTGGATGAGAGGTAACAGTGGGTGGCCATGACAGGGATGGAAGAATCTAAACCCAGGTTGTCCAGTGCAGTAGCCACAAGTCTCACGTGGCTGCAGAGCACTTGAAGTCTTGATACAAAAAAATGTAAAATATCCCATGAACAACTTGTTCTTACTGGTTACATGCTGAGATGGTATTTTACATATTACATTGTGTTAAATAAGATACTAAAAAATTAACCTTTTTAAAGGTTTTCTCTTTATTTATTTGTTTTTGTGAGACAGGGACTCACTGTACAGTCCCTGCTGGTCTTAATTTATAATCCTCCTGCCTCAACATTCCAAGTGCTGGGGTTATAGGCATGAATTACCATGCCTATTTCACTTTTTTGGGGGGGAAGGAAAATAATGGGGAGGGAAAACTCAGGGTCTCATGCTTGCCAGGCATGCACTCTACCATTTGAGCCACATTCCTAGCCCTTTTTTACCTTAGTTATTTTTTTGATAGGATTTTTTTTTTTTTTGCCCCAGCCCAGCCTCAGACCAAGATCCTCCCAACTATGGCCTCCTAACTAGTGGGATCACAGGAAAGTACCATCAACCCTGGCTTATTTATTGAGATGGGGGTCTCACTAACTTTTTGCCTGGGCCAGCCTGGAATTTTGAACCTCCCAATTGTCCCCTCCCAAGTAGCTTGGATTACAGACATGAACCACTGTACCCAGCCTCCCATATTATAATTTGTATTGAACAATAATGATATAGACAACTATTACAAAAATGAAAGAAATATTGTAGAGTCAACTCACACTTCACACATTAGAAATTTCTAGGTAGGTATAGACTTTCCTAGACCATGGAAGATGTTTATTTGCTGTAACAAAGCAATGTAGCTTTATGTTCCTTCCAATCACAAAGAGTAAAAGGAATGAAAAATTTGAATATGAATATAAAGGCTCAAGGTACTTTATTTGACAAATAGATGTGTGAGATGTGTGTATTCCTAAAATAATGCTCCTAAAACTCCTTAGTTCTTAAAAACTCTGTGGAAATGGAAAGGTGTTTGTAGCAGCAGAATGCAGAAAACTGAACCACAAATTCTGAGCAAATTAATATGTGAGGCAACTTTGCTAAAATGCATGATTTTTTGCCTTGTTTACAATCTGCTCAAAAGATCTCTTTACCAACCGAGTGGGCAGAACATTCAGTTTTTGTATCAGTCACAACATTAGCATAAACTCGGACAACTACAGGTCAGTTTTGTTTTTTTTGAACTGGTAAAGTGACCACAGAATCATCAGACCATTTCTCTGAATGGAGAGTTTTATCCAAATAAATGCCACATCCCTTCCAGACATATTTTTTTTATAATTGCTTAATAATTTCTTCATGTGATATTTATAGATGAATTTAAAAGGACTTCAGCATATTGAGATTTTCTTATCTTTATGAAAATAACCTTAAGTCTGGAATAAAGCTGCTTATATCTTACTGGTACATATTGCATAAGGTCCTGTAAGAGAGGAAGGGATGTCCCTGACATCATGGAATGTGTTAACTTTCTGTCACTATAATGAAATACTTGAGACGATTAACTTATAAAGAGGAAAGGTTTATTTTGGCTCACAGTTTTGGAGGTTCCAGTCTATGATTGGTAGACCCCATTTTTTCAAGACTGTTTTTCAGATAGCACATCATAGCAGGAGTGTGTGATGAGGCAAAACTGCTTACATCATGAGCTAGGGAGCAAAAGAGAGAGAGGAAGGGGCCAAAACCCCATAATTTCTTTCAAGGGCATGTCCCCAGTGACCTTAGGACTTCCCAGGGAGGCTCCCACATCTTAAAGATTGCACCACTTCCCAACACTGCCACTCTGGGGACCAAGGCTTTAACATGGGCCTTTGTGGGGACATTTAACATCCAAACTCTGATACGGGATATAACAGGAAGAGCACGTCATAGGTTTGAAGATAGTAGATAGACTCTGGCTTCCCTCAGCATCCATAATGTGTGAACTTGGGCTTGACTTCACATCTCTGGATCTCACTTTCCTCATTTGTAACCAGGAGAAGGATAATAGAGAGTTGTCACGAAGTTCATAGCTTACCCCTTATTCTTCATGACATCCCACAATGTAGGAACTTTCATCTCCTTTTTTCGGAGGAGAAAACAGACGCTCAGAGAGGCTAAGTGACTTACCTAAAGTTGCAGTACTAGAAAGAGGTGAAGCCAGGATTTGAATCCTGGTCTTTTGGCCCCAAAGTCAGCTGAAAAAAACTTTTTCCCCTTTGTCATGCCCCTTGCTAATTTCCCTGCCTACCTCTGAAATTATTGACAGGGGTAGGGTGTCTATTAGATTGGTGAATGGGCTCCAGAAAAATGTCATAAAATGAAGCAAATGTAATAGATGATTAAAACTTATTTTCTCAAAATGCTTTTATATCAACCAAGTAGGCAGAACAATTGGTTTAATATCAGTTACATGGCACTGTCATAAACTGGACAATTAATTATAGATTAGGAGCGTCACATAAATAACCAACAACTATAGAATGCACTAGATAGGTATCTGCTTACATGAGCATTCCCAAAGTCAAGCTCTGGTAGTTATCTTACAGTGGGACAATTTCCTGCCTCAGGATGAGTTCTCAGGAACTCAGAGGAAAATATTTTGGAGGTCATTACTACAAACTCAGAGTCAGACCCATTTAGTATCACATGGCAAGTGCTGTTAGTCCAAGCCCAAAACAGCATTGAACCTGACGGGGAGGGCTTCCTCAAGTAGGCTGGCTCAGTCCTGGAGATGTCATTCAGCTTCAGGCAGAGAGGATTCTGGGCACGATGGAGAAATTGTCTGTGCTGTTCCTCGCTCTCGCCCTGCTGCTGCTCTTCTCAGGTGAGCACTCCGCAAACACAGCCTCTTGCTTTGCTGACATGAACCCTGGATAGGGACATGCATTCAGCATTTAAGAAACATTTCCATTTCAAACAATACACGTGTATATTGCATAGATATTTCAATACACAATGCTCTTTTTTATTATTTTTTTTCCTGGAACAGCAGGCTTCTAGAATTACTATCATGAGGAATAAATTATTATTTAAAAATACGTAAATGTATTTGGGAACTAATTCTCCAAAATGCTGATAAGTCTTCAAGTACACCTTCTGGGGAGATCACCGAAACTTGACATATTTTTACCATGTTAATATTTTTAGTATTTGATGTGATTACCAAACAATGTGATTTTATTATCATAATACCTTAGGGCATGTGTGATGATCAAGTTTAACATAATTTTATTTATGGGTGTCTTCTAGGAATAACTTTAAGCTTGATTTTGTCTGTTGAAGATTTAAAAAAAAACACTCCCACTAAAACGAACCTGAAGGAGGAGAAACACAGACCAGAGAACAGAAGAAAATGTTTTAAAAAGCATATACTTATTGAATGTCTACTTTTAAGGGAATGGGTCATTGTGATAGGTAAATAGATATAAATTGCATGACTTTTGAGTTCATGATATTAGAAACAACTTAAGATTCTTCTCTGAGCCTTCTGGAATGCCACTTGCCTTGGGACAGGTTCCTGGAAAAGAACTTTTGTGTTTTAACCAAAATTGAACTTGGCAGATCCTTTGCCTTGGACTATGGAGATGGAGAGTGAGTACTTCCTTCTCCTGACAGTCCCTCATGCCCCTTCCTGACTTTTTCAGAGGCCTCTCCAATTCTAATGGAAAAGCAGGCCAAACAGCTCCTGAGGTCTCGGAGACAGGACAGGCCCAGCAAACCTGGGTTCCCTGACGAGCCTATGCGGGTGAGTGCCCTGATAACTTTAGACAACATGCTGTCGTCTGAATGCTCACTCATTCTGAACTGATCTGGGGGCTGTCTGGCTGCAAATGGGGGTTCTGTTACAGTCTCAGGTATAAGATACCTGGGATCTCAACCTCTTCCTTTGCGTTTTCTCCCCTTGCAGGTGCCAGCTCCACTCACCTACCGAGCACAGGGCATTTAAAGTAGAAATACTTTAAATGGTGAGAGTCCCAGGATGCTGAGTGAGTGACTGAGTGTCCCCTGGAACAGGTTGCTAGGGAGCTGTTTCCTTTGGCCGATGGCAACCCTGCCTTCTCCCTCTTGGGCCCAGGCAGGCTGGATGGGCATCCTTGACCAGATGGTCTGTCCAGACAGGCAGAATCTTTTTTTTTTCTTTTATTCATATGTGCATACAACATTTGGGTCATTTCTTCCCCCTTCCCCCCTGCCCCCTCCCTTACCTACCCCGCCCTCTCCTGCTCCCCCCCCTACTCCCTCGCTACCAGGCAGAAACTGTTTTGCCCTTATCTCTAGTTTTGTTGAAGAGAGAGTATAAGCAACAATAGGAAGGAACAAGGGTTTTTGCTAGTTAAGATAAGGATAGCTATACAGGGAGTTGACTCACATTAATTTCCTGTGCGTGTGTGTTACCTTCTAAATTAATTCTTCTCGAACTAACCTTTTCTCTAGTTCCTGGTCCCCTTCTCCTGTTGGCCTCAGTTGCTTTAAAGTATCTGCTTTAGTTTCTCTGCATTGAGGGCAACAAATGCTATCTAATTTTTTAGGTGTCTTATCTATCCTCTTATCTCCCTGTGTGCTCTCGCTTTATCATGTGATCAAAGTTCAATCCCCTTGCTGTGTTTACCTTTGATCTAATGTCCGCATATGAGGGAGAACATACCATTTTTGGTCTTTTGGGCCAGGCTAACCTCGCTCAGAATGATGTTCTCCAATTCCATCCATTTACCAGCGAATGATAACATTTCGTTCTTCTTCATGGCTGCATAAAATTCCATTGTGTATAAGTACCACATTTTCTTAATCCATTCATCAGTAGAGGGGCATCTTGGCTGTTTCTGTATCTTGGCAGGCAGACTCTTGATGACAGCTGCCTCCCGTTGTGGTCTGTGGCCTCAGCTCCCCTGTGGGTTCATGTTGTCCACCTGCCTAGTCTTTCTGAACCAGGGCATCCTTTCCTGTCAGTATTTTGTCAGTTTCATGGGTGCCATCAAACCCTGTAACGCTGGTCCAAATTGGGCCTGACTTGGTGCTGCCATGGCTGAAGCAGTCCTGACATTTGTGGCATTTCTGCCCCAGCCAGGTAAGTTGCTGTGGCCCAGAGAAGTCAGGATGCCTGGGAAGTGTCTTTGCGGTTCAGGCTGGGCTCCCATCATGGGCTCCTTCGGCTGGGTGCCAGCTCAGCCTCTTTTCAAAGAGTCCCATGTCAAGGCCCACATTTGCCTGCTCTCACTACACCTCACATTCATTGAAAAGACTCTTTTATTAAGATGAGGTATCTCGCAGTGACAGTGAGAACTGGCTTGAGTCACATTGGGTTTGAATCTCCCCATTTCTAACTGAGTAACTCTGGAGTTTCTGCACCCCAGTTCTCTTATCTGTAAAATGGATATAATAATAATTTTTAAAAATTATAATCCTTTATCATTATAAACAATAATGTACAATAACTGATTTGTGGGGATGCTATAAAGTAGCTCATAGCAGTTCATTGTTCTTAGACAGTGCTAAGCACATGGTAAGTACTACGTTGGATAGGAAGTACCAGGTGCCAGCTGGGTGCTAAGGCTGAATGGAAGGGCCAATTAGGTCTGCTCAGAGTCTGGTGGAGAAGTGAACCCAAGCTATGACTGACTCAGAGTGCTTTTAAAAATGAATCAAGGTCTCCAGGCACCGTGGTGCACACTTGTAATCACAGCACTTGGGAGACTGAGGTAGGAGGATGAAGAATTGGAGGCCAGCCTAGACTACAGGCTAAGTTCCAAGCCAGCCTGGACTGCATGGAGAGACCCTGTTTTAACAAACAAACAAACCGAGGACTTCAGACTGTTAAGTGTGGATGTGGCTTTTTGGCAGAAGAAGTAAGAGATGATTCAGACTATGTAGGTGCAGGGTGAGAGGGCCTCGAAGGGGGACAGGGGCAAGGTCAAGAAGAGGTTGAGTACCCTGGACTTTATCTTGTGCTCAGAAAAGAGCAATAGAGGGGTTATTTGAGCCAGGGAGTTCAGACCTGGGTGTTAGACAGATGGTCCAAGTAGCAATTAGAAGATTGAAGTCTGGGCACATCAATATTCAGAGGTGGGCAGAGGGTGAGGAAGGGGGCTAAGAAGGAATGCAGAGAGATCTAGAGGGAAACCAAGAGTGGAGGGTGCAGAGCAAGGGCAGTGGAGGTGCTGGAGGGGCATGGAACCCATGGGGAGAAGGATGCCTGGCCTGGAGTGATGGTGCTATTGGGGGCTCTATGTGGCCCGTGTGTTGGCTGATGTCTGGAGGGGCCATTCTGAAGGCTGCTGCTCAGGGACCCAGGGGCCTGGGGAGGAGGCTCAAAGGCCTGGAAAGAAGTTGTGGCTGCTCCAGGTGCTCAGGAGACAGGTTCTAATGACTGCAGAGTCTGCCATTTGAGGTTTCCAGTACCAACATCTACACCTGGCTCTGCTGAACTCTGGGGAGAAACGGCCTTGGCCCTGACTGAGGGCATCTCAGGCATCCATCAACAGGTGGGCTTGGACTGTTGGCAGCCCAATCTCCTGCATACTGTGCTGTGCTGGAACCCTAAACCCTACTTTGTGTGGTCCTTTCCTGTTCAGAAGCTTCTGAGTCCTCCTTCTCTGATTATGCACCTCTTCCTGGCTGGTCATTGCTTGCCTTCATCCTTGAGAACACTCCTTGCCTACAACTTGTAATTTTACTATCTGGCTATCTTCTTGTTAATTTTGATCATCTTTTATTGACTTGATAAACATCTACTCCTCCTCTTTACCTCCCTCCCTCCCTACCTTTCTCTCTCTCTCCCTCCCTCCCTTCCTTTCCTTCCTCCCTCCCTTCCTTTCTTTTCTTTTTTTTTTTTTTTGGTTTTTCTTTTGAGATAAGGTCTCATTATGTAGCCCAGGCTGGCCTCAAACTTTCCATCCTCTTGCTTCAGCCCTCTCTAGTGCTGGGATTATAGATGTGGGCTACCACACCCGCTTCTACCCACTCCTTTAGGTAGCCTATTACCTACTTAGACCTGATCTGTTTTCTCTGTGACTATTTCTTGCCACAGAATTTGCTGTTGACCTCACCAACCGTCTCCCACCCCATCCTGTATACTGCTCAGACCTACATGGCCCTCCTTGAGGCTCTTGACCTTGATGTCTATGATTCTCAGATACTCAGGCCAGTTTGGGAAAGTGGTCATGTGACTTACAATTGAAAGGGGAAATGAATATGCAGTCAATGGTTTGGTGGCTAGTCTTTACCAGTGGTTTTCATCCAGACGTGATTTCACTCCTCCATCCCAGCAACACTTGACAATGCTTGGAGACATTTTTGGTTGTCACAACTGTGTGTGTGGGAGATCCATGGATGCTGGTAAACATCCTACAGCATACAGGACAGCCCACTACAACAAAGAATTATCTGGCCCCAGAGATCAGTACCTGTGAGGGTGAAGAACCCAGTGTGTACAATACCAAGCCTCTTTTTCATTTATTCCCTATTATTCTCTCTATTATTCTGTGCATCTCTCTCACTCTCATCCACAATAGCAAAAAGTAGTTCCTGGCATCATATTTATCTATGAATATGTCTCTTAACTTTGGCTGGAACCACTAGGAAATTAAAAAAAAATATGATGTGTGGGTCCCACCCCCAGAGGGGTGCCCAGGCCTATGGTCTAGATATGGGGGTGAGATTAAAGTCCCCAGTGGTATTCATGGGGCTAGTGACTCATGCCTGAAATCCTAGCTACTTGGGAAGCTAAGATTGGGAGAATAGAGGTTTGAGACCAACTCAGGCAAATAGTTGAAAGATCCCATTTCCATAATAACCAGAGAAAAATGGATTGAAGGCATGGCTTAAGTGGTAGAACACCTGCTTTGTGAGCACAAAGCCCTGAGTTCAGACCCTAGTGTCACCAGTGATACCTGTGTGCAAATCAGCCATGTGTGATGATACCAGCTCCGCCCCCCCTTCCCTGTGGTCTAGTTAGGGTCTCAGGTGCATTTAGAAAATAGTCAGTGTTGAGGTGAGCAGTGTGGAGAGTTAGTTTCTTACTTGTTGAGACACAGTTTAGATACAAAGCGTATGAGGGTCAGGTGGTGGGTACGAATCAAGATATGCACTGAATTAAATTTCATGTAAACTTTGCCGTACCACACCCTAGGCATGGAGGAGGAAAGATAAACTGGAAGTTCTTCATTGAGGCATCCTTTGGAGTGGAGGTACAGCCAGAGTGCTCCAGCCTGGTCAAATCCTCTAACAAGGTTATCTTTAAGGGGCAGTGGAAACTGAGAGGAGGGGGTCCTTCAACTCTTAACTTGAAGGATGAAGGGGCTGGGAAGTCTTCCTGGAGGAGGTGTCCACCTGGTTGAAGCTTGAAGGTGAAAAAGCATTTTTCAGACACTACAGTGAGTGAAGGTAAGTTGAGAAGAATATTCTACTCAGTGTGATTCCAGTCCATATTCTGTCACTAGCTTGTTGTGGACTTTGGGAGAGTCATTTCCTCTTCTGAGAGCCTAATTTCCTTTCCTTTCCCTTCCCTTCCCTTCCCTTCCCTTCCCTTCCCTTCCCTTCCATTCCCTTCCCTTCCCTCCCCTCCCCTCTCCTCCTTTCCTTCCTTCCTTCCTTTCATCCTTCCTTCCTCTCTCTCTCTCTTTCTTTCGAGTTAGGGTCTCACTAAGTAGCTCACACTGGCCTTGAACTCAATATATAGCCTAAACTGACTTTGAAATCCTAATCCTGCCTCTGCCTCCTAAATGCTGGGATTACAGGTGTGGGCCACCACGCCTAGCTAGGGAGCCCAGTTTATCTGTACAATGTAGTTTGGCCCTAGATCTGGCCTGAAAAATTCATTCCAAGTTTCACATTCTGGGATTCTAGAAGGAGCTATGGGAATGATACAGGTTTCTTGGTGCCAGCCTACCACTCCAAGGAATAACCAAGAGCAGCAGGCGTCAACATGGGCAAGAAGCTGGGGGTTTATTTAAAGACACGAGCGGTTTCTGTCTCTAAAAACCCAGGGTGCTCTTTCCTCACGCTGGCCAGCTGCCAGCAGTATTCAGCAACTTTCTATTTAACCAGCTCCCTCTCCACCAGCTCTCATTGCTGACATTTCCTTTCTATGGATTTACTGGAAGCAATGTTGCCAGGTAATTTTGCATGTAAAATGATGTGCTTAATTTCATTCACCACCCAGCTGACTCAAAATGATCCTGGCCATGTGTTCACAGTTGAACCTGAGTGGACGTATGATGCCCGCCCCCCCTGCATTTGTCAGCAGGTCAAGAAAAACCAGGGAGACTCAACCTTTGGCCAGGTGAGGTCAGAAAGGTCACACAAGTTCACATCTTGATAGTATGGACAGGAAGAAGTTGACTCTAAGGGCTCTTGATTCTTGCAGAACCACAGAACCATGCCTTCCTGCTTTCTTCCTTTTCTTTCATTTCTTTTCTTTATTTGTGGTTCTGGGGTTTGAACTCAGGGTCTCATGATTGCTAGGCAAGTGCTTTACCATTTGAGCCCAGTGGCTTTTTTTTTATTTATTCGTTTATTCACATGTGCATATGTTGTTTGGGCCATTTCTCCCCCTGCCCCCCACAATCCCTCCCTCTCTCCCCTACCCCTCTCGCTTCCAGGCAGAACCTGTTCTGCCCTCTTCTCCAGTTTTGTTGAAGAGTAGACATAAGCAATAATAAGAAAGACATAGCATTTTTGCTAGTTTGAGATAAGGGTAGCTATACAGAGAGATTCCTAGCATTGCTTCCATGCACAAATGTATTACAACCTGCATTGGTTCATCTCTACCAGACCTCTTTAATACTTCCCGGTCACCTTCCCATATTGACCGCTTTTGTTTTAAGGTTACTATATTAGCTCCTCTGCAGTGGGCACATCAAACACTTTCAAGTTTTGGGTTTCCTACTTTTCCCTATTCATCCTGTATGTATTCTCCCCTTAGTGTGTGACCCATGTCCAATAATATTACTGCATTTGCTTTAGAACATGTTTAGAACGTGTGATTTTGGCCTTCGGAGCCTGGCTAACTTTGCTTAAGACGATGTTCTCCAGTTCCATCCATTTACTTGCAAATGATAAAATTTCATTCTTCATGGCTGAGTAAAATTCCATTGTGTATAAATACCACATTTTCTTAATCCATTCGTCAGTAGTGGGGCATCTTGACTGTTTCCATAACTTGGCTATTGTGACTAGTGCTGCAATAAACATGGTTGTGCAGGTGCCTCTGGAATAACCTTGGTCGCATTTGTTTGGGTATATCCCTAGGAGTGAGATTGCTGGATCATTTGGCAGGCCTATGTTTAGTTTTTTAAGAAGCCTCCATATTGTTTTCCAGAGTGATTGTACTAGCTTTCATTCCCACCAGCAGTGTATGAGGGTTCCATTTTCCCCACATCCTTGCCAACATTTGTTGTTGGTGGTGTTTTTGAAGACAGCTATTCTAACAGGGGTGAGGTGGAATCTTAGTGTGGTTTTAATTTGCATTTCCTTTATAGCTAGAGATGGTAAGCATTTTTTCATGTTTTTTGGCCATTTGAATTTCTTCTTTTGAAAAAGTTCTGTTTAGTTCAGTTGCCCATTTCTTTATTGGTTCATTGATTTTGGGGGAGCTTAGTTTTTTGAGCTTCCTGTATCTTCTGGTTATCAGATCTTTATCTGATGTATAGCTAGCAAATATTTTTTCCCACTCTGAGGGTGGTCTCTTCAGTTTAGGCAAGTGTTTTACTATTGAGCCATACCTCCAGCCATTTCTTTTGTTGTGCAGAAGCTTTTTAATTTTATGAAGTCCTATTTGTCCATCCTTTCTCTTAGTTGCTGAGCTGCTGGGGTTCTGTTGAGGAAGTCCTTGCCTATACCTATTACTTCCAGAGTATTCCCTGCTCTTTTCTGTACTAGCTTCAGAGTTTCGGGTCTGATATTAAGGTCCTTTATCCATTTTGAGTTGATAGTAGTACAAGGGGAGAGACATGGATCTAGCTTCAGTTTTCTGCAGGCAGATAGCCACTTTTCCCAGCAACATTTGAAGAGGCTATTTTCCATTTTATGTTTTTGGTGCCTTTGTCAAAAATAAGGTGGAGCTCGGTGGCTTTTGACCCCAATCCTTTTCCTGCTCTTTTTGTTTATCCAAGATTACTCCCATACAACTTCAATCTTTGTGTAAGCTGAAAGCCATTTGCTTATGGATGTCCCCTTGGTAGGGGACAGGGCAGGTTGGATGCACTGTGTATCTGAAGTTGCCAGTGTTGTCTGTGTAGGTGTGTGTGAGTGTGCATAGATGAGGGGTGTATGTATTTGGAAAAAAGGCTTGGCAGAATTTATTTTTATTTTTCAGATGTGTGTGGAATCGAGTCCTCTCTGTTCAACTTTTGGCCTTCGCTTAAGTACCTGGGCTACCGGGAGTAATGGGAGATGGTGATGGAAGGTTGTCTTGGAGCCAGGTTGGAAAGTGCCTGGATGTCCTTGTAGCAGAGCTGGGTTTCATGCTGATTCAGTGGAGAGCCATAGAGGGGTCTTAAGCCGAGGAGTGATGAGGTTATGTCTGGTTATAGGAGCCCTCAGAGGTTCAGGTCACAGAACTTCTTAGATGCTGGGCTTCACACCCTGCTGTATGTGGGTAATGGGTACATTACTGCACTCCTTGTCATGGTACCCAGGAGACAAATAGGTGGGCTTGGGCAAATTGGTGATCTTTGGGAAGATACGTGCTCTTGGGGACCGAGCCTTGAGGCGCACACGCTCACTGCTAACTTCAAATTACCAAAAGATATGACTAATGGAGAGGTTTGGTTTCACTTCTCCACGAAGGGTTATGTAAAAGAAAATGCTTTCAGAAAGGCGAGAGGCCACTGAAGAGGGTAATGGAATGGTGCTTCAGGGAGGTATTAATTCAAATCGAAAGTGAGTATGAAGATTTGCAGCAGTCTGTTCCCACAAAGACCTATTATGCAGTGTTACTGATCTTGACGCTTGGCTTAAACAGTGGCAGATACTGTCTTCTGTGGAATCAGTGGCTTTTTGGAAACAGTTCAGACAAGCTGCATTCATGCACATAAGGGGCTTGACTGATGTACTTGCTGACGATTCACTGAATCTGCCTTTGTCGTGGGAAGGATAACACATTATTGAGGACACTTGTATGTGCCTGTGTGTGTGGAGGACCAGCATCCCTCCCAGAGGTGGGTGATCATCAGGACCCTAGATGCAGGAAGACCAGGCCCCAAAGGGGATGGGGAGAGATCAAGAGGGAGACAGTTGGCTCTGGTAAAAAAAGGTAGGGAGGATTTTGAATAAATGCAGCCAGGGAGGATGAAAGCCCAGTGTGTACAGGAATGTGCAGAAGGGGTGGAGAGAGGCAGATGGAAGGTGAGGCCTAAAGGGTGGGGGGTGTTACACTACTGCCCTAGGAAACAGCTGATATATTTTTCTTTTGAGACAGGGTCTCACTATGCATCCCAGGCTGGCTTTGAACTAGTGATCCTTCTGTCTCAGCCTCCTGGGTGCTGGGATCCCAAGTATGTGTCACCATGCTCAGCTCTGATACATTATTTTATGGGAACACTTGACAATGAGTTTTGTTTTTGATTTGTGCTGTTATTACCTTTAGCAACCCACAACCCATAGGAGAAAAGTCCATTCCACATGGGAATGAAGGTTGGCAGGTGGTGTGTTATGTGGGATGATGGTGGCTGCCAAGAGAGGAAGGTAATTGCTAGAATCTGAAAGGTGCTGTGATAAGAGAAATTGGCTGTGAGACTCACTCATGATAAACTTGACTCCAGATCTTCAGAAATTTTGGAGAGTAGGATTCTGAACTTCACAGCACTCCCTGAGGGCTGGCATTCACTTGGGTAGATCCCATCTGGAGAAAGATAGATTTCAGCTGCACTAACAGTGACCTGGGTATGTTAGAGAGCTGTTGGGTCTAATGAAGCCTCAAGAAACTCATGAAGTAATAATAATAATAATAATAATAACAGTAATAAAAACCCTGCTTGGGGAAGAATGGATGAAGACAGGGCTGTGGGAAAAGGACTGGATTTATATTTTAGAGGGAAGATTAGACATTTTTTAGACATTTTTTTTTTTTTTTTTTTTTTTTTTACTCAATGTGGTCCCCGGTGGGGCTGCTCAGGTTTCACCTGGGAGCTCATCACACAAGCAGACCCCAGACAACTCCCTGCACCTCCAGAAGGTGGCCCGTGTCTGCAAGACCCTGGTGATCCCTGTGCACTTTCCAGTTAGGAAGAACTGCCCTGGAGGACAGCAGAGGTGGGTTGGGCTCAGAACTGGTCCATGTTTGTTTTGTTTCAATATACTTGACCTGCCTTCCTTCCTCTGGGCACCTGGTTTCAGCCTCTCGGGAGACTCCTGGTTTCCCCTCCTCCCACTTTCTGGCCCCTGTGCTGGGTTTCGTTTGTTGGATTCTTAGGAGCTGCAGGACTCTGTCCTCCCCTCCTACGACTTGAATCTCACCTCTACACCGATAGCTGTATACTTCTGCCATTGCCTGACCTCTTCCAGGAGCTCCAGGCTCAAGTTCATGCCTGGTCACTCCCCCAAGTACGCTTAGCGGGAGCTCAGATCTAACAGCTCCAAATGCATTCCTGATTTTATATCCTCACCTTTCACATTGGGGTTCATGGGCTCACCCCCAAGTCTACCTGACCACTTCTCACCTTCTACCACCACTGTCCTAGGAACGGACTAAGTAACCTAACTGCGCTCAGTTAGGACTGCTCTTCAGTCCTTTAAGTTCTACAGGTGCTAGAGGTTTAAGTGCCTTGGCCTCCCCTTGCATCTCACGGCGCCTTCCCCCCCCCACCCCGCCCCCCTCTGCCCCAGCCTCATTGGTCTCCTCACTGGACTATGTCAAACGCTCCCTTCCTGGCTCACCTGCTTGAGTGAAGTTCAGACTGTGGAAAGCAGGGTTGCATTCATATTATTCTGCAACTTGGTTGTTCTCATTCACTGATATGTCCTGTTCTAGCTCATTTTAACATGCATATTATAATGTATTACAACTTATTTAACTATTCCCTGAACTTTGGACATTTTGGTTATTTTTTTCCATGTGTGATGACAATTCTGATACACACATGTGTTTTGCCAAGTTCAGTGATCAAAATGAAATTGTCAAGTCACAGGCTTTATGCACTTTCAATTGTAACAGGTACTGCCAAACTGTGCCAATGCCCACCAGCAGTATGTGCAAGAATACTGTTTTCTCTATTCCTGTCAACACTTGATATCATCAACTTTGTGTGTTCAACTTTTGAAGTGGAAAGAAAGTTTTAGAACAATTTATTTTTATTTTTTGGGTGGTAAAGGGGTTTGAACTCAGGGCCTCATGCTTGCTAGGTAGGCACTCTTACTCCTTGAGCCACTCCACCAACTGGAGTTTTAAAGAAAGCTCACCTACTCACATTTCTCCTTTCTCTCTCTCTCTCTCTCTCTCTCTCTCTCTGTCTCCTAACATGTAACATGTTGCCAAACAAAAATGACAGTTTTCTGGGACAAATTCTTATCTTTGTCTTTATACTTTATGTGGTTACTCAGTGTATTAGCTTCCTAGGACTGCTACGAATTGGGTTGCTTGGAATAATAGAAGTAATTTTCTCATAGTTTGGGGGACTAGGAGTTTGAAATCAGGTGCTGGGCAGGGTTAGTTTCTTCTAGGGTGTCTCAGGAGAGCCTATTGGTCTGACCTTTGTCTGTCTCCTGGTTTCTGGGAGCTGGTGATTCTTGGTGTTTCTGGCCCAAAAGTTGTATCACTCCAACCTTTGTTGTCACATAGCCTTCCTTGTGTGACCTTGTCCACATTTTCCTCCTCCTCCTCTTTCTTGGTTCTGGGAATTGAACTCAGGGCCTTGCACATGCCAGGCAAGCACTCCACCTGAGTTGCAACTTTAATCCCTCACATTTTCCTTTTCTTAAAAGGAAAATAGTCATTAGCATGGTGAAGTGGTTCATTCCTGTAGTCCCAGCTACACAGGAGATGTAGGTCGGAGGATTGCGGTCCAGGCTGGCCTGAGGGAAAAACATAAGACCCTACCTGGAAAATAACTGAAAGCAAAAAGAGTTAGAGGTGTGACTCAGGTATCTGAGTGTGTGCCTAGCAAATGTGAGTTCAAACTCCAGTACCACCATCACCACCACCACCATAAAAAAAAAAAAAAAGGGATATAGGACCCCACTCATCCAGTATGACATTATCTTAATTTGATAATATCTGTAAAGACCCTATTTCAAAAAAAAAAGTCACATACATGTTTCAGGTGGACACAAATTTTTAGGACACGCTATTTAAACAGCCAGTCAAAAAAATTTTAATAAGTGTATATATGATTTTTCACAAAACAGCATAGGCCGTTAACAGTTGTGTTTGAATCTCAGCTCAGCACTTACTGCCTACCGAATTTTGGCCAAGCTGCTTAAACTCTCTTAGGTTTTCTGAGCTGTAAAATGGCCTCAAACTGGGATCCTCCCAATCTCTGCCTCCCAAGTAGCTATGATTACAGTCTTGATCTAACATGCCCACTCTGTTGTTAATTTCTTATTTGGTCCAATGTATAGATTAAATTTATCCTACATAGGTATGTATGTATAGGAAAAAAAAACATAGTGTGTATGTAGGGTTCAGTACTAGTTGCAATTTCAGGCACCAATAGGTGTTTTGGAATATATCCCCTGTGGATAAGGGGGATGGATCTATTGTACTCACCCACAAAATAATACTCTGTATTTATGTAGGCACATCTGTATGTATGTAAATTTCTAGAAAAAGGCCCAGAGAGATAATCAGTTTGCTGTTAATGATATCATCTCATTGAGGAGATTGGAATTGCATATGGAGAACTGGTGATCTTGAATTTTAAATGAAAATGTGCTGTGTATCACTTGCATGACAAAATTAAAGCAGTCACACTTATAGAAAAATTGGAAACCTTCTTTTGACACGAAAGAGCCAAAAGAAGAGAAGAAAATCAGCATGAGGGCGTGGGGGGGAGAGGGAGGGGGCAGAGTGGGTGGTAAGGGAGGGGGTGGGGGCAGGGGGCAGAAATGAACCAAGCCTTGTATGCACATATGAATAATAAAAGAAGAAAAAAAAATAAAACTTGCATGAGTAAAAAAAAAAAAAAAAAAAGAAAATCAGCTGTAATCCTCTTCCCTCTCCCTACAGATGGTACTGGCACTTGAAAATGTATTTCCTTCTAGTGTTTTATGTTTATTTAAAAAAAAAAAGAGAATTGACAGTTTCATTTCCTGTTTTTCTCTTAGTATTCTAGCACATATTTCTTCATATTGTTATAAGCTATTTATAATCATAATGCTATTGAATTATCCTTTTTTGCCAGTTGGCTCATTTTCAATGTTTTTTAAAAATTCTAAACAACACGCTGAACATTTTTATTTGCATAAAATGTTTCGCTCTGGGTATATGGCAAGGAAAGTAGATCAAGTCCAAGGACATGACTGTTTTAAAGCTTTTAGAATGTAGCACTGAATTGCTTTACAAGAGGGCTTTGACAATTTATGTTCCTGTCTTCCAAGTGACTGTTCTAGTAGAGGGTTTAAGGTAAAGCTACGATGAGAACAAGAGTCCAGTGGTTAAATTGAGCACCAGCTGGCTATGCTGGGGCCGCGAGGGAGAAGGAGGAATAAGAAATGACACGGAGGATTTTGTATGGAAAACACAGTGCTATTCACTGGCATTGGGCATCTATAAGGTAAAGAGAAGCAGTTTTGGTGGGATGTTGTTGTGTTTCAAGTTCAAGACTGACCTTCTCTTTGTACTTGTTTCTTCTGCTCTTGTCTACCCAGTTAACTCTTACTCACCCCAACAAGCTCTCTTTGGTGCTGCCTCTCCTCCCTGCAACGAATCAGAATATCCTTTTAGCATAACACTCACCCGGTACAAGATGGTTATTTTTGACATTTTTATGTCTGTCCTATTAGACTGTTCTATATTTTTTGAAGAGATGGACTATTTGTTTCGCTTCTTGGTCCTCAGTACCAAACACACTATTGGCGTTTACTAAATGCTAATTATATTAACTTCTATTCCTTTCTCTGCTTCTCTCTGGGGGTTAGAGAGAGTTCTGAGGGACATAACTCCACTGTGGAACCTAGAGGTTATTTCAAAGAAATCTTTTCTGTTGCCTCACTGCAGCTCATTAAATGTCTCTTAATCTTCCCGAATTTTAGGGAAGAAATTATGTGCCAATTGCTAGGGAGAACCATGGAAATTGTTTAATAAGTTGACATTCGAGCTTAAATGATGTCTTTTGTGATTGTGTTGGTAAGCACTTGTGTACCCTGGGAATTCGCCTTCCTAGGAAGCTAGTCATTTTGGCTTGTGTTCTTTTCAGGAATGTTCTTGTTGGGCACTTATAAATCATATTAGCTTTATGGTAAGTTGTCTTTGTTAAATATGCTTTCTTGTTTAGCCTCTTGACAAATGTACGTAGCAACCCCAGTACCCTTTTGTTCCTTATGATCTCAAAGATGGCTTGGAGTGGCCGAGATGTAAATTTCACACAACACTAATCTGCCTTCCTGTAGGGCAGAGCCTTGGGCATCCAAGGTAGTTAAGTTCTAAAGCATTCTCCTGCCCATGTGATTACTTTGCCTTCACTAATAAGCAAAATCATTCTTCCAAATGTTGATGGACCTCTAATTCTGCCCAAATATCACAGGAAGGGTTTCACCTTCTTGGAAAAAGTTCCCGCCCTGAAGGATGAACTGTCCACATTGATTCTCAGCTTAGGTCAGGTTCTGGTGGGCACTTTGTTACATTGTCACAGCACTCTAAAGCTGTAATAAGGGTCTACTTGCAGTGTCCGTCCTAATTACTGGTAAATTATTCATTTAAATCATTACAATTGGCATTGGTCATGGAGCACAAATATTGGTTTTTGTTTTGTTTAATTTCCCTCCCTTGGATAAAAGAATCTAAAGAAATTAAAACCTATTTTCCATCTTCCCTTCTTCCTCAGTCCAGGAACATTTGAGATTATCATTAATGCTGGGTCATTTCTAACGTGGCCAATGCAATTGTTGAATTTGTGGGTTTTAGCAGATTTGCAGTTTGGCTTTTCATCTTAGACTAATGACCACTTTCAGGCCTTTAGGGCATATTCATTTTCCTAACATTTTAAATAAATAGTGAAATGTCATGGAAACCAGTGCTGGCTTCTTTCTTGTTCTCTGTGCGTGTCTATTTTGGTTGTTTTTCTTCAACGATGATTTCAGTTGCTGCTTCAGAGCATGAAATAGATACCACCTTTGATGCTGTTAAAGTGCTTTTGGCCTGGGCCATTGGTAATGAGATTGACACAGAATCTTCCAAGAAGGATTTAGTAAGATCACCAAGAAAAAAAGAGTCATTTCATTTATTCGTTTGCTCATTTATACATTTCTCCAGTGAGCTGTGCTGAGGTACCACTGTGTGCCAGTCACTAAGCCAAACATTAGGTATACCTTGGTTACTGACCTCAAAAACGCTGGCTGTGCATAGTGACATGTGCCCAGAGTCCCAGCTACTTGGAAGGTCTAAAGTGAAGGATTACTTAAATCTAGGAATTCGTGACCAGCCTGGGCAATGTAGCAAGACCCTATCTCTTTAAAAAACAAAACAAAACACAAAACAAAGCAAAAATCAGCTGAATATTTAGCCAGGGACTCCACGAATAAGAATGTAAATGAGTATCTAATTGCAAAAAAGTGCTGTATATCCCTGGTGACGTTTGTTGATACCACCAGTTATCTTATCAGCAAAGTCAGTCCCGGGAAGCTGTTAACCTCATAGTAACAGAGGTAAGTTTTCCAAAATTCTAATTTCTTCTGTAAAGCTTGGGTTGTACCATTTAGCAACAAATACTGTTAATTGTTTTCTTTGAGTGACAGGCTCACTTAAAAATGCCTGCGAAATATGCACAGAAAGCACAGCTAGTTCAATCCTTGGCACCCACAGTCACTCAAGTACATTTCCTTATGCAAACCTTTGTACTTGGCCATGCAGCACAGAGGCTGCCTGCTGATGAACCACTGTCTGCTGCTTCATTGGGGCATCCTGCAGGGGAACTGGCATGTTCAGAATGTCTTGTTTTGTTTTTGTAACTGTGAGTGTGTGGCAGTGAAGGATTCAATGGCCACAGCACAATGGCACAATGGGTGCCACCACCTAAATTGCTGTGAAGGCGCCAGTGTTCTTGCCCACCATTGCTTTGGCACATTCGTGCAAATGCCGATAGAGTGAGAAGGCAAAAATAATGTCTGAGTATTATTCTAAAGATAGTTTTGACCTCACAGACCCCCGAGGGAGTAGAGACCACACTTTGAGGAATGCTGCTCTTGTCTGTTATTCAACAAGCCTTTACCGAAAGCTGAGTGGGTACAAGTTCCTGGGAAACACACTCAACTCGCCACCCTCAAAGGGTACTTAGATCTTGCTTATTAGATAGTAACTAAAATTAACAGCTAACATTTATGAGATTCCTATTCTGTGCCAGGAATGGTGTGCCAAGGCCCTGTAACATTAGAAAACTGGGTAATTTGGGACAATTTAACAGAGACTTTTTATAAAGATGTGGACAGAATTCAGGTAAAACAACAAGAAATGATAAAGGATCGGGGCTAAGAACCCCTAGGCCAGGAGAAGTATGGGAAGGAGTGGTTCCTGGAATTAGAGCAGACAGCCAGGAACTGTGGCCTTCTGAGGAG
This sequence comes from Castor canadensis, assembly GCF_047511655.1. Classification (NCBI taxonomy): domain Eukaryota; kingdom Metazoa; phylum Chordata; class Mammalia; order Rodentia; family Castoridae; genus Castor; species Castor canadensis. The sequence continues at coordinate 32,411,434 of NC_133396.1, read as the reverse complement.
GGGTACACCAGCCTACTGTGACTCTTCTAGAGTAGCCAGCAGACTAAATCCTGTGGCCTCTTTCTCTTTCTACACTCCAGTCCCCTGCCGGTTCCTCTCACTGGTCAAATCCAGCTGGAAGCCACAGGACGAGGCTGTCTATGGTTACTGTTCATCTAGGTGACAAAGGGGAGAGAATGGATCTAGAAGGATGAATGCAGGCTACTCACTTGGAGCAGAACTTTATTTGTGTCCTCTCATTTAATTTAACTAACCCAGTAAGATAATACTACTGAGCTCTCATCTTGAAGATGGGCAAATTGAGGCTGGAAAGGTAAAGCAACATTGGCACTGTCTGGATTAAAGGAGACCCAGATTTCACAGTCTTTACATCATATTGCCTGGCAAACAGGCAGGTGAGAAAAAGGCAACGTGGGTTTCCTCCAGTGAGCTGCTTCCGAGGAGTAGTTTGACAACTAAAACTATGTGCCGGGGAGCTGTTTTTCCTTCTTGCAAGACTGTGTACTGCCTTCCCGTTCCTCCCAAGTACTGTTATTCTAGCCAGAGACCCCCTGGACAAGGCAGGAACTCAGCCCCAAATTCACAAACATGTCCTGGAAGCACCTGGGGAGTCATTGTTGGGTTCCACAAAGAGCCCTCTCACCATCCACCCTTCACCCCAGCTGACTGCGACACTCCCTGCTACGACACTCCCTGCCACGACACTCCCTGCCACGACACCCAGTGCACTTTGATGAGTTAAATGAAAATAACAGTAACCAGACAAATCAAAGTGAATGGAGGAAAGTTTTATATATATATATAGTATTTGGCAGTACTGGAATCTGAACTCAGGGATTTGCGATTGCTAGGCAGGTGCTCTATTGCTTTAGCCACACCTCTAGCCCTCTTTGCTCTGGTAATATTTTGGAGATAGGGTCTCACTTTTTGCCCTGGCCATCCTGGACTGCAATCCTTCTATTTTAGGCTCCCTGCTATAACTGAGATGATAGGCACATGCCACCATGCCCAGTTTTTTTGTATTGAGATGGGGTCTTGAGACCTTTTTTTTTTGCCTGGGTTGGCCAAAAACTACGATCCTTCTGATTTCAGTTAGGATTACATGTGTGAGTCACCAGTGCTCATCTTCCTCCTTCCCACCCGTTCTCTCTCCTCTTTCCCTTTTTCTTCTCTCTCTTTCTTGCTTGTGATTTTTTTTTTTTTTGAGACAGGGTCTCACTACATAGCCCAAGCTGACCTCCAACTCAAGATCTTCCTGCTCCATCTTCCCAAGGGCTGGGATTATTGGACCATGCCACTATACCTGGCTTTGATTTTTCTTTTTTAATGATCATATTTAATATGGGATCCAGAGTTCCTAGAGGACATTCTGGAATTATTAAAAACTTAAAGTTCTAACTTGGCCCTTTGTTAAAGCTTTCTCAATGCCTTAGGAGGACTTCAGGGCTGAAGTCACATTTTATGGACAAAACAGGCAAGGCCCCTCTATTGGGACTTCAACTCAAGCTGGCTTACTTGAGCTGAAGGGAACTAACCCTGACTTGGTGTGGCCAGGCTGATCACTTGGTTAAAGAAAACAGCAGGCTTTCATTGATTCTTTTTCTTGTTTTTTTTTTTTTGGGGGGGGTTTGAGGAGTGGGCTAAAGTTTGGTAATTGACTTTTTTCAAATTATATTCTTGTGCGCAAGCATCCTGGCTTTATACTTGGTGAGCTAATGGCTGGTGAGTTAACCCAGGAACTGCTGAACTCCTCCTGTTGCTGTGTCATCATCTTGCATAAATGTCCTGGCTTTGTGACAGGGCTGAAGGATTTTCAGTGTGTCAGTTGCTGAGATAGTACAGGGATGGGTAGAAGAAACATATCCATTCCAATAGGCCAAGTTAACCCTGTATTATAGTCTTGGACAAAGCATTTCTCAAATAATCAACATGTCTACATGCAGAGCTGAGTAGAGTCTGACTCCAAGGTTGAGGAGCAAAGGGGACAGACACAATATGAAGACGGAGATGCCAGACATCTTATCCCATTCTAGTCATCTATTAGATATCTATGGGTTGTAGTGAAGAGTCAGTGTTTTTAGCAAAGGAGGCCTTCAAGTTTTTACAAAGTAACCTAGGCAACTGTTATCACAAGCCACCTGTCAGAGGTGCTATCTACAGTGAAGCTAGTGGGTAGATAATAATGTATTGCTCAGCTGCGTGGTCTTCAGAATTAGTGATTTCAGAGTAAACTAAGAGCAAGCAAAGATACAGGGCTTATTTCTTTGCTTGTCATTTGTTTGGGCATCTTGAACCCCACTAATTTTAGCTCAAGCGAGTCATAAGGGGAACCTAGTCTGTAAATACTCTGACCTTGTGGCCTTATCAGGTGTTTTATGAGAAAGCTGTTGCAAGAATGCAAGTATGCACAGAGTGCTTTTAACAGGTAACAGGTTGAGGGTCCAAGGTTTATTTGCCTTTTGTCCCTTTGTGGTGGTCACTACCTGTTTCACAACCATGTCGTAGCACTTACCATACCTTCATTCTCTAAGATTGTCATGTTTCCTTATAAGAAGGTACCACAATTTACGTATCCACTCATATGCTGACGGACATCTGAATGGTTTCTGCTTTTTGGCTGTGATGAGTAATCTGCTGTGAACATCTGTGTATGAGGTTCTACATTCTTTGTCATTTCTCTTGGGCACCTCTCCAGCAGTGCAATTGTTACTAGATGAAATGTTAGATGAATGCTAGCTCTGTGTCTAACATTTTGAAGAACCACCAGACTCTTTTTACAAAATGCCCTTCTATTTTTTTATTTTCAAGTCATTTCATTTGATATTAGTATAGTGATTCTTGTTTTCCTCTGGTTATTTCTTGCCTTTAAAAATATGATTTTATCACAAATGCATGTAGTAATAAGTAATGTATTAGTTACATTTGTTTTGAATTTTATTAAAAATAGCAAGTGTTCTACTTGGATTTGCTGTTTTTACTCAGCATACTATATATATATATTTTTTTCTTTTTTGTGATAGTGGGGATGGAACCCGGGGTCTTGAACATGCTAGGCAAGCCCTCTACTCCAGAGTTACATCCCTAGCCCTTTTTTTTTATGGTTATAAAGAGAGTTTATTAAAAGTTAGTGAAGAGAAATACAAAGGGAAGTATGGTGAGGCCCAGGTGGAAGCAGGAAGCCAAGAGCGTGTGTATCTGCTCTTCAGAGTTCTTTTTTTTTTTTTTTTCATAGTCATAGCTATTCATATACATTATTTTATTTATTTATTTATTTTATTTCTTTCATTCATATGTGCATACAATGTTTGAGTCATTTCTCCCCCCTTCCCCCCACCCCCTCTCTCTCCCCCCCTACTCCCACGAATCCCTAGCCCTTTAAAAAAAATTTTATCTTTGGACAGGGTCTCACTTTAAAGCCCAGGCTGCTCTTGAACTAGTGGTCCTCCTGCCTCAGTCTCACCAGTGCTGGGATTACAGGTATGCACCTCCATGCCGGGTTCAACATGCTATTTCTAAGACCCACCTGTGTTGCTGTAGAAGCTATAATTGTTTTGTGTTCATTGCTGTAACATATTCCACTGTATGAACTACCATAATCCCATTGGAGATTGGCATGTTTCCAGTGTTTTGCTGTCGAAAACACAGCACTTCTCTGAACATTCCATATACCTCTCTGGGGTAAGAGTTTCTCTCATTTTCACAGTGACCAGCAGCAGCGCCAGCCAGCCAGCCAGTCAGCCAGGAATTTGTTAGAAATTCAAATTCCTGACCCACTGAATCAGTAACTCTTGAGGGTGGGCCCAGTCACCTGTGTTTTAGTAAGGCCTCCTGGTGACCCCAATAAAGGTTGAGTCCCACTGCTTCAGGGTTTGAACTGGGAGTGACACTTCTGGATTGCAGACGTGCCCTCCAGAGCTGTGGCTTGGTGTTATACTCCACTAGCAGTGTGCATGAGCTCTTGGGTGGTGCGCACGTCCTCAGCCTGAGGATGTCAGATTTCTTTATGGCATTCCTCGTTGGCGGGTCTGACTGGTCTTCCCCACCAGAGATGTGGGTGCCATGGGTGGGTTTCTCCTCCCCACCTGTCGTCTTTCCTCCCTCAGCCAGGCTGTGTCCTGCTTCTGGAAGCAGATCTGCTCCACACACATGGGCAGCTCGGCTGCCACCTTGGACAAAGCCTCCCTTCACTGTGGGTTTGCCCCTACAGGAGTACATGCACCACCTGCTGGCCCTGGAGCATGGTGCTGAGGAGCAGTTCCTGGAGCACTGGTTGAACCCTCACTGCAAGCCCCACTGCGACAGGAACATGGTCCACCCTGTGTAAGGGAACTGAGTCCTCTCGGTATGTCCCTCTGCTGAGTGGGGTGGCTGTGGACAGTATGAACGTGGCCTGGGAGACCTCTAGAACCTGGTGCTGGGGAGCCAGTGGTTAGCTGCTTATGGGTCCTGCCAGGACAGCCAGGCAGATGAGAGCCAGATGGGATGGACACTGGGGGAGCAGAACTACCAAGGGACCCCAAATAGGGGAAGGAGAGGATTCTATTTACCATCTAGAATCTGCAGCTGGATTGTAGAAATTTGGGTTTCTCCAGGTGGGGTCAGCATCTGAGGGCTTGACCTGCCTGTGACATTCACCGTAGCCATCAGCACTGTGACCCTGATCAGCACCTTTTCCCCTGGACCTTGCTCCGGGTTCCCACAGCCTCCTCACAGCATTCTGTGTAGTCTGCCCTCCATCTTCCTTTGTTGTCCGGGCTTGCTCTCCCAGGCCACCTGTGGCAGGCTGCTCTTTGCTGCCAGCATGCCCTTCATACGCGCTTCTGCTCCCCTACTCCTAGATGAGGCAGATCACTTCTCCCTGATTGTCCATCCGTCTGTCCCCATCTCCTTCCCCCCTTTCCAAATCCTTTTGAATAAGGTAGCAAAATCCCATCAGGAGTTAAATCCAGTGAATTTCATTCTTTCTCTGCAATTTTTATGGGCTGAGAAGGACAGGACATTAATGGCTGGTGTGTTATGTATGGTTAAGAGTGATCTTATCTTTGTTGCTGTTAATTTTGTGCTGCTGTGAATTGGCATAGAGACACTCCCTTTAAAGTATCACTGTATAGATTACATAGTGTTCTTATTTGGCCCTCTTAATACCCCAGTGACATTGCAGCACATACATTTTTAACTCCATTTTATGGAGAAGCTATCTTAGCATGGTGAAGTTCCTAACTCATGCAAGGCAGGGGTTGGCGTGCTGATCTTCTGACAACTCCAAGTCCTGTGAGATTTATGTGGACTTGTCACTTGGCCCTATGTTGGAGGGAACCTCTGTGAGGGGACCTATTCAGAAAGACAGAGAGGGGATTTCCAGTGAGAATGGAAGAGAAGTTCTACTTCTGAGAGTTTGGGCTGCCACCCCTCTTCTGGTCCTTTCAGGGCCCTGTTCCAGGTCAGTACTGTGATGTGCCCCGAACTGGCTTCTGACACCCACCCTGCTACCTTCCCCTGGACCTTCGTCTTCCATCATGGAAACTCTTGCTTGCCTTCTTCCAGAAAACAGAACTGTGGAGTAGTTAGATGCTTATATTCTGGAACTGGTCCCAGCTCAGTTAGCCTCTTTGTGACCCAGCTCTGTGGCCTTGGACAAGCTGCCTCACCTCCCTAAGTCTTATTTCTGCATGTATAAATTAGGGTAATGATGTGTAGGGAGACTGGTCCTCAGTAAATGACTCCTTAAATGGAAGCACTTGTCTCCATGGTGCAAACTAGTGAGAGGATGGGTTTCTGGGTGTGTGGGGTCCCACTGTGTATCCTTCAAGGGTGACTCAGACTTCCACTCAGGAGGACAGGCCCTGTTGGGGAGCCAAAGGCCTGGCTCCTGCAAACATAAGGTTCCACTGGGGCCTTAATCCAGCAGCACTTACACGAGGACAAGGAAGCAGTGGCTGGAGAGATGTGTCACTTTGGAATTTGGATTCAACCAGCTTTCAGATCCACTAGTCACTGGCTGCATGGGAAAAAATGCTTGACTTCTGTTAACTTATCTGTAAAGTGAGGACAGTGAGAGCTCCTCACTCATGGTTGGTCTGAGGATTAAAAAGTCAGTGCATAGCTGGGCTCTGGTATCTCATGCCTGTAATCCTAGCTACTTGGGAGGCTGTGAGTGGGAAAACTGAGGATTGAGGCTAACCCAAACAAACAGTTTACAAGACCCCCATCTCCAAAATAATTGGAGCAAAATGGACTGGAGGTGTGACTCAAATGATAGAGCGCCTGCACAAAGCCTTGAGTTCAAACCTTAGTTCCATCAAAAAAACAAGACCAAACCATACCAAACCAAACCAAACCAAACCAAAACCAAAACAAAACATGTCAGTGCATGGAAAATTGAACTTCTGCGGCACACGTAGGAAGTGTTCAGAGAGTGACATTTGGATGGCTGTTTCCTCCTCCTTAGTCTCCTCCCTCCCCCCTTCCTCCTCCTCCTTCATCATCTCTATCACCACCATCCTAACATTATTTTCTGGTTCTTTTCCTGCAAGCATTTTGATAGGTAGTGACAAGGAGAATGCTGACACAGGATTTTAAACTGCAGAAAAGGGAAACAGATGTCTTCAGACCTGGTGAACCCATGCTCTTGTGGACATGCCGAAGTTTGCTGTGGTGATGGAGGCAAATACAGTTTCTGCTTCTTTTACTAACCTGCATTAAATAATTAAAAACTAATTCTTTATGGTTAAAGCTCCTGAAGAGCTTCCTATTGACTTGGAATGTGGGCAGAACTAGTGTTCCCTGGAGCTGATGGAGCTGGGTAGGCTGCTGAGTTGTGGGTCATCTATTTTTTTTTCTCCCTTTTCCTGTACTAATAAACAATTGTGTTAAATCTCCTTTCTGTGGTGTCTCTTTCCTTTCCCTGCAAGAAGGGGCATGGAGATTTCCCTCCCTTATTTATCTTTGTACATCAGGGTCAAAAATGGACTGTTCTTTGAACATATGAATGAATGAAAATATGAACACAATTTCACATAAGGCCCTCCTTTTGTTTTTGAAAGGCCACTTCTGAAAATAGAACCCTAACTCAGCATCAGGTGCACACCCTAGGCTTCTAGCAAAGGAGACATTTTATTGTGGAAAGTGGGGTGTTGCTAGAACCCCATTGCCCTCACCTGTCCCTTGGTCTCAAGATTAGAGATTAGACATCAAAGATCAACAAAAGCGACATTGGGAGGGCAAGGGAAGGTGGCTGAATGTTCCAGGTAAAGGAGAATCTGACCTTCTCCAAAAAAGGGTAAGGTGAGATGCTCCACACAGAGGAGGGCCTGTCCCAGGGGAGGCTGGTGGGCTTGTCTAGGGAGAGAGTTACTGAATCTTCTCAGAATAAAAATGGAGTTGCTTGTGTCAACCCTACCAGAAAAAAAAAATAAAGCTAGTAGGTTATGAAGGAAGGGTTCTTAGCATGATTACCCGATAGCAACTACCACAAAAAACCTGCCAGAACCACAAGCTTGTCCAAAGGTCACTGAAACCTTAGACAAAAAGTACTTCTGTAAGAACATTTGTCCAGCAACTGTCTGCAATTTTGGACTGATGCCACTCTTGTTATTAATCATCGTGACCAAGGATTATTGTTTCAAAAGATCTAATGCAATGCTTCTCATTTTTGTCTTTGAAAAATTCCCCTTGCTGCCACCTCTTTGAACATTCCCACAGTTTAATATGACATGCATGTTCCCACTGCAATAAATACCTTCCCAATAAATGTCATTTTATTTGAGAATTCCTCTCTGATATTTAGGTCGACAATAATCATACCAACACCTGTTTTATGCTTAGTGTAGGGGCAAACCCTGTGCTAGGGTTTTACAGGCAATATCTTAACTATTATCACATCTACTCCATGTAGCAGATACGGTTATTATCCCCAATTTATAGATGAGGAGACCGTTTATGGAATTTTGGCAGTGCATTTATCTTTAGCCTCAATCATACCAAATTACTGAGTGGCTTAAGACAACACAAGTTAATTACTGTACATTCTGCATGTCAGAAATTCAACATGAGTCTCACAGGTTAACATCAGGGTGTCAATAGGCTGTGTTCCTTTCTGGAGGGTGTGGGGGTGATTTGTTTCTCTGCTTTCCCAGCTTCTCAAGGCTGCCTGTGTTTCTTATCTGGGGCCCCTTCCTACATCTTCAAGGCCAGCAGTGTGAATTGACTCTCACATCACGTCATTCCAACTTTTTCTTCTGCCTTCTTTCACCTTTAAGGTCTGTTGTAACATATTAGGCCCCTTCAAATAACCCAGGAGAATCTCCCCATCTTAAGGTCAGCAATCTTAATTCTTCCTGCCACTTGAATTTCCCATTACCATCTAAGGCATCCTATTCACAGGTTACAGGAATTAGGACCTAGTTGGACACCTTTGGGGAGACTATATTGTGTTGCCCACTTTCAGTTGCTTGTTCAAGTTCACATAGCTGGCAGGTTGGAGGAACTGAGATCTGGATTAGGACTCCCTTAACTGAACACTCTGTGCCTCTGCTCCGGGCCTGATACCTTCTGCCTTGAATTAAGTGGGTTATAAGCCGAGTTCCTTGAGGGTTCAGGTTGTGTCTTTATCAGGGTACAACTGCAGCCCTCACCTAGGGCCATCAATTGATGCCCTTCAGAGTCTATGCTAGACTCTGAAGTTTAGCACAGCGACTTGCCCAGGTTATGTGAAGTAGTGGCAGACAGATGCTCCTGGCCAGGCCACCTCCTCACCTGCCTTTCAGGGTGTTTCACAAGAAGTAGGGACTAACTATTACATGTGGGATGGAATGCAAAGGAATGAGAGTAACAGGGTCCAACAGAAAAGTGAGACCAGAACAAAAATTGACTCAAACCTCAAAAATTGAGGTTGGGGTTGGTGTCCAGGCTGAGAAGGAAGGGCTTCCTTAAAGTTCTAGGGTGCTTGGATGGGGCTCATACATCAGGAGCCAAAGCTCCCTATAAGAACAGTGGGAATTCTTTTTTTGTTTTTTTTCCTTTTGGCAATACTGGAATTTGAACTCAGGATCTTTCACTTGCTAGGCAAGCAAGAAGGGATCCTTGATCAGTCATATTTACCCTGGTTCTCATCGTCCTCCCCCAGACACAAGATGCATAAGTTTCTTAGAACACCTCGCAGTTTACAGCTCCCTGCATCTTCACCTTCCTTTTACTCACAGCAGCTTCTTAAAAGACAGGAGAGTGAGAGCAATGGTGTTTGGATCATCTTGACAGAGTTCAGGATCCAGGCTTAGAGCTGAACTCCCTGTATTCACATTCTGATTCCACCATGGACTATGTGCCTTTGGTCAAGCTGATTAACCTCTCTGAGTCTCAGATGAATTGCAGACATGGCACCCTGATAACACGGTGATCTGCTTAAGGAAGTGTTTCTCTGCCCACTCAGGCACACAGAAGCTGCTGCAGCCATGGTCCAAGGGGGCCAGCGTACTGGTTGAGTTGGTGACAGGTCTTGATATTGTCCATGTAATGCTAGCTTCTCAGGCATGCAGAATGCAAGAGTTGTGGAGTCATGGAGGCTTCCACTTAGCTTTCAAAGGAAGGACTGGGAGGCTAGGTACTGTGTAACGGGCTTGGATTCTCTGCAAGCATCCCTTGAGCGGGTGATAATAAATTTGTGAGAGTGAAACTGAAGATGCTGTGGAGACCCCAAGATGCTGGAGGTGCCAGAAATGTGGAAGATCTGCTGAGGAAAGCCACAGTCAGTGAGCAGAGCCATCCCAAGAGATGTGGTGGTGATATTTGGGGAAGTTCCAGAAACTTTAGGAGGTGGGATGTAGCTGGAGGAAGTAGGTCACTGGGGGTGTGTGTCTTGGGGGCTGTATCTTGTCCCAGTCCCCACCCTGCTTCCTGGACCAACAGTGACCAACTTTGTTCCTCTATGCCTTCCCTGCCACGATGCTTTGCCTCAGCATGACCCAGAAATGATGGAGCTGGCTGACAATGGACTGAAATGTCTGAAACTGTGAATTAAAATCAGTCTTTCTTCATTCAGGTATTTTGTTACAGCAATGGAAAAGTGACTAACGGAGAGTATCTAAACCTTCCTCTGAGGGAGGCTTGGGGGGAAAGGTGTCTAATGAAGCTGGGGGAGGATGGGTGAGCAGCAGTCAGCCAGGTTGAAGAGGGGAGGGGAGACATTTTGGGCCCAGGGACAAGATCTGTGCAAAGATGCCCTTTGAAGGTTACCTGCATACCTTCCTCCTAAACCTTTCCTTTGGGGACAGTGTCTGATGCCAGACTCTGGCCTTTTTTTTGCTCTTGGTTTCCAGATTTAGTTCATTGGTGCATCTGTTCTTTTCCTCATTTATTCCCTGTTTGTCAGGTACCATGCTAGGCACTGGGTACTCAGTGTAAACAAGACAGAGCAGTCCTGACTTGGTGGAACTCCTCTGGAGGAAGGGCCCGCTGTGCAAGAACACAGTGATGAATGTTATGAAGGAAACTCAGGTGTGTCGGACATTGACACATCCCACCTAATGTGGTTTCCTGGGCAGTTTTGAATGACCATTAAGGAGTTAGCTTGACAAACCAGAGGGAAGTAGGAATAAAAGTCAGAGAAGAATGAGGGTTGGCTGGTGCAGGATGGGGGTGGCAGAGGCAGCAGCAAGTGCAAAGGCCTGGGTGGGGGCAGGAGCTGGTTTGTTCTAGAAGCTTCTAGAATGCTAGTGTGGCCTCACCCGAAGACCAGATCTGTTGGGAGACAGGTCTATGGGCTCTGTAAACCTTTGTAAAGAATTTGGATGCCACCCAAGGACACAAGGAAGCATATGGGTGTGGAGGCAGAAAGTCCCAGCTGGAACCTTCCTTTCACATCAGAACATGGGTTGAGCCCCACAGAGGGAGCCAGGAAGTTCCTTAGAGTCCAGTAACCCTCCCTTAGACCTGTAAATCACTTGAGAGAATGCAAGTCCCTGTCCAGAGATCTCTTAATTGATAAAATGGACAGCTCATTTTTTTTTTTTGTAGATTAGTTTTTTTGGTGGTTCAAATCTCTGTTTCTCTCTCACTAGGGCTGGCTCTAGTGGTAGAGCACCTACCTTGCAAGTGTGAAGCCCTGAGTTCAAACCCCACTACTGCAAAAACAAAACAACTATTCCCCTCAAAACTTCCCAAACTCTCTCTCTCACTGTGATTTGATTGACTTGGTCCCTGGCTTTCCTCTAAGCTGCTCCTGTTCAAGGGCTTCTCTTCTCTTGGGGCTTACTGGAAGGCATACAGCTGTGTTCTCAAAGTGTGGCCTTGGGGCTGGCAGGCAACACGTTCGCCATGTGACTCCTCAGACCCACTCAGCTCTCTCATTCAGCAGTCTGGACTGATGCCCAATGGTCTGAGGGTTACCAAATGCCCCCTGTGATTCTGGAGCACCTGGATAGGGAACTGTGGGCTCAGAGTTTCCTAGAACTTCACGAGGTCAGTAAAGAACCTGAAACTCAGACCTAGGAGACCCTGGTTCTTGTCCCCGTTACTCATGTCTCCAAGGAATATGCTCTGATCCTACTCGGTACCTCCCACCGCTCTAGGCCTGGGGATGAGTGAGGAAGACAAAGCTGATTTTAAAAAAGTGGTAAAATTCATGTAACACAAATAAATCTTCATTCGAACTCTTTGAAAATATAGAATTTAGTAATGTTTAATACATTCACGATGGTGTGTGGCCATCCCTACTACCTACTTCCTGAACATCTATCTCATCACCCCTAGAGGAGACCCTGGATCCCTTAAGTAGTTACTGTCCCTTTCCCCCGCCCTGCAGCTCCTGGCAACACCAATCTGCCTTCTATGTTTCTGAATTGGCCTGTTCTGGATATTTCCTATAAATTGAATTCATATAATATGTATTTTTTGTATCTGCTTTTTCACCTAGCATGTGTTTATGGCTATCAATGGTGTGGCATTTATCAGTATTGCATTCCTTTTTGTGGCAGAATAATATTCCAGTGTGTATCTATACTACGTTTTGTTTACCTGTTCGTCAGTTGACAGCTACCTTCCAGCTTTGCTGAGTGGTGCTGCTGTGAACATTCAGGTACATGTTTTTGTTTGAGTTGCTGCTTTCAGTTCCTTTGGATCTATACCTAGAGTAGAATTGCCAGACGGTGTGGTAACTCTCTGTTTAGCTTTCTGAGAAAAAAAGTGAAAGTTTCCATAGCAGCTGTCCTATTCTGCATCCCTGCCAGCAATGCACAAGGGTCATAATTTCTCTACATCCCTGCCAATAACTTACTATTTTCCACTTAAAAAAAGGTAAGTGCTCCTGCAGGTATGAGAGGTAGGTTAATTATAGGTTTGATTTACATTTTTCTAATGAATATTAATGTCAAACATTTACATTCCTCTAATTAATATTAATGTTGAGCATCTTTTCATGTTTTTTTTTTTTTGGCCATTTCTGCATCTTTTTTTTTGAGGGGGGGAGTTGCTAAGTCTTTTACCCATTTAAAATTTCAGTTGTCTTTTGGTTGTCAAAGTGCTGAAGTTTCTGTAGTGACTAGAGCACAGCTCGTTAAGGATAGAATCTTGGACAAGTTATGGAACCTTTTCTTAGTTTCCTCTTCTGTGTAGTGGGGCTCATGCTAAAGCCTACGGTAAAGGGTTGTGAAGATTAAATGACTTACAGTGGGCAAAACTTTTGGAACTTTGCCAGGCATGTGGTAGGTTTCTGTTGTGTAATTAATCACTGTGTTAGTCATGAGGTGAGCCTAAGGATGGTAACTAAACAAGAAGTTACCAGAGATTAATAACTGCTGGGAAGTAAATAAAACAGTGATGCAAGAGAGAGTGACTGGAAGGCTATTTTAGGTTGGGTGGATGGGGAAGGTTTTTCAGAGGAGGTGATACTCAAGCGGACACCGGAATGACAGGAAGGAGCCAACTGCTTAAGGATCCATGTACAGGAAGGGCATTCTGGGTTGAGGGAACGGCTGGGGCAGGAATAAGCTGGCCAGATCAGGGAACTGCTGCAGAGGAGGCCAGAGCTGCTTGGGTGGGGATGGAGGAGTGGGGTGGGGAGGCATCCTGGCTGACAGTGATGGCCTGGAAAGGCAGCCACTTTGGAGTCAAGAAGCCAGAGTATCCAGGACTCTGCTTATTAGTTAGAAAACTTGAGGCAAGTTCTGAGCCCATTTGGAAATGGCCTTTATTTTCTCATAAGATTTGGGGCTGGTTATACTTTATGAGATAGGCTGTTCTAAAACCCAAATGAGATGAACTAAAGAGGGGCACGGATTCTAGGTGGCATTAATCACAACACTTTAGCTTAGTTATTTAGCTTAGCAGTATAGTTTTGGCCACAGTTTAGCTGTTTCCTAGGAGTGGCCAAAAAAAGTGAGTGACAGTACGGGTGTGTTTGAAAGTCCCTTTTCACAGGATGGTCTGCAAACATGACCTTTATGTTTCCACCTTGGCATCGTGGTTCACTCAGCTCTCATCCTCTCCCCTGCTTCCCCCTCTTCCTCAAACATTCCTATGTTGAGCTCTGATTGAACATCCCTGTGTGCCAGGCCCAAGGCTCTGAAAGTGAAGGACACAGCTCATAGTACACCCCCTCCAGAAGGGTTGTTCCTGCATTTCTATAGCCTTCTTCCTCAGGAATAAAAGAAGCACACAGAGAAGTGTTTGGGTCCTGGAGCCCACCATGAGCACAGCAGCATCCATGTCTCCTCTTTGCTATATTCACAGTACACACATGCATTAACTGAGAGCCCTCTGAAGCCACACAGCCTGGGTTTAATGCTGGCCTCATGCTCACTGGTTACTAAATTTCCCTGTGCCTCAGTTTGCCCATCTATGAAATGGAGGTCATAGTTCAAACTGCATAGGGTCATGCTGGGATTGCACATAGGTTATTTTAGCATAGGTAAAGTTCAGGAAGAATGCTGGCAGATAAGGGCTATATAAATATTTGTTTATTAAAAATCAGTAAGAACATTAGCCTAGTGACCCGGACAGGTGGAGTCTCAGTTTCCAAATCAGTGCATGGGGCTTATTTTGAGGCTGCAGGAGGATATTGTGAGCACAATGCCTAGCACTGCTGTGTTATGTGAGGACACTGTTTTTCCCACCAGTTCCTCAAGAACAGAGAAATCTGCCTTAGCTGAGCCCAGGGGCACCACAGCAAGGTTCGTTAGGAAACTGTTCTCTGGAACTGGAGGAGAAATTGCGCCTTTGGTTTGGAGGGAAAACGGACATGGTGCATGTGTGTGCTGGGGCGGGAGGAGGAGACGCAGCCCCTGCCACACCCCTACAGGCCCACACTGAGCTAGCTGCTCTGCGGCTAGAGCAAGGTCACCGAGCGAGGGTCAGCGCAGGGCTGCGAGGACGCGGCCGGCCACTAGGGGTCAGTGTGTCTCCGCCGCAGGGGCCGCGGGCGGCTTACCTGATTGCCGCAGGCGCCCTCTGACAGTTCCTGACAGTCTGCAACATCTCCTGCCAGGCATTAAAAAAAAAAAATAATTAATTAATGTATCTTTCTACATAGTAGAGAAGGGAGCCCAGACAACCGAAATAACAAGCCGACTCTCTTTGCAGGAAAATGCAGAAGGTGGTTAAACCGTCCCGTCCTTCGCATTCCTGGGCTGAGGGAATAAGGATTCAATTGTGGTTTCTGCTCTGGTTATCATGGTGCCGCCGACGGTGCCACGGGGAAAATCTGCTGAATTCTTCCTTTTCTATTTTCTGCTTCGGGGAAGAGGAGGGCGTTAATGCCGGCTGGCAGCTACACGAAACTCGGATGGATGGTAATGGAGAGTGTTAACACAGAACGGCAGGAAATAAAGTGTCATATTTTCTGGAGAGTGAACTGCTCCTAGGAGACAGGGCTGCAGGATTCCACCAAGGAGACACTTGGAAGAAAAACAAAACAAAACCAAATCCTGCGTATAAAAAAATAATCAACTTTGATCCAATACTTGCTTTCAATGTTATTCTTTTGTCAGGAGCCAACTCTGGAGATAAACACTTCAGAATCTGGAGGTAGACTTTGCAACATCAGAGCTACCTGCCTGGAGCCCAGACCTGAGTTTGGTCACGCATCTCCTCCCTCCTCAAACCCACACCCTCAGCAGATGGGACCTCCCGAAGCTGCCTCCTTGCCTGTGCTTTGCACGTGCAAGAAATGTCCTTGGCCTATTTCTGCATTCCTATCACTCTCCTCTATGGCACCTTCTCTGATTGATTCTGCAAGGACCCAAGACTCCTAACCTGCCTGGTGGCACCCTCCCTGCCCCTGCTGTCCCTTTCTCGGAACCTATTTCACAGCCTTTCTGTGAACAATGAGCTCTTTGAAAGCCCAGCTGCTGTCTCATTCTTTGTATCCCTAGCACCTGGTGCAGTGCCTGCCCCATTGTTAGTAGGGGCTTGGTATACATGTGTGAAGTCCCGAAGTCCTCTGCTAGAAATAACAGTGGCCAATGGACACTGAACAAGTTCTCTGTCCTAAGGACCACACAGGCTTTCTGTCATTTGTTTTTTGGCAACACTGGGGTTTGAACTCACTGCCTCATGCTTGCTAGGCAGGAGCTCTTACTGCTTGAGCCACTTCGCCAATCCTCTTTCTGCGAGAGTGGAGTGAACACATCCTATCTTCATCCTCATCCTGGTTTTATACATGGGGACTTTGTGCCTCAGAGAGGTAACCAGTGTGCATTCAGTTGCAGAACCTGCAAGGATGCAGATGTCACCTCACATGCTTCAGGGCTTTCCCTCCTTGGACAGTTAACAAAACCACACCTGGATCCCTCCCTGTGGCATTTGGCACTTCCTTTCCTGTACTCCTGAAAATCACATGTGCCCTTGTTTGATCTCCCTTCAAAGATAGTCTCTTTGAGGACTGTGGCTGTAGCTTCTCTGTAATCCTCAGGAGAGAAAGTACTAAATCAAGCCAGGGGCCGGGTGCTCTGGTAGCATCTGAGTCTGCCCTAGAAGGATGCGCATGGGCCCATTCTTTTTTTTTTTTTTCAGGGCCTTGTGCTTACTAGGCAGGTGCTTGACCACTTGAGCCATGCCTCCAGCCCTTTTTGCTCTGGTTACTTTGGAGTTAGGGTCTTACTTTTTGTTGAGGCCATGCTGGCATGTCAGGTGTGCATCATCATGCCCAGCCTTTTCTGATTGAGATAGGGTCTTGCAAACTTTTTCTGTCCAGGTTGAAACTGAACCTTGATCCTCCTGGTCTCAGTCTCCCACTTAGCTTGGGATGACAGATGCACAGCACTGAACCCAGCTATTGGTTGAGATGGGGTCTCAGGAAACTCATTCCCCTTTGCCTAGAACCATGATCCTAGGATTACAGGTATGAACCACTGGCACCTGGCCAGGGCCAGATTCTTTTTGGACTCTGGAATGAGGCTGCTTGGGTTCAAAGTCCAGCTCAGCTGCACTACCTGGACCAGTCACTTGCCCTCTGCTGGCCTCAGTTTCCTCATTTACAAAATGATGGTTATGGCAGCTCACTTCATAGAGCTGTTGTGAGGAGCAAATGAGTGGATTCATTTACTTTGAAAGACGCTTGACACAACGACCTACTAAGTGTGAGTGGTTCTTCTTGTGAGACAGTGGACACAGAATGTGCTTTCATTGTGTCACTTCTGATCTGATTGTCCCTTTACAGTTCATCCAATGACTGTGGCCTTATACATCCTACTTTTTCATTTGAAAAGTAGTTATTTCATCAAAACAAATAATACCCCACACCAAGAATCTTTTTTTTTATTGTTGTGCTGGGTGGGGGTGCATTATGATATTTCCAAAACTTTTTACAATATATCATAGTTAAATTCGCCCCCTCCATCATTCTCATTTAACACCTCCCCCACCTCCCCACACACCAAGAATCTTGCATCTTTGAGAAGATAAGGGAAGCAGACATCAGGTTCTCCCCCTTGGCTTTCCACTTCATGTTGGCTATTAACAGTGGGCAAAGCAGCAGGGGATGCCCATCTAAGGCCTGATATTCAACACATTTGGGGCAAGGCTGCTTTGGGTGGACCCACGCTCACAATTAATGAAGCCAGCCAGCCTCTCCGGATGGATATAAATACTCTAGGAAGAGAAACCCAAGACCAAAGGTGCCGTCGGCACCAGTTCATGCTCTTCCTGTGAGATGCAGCATGACCGATACTTAGTCCTTCCTGAGAGCAGGGTGAACCCACTACAGCCACATTTTTGTCAGTGTTCCCAGTAGTGTCACCAGATACCACATTCTCTGCAGTTAGAATGCATGCTATTGCGATTCTTCAGGAGGTGAACAGGCAGGAGTATGCTGATCTCTATGTGGGTGAGGGATCTGAGTGCTTGGGAGTTGCAAGTGGTTCTCATAGTTGCCACCCAGTCTCTGAATACATATATATATGGGCAGCACTGGGGTTTGAACTCAGGACCTCACCCTTACTATGCAGGTGCTCCTAGCACTTGAGCCACTTCACCAGCCTTGTTTTGTGCTGGGAATTTTCAAGATAGGGTTTTGCAAACTATTTGCCCAAGGCTGGCTTCGAACTGTGATCCTTCTGATCTTTGCCTCCTGAGTAGCTGAAATTACAGGCGTGAGCCCCCAGCGCTGCCTGGGTTTCCAGATATTTATGGGGCATTTGGGCGGAGTCTCCAAATACTTATGGGGCATTTGCTATATCCTTAGTTGCTATATTAGGTGTGGGAATGTTGGTGGGTCCCTGTCTCCATGGTAGGTGCAGCCTGATGGGAAATGGCCAATGGACACGATGTATTGTTATGCTGAGAGTTGGGAAGGAGAAACCAGAGTGTTCAGGCTTCCTGGGGAGTGTGTCTAAACTGAGTGGTGAGGGATGAACAGGAGCTAGCTGGGCAAAGAGTGGAGGCAGCCTGTTCCAGGCAGGGCAAGATTGAAGGTTGAGATTATGGAAGGTTGGAGAAAGGGCATGAAGGGAGAGCACACAGAGCAGGAAGAGTGTGCTGAGAGGAGCTTGCAGAGGTAGATGGGTGAGAGCCTTGCTAGCCAGGTTAAGGATTTCAGAATTCACAGCAAGCTGAAGGATTTTAAGAAAGGAAAGTAAGGTAATGAGATTTATATAAGAAACAAAGCTATCACTCATAGTGTCTGCAGTGCAGATTGAAGAGGTTTAAAGAGAAGCAGAGGTGGGGAGAGGGAGGAGGCGGAGTGGGTGGTAAGGGAGGGGGTGGGGGCAGGAGGGAGAAATGACCCAAGCATTGTAGGTACATATGAATAATAAAAAAATAAAAATTAAAAAAAAGGTAATCTGATTTTGAATTAAAAAAAAAAAAAGAAGCAGAGGTGGCCATGGGTGATCAATTCAATCCCTATTTAAGGCTGGTGGAGAGATGAGGGTGGTCTGGAGTGGGGAGGGGGGCAGCAGCAGATAGGCTGAAATGGTGCTATTGATTGGGAATCATTGGCTCACAGATTGTATTTAAAGCCACGGTGTGCATGAAGTGACCCAGTCAAGGAAGCAGGTCCGTCCTGGAGGGGACAAAGGAGTGACAATTGGGGGGTTGGATAAGGCCTGGGCTCGCTTGTAGGGCAGCTTGGCATTTGTCTGGGTAACCTATCTTAGGTGGCAAATAATTTTGTCTTGTACTTTTATGTTTTTGGAAGAAACTTATCGGTAGTAAAACAGGTCTTTGAAATTTGAACCACAGGATGCATTTTCACAGTCATTTCCATTCCTGCTTTGAGAGCTGGCAGATTTTTTTTTTTGTTTGTTTGTTTTTCTTTGGTGATACTGGGGTTTGAACTCAAGGCTTTATGCTTGCTAGGCAGGCACTCTAACACTTGAACCACTCCACCAGCCCAAGAGCTGGCAGAATTTTGCTGAGGTTGAAAAGTCCAGGTGGAAATTCCTGAAGAGGCTGGAGGAAGAAGGTTGTAGGTGGTCCCTCTGATTTGGTATTAACTAGTGGTAAGAGCCACCCTGGAGGGAGTGGTGTCTGTCTAAGATCTGAGAATTTAAATGCACAACTCACTCATGTCTTCTTACCTTTATTTTCTCCTGGATCTGGACTTCCTGAATGTGTGTAGGGGCTCTGCTGGTGGCAAGGAGATCATTCTAGGTGGTAGCCAGATGTGACATTAAATTACATTAAATCACAGAGTGATATCCTTACTACATTTTCAGTCCTGCTATGCAGAAAGAAAATGCCCAGTACTTACTAATCTCCCCTTTTAACAAAGCATGATCAGCTTTTTGGGGTCAGACTAGGAACCAGTTGGACAGCTGAGGACTCTCAGCTGGTACCACTATTTTATTTCCATTGATTTCTAGTTTTCCTCTTTTCAGCAAGTGAAGCTGGTTTGTTTTTTTTAAAGCTGTAGCACTTTCCGCTGCTTGTTCAGCTCTATTTTTTGGGGTTACTTGTTGCCTCAGTTGACTTGGCTTATGCTGACTACAGCAATAATGATATAAAGATATTCTTTTTAAATAGATGTATTTGAGAATTTTAAAGTTCTGTATAGTTTGGGATAAAAAAATCTATGAGGGTGGTAACATGGGTGACAAAGTTTGGAAAATGATTTTAGAATTTTTTTTTAAAAGGAGTTGACCATTAGGATTGTCTACCATCCCAGTTTTCCTACGATTGTGTTCCTAGATTGTAGTATTTCAATATTAGAACTAAGAAATTTCCAGCAATTGCATGAGTTGGTCAACCTGGTCTAAGTGAAACTAACTGGTTTAATTCACTAGCTTGTCTTAATTCAAGAGAAGAGGCTGGGTGTGTTCCTCAGAGTCTGTAGGGGCAACAGGCCATAGAAGAGAGTCAGTGGGTCTTTGTCTCTCTCCCCAATCTGGTTGAACTCCCTCACCTGACAGATGAGGAAACCAAACTGATCTGTTCAAGGTTGCAGAGAGAGTTAGTGGCAGAGTGGAGCCAGCTACCTCTCCTGACATTAGTACCAGTTAACTTTTTTCCTCCCGGATCCCCAGGTAGGGATCTTTGCACTCCTCTGCTTTTCCCTTCACAGCCTCTGTTTGCTTTTAAGGTCTCATAATAATGTTAAAACAACCGACAATGAGATGACATTTATTAAGTGGAGACACTGTCCTAAGAGCTTTGTATGTATTAATCACTCACAACAATCCTATGGAGCAAGCACTATTATTTGTTTTTGATCCATATGGAAACGGAGGCACCAAGAGGTGAAGCCACTTGCCCACGGTCATCCAGTTAGTAAGTGGCAGAGATGAGACTGAGAGAACCCAGGCTGTCTAGCTCAGGATCCTATTCTCTTCCTCTTCGTGCTGACGTGCTTCTTCCAGTGCTGCCACGTTTATGGTATGTCCTGCAGTGGGAAAGGCTCTTGGCCATCAGGGCATCTCAAGATCCGGGTTTGAATTCTGGCTCCCATGGTCCTCCCTTCAGTTATGTATAAAGTGGGAAAATCATCATCATATAATTAATAGTATCAAATCTGCTTTTCTTTGCATTGCTAGGTTGTCCTAAGGATCACACATACGTCTATATGAAATGACTATCTGAACCAAAAACTGCAAAAGCACTATCGTTAGCTCTGTAAAACAGACTGGGACGTAATGAGCAGCTCGTTCAAGGCATGAGAGTGAAGTGTAAAGCCTACTGTAAAAGGAATGTGTTGAAGAATTAAAAAGGCCTTGATTAAAAGTCTAGATGGCAGTGAGATAAATTACAAGTGATCAATAACATTTGTTGAATGGATAGATAAATGATGCAAATTGGAAATGCTGATATAAAACACACAAATAAAAAAAAAAGCTACAATACTCCTGTTATTAGATCCACGTTATAGATGATAAGACCAAAGCACAGAGAGCCTAAGGCCATATCACTGCTCCCAGCCCTGTTCTTCCCAGCTGCTGACTCTGGGTGAGGCCATGAGCTCTTTGAGTTGAACCTATTTTCTCCTTCTGGTGTTCCAGGATTAAATGATGTATCTCACGGTTGGTGCCTGGTCTTTGGGAATCCCTTGGTCACCATGGTGGGAGTTCCTGGTTCCCCCCCAGGGAAGCCCCCAGCTAAGGGGGCTAGGAGTGTATCTCAGTGATAGAATGCTTGCCTAGCAAGCATGAGGGCCTGGATTCAATCCCCAGGGCCTGTGTGTGTGTGTGTGTGTGTGTGTGTGTGTAGGGGGAGTTGCTAAGGAAGGCTGCGAAATCTTTCAACCACCCATCCTCTGGGTGTGAGCCTCTCTTTCAGCCAATCTTTTAATATCTTTGTGCTTTAGTGAAAGAACAGCCCTCAAAAGAAATTAGCATTCATCTAGTCTTCTTGCTGATTTTCTTCAACACCCAGATGCTCAGTGCTAACAAAGCGTCTTTCACACACCTAGAGACCAAGAGCACAGGTCCTGTTTCTGGGAGCAATGGTAGGCTATCTTCCCCTTCCTTCTCTTCCTCCACACCCAGCACATTATCTATGGGGATTAGAAAACTCTATCAAACAGGCCCCATCTGTTGCTGAAGTTCTGGAAGAATACTTGTATGTGATGAAGGGTCACTGGAAGACCCTCTAATTTTCTGGGAAATGACAAGGCATCTGTGGCCACATTGTGTAAAATTTCCTCTTTTATACCTGAGTTACATGCCATGGACTATTTACTTGGAGTCTGAGGGCATATTTACCATTCAGACAACATCACAAGTTGTCAAAGAAATCTACTCAGAGTAGGATGTGTTGGGTGTCTCGCCTTTCTAAAAATGAAACCAGGCTTTTTTTTTTTTAATAAATCGTTTTAGGTGCTATGTTCACAGTGTAAATAGCTCAGAAAGGATACTGGTAAGGAGTCAAAGTTTAAGTCAGGGCAGACACGTTGCATGGAAATAAGACTTGACTCAACAGCTTTGCCAAGAAAGGAAGCTGCCTATGTACCCAATTCCCTCTGCTAGGAGCCACCAAAGCAGATTACTGGGGGCCATGGAGCATTGATCTGCTGAGTAAGCAGCTCGTGGGTTTAAAGGCTCAGTATATCATTCCAAGCCAACAGAGGACAGTCACTCAGTGTAGAGAAGTTGCCTCCAAAGTCAAAAGCTGAAGGAATGCTGTGGGGAGAGATTGGAGAACATGTTTTTCCAAATTTAGAACCCACTCACATTTCGCGGCTTCTGACATTAATATTGAACTTGAACATAAAGTTCTGGCAAAGTGCAGTTTCCTGATTCAAAACAAGATGCTGTCTGAGGGAGCCTGCAAAAGTGTCTTGGAAGTCATGGTCACTCACAAAATAGCCTGTTTGAGAATTCGAATGTGAATGAACCAGGACCAGACTGGTTGATTTCCTTTGGAATCTGTGTAGCTTTTAGAATGAATAGCAGAGAGTGGTAGGGGTGGGTGGAGAGGACGAAATAGCTCTGGAAAAAGTGCATTTGAGGTTTTGCTGACCTGAAGACATTTGAAAATTAGTATGAATTTTCCCACCAGGTTCTGATGTCCTGAATCTTGCAGTTTTACTTTTTGATCTCATAAATCACCAAGAAGAGCTGCTGGAGATGTGAGTGCCATTAGGCTACCTCTCTGGAACAAAAGGACAGCCACCCTGGGTCTCTGGATGCCTGTCTTTGTTGCTTTACAATGATTTGGGCTCTGAACTTAAGGCTCCCACAGCTTTGAAGTTGGGGTTGAGTGACTTCATATCCAAGCCTTGACAATTTTTCTAAAACTCTAATATGTCACCTCCAGGTTTAAGACTCCTTTGTTGCAGTTCAGCTGTTGCATCTTTTTTTTTTTCAGTACTGTGCTTGAGCTCAGGGCCTTCATCTTGAGTCACTCCACCAGCCCTATTTTTGTGATGGTTTTCTTTTTTTTTTTGACATAGGGTCTTGTGAGCTATTTGCCCAGGCTGGCTTCGAATCGTGATCCTCCTGATCTCTGCTTCCCAAGTAGCTAGGATTATAGGTTTGAGCCACTGGTGCCAAGCCAGTTGTTGTATCTTAAAGCTCCCCGCCCCTGGCATGGTCTACCTGGCCTTGTATGGTCTAGCCCCTGCCTCCCTCTCCAAGCTTGTCTCTTGCCGCTCCTCAAACTGGATTCTCTAAGCCCCTTAAACACTTTTGTCCTTTACCCTCTCCCTACCTTCCCTCTTTGTCCCCAACCCTTTCCAGAACCTTGATCTGGCAACCCTGAGTTAGATTAGGCTCCCTTTTCTGTGCTAACTCTGTGTGAACATCCTGACCTTGCTCTATTGGAGCACTCACCTCTCTCCAGGTTGTAGTGCTCTACTTCTGTGTGTGAGGAGTTGGAGCACACTGTACCCACCAGATTCTGTAGATAGCAGTCAGTTCTCGGGTAGGGAGTAAGGAATAGATTATATCTCTAGGAGGCTGTGCCCTGGGGAGAGTCTCATGCTAATAGCTTGGGCTTGTGGGAAGTGGGTGATAATTGGTAGAAAACCAGCAAGATGGTGGAAGGCTTTGGATGCAGAATGTGATCCTTCACCACAACTCTTTAGATCTACAGTAAGGTCACTGACACCATAAAAACACCACTGGATTTATATTTCTTGTGGAAAAGTGGTAAAGGTGCCTAGAGCTGTTCAAGACTTACAAGTTCAAGGCCATTATCCTGGGATGACATCTATGGATGCAGGGCTGGAGACAGAATCAGGAGGAGGAGAATGGACATTTCCATTCATTATAGGGATAAGGTCTGGATTCATAGAGGTTACAAAATTAGGGTTTGAGCTATGGGTGATACTTGTTTGTCTTTCCATTGGATTGTTTCCATTGGGGTGTGTGTGTGTGTGTATAGGTTATTCATCTCTGGATCCCCAGCACCTACAATAGTCCCTGACATACAGCACATGGTGCTCAGTGAATACTTGCTGGATATAGGGAAGGATGGATGGATGATAAATGGGTAGGTAGGTGGGTAGGTGGATGGACAGATGGAACGATGGTAGGAAAGATGGAAGAATGGATGGGTATTCCAAGGATTGGACACATTGGGCATGATTTCCCTTCTGCCTCAGCTCTCATCTGCTCTCTTCCTCAGCTGGTTAACTTTGTAGTCACTCTTCATAACCTGGCACATGAGACAGAGGGAGTAGAATAAACAAAGGCCTGGAAGCCAGAAGAAGCAAGGCCCAGCTGGGAAATGGCAATAAGGCGTGTGTGGTTGGAAAGCACATTTTGAGGGGAGGCGCAGAAGTAGGCAGTGCAGCTGGAAAATTGTAACCAAGGGACAGACCACAAAAGGACTCTGCATTAGTCTAAGCCTTTGCATCCTGTCCTGAGAGCACTGGGCACTGTGGAAAGCTTTCTGGAGAAGGGTAAGGTCCTGAGGCATCTGCATCCCACATCTTTACTACATGGCTTTTTAAACAGGTGCTTAGATTTGCCCTGCCAGGTATACAGCAGTCCAGAGCAGAAACCAGGCAGCCTTATGTCATCAAGAAGAGTCTGGATCCAGACGTGCAGGCCTGAGATTACTGTGAAGCCTCACTCTTTTAGCTGCTAGCTAAGTGACATTGGCAGAGTTGGTTCCATGCTTCCTCAGTTTCTCATCTGTAAACTGAATTTACCCAGGGCTGTCCTCATGCTTGGGCAGCTTGCGTGGCCACAGAATTTACAGCAATCCTGGCTGGTTGGATGCTCTGTTCTTGCTGTCTTGAACTTATTAGTATTTACACAAAGTGCTCCACATTTCATTCTGCCCCGCAAATTACATAGCCAGTCCTGAATCCACCTCACAGGGATATTGTGGGGATAAAATAATATCCAGAAAAAGACCAGTGAAATGTCTTTAAAAACGATAAAGCACTAAACAACCACAACCTTATTGGTATTATCCGTGGCTATGTGGCTATTCTAACTATGTCAGTCTTCCTGTATGCCAGGTGCGGGGATTCACAGGTACTTAAACTCAGTCACTAACCTCAGTCAGGGACAGAGCTCGAACTTGAACTTGTGCCTCCATACCCAAGTCCAGTGCTTTTTCTTCTACAATAAACTGTTGCTAATATGTTTGTCTGCTCCACTGTTCTGAATGAACTTTTGTAGCTGGGGCATGTTCCCTATCCTGTACTGTATTTCCAGTACATGGAAAGCATTTTGGGCATACATGGTGCCCATAAATGCTTGTTGAGTGGATTCTTACCTTTGAGAGACTGACAAGATTATGTTCCAAGCATCCCTGTATGACTCTCCTTAACACTTCCTACTCCCCAACTCCTTATTTTTTTTTTTTAGCCTTTATGAATTTATTTATTTATTTATTTATTTTCATTTTTCTTTTATTATTCATATGTGCATACAAGGATTGGTTCATTTCTCCCCACTGCCCCCACCCCCTCCCTTACCACCCACTCCGCCCCCTCCCTCTCCCCCCCCAATACCCAGCAGAGACTATTTTGCCCTTATTTCTAATTTTGTTGTAGAGAGAGTATAAGCCATAATAGGAAGGAACAAGGGTTTTTGCTGGTTGAGATAAGGATAGCTATACAGGGCATTGACTCACATTGATTTCCTGTGCGTGGGTGTTACCTTCTAGGTTAATTCTTTTTCCCCAACTCCTTATCCTAGCACAAGACCCTCAGTGGTCCAGCCTCTGCCATACTCTGACCTCCTTTCCTGATGGGCACCTATCCACTGGCAGCTGCTCTGACTTCCTTTCAGCCACTCACATCCACCATGCCCCTGCCACCCCAGGGTGGTACAGCACATATTGTTCCTTCTGCCTGGGACACTGTCTCTCCTGTCATCTGCCCGGTTCCCCCAGCTCACTGTTCATGTTGCAACCTAAACTTGACTTTTCAGGGAAGCCTGTGCTGACCCTCTCAGCCAGGCCACCCTTTCCCCATGGTCTCTCAAAACCCTGAATACCTCCCTGGCCTAGCACTTCTTGTAACCACAACTTTGCCCTTCTTCATGTGGTTGCTAGTTGCCTGTCCTATGCAGTAGTAGGATTCCATTTGTGTTTGTTCCCTGTGGTATTCCCAGTGATAGAGCAGTACCTATCACAGAATGGGTGTGTAATAAGTATTTGATGAATGAATGAATAAGCAGAAGAGGTTGGTGTTCTTTCCAGCAAGACAGGGGATGCTCCCCTAAGCCCAGGACAATACAATAATCACGTAACAATGAACAAGCAACTAGGGCTCTTCTTCTGCTCCAGTGCCAAGTCCTCTAAATGCACCATTGCACACTCTCCCACAGTACTCTTATAGGATGAGGCTGTGACTTTGCTGATAGCAAGATTGAGGCTCAGAGATATTAAATGGTATCCCCAAGGTCATAGATCTTGGGGCTATCTGAACTTGAGGTCAGCTCTGGCTAGAGCTAGTTTCTGGGCTCTTTTAACATCTGTTTTATCAACCTGAGTCCCTCTCTGAGGAGCCATGTTGGCCTCTTTGGGTTCCAATATGCAGGCACCTCCCACGAGGCCTGTGCTGCACAAATGTGAGCTGTAACACAGTGGATCAAACACTGGGCAAGAGGCCAGAGGGCACAGGGACCTGTCTTAGTTCATTTCTGCATTGCTGGGTCACCTTGAACAAGTCAGGATTCTTCTGTGAGCTTCAGATTTTCCAACATTTGAAATTATATATACAGTGTGTATAAATTTTATAACCTTTCTATTGTCAATAAGTAGAAAAATTCTCTATCTACCTACCTACTTACCTGCTTACCTACCCACCTATCATATGCTGTTGTTCATTTTTCATGGCCTCCCATCACTAGAACAAGGCCTATGTAGGAGCAGGGCAGTGGCTCTCTTGTCCACTGCTTCATTTTTAGCTCTTGGGAAGAGTGCAATGAGTATTTACTGAATGTATTGAGTGAGTCATTGAATGAATGAATGAATGAGTGAATAGTTGGGTGCTCACTAAAGCACTAAGGATAGGATTCCAGCAGGGAGGGAAGATCCGGTTAGAGCCCTGTGCTCTGCATATTGGGGAAGGCAACTGTACAGGGGAAAGCACTGTTGCAAAGAACTGTGTAAAGCCAGTGGTGACTGAACCCAGAATCAGCACCAGGTAGGAAATGTGAAGATCATGGGCTTCTTACTGGACCTGACAGGGCCCTGGTGCCATTGTCAGGAGCCCAACACCAATTGTACAGCTTACTCCCTGGAGTAATGTAACTGCTCAGTAAATATGCATTAAATTCATGATCCCATTAACCAAACAGGCCATGGCAGTGGCCCCAGAGTGGCTGTTGTTTTGCCTGTTAGCCCAACAGGGGTGATCCTGGAGAAGGATCACAGGCCCCAAACAGTGGGGATGCAGGGGCTCTCTCTTGCCCTCACTCTTCGCCCTTTCTCCCTTCTTCAAACCAAGGAATGCCTGTGTCTAGCTGCTGGGAGCCACAGCCTGCCTGTATTTGACCATGTCACCCAGGGAGTTTGCATGCAAATTTTTTTTTTGGGGGGCATTTTCAAAGTGCTCACATTCTGCTGATATAAAACCTACTGCTCCCCAGGGACTCTGAGGGTTCAGGTTTGATATTTTTGAAAAATGTGCTGCAGCACAAATAAAACACATTCTACACCCTACCCTTGCTTGCCATGTCCCCTTCCCAGCTCCCACTATCCTGAGTCACCATTTGATAACTTAGAGTTGCCCTGAGATCAGAAACAGATTTTATTTTTACACCCTACAGCTGTCGTGAAGCTGAAGAAACTCTATTTTAATATTTGTTATATTAAAATGGCTTCCAGACTGAGCATATTGCTTTCATTGTATTTGAAGATCTGGAGCCTGCACCCAACCAATCCCTCTTTGGGAAATAAAATAAGGAGGTAAACCATCAAGGTTTCGTCCTTACTCTTGTTGCCCTCTCCTACTGGAAATACAGGTAAAACTGAATACTGGCTATGCCCATCTGTTTTCTGGACCCAATTTCAATTTTCCACCCATAAAAGGGGGAAACCTGTGTTCTTAAACTGGAAGTTCCTCCTGGGGGAGATAAAGGAGCTTGGGAATTCATTTAATCCCTCTGCCCACCTCTGGGCTGGCCCGCAATCCTCTGCCCCACAGAAACAAGAATCTAAAGTTGTAGAAGAAAGGTGATTTTGCAGTCTCCCTAGGAGCCCCTTTTCATGGTTCAATAAGCTCTTAGAGTCAGGAAGTCATTTTTGGATCTGACCTAAGGTTCTTATGCTGCATTAAACCGTGTTGATCTTAAAACATCCTGGTTTCCTGGATGGCACCTATCTTGGGTTTTCCTGGGGTCTGTGAAGGAAAATGAGCCACCTTTGAAGCACGTCTTAGAGGAGATTTGTCTTCCTCTGTCTAATGGCTGAGCATCCCTGCTGCTGGAGCCTTTGATGATTTGCTTGCTTGCCAAGGATGCCCGCCCCACAGCGGGAGGTTGACCAAGTGTCCTGGGGATGGGCTCTTAGGCCAGGTTAGAATGAGGCTTGCTGTGCTATATCCCAAATCTTAACCCTCTTTAGGGCAGTGCTGAGAGCAGGCTTAATTTTGTCCTTTAATTGTTTTACTAACCCACTGGCTCCATCCCATTCTTCACGCCACGCTTCAGGATACCTCAGCTGGAAAGGGGGTCTCAAATTAGAGACCCTGCCTCCCTGCTATATAATGGCATCATTGTAGACTGAAGGCATTTCCTCCTATTCTAACCACCCTGACCACCATGTTGTCCTTTCTAGTTTTGAATGAACCTTCAGTTCTGAAAGCCATTGCACTACAGGGGACAAGCGATGGAGATTGTGAATGGGGAACATGTATGAATGAATGGACCAGACTAGACATGTTAGCTTTCTGGGTTTCTAGTTGCTTCCCTGTTTAGCAGTGGCTTTTCTGCCTCCCACTAACTGAGATCACAAAGCACATTTAGTAAGTAGAGAAGATGCCAGTAAGCCAGGACAGGGGAGACCCAGCTGGGAATCCGGGAAAGAGTTTGACAAAATTTTGGCTTTAGCACTAGGCTACGAACCAGGCAGTACACAAGCTAAGGAGACAAAAGTGCCTCTTGTATTGGTGGCATCAGCTCCAAGGTGCTTTTATAACTCCACCTTTGGGATCCAATAAACTTTCCCATCTTCCTTTCCCCAAGTCCCCACCTCCATGTCCAACAGAGCCAAACTAAGGATAGTGGTGCGGTGTTCAAGTAGCTCTGAACCGAGAGAGGACAGCCTGCTTTCCTGGAATTCCTAATGAGGAATATGCTAGAAATATGCTGTTTGAATTTCCCCGTCCTCTTCTGGCAACAATCACAGAGCCCTGAAGCTTCTAGAACAACATGCAATGATGTAAAATTATTGACTACGAATAAGCAGGTAAGGAACCAAATGCCACTCCATATGGTAAAAGGGAATTTCAACACAAGGAGTTTCTCTGTTAACATTGACTGTTATTAACATAACACTCCTCCAGCATGCACTCTGCCCCTCCAGACCAGAGGGACAGTACAGCTCTTGTTCATACAACTGATGGGTTGGAGTGGTTGGCCCTCCCCCAATCCTCCCATGGAAGCACCCAGGATTTCAGTCCCCTAGCACACTCAGAAAACAAGCCCCATATCAGCCCTCAGGTATTCAACCAAGTAACACTCCAAAGTCACCAGAGTACAGGCAACAGAACCAGCAAATGAACAAGCCACAAAACCACTGAACTAGTACATCTTCTTCCTTCTTTCCAGCTAAATGAGTGAATTAGTTTCTTTTTATTCTCATCAAGTTTTTGCAACTAGAAAACAAAATACAACACAGTTGAGTAAATCTTGAGTTTCTTTCTCTTGGAAGTTGCTTTAAACACCTTCTCTTTTTTCTTCACCCCGACTTCCTCTCTCTCCCAGGAAATAGGAAGCTGCCTTTCAGATAGGATATCTTCTTTCCCAAGGTTCACATGAGCTCTGACTTGCTCTCCTTTTTAAGACCAAGGTTCTTATTTAAGTTCTCAGGCCTAGGGAAATTTGTCTTTATTGTAGGAAGTTTTTTTTTTTTTCCCATCTGAATTCTACCCTGCTTAGTATATTTGATAATCTCTAGGAAAAAAATGTACTTTGTCTAATAAATTAATATGCATCTTTCAGTTGTGCACCTTATGAGGGTTTTGTGACCTGGCCACCTGGAAACTCAGTGAAACTTTTTGACTCAGTTGCATTACTTTTCTTTGTTGGAACTTTTTGATTCTGATTTCCACTAAGCTGTAGCTTCTCTATGGGCGGGGAAAATCTGGCATACACTTTCAGCTGGACAAAAAGACCTCTAAACAAAATAAAGGTGTGTGTTGGGAGAGAAAGAAAGAGGCATGTCTCCAAAAGAATTGTAGGTATGTTTTTTGGTGCCTGGAGGTGAATGGAATAAAATTCATAGAAAACTAACAAAGTCTTTGAGAGAGCTTATTGTCAGAATTTCTACCAGGCTGATCTAAGAGAAAATGAGGCTCTTGGAGATGTAAACACATCTTTGTGTTCCCACTTTCCTATAGCAGGTAGCAGATGGCAGATTTTCAATGTGCTCATCCAAAGTGGCCAGGGCTGATGGGCAGGGAAGACTCCCCAGGGAGCAGAGCCAAGAGCCTGGAGAAGGAGTCAGAGAACTGCTCTGAGGTTGCAGAATAAGGACCACAGAAAGGAAGAGTTTCTGCCTGCAGGTTAGGGGGACCTGGCAAAAAATTCCCAGGAGAATGTCAAAGCTGCCGCAGACCAGGGAAGGCTGTGGACTTCCATTCTCCCCCGATCCAAATGAGAGTGTTTTGCAGTGATTCTGTACAGGTTCCACCATTATCAGTTGGATGTGTATGAGAGTATAACTTGTTCTGTCAAATCAAGAAGAGCCCCAGTGAAACCTGATGGAGATCAGATTGATCACGGCTCAGTGCCAGGATGGGATAAGACTTCTGGTGTGTCTTCATGATACAATGAGCGTATTTTGCTGTGGGAAAGGTGTGAATATTTGTGACCAAAAAGGGCAGCCAAGTGGGCATAGTTTGTAAAAATTTCCTCCCTCCCCTTTCCATCCATCTCCATGGGGCATTGGCCTTGATTTTGATCTTTTCCATTTTACTTGCTTTGGCAAATGTGCAGCTAATAGATATGACATGAGCATAAGTTGAAATGTGCTTGCACTGTTGAATTTTCTGTCTTACACTTCTGTCATTGCTTTGAGAAAAATATGATATAGGCCCAAAGCGGTGTGGAGTCTAGCTGCCCCAGGTGACCTAGTGACCTTTAGCCTGAAGCAAAGCTACCACATAACCCTCAGGGCTATGGGTGAGAAATACTTCTTGTTGTAGGCCACTGTGATGCTTGTGGCTATTTGTTACACAGTACTAGCTGACTGAGACAACATAATAGCAACTTGGAGTCCCTGACTTCCTAAAAGGTAGGAAGCGGGCAAATGAACACCTAATGAATTGGGGATAGGTCAGCCACAATTGGAAGGAGAAAGGACCCCAGTCTTTGGGATGAGCTGAGGAAGTTCTCCTGGCTGCCTAGAAAACTTGCATAACTAGTGGGTCCTGGGAAAGGTGGGAGGCTACGTGGTAGCAAGTGTACCTCCAAGTCTCCCAGGCCAGTCAAAGCATAGGCATAAAGAGTCAGTTGAGGTTGTGGGTGAGGTGAATGGTTTTATAGACTGAGGCTACCCTGGAATTCTTAGTGTATATATACAGTGTACATACTCAATGCTTGATATATTTATTATACAGTAATTTTCTGATAATTAAGCTTCTTAATATAACTTTGTGGTTAAAGTGCTTTTCCCACATTCCAGAGATTACCAGGAGTCTGACATTTTTAAAAAAAAATCTTGTTGTATTGCATATATTTTTAGAAGGAGGTAGAGTAAAAGTAAATAGCAGTGCTGGGAAAGGAGGTTGGTGCCATTCAGAAATAGACCATGAAACTAATTACCTGGATAAACCAATGAAAAAAAATTATTGTTTAAGACAAGGGTCATAAACTTGAATCGGTTAAGGACCACGAGGGTAACAAAGAAGTAAAGCAAGCCAGATGGGGAGTGTGGTGACATGGAGATTGTGTGCCCTGTCCAAGGAAGTTCACCTTGACTTTGCTTCCTCTAGTCACTGCCATGTAGGAATGGAGTCTAGTGTTGTCAAATCTTCCAGAGAAACAGGGCTGCCATGGATATCTGGGCAGGTTATACACTGCACAAGAATAAGAGGGCAACTGGTGGCTGAAATACATTTAAAGCTTGTCAAGTCCTGACACATGAGTTGGGGAACATAAGTAGGCTGGATTTCAGCACCCCCTACTCAGTCCCTGTAGCCTACCTTCGTGTAGTACAAGGTCATACAGGGTGGCTCCAGGAAGGAGGATCCCACAGTCCATTATGGAAGCTCAATAAGAAGTGCCTACCTCTGCCCCTGGCAACTCAGGCACAGGTGCCCTTCTTAGGCTCAGCCAGTTGGATGCTCCTTCTGAGGACCTGGACTCTTGTCCAGAGCACAGAGCTGGGGAGAGCACATGGGGTGGCATGGGCTGTGTTTTGATGTGTTTGTGATAGACAAAGAATTTCTGGAAAAACACCGAGCTGTTGAATAAAACTATCCAGCATGCTGACTGGCTGGGTGGGTCTTCAGCTTGCCACTTCTGGATCAGAGGCTGTGAACTCACCAGTTCTCGGGAGGCTTTGCACAACCTTAAGTTTCTGCTTCATGGAAGTCTCCTAACTTGTGTGTCTCTACAGTGAGTTGTCTTTTCTTGCATAGTTCAGAACAGTGAAAAGCTCCTTGTTTTTTCATTTGCATTTGGGTTCCAGTTCTGCTAGAGTTTGGTCACAGGTTTTGAACTTGGTCAGGTTTTCATTCTGCTGCTTCTCAGTTTCCTAGTGATCCTTGCTAGCGATCCTTGCTTCCCAGGGCTATGGGGAAGACTGACTTCAATGGGATAATGTATGAGAACAGACGTGGCAAGCACCAACACATCACGTACATATAAGGTGTCATTACATTGTTGTGAAGACATGAGAATTCACATTGCTGAAGCTTTAACCAGAGCTAGAGGGAATCTGGCATGAAGCAGGGCTGTTTGATTATGTTCAAAATGGTGGAAAAAGAACTTTGCAATCCACTGACCTCCTTTGGCTGCCCACCCCATCCACAGCTGCAAAACTGTGCCTTTCCTATCATATTTTGTACTGCACCTGAACATGCATGTGTTTGACCCTCACAGTAGTGTTACTGGAAAAAGATTATTATTTTCGGGTGCCAATGAGGAAACTGAGGCTCCAGGGATCCTGAGGTTCTGCAGCTGTGAGGAGCAGAGGCAAGGGAGCGAATGCAGCAATTTTGCTCCTAGTTCACAGGTGTCTCAGGACAGAGCCTCCAGGGACCATGAGCTGTCAGGTCAACATGTGGTTCAGCAGACCGTTGATGATGGTTAGGACTCCCATCCCTAAACATCAGTGAGTGGAGGAGACCCAGCTCAATGCCCCTCCGCTCTGTTTTCTGGAAATAGCAGCTTCCATCCCCAACTTTAGGGGAGCTGCCTCCCTCTCTATTCCATGTGGTTTTATGTGAAGCCCCTCTCTTATGCGAGAGAGGAGCATGTGATTCAGCTGGATAATTCCCATGCCTTTGAATTTGAGAGGCTGTACACATTGCAGCTGGGTCATCCCAGCAGCACCTACAGCAGCACCACCCTCAGGACTGCTGCTAACAGACTGCTGGGATCACCCCATAACATTCAGCAGGTCTGGGGTGTGGCCTGAGAATCTGCATTTCTAGCAAGAGCAAATGTCCCAGGGGCAGAGGACAGAGATGCTACACACACAGGACAGCCTTACAAATACCCATTCCCAAATCTCAATAATGCGTTTGAGAAGCCCTGCTCTAAAAGAAGGGTCCAGGTGCTCAGATATGCCCAGTCCTGGCCTCTCTCTAAGCTCTCCCATGGGATCTGTAGGCTACCTCAGTGTCCTTGCAAAATAGTTCCTCTTTTTTATTTTAATCAGAGCCAGTTGTTGTTTGCTGTGACTAGAGATCTACTAAAGATGGAGGCAAGTTGGTAAGAGCACGTCTTCCCTTTAATGGTTGCTCCATAATTTCCTCCATCATTCTCCCCTTACCATTTCATAGACACTCAAGTATAAAAGCTCACATTTATGTGGAAGATTTTCCTTAGGTTCATATCCAAAGATGAAATTGCCGGGTTGTGATATTTGGGCTTCTTCAGTTTTACTGACTATTGATAAATTGCTGTGCAGACAGTTGCATCCATCCACCCTCTCCACAGTGGTGCTTTGGTTAGTATTAATCTTTTTTTCTTTCTGGATTATTATTATTTTTTTCAATCCTTTTTAAAGAATCTTTCCATAGGCCTGTATAATAGGATTATTCTCCTCTATTTTCTTTAAAAAATATAAATCTTTTAATTTCAAATTTGTTAAGGGAAGAACAGGACCTGCCTGGAACTGAGGGGTGGAGGGAGAGGGTGGGGGAGGGGGACAGGGGGGAGAAATGACCCAAACAATGTATGCACATGTGAATAAATGAATAATTAAAAGAAATTGTCTTTAACCCTCTTGAAATTTATTTCTATTTGTAGAGTGAGTCAGAAATCTCATTTAAACTTATCTGTATGCATGGCTAATTAGCCCAGTGCAAATTATTGAACAACCAGTTTTCTCCTTATTGATCTATAAGATCCATGTGTTAAATTTCCATTTATTTGTGGGTTTTTCTAGGCTTTCCATTCTGTTATATTGGTTTGTTTGTATATGATAATGACACTTTTTAATTATTATAAACTTATACTATACATTGATCTTTTTTTTTTTTTTTTGGTAGTCCTGGGGTTTGAACTCAGGGATTTATGCTTGCTAGGTAGGTGCTCTAATGTGTGAGCCACAGCTCCAGCCCTTTTTGCTCTGGCCATTTTTTGAGATGGGGTCTTGCTTTTTGCCTGGGTTAGCCTTGATGAAGACCCACCTACTTATGCTTCCTGCCTGGGATGACAGGCATGACCTTTATGGCCAGCTATTGGTTGAGATAGGGTCTCATGAAGTTTTTGCCTAGGTTGGCCTAGAACTGTGATTCTCCTGATCTCAGTTTTCTGAGTAGCTGGGATTACAGGCATGAGTCACTAGTGCTCGACCTTGATTTTGAAGTGTGAATCTTTCCTTCTTGTTTGTCTGCTTCAAAATTATCTTGGCTAATTCTAGTCCTTCATACTTAATGCATATCTAAATTTTTATGCATGACCAGTGTTATCAAATTTCATGAAAAAATTCCATTGAAATTTTGATCTGATATATTGAATTCACAGATTAAGTTAAGAACAATATCCTTATGTTGTTGTTGACCTTTTATTTTTTGTGGTATTAGGGACTGAACCCAAGGCCTAGGCAAGTTTTCTATCACTTGAGCCATGCCCCCAGCCCAATGTTGATTTTATTTTAAGATAAGAACAAATAGCTAAGGATTGACTAATTTTGGAGAAACACTTGTAAAAAGAGAGGGGTAAGGGAGGGAAGAAGAAAGAGAAACAGGGAGTTAGCAGAGAAAGAAAGAAAAAGAAGGAGGAGAAGGGAGAGGGGGACTTGGAGTAGAAGGAGGGGAAAGTAGAGGACAAGGTGAAGAAGAAGAAGAGAAAGAGAAGAAAAAAAGAAAAAGAAGAAAAGAGAGGAGATGGGAAAGGAGATTGTGAAATGAATGAACCTGGAAGACATAATTTAGAGATCAGAAAATAATTAAAACTTTTTTCTAATTACATAATATTCTCAGAGGTTTAAGAAGGTATTATGCCATGAAAACTCAGCATACCAAGCAAGTAACAGTTATAGGATAAGAAACATATTTTAGAGATTAAAAATATAAGTAAAACTGTAAACTATTCCAGGAATGGGGGGGAGGGAGGATAAAGGAGAATGAAGGAGGGCGTGAATTCAACTATGATATACTGTAAGAACTTTTGTAAATGTCACAATGTAGCCCCAGTACAATAGCAATAATAACATATGTATGTGAGTAAGATGGATGTCCTGGACACGAAGGATGGTGAGGTGTCTCAGGAATTGATAAAGAAGGGAAATTATGAGAAATGAAAGAAGAGAGTAATCCAAGAGGCATGGTATTCACTTTATAGGAGTTTCATAAAGATAATAGAGGAAACAGAAGAAAAGAATTTATAAATTAAATAACTAAATACTGCCTAAACATTCCAGAGCCACAGAGCATGAGTTTATAGATTGAAAGGAAAATAAAACAAGATTTATCTCTGTGATTGTTTTTCACGATGAGAAGATCTTGAAGGAAGGAAGGAAGAAAAGAAGGAAGATTGAAGGAAGGAAGATGAAAGGAAGAAAGGAAACTAAGGAGGAAAAGAAGGAAGGAAGGAAGAAAGAGAAAGAAAACAAGAATCAGACTTTCTTATCAGCAGAACTGAATGCTGTAATAAGCAATGAAGCAGATGACTTCAGAGTTCGGAGGAAAATGATTTTCAACCGAACTGTTTCTATTTAGAAAAGTTATCAACAAATTGAGAGATATTTCC
This sequence comes from Castor canadensis, assembly GCF_047511655.1. NCBI lineage: Eukaryota > Metazoa > Chordata > Mammalia > Rodentia > Castoridae > Castor > Castor canadensis. Next base: position 32,375,018 of record NC_133396.1, on the reverse strand, counting down.
AAAAGTTCCAAGGATTTACAGAAAGTATATCTCAAATTCTTAAGAAGTTACTTGAGTCTAGCAAGTGTGAGGGTCTGAGTTCAAACCCCAGTACTGCCAAAACAAAAACAAAAACAAAGATAAAAACAACAGCAAAAAACTTGAAGGTATGTTCTGGTGAAAACCAGGGAGAAAACCAAGAAAGAAGATATTATAGCCTTAGGACAACACAGGTCTAACCCAGGAACATTAGAGGAGAACAACGCAGATGGTGTAAAAGCAGGAGAGGGCCGGAGGGGACAAAGTTGGTAAGGAGATCCCCTGGAGAAAAAAATAATCTCAACTATTTTGTATGCTGAAGAGTTTTGCTGGGGAGGGAAGAATTTATAATAAAGATAAATACTGTGGGGGGGAAGGCAATTAGAAACTCAAGGAAAATCATAAAGTTTAGAATAAAGGAGGCACAACAGTCATGCATTATTTAGGAATATTATTTATAATATTCTTTCTTTTCAATTTTAGAATCTTTCCACAGATTGAGAATTGCAAACAATTATTTTTTAAACAACAGAAGATGAACGTTACCAATTTTGACAATGTAGATGTACAGATGTCAGGAGTTGGGAGCCAGGTATGGGAAGGAGAGCTAGGAAGCGACAGAGACCCTAGAATTTTTATAAAGTGGTAATTTAAGAAGTACTAGCAGCAGGACACTGCTGGCTCAGGCCTGTAGTCCTACTTACTTGCAAGGTTGAGACTGGAGGACTGTGGGTCAAGGCCAGCCAGGGCAAACAGTTCTGGAGACCTCATCTCTAAAATAACCAGAGCAAAATGGACTGAAGGTGTGGCTCAAGTGGTAGAACTTGAGCCCTGAGTGGCAGAAGCCTGGAGTTCAACCCCCCCTCCCCCAAAAAGTACTTGCAATTGTTGAAAGATTAAGACACCAAAATGTAAATTGGACTTACAAAGATAATTAGTAGTGGTGTAATTACTTCTTGAATATAAATAAATGAGGTTGGAGCAATATAAAACAGCTAAATCTGCCCCTTGATATCATAAGAAGGAATCACTTAGTAGCATGTAATATTAATAAATCAAGAAGTAGTTAAATCAGTATATTTAGATATTTGGAATAATCTACCTGAATAAATGCATAAATAGTTAAAAAGTTATTTTTGGAGAATGGAATTAAGGGTAGAAAGGAATGAAGCTCTTTATTTTTGAATTATGTGCATTGTTGCTTTACTTAAAAACAAGGCAAAAGCCATGGACTTTAGTCAAGCAATCCATATGTTGTTCTAGTGGATTTGAAGTCCTCTTTGACCCTTGCTGGCCGGGTAGGTGCCTGGTCCAGAAGTGGGAGCTGGGAAATATTGAGTTCTTTTCTCTTCTTCTGGGGCTCCTTTGCTGCCCTTCCTGGCCTAGTTTCCGGCAGCTCCAGACTTTGTTCCCTGAACAGGACAACAAAATTGCTGCAGAAAATTCTGCTTGGAATGCATGAGAGCACTCAGTGAACACTCACTGAGATGGAGAGAAAGTGGCCAGGAAGACTACGTGCCCATGCAGGGCATATGCTTGTGCACCTCTCTCTCCAGGCAGCTCCAGAAGAATACCACATTCAGGTAGTCAGTGTGTGTTTGTGCAGCTCCTGCTGTGTTCCTGGTAGGCCAGTGAGACGTGGTCTCAGTCTTCATGGAGATGGATGTGAGATGGTGTGTAATTACACTGCAAGTAGTGCTATGGAAGGCAAAGAACTGGACTATTATATTTTATTGTTTTTTCGCGGTGCTGGGGATTGAACCCAGGGACTTGATCATACTAGGCAAGCACTGTACTACTGATCTACATCTCTAGCCATAGAATTTGACTCTTAGGACTTTATTGGAACATGAAGGGATGAATAGGGCGAAGGCAGTCAAAGACAAAATAGGCATGCTCTGGACAGAGTAGCATGTGCAAAGGCCCTGAGGTGGAAAGAGCTAAATGTTCATTAGTGCTGCCTGTCATATTTTAATGTGCACCTGGAGCTCTTATTAGAAGGTTGATTCTGGAGTGAGGCAGAAGTCCTGAGGTAACTGCTGTTTTGTGGCTGAGGCTCACACTTCAGGTAGACTTTTGAGGGTACGGTAGAGCATGTGGTGAGAGTGAGGAGATGGGACAGGAGGAGTAGGCAGAGACTAGATCATGTAGGGCTTGGAAGGTACATTCTAAATGCATGCAGAAGCCACACAATGTGATTTGGCAACTGAGAAATGCGTCTTAAACGCGCTGTAACGTTGCTGAGGTTGGTGGTAGTGACACACCTGTGGCATTGCTAGAGGTGCTTATAAGCCATACAGTGGAAAACCCGCCCTTCTCCCTCCTCTCCACTCCAGTGCCACCCTCACTCCTTGCAGGGTCCACAAAGATGGGTGCAAGGAAGAGCTGCCTACAGACTCATGGTGAAACCCCAGCCCACCCCTTGCCCCTTGTGTGCCTGCCTGACCTTGGACACACTCTCAGTCTGCCTGAGCCTCATTTCTGTGTCCGTGAAATAGGTGTGCAGAGCTGTCCCTGGACAGCCTGTGGGCAGCATGGGGACAATGCAGGAAAAGCCTGACCATTCAGTCCGTGAGAGGGATTTTTCCTGATTCCAAGTCCCAAATCCTGAACTCAGGAGTAACTCACAACACCTTGTGCACTAAATTCCAGGACTGACCTTCATAGGGTAAAACGCCGCCCCGCAGAGTCTAGAAGGAGAAAGATCCCTTGTTTCCCTTGTCTTAGAATGGCAGAGTATAGGCCAGAAAACAGAATTATTTATTTTTGTAAAAAAAAATTCTCCATAGGGTTGGGGAGTGAGCTGGGTTCTCCTTCTTGGGTCTCTGCTGACCTTTTCCCCTTCTGTCTGTCGGTCTAGGTCATGGTCAAGTCTACCCAACAACAGGATGCCCTCCTTCTTCTCCTCTCTGCAGCAAACAAGCCCGGAGCCAGTCTGTCTGCGCCCTGCCTGTGTTTAAAGGAACAGACACCCATTTCTCTCCGAGGAACTGTTAAGTAAACAGTAATATATTTTTTTTAACCCAGAAAGTGGCCCAACGTACTCAGCATGGAGTGAATGTCTCTAGCATTCCACCGCAGGTTTGGGGACAAGGGTCTCCAGAGGAAGGATGCTTCTTTTCTTTAAAAGAAGGAAAGAGGACAACAAGAGGCCCTGGCCAGAGGTCCAGGAGGCCTGAGGCTGCAGACAGGAGCCTGGATACTTTTTGCCACCGCTGGCCTGAGCTAGCAGGAGAAGATGGCTTTTCTACCCCAGGTGCTGTCCCCACATGCACCGCCCAGCACTGTGTGACTGCCACCGAGGCCTGACCTCACTGCATGCCCTGATGACTCAGAATTAGACTTCCTTCCTCCTGCTTCACAGATGAGGCCCAGAAGGGTTAGGTGACTTGCCCAGGGTCACACGGAAAAAAGTTCACATAAGGACTCAAACCTGTCTAGCTGACACTGAAGTTCATTTCCAAAGCACACCCAAGATTGACTTGTTGGGTCCCAGACTTCTGGACGACTTGACTGTAACTCAAAGACTTGCAAGACAGGAAAGGGCCATTTTCCACCTCTGGAAGAAGGCCCCGGGATATGAGTGAGCAGCTCTGTTGTCAGTGGGCTCAGGGAAGGGCCAACTTAACAGGGTCTTGACTCAAATCCTTGCAGCTGGCAGTTTCGATAAGAAAAATTCAAAGAACAAGATGCCACCAGCACCTCCATTCCCTTGGGTAGACACCACACTGAGACTTCCTACAGCCCACCTCCCACCGTGTCTTTCTGAAGCATCCCCACAGCGGCTGTCCATGGAGGCCTGCAGTCCCATGTCCATGTGCTTGTCTGTCCCTACCAGCAAAGAAGAGATTACCAGAAAAATAAGGCCACGTAATATATTTTCAAATCTTGAAGAAGGGAAAAATATTTTTGGCTTCTTCAAAACACCATGACTATCTTCTGATTGAGGGGAGGGGGAAGACAGCATGGGGTGGGAAGTGGATGTTGCTGGCTTTGGGTAAAGGCAGACCTAGGTTCAAGAGCAGTTGCTAGTGAGGTGCCCAGCAATGGTCCTTGTCTGTTCTGATCCTTATTTCTTCATCTGTCACACCTACACCAAGAGATGCCAGGACTTCGTCTATCCTCACACAACCTGCACACAGGCAGCATTCCTGTACTTACAGTGAGGAAACTGAGGCTCAGAGAAGCCCACTAGCTCATCCAGGGTTGGCTTCCAAGATGAATACACTTGACTCGGGGCATTATGCATGCTAGGCAAGTGCTCTATCACCAAGGTACACCTCAGCCCCAAATTGAATGCTCTTAATTGAATTCCACGCTGGGTATGAGTGTGGAATATGCTAGGCACGTCGTGTGGGTTCAGTCAATGCCTATTCATTTCCTTGATTCCCTGACTCCAAGGGCAAATAGCACAGCCCCAGTGGCCCCTTTTGATAGCTGGACAAAGGGTCCAAGGCCTTAGTGAAGATGTGGGAGGCTTGAATGTTTTGCCTCCCCTTGCCCCCTTGCACTCTGCTCAACTCTGTAAACTGAGACCTGAGGTGAAATTTGATCATTACCACTGAGCCAAGTGTTGTCATCTTTATCAATGATTTCCTTGCTAGAAAATTAGGGGAAACCAAGTTTATTGGGAATGGAGGAAGAGGGCACCGAAGGACAGAGCAGAGGGCTGTGTTCATGTCAAACAATGCAAGTGAACTGGAGGAATGGCTAAAGTGGTAGAGCAAGTGTGAGGACCTGAGTTCAAACCCCAGTACTGCCAAAACAAACAAACAAACAATGCAACTGTTGAATGTTCACTATGCAGACACTGTGCCAAGCACTTCATGGTGGCTTACTTCTTTCAACTGAGATGCTTAGGGGAACAGTGGTACTGTTCCCCTTCAGAGGCCTGCACGGTCCTTCCCTCTGTGCAGGAGGTTGTGGGGGGGGGGGAGTTGGGACCCTAGGGACTATATCACTTTGGCTTTCTCATCCTCTGACTTCCTGTTGGGTTTCTCCAAGGAAGACACTGGTAGGATGTCAGTGGGCCAAGAGGGAGGGTGGGCTGGTCTTTTCCCTCTCTGTGTCACAGCTTCAGGGACAGCTCCTCGCAATGGTTCCCTTCCTGGGTCACTGTACTTGTCTGGTGGGGGCACTGTTGTTAGTCCGTGGGTGCCTCAGCAGCCCTGTTGGTCCCTTAACCCTGCCCCCACCTGGAGAAATAGTCCTTTCACTGACTTTCCATGAAGTTCACTCCCACCTTGTATTTTTGGTCCCCATCTGGCACTGTCTGGGTGGATCCTGCCAAGTGCTTCTTCTCTGGGTCTCAGAGGAAGAGGCTGAGGCTTAGGGCCACAGAGCTGGGCAGGGCCATAGTGCTCATGGGGGCAGAGGGTCACCTTCCCAGCTCCACCACCTCACTGAGGCTGGAAGTAGGATGGGGCTTCTAAAGTAAACTGGTGTCTGACCATGGGCTGCAGGGAAGCAGGAGGCAGGTGGGAGTGAGGATGTAAGCTGCAGGGGATGGTGGTGTGTGATGGCTTGGACTGGCCATATCGCCTCACTGTGACCTGTGCTGAGAACGGATTTGTCTGACTCATCCTTCTGCAGGGATGGGCAGTGTCTGCTGACACTCTGAGCAGAGGGTCAACATTGCTGGGAGCAGGGAGGCTAGGTAGACACTGCACTCTGCTGCCCAGCTACTAAACGTTTTAAGTAGCGTGTTACATTTACAGAGTGTCCCTCTTGTTTCTCTGTCCCCTAATGTGGAGACAACTGGGCAGGATTCTTTCAACCCACATTCTGGATGGGGACACTGAGGCTTTGACAGCTGGTCTGGAGGACAGGAGATGACTTGACTGGGGCATTGCTTTAATAGGACTCAGTGATATCTGCTCTGATGACTGACAGCAGAGATGGGCAATGCTTCAGGAAGACCTGAAGCTTTGACAGGGACAAGAAGATGAGCAGAGAGAGGAGAGTGGAAGAGTTCACATTTTTTTTTTTTGAGTAAATGTCATAATATACCTGCCTTTCAGTTCTCCCATTGTCTCTGCCTGACCACCTTAGATTGTTAACACCCATTGTGTAGATGAGAAAACAGAGGTTTAGAGGGGGTGAAGCCCCTTGACACCAACCTGTAAATAAATATGTGCTGACTGACTCGAAACTTTGCCCACTGATTGCTAGTGGAGCTGGAGCTGGAGTCTGTTTGCCCTATGCCCTGTGTATGCACCCACGATCCTGTCTGCGCCCAAAGAAATGAGACAAGAGAAAGGGTGGAGGACGGAGGAAGGCAGGGAGAAACCACTAGCTCTGCCCGCCAGTGCTCCAGGGGAGGGGCTAAAACATCACAGTGAAGACACTGGGGAAGGGGCAGGCTGCTAGGGTTCAAATTCCGACTCTTCTGTGCATCAGCTGTGTGATTCTGGGCATGATGCTTAACGTTTCTGTGTCCCTCTTCTTCACGTGTAAATGGAGATAATAAAAATATCTTGCTGGAGGTAGTACCTATACAGAAATGGTACCTGTGCCAGTCCTGAGCCTGTTAGCTTTGGTCTCCTTTCTACTCCTTTCCGCAGCTCTGCATCACCTGGGGTGGGGGGTGTGGAGTGTGGGGAGAGGGCCTGACTCACGCAGGCTGTGTTTGCCAGGCCCCCGTGACATCTAGTTTCCAGCAAGGCTTAGCCAATGGGAGGCACTGGCAAGTGGTGGTGGGCAGAGTCAGAGAGAAGCCAGAGTGTTTTTCCCGGTCTCTCTGCCTCAACCCTGATCTCTGGAAGCAGCTGCCTCTCCTTCAGGGTTCTGGCCCCTGATGAACTGGGACACTGTGATTCCAGCTTCTGGGTGTCTCCAGAGGCCATGACAGCCACAGTCTTCATCCCCCCAGCTGAGGCTGGAGCACAGTGGTGGTTTCCTCCTACTGCACATCTGGGCAGTCTCTTGTTTGGCTTTTTCTGCTCTCCCATTACCAAGAAACTAATTCCTTGCATCACACACCTGTTTTAAAGGGTCAGCATGATTTGCATTTCTTAATCAGCACCTAATTATGTGAGGAAGGAATCAGCAATGTCTAAGCATTCAGAACCTTAGCTCTGTTCTTGGTTGCACATGTATACCTTCCCCGGGTTCATGGGGGCTGATGTGACCTTTACTGCATGCCCCCTGTAATAAGGGAGCCTCTGGGTTTTACTTGGAGTCTTTGTGGGTTAGTGGAGGGTGTCACTCCCTGAAGTGGATATAGGAGTTGCTGGGCTAGGAGAGATGGGAGGAGGTGGTGCAAGCCGAGTTTGAGGGGCAGTGATCCTTGCAGGTGTAGCAAAGCCTGGTCTGAGGGTCAGGAGAGAGGTTCAGGACAGACAGAGTGGTGGCCTGGAAGGCAGATGGGGGATCAGCAGTGTTAGTATGTGTATTAATGGAAGAGGGAGGCCGTGCAAATAGGACTCGACTTGTCACTGGCTCTAAGGATTGGGAAGTCTTTGATGTCAGTCCAAGGGAGGTTGGTCTGTACAGAGGATGGTGAAGGAAGAGCGTGCTCCTTGGGGAGCAAAGCTAGAAAACCACGTGTGCTCCGGCTGTGATTGTGTATGTGGGTTGGCCTTGACAGGCTAACAAGGGACAGGAGGACTGATTCGTAGAGAAGGGAGAATGAAGTAGATGGCCAGGAATAAAGCAGAGATGGGAGACCACTCAACTGGGGAGAAAGCAAGAGAGTAAGAAAGAGGTGTCTGATGGTTCTGGGTTTTGTATTCTGACTGTGTTTCTGATGATTGGATTCTGAAAGATGCCTTAAATGCTTGAAATAAGTTTCTCTTTTACTTGACGGGAGGCAGAATTGAGCAGGGGAGTGTAAATGGCCCTTTAATGGGCACTGGTGGAGTAAATAATGGAATGTCCATACAACAGACTGCTGGTAGCCACCAATCACGTTATATATCCATATTTGTTGGCATGGAAGACACTCAGCCTTATTGCGGTTACAGGTCCATCCATGAACCACAAGCACATTTTTCAGTGACAGATGTCTGGAAGCAAGCTGTGCAGCAACACGTCGAACTTAGTTCTCTCTGGCAGAAGAGATTTCAACTTTGGTTTTGAAATGTTCTTGCATTGTTTGACTCTCTTATAAATAAACAATGAGCTTATATTCTTTTATTAACAGAAAGAAAAAAAAAACATTGAAAGATTTACTTTTAAAATGCGCAAATGGCAGATAAGGAAGTTGCAGACTAGTGCTTGCTTTCAGGCCTCTCAACCAGGAAGGGAAGGAGGGGGAGTAAGTTGCCTCTAAAGGTGAGGACAAAAGTCTGGGACTTTCTTTTTTCCCAGAGGAAAGATGTGACCATGCATATGTGCCAAGAGAAAGGGTAGCTTTGATGAAGGGAAATGACACAGAAAGAGCAGGGGTGGCACTTCTTGGTGGGACAAGGGTTTAGAGGGTGGAGGAAGGGAGGAATCTGGAGCACAGGTGATGGGATTAGCCTGGACAGGTGGAGGAGTGCCCCTTTTATGCAGCAGAAGGGGAGGCAGGAAGGACAGTGGACACATGCAGAGCTGTAGGTGGGGTGGCAGGAAGGTGAGGGCGTCCTTTCCTGAGTGCCTCTATTTTCTCTGCAAAGTAGGAGGTGAGGTCATTCCACGAGAGGGAGATGGGCAGCTTTCCAGCCTGCGGCTTAAAGAGCCTGGAGGCAGGTTGGGACATATGGGGGGGGGGATGGAAGGGCTGATGGGGACAAGTGGAGAGATAGGCAATCTTTGTTGAGGGCCAGCTGCTGCCAGAGGTCTTTCATTTGTCTTGGCACTTGCCAATACAGCTGGATGGTCTTTGTCTAGTGCATTTCTAGTGTTCAGAGCAGGGGGTGAGCAAGGCACCTTGTTAAGATGACTACAAAGCTACAAGATTGTATGAAATAAACGGGATCAAGGGACAAGGTGGTGAGGGATTGCCATTGATGGCAGGAGAGTGGTGTTAAGAGAGGAATCATGACCTGTAGGCCAGCAAAGAAGGGAGGGAAATCAGTATTCATGAAAAAGCGGTCTTGAAGACAAAGAGTGGGCATCATAGTAGAACAAGTGATGTGTCCAGGAAGGAGATACTGACCTCTGAGTGAGACCTCAGGGGTGAAGATGGAAGGTGCCCATTGTGATCATGGAAGAAAGGGTCTAAATGGAGATGTGTCGAGGCACACTGACTGATCCAGGGCAGTGGACAGAAAGAAAAAAGTGGGAGCAGGAGCCCTTGGGGAATCACTATGGGAGAAGGGCCAGGTGGTAGAGAGAGAGAGCAGAGAGAATAAGAACAATGGAGTGAGGAGAGTGAAGTTGCAAAAGAGCAGGTCTCAGACTCAGATTGTGAAGGAAGCTTTGAGACCATCAAATCTGTTTCACAGTGGAGGAAATGGAGGCCGGGAAAGGTGACATGAACTGCTCCTTGATAATTAGCAGTAGACTCCATGTTACACTAATGCTAGGCTATGGCATCTTCACTGGGCTGAGATGAAGGAGCCATGAATTCACAGTGCTAATAGTCACCTTAGAAATTATCTAGAGGCCTTAGTAGAACCAAATCCAGTTTTCCTGGACGTTGATGATGGAATAGGGAAGGAGGTATGCTACAAAGGAATACAGAAGGGGTGTGTGTATATGTGTATATTCATGGGTCTGTGTTTTATAAGAAAGCTGGACCAGGCCAGTGTTTCTCATTGCAAAGAAAACATGCTGTTGCCTTGTAGAGGGTGAAGGTAAATGTTTTCATTGGTCAGTGGTGGCAATGGGTGAAACGAGACACCCATTTCGTATCTCCTGCTTCTGGTGGATGCATGCAGGGGAGGAAGATGGTCTGTGCAAGAGTGTCTCTTGTGTTTTGCAGCACACCAGAACCACCTGGGCTCTCTACTCTCCTCTGACCAGCAAGCTTGCTGACTCAGACAGCGCCAAGGTACGTTCACAGGGCACATTTGTGTAGTCAGGGCTTATATTAGTTTTTTAGGGTTGCCATAACAAATTACCTCAGTCTGGAAGGCTTAAACAACAGAAATTAATTTGCTCATAGTTTTGGAGGCAAGAAATCCAAAATCAAGGGGTTGGCAGGATTGGTTTCCCCTGAGGCCTTTCTCCTTAGCGTGCAGATAGTTGTCTCCTCCCTGTGTCTTCACATGGTCTGCTCTCAGGGCATATCTGTGTCCTAATTTCCTCCTCTAATAAGAACGGCAGGCATATTGGTTTAGGATACACCTTAATGACCTCATTTTAACTTAATTGCCTCTTTAAGTAAGCACTCTGTCTCCAGATAGAATCACATTCTGGGATACTGGGGGTTAGGAATTCAACACAAATTTTTACAGGACATAATTCAGCTCGTATCAGGACTACTTTGATTGCAAAGAACAGAAACTCACTCACATGAACCAAGTTAAAAAAAGTTTCTTTTCTATCAAAACAAGGGCCTTGTGCATGCTAGGCAAGTACTCTTGCCAATCCAAGTATTTATCTTATGAGAGTCCTTACCTAGAAAGCAACTCATCCCACCTCTATTGCCTCTTTGGGGTGGTGATTTTAAACCATGGTTGTAGATTCTTTGGCCTTCCTTCCATGGAGAGGAGGGGGCTCTATATCTCTATCCCTTGAATTTGGATGGTCAATGCTTTGACCAATAGAGAATGGCAGAAGTGATGCCATGTCACTTCCAGGCTGGGCCACAGAGGGCCAGTCAGTGTCTTCCTTGCTCACAGAAACACCTGCATGTAAGATTTGACTTACATGAGGAGTATAGCATGACCCTGAGAGGTACCTCTTCTGATTTATGGCAGTAGCTGAGCCTGTCCTTCCAGCTGTCCCTACCAAAGTGCAGATGTGAAGGAAGCTGTGCTTGACACTGTACCAACTCATCTGCCTGCTGACTACCATGCAGTGACTTCTGCTTACTCCACATAAGACACAAGAATCACCCTGCTGAGCCTTGCTATATTACTAACCTACAAACTTATGATACATGGTGAAAAGGCTGACATTTCAAGTCACTAAGTTTTGAAGAAGTTTACTATGTGAAAACAGATAAGCAGAACACTGGAAATCTGCTTCTTTCTGCTTTGCTCCTGCCTGTTGGCTTTTTCTGTTTCCTCATATTTCTGCCTTTCTCATAAATTTAACTTGCACCATGTATAATTAGGTTATGGGTCAGGAAACCTATAGAAGAAAGGGAGCGAGATGCTGCTTGTGCTCAGTGCTGAAGTCTGGATTAGGTGCTTCAGCAGATGATGCTCAAGGAGGAGAAAGAAGATAAAGAGGAGGAAGAAGAGAAGGAGAGAGAGGAGGAGGAGGAGAATGGATTGTGAAATGATCTTTGAACATTGTCTGCATGACCACAGGAAGCAGAAGCTGACATAAGAGATTTTCCTCTTCTATGAATAAAGATGAATCAAGCAGCAATGTTGCTTTCCTCTGTCTAAGGTTCTCTCAATCCCACACTGAACATCAAAGTTGTCATGAAATCCTTCTAGACTTGTACTGGACAGCAATGTATCCACTGCCACTATGGCTATCTGAAGAAGATGTGTTCAAAGAGAAAAATATACATCAGATTTCAAGAACTTAGTGCGAAAACAAAGGATGTAATATATTGCATTAATGATTTTTGCATTGATTGCATGGTGAAACGATAAGTATTTTGGATATATTGGGTTATATCTTATAGTATTAAAATAAATTTCAGTTTTTTAATTTAAAAATGTGACAAGTAGAATAATTTAAATGATGCCCGTGTTCCACATTATCTTTCTACTTGATGCTGTCCAAGGCAACATGGTATAAAGGTGACCTGCATGGTCTGAATCTTGGTTTTGCCATTGACAAGATGTGTCCTCTTGGGCAGGACACTTTGTCTGTCTGGGTTGCATGATGTGGATAGTGATAACCACCCTCCTCCCATTGTGAATCACAATGAATATCAAAGGGGAGAATTGTGTAGACAGGCTTCCTAACTCCAAAATACAGCACAAATGTCCTCTTCTTCTCTTCTCTTCTCTTGTCTTCTGCTCTGTTCTTTCTTTTCTATTTTCCTTTCCTTTTCTTTCTTTCTTCTTCTTTTTTTTCATCACTGACTTCTGTAGAAACAGCAACATCTGCATCGCTACTATCACCATCATCACCATTAGCATCATTACCTCGTCTTCCAGCCAAGGGAAGTAGGCCACCAGGGCAGAGCGTAATACCAGACACAGGATAGAGCATAGCCCACAAAAAGTTCTGCTTTCAGCTCTTCCCAAGCCCTGTGGCCAGATTCTAAGAGACTTACCCTCTGCCAGCTGCCAACAGTGCTTTTGTCTGCTGGGCGGAGGTAGGATGGGGAAAGTCTCCCAGGAAAACATGCCTTCCACCTAGGGCTTTTCAATCAATACAGCATTTATGCATGCTTTTGGATTAGAATAAGACATCCAGCTCTTTTTTTTTTTTCAAAAGGCATTTCTATTGCATCAGACCACCAAAGCATTTCCCTACTCTTTTTTTGGCCACCAAATATTTTTATGATTTTCCACATAAACAGCTAGGGAAAATGCTAGCAGCCACTCAGGCGGCAGTGGCAGACACACTGTGTCTCCCATGAGAGTAAGGAAGTAAAAAAACAAAAAACAAAAAAACACAATAAAACCAAAGCCTGAGGGGTGGGGGTGGTCAGGGAGTGATAATTAGTGTAAGATATAAGGATTTCTATGAATTCTTCTTGGGAATTCTGGGATAATAAACTGGAATTTACCATGTGGCTTTGGGCAGTGAGTGCTCACTTTGGAAAGATTCAAACATTTGCAGATGAAATTAGCCATTGGTGAGGTTAAGAGATGGGTGCGGAGCGCCCCACCCATCTGAGGACTGATCCTGGGTCCACCAGACCTGCCTCTTTCTGGCTCTCCTCTCTTCACAGTCTGACTTTCTGTCGCCTCCCCTGTGTCCTTAAGTATGTCCTTCATGATGAAGGAAGGGCCCTTCTTCCTCAGAGATATTATGAAAGATGGCCAAGTACTCATGCTAACTATTGATTATCTGATCTGCCCTTGTCTCTTTCTGATTTTCATCCTCAGCCAGCTTTCCCAGAGACAGAGTGGGGCCTCTCATAGCCAGCCAGCTGCTCTGTGCTGAGAGATTTAAAATCCTGCAATTGACTCTCACTGAGGCCAGAACAATAGGCGTCTGCGTCTGATTTATTAGTCTTCTGGGGAGTGAGGGAGGTGGTCTTTGAGTCCAGGCTGTTTACTGTGATGACAATGGGCAGGGCTTGGACTTGCATTTCTGCTGGGTTTATTATGGCTGGAGGCATGGGAGCATCAGACCATGGACTCCAGTGAGGACCCACCCACACAGAACTAGGAATCAGTAAGAGGAGAGGTTGATTTAGAGAAGATACCCAAATGGGTGACCCTAAGTATCATAACTAGATGGTGGGTGTGGTTCCTCATGGATACACAGCAGTTTATTCCATTCTCTCTCTTTTGTGGTTAAATCATCTCTGAAGATAAAAGGTATGGCTCATGAGTTCCTGCTCCAAGGCAGAGGGCTGGATGAAATGACCTTTGTGAAAGGTGACAGGCATTTGGCTGAAGGTCTATACCCAGATCTAAAAACTCCAAGCCAGGAGGAGCTGGACAGGGAAGATGTGGCTTCTCTATGTCCTGGGAAGCTTGATTGAGTGACCGCTAACTTGGCAGACCATGGTCATGAAACCATAGCATTTTAGCCCATTGGGATGTGGAGAGTCTTATAGAAATTGAAGATTTGCAAATGGAAGTCAGAGGGGATCCCAGTGCACCCCAGTGGTTATGGGAACTGGCTATTGCATCAGATTACCTGGGTCCAAATCCTAGTTCTGCTGCTTGTTGGCTGTGAAAGGTGAGGCAAGTTACTGAGTCCCCCAAGTCTTTGATTCTACTCTAAAATGTGGATGGTAAAATAACTTGGGAGAATTAAGTGAAATTATGCATGCAAAGTTCTTAGCACAAACTAAGAGCCATTATCACTGTCATCTTCCTCACTGCTGTTGTTCTTGATGTATTCTACGTGGCCCCAGAGGGCAGAAGCAGAAACAAATGAGTGAAAACCACAAGGAGGCTGATCTTGGTTGCGACCCAAGGAGTATTGTAATGTTGGAATTGTAGAAAGAGGAGATAGAAAGAAGGGATGGAAGGAAAAAAATAAGGAGGGAAGTAAGGAAGGAGGGAGGGAGGGGCTTACACACACACACACACACACACACACACACACACACACACACACACATGCACAGACTTTGTGTCCTTTGCAAATCTGCAAAGGACAGTGACATGCCAAAAGAAAGCAGGAGGCAGGCACAGGCTGCCAGCCTGGGGTTAACTTCAGCCTGGGTCAGTGGCACAGAGGGAAAAAAGCCCAGGGAAGATTTCTCAGGCCACTGTCCACTGAAAAGAGAAGTCTTAATCACTTCCTCCCCTTCGCCTCCCTCCAAGGTGGTTGGACAGTGCAATGCTAGTGCAGTGATGGACTGACATCTTAAAGGGTGGTTCTGGGGAGCTGTTCAGGCTGTGTCTTCAAGGAGACCAGATCCCTTAGGATTTCCCTCACCAGACCTCTTTGGACATTGAGCCAGGCACCATCTGCAGGGGAGCCCGTCCAACCCAGAGCAGCCTGTGCCCATGGGGTGTGACTTCCTCTCCATCACAGCCTCCTGGATGGCCTTTTTCCTACTCTCACTTGGAAAAGGACTGACTGTCATCCATAAATAGCTCTTTCCCTGGCTTGGAGGCATCCTTCTTTTCCTCTTCCTTCACCCTCATTGCTCCAAGGCTACCTGATTGATGCTTGTATGTCAACTATCTTCTTTCTACCTGTGCCATCTTTGTGTTGTCTTGGCCTCATCTGCTTTTCTGTTCGCAATGGCTCTTCCAGTTTGGCCCACAGCTCTGAGAGCCCCCAATCTAATGTTCTAATCTTGACTTCCTCAGTTCCAATCTCTCCACTGAATGACCTGCCTTCTTATGACCTCAGGTTCCTAATTTGCAAAGTGGGGGCTCCCCTGCAAGCACTCAGTGTGATAATGGATATGAATAGCAAGTGCAAGTTGTGATTATGTTGTTATTGTTATCATCAGATAGGGAGGATGGAGCCAAGCCCTCTGTGCAGGCTGAAGGATAAGCCCCCAGAGCACCACAAACTGTGAGTAGAAGACAGGGGAGGGGAACCAGACAGATTGGAGGTGGGGCAGAGGAGGGACCGATGTGAACAAAGTTCATGCTAAAGATACTTGGTGGCAGTGAGGCCACAGGCCTGTGGCTGGGCGCCAGTCCCAACCACGAGCCTCATTTCCATATGCAGGTCAGCCTGTGGCATGTTTATAGCTTGCCTCTCGGCATAGCTTTACCAGGAAGGTCTGGCCCCCCAGGCTGTAGGAGGGTGGCAGCTATGGGCTTCAAGAAGAGGGCTGCATGTCTTTGGCTGGCAGAGCACAGTTCCCATCAGAGTCAATTACAGGGCACATGGCCCCTGATGTGAGGTCAGGAAGCAGGCCCCGGGCACCTTGGGGATGTGTGAAGTGATGGAGGTGAGAGCTATATATGGGACTGTGCACACATGGCTGTGTGGTTATAAATACACACAGCCTGCTTGTGGAGCACAGTAAGCACCCAAATAGACCTGCAGGTCACTGGATAGGAGATGTAGACGCACAGAGACATGGCTGAATGGAAGGATGAGGACCTTACCAGCACCACTCTGGGCGATCTTAGGCAAGCGATGCACCCGGCAGCCATGGGCAGGAGCTAAAGGGCTGCCACATGGGGTTGTTAAATGCAGATGTCTGAGAAGGCATGTAGGAGAAGAGCAGAGTAGAGCCTGGTGTTCAAAGTGCTTCTTTACAAATAACTCTTTCTCTAGCTTAAAGGCATCTTTCTCTTCCTATTCTTCTTCTTTCTTTCTTTTATTTTTTTTGATGGCACTGGAGTTTGAACTCAGGGCCTCATGCAGGTGCCCTTACCACGTGAGCCACCACTCCACCAACCTCTGTTTTTTGTGATGTCTTTTTTTTTTTTTTTGTGATAGGGTCTCACAAACTATTTGTATTTGTCTGGGGTTGACTTCGAACAGCGATCCTCCTGATCTCTGCCTCCTGAGTAGCTAGGATTACAGGTGTGAGCCACTGGTGCTCGGCTTTTCTTCCTCTTCTTTCCCCCCCATCCCTCCAATGCTATCTGGTAGAGTGTGCGCCCTGGTTCTCATCTCTTTCACTGCACTCAGGCTGTGCTGGCAAATGACCTGAATGGCTGCTGTGTATCATTTGTCAATTCCTGTGGTGTAAATATTCCCACTGTGGTCAATTTAAAGCAACTGAGTATAGAGCTGGGAAGAGAGGCACATTAGCACGTCTTATATAAATTTCTATTGTGTGGCTGCATTACATGTAATTGATCCTAAGAGCAAAGATAACAGTAACATGTCTTAATTCCTGAGGAAATAATGATTTTGTGAGTATTTATTACCTTTGTTTTAAATGTAGCTTATTTAATTATAATTTTATATAGCTTAATTTTAAACTAATGACTATGTTCAACAGCTGGCTTAAAAACTCTTGAATAGGGGCTGGGATGTAGCTCGGTGGTACAGCGCTTGCCTAGCATGCGCGAGGCCCTGGGTTCGATCCCAGCACCAAAAAAGAAAAGATAAAAACAAAACAAAACAAAAAAACAACAAAAAAAACCCTCTTGAATAGTGAGCTGAGGTGTGGTTATAGTGATAGTGCACTTGCCTGAAAGCACCAGGCCCTGGGTTCTATCCACAGTACTGTAAAAACAAAACAAAGCAACAAAAAATAACAACATTCTTGGATATTGAGCAATCAGCATTTAGAGGTTAGTATCAGCTGATTCCAGGACAGCATTGTCTGCACTAAAGCTGCTCTCGCCCAGGTTCCTGGTCCCCAGGTTTCTTCATTCTTGCATTTCCTTTCTTCCTTCCTTCCTTCCTTTTTTGGTAAGACTGAGGTTTGAATTCAGGGCTTCATGCTTGCAAAGCAGAGCTCTACCATTTGAGCCACACTTCAGTCCATTTTGCTCTGGTTATTTTTGGGGATGGGGTCTTATGAACTATTTCCCCTGGCTGGCCTCAAACTGTGAGCCTCTCAATCTCAGCCTCCCAATTAGCTAGGATTATAGGTGTGAGCTACCAGCAACTGGCTTGTGTTAACTCTAAAACACAAGACTGATTAGTCTTGTATTTTGTGAATTGTATATTTGTGAATTGTGTAGTGTAAAAGATAGCACATAGTTGAAACCAGAGTGACTGTTCAGGTTTCAACCCAGCCCCGATTTTTACCCAAATCTTGATTTTCCATCTTTATGTGTTTTTCAGACTTTGCTAAGACTCTCACACTACCCAGTCACCCTTCCTGCCATCCTTAACCTATCTTCCATCTTGACCTGGAAACACCAATTCATCCTTTAACCTAAGACTCTGCAAACTACTGCACATGGGCCCACTACCTGATTTTACATGCTACAAGAATAGATTTTATGGTTGGTGGAGTGGCTCAAGTGGTAGAACGCTTGCCTAGCAAGTGTAAGGCCCTGAGTTCAAACCCCAGTACCACCAAAAACAAAAAAAAAAAGAATAGATTTTACATTTTCAAGTGGTTAAAAAATACCAGAATAAGAATATTTTATGACATGAAAAAAGGTTTGGAATTTTCCAGGCATGGTGGCACACGCCTGCAATCCTTCCTAGCACTCAGGAGTCAGAGGCAGGATGATTGTGAGTTCAGGATGATTAGGGGTTAAATAGCAAGACTCTGTCTCAAAAAATTATATGGAATTCAAATTTCAGTGTCCATAAATAGTGCTGTATGGGAACATAGCCACACCTTACCTGTCTTTTACTGTGACTGTGTGCTATAATGGCAGCGTTTAGTAGCTGCAACAGAGACCATAGAGCCTGTAATTCTTTACTAAATATTTACTATCTGGTCCTTTATAAAAAAGATTCAAGACTCACTTCAAGGTTGCTTCTACCTTGAGACCTCTCCTGACTTCTCTAGCAGAATTATCTATGCCTTCCTGTGCCCCTTGTCACCTCTCTCCGTGACAGGAATCACCACTAGTAATTATTTGTTCAGGCATTAGCCCAGGACACTTCCAGCATGGTTGGCGAGTCTTAGTTAACTCGATATCCCTTACATTCTAGATCATGCCCAATGCATAATAGGCGGTCGGCTGATAATAGCCGAATGAATGGAAAAAAGTGAATAGTGTATTTTTTCCCATCCCTTTCAGTAGCAATGGCATGGAACACCTTCTGCATTCTCTTCTATAATTCTCTTCAACACGTCTTGAATGTGAAATGACTTAGATTAATGGCAAAATCACGAGATAGGTGCTTTGGCATTCTTGTTGAACCCCTGTCTGCCTCCATGGGAGCCCAGGAAAATATAACACAGAAGGAGAATCAAAGTGTAGTACTGACTTAACCCTCTACTTGAGCCCTGGGTTTGCTCCACATGGGCAAAGCTCCATCCTGCTTCCGTGCTATTTTTCCTGTTGGCTTCCCCTGCTTTCCTCTGTTGTCCTACATTTCCTTTACAATCTAGCTCAAAAGCCTCCTCCCCCAGGAAGCCTTCCCTGCTTTTCTTTACCTAATTTTGAGTACTTTCTTTGGACCAAATATTCATGAAACTTAGAGATATAAAACTATGTATTTGCTCATGTGCTTTAGGCACTTCATATACAAACATTTTCCCTCTCCAATGAGATAGATTCCTTCTTCACCGAATAAATCCAACAATATCATACACGTGTTATGTGTTGAGTCGGGGACTAGGGACAGAGTATGAAAAAGCTATATACCTGCCTTTAAGTTCTAGGAGGGGGAGGTTTCAAACTGGGATCTATGGAGTCTTATAGGATCTGTGCAGAGCCTGAGGTCTCATGGGTGAGGCTGGAGGGATGAACAGATGACAGCTGGCACTCCCATTCTTAGCTCTTGCTTCCATCAAGGTGGTTCCATTTTTGCCTGTTTCATAACAGGTCTCTTGAGAAAGGGTTCCACCACTAGAGCAAGGCTAGAAGTAATTTAGATGGTCCTATGCTCTCCGAAGGCAGGCCTCAGACTTCCTGCGTCATTGTTCCCTTCCATTTTGCTTTTCAAAGAGTAATGCATACAGTAGTAGCTCAGGCTCTTCACCAACGGTGCACACTTCCAAAATTCATACTGTAAGGCAAGCGCCATGTTAAACTCTTCTTTATACGAGGGTTGCTAAGATTAAGTTCACAGGCTTATCATGGGCTTCCATGGGCTCATTTGCCCAGCTTCCTTCTTCCCATGCCCTCATCTTTTGGCAATTGCTCTTCCCTTCCCCATTCACATGAAAGCTGTGGAGGTTGCCATGTTAGTGCCCTGTGGCCCGTCTCCTGCCCACAGTTGATTGGTCTGAGGAAGAACAATTGATCTGAGTAAGGCTCAGAAACAGGTGCCTGTTTCTTCCCTGGGATTTTTGGAAATGAAACTTGAGTGGGTTATTCTCTGGCAGCTCAAGCTATTTAATATAAAACTCAACAGTTGTCAGCTTCTATACCTCCTACCACATGGAATCTGTTCATGGATTAGATGAGAGTCAATTATGTCCCTTTTTGTTTGGGGTAGTTTAAATTGGCTCTCTGTCCTGTGAAGCCAAAATATTTCTAACTAGTAATATATAGAGAGGGAAACACATGTACACACTCATTCATTCAACCCACAAACATGAATTGAGGGTGTCCTGTGGACCACTCAGGGCTGTTTTTGGCACTAGAAACAACACTGAACAAAATGCTCTGTGAGCTTAAGTTCTGATTGCCGTCAACAAACACTACAGAGAAATATAGTATGTGAGGAGGCCACCAATGCTGTGGAGAGCTAAGAGGGCATGTGAGGGGGAAGGTTGAGGACAGATGGCAACAAGGCCGCTCTTAGGACATGTGAGAATGGATTAACCAAAGGAGCAAGCCAGCATGGAAAGAGACACCTTTCCTTGACAGGTGGAGGGAAAATAATGAATGAAAAGGCCCTGAAGTGGTAGTGTGACCGTGTTGAAGTGTTTGAGTTATCACCAAGAGCCCAGGGACCAAATGTGAGCTGGAAATGAGGAAGTAGGAGCTGGGGTTCCACAGGTGATGGGGTCCTATCTAGGAGGATAATAGAGTGAGATAGATGGCCGAGCTCCATCTAGTAAAGCTTGTGTAGAGGCAATCGGATGCCATCCTGTAGTACCGTATAGGACGGCAACTACAAGACAACTGGACTCCATCCCACACACTACTGCAGAGAAGTGACGGACTACATCTGTGGGACCTTGGATAAAGGTGACTGGTACCTGTCCTGCAGAATCCTGTAGAGAGGAGACTGGATGTTCTGCTTTAGGATTTTGGAGAGAAGTCCTTGGTTTTGTTGCTGTGGTTCCAGGTATTGGGTCAGGTACCTTTTATTCCATGGTGAAGGGGCTTTGTTTTTTTTCTGAGAAAGACTTTGAGCTGAAGACCAAAGTGGCCTGAGATATGTTTAACTGCATTCCACTGGGTAAAGAGATGATCCTGTGGGAGAGGAGGCCAGAATAGAATCAGGAAGCATAGTAAGCAGTCAATTACAAAAAAAAAAAAAAAAAAAAAAAAAAAAGGCAAGAGATGTGGTGACTTAGACCAGGGCATAGCATTAGAGTATTGAAAAAGTCAATTCTGGAATCATTTTGTAGATTCTGGAATCATTTCTGATTGCATAGAAATAATGACAAGACAAGGCAAATGGTATTAAAGTACTGTCATGTTATCTGAGAGGGATTGGTTCCAGGACCCTCCCTGGATACCAAAATCGACCGATGCCCAAGTCCCTTACAAAAAATGGTCTATGCCATATTTATTTATAATCTATGCAACTCTCCTGTACACTTTAAATCATCTCTGTATCACTTATAATACTCAAATGATGTCAATGGTATGCATATAGTTGTTTTGTTTAAGGAATAACAGCAAAAAAGTCTCTATATTTTCCGTACCAATGCTTTTTTCCCCAAATGTTTTGGATCTGTGGTTGGTTGAATCTATAGATGCTGAATCTTGGACAGGAGAGCCAACTGCACTAAAGACAGGGAAGGGGAAATTAAACCTGACCTGAGGATTAGGGAAGACTTCTCAGAGGAGGGCACTTCTGAGTGGAACTTTAGAGGCTGAGTGAAATGTTGGAAGATGGGGAAGAGAGACAAGGATTTGGGGTTGAGAGGACAATGGAAACTGAGGGGTGGAAGTGAGAATGAACTAGATGTGCATAGGGAACTACATAGTGGTCCATGTAGTCAGTGGTAGGTTAATGGAGGGATGAGTGGCAGGTGGTCCTGGGTCATGGAGGTCCTTTGTTTTTTTTCCTTTTTCTTTTATTATTCATATGTGCATACAAGGCTTGGTTCATTTCTCCTCCCCTGCCCCCACCAACCCCTCCCTTCATGGAGGTCCTTATAGGCCAAGAAAAGGGGTTTAGATCCTGTCCTCACAGGTGGGAAAGAGCCATGGAAAGTTCTTGCTAATTGGTGATCCTGTCTCTGACGACAGCATAGGAAGCCATCTTCAAGAGGGTGCAGGTTGCAGGAAATGTATGGTAGGAAGCACCTGGAATGGCCCAGATGTAAGAGGAAGAGGTATATTCTACATATTCTGCACTCTGTCTTTGGGTAAATGGGATGTATTGGCTAATGGAGGCCAGATTGGGTTCAGGGTAGGGGACAAGGAGACCAGTTAGGACCTGGTGAGGGTGACGCATAAAATGTGCTAAGTGAATGAAAGATTGGATTCGAGGTCAGAGTTTTGGGGCAAAAGAGGGAAATATCCCGTGGGGACTCTCGTTCGAGGCCTGACTCGGTCTCTCAGTGATTTGGATTAAAGCAGACAATTTATAGCAATAGCTGCAAGAATGTTCTATTCTGCCTAGTAGGGAAGGGGCTGTGAAGAACTCAGAGGTTGTGAGGAGGGCATTTTTTGGTGGCTTTTTTTTTAATAGGCATTTAATGGAATTATAACATAAGTGCAGAAAGCAGTGTAATCTTAAAATGTCCTGAGGACTATTTACAAAGAATGAGGCTCTCATTCTTTGGTAAGCAGCATAAAGATCAAAAACAAAAACTCACCAGCACCCTGTAGCCTGGCTCTTTGCTATACGCAGTGGCTTCTTCTATACACAGCCGTCAGGTGCTCTGCTATTGGTTTGCCCTTGGTTAGTCTGGACTGAGGAAGGCCCAAAGTCCTGTTCCAGTCATAAATGGAGTAGACAGCTCTCTCCTGACCATGCCTTTGGACATGCTTCCCACATACTCTGCAAGAGAGAACTCATGGGTCACAGGTGCCCTTTCCCACAGCCAGGGGTGCTTGTCCTTAGGGTCTATCTGTATAGCCCTGGCTTTCAGGCAGGTGAGAGCTGGTGCCTCCCCACTGAGTCTGTAATTGCTAATCATCATCTTACCATCCAGCACCTTGATGAAATGTGGGCCACTCTTTCCCGAAATTGAGGATTGCAATGTGAGAAAAAGACAAGGATCAGTTGATGCCTCCACAGCTTAAACGTGGGCTCAACCATTCTCCCTTGTCATGAGAGAGAAGGTCATTATGTTGACCTTCCACTTTTCCCACCAGGTACAAAACTAAGAGGTGACATGCACTATCTTCTGAGCTTTTCTAGATACTGGTGCATCTGTAAGGGAAAGGAGACAGATTTTCCAAGGTAGCAGGTAGTTTTCCTGGGATTGGAAATGGTGAGAGCTGAGTTATGATAGTAGATTGGTGGTTTGTGAGTGTCCCACATAGGCAGCCTTGACCAATTTGCACTTAGGCTGATTGTAGCTAGAGGGCTGCTTTGGACCACAAGAAGTCATACCGGGCCATGGTTTCAGACTCTGCTGGTGGCTGGTTTCTCTTTTCACCTCTAGCCACTACCAAAGGAGGGCGACAGAGTCTCAGGCTGGGCTTGCTCCTGGCTTTTGTGTAGGCAGAGCCCACAGCATTTAGGGCTGTGCATGAAACAACTTCAGAACATGGCTGGAATCAGGCCATGAAATACCAAGACACATAAGACCCACTGTTCTAGCCCAGGTCTCCAGGGGCTGGGGCCCCAGAAAATGAATGCCTTGACATTATCTCCTCTCCAACAACCTGAAAGTGCTGTGTACAGGCTGGGGTTGTAGACTGCAGAACTGAGAACTGAGATGAAGCTGGCCCATGGGTTGTGAAGTGTGGCCCAAAGACAGTGTAGAGGTAAAGCCAGACTCAGCAACTACCAGATAATGGAACAATGCATCATTGAGAAGGGGCTGAGCAGAGGCAACAATGAGGTATCTGGCAGGATGAGCCATAGGTTTCAAAGAGTGGGGAGGGGTCAAAGATCGGAGTGTTCCCTTAGGTACTAAAGTGATACATGTACTGGGATGCTATGTTAGCTTTCTGGTGCCATGACAAAACACTTGTGATAAACAACTTAAAATGTTTCAGTCCAGAGTTACTAGGCCTTGTTCCTTTGGGGCTTGTGGCAAGTCAGAACACTATGGTGGAACATGTGTGGTAGAGGAGGCTGTTCAAATCATGGTGGACAGAAAACAAAAAGAGAGAAAGGGAATGACAGGGTTCCCAACACCCACTTCAAGGACATCCCTCCAACAATCTTCTAGTAGGCCTCACTTCCAAGGGTTCCACCACCTTTCAGCAGCACCACAAGCTAGGGACCCAGCCTTTAACATATATACGAGTCTTTGCGGGGACATTCCACATACAAACAACAGTATTCTGGCTGGCCCTCAGAGGCTCATGTCCATCTCACAATGCAAAATGCATTCAGTCCATCTCCAAGAATCCCAAAGTCTTAACAGTTCCAGCATTGCTCAAAAGTCCAAGTCCAAAGTCTCCTGAGCCTCCTGTGAAAATCAAAAAGAAACTTACAGACTTCCAATACACAATAGCACAGGGTAAACATTCCCAATCCAGAAGGGAGGAATAAGAAAATAGCAAGGAGGATTCAGACCAAGGCAGGAACACAATCCACCAGTATAAAAGAGCAAATTAATTTCAAAGACTTTTCTTTGAGAAGAGAGCCCTGGAGTGTCATACTCATGCAGGTCTGCCTTCAGAATTGTTTCTCTGGGTTTCATTTCTTATGTTCAGTTGCCCAGGCTGCAGCCATGGCCCAAGAAGGCCTGGCTATGGCTTGGCTTATGCTGGCTGTAGACCTTAATATCATTCATATTATGTTGGTTTTGCATGAGAATGCAAAAGTTAGGAGTCATGGCGGCTTCTGCAGAGATTTCAAAGGAATGCCTTGGAAGTCAGGCATTGCATGACAGGGTTGGAGACCCTGAAACTAACTCCTGACTGAGGGGGTGATGATGAAGCTGTGAGAGTGAGGCTGAAGCTGCAGTGGAGACCACAAGAAGTTGGAAATGCCAGAAATGTCTGCCCAAGAACGCTGCAGGCAATGAGTACAGCCAGTTCCGGAGCCAGGCCAAGTTGGCTGTAAACAGCAAGGCTATAGGGGTGGGGCTGCCCAAAGCTCTGGGGGCCCACATCCTGTTGCCATGTGCCCCAGATGTTGGACATGGAGCTATAGGATTTAATGTTTAACCTGCTGGGTTTTGGTCTTGCTTTGGTCCAATCCTTGATTTTCTTCTAGTCTTCCTTTCTGGAATGGGCATGTTTACCTTATGCTATCGTTTATTGGAAGTCTGTAAGTTTCTTTTTGATTTTTACAGGGGTTCACAGCTAAGAATTTGCTTTATGTCTCAGGAGACTTTGGACTTGGACATTTGAGCAGTGCTGGAACTGTTAAGAATTTGAGATTCTTGGAGACTGTGAGATGGAGATGTGCCTTTGTGGGCCAGGAACAGAATGTAGTGTTTTGGATCTGGACTGTCTCCTTAAGACTCAGGTGTTAAAGGCTTGGTCACTAGCCTGTGGTGCTACTGGGAGATGGTAGGACCTTTGGAGGAGATAGTAGAAGGTTACTGGGGGCAAGCCCTTGAAGGGGATTTGGGAACCTCTGCCTCTGCTCCATCTTTCTCTCTTTTTGCTTCCTTCTGCCATGAGTTGAGCAGTCTCTTCACCACACACTGCTCACCATGATGTTTTTGCCTTACTATAGGTCCCAAAGGAACAGGGACTAGTGATCTTGAACTAAAACTTCTGAAACCATAAACCTAAATATATATCTTTTCACCTGTTTTTCTGAGCTATTTTGTCCCAGTGAGAGAAAGCTCACTAACACAGATGTGGGCCAGTTTGCATCCTTCCTTCCATCCATCCATCCATCCATCCACCCACTAAATCATTGATTCATTCACCAGCACTTACAATGTTCGTGGAAATGCATTGAGAGCAGTGGAGAATATGAAGTAGAATATGACCAGATGGAGATTCTGTCTCACATACAGCCAGCCTGAGGCTCAAGGAATGCCCACAGGGAACCCCCCTGGTACCTTACATTGGTACCTTACAACAAGCTGCCTTTTCTTAATAAAAATGACAACACTGCTTTTTTAATATCTACCATAGATATAGCACTAGGTGCTGTGCATACATTACCTTATTTAGTTTTCAGGACAATCTTATGAGAGAACCAATATTTGGAAAGTTAAAGGAATATTCTGAGGTCATCTACCCTGTTAGTGAGTGATGGAGTTGGTGCAGGAATGAGATTCGACTTTGTAGTCTGTTAATGTGACTCCATCCCACTGCCTCCCTACTCACAGGATCTTGGAGGTGGTTTTTAAATTGCTGAGAGCACGAATGGGTGTCTACAAAGCAAGGTCTTTTAGTAGCTTAATGGTTGAGTACTTTCCTAATATGCACAAGGCCTTGGGTTTCATCCCCAGCACTGCAGAAAAAAAAAAAAACAAAACTGAAAAACCAAGTAGGTCTTTTATCTCAAACAATGAAAATCTGGAGTCAGATCTGTGAGGCAAAGCAAGCCCACTCTCTCATCAACAAAAGGAACTGTACTTTTAAAAATTTTATTTGGTTCATATGTTGGGTTACTAATTATTTTGTAAATTTGGTTATCTGGAGTTAGTCCCTAAATTAGGGAGTTGCTATGAGGATTGAGTGACTTGACATGTGAAACACTTAGTGTGTGGTATAGGAAGTGTTCAAATAAACACGGTACTTTTGCATACAGTACAAAAGATTTTCCCCAGATTTCATGATTACATATTTGCAAACCTCACTGTGCAACCCCTTCCTGTTAGAGATGAGGAAATACATGTGGAGAATTTGACCCCTCTCAGAGTTGCTCAGTGAACTCTACTATCACGAACTGCAGGCTACAGTGTCAGGAGAAGTAGAGAAGCCAGGCTTGCTGGGCACATGGGGGCTCCGTGCTCAAATGACACTGGGTTACTACAAGTGAGTCACTCTCCTCAAATCACATCTGGAACCACAGCAAGCTTCCCTATCTAGGAGTAAGTGTCAATTCCACGGCTTTCTTACAATCTCCATTCCTTCCCCCGCTCTTCTGGGCCTAGGCTAAATTCTTGCAGAGTAAGGATGGGTGTCTTAGCATCTCTGGATCAATGAGGCTGTCACCTTGTAAGTGTCCAGTAAATCAATCTTTGGGAATAAGAGGGAGTTGCTGTGGGCCTAAATTAAGGACTACACGGCCTGGGTTATGTGATATAGTGTGAGATCACACTGTTGCTAACTAACTGGATGCATCCAGTGTTTTGGATTCTCATTCAACAGAGTGAATGACAGATGGAAAGGATCAATGTGTGCAATGAAGGGATGGGTGGTCCAATGGACCCCAAGATCATTTGATTGAAATTGCTTGTTTCTACTGCTCCGTCTTTAAAATCTGAGCTTCGTGAGGTCAGGGAGCATGACCAATTTGTCTTTGTCCTGCACCTTAGCAAAGGGTCAGGCATAAGGTGAACAAGTCCATATATAGCTGTGGTCCAGAAAACCACGCATGGAAATCTGCAACCCCTCAGCCTGTAGGGACCCCTTTGTTCTCCCTGAACTCTTGTTGCTGATCCCACCAGACAGGCCTCTTCTTTTCAAGCCATCCCTGGCCACTTCACCATCGTTCTCATACCCTCCCTCTCCACTCCCTCTCAACCTCTAATAGAAACCTAGGGAGACAGGGCTCTGAAGAGAGAGTGGCCTGCCCAGATCTGATCAAGACACAAGTGAGAGGCAATGATTTGTGAAGAAATCCTGGTCCTGTCTAATGGAATTTTCCCAAAATAAATTCATGTAAACAACTTCCCACAAAGAGGCAGTCAGGGGAGCTGGGAGTGTAAACAGTAGGAACAGTTGCAAGTACTATGGGCTCCAGGGGTGCCATGTCGTCTGGGGGGGGGGTTGTGGGGAGACTCCCTTTAGCAAAACACCTTTGGCTCCAATCCCTCTGACATCATGATGTCAGCCAATTCATTAACTTAAAAAAAAGTCCTTATTTTAGTATCATCCCCCAAACATAGCAACACCACTTGGTAGCTGAAGATGGATTTTGCTTAATTTTTTTTACCCCATTTCAAATCATATCAATTAGGAGATGATCTTCATAGCTCAAGGTGGGAGCAGGGATGGGGTGGGTGGAGGGAGGGGTGACTAGAGAAAAGACCCTGGAGAAATGGAAAATGATGTCTCTTTGGTGCTCTGTGGTGGATATGCATGCACTCATACAGTTCCTAGAACTAAGATGAAAACCTGCTCTTCTTAAGACACTCAGAAGGACACTGAATTCCTGTGGCCCGGATGTCTCTGGACACGTCCCAGTGGAGGCCTGTTGAGAGCTGGGTTGCACACAGCCGAGCAGACCGAGCTTCCGGAGGGAAGTGTTCATAGGGAATCATCGTGGGTTGCGCCTTTGCCCCAGACATTTTTTCCCAACCGAGTCTGACTTGCCCAAACCCAAGCTGTTTTCAGGGTCTGGGTTTGATGATTTTTCTTCCCTCCCATTCCAGGGCCTAGAGAGAGAAGACCTACGTTCAAGTTTGGCTGGGCCACTGCTGCACTACGGTGAGACTTTCAGCAAATCATAAAACTTCTCAGAGCCTCAATTCTTCATCCATACAGTGTGAACCTGAAACCAAATTTTGTACTTTGAATTTGAGCTGTGAAGCTCAGGCCAGGAAGTAGCTGCAGAGTAGAGGGATTTTATTTGCTATAATGAATTTCATTCTGGCTCTGGGTCTTCATTTTTTACTCCCAGAATAAGAATGTGTAGCTCCACTCTTTTCCATGTGATTTACAGTGTGCTCTCACTGTGGGTGGAATACACACTCATTGGTGTTGGTTGGATTACCTGATTTGTTTTGGCCAATGGGATGCTAAAGGCATGTCCAGAAGCCTGAAATGTACTTGTGCAGTTTAGTCTTTTGTGCTCTTAAGATCTGCTATGAGAAGAACATGCCCTGGTCTCTGCTGGTTCAAGAAGAATGTGTGGACACATGGAGAGGTGTGAACCCAACCCAGAGCCCAGAACCAAGCCAGCTGACCTGAGGCCTGACGCAGAGCTGCTCCAGCTAACTTACCCTGAGTGGCACAAATAAGTACTTGTTATTGCAGTTCACTGAGCTTCGGGAAGGTCAGTGATGCAGCATTCTTGAAGTCTGATGCCTTGATAATGGCAATAAGGATAACACGGACGATTGTTACTTTACACAGTTCCATGCAAATGAGATTTGCAAACAAGGATATGGTTCTGATGCATGTGAGTTTTAGTTAACATGGTACCATGCAAAATGAGGAGGCCTGTTATCATTTATAGAGGATTTCCCGTTTAGAAAACATTCTCTCCCCTACCTGCGTAGAACACTACATGTCTATGATGGCATAAACAGAAAGTAAGATGCCTGGGAAGTTTATGAGAATAATTGCTTTGTCTCTGAGGTTAGGTCATTTTTTTTTTAAAAACTATTCCAGGGTTTGAACTCAGGGCCTTATGCTTGCTAGGAAGGCTGTTTACAACTTGAACTACCCACCCCTCCACTGCCACCCAGGCCTTTTGACTTTATTTTGTTTCTTAAAGAGTGTCTCAAGCTTTACCTGGGCTGGCCTCAGATGGTGGTTCTCCTACCTCCATATCCTGAGTACCTGGGATTACAGGTACCATCAGACCTGGCCCTGAAATCAGGTAGTCTTAGATTTAAATTTTTTACTTTGCCATGTTCAAGTTTGTGACCTTGGACAAGTTACTTAGCCCTTATGAGTCTTAGGTACTTTGAAATGATGTTAGTAATAATTTTTGTGAGAAGGACACATGGTATTAACATTTTTGGTACAGCGCCTGATACCTGGTGAATACTTAATAAATATGTCAATTATTTGTAGCTGTTATTCTTGATGTGGAGTAGTATTTGTGTCAATAAAGCAATGTCTCCATTAAGAGGCAAACATAGTGACTGTAGGGGATATGGATCCCATTTGCAAGGAGACTTCTCTGAGAGGAGAGTCATTTTGTTCCTACACCAGGACAAGGGGCATGGCCTTCAGGGAGCCTGGACTGAGTGAGGTGGACTCAGTCCTGTCACTGGAGTGAGGCCAAGACACCCCTTGGCATTCTCAAATTCTACTCTCCATCAAAAATTCTTTTCCCCCTTGTCATTAGCAGCAACTCGTGGACCTCTAGGAAATAGGACTGCTTTGACTTGAGGAAGGGTTGACAGTGAAGGGGTAGAGAAAGAAACCAGCCATTTTTTTCAGGACTAGGGCCTGTGAGTTGGGCTTTGTAGTCCATAGCCATGGAGTAGATATTCCTTGGCTGGCAGAAAGGTAGAGCTCTCATGTTATAAATACTTTCTGAATTGGGCGCTTGAGACTCCTTCCTCGTCGTTATTGCTGCAGCTGCTGCTGACAAGTTATATTTCAGAGCAGCTTACAGTTTACGGCGAAGCATATGATTTAATTTTGCTTCTCACAAGGAAGCAAAAATCAGGAGGAAGGCAGGGCAGGATTTTTAGTCCCATGATAGAAGTTGCAAGTAAAAATCTCACTCCACCAACTCGGATGTGCAAATGTGTGACTTTCATTTCTATTTCAAGCTCCTGTTCTGTTGTGGAGATAAAATTGGATTATTGGTCACCCCTTTGCTGTATTTCTCTTGGGGGTTTTGTCTAAGGTCTGAGGGGCAGACCTGTCTTTGCAAGTCTTTTTTTTTTTTTTTTTTTTTGAGGTACCAATTGTGGCCAAAATTCTTTCTTTCTTTCTTTCTTTATTTATTTATTTTTCATTTTTCTTTTATTATTCATGTGTGCATACAAGGCTTGGTTCATTTCTCCCCCCTGCCCCCACCCCCTCCCTTACCACCCACTCCGCCCCCTCCCGCTCCCCCCCTCAATACCCAGCAGAAACTATTTTGCCCTTATCTCTAATTTTGTTGTAGAGAGAGTATAAGCAATAATAGGAAGGAACAAGGGGTTTTGCTGGTTGAGATAAGGATAGCTATACAGGGCATTGACTCACATTGATTTCCTGTGTGTGGGTGTTACCTTCTAGGTTAATTCTTTTTGATCTAACCTTTTCTCTAGTTCCTGGTCCCCTTTTCCTATTGGCCTCAGTTGCTTTAAGGTATCTGCTTTAGTTTCTCTGCGTTAAGGGCAACAAATGCTAGCTAGTTTTTTAGGTGTCTTACCTATCCTCACCCCTCCCTTGTGTGCTCTCGCTTTTATCATGTGCTCATAGTCCAATCCCCTTGTTGTGTTTGCCCTTGATCTAATGTCCACATATGAGGGAGAACATACGATTTTTGGTCTTTTGAGCCAGGCTAACCTCACTCAGAATGATGTTCTCCAATTCCATCCATTTACCAGCGAATGATAACATTTCGTTCTTCTTCATGGCTGCATAAAATTCCATTGTGTATAGATACCACATTTTCTTAATCCATTCGTCAGTGCTGGGACATCTTGGCTGTTTCCATAACTTGGCTATTGTGAATAGTGCCGCAATAAACATGGATGTGCAGGTGCCTCTGGAGTAACAGTCTTTTGGGTATATCCCCAAGAGTGGTATTGCTGGATCAAATGGTAGATCGATGTCCATCTTTTTAAGTAGCCTCCAAATTTTTTTCCAGAGTGGTTGTACTAGTCTACATTCCCACCAACAGTGTAAAAGGGTTCCTTTTTCCCCGCATCCTCGCCAACACCTGTTGTTGGTGGTGTTGCTGATGATGGCTATTCTAACAGGGGTGAGGTGGAATCTTAGTGTGGTTTTAATTTGCATTTCCTTTATTGCTAGAGATGGTGAGCATTTTTTCATGTGTTTTCTGGCCATTTGAATTTCTTCTTTTGAGAAAGTTCTGTTTAGTTCACATGCCCATTTCTTTATTGGTTCATTAGTTTTGGGAGAATTTAGTTTTTTAAGTTCCCTGTATATTCTGGTTATCAGTCCTTTGTCTGATGTATAATTGGCAAATATTTTCTCCCACTCTGTGGGTGTTCTCTTCAGTTTAGAGACCATTTCTTTTGATGAACAGAAGCTTTTTAGTTTTATGAGGTCCCATTTATCTATGCTATCTCTTAGTTGCTGTGCTGCTGGGGTTTCATTGAGAAAGTTTTTACCTATACCTACTAACTCCAGAGTATTTCCTGCAAGTCTTTACTGAGACTCCTCCTAGGCCATATGGCCTTGGCTAACTCATGCAGCCATCATTGTGTCTGGTAGTCTTTAGTCTCAATGGTGAGCAGTCTGGCTCTCTCTCAGCCAGCTTTTGGGCCTTTCTGAGCTATACGGTGACTACATATCTGTTGTCATGCTACTCTGGTGACCTCTACCTCAGCAAGACTGTGTTGGGCCCTCCTTTTCTGGACATGCAGCCATCTTCTTCAGGGCTCCACCTGGGGAATGAGGCAAAGATCTCCTCTGTTCTCAGATTTCACAGACCTAGAAAGAAAGACCTATATTTTCCCCTTCCACCCCCATCAACAACTAAGAACTTCATTTTCACTAGCTTCTTATGAAGACAGCATTAGCTACTAGTTCCTCAAATTTATTATAGTTTAAACACTGTAGATGCTTATTAATCAGTTAACATGAAATCCCACATGGCACTCCTAATCACTAGGTGATTCCCTAGGCTCCCTCGCCCTCAATATGTGGCTTCAAGTTGCTGAATCAGAACAGGGGGCCAAGCAAGGATATAGAAGAACTGAGCTTGGAAGGTTATTCTGGTCTAGGTCGGGAAGTGCCTCACCTTAGTGCTGATCATATTCTTTTGGCTATAACTCAGTCATGTGGTCATGCTAGCCTGCAGAGACAGCTGGGAAATGTAGTCTACCTGCATGCCTAGGACCAAGGGGGAAGGGGCTTGGTAAATAGCTAGCCTTGTCACTGCCACACCACTGGTCCTTTATATGGAGAGACCATTAATCAATTTTAAATCAAGTATCCTGATTCTGATTCATCATGTAATTGCTTTGTCCTGAGACCCTACGATCTATTTTTTAAAATTATAAGCCTTTTTTTTTGCTTCTGATACAGTTTTCCCTCTCCAAAAATATATATGCTGCAAAATCCAGTTTTCTAATGGAATAAAAACCCCCAAAGACAGAAAATACCAGAGGAAAACATACCAGTGAAACTTCACAATCTTAGAGGTAAAGTGACTTAGTGATACTTGCACAGTTATTAAGTATGGAGTTGGGGATTGATCTAGGATCCAGGGATACATACTTCAAAGGGCCTCAGCCCCTCTGTTGAGGATTCTCAATCCATGACACCAGGCAAGCCAAGAATCCATGAGAGCCCCAATTCACCCATAATCTAGTCTACTACATCCACTTAATGATGGATGTAGTAGGGATGAAAGAGGTGAACTCCTAGACCTGAGAACTTCCAGAAGTCTTTAGTGTGAATCTGCTTCCCAGTGGATTTATGCTGATCTTTTCCTGTCTTACCTGCCCTTCCACTCCAGTCTCAGCTCCACCTGCTTATTTCTAAACAACCCCCTCTTTATCAAACCCCAAGGCTTCACGGTTGCTGTGCTGCAGGTTCAAATCAGTATCAAAACTGAGTTGGGAGTCACTTTATGCTTACAACATTTCATTCAACTAGCACTTATGGAGCACCCCATCTGTGAGCTTTCAAGGTAATGTGCTGAAGAGGACAGTTTTTAAGTCAGACATACTCAGGCTTGAATTCTGGTTTGGATGCTGAAGAACAGGGCAATGGGCCAAGCAACTTAACGTTTCTGGGCTTCATTCTCCTCATTTCTAAGGTGAAGGAAATAAAGCCAGCCCCTCAAGATTAAATGTGGAAGGGCCATGCACAGAGATGGGGCCCTACTTCTCTATAGCTCAATTTACAAATCCTCCTCCACCTACTCCCATCCTCTCCCGTGCCTCCTTAAAACATTCGTTTCTTCTGGTTTCCCTCCTACCTCTTGGGCTGCTACCGCTCAATCTTTTTTCAGTTCTTGTTCCTCTATTTGTTGAGGTCTTTGGTCTTGAGGGCCCCTACCTCTTCTCTTCCCATGATCTCTCCCTAAGTGATTTTACTCATTTTCATTATTTGACATGCATCTATATGTTCTTGTTCCCAAAAATATTGCTCTTAAATATGTATTTCTTTGGAATTCCAGATTCCTCTATGGATCTGTCTGCCCGGCACCTCCACAGCTGACTCTTGAACTTGCTTGACATCTTATCCCTCTTCAGTCTTTCTCCATCTTAGTTAAGGGTTATCATCATCCTCTCCTTCACCTCCCACATCACCAAGTTGATTGCTTATATTTGTGGCTACATCTCCAATGTCCCAGCAATAGACTCAGCTGCCTCCTGGTACAACCACTTCCTTCCTGATGTCCTCAGTTCTACTCTTATGATTATCAGCAGAGAGAGCTTTTGAAAAATGTAAATTAAGTCATGTCTGAATACCTAGTCCCCAAAATACTTCCCTGGATTCCCATGGACTTACAGAAATTCTCAGTTCCTCACTTGGCCCTGTGAGAGCCAGGAGTTGTTGACTTCCGCCTGCTTTTCCAACCTTAGCTCAGGCCTTTTCTGTCTTGCTGACCAAATGTTAGCCACACTGGCTCTCCTCTTCCAGTTCCTGATGGCTCAGTGTTCTTGGCCATCCAAGGGCCTTGGCATCATTCCCACAGCTCATCAGCTCGTTCCTGCACATCCTTTTCATCTCAGCTTAAATGTCATCACTCCCAATCTAATTCCATTGCTTCCTCCTATTCCTTTTATTCTCTCTGTTAATACTACTTGCTTTCTCACAGTTGGTGATTATATAATTACTCGCGTCTTTACTCAATTTAGCAATTCACCTCTGCTGATTGTAAACTTGGTTAAGCAAGGACCAAGGTTTCTGGGTTCACAGCTGCAGTTCTAGACCTGGCACACAACATATGCTCATCAAATAGCTATTGCTGTATGATAACTAATAGCTAATTAGGCCTTGCTGTGTGTCCAGAAGTCTTCTAAGTCCTTGGCTGTATTATTTTATTTAATCCCCAGAACAGCCCTATTCTCCACTTTACAAGGAAATGGAGACACTGAGAATTGAAGTAACTTGTGCAAACCCATCCAGCTAGGAAATGGTGGAACTTGGACATGAACTCTAGCCTCAGGCTCTTCATTGCCTTGTTCTGCTGCGGCTGAAGTGGATATACCATAGTAGGCTCCCAGGAAATGGAGCTGCCAGAGGAAGTAGTTTCCACTTACTTCTCTTGAGCTGTGGGCTCCCCTCTCTACATCCCAGACCCCTGCAGTTTGGTAGGTCAGTAGGTTGCTGGAGCCTCAGGTGGGTGGGTGGGGGGCTTTAGGAAGCTGGAGTTTTCAAGACCTGGGGAGGGTGGGGGCCATTGGTGAGAAGAGTTGCGGCTCTTGGGCCAAAGGTGTCATTAATGCTAAGGCATGTGAGCGGGGTGGGGGGGAGATTATTGTTGTGGCGGACATGATGCAGTACCTGTTCCTCTGGGACTAGAGTGGAAGGATAAGCAAAATTTTAAATATGGCATTGGATTGAAAAATTACAGTTCTGGAATCCTCAAGCAGGGGAAGCAGCTCAGCAGATGCAGTAGGAGGGTGGGGAAAAGGTACTTGGCTGACCCTTCTCTGTTCAACTCTGTCTATTCAATTTTCTCTATGCACGCTGTTCCTTTGGCTCCATGTTTCTTTAACCAACAAATCCCTTGGGTACGGCCACATGTTGTGGCCTCACTTCGTCCATCCCTTACCTGGGCTAACCACAGCGTTTTTGGGCCAGTGATCGGGCGTTTTTCATCCTTGTAATTTGAGGTCTTCACACTATGCTGGGCACTTGGTAGTTCTTTCATTATTCTGAACAGGTGAATCCAGCCGACTCCCCAGCATTGTATTGGGTACTTCCCCCTCTCTGTTAATTTCCTAAGCAGTACTCCCTCTCTATTAGAGTACCTGGCCCATTGCATTTAAATTAATTCTGTCTCACCAGTAAGAATGTAATCTCTTTGGGGCCAGAAGCCATGTCATGATAATCTTTGTATCTCAAGTGCTAAGCACCTCTGTTAAATGAATGAATGATCATATGATCTCCTATCTTTCCAGTCTTCAAGAACCCCACCTTGACAGGTGCTTCCCAAACAGGTCTGACTTTGGAGCTGTGCCCCCTCTAGAGGCAGGGAGGTAAAAGATCACGTGGGGAGCAGGGAAGCTGGCTCAGGAGAGGGCTAGTTATCCTGTGTACCTTCTTGGGAGCCTTCCCAAGACACACACGGGACATGTCTCAGGTGCTGTCTAGGGACCAGGTAGCTTTTGGGATCAGACATAGGCAATTGGTTCCCAAATATAAAAAAGTTGTCTTAAGTATATTCTAGATGTCTGTCATGGGACCTATGTTTGTTTCTCTGTGGAT
This sequence comes from Castor canadensis, assembly GCF_047511655.1. Taxonomy (NCBI): domain Eukaryota; kingdom Metazoa; phylum Chordata; class Mammalia; order Rodentia; family Castoridae; genus Castor; species Castor canadensis. The sequence goes on along the minus strand of NC_133396.1, from coordinate 32,339,175 downwards.
AGCTACAAAAAAAGTTATTGTTTTCATTAAACAGATGAAAAAATAGGCTCAGAGAGTGCAATGTCTAAGATGTCAGACTGAATCCAGGATCCACCTTCTTGATCACTACCGTATTTTTTTCCTTCAGAGCTAAATTATAAATTCAGGGAAGTGAGCTTATGCTCCTTCCCTGATGGGGGTGGGGTGGTAAGGGAGAGTTTCTTTCAACAGGGTTCTTTTTAGAAGGCAGTCTTTTTTTTTTTTTTGTGACGTGAGCCTCTGGTTTACCAGGCTGATAGTGCGAAGTTCCCCGTGACTTGTGCCAAATCTTGCACTTACCACCAGGTGGTGCTGTTGGCTCAACATATAGTTTTACACTAAGGGGCTCTGGAAAAACCTTGTCTTGTTGCAGTAAGAGCAGTCCTTGGGTGTTGTCATCTGCCTAAGCTGTTATTTCCATAACCCACTTCATTGGTGTCCCCAGACTGCCCAAGGAAGTTGTCATTTCCATCCCATGGAGGCCCAGAATTTAAGTAATTGGAGTTACATTCTCAGATCTGTTTGAGTCTAACTCCTGCAATTCTTTAGACACCTATGAGCTACTCTGCTACCTTCTCATCTTGTCTTTCCTGGGACATGCCTGTACAATGTTAGGCCCCTGAGCCGAGTTCTAAAGAGCCAGGGTCCTTCGGGGGTTCTTAGGGTGGGGATGTGTGGGCATGCCTGTGCCCCCTGGGCTTTGCACCAGTTCTTTCTTGAGAAATGGCGATATTCATTGGCCTTTCGTTCACTGGGTTACTGGTAGAAACAACAGGCTCATCTTATAGTTATGGGATAAATCATCTTTTATTTTCAGGCTTTTCATTATGATATTTCCTCACAAGCATACAGTGTATTTTGATCAAACTCACCCCCTCGTTGCTCTTTCTTAACCTCTCCCTCTTTTAAACCTCTTTAGGGATCATTATCCTATTTTTATATATGCATATGAAGTACATTCCCCCACTCACCCTCTCTCCTTTTACCTTTCCCTTACTACTGGTTCAAATCTCTAAATAGTCTCCCTGTTTTACACTCTTGTCATTCTTTTTTTTTTTTCTTCCAGGTTTAGGTTCCACATATAAGAGAGAGAGCATGTGATATTTGTCTTTCTTAGTCTGGCTTATTTCACTTAACATGATGATTTTCAGTTCTATCCATTTTTCCTGCAAATGACATAACTTCATTCTTCTTCCTTCTTTCTTTTACTTTTTGGTGGTCCTGGGGCTTGAACTTGGGACCTTATGATTGCTAGGCAGATGCTCTACCACTTGAGCCATGCCTCCAACTCAATCTTCTTTATGGCTGAATGATATTCGATTCTGGACTTATAAGTCAGCTTTTCTTTTTATTTCCTCATTTTTGAAGGAGATGCATACTGGCTTATATTGATAGATGTGACTTCATAAACAGAAATATAACATTCTATAAAAAACATGGCTGTGTAGATGTAAGAGAGGTGTACATTGTTTATCAGAATAAAAATATTGATACTTCATTAACAAAGAGGTTGCCCGGCCACTGAGGTTCCCAGTAGCCCTGGGGAGGCCTTTGGGATCAAGGCTACTACTGCCTGTTTTGCATCATATACATTTCCATCTCTTGGGGCTCCCCAGTTCTCACCTTTCCCAAGTCTCTTGGTCTAAGCTGTTAATTTTGAATTCCCTCCTGTCCCATAGTGCCTTGCTCTTTGAACTCTGCCCTGCTGTCTCACTTCAGGTCATCTGTCCCACACTGTGACCTCCTTGCTAGGTTTACTCTGTTTATTAAGATGCTCTTCCTTTACCTCCATCAATGTCCCCATGTTCTGTTCTTCTGAAGGACACATAGAAAATGTCTGGAAAGAATCCAGTGCTTTCTTGGTTATTCAGAAGAAAGTGGACCCCCAAGTTTCTTCAAAGTGGACCCCTGGGGGTTCCAGGCCATTAGGCTAAGACAGATGCTACCTCCTAACCTGGCAATATTCTGGGGATTCTTTCCCTGTGGATCTAACTCTTCATCCTCAAAATGGTGGGCATCCCATCCTCACGACAAGGGACCAGTCTTCTGGGAAGCTGAGCAAGGAGAGGTTTGAGGACTCATTTCCTGGAGTCCATCAGGAGTTGATTGTTCCCTGAGCTGCGAAGGCTGAGTTAGGTCCCTAAACCTCACAGCAGCCCTCCAAGGCAGGGATTTTTGTCTCCACTTTATGGTGAGTTAACCGGCATCAGAATGCTGAGCAACTTCTCCAAGGCACTCATGTACTAAGGGGCAGAGCACCAGGTATTGCACAGTGTATCTTAGGGCTGTGGTGACAAATTACCCCAAACCAAAGTGTGTTTTTCCCTGTTCAGGAGGTCAGAAGTTCAAAATCAAGGTGTCCGCAGGGCTACACTCTTTCTGGTAGCTCGAGGGAAGAATTTCTCCTGGTTTCTTCCAGCTTCCAGAGACTTAGGTGTTCCTTGGCTTGGGACTGCATGCATGGCTTTACCTCCATTATACATGGCCGTGACTTTCTCTCTGTGTCTTACAGGAGGAGACTGGCCACAGGATTTAGGGCCCACCCAGGTAACTTAAGATGATCTCACCTGTGTACCCTTCATTACATTTTCAGAGGCCCTTTTCCTAAATCTGGTGAAATCTGCATATTCTGGGACATGGATGTCACTATTGCACTCCTTCAGGCAGCCATCACTCTACGGACACGTACATCTACTGTCCCTACAGCTGAAGTTGGGGCCAAGCAGGAGGACGCTTAAGGGGCCTAGATCTTTATCTATGGCAGAGAACTCTCTGGTTAACCAACACAGAGGTGGGCTGTGCCCCTGTGGAAGAGGTGAGTAGTGGGAGACTAGACTCAAAGTGACAAATCCTTTGGGCACAGTAGTCACGGTTCCAAGGGCATTTAATACTTTTAGGAGTCCATGAACATATTTTGATTTCTTTTGAAATCATAAAATATGATTTCTTGAGTTTTATTATATAATACTAATGTTTGTCTCTATATCAATGTCATTATAAAATACAGGTTATAATATTTGTTCTAGGGAGGAAGGAGCCCATGTAAGTTATGTGATCCTGGCTAGACTATGCCTTAGGAAGAAAGGAATGGGAGCTGGGACCCTCAGTACTAGAAGGTGTCTGTCACCATTCCCTGGCCCTTCATCCATGTTGTGACACTTGCATGGTGGCTTTAGCATCTCCATACCCTTGAATGAGCCTCCATCTACTCTGGATCACCTGGAGCTGACAATTGAGATGAGACCCCCTGACAAGCTTGTCACTGATGACATCTGAATAGTTAATCCACATCACCAGACCATGAGCTCCATTTTAAAGATGAGGAAAGAGAGGCTCAGAGAGGTTAAAAAAGTTGCCCATGTTTCCTGGCTAGGAGGGAAATAGACATGGGTCTGTTGGAAATCAGAACAATCTGCTTCTGGGGTTGAGTATCTTTAAACTAAATGCATGGTGCTGTCTAAGTTCCTGGAGGGATGTCACAGAAGAGAAAAAAGCATTCAGTGGAGGAAGATGGTGCTAGAACTGGGATGAACCTTCTTGTCTGACTCTTTTGCACTCTGGAGTTCAAGTGTGCTTGTGTTGAAAGGAGCCTGGGAGCTGAGCATGACCAGAGACACTACTCAGGCAGAAAGGACAGAGAACTCAGTGGGGGGAGGGCACTGGGCTCTGCTAGTGCTTCTGTGGCTGGCTGCTCTGTGGCTGAAAGATGTTACTTCTGTGCCCATTCTCATTGGTGAAAGGACAGGAGGTGGACATGACTTCTAACTGTCCAGGACAGGACTCATCTGGTTTTTGTTTCTTCTGCAGTTGGTCTCCCCAGCTGGCTTGGAGGCCTCTCAGGAGCAGGGAAAATCTCTTTTATTTTATGTCCCCAACTTTAGAATTTCAGAGTTATATTTTGATTTTTGCCTCACTGGGTACCACGTGTACTAGTTACTTACTATGTTCCTTTAAATTAACTTACTTTTAGAAAATGTTACTCCTTTCCTAAACAATAATAGTTATGGAATTGTGAGCTCATTGGTTCATGCACTTATTCATTCCTTCAATATATATATATATTTTGTATTAAAGATTAAACCCAGGGCCTCATGCATGCTAGGAAGCTCTCTACCACTTGAGGCACTCTCCCAGCCTCCTTCACTGCCTGCCTGTAGGGTGGCTGGCACTGTTCTAGGTACTGGGGACCCAGCAAAGAATAAACAGGCAAAATCTTGGCCATATGGAGATTCTATTTTCTTGGAAGAGATGGGAATAGATACACATATAACAGAAATTTAGATAATGTAAGGAGCTCTGATGAAAATTCAAGCAAGGTAATATGGCAGATTAAAATATTTGATCCCTAGAAGTAATTTGACATTGCAGCTCAATTTACACATAACTATATCTACCAGAAAATGAAAATGTTCAGTAACAATATTACTTACCTTTATTACATGGACCCCACAGAGATTTTCTCTTCTTTTATCTTTTACCTATACTGGTTATGAGCCAATGGGGATTACAGATGAAAGACTGGCATATCAGGGAACTGGTGGGTAGGGTTACACATGGTGGCCAAGGAAAAGACTCTTGAGGTAGTGAAGCTTAAGCAGAGATAACAGGGATGAGAAGAAGGGAGCTATGCCAAGATCTAGGGGAAGAGCATTCCTGGCAGAGGAAACAGAATGTGCAAAGATCTAGAGGTGGGATTGAATTTAGGTTGATGTGCTTGTTCTCTCTCTGTTTCTCTCTTTCTCTCTCTCTCTGGATTTTATATGGTTCCATGTGTTCTAACAGAGATTAAGTAATTGCATAAGAATTGACATGGAAAATGTTTTATTGCCACTGTACTAAATCGCCACCAACTTGGTGGCTTAAAACAACACAGATTTTTCTTCTGACAGTTCTGGAGGTCAGAAGTCAAAGTGGGCCAGCTGGGCTCCCTGAGGGAGAACACACTTCCCCGCCTGTCCATCTTCCAGAGCTGCCCTCATTCCTGGGCTCACAGCCTCACACACTCCTGACCTGTTCTTTGTTATCACATGGCCTTCTCTAATTCTGGCCCCCAGTGCCTTGCTTTGGATCCATCTGGGTAACCCACCATCACTGGCCAGGAACCTTAATCACAGCTAGGAAGTTACCTTTTGCCATGTATGGTAACAGAGTCCTGGGTTCTGGGGATTAGGATGTAGACATCTGTGGGTGGGGGTGGTATTCAGTTTACCTACCACCCATGCAACATCTCCTGGGTGGCTTATGTGAGCCACCTCCTGGCAGGGAGATTTCTTTTTCATGGTGGCTCATCCCCTCTGCTGCATGCAGTGGGAGCTTGATACATGTTTGCCAAATAGTTAAATAAACTCAAGAGCCCTGCTTCTCCACTCGCTCCTACCATTCCACCCTCTTTCCCTGCACTTCCAGAAATATTCTGTCCACTCATGGAACTGCCCTGGCCAGGGACAAATGGGCCAGTGCTTGGTGACAGTGCGGGTTTGGAAACTTCCCATCTGTTCTGCACTCATTCACGGAAGACCTCTTCCCCATCAAAGTTGGAGGAACTTGACATACCAGCTTTACTCTCTTCATTCTAACCCCTCACCTCTCTGACTTCTGGTGGTCTTTCAGTTAGAACTCACTTTTATAGGATGGTTTTACTTTTAAAATAGATAATTCCCCTTTTTCATTTTATTGTCATTATATTGGCAAAGGAAAGGTATCTACCTGTCCACTTTACAGATTAGGAAACTAAGGCTCTTCAAAGTCATTAAGTCAGGTTGAACCAAGCACACAGGTGTTCTGACTTTTCTTTGCCCCCAAAGTCCTTTCATTCAACTCCCAAGTTCTTATTTATGTATTTTTGTGGTGCCAGGATTGAATCCAGGGTCTTACTCACACTAGGCCAGTGCTCTCTCACTGAGTTATACCCCCAGCCCTTGTTTCCTTTTTAGTTTTAAGGGCTCATAGTATGTGCAACTCCAGAGGGCTTCTAGAAGGACTTGTCATAAGGAAAACGATTCATTGTTGTTTTGTGTAATGCCATGGAGCAAAAGTGAAAAAAAAAAAAAAACCAAAAAAAAAAAACCAAACAAACAAATTTTGTTTTGAGGAGACAAATTTTGTTCTACCTGTGGGGGAATCAGCTAAGAATCACTCCAAACAAACAGGATTGGCTGTCTAAGGAGAAACAAGGAACCCATGCCTTGTCACTGGACATTTTTCAGCAGAGGCTGGACTTGGAAATTGTTAACCTTATTTAGATGATCTCTGAGTTAAAGGTTTAGCCACAGGCTTTTGAGACCAGACTCTGTCCCCGCCCCCGCCCCCGCCGGAAGTCCACATCTCCCCTCCATCTCCAGTCACTAGCCCCAGGGCTTTGGAAGAGGGGAAGGGGAAAGGAGGGTACGGAAGATGGAGCCTTGAGTCTTAGAGTGGGGAGGGGGCCAATGTAAAAGGAAACCTGGGCAGGGAGCCCTCCCCCATCGGAGATAACAATCGAATTATATACATTTTAAATGGCATTCTCAGTCTTAGTGATTTTCATATGAAAACTCAGCTTGGAGTCCTTGGCATCTGTTTCTCCTTTTAGGACAGAAACCAAGAGACTATTTACATATTCCTTGGCCCTATCACCAATTAAATCTTTTCAGAACCTCAACCCTCCCTATCCCCCACCCCACCCTTCCCAACTCTGTCCACATTTAGGATTAAGTTTCTTGGCAGACCGTGGTCGCTGCTCTCTTTAGTGATTTATTTATTTAGTTGGATTATTTTTCATCTCTAGCCTGGGCATTTCAGGCCTTGGCGTCCACCTTCTGATCATCAGGAAGTGTCCCTGCTTGGGGACCTTCCCCAAACTCCATAGTTGGAGCTATGGGGCTGGGCTGGAATGCATTCCTCTAGGCGCCAAGAGGCAGCCTGTCTCAGTGTCATCCCTGGGCACCCCCATCCTGTCCCTCCCACTTCCTGACTGTGACAGAGCTTCCTCCAGGAGATGAGGGAGCACAGCTGGGTGATGTCACTAGGAATGCACAGGGGCCTGTGCAGGGGCCCGGAAGGGGCAGAAATAAGATGTTACCAGAGCAACTGGCCTATCTGTTTCATCATTTGCCCAGGACAATCTGGTCTTGCAGGGACTGGGGGAATTTGCTGAGATAGCTGAGAAAATTGTATGCGACACAGTGCATCTCACAGCTACTCCCTCCTCACTGACCCCTGGCTCATGTCTCTCTCTGGGACTCTAATCTCAGGAGCCCCCTGGTGTCCATTATTGCCCTGCTCTGGGCCTGCACCATGGCCTTGGGCACATTACAAAACCTTCATCCAAAATACCATGCAAACAATGAGCTCTGCCTTGTGGGATTTGGAATAAACCAATAGATGTGTGTGGAGCACATGGTAGAGATGGAATAGCTGTTAGTAAGTTGTGATCTCCACTCACACGTTGTTATCTTAGAACTCAACAGGAGCATTCTGCAAATGTGACATTCAGTTTAATTTAACAGATCTTTGAGTTGTGACTTTGTATCTTGATGATACTAACTGCTGGGAGTCAAGGGTAGAGGCAGGGGTAGCCTTGGGCTTGAAGCTCAGAGAACCAAATTAGATGATTTATCTATGAAGTGAAGGTGATACATACCTAATGTGGTCATTGAGTCACGGAGCACAGAGAAGATGATGTATGAGCAACTCAAGCATCAAAAGAGTAGTATTCCAAACATTAGAATGACTGTGGTTTCTATGAATGTGATGCCTGTATAATGCTGATAATAATAAGCCACAATCCCTGCACTCAAGGAGCTAGTGTTCAGTGGGAGGAATGGGTATATTAAATAAAGAGAAGGGAAGAGGGCAAGAAGTGATCTACAGCATGGCCTCGCCTCAGTCTTCCTTGACCACTCACTAGCTATGCAATCTTATGCAAGTAATTTCACATCTCTCTGCCTGTTTCTTCATCTACAAAATGTTCGAGATAATAATGCCTATCTTGAAGGGATGTGGCAAAGGCTAAATGAATTAGTATATTTAAGACTATTTTTTAAAGACAGGATTTTGCTGTGTAACCCAGGCTGGTGTTGAACTTGTAACTCTCCTGCCTCAGCCTCCTGAGTGCTGGGATTACAGGTATAATCCACCATACCTGGCTTATTTAAAGTGAATATAATGGCCAGGTATGGTGGTGCTTGTCTGTAGTTCCAGCACTTGGGAGGCAGAGGCAGGAGGATTTCAAGTTTGAGTTACCTTGGGCTATATAGTAAGTTCCAAATCTTTTGAGAATCTGTCTCAAAAACTAAGGATTGGAGGTGTAGCTGAGTGGTAGAGTGCTTGCCTACCATACACAAAGCCCTTGGTTCAATTCCCAGTACTGCAAATAAAAAAGTCTATATTATATATACACATGCATTATGTATATTTATGTTTCTTATCAATGTCACCAGGAGTCAGTGAACACTGTGAAGCATGAGGAGAGTCTTATAAGAATGGGAGACATGAGGCTGGACTTTGCAAGTCAAGGAAAAACATTCCAGGTGTGGGTGGGAATCAGGTGAACATTCATGGCCAGGCGCTGGCTAGAAAGTTGAGGAGGTGGTTTGTGTAGAGAAAGAGGATCTGAGCAAGTGGTTTGAGTGGAAAGGGGAGTGCAGCAGATGGAACAAGTCGGGGAGCACTGGCTGTATGGTGAAGGAGCTTGGACCCCACAGGCAGGAGCTGGGATTCCTCCCTTGGAAAGGCAGCAGGTCTGAGTTTTGGAGACAGCAGCCAGGCTGCAGCATAAGGGACAGACTGATGTCGGCATCAGTTGATGGTAAATGATGGCTTTTCATCTGGGTTGCTCACTCCAGGAGTGGAGTGCTTTAAAAAATACCAGTGTCATCATGGAATCAGCCTTGGTGCACATCAGTGGATGAATGGATAAAGAAAATGTGGTGCGTGCGCACGCACACACACGCACACGCACACGCACATGCACACACACACACACACACACACACACACACACACACTAGAGTATTATTCAGCCATGAAGAAGAAGGAAATCATGTCATTGGCAGGAAATGAATGGAACTGGTGTTCATCATGTTAAGCAAAATAAATCAGACTCAGAAAATAAATATGCAAATATATGCAAAATAAATCAGACTCAGAAAGATGTCACATGCTTCTCTCATATGTGTAATAAAAAGCCCAAAATGTATGAAAGTAGAAGGGGGACCACTAGGGATTAAGAAGGGAATTGAGGAGGGGAAGGTGTAAATCAGAGTTTACATGTGTGAAAGTGTCATAATGAAACCCACTTTTTATTTTTTAAAAATTTTATTCTTGTACAAAAAAGTTGCATTGTAAACGTTTCATAGATGAATGCAGCGTACTGTGAGCAAGTTTGCCCCCGCCGTGATATCTGCTTAGCTCTTTTCTTCCTCCCCCTTTTCAAATGGTATTTAGAGGGTGAAACCCACTATTTTGTATAATTACTATACACTACTAAAAAAAGAAGCAAACCTTTTCCTCTGCTAAAAAAAAAAAAAAAACCCCACCAATGTCAGAGTTCTAGACATGGGCTACACCTAGGCTGGGAACTCCTCTGAATTGGAGGGGAGTGAGGTCACAGGGAGGGTGGCTGGAGCCCTGACAATGCCTGACCACAATTCAGAGGTGATATGGCCTTGACCAGGGCACCAGGCGAGTGTTGGGACCTGCGGTTGAAGGATGGGAGAGAGAGGTTTATGAGCTCTTTTGGCAGACAGCATTAAGAGGGCTGGTAGCTACGAACCTGCCTTCCCTTGGAGGCCTCCTCTCTGGGGCTTAGGACCCCTCTGCAGCAGTGTAGGAGGAGGCAAGAGATTTGCTGTCAGGACCCAGCAGTTCTGGACACGTGCATTGTGACAAGCACTTGGGAACATGAGCTAAGCCAGGAAGGATTTCCGATGCTCTCCAACTGAAGAGTTTGTAACTCCATCCTCCTCCTCTGTAGCTGGTGTAATTCACCAGACGCTCTCCCCAGGGCAGACTGATGTAACGGGTTAGTTGTCCTGGTGGGACGGGCTGGGCCTGGGTGGGTAGGGATGCAGGGACAGGCTTGTTAGCCTTTGAAATCAGAGCTGATTGTTTTTAGTAATGTCAGATTTAAAAAATTCATTTCTCATGTTGATGCTTTGGAAAACATCGCCCTGGCAGGGCAGGTGGTCTGCTTTTGGGGCCCTAGGGCCGGGTGGCCCAGCCCCAGAACCCTGGCCTAATCCCCTTTCACTTTCAAGGCCCACATTCACCCGCCAGTCACATGACATCACGGCTCTGAGGCTCCTTTCCCTAATGATTCCCAAGTCACTCTGGTTATGGCTAAGTGGGGGTTGGGCTCTGCAAGGGGGCCATGCTTGTGGGTCTGCTAGTTGCCACTTTTCTGCTCTCTCTGGAGCTGTTCTCTTTGTCCCCTTCCAGTTTGCCTCAAGACCCTGGCTTTACATCTTCACAGGGATGGTTCTGGGAGATAGGTGTCTGAATGAGCATGCACGTGTGCGTTTGACGAGGAGGAGAAAGGGAAATTCCACATGGAGAAGCTATTGTGGACAATAGAATAGAGCACACACTGGACTAGGAACCCAGGAGCGGGTTTTTCTGGGTTTTCCTTTCTCCCTTGGGCCTATTACCTGGTCTCTGGCCTCAGTTTCCCCAATCTGTAAACTATGAAAACATTTGGTCTATAAGATTCCTATCTGCTCTACCATTTTATGGCTTCTCTAGGATGAGTTTTTAGCCAAGGTTTGGTTCCAAAACCTGAGGGGTTGAGATCTTTATAGGATGCTTCTAGACCTACCTTGTGGGAGGAGGCTGACTTTTTAATAAAGCACTGAAGGAGCTCCCCACAAGGAATGAGAGACAGTGTTAGTGCTGGTGGCTCACTCCTATAATTCTAGCTACTTGGGAGGCTGCGATTGGGAGGGTCTTGGTTTGAGACCAGCCCAGGTAAATAGTTTGTGAGGCCCCATTCCCAAAATAATAAGAACAAAATGGACTGAAGTATGGCTCAGATTAGAGCGCCTGCTTTGCAAGCATGAAGCCCCGAATTCAAATTACAATCCCACAAGAAGAGAGAAGAACCAGCACTTGCAATATCTGGTGTTCACTGGGTACTGTTGCGATCTCTACATGCCTGACACGTGGACCTTTTGCACATCTCTATGAGGTAGGTGCTACAAGCCTTTTGGTACAATGTGGAAATTGAAGGTTGAAGCATTGAAACTTTATCAAGTAAAAAAAAGGGTGGGTGGATGGGATATGTGCCAGTTAACCCCACCTCTAAATTGTAATCACCTCGTTTGGGACAAGAGTGACCTGGGTGCCTACATTTGTACTACACTTGCTATCATCCAAAAGGCCAAGAAGCAATTGTGTTATGTTTGTGATGGGTCAGCTCTGTTCTGATTATCTTAGTTGGTTGCTGCCATGACCCAGTTTATAGATCAGGAATCTGAAGGTCTGAGAGGAGCCTACTTGGAATGGAGCAGATGGTCATAGATGGGGCTGGGACTCAGGTTCCAGTCTTTTTAGGTCTGCAGCCTATGGGCAAAGAGTCAGGACAGGCTAAGATGTGGAAGACTGCTTGGAAAGTGCCAGGGCATTCTCCACCTGTCAGTCATGGGGCCTCGCTTTTAGGGAATAGCTGTATCTCTTAGAGCCCTGCTTAAGGGGCAGCCAAAGAAGTGGCTGATATATTGAGTCCTGTTTAGACCAGAGAGTAGGACTTGATAGCATGACTGCTGGTGCCTGGCTTTCCTAGAGCTTTTGTGTTGGAAATGACAAAAGAACAAGGCAGCTGGCAGAGAAAGCTGAAACTGAAAGTTTGTGACATGCAGAGAGGGTGGGGAAGCCTACAGGGCTTCTTGTGATCTAAGCACAAGCCAGCTGAAGCCACAGGAAATGGAAGCCATCAGGTGGAAGGAAAGGGCAGGCCAGCTGGAGACAGAAGGATGAACTGGCAGCAACAATTGCATCCCTGAGAGACCATGTGCGCGAGAGAAAACCCGTCAGTACCTACAACTATCTAAAAGAGGACCAAGCCATCCACCCTGGCTGTGCAGTCGTTCTTACCAGGCATTAGCCTTAGATTCCAAACAAGACTCCTCTTTCCCACCAGTGTCCTTGTGGCACCTGTTCTCCATTCTCTACCTAACACTTCAGTGACTTTCAGATTTTGCGGAAAGGAGGTGGGTAAAGCAGCTTCAATCTAACTGTGGAGTGTGGGAAGGAATGAACTAGAGTCCTTATCTTAATGTTGTACTTGTTTGGATGCATACTATTTTTCCCTGTTCTGCTCTACAATAGTGAGGTGGTGTATATCTTGTCCTGCAAAAAAGATCTGACAGACACTATAAAGATTCTGGGGCATCAGAAAAAGAAAAGGAGTGGAGTAAAACAAAATCATAGGAAATTTAGCACACATAGTGACAGTATGCTACTGAGGAAAATGGAAGCTAGGTATTTCTTGAGCATCTACTACGTGTCAGGTACATGTGACCAACTGATCTATCTGTCTGCCTATATATCTATTATCTATCTATCTATCTATCTATCTCTATCATCTACCTACCTATTTATCTTGTCTCACTCCATTTTCACTCTGTTTTATGAGTCAGGTGGTGCCTAATCCCCATTTCACAGATGAGGCTCAGAGTTAAGTGACTGCCCCAGGACCCCCTGTAGGGCAGTACAGAAGCCTGCAGTAGAACCTGTGGTGAAGTCCTGCATGATTAGGAAAAAAAAGATGCAGTATCAGCTCTGAGCATTTTTAGTGGTGAATGCAAGAATGAAGACATGGTCTTTTCTGTGCACACAGTACCTGTCAGATAAAAGCAGGACACTTGTTCCTTTGACACTGAGGTCTGAGAAGATATTCCTCAAGGATCTTTTAGGGGACACTGGTAAGGCAAGGACACTAATTAAAACCCTGAGCCCAAGGGGAAATGCTGGGTGTAAGACCCCCAGAGAAAGGAGAAGGTGGACCTATTAGAAGTCTCTTGGGCCTCAGTGGCAGGAGTGAGGAACAGAGTTGTGGTATGACAGTGTGAGAGTGTCTGGACTCAGCATCTGTGTAAGTTCTCTCTCCCCTCTTTTTCTTTCTCTCTCTTTCCCAAGGACAAATTAAAGAAGAAAAATAACTGAATTTATGGGCCACCTTTTGTCTTTAATTTAAAACAAAGTAGCATTCACGAGGAGATAAAAAGCAGATTCTGGGTCGTAGATCACCTGCTTTAAGAGGAAGGTGCTAATGTGGGAATAACATTAATTTTAGCAATAAAAAAATCACTCTTAAAAAATTTAGATAATTAAAAAAAATCACTCCTGGCATTTCTCAGAGGCAGCACACATTGATGGTCTTTTAAAAGTAAGTCAAATCACAGGCCCAGTGAGGTTGTGGTGTCAGTGGCTCATCTTGGGTTTGCATTTTTGGGGCAGAATTCATTCAATGACTTGATGTTGAGTCCCCAGGAGCACCCACCCAAGCCAGCTGCTTGGAAAGTGAGAAATAAACCATCTCTCATCTCCCCAAGAGAGCAAGTTCCGACTGTAAAGAGCTCCTACCCTCCAGGGCACTCACTGCATGGTTATGGCCCTCTTGGATCCCAGTGGGCAACTGTCAAGGGCCCAGGCTCTAGCCGGGCAGCCTCTTCAGCTCCTTCTATCTGCTGCACGTGTCTGTGCCCTGGTTTTGCATTCCAGCTTCTGTGTGTTTGCCCTGGCCCTTCTCCTTCACCAGTAGCTCTTCCCTGCCCTCTGGCTCTTAGATTGGAGCCTGGCTCCATGCATAACCTTGATCTTTCCATCAATGGCTGGTGCTCCCAGATGTTGTTCTGCTGGATATCAGTCCTGCCATTGGGTTTCTAGTAGAGATTAGTGATGAAGACTTCAGAGCTAGGGAGATCTGGGGCTAATGCCAACCTACCGTGGGTTAGGAAGCCTTTACTAAGCTCTGGTTATTATCATTGCACTATGAAATTTGGGGTACATCTCTATATGGGGAGCTGGGGGTCATGCAGAAAAATGCTGTCTTTATAGCCCTGCATTTTCAGGGCTTTTTTTCCCTCCCCAAAACTATAGTTTTATCTTCATCATTCCAAGGCATTGCAATACTCCCAATTTGCAGATGGAGAAACTGATGTGCAGAGAGAAATGAGGACATCCAACATCACAGCCAGGAAACAGTGACATCTGAACTTGAACCCAGCTCTTCTGAGCCTCAATTCCGGAAAGCCACTGGGGCGGCTGCTTTGATCTCCTAAAGCCTGTCCAACAGTGTGCCAAGGGGAGGGCGGAAGAGAGAGCTGGCCCCTCCTTGCCGCCTAGGGCCGGCTGGCGGCCAGCAGGAGGAATTCCAGCGGCTGCCTGTGCTCATGCCTGAGGAATGTCTTGCGAAGTCGTGCCTAAGCCCTCTGTATCTGACTCATCATCTCTCCGTCTCCAGGGGTGTCAGAGAAGAGCTCCCTTAATCCCTCCTGTCCTCGGTTCCAGGCTTTCATTTGTCAAACTAAAAATATTCCCTCCTGGAACCTCCTTTTGCCAGAGGCTGAACGAGGTACAAGGGGATGGTGTTTCAGTGTCACTTCCTGACAGTGACTCGGTATTGTTCCCCCTGTCCAGGGAAACAGACAAGGGGCAGTGGGAGCAGAGGGCCTCTGTCATTTTTGGGCCAAGGCCAGCTGTTCACCTTTCTCCTGCAAGCACCTTCCTTTTCATTCTCCTAAGACTCCCATCACCCATCAGCCTGACAGGCAGCCTTGCCCTGGTCCCTTGGGGCTGCCTTGTGATTCATGCCAGGTGAGGACTACAGAATGCCAAGTTCATTTCCTTTGCAGCCGGAGGGGAGGGTGGGCTGGCATGGTTTGTACTTGTCTGCAAGGCTAGTTTACCTACTGATAAAAGGGTGGAGAGTGCTTGAAGGCAAAGAAAATAAATAAATACATACAAAGCCCTGGCTTCTAGGGTAAGGCAGATGGAAGTAGAGCTCCCTTTCCTTCCCTCTCCCCCACCAGTAGAAGAGAGGCACTCTTGGGAAACCAGCTAGGCTTGTCTCCTGTTCCTCACCTTCCTTTCTTTTCTTCATTCTGTCACTCTTGGTAGCCCCTTGGTCCTGAGTGTTCATGACCTTGACTTGGCTCAAAATCTTGGCTCAGAGCCATAAAATCACCTTTCTGGGCCTCCCGTGGGTACCCACTTGCTCAGTGGAAAATAATATAGTGACACTAAAGGAGCTGAGATTTTGGGATCCAGGCTCCACCACCAACTAGCTCTGTGAGCTTGAGTAGGGTACCTTAGTTTCCCCCTCCATATTCATAGATGATACCCACAGGGCTGTTGGAGGTTAAATATATGTAATAGTATAATATAATATAATATAATATGATACAATATAATACATTGAATTATATAGTGTTGAATAGGGACTTGAGCTACCACCACTCTTACCATCATCATTACCACATTTAAGGCTTAGCACAAAGGCCACTGCATCACTGGAACCAGAAGCCCTAGTTCTGATTTCAGCTCTGCCATCAGTGAGCTGAGTGGCTCTGGTCAAGTGCTCTAACATCTCTGAATTACATGTGCTCAGTTGTAAAATGTAGAATTTAGGCATGATTTTCTCTGAAAATTTTCTTAGATCTAAAACTCTGGGGTCTTGGAGATACCTAGGAATAGCCATTCATGGAATTATGATTCTTCTCTTTTATAAAAAGAGAAAGGGCTCTCTTTTGACTCACAATTCTGGAGGGGCAAGGTCCAGGGGTTACAGTTGGTGGTGGCCTTCCTGCTAGTAGGGTCCTAAGATGGTTCAGAGCATCACATGGCAAGACATAGGGAGTGTGTGTGTGAGTGTGTGTGTGTGATTCCTTTAAAGAACATAACTGCTTGACACAGACTGAATTGTGTCCCCTCCGAGTTCACATGTTGAAGCCTTAACCCTCAAGATGACTGTACCTGGAGATAATTAAGGTTAAATGAGGTCATGAGGGAGAGGCCCTGCTCCAATAGGACCATGGCTTGATGAAAAGAGGAAGACAAAGGGCTCTCCCTTTCTTCCCCGTATGAGGACTCGGTGAGAAGGCAGCCGTCTGCAAGACTGAAAGAGGACCCTCACCAGAACCTGAACCCTGCCAGACCTTGGCATTAGCGTTCCAGCCTCCAGACTGTGAGCAAATGAATGTCTGTTCTGTCAGCCACCAACTCCAGGGTATTTTGTTATGGTAGTCTGAACTGACTAATGCATGCTGAAGGTAGCACACAGCAAGCCCTTGACATTGCTCATGGAACTCAAGAGAAATAACAGAGGTTCTGTAGGCAAGGGAAAAGCCATACCTACCGAGCAGATTTTGCAGTCAGGAATCACTAGAATGTTGTCATGAACAGAAGAAACTCCAGTTTCTGTCATGAATAGTGATTAACCCAGGCTGTGGAGTAAAACAAATCGAGTTTGAACCTGAGACCTACTTCATGCCAGCTGTATGACCACAGAAAAGTTAATTGGCCTCTCTGAGTCTCATTTCCTCATCTGTCAGATGCATCACTACTGCCATTGTGCATGGTGCAGAGTTCGGATCTCCACAGAGTAGGTATTTGAAAAATGTTGTCTACTACTGGCAATAATGTCATAGTATCAATAATTACCAGTAAATATTAATACTTTCACTCATATGATTCACTTCACCTACTTAAGCTAAAAAAAGTGATGTTTCTCTTCACTATAGCCCTGCCTGTCCTATCAGAAAATCACACATCTCTCCTTCCAGTGTCAACCCTCCCACTATAACTTGCAATCCCCCAAATGCTTATTTTTTTTGGATTTAGCCCTGCTGGGGATTTTAGTAGATGTAGGTGTGCATAGGAAGCTGGAGGAGGTTGTGCTATTCTAACCTACCTCTGCCACATAAGATGCTGGAGCAACATGTCTGTCCTTGACAGTCTCAGCTATGGTTCCAGCAGAGGTCACAGCCTTGCTCTCCACGCTGATTGGAGAGCTCCTTCTTGGGAGGCCCTTCATCTCATTCTGCTCAGGTGGCCTCACTCAGTGTATGACCTTCTTCAGATATTTTAATTAAAAAAAGTATTAAATAGTCTTCCAACAGATGGTTCTGGGATGAATGTACTCCCATATGTAAAAAAAAAAAAAAAAAAGAATCTAGGCAGAGGCCTTATAACTTTCACAAAAAACTCCAAATGAATCACAGACCTCAGTGTAAAACACAAAACAATAAAACTCCTAGAAGATAACATAGAAGAAAATCTTGTTGACTTTGAGTGTGGTAATAATTTTTTAGATACAACACAAAGGCGTGATCCATGAAAGAATTAATGGGTAAGCTGGCCTTTATTAAAATGGGGAACTTCCACTTTGTGAAAGACAATGTCCAGAGGATGAGAAGAGAAGTCACAGACAGGGAGGAAATATTTGCAGAAGACACATCATCAGACTGTTATCCAAAATATACAACAAACTCTTAAATTCAGCAATAAGAAAACAAATGACCTGATTTTAAAAATGGGTCAAAGACTTTACCAGATGCCTGACCAGAGAAGATGTACAGGTGGTAAAGAGGCATGTGAGGAGTTGTTCAACATCACTTGTCACTATGTAGGGAAATACGCATTAAAACAGCAATAAATCCAGGATGGGTGGCTCAAGCCTGCAATCCTAGCTACGCAGGAGGTAAAAATCAGGAGGATGGCAGTTGGAAGCCACCCAGCTTCAGGCAAATAGTTTGCAGGACTGTATCTGGGGGGATGGGGTGGGAACCCATCACAAAAAAGGGCTGGCAGAGTGGCTCAAGTGGTAGAACACCTGCTTAGCAAGCATGAGGCGCTGAGTTCAAAACCCAGTATTGCCCAAAAACAAAACAAAACAAAAACAAAACAGCCATAAGTTACCACCATATGCCTTTTAGAATGACCAAAATCCAGAATACTGACAACACCAAATGGTGGTGAGGCTGTGGAGCAACAGGAACTCTCCTTCATTCCTGGGGAATTGCAAAACAGCACAGCTACTTTGGAAGACAGTGCTGCAGTTTCTTATGAAGTTGCACTTAGTCTTACCATCTAATCTAGCAATCACACTCCTTAGTATTTACCCAAAGGAGTGGAAATTTTATATCCACAAACAAAACAAAGCAAAGCAAAACAAAACAAAACAAAACAAAATACCCTACACACAGTTGTAAGATGCCACCTTTATTCATAATTGCCCAACTTGGAAGCAGCCAACATGTCCTTCAGAAGTTGAGAGAATCAATAAACATTATTATATCCAGACAATGGGATATTATTTCAAACTATAAAAAAATAAGCTATCATGACACTGAAAGGCAAGGAGTCACCTCAAATTCCCATTTGTAAGTGAAAAGGCCATGTACTATATGATTCTAACTGTGTGACATTCTAGAAAAGGCAAAAGGGTGAAGACAGTTACAAAAAATCAGTAGTTGTCAGGTTTAGGGATCAGGGAGGGAGGAAGAGGAAGAACAGAGAGGATATTTAAGGCAATGAATCTGTACAGTGGTGATATTTACTTTATCAAAAACCTGTAGGATGTATAGCACCAAGAAGGGATCATAATGTAAACTGTGGACTGTGGGAGTGATGAGGCATCAGTGTAAGTACACTGATTGTGACAAATGTGCCCCTCTGTTGGGGAATGTTGATAGTGGGGGAGGCAATGCGTGTGTGGGGGCAGGAAGATTATATGAAATTTCTGTATCTTCCTTTAAATTTTTTTTTTTTGATGGGACTGGGGTTTGAACTTGGGGCTTCCTGCTTACAAAGCAGGCACTGTACTGCTTATGCCATACCTCCAGTTCATTTTGCTCTGGTTATTTTGGAGATGGTGCCTCATGAATTATTTGCCCAGAATGAATCAAACCGGGATCCTCCCCATCTCCACTTCTCAAGTACCTAGAATTCTAGGTGTGAGCCACTGGCACCCAGCTCTTTCAGTTTTGCTGTGAACCTAAAACTGCTCTAAAAAAGTCTTACCAAAAAAGCACTTATGTCCATTCACAACTGTTGGTCCCCTATGCAAATTTACCTATACCTCTCTCAAAGCCTTTGAGTTCCACAAACAAGGGCTACTGGGAAAGGTGATTTTCATGTCTCCCAAGCACTTTCCCTGGTGAGAGAGGTGCGTACTTGCTTTTGGTATCTTTATGCCCTTGGCGCTATGCAAGTGGTTCTTTCACAGCAAGAGGAGACATTCTAATCTTTACATTTCACTGAATCTAAGACCGAAGACTGTAAAAGAAAAGTCACCAAGGGAAAAAAGGGGTATTTCTTACCTATGATAGTATTTTCTGAAAGACAGTGTGGTTTCATAGATATTAAAAATGGTTTCAGAGATATTAAAAATTATTAAATGTCTCAGAATCAATGACATTGTTAACAATATTAGGTAGTATTTCTTAAGGCTTTCTCATGTGCCAGACACGTGTTCTAAGACTTAATTGTAAGACTGAGAAAAAACTCATTTAATCCTCAAGATAGCGCTAGGAAGTAGAGGCTACTGCAGATAAGAGTGAAGCCCGGGAAGGTTACATAACGTGATGTCATAGATTCAACTCCAGGAAGTTGAAGGCTTATTATTAGACATGAAGCAATAGCGACATTTAAGTAGCAACTCCCATTTCTCTTTTCTTCTTCCTCTCTCTCTCTCTCATGCAAGCACACACACACACACACACACACACACACACACACACACACTTTCCCATCTTACTAGTTTTTCCAAATGCAATTCTAATACCAACTTATATTGAAGAGCAAGAAATTGGGGGTGGGAATGATTTGGCAAGAACGTCCTCTTCAATAAGGTGCTTTGGTGTTGAGTCCCTTCAGGGAGAAGGGGTCTTCTCCTTTTGCTGCACTCTCAGCACCCTGGAGAACATAGGCCATTCCAGAAATCACTGTATTTAGAAAATCAATTTAACAGAGTTCTTAATTTCCTGATTCTTTTCCCTGACCTTCCTTGAGGCTGGGCTCCATTTGTCCTCTGCAAGATGAAACTGACAAAATCTTCTGCCAGATGTTCTAGGAATGCCCTCAGCTGCAAGTAACAGAAATTTCCAGTTAAAAGCAGCGTCAACAGATAGGGCCTTTTTTCCTTGTATTTTTCCTTCCTGTTTATTCTCAGCTGGCTAGTGTCTAGAGGAAAGCAACCCAGCTATGCTGCAGTGGCTGGTGATGTCAAATACTCAACCTCTTCTTTTTTTCTGCCATTTAAAATTGTTGGCATGTTGCCTCATGGTTGTGAAAGAGCTTCTAACATCTCCAGCCATTTTTGTCCATGTTCCAGTTAAAAGATGGGTGAAGGGCAAAAGGGCTTTGTTTTCTCATTTAGAAGCTCTCCCAGTAATTACTGACCATGGTTGTCTTAGACCTATTATGATACAACATTTAAGCTTGGGGAAGAAGTCTCCCCTCCTCAAGATGAAGGGATCTCTGATGCCATTTGAGCAAGAACAAAAGTGGGGAGTATGGGTGGCTGATGGGGAGGGATCTGCCTGTTTTTGCTGCATGTCTCCTTACCCTGTCCCTCTTTCATTAACCACCCTTTCCCTAATCCATCCTCCACTCCTCTCTGCTTACAGAGACTCAGAGAAGAAGGAAGAGGGACTTGCATTTCCATCCAGCTGCATAGCCCACTAGCACATCAGTACCAGGAAAGGAAGGACGGGCTCTGCCGGCTCCCCACGTGGTCCCCATAGCTTATCACTTGCCTGATGTGTTGGAGGCTTGTAGTAAATATGGGAGTGAATGGATGAATGAAAACTGGCCGGGGACCCACCAGCGTTGGCTACCCTCTCAGGCACTAGAAAAAGAAGAGCAGGCGTCCTATCACCGTGGGCTTGTGCAGGAAGAATGTATGCGTGTAATGTGTGCATGCATGTACACTTGCAGCTCCTCCCTGTCTCAGATTGAATTACTTATAAACAGGCCCACGCCAACCTGGCAGAGTCTATCTTTCAGCACAACAGTTCTCACAATTTCTCAAATTCTTTTGATTTGGCAAAATCCAAAAATAAAACAAAGCCTCACCATCTTCCGCTCAGCATGTCTTTGGAGCCCAGTGCCCGGCTTGAGCAATGGGTTCCGGATGTTTGGGAGGGATCCCCCGAGCCTGCCAATTCATCTTCCTCCTTCCACATGCGCCAGCCCTGAGTCCCATTCTCTCCCTGCCACCCCCTTCCTCTGGAGCTCTGTGTGCAGAGCTGGGACTCAGAGCTCCTAGGCATTCTGGGCCTTTGCTCTCCACACAAACTCTCTCCCACTCTGCATCCTGGGAGTCTCCGTTCAGGACATCTATTAATCCAATTCTCCTGACAAGGGAGTTGAGAACATGTCCTCTCTGTCTTCACTAATCCCCTCGACTCCCAGAAAGATGCTACTAAAATGTCTCCACCCTCTGGAGACACCCTCAGAACAGCAGTGTGTGTTTTGCAAATTCTACTTAACTTGGCTCTTGGGCACTAGAACATGTAAATTGCCTCCACTATTACCTCATATAGGTTAAGATTTCACATAAGTGAATTTGTGAGCTCCTTACCTATCACAGTGGGGGATTAGACTAGATTGTCTTTGAGATTGAAGAATAGCTTGTGTTCTTTTTACTATAACTGGGGAAACTGAGGCTCAAAGGGGTGAAGAGACAGACCCAAGTTCACAAGGTTGGACTTACTTTAAGTCTGATGAGCTTTCTGCTATACCATTTCATCTTTCAAGTTAGTTTACCCATGAATCCTCAGTAGAAATAGGCAGTTAACCCAGTTTTTCTCTCTAAGAAGAGAGAGACTGTTTCTCCCTGTCCCTAACATGTTAACTAGGCAGGGCGTGTTCTCCAGACTCTGCCATGGTGATGGATGTCATATGGATGGGCCCCTGTGGCAAGGAGCATCTGGAGCCTGGAGCCTGGAGCCTGGAGCCTGGAGCCTGGAGCCTGGAGCCTGGTACAGTCAGTGACCTGGAACTCCCTATGAACCCAACCCAACACACGCAGCCATGCCTCCTCTGTGTCTGTGTTGATTAAAGCGGTCGCTTTCTCAATGCCTGTTTTTTAATCTCCCCCCCTCGCCCCCTGAAATGTATGGGAAAATAGCAACTATAGTACTCTACTACTAGGAAGGAAAGAGAAAAGTTGAGAGACAGGGTTCAAGGCCAATCTGATGTGGCCACTCACTAGATCTGGGGCTTTCTCACATCCATTAATTCTTCAAGACCTCAGTTTTTCTGTCCTGTAAAATGGGTAAGTAGGGGATTAGATAGCCTCTATAGGTTTCCTTCTCTCCCTAACTTGCTGCAGGGTGTCTTCAGGGTATTATTTAATGTGGCTTGAAAACCTAGGAGTACAGAGTGAGCCTATTTGGGCAACTTGTGAGAATGAAGCCCATGGCGTTGTTAGAGAAAGTGAACAGTTGTGGACAGAGTGCTTTGTATATGTGGGGCACGTCACATTCCTTTTTCTTATTTAATTCTCACAGTGACCTCCTGGTGGAGCTTGGGGCTGGTTCTCTCTATCTCCTTTTTTTATATTCTTTCTATAACACTGACTGCTCCACTCCAAGTAATTATAAACTCTATTTCGTTGAATTCTCACAATGATCCTGAAGTGGTGAGGATTATCCATGTTATGAATGTGGGAATGTAGGCACAGAGAAATGAAACAGCTTGCCCAGGGTCACACAGTTAAGGAGTTGGCAGAGCCTGAATCCTCACCAGTTTTCTTGATTGCAATACCCAAGCAGTGCAGGACCCCCCAGTGGGCTATGCTGCCTTCACTCTGCCCCACTGAAAGCTAACGTTCCTCAGTAGGGTGTCTACTACTTACTGGCCCCAGGATTTTGAAAGTGTAGTCTGAAGACCAATTGCATCAGAATCTTTTGGTCTCCTTATTAGAAGTGCAGACTCCCAAACCCTTCTCCAGACATTCTGAAGCCACCTCTCTGGGGGTGGGATCTGGGAAAATATATCATCAAACTGTCCAGTGAGTCTTTTGCTTACTCTAGTTTGAGAACCATCCACTCATGAGGGAATGAATAGGTCTTCCTTTCATTCAACTGACCCTTCTACTAGTATAGAAGATCCTGGGTCAAGTGGAAGTTTCCAGCAAGAAGGGAGCCTGGAATTACTGTTAACTTATTGAGATACTTGTGAAACACAGGTACTTCATAGTGCTTTTCTGGATATGGGCTTCCCAATTTGTGCTTTAGTATTAAGTAAACCTAATGTTTCAATTAACCAAGAGTAGGTTATGCTGTTGTTATAACAGTAATGATATATAACCAGTTATTTAAAATAATAATGATTTTTTTTTCTCTTTCATAGTCCATGTCCAATGTGTGTCTGTAGCACAGGGGATGAGGGGCTGATCTTATCATTTATTATGTCACAGTGTCTGTGGGTGAGTTCAGGAGTGACATCACTGGGCCATGCTGGTGCAAGTGCTCTGCTGAGCGTGGTCAGGATATCAGTAGGCAAGGCATGATCAGAAGACTTGACTGGAGCCGGGCCCCAGGATCCACTTTCAAGGTGGCTTACTCACCTGAGTGTTGGCACGAGGCCTTAATTCACCATGTAGGCACCACACAGGTTGTCCAAGTGCCTTCAGGATAGTCACAGCATTCAGCTACGTCCAGGGTGAGGGATTTAAAGGAGACTGAGTAAGCAGGATGCTGTGGTGCCTTTCATGGTCTACTATCCACAGCTGTCCACCACCATCACTCTCACTCTGTTCTCTTCATTAAAATCCACTCCCTAAGTCCAAGAGGAGGAAATTTAGTTTATGGCTCTTGGAGGCAGGAGTACAAAGAATCTGTGAATATTTAAAAACAAGTAGAATCCACTCCTGGCTATAAGCTATTCATATTCCTCTCCCATGTAAAATACACTCATCCTCTCCCAAGAGCTCCCAAGTACCATTTCATCATAGCATCGACTTGAACTCCAAAACTTCTTCTTCTAAATTAGATGTTGAGGGAGCTCCCAGGTACAATTCCTTAATCTTAGCTACTTATGTGTGGTTCTTTTCAATACGAAGACCTGCAAACACACACATTCAAAATGCAATGATGGGCTGGATATCCTATAGACTTTCACATTCAAAAATGGGAAAAATGAGTTGGGTGCTTGTGGCTCACACCTGTAATCCTAGCTACCTGGGAGGCTTAGATCAGGAGAATCGTGGTCCCAAGCCATGATTAATCTTAATGGAAAAAAGCTAGATGTGGTGGCACACACCTGTCATCTCAGCGACTGCAGAAAATCTAAAATAGGAGGAGTGTGGTCCAAGTTAGCATGGGGAGAAAAGTGGTTATCTCCAAAATAACCAGAGCAAAAAAGGCTTATGGTGTAGTTCAAGTGATAGAGTGCTTGTCTAGCAAGCAGGAATCCCTGAGTTCAAACCCCAGTATCACACACACACACACACACACACACACACACACACACACACAAAAGGCAGGCAGAAAAGATTTACTTCTTCAAGATAACTCTAAAATACAGCTGGAAGTTCTTTAATCCGGACTTGGAGCTGGGCACCCGTGGCTCATGACTGTAAATCCTAGCAACTCAGGAGGCAGAGATCAGGAGGATTGTTGTTACAAGCCAACCCCTAGGCAAATAGCTCATGAGACTCTATCTCAAAAAAACCCATCACAAAAAGGGCTGGCAGTGACTCAAACTCCAGTGCCACAAAAACCAACCAACCAAACAAAACAAACAAACAAACAAAACCCCAACTTGGTTTTACTCCTGACTGACTACAGTTCTCTATGGCTCTTTGCCTTGCCCTGTGGGGTCTTGGCTCTTCCCTTAGTCACCCATTTCCATGAAAGGTAGTCTTGTTTGGACCTGTATAGTTTTCTCAGCATATTCTATGCCAGATTTTTTTTTTTGGGTGGGGG
Organism: Castor canadensis; assembly: GCF_047511655.1. Lineage (NCBI taxonomy): Eukaryota > Metazoa > Chordata > Mammalia > Rodentia > Castoridae > Castor > Castor canadensis. The sequence continues at coordinate 32,314,243 of NC_133396.1, read as the reverse complement.
GAAGGAAGGTCCAAAGATCTTTTTCATTTTGTGCAGTTTCTTTTTAAGCTAGTAGTGTTTCTGAAAATATAATTTTCTTTAAAACTGTGGCAGTTTTCTCTGAAGTACATTTTATTCATTCCATTAGACAAAGATATACCCTGAAATCTCTTTGAGGTAGACAACCCATGGCCTTCTACTGAAATGGCTGAAGGACATTCTTAGAATTTCTGTTGTTTGAGTGAGAGTATTTGTGAGGCACACATTATTATTTTTGCGCTACTGGGGTTTGAACTCAAGGCCTATACCTTGAGCCACTCCACCAGGCCTTTTTTGTGTTGGGATTTTTTGAGATAAGGTCTTAAGAACTATTTGCTTGGGCTGGCTTTGAACCACGATCCTCCTGATCTTTGCCTCCTGAGTTGCTAGGATTACAGGCGGGAGCCACTGGTGCCCAGCAAACTTGCACATAGTTTAGAAGAGTTTTTATCTGATGGAAAGTACCAGCTCAGAGGTTTCTGAGGTCTTAACAAAGAGCTTTACTCACACTGTTGGTTTCCTCCTCTGACTTTTCCTTGCAGTGCTCTGAAATTGGTCATTGTATAAAAGCTGTTTGTTAACTTTATTATTGGATTGTGTCTTGAGAGGTTCAAAAATTCCAAGATTATCAAGTATCAAGCTCTGGTTCCCTCATGTTTCATTGTCCCCTACCCCTCCTTTTCTGAGACAGACTTTTTCTGTGTAGTCAAGTTTGTTCTTGAACTTGACACCCTCTTGCCTCAGCCTCCTGAGTGCTGGGATTACAGGTGTATGCCACTCTGCCCAGACATGGCCCTTCTTTTTGATGATCTGTCTTCTCTAACATTTCATTGTAAGCAGCAAGAAGAAACCACTGTATCACCTTTAACATATAACTCAGAAATCTGCTTAGCTAAATCCGGTCCATTAGATACATTGTCTTTCCACATAACTGCAAGTAACAGTGTACACTAATCTTTCTACCACAGTGTAACAAGGATCCCCCTTTCCTTTCTAGTGAGGTTTCCCTCATTTTCTCCTTCATGCCTCCATCTGCAGCTTCTACCCCGCAAAGTCATCATGCACCTACTGTTTTGTCTAAGATCTTTAAGCTTTCACTAGCATTGTTCTCAAAATTCTCCTACCTCCTGTGTACTCCTTGGTTCTAAAGTCATTCTTACATTTTTAGATCTTTTAAAAAAATCAAAGTACTTCATGTCTTCTTCCAAAGTCTCTCTGTTGCTACATAACAAAATGCCCCCCAAAACATTACAGTTAAGACAGCATTTTTATCTCACTATTTATTGAGGGTCAGGAACCCAGAAATGGCTTAGCTGAATGGCTTTGGCCCAGGCTGTCTCCTGAGTTTGCCATCAAGATGTTGGCTAAAGCTAGAGGAACCATCTCCAAGATGGCTCATTCACATGGTTGTTGGCTGCAGACCTTAGTTCCTCAAGGGCTATTGGCAGGAGCCCTCACTTCCTCCCACAGGGACTTTTCTATAGGGCTTCAAATGTGTCCTAATAACATGGCAACTGGTTTTCCCAAAGTGAGATGTTCAGAGACAGAGCAACGATGAAGCTGTGGTGCTTTTTTCTTGGAAATGACATACCATAACTTCTGCTTTCTGTTGGTCACACAGATTAACTCTGATACAACGTGGGTGGGCGCTACTCATGATGTAAGTGCAAGAGGAACGGGATCATTGGGAGCCATCTTGAGGCCTGTCTACCATATACCTCCACTGATTCATTCTTTGGGTATGCAAAATCCTCTGGGTATTGTAGCACCAAGAGAAAGGGAGGGAGACCAACTTTTGTTATTCTCTGGGAGAGGAGCCCTGATTTTGCACAGAATTACAGCAGCATTATTTTAATTTTCATTCAAATGCTATCATTTCCTAGGATTGAAGCATGAGCCTATGAGGGAGGCTGGCCAGGAAACAAATCCAAGGGTTGGACTCTATGCTATAGTCAGAACCACACTTCCTCTGAGCATAAGGATCTGTTTAGGTCCCATGCTTCTGCCTAACTCCTTGTTCTTGTAGGGTAAGTTATTGCTTGAGAACCCCCCCCTGCTTCTCATGTGAATAAATAAGCTCCTAGCAGGACTCTGAAGCATCCTGGATTCATGTCTGAGTTGAATCCTTTGCTACAGACACAACTCAGGCTCAGGATGGGAGTTGCTAAAAAGGTCAAGAGTTAGGTAGGGTAAGATTGGGTGCCCTAAAGGAGAAAAAGGAGCACAAATGGCCTTGGAAATGTACTATATAGTTGTATGGTCACTTGGCTGAGAGTAGCTTTGTGTGTTTATCTCTTGCATAGAGAAGCCACAATTAACTAGTTAGAATTCACTTTGGCCATAAGCAAAGGGTCTGATGAGATACTCTGGGTTGCCCAATACTAGCACCCTGCACCTGTACCCAAGCATGGAGCATGGATTTTCATTACTTTCTGGCCTCCTCCTTCCGATATGAGATTCCTGATTTTTCTCCCAGCCACTTTCTGGAATGACTTTAGGTACCCTTTGTGTACAAACACACCTGACCCCATGACACACCTTGGGTATTTTTCAGATCTTGACACAGTTTCATTCTCTAACATGATAAAATCAATTACACTCTCAGTTTGGCCTCAGATTGTCTCTTTACCAGGACCTTTTATTATAGGGTACAGTATCAAAGAGAGTAATTCTAGGTGTTCTAAAGAAATCTCAACTCAACATTCACTCATCCCCATGCTAACAAGCATGAGCAAGTGGAAGGAAGGTACTCATTACTGTAAGGAGGCACAGATGGATCACGGTGGTGAGCACTGTCTTCCTGAGATGTGGTGTGGAATTCTCTCCTATGACATCATTGGGAAGTATTCTGTGTTGACTGTGTACATCAGGTGTGATGGAGAACTTGCCAACAGCCATCAGAGCTACCAACTACTGCACAATTTTCCTGAATCTTGTGGAAATCACTGATACAGTAAGCTGAGATCTGAACACCAACAATTATTGGATTTTTTAATGCTGTGAATAAGAAACTGGGCACCATGAAGGCACAGGAGGCATATTCGTCTCTGCCTCCTCATCTTTTCTTTCCTAAAATTGGTGCTGGAATGAATCAGAGACCTTTATAGATGATGAAATGAAATAGGACTTTGTATCTCAATCCATAGTTTATGATAACAGGAGGATTACCTGGGTGTAGAGTGCCTGCCATAAAAACAAGAATAATATATGTGAAAAGAGACTTGCTTACCTGATCAAAATACTTCAAACTGATAGAGAAGAAAACTCAGATAAAATTGTATATTATATGAATGAATGAAAACATTCTTACGTCTCACACCAGAAGCCTCTTTAGAAAAGAACTGCTTTGTTCAGGAAAATGCCCAGATAGGAATTTTGGGATTAACAGCAGGATACCATAGAAATAACCTAGCATGAGTTAAGAGGGAAAAGAAAGAATCAGCTAAAACCTTTGTATGTTAATCCAAAAACAGGAAATTGTGGCAAATGGGAGAGAGGAGAGTGAAAGGTAGAACAAGGGGAAGGGAACACATTTATGGCAGGGGAGCTGAGGACGTTTGAAAATGGAGATGCTTTATGTTCATTGGAGTTGTGTTTCCGCTGTGCTTATAAATGCCTTGTGTGGGTACTTTCATATAGAAACCAAGGATAAGGACTGGCTTTAAAACTGGGACAATGTGGCATGGTAAGGAAAAATGTAATCAAGATGGCTGTATGCATGACACATGAGCAGAAACTCAGAGCCATGATGTCAGGCCAAAGTAACAGGGAAGAAGAGGTGCCCAGGAGCCTGTGCACTAACACGTGAAGTAGAGAAACAAGGTGACTTGACATGTAGCATGAAGAGGCAACCTAGAGAACTGAATGCCTGTTGGGTTGGTGCTTGTCTAGAATGGAAGGATATGAATGACCTAAAAGACAGAGTTCTAGCAAAGGCAGGAAAGAATCACCTACCGTATGCCAGGAGCATGAAAGCTGATTAACTTGAGAGTGAACAGAATAAGCCATTTGAGTGATAAAAAATGTTAACAATCCCTGCCTTAGTTTATCGTACTTTTTAAATTGGTTGGCCCCATCAAAGCACTTTGCATGCAAAGTCACTTTGTTCTTAAAAGGTACAGATCCTTCTTTTCAAATTGTGGGTGAGGAAACTAATAATTAGATAGGTCAAGCAATTTTTACAAAGACACCAGGATAGAAAATTAAGAATTGAAATCCAAGAAATCTGTAGAGTTTAAGCTTTTAGCTTAGCACAAGCACAAAGCAAAGAAATCATGGGACTTGGGGTGGGGAGAGGGTTGAGGGGGGAGACCATGGGGGTGATGTAACTAATGCACAATATAAGTTTAATTGGAATTGTCACTATGAATCCCCCTGCCCTGTATAACAAATGCATTCTAATAAAAAATTGATACATAAAAAAAGAAATCATGGGGATTGTAAACTTTTCCGTTATCTGCTAGCTGTCACCTATATAGGTGATTTTTTTTTTTAAAGTTCTGATTCTCTAGCGTGGGAAAAAGCAAAAAGATCACGGAGATAGTCAACTTTCCAGTCATCTGAGGCAGACGAATCCTTTTTTGGCAAATGTGTTTTTACCTTGCGTAGTGAAGGGCATCCTCTCTGAAAAGACAAAGGAATCAAGAAAGAGAATTGTTCTTTTGTACATTGTATGTCCAAGGATGAAAGTGCTGCTCCTATGGGAGTTGTGGGAACCTTGGGAGAGAGGGGACCATGTTGTATAGGAGAGTGTCATAGTGACAAAGGGGGACCATGGCCATAGTTAAATGTATTAGTAGACATTATTGGGAGGGTAGTCATTATTAGTCATGGCACTTTCTTCTTTTCTTTTTGTGGGACTGTAGTTTGAACTTAGGTCTTTGCACTTGTAAAGCAGGTGCTGTGCTGCTTGAGCCACACTTCCAGTTCATTTTTCTCTGGTTATTTTTGGAATGGGGGTCTTGTGAACTATTTGCTTTGACTGGCCTTGAACTGCAGTTCTCCTGATTTTAGTTTCTTGAATATCTAGGATTACAGGTATAAGCCTCTGCCACCCAGCTAGTCATGACACTTTTTTTTCTTTTGTTTTGGTAGTACTGGGTTTTGAACTCAGGGCCTCATGCTTACTAGGCAGGTGCTGTACCACATGAGCCATTCTGCCAGCCCTAGTTATGACACTTTCAATAGCAAGTGGAAGAAGGGAGTAAGTTGGTCCTTGTGACTTGGAAGTCATTGGGTAATTGGCTTCAGGCACTGCTGTAGTAACAGCTCAAACAAGGTGATTAGGAGTACTTTCACTGCTATTGCCTCATCCTTTGATTCCAAGTATCAGCATCTACTGACACCTGGGAAAAGAAGTGTCTATAATTTCAGATTTTTTATCCTTTAGCTACTCAGGCAGAAAAGAGCTCTTCTTTCTTTCAATCTCTAATTTTCCACCCAAGCCAGGTCTCTAATTGTCATTCTTGGTCTCATGCCTACTTCTGGACTAATCACTATTGCAAGATGGATGGCAGCTTATTACTGACCTGGCCTGGGTCACTGCTTCCTCCAGAGATGGAGGCTGGGTTAGTAATGGTGTGCCAAGAGCAGTTCCACAAAGGAAAGATGACCTCTGGAACAATATAACGGGTCTACCATAACACACCTTAAGTATTTGCAGAGAAGTCTGGTACTGTAGTCATTGACCTCATAACAGAAGATAGAATGTTCCTGGCAAAGACATTATAAAACTATAGTCAGAGCTGACTCCAATAAGGAGAAAAGTTTGTGTGTGGTGGTGGTGGGGAAAGGAGTGACTAAAGCCACAATGACCCACCCAAGTTGCTTTATGGTGAGTCCTGACTTTAAAAAGACATATTGTCAGAGAGGTCCTGAGGTGAGTACCAAGGAGTAGAGTGGGCTTTGGGAATAGTGAACAAGTCTAATATTCAGAATAAACTCATATTTAAACTCATTTTAAAGAGGGAAATGTTTTGAGGACAATAAAGTCTTTGGGGACTCTCTTCAGTGAATGAAAAATAGTGCAAGCATAGACCCATTGCTTGGGGAAAAGGAAATGATGTTAGATAAAAAGACAGAGAATGGGGGTTGGGAGACTGGCTCAAGTGGTGCAACACTTGTCTAGCAAGTGCAAGGCCTGAGATCAAATCCCAGTACCAAGAAAAAAAAAAAAAAGAGTAGAAAGAAGTAGAAAAATGAAATAATATTCCAGGATGCCAAACCAGAAAAGGAAGAACAAACAATGTGTAGTGATCCAAAGCCAGCAGTGAGACAGCAATGTCCCACTCAATGGTTATGCTAACAGATGGCTGATTTTTCAGTGCTAGTTCCCTCCAGTCTCATCACTGATTGGTTTAAGAGATTTACTTCTGACTGATTTACAATGAGATTTACTTCTGACTGATAAGATGTGAGGACTGGTCAGCCAGTGTTTCTGAAAATTTGTCTTTGCCTCTAAAAAGAGATGTATGGAGCCAACTTTTTTCTTTTTTTTTTAAATTCCTGGACATGGTTGTGTTTGCACAGCATAGTTGGAACTACAAACACCATCTTGTGGCCATGAAGGAATTAAATTGACAAACCTGAGGTTGGGAGAGCAAAAAGGTAGAGAGGTAGTGTTGAAGTCATAATCCACCTATGGAAGTAACCAATCTGGAAACCCCTCTGTCTCCCACTTCTCATTTTGTGAGCTGATCATTTTTCCTTATTGTTTAACCAATTGAGCCTGGAGTTTCTGCTCTTTGTAGCCCAAGGTGCCCTGATTGGCTCAGAACTCAAGAAAGATAAGAAGATCAGATAGAAAGGGGGTAAAAGTAGCTGATTTAAGTGGGTGCAAATCATTGGCTTGATGACTCACATTTCAAGGTGTGGAAAGAACTTTCCCAGGGGATTGGGAGCCACTTTCAGTAACTTTTAAGTAATCATGGAGAATAGAATCTGCTGCCAGAATTGGGCCGTGATTATCCTGGTTTTCATACAGGGTAAGGAGATTGTTTCTGGAAACTCCAGACAAGTAAGTTTGAGGTAGATTCTTGACAACTGGGAAGCAGGACGGATTAAGAAGCAGATGGTGGATGAGCATTTAGGAAGGAATGCGGTGGTCAATTGAAAGCAAAATGACTTCAAAGAGTACAAGTTATTCAAAACTAACCTCATTTCCTGTTTTGATAAGGTTACTATGTTTGCAAATCAGGTGTATGCCATAAACATTGTAGGTCTTGATTTCAGCTTAGGGTTAACAGCTTCTCTCATGGTTTCCTTGTGGCTAAGATGGTGAAATGTGGGTTGGATGAGAGCAGGGGTTTTGTGTATTTGCAGCTGGCTCAACAGCTGAAGCCAGAGTGTTGAGTATTGGATAGATGTCACAGTCCATGTGCTTCTGAACTCCAGCAGGGTGGTGGGGAGGGAAGTCACACATCCCAGGGGCTTGGTTGGGAGGCAAGTCTGTTATTCCAGCTAGATAGTCCAGGGACGGGTAGCATAAGGACAAGCAAACCCTGAGCCTTTCACCCAGGATGGTAGAGAGGATTAGGTGGAAACAGAATGGGTATGGAAATGAGAAGAAGCATCCAGAAAGGCCTAGAAAGATGGATGCAGACACAGAGGCAGGCTTCAGGGGGAAAGGAACATGAAAGCAGAAGCAGGTGAGCTGGCCTAGGAAGAGTCACAGGAAATTCCATGGGTGGGTATACAGAGAGACCTGCTCTATGCTCCTTGTCCTTTCTTCTTAAAGGGGACATGTCCAACTCATGACAATGGAGTCAACCTTCGTGGAGGTTTCTTGCAGAGTGCTAAGGGCTCCATCCTTGATCCTACCTGATTTATCACTAGATGAAAACTCAGGGGGCATAGTGATCAAAGGCATAGATGTCACAAATCTGGGAGGGAGAGTTAATACCGGAGGTGACAGAATGAGGACCCAGAGTGATCCTGACAGGTTGGAATGTTGGGTCAAAAACAATAAGATACAATTTAACAGGCTGAAATGTAAATTCTGGCATTTATGTGCAAAAAACACAAATGGCAAAAACCCAGGAGGGGAGATTGCACTGGCAGGAAATCATGTGAAAAATATCTGAGGCTTCTAAATGACCACTAGTTCAGAATAAGCCAACAGTGTGATGTGATTGCTAATAGCCTCACACACGAGATAGAAGTGTTCATGGAAATCCAGTGCTCTTGGGAAGGAGTGGAATTACTATATTTTCAGTCAAATGAAATCTTGGTTATCACATTCAATTTTGTTCAGATTTCTGAGAAGAGCATTGACAAGTTAGAATATGTCCAGAGATGAGCTGTTTAAAATAAAGAAAATTCCAGAACTTACGTGATGTGAAGAGAGATTCCAGGATCGGAGACTATTCTGTTAGGAGAACTAAAAACAAGAGGATTTGAGAGAGAGATGCATGTCATTGAGCAAGAGATTGATCTAGCTTCTGAGGTAGAACTAAAACCACAGGATAGAAGATACAAGGAAGCCAATCTATATTCATATAAAGGAAAACTTATAATCAGGGCAAAGAATGGCAGTTGCAAGTTTCAGAAGCATGGTCTCATTTGTGGGTGAACCATCATATCCATGGTCCTAGATCAGGGCATTGAGAAGGCTGCATGTATAATGTGGTGTGTCTTGCACCTGGAACATTACCTGGTAATATTCGTCAAATGAGTGAGATGTCAGAGAGGTTGAATGCCCTTCCTGGGGTCACACAGATGGACTCCTGTTGTCTCTAATTTCCTGACTCTACCTTGTGCTCTGTGCCCTGGGGCATCTCTAAGATGCTATAGGCTGCTTTGGGAAGTCCACGAGTCCTTATCTGCAGGCATGTATTACAGGGCTTCAGAAAGGATGAGAGCCCTCCCCGCCAACACACACAAAGCTCTTCCAACTCAAAGGCATCACCCAGAATGTTCCTAACCCAAGGAACTCTAATTGCTGCTTGGAAATGCACATGGGGCGTGGAGTCTGTCTTCTCACAGACCCGCCAGTGGCTGTGGTTGATGGTATCTTCCCCTGGAATCATTTCAGTGTTCTCCCTATAAATTCCTATCAGGGAAAAACTTACACATACCAGTTCCCTGAACTGCCTGAGGTATACGTTCGGTGTCTGCCCTAGCCATCTCTGAACAAAGTGTAATTTGCTCTGCTTGGTGAGGGAGGGTTGTCTTTCCTTGCAGACATGCATTCTGCAAAATTCAGGTCTATGATCATCTTTAGGGAATTCAAATCTGGGCTCTTCCCACTCTGACCTCCAGGATGGGCTGAGGAAGGTGACCTTTTCCTCTTCCTTCTGGTATAAATTATGATATACAGAGGTTCTTACTTTAAATTGTGATGGGGATGAGGTCTTCAAGCTGAAGGTCATGAAGTCGACACGATCAGCTTAGCTTTGTGTTAAGTTCTTTCTCCAAGAAAAGTGCAAAAGAAGTCTTCCATTAATTGAAAGTCCCAGGAACTACATTCCATTTGGCTGGGGTTTTGCTGTCCCATCTTCCAGCCCACGCCTGCTAAGTGGTGTTCACAATCTCCACTAGGTGGAGAAAAAGAGCGGTTATGAAATGTACAAAGCCCCAAATCAAAAACACAGTCCAAAGAGTAAAATCCAATTCTAAATGGAACTCGAAAACTTGAGAAGTAATTTAAGGGAACCACATTAAATACTAGAATGTTTAATGGGGCCCATGTGTCCCAAGCAGAGAAAGAGAGGGCGAGAAATGGAACAGAGGAAATCAGGGAGACAATATGTCTGTGCGACTTGCTCTAATTAGGGGCACAACGCTGCTGAGGATCATTCATTATAATTTGGTTAAATGTTCAGCACGGCCCAGGCACCTCTGCAGAGGGGTGCAAGACAAAGGCTCTGTCGCAAACTGGGGTGAGCGCCTCTCTGTTGGAGGTTAACGCCAGTCACTGGGAGGGGGGGTCCGGGGCTGTACCTCATCCTCCTGCCAGCTCTTCGTTATGACTCCAGCACTGGGCTCCAGCTAGCAGATGTCTGCAAATTTCAGGGAGGAGAAGGGAGGGGAGCTGAGGGAGGGAGGGGGCCCCTGGCGCTCATTGTCTCCAACTTGTCTGTCGCTTAATTCAGTATCTCTGTCTGCTGCTGAAGTGGGATGGGAAGAGTTCAAAGGAGGAAATCAAAACAATCCATAGATCAGAGCTTGGGAGTGATCTGTGCGGCACCCAGAAATCACCAGCACTCCTCCAGTTCAGCTTTGAAATGGGGTATAGCGTCAACCATTTAGTGGGCTGCACTGGTGCTCACACCAGCAGGACGTGGGATGCTTACTGGGGTGGGGGGGGACATTTTTCAAAACAGAGAAGGTAGCAGAGCCTTGAAAGTATGTGGCGATGTGGGGTCAAGGTCAGTTTAAGTTTAGAGAGAAATGTGACACACGTATGCCAAGAAGGACTTGAGACGAAGTTGACTCCTACCCCCAATGCACATTGCACATGTTTTGGGTTTTGGACACTGCAGCTTATTCTGCGGGCAGGGATGCTTCACCCAGGCCTCCCACCAAGTTCTCAAACTTAGGAGAAGGACATTTGTTTGCTTCTTGCTCTTGCCTTGGTACCCCATTGCTCAGTCAACTGGCTTGGTCCACAGTGACTGGAACTGACCTCTCCTAGTCTGCAGGACATCTTTTAGAGAAAGGTACTCCTCTGGAGATGAGAGCAGAGCTTGGCAGGCTGATGGTGCCTTCTCCAGACCAACACAGCCTTGACTTAGGCCCATGACATGTCAGTGAAAACACAGGTTGGATTTCTACCCCTTCTTGACCTTCCCACCAAATGTCTTTGTGTGAAATACTGACTGAACATCCTTAGGCACAAGTCCTGGGCCTGGCAGGCTGGTCCAGGTCATTACTCCAGCTGCACTTGGGGTCAAGCCTCAGATTAAGTCTACAAACAAACATTCCTGGGTGATAGGTCCCATGGCGGTCACTGGCTGGGCCTGTTTCATTCTGGGGAGGAAAGAGTGCATTTCCTGACTTCCTTTCCATATCCAGGTGATCTATCTGCAACTGGGTGCTATTGGTGAGAGTGAGGATCAAGTGAGAGAATGGATGAATCAGGTGACCGTCCCATGACTAGGGAAGAACTCTGCATAGAACAAATCCTTTGCTCTGTGTTTCTACCTTCCCTGCTGTGCTAGATGCCCCAGCTCTGGGTTGCACATTATTTTCTTGTTTGATGCCCTGTCCCCTGTTTGGACTATTATCTGTGCAAAGGGTGGGGAACCCACATCACCCACATCCTTTCAAGCCTCTGCTACCCTCTCCTTTTTGAAAAATGCCCTCACCCCAGTAGCTCCTGTTCACTTTTCTATCCCTGTATCCTTCATGGTGCCAGGTTCAATAAATCTTTGCCTATTCACTTGGGAAGGAAAGCACATTTGACTGTGTCAGCTCAGATTTAGCTGAATAATTGCAATTTAATTCATTGATTGTTTATTGAGCATCTGCTATGCTGGTCCTGTACTATGTGCTAGGGATTTAAATATGATTAAAATGGGTGCCTGGCCCTAAAGGATTCATCCTCAAGGGCAAAGTGGGGAGAGGGCTGCCTGCAGAGAACAGACTCTACTAAATTGCAATGTGGCAAGTCCAAGAATGCTTAAGTGCTTATGGTGGGATCCCAAACAAGGGAGCAATCCAGCTTGGGGTGGTCAAGCAGAACCTTCCATGTAGGGTTACAAATCTGTCTTATCCGGTGCTCAAGTGTGGAGAGCTCACTAAATTGTATAGGTATCATGTAGGCAGCATCAAGACCTCTGCTTGAAAAGTCAAGGATAGGATGGGCCTTGTCTGCTTTCTCTGAAGATTCTCCCAGGATCTTCTCTGTTAGCCAAATTCAAAGAGCCACCTATCTCTTGAAAGGCAGCACCATGACATAAACCACAAGTGCTTGACTAGCTAGAAAGCCTGATTTTTGGGGCAGGAACAAAGCGAACACTTTCCTGCTACTATTAAGTGCCAACATGAAGACTTCGGCTGTCCTATCTTGCACATCCTTGAAGTCTGCAGCTGGTCCAGTCTTGGTCTCTCAAGGAATGCATGAACATGAGAACAGCAGAGTGAACAAGCAACACATGCTCCACAAACCTGTGTGCCAACCTGCAGTGGGGCAGGGAGGCAAGAACCAGGGTGAAGATTCTGTGCTCAAGTTTAGTATCTGGCCTTGACTTTGAGATGTCTTGGTCTGCTGAAGCTTAGTTTTTTCTTCTGCTAAGTGAAGGGGTTTAAAGAGACCTGGTGGAGCAAACTGGGAACATTTACATGGGGGAAGAAGATGCTGATCTGTGTTTTGATTGAAAAACTTCTGGCTGTGGGGAGCTGGAGCAGCATATTTTGGGGTCTCAGAATCCAAACCCTCTCTTCCCACAGATGCACGTGTGTATACATTGTTCAGAGCCTGACTGACTGACATTCTGCCTGTGGCCCTCACCTATTCTGACTTCGTATCTCTCAGTTTATGGTGTATGGATCCATTCACACAGTTCTCCAATATTTATTCTGCATGCTAGGCCAATGCTGAGCATGAAGGAAACAAAGATGAGAAAAAAGTGGTCTCTATTCTGTACAAATCTACAGATCAGGGAATGAGACAGTTATGTTAACAAATAAGCAAGCACCAGGGATGCAGGGGTGGTTCAACATACGAAAATCAATAAACGTAATAAACCACATTAACAGAAGCAAAGACAAAAACCACTTGATCATCTCAATAGACGCAGAAAAAGCCTTTGATAAGATCCAACATCATTTCATGATAAAAGCTCTAAGAAAACTAGGAATAGAAGGAAAGTTCCTCAACATTATAAAAGCTATATATGACAAACCTACAGCCAGCATTATACTTAACGGAGAAAAATTAAAACCGTTCCCTCTAAAATCAGGAACCAGACAAGGATGCCCACTATCTCCACTCCTATTCAACATAGTACTGGAATTCCTAGCCAGAGCAATTAGGCAAGAAGAAGGAATAAAAGGAATACAAATAGGTAAAGAAACTGTCAAAATATCCCTATTTGCAGACGACATGACCCTATACCTTAAAGACCCAAAAAACTCTACTCAGAAGCTTCTAGACATCATCAATAGCTATAGCAAAGTAGCAGGATATAAAATCAACATAGAAAAATCATTAGCATTTCTATACACTAACAATGAGCAAATGGAAAAAGAATGTATGAAAACAATTCCATTTACAATAGCCTCAAAAAAAATCAAATACCTAGGTGTAAACCTAACAAAAGATGTGAAAGACCTCTACAAGGAAAACTATACACTTCTGAAGAAAGAGATTGAGGAAGACTATAGAAAGTGGAGAGATCTCCCATGCTCATGGATTGGTAGAATCAACATAGTAAAAATGTCGATACTCCCCAAAGTAATCTACATGTTTAATGCAATTCCCATCAAAATTCCAATGACATTCATTAAAGAGATTGAAAAATCTACTGTGAAATTTATATGGAAACACAAGAGGCCACGAATAGCCAAGGCAATACTCAGTCAAAAGAACAATGCAGGAGGTATCACAATACCTGACTTCAAACTATATTACAAAGCAATAACAATAAAAACAGCATGGTACTGGCACAAAAACAGACATGAAGACCAGTGGAACAGAATAGAGGATCCAGATATGAAGCCACACAACTATGAACAACTTATCTTTGACAAAGGAGCTAAAAATATACGATGGAGAAATAGCAGCCTCTTCAACAAAAACTGCTGGGAAAACTGGTTAGCAGTCTGCAAAAAACTGAAACTAGATCCATGTATATCACCCTATACCAAGATTAACTCAAAATGGATCAAGGATCTTAATATCAGACCCCAAACTCTTAAGTTGATACAAGAAAGAGTAGGAAATACTCTGGAGTTAGTAGGTATAGGTAAAAACTTTCTCAATGAAACCCCAGCAGCACAGCAACTAAGAGATAGCATAGATAAATGGGACCTCATAAAACTAAAAAGCTTCTGTTCATCAAAAGAAATGGTCTCTAAACTGAAGAGAACACCCACAGAGTGGGAGAAAATATTTGCCAATTATACATCAGACAAAGGACTGATAACCAGAATATACAGGGAACTTAAAAAACTAAATTCTCCCAAAACTAATGAACCAATAAAGAAATGGGCATGTGAACTAAACAGAACTTTCTCAAAAGAAGAAATTCAAATGGCCAGAAAACACATGAAAAAATGCTCACCATCTCTAGCAATAAAGGAAATGCAAATTAAAACCACACTAAGATTCCACCTCACCCCTGTTAGAATAGCCATCATCAGCAACACCACCAACAACAGGTGTTGGCGAGGATGTGGGGAAAAAGGAACCCTCTTACACTGTTGGTGGGAATGTAGACTAGTACAACCACTCTGGAAAAAAGTTTGGAGGCTACTTAAAAAGATGGACATCGATCTACCATTTGATCCAGCAATACCACTCTTGGGGATATACCCAAAAGACTGTTACTCCAGAGGCACCTGCACATCCATGTTTATTGCGGCACTATTCACAATAGCCAAGTTATGGAAACAGCCAAGATGTCCCAGCACTGACGAATGGATTAAGAAAATGTGGTATCTATACACAATGGAATTTTATGCAGCCATGAAGAAGAACGAAATGTTATCATTCGCTGGTAAATGGATGGAATTGGAGAACATCATTCTGAGTGAGGTTAGCCTGGCTCAAAAGACCAAAAATCGTATGTTCTCCCTCATATGTGGACATTAGATCAAGGGCAAACACAACAAGGGGATTGGACTATGAGCACATGATAAAAGCGAGAGCACACAAGGGAGGGGTGAGGATAGGTAAGACACCTAAAAAACTAGCTAGCATTTCTTGCCCTTAACGCAGAGAAACTAAAGCAGATACCTTAAAGCAACTGAGGCCAATAGGAAAAGGGGACCAGGAACTAGAGAAAAGGTTAGATCAAAAAGAATTAACCTAGAAGGTAACACCCACACACAGGAAATCAATGTGAGTCAATGCCCTGTATAGCTATCCTTATCTCAACCAGCAAAAACCCTTGTTCCTTCCTATTATTGCTTATACTCTCTCTACAACAAAATTAGAAATAAGGGCAAAATAGTTTCTGCTGGGTATTGAGGGGGGGAGAAGAAGGGGGCGGAGTGGGTGGTAAGGGAGGGGGTGGGGGCAGGGGGGAGAAATGAACCAAGCCTTGTATGCACATATGAATAATAAAAGAAAAATGAAAAAAAAAAAAAAAAAAAATAAGCAAGCACTTTCACTCATTTGCATTTTATTTGCTGCATCAAATTGTGAATTTCTCAAAGATAGTGCTAAAAGCACTGGCTGCAAAGTCAAGCCATTTGGATTCCTATTCCCATATCACTTCCTGTTACTGAATGAACTTGGCCAATGTATAGTTCTTCTCACCAAGAATTGGCTACTTTAATCATACATTGAGGCTAATAATGTCCTTCTTGAAGGGTCAATGTGACCCTTAAATGAGATCATGTCTGAAAGGTACTTAGTATGTAGTAAATGCTCAATAATTGTTAACAAATATTATTTGTTTTTTTTTTTCAGCACCTCCTGAGCCTCTCTGTAATGCATTGTTAGAGGGTTGATTTCCTGGCAATTTCAAAAGCAAAGGGTATCAAGATTCCTGTAATTCCTGTAGCATGAAGAAATTATGGATCTATGAAACATAGTTCCATATTGCAGAATAATTCATTCTACAGTCATTGGGCACCTACCCAGTTCCAGGTCATGTGTTAAATGATGGGGATAAAGAGAAGGGGGACCTCAACACATGTGGTCCGTTGCCCTGAAGGATCTCAAAATTCAGAACTTTTGAGCAGATGAGCAAAGACATAGAATGGCCTGCTGCAAATATTGCTATGGGGATCCATGTAGTCAGTAGTGGTGAGGACACCAAGGAGTGGTGTCACCTGCTGAGGTGAGCTGGAGAGGGTTTCCCAGTGCAGGAGTGCATCCTAAGGATGATGGAGGAGCTGGACTGTTTTACACCCTGATTTATCAATAGACTTGAAGTTCTTCTTGGTTTGTCTTCCAGCTGTGTCTCCCAGGAGGCAGTCTATAGTAGTGTAAACATCCAGGAGCTCTGCCAGTGACTTACTGTGTAGCTTTAAGCGAATTACTTCTGTTCTCTGGGCCTCAGTTAACCTGTTGGCCTAGCTGGTAGGAACCTTTCAGATTGGAGTTATTTATTCTAGACCCAAGAAATATTTGTTCATGGGTGGTAGAATGGTTCAAGTGGTAGAGTGCCTGCCTAGCAAGTGTGAGTCTCTGAGTTCAATCCCCATAAGGCAGATATGGTTAAGTGCCAAATAATAAATAGTGAGCAGTCTATCATTGTGAGTGGCTAGAGCCTAATCCCGCAGGGAAATCCCACAGTGTAGAACACATGCTTCATGATTATTCCACCCAAGGGGTGAGAGAAACTGGGGTATTTATACAACAACTCCTGCCAATCATCCATCAAGAGCTGTTGGGGTGGGTCGTGGTAGGTAGGGTAATTTTGGCAGGCTTACTTTTCCAAGGCTGATGAGTATTGGGGCACTGACAGCTTCTGCAACAATTACAAACTGTAATGAGGGAAAGGAACGCAGCGATGAAAGGGGAAAAGCTTTGTTAATGCAAAAGCCAGCAATAAATGCTACTGGACTTGGCTTTCTTTGGGAGCTCTTTGTTATAAGTGGACCATTTGTCTAGACTATTGGTTCTAGATAGTTTGTCATCCAGGAAACATTTGACAATTTCTGGAGACATTTTCAACAATCAAGACCTGCAAGGGGTGGTGTGTGTATTTATGCAGAGGGTATCTACAGGGTAGAGACCAGGGATGCTGGCTAAACATCCTGCAGTGCAGAAGAAAGAGATTTAAATGTCAATAGTGGCCAAGATTTAGAAACCCTGAATTAGATATCTAGCATTCCATTTGTAACTTTTTTTGGTCAAGTAGGCAGAGCAGGGAGATGATAATGTAGGGGAAAGGGAGGGAAGGAAGGAAGGAGGGAGGGAAGGAAGGAAGGGAGAGGAAGAGAGAGAGAGAGAGAGAATGTTAGGATTATTTGTCTCTGGGTAGAGTGAGAGGGGTCAGTTTCTGTTCATAATACACTCAGGAGGTACTGTAAAAATGGAGAAGGAAGCTGGAGGCATGGTTCAAGTGGTAGAGCTCCTACCTTGCAATTTAAATCCCAGTACCACGACTACCAAAAAAACAAAACAAGAAAACAAATGGAGAAAGACTGTTCACTTCTCCTTTGTCCCCTAGGATGTATGATTACTGAATTTACTTATGGTCTACATGAACTGTGACAAAAGGAAAGGATGCACATATCAGTTTGTACATTGTGCCAAATAGCTATGAAATTGTTTTATTCTCTGTCTTCCAGAGCTTGAAGGAGAAGGGAAGACTCACTGGCTATTTCTTTGGGTTGCTAGGACAGGACAGACTGCCCTGGATGTGGGGCAAAACTCCCAGCAATAAAATGTAGAGGAGGGCCCCCACAAGTGCTCTCAAAGCTCCCAGGCAATAATGTTTGGGAGTAGAAAGCACAGGCTTGGAGCCATTTTCTGGGACTGAATTTCTGTGTCACCTCTTATGTGTGACTTTGAGCAAGTTACTTAATTTCTCTAGAACTGAGTTTGTCTTTATCTGCAAGATAGTGAGAATTATGGGGCTTCTGTTGACTGCTAAAGGAGAGAACTCATGTGACCTGCAGCTAGGACTACATACATTCATGTTAGCTGCTTGCATCCTTGGCAAAATTTGGGGCTTGGTGTAAGCACTTCACAAAAGGAATTGTCATCAGACCTGGTCTTCAAGGTTGTCAAGAAACAGGACATGTGAAAGTCATATAGTCTCTCATAATTCTATCTTTTGCAAATATCTGAGAGGACCCTAGAGGTTAGTTGAACACAGAGGAGGTGGAGCTGGGTCATAAAAGGCAGTGTAGCTTTCCCTGGGTCTCTCTTGGTGTGCTCCATCCTGGAATCCTGGGCCTTGTCACAAGGCCTTTCAGACTTTTAAACCAAAGAATCTGAAGGCAACAGCTTGGAGTGTGAGCTCCCTGAGGAGAGTGGGGTTGAGGAGGCAAAGGAGAGGACAGAGCAAAGATTTTACTCTGAACACATAAAGGGTCTTTGAAGTCTCATTTATTTCCTTAAAAATCAATGTAGATTTTTTTATCTGACCCCATCATAAATTTCTTTTAATCTAAAAATAATTTAAAAATCGTACCAACAAGTAAAATTGGCCCTCTGGGATGTGCCCTGTTTATTCTGCTGCTTTAATTACTCCCAGGCATGTTGGCTTGGACTCCAGGGCCACATGCACCCCAGTTTAAGAAGCAGGGGCCCTGTGCGCACCATTTTTTTTCTCTCTTACTTCCCCTTTCCACTGCTGTCCTCCCTAGATGCTCTTTTCTTTCTCTGTTGTCTCTTCCTTCGCTTCCATTGGGAGTCCCTGGGATAGTGGTGGACATTGTTTAACTGTACTAGTGGTGATCAGGGCTGAAGAGAGAAGTCACTGCTATGGTCTGACTGTGATCTCCCAAAGGACTGTGTTAAAAATTTAATCCCCTAGTGCAACAGTGCTGGGAGATTAGGCCATGAGGGTGATGTGCTCATCAATGGATCGATGGATTAATGCTGTTATAGCAGGAGTGGGTTCCTTATAAAAGGATGAGTTTAGCCTCCTTTGCTCTCTCTTAACCTCTCTTTCCTCTTCCAGTTTTCTATTATGTGAGGAACTGTGTTCCTCTCCTCTGGAAGATGCAGTCTTCAATGGGATGACTGCAAAACTGGACCCTTACCAGATACCAAATGGGCTAGCACCTTGATCTTGGACTTTGTATCTTCCAGAATTGTGAAAAATAAATTCATAAATTATTTGCTTTCAGGTATTTTGCTATAGCATCACAAACAGATGATAACATTTTAGTGCATTTTCTATTGCTAAGCACGTACCAAAGGCTGGGTAAGTTAAAAGGAAAAGAGGTTTACTTCGGATCATGGTCCTGGAGATGCAAAGTCACTGCCATGTCTGTTAATGGTCTTCTTAACGACAGCACAGAACATCACATGACAAGAGACGTGTGTGCGTGTGTGTGTGTGTGTGTGTGTGTGTGTGTGTGCACGCATAACTTCTGATCGCTCTCTCTCTTCTTATGAGAACTCCAGTATTCAATCATGGGGGCTGATGACCTTATGTAATCTTAATCACTTCCCAAAGACCCTATCTCTAAACACCATAGTTGGATTAAGTCTCCACTCCTCCCACCCCCAGTACCTCACAATGAGGATCAAACTCTAACAAGGGTTTCAGAAGGGACAAACTATGGCAGACAGGTCCTGATCCCATGTGGGAAGGACATCCCCTTCCAGTCTCATTCATTCAAAACCTCTGTGTACCAACTACATTGTTGTACCCTGGGACACCATGATGAACAGGTCAGATGTAGACGCAATCCTGCCCTCATCAATCTCATAGTGCTGAGGGTGGGATGAAGATAGACAGCCATTAACCAAGTAATCACAATAATCTGAGCCGAGAGTTATGAGAGAAAGTGAACAGAACATGCAGCAGAGACAACTAATGTCACCTGAGAATCAAGGAGGGTTTCCTGGGAAATTGTCTTCTAAGCTGAGAGATGAAGGTTGAGAAGGATGGGGGAGAATATTCTGGATAGAAGGACCAGCATGGGCCAATGTTGTGGTAAGGGAGAACATGGCCTATTGGAGGAACCCAACACTCAGCCTGTCTTTATATGATGGAGAGTTGCAAGAGATGAAGCTAGAGAGGCCTACAGGACTGACCCCCGAACCCTCCATCAGCCAGGTGAAGGAATTTTGGCTTATGCTGAGAAGTCAACAAAGGGTGTATATACATGTGTGCATAAGGGTGAGTGTGTACATGGGTCCTTGTGTGTATATAGATGACAGAACAATGAGTGGACTCTTTCAGTAGTTGCTCCTTGAGGTTGGTGGTGTAAGGTGGAACCTCCTGACCAAGAAGAATATAATAAAAAATAAAGAGGCTGATGTTTCACCATCATCATAGGATGTAATTAAGAAGAACACATACCTAATGAGTCAGAGAACAAGCGTAGATGAATCAGAAGGGATGTGTGGAAAACAACATGGGTTTGGAGAAAGAGGGCTGATATTCTTTGAGTGGTTCCTGCAGTGAAATAGATGATGTATTGCAAATTTGACAATTCTTTGGGGAACTCACAGAATTGGTCCTTCTGCTGGTCTCAGGAACCACCTCGGGGTGAAGAAATGTGGGTTCATGATGCTGCATCCATAATCAACTAATTCAGGCTAGAAAGTTGCCCTTCTAAGCCAGAACCCCCACCCCCATCATCAAAGATTAAGCAAAGGAGAGGAACAGAGGCCAATGCAAGTAGGAGTGGATGGATTAGAGACTAAGGGCTGTACCATTGCTTAGGCCAGCTGGCCTTCTGGGTTGTGAGGTGAAGCACTGGAACAATTTGTCCATCATCCACTGCTCCCCCTACCTCTAGTCTCCCTTCTCTCTGAGGTTCCAGGGCTGAACTTTTTAGATATCTTTATGGTATAAGAGGGGCAGCCTTGGCACAACCTGTTTGAAGTTCTCCATCTAAGCTCCTATTAGCAATGGTTTATCTATTGATCTATTACTTCCATTCTTTTCTTGAAAAAGGGCAATTGAAGAAGGATGTTAGGGAAGATTTACAGCATGAGGTTGGGCCAAGAGAGCCTTGAATAATGCAGAAAGAGAATAAGAAAAAGTTCATTTATTCAACAAATATATCAAGTACTGTGGTAAATGGTCTTCCCAAATGGCCACAGCAGTATTTTCAGGCCCACGTATTTACCTAGAACTTTCAAAAGGCATAGTCTAGCTCTCCTACCCCGAGCCCTTGTAACTACTTAATAGAATAGAGTGGAAGCAATGCTGTTAGGCTTGTTCATAAGAGGCAATATGGCTTTTCTTGTCTCTCTTTGGTGGGCTCCATCTTGCAATCCCATCACCATGTTGTGAAGAAACCCAAGCTCCATGGAGAGACCAGATGTGGGTGACGTGTCAATAGGTCTTAGCTGACATCCAGTGTTAATTGGCAGACCTGTGAGGAAGGCTTTCTACCCTTGCAGTCCCCAGCCTTGGGGCTGCCTTAGTGGAGACTGAGTGGAGCATGGATGAACTAACCTTGCCATGTCCTGACCCAGTGTGGGTTTTGTGAGCCATATAAATGCTGTTACAGGTCTTTTTGTTGTTGTTGTTGGTTTGTTTTGTTTTGTTTCTTGGTGTTAAGGATTGAATCCAAGGTCTTGTGTGTGCTAATTACTGAACTATATTCCCAGCCCTTGTGTTACTTATTTTATTTGGGGGGTTAGTGGGGATTAAATTTAGGGCCATATGCTTGCTAGGCAAGCACTGTACCACTTGAGTCAAATCCCCAGTTCTTTTTGCTTTAGTTTATTTTTCAGATAAGGTCTAGTGTTTTTGCCTGGGAATGACCTTGGACCAGATTCTTCTTACCTCTTCCTCCCGCATAACTGGGATTACAAGTGTGAGTTGCCACTCCCAGTCCTTCTGTATTGTTTTTTAAGACACTAAGTTTTGAGAGTAATTTATAATGCAGCCATAGTAACTGGAAAAAGCATGTGCTACAAAATAGCTGGGAATGACAGTTTACATTTACAACAAAAAAGCACTTTGTGTAAGAGATTCATATAATTATCTCAAGTAGAACTCTGAAGAATCCTGCAAGGCTGGTGTTATGTTCTGTTATATTCACAGAAGGGACTCTGAGGCTAGGAGAGATGACATGGATGGCTAAAAGTATATACAGCTAGTAGCCAGTGAAGGAGAGAAGTTGCACCCCGGTTTTCTTTTTACTAAGACAACTTCTCTTAGTTCACCTGACCAAGGCTCAATCCTAGAGTCTGTAAGGGCTACAGATAAGAGCCCTACATGAAAGCATCTTCCAGTGGAGGAAAGCTACACCCTGAAATGACCACATGGTACTGTAAGGTACAAAGTGACTATGTGTCCTAAGAAATACATTCATTTATCACCCATTCATGTGCTGGACACAAATCTCCAAGCCCCCTGGAGGTCATTCTTCTGATAGATGGATACATTGCTGATATGGGTTGAATTGTGCATCCCCAATCCCCACCCCAGATTCGTATGATGAAATTCTAACTCTCAAGACCTTAGAATATGACTATTTGGACACAGGATCTTTAATGTGGTAATTAAGGCAAAATGAGGTCCTATAGGTAGGTCCAATCTAAATGACTAATATCCTCCTGAGAAGAGATTAGGACACAGATATACACAGAGGAAAGACCATGTGAAGACATAGGGAGACTGCCATCTACAAGCCAAGCATAGGGGCCTCAGAGGAAACCAACCTTGCCACATCTCAATCTCAGATTCACAGCCTCAGAACTGTGAGAAAATACTCACCTGTTGTTTAATTCCCCCAGTCTGTGGTTGTGGTAGGTCAGAATCATGTCTTCCAAGGCAGTGGTGGAGGTGACATTTCAATTACTTTCAGAAGATTGGGTATGGTGATAATAGGCTGGGGTAAGGGCAGGGCTGGGAAGGCAGTGACTTACAAGATTGAGGCATTTACAATTATAATAATAAATAAGCCTGCTAAATTAGAGGCAGGGTTTTTAAAAATGATTGCAGCCTGTCCTAAAATGATTTCTAAAAACTGGAAGTCACCTTGGCTTTTCCATAACTGTGTAGTCTCTCACCCAATCTATACAAATATAAGCAAGTGGACACCCACCATTCCAGTTCAAGGAGATCTTGGGATCTGGCTCCTTTGTATGCAAATCTGATTGCTGAATTGAGCAATCAATTTCCCAAGCATCACAGCCTTCTGAGAGGGAAAACAACAGCCACACCCTCCTCTACTCCCCTGAGTTCAAAGGAAAGCAGTTCCAGCCAAGTTCCAATGGCCAAATAGTGGTGAGCTCCCTAAAAGAAAGTTATTTTAAGGAAGCTTAATCTTTCCTGGGGCCCTTGATCACTACATGGCTTCAAGGTTTCCAGGGAGGACTGGTTCAGCAATGCTTGTGGCTGCTCTGCTGGAGGCACCTCTGACCAGCTGTCTCTACATAGCAGCTGGACATAGGCAGTACTGGCTGGGGAAGGAGTGAGAACCCTAAAGAATTATTTTGGTGGCCACCCTGGGCATGTTAGTGGGTGGACAGGGATCTGGACCTGTAAGGACATACCCCTAGTCATGGACCCATCCTCAACAATTATACCACAGCAGTGGGAATGAACAGTAGTGATGGACTGGCCAAATGCGGGCTCTAAAGCTTGCTGGTTGAGATGGAGAATGGGCTGTCTGGGCTAAGTTCTCAGTATTCTAGGACAAGTTGGGCTTGGGATCTCTGGAAACACTAGACCTCTGTCATTGAGGTGTTCAGTGCTTGAGCTATTAACTGAGGAAAAAAACCAAAATAAAGTAAAATAAAGCAAGTTAATA
Organism: Castor canadensis; assembly: GCF_047511655.1. Taxonomy (NCBI): domain Eukaryota; kingdom Metazoa; phylum Chordata; class Mammalia; order Rodentia; family Castoridae; genus Castor; species Castor canadensis. The sequence continues at coordinate 32,290,708 of NC_133396.1, read as the reverse complement.
GGAAACGTATCCTTGTATGTACCTTGATTATGTGCAGCAAGGCACAGTTTGTGCACAGATCAGAGCTGGGAGGGACTTCTGATTCTCCTAGTCTTTGAAGACCATTGCCCCCTGTTTTGTAGCCAAGGACACTGAAGTTCACCTGGAGGTATTTCTAATTGGAGGGGTAGTTCCTGGAGGGCAGGAGATGTCTTGTTTTTTTTTCATGGGGAGCCCCCACAGTTAATGCACCTTGAAGGCAGGCCATGCCATCCAAATGAGACAGGTCACTGGCTGCACTCCCCACATTACCCTCTTTAATGGCTCATGCCATCAAAGCCTGAGCCCCAGGGTCACCTTACAGCGTGATTGTCAAATCTCCCAGGTAGGTTTAGCCTTTCCTGGACTCCTTTCTCCCCACTGTCCAGATGGCAGGGCATGTGGCAGCACTGAGAGCAGAGAGCCAGGTGGTACCAATGCTCTGTGCCATGTGTTTGTTTAATTTCTCTCTTTGCCATAGCCTCATCCCTTTTTTGGCATGTCTCCCCATCCCTGGAAGCCCAGTTAGGTCTTTGTGTGGGAGCTGGGTGCTTGGTAGTGTGTTTAGGACCCAGGTGTCCATATGCACATTTCTCAGTGCTCCAGTTTATTCAAATAAACCTGTATCTTTCCAGATGTAGTCAAAGAACAGAAATGGCCAAGGATGGCCTGGCTTTGTGAATAATGTTCTGGTCATAAGCTGACACTCATTGTCTCACAAGCTTTCATTATTCTCTCTTGAGTGGAGATTTGTGATTTTAACCAGCACATCATTGAAAAGGCAACGAGTTTCACTAATTTTTGATAGTCCTACTTCATTTCCTGTGGTGATCATTTCTCTCCCTCTGGATTACCATGTTGTGATGTTGGGGGTTCGATGGCCTCTGACAGCTCAGTTCATCTCTCTTACGTCTATCTGTTCTAGCTGGGGCTAGGCTCAGGGTCATCTGTTTGGCAGAAGACAATCTGTCTTAGCCCTGTGCTGGTAACATCACATCTTCCACGTATGCTCTCATCAAACGCAGAGGCTGTGGAGGAGCCTAGATTCAAGCCAAAGAGTTCTGACTGCAGTGACCATATTTTTACCGCATCAGTTCTGCAGCCTGCCTGGGCATTTAATGTAGTGTGAAGGTAGTTGCTGTTGGTCCCTGTCTGGGTGGGTCATATGGGAAGGGAGCAGCAGAAATGGAATTCTCTGGGAGTTTTGTTGCTAATTGGAAGGGCTGAACATCATATCCACACCTCCCTGAAAAGTAATGGCAGTGTCTGCTATAGTCTCAATGTTTGTGTCTCCACAAACTCCATCTGCTGAAATTCTAACCCTCAAGAGAGTGATAACAAGAGTTGCTGTTTTGGGTGATGTGATTATGTCATGAGCACCCAGCCCTCATAAATGGGATTAGTGTTCAGAGAGACCCCTCACCCCATCTACCATGTGAGGTAAAGCTCTCCAAAGGAATGGACCCTTACCAGACACTGAATCTACTGGCACCTTGATCTTGGACATTACAGCCTCAAGAAACTGTGAAAAATACATTTCTGTGGTTTACAAGCCTCCCAGTCTATGGTGTTCTGTCATACCAGCCTGAGTGACAAAATCAGTGCTCCTGATTTCTCTTGCAGCCTTCTCACTGTGCCTGGCCTGGGCCTGCATTCCCAGTATGGATGGCCTAGTTGTCAAAATGTGCACAGGAGAGAAGAGAGAGCCACTTTTGTACCCTCCAAACCAGAACTCAGGGCTGTCTTGCATCCTTCTGTTAAGTATATCTCATCCCCCATCTTTCCTTTTTCTCTGGTGTCTCCTCACTTTGCTTATCTTCTCAGGGCAAGTAGAGGTAGTTGGATGTGAAGCCAAGACAGGGGTTCAAATGTTAGAAACCTCACACTATCTTCCTCTTCATCATTGGAGGGCAGTGTTTTTATTGGACCTAAACTGGACAACAAATCATGTGGTTCTTTCAATGCAGAGCAAGCAGCTAGAGAGGCAGAGAGCCTTTCATGCCTTGTGTCCACTCAGAATCCTTTCCTGTGCCCACCTGTTTTTGGTCAAGTTTCCAAAAAAGAAGAAGGTTAACATCCAAAGCCAACCTGGAGGGGACCAGCAGCTGGGAGTGACAACCCTGGCCTCCATGTCTGGGAGGATCTCTCAGAAACTCACTTTGTGTATCTCCAGGATGGTTCGGAGGATGGGGACTGGATTTTCATTAGGCAGACGGCATAGCTGAAATTCAGAGAGTGCAAGGACTTGGCCAAGGTCATTCAACAGACTGAGCCCTGTGGCCCCTTGGCTCAAGGTTCTGCTTTCTATGCCTGGCTGCCTGCAGGGACCCAGCTAGGAGGCAGCAGCCTGCAAGGAAGACTGGGTGAGCCCCTGTGTATTTCTTGGCCTCTAGGCTAGTCTGTCAGGCCCCATGAAGGAGCTGGGAAATGAGGGAGCTCCTGCCCTCTAAGGGTGATGGGATCCATGTGGAGAAAATGGCCACAAGGCGTTTACTAAGTTACTGTAATTGAGAAATAATTAATCTAGGCCACTCTGAGTTCAGTGCCCCATTTGGGTCAATCATGAAGCAAAATCTGAAATTAGGCCAAGGACTTCCCTGATTTCACACCTGTGGAAGTACCTGTCCTCAGTACATTTAGTGCTCTGATGACACATTTCTGAGAATCATAGGGCAAATGGGACCTTGGTGGCAGCTCTTCAGCAAATGGCTGATCTTCCCAAGCCTGACTTTCCTCATCTATAAAAACAAGGATGTGTCTCTTTTGGGGTGACCTGCGTTAGTGTCATGCTTGGTACACAGGGCAGTCTCTGGGCTTTGGTTGTTGTTTATGGGGGCCCTCTAAGGAGGAAATGAAATGAGAGAGGCTAAGTCCAGATGTGGTTCATGAAACTCAGTAACTAACAACCCACTCTCCCTTTGCTCCCCTCCCTTTCCATCCTTACTCCTTGTGCCTCCTCAGCCTCATGTCCCACAGACTGTCATTCTTCCAGATAGGTGGAATGCAGCATTTGTTTAATTAACCCATTGTCTAACAGATCTCTGAAGTCTAAAAGCCTCCTAGCCCCAAAGACAGGAATTACCAATCACTAATCACATAGACGGGAGAAGGACTTTCTGTTCCCGCAGATCTTGCTTCTGATCCACAGAGGTCAGCAGGCTCCTAACTGGGGGTGACTTTGCTCCCCCCGACGCAGGGACATTTGGCCAAATATGGAGACACTTTTGGATGTCACAAATATAAGAGTGCTACTAGCACCTAAGCCAGGGATGTTGTTAAACATCCTATAATACATAGGATGGCCCCCTTTGCCACAAAGAATTATGCAGACCAGTGTGGAGGGTAAGGAATCCTGACATAAACAATGGACGAAGCCATCCATAGACACAGGAACTCTGCAGGAGCCAATACTGGGTGACATAGGATAGGAGGAAAGGGAACTAACCACAAAGAAACATTGTTTCTATTGAGAAAGGGCTGGGAAACCAAAAGTACTGATGGAAAGAAGGTTCTGGAGCTGAACCTTGAGTGTTGTAGGCTCTCCAGGGAGAGGAAGCTTGGGTGGGGAAGGTCCCCACTTCCAGTTTGGGTCTCCATAACCAGGTCATGGGTACCATTCCTATTAATGGCAATGTCTAACTCCAGATACCCAGACCATTGGTCAGAACCTGGAAGCAGTGTTTGGTCAACTCTGCTGACATGTGGCAGCTCAGGTGGGCTACAGGCGTCCCTGAGTGACATTTCTTTGCCATCAAGGCCTTGAGGATGAAGACAGTTAATTGATCAATTTTTGGTATGAGTGTGACTTCTTCATGCATGTGTGTGTTTTGTTGTTTTTAAAAATCCACTAGAGGGCATATCAATGCTAAGATCTTCTGGCAGGTCAGACAAATGACATTTTGTGTGAACTTGAATTCCTGGCCCTGGGTAGTGAGGGGAGTGAGAAGGGGCGGGGGGAGGGGGGGAGGCTAACAGAAAATAAGGTTATTGATTCCTGCCCCTCCCCACTGTACTCTCCTCCTGCCAGATGAGGACAACAAGGTGATTTGTGAATTCATGAGGACAGCCAGACATGATTCTCCCAGGGATGATTGACACTGTTCCTTGGGGGAAGTTATGCTGGGTGAAGGACAGAGATGGCAGGGTAGATTCTGGGGATGGAATCCCACAGTGCTGTGACACTCCACTCTCTGAACTTTCCTGGAGCCCTGTGTCTATGGTGGTCTGGTTTGGCCTGGCCAGGTAGCCTTCACCCTGGACTGATTAGAGAGGGCATGTGACTTTTGAGCATCTGGAGGTCTCCAAAAGTTCTCAGTGCAGGATCCAAGAATAAAAACGTTCACTTGGGACAGGCAACTGCCTTTCCCTGTGGGTATTAGCATAGAGTGCTAGGGAAGGAGGGGTTGACTGGGCTGCAGGTGGGCCAGGGCACAGGGGAAGTTAATTGTGTTGCTTTGCCATTTACTTTGTCAGGGAGGATGAGAGGGTGTCCTGAACTCAGGCAAGAGAAAGAAACCCTTCTCTGAAGGTAGTAGGTCTGGGCTGAGTCAGGAACAAAACTTGCCTTTTTTTCTTTTAGTGCTGGCGATGGAACCCAGGGCCTTGTGCATGCTAGGCAAGTGTTCAACCACTGAGCCATATCCCCAGCTTTCAAGCTTGATATATTTGATTTGGATGCACAGTCAGGTTGGGAATTAGAGGGAGGGTCTGCCCTTGGAGGTACGTGTTCTGAAGCAGTAGACGCTTCTCTTTCTTCCTACTGGCACTACCCTGAGGAAAGTCAACACTGGACTATATATTTGTATATAAAGAGACCTGGGTTCAAAACCCTGTTCAGCCACTGGCTTGCTCTGTGACTGTGGGCAAGCCACCTAGCTTCTCTGAGCTTCAATTTTCTCATATATATATTTCAAAGGGTTGTTGTTTAAATTAACTGAGATAATGCCTGAAGTTGCCCATCTCGCAATGTAGCTCAAAGTAAGTACCCAGTGAATGTTACCTCCTCCTAATAGTAATCTGGAGTCTATAAAGTAGTCACATAGTCTCCAAGAAAAAGATAAGATACCAAAGCAGCCTCAAGGATGAGAGCAGAACCAGCCACCAGCAGGGCTACCCTGCTGCCTAAGAATATCACTGGTACTATTATTACTACAGTGGTAGTAGGCATTTCCTAAAGACCCACTATGTTATATATTCTTTATTTCTTTTACTCCTCACAATTCACAAACGATGAATCAAGCGATGTCTCCAAGGACACACAGGCAGAAATTTTAAGATGTGTGTATCTAACAGTTTCCCAGATCTGTTTAAAAGGATAAGTGACTATTGCTATGGGCTGTGCTGAGCCCTATTGACACCTGGGACAAATAGAAAAATCAGTAATACCAGTTTTGTCTTTATTTGAAATTTTGATATTTTGTTCAGCATGGATTTTTTGGCATTCGTTTTGATGTAAAAAATAAATTCAATCCTATTTATCCTGATTCTTGAGTGTTTTGGGCTCCCCACGGTGAACACCTCCCTTACTTCCTCCTGGTCTCCTCCAGCCCCCGACTACTGTTCTACTTCAACATTTCTGAGTGGTCTGATCTGGGCGTTATGACTCTCGAAGGCACAGAGGTCACTGTTCATGAAAGGAGCTAAGAAGCTGCTCTGTCCCTATTGAAGGTTGGCCTGGGAGGGACTAAGCCTGTGAGCTGATGTGCACCCACAGAGAATTCCAGCAGCCAGTGGAGTTTATCCTCCTCTGCAATCAGGCAAGTGCAGGAGGTGACTCATAGTAAGTAAATATTTTCTGTTTGTTAATGTAAAACACCTTAGTCTATAGGCCATCCACATTCCTTACCAGAAAAAAGTGAAGAAATGAGAGAGCTTCTATTACTGTTGATGAAGATGTGAGTTGGCATAACTTCTTTGGAAAGCATTTGGACAGTGTTTATTAAATCTAAAACATAGGCATACCCTTTGTTCCAGACATTCTCCTTACAGGTATCCCTCTTAGAGAAAGAGGCACTGCAAGCAGCTTCAAACACTTTTTGTGTCTGTCAATAGGGAAATGGTTATATACATTATGGTATCTCCATACTGTGGAGAACTATGTAGCAATGAAAAGGCATTATGTTGGCTGAACATATGTTGAAAAATACCAAAAGTCAGAAATGAAAAGTCAAATAAGAGAAAAGTCAGACAGTCAAAAAACCAAGGAAGAACACATGTTGCTTGGGCCATTGTGTTTCAAGAGTAAATGTATACCAAAACCCCAAGACAAAACTATGTATCTTTATATGTATGTAAATGCATACAACAGGCTGGAAGGATGAGTTAGTGTGATTCCTCTGGGTGAGCAGAGCACAGTCAGTGGGAGGGGCTTCCCTTTATCTCTTTGGCTTGATTTAAAAAATCTATCTACCTACCTATCTATCTACCTATCTATCTATCATCTATTTATCTAGGAATACAATATTCATATATTAGATCCATTTTCAAAGGAAAAATAATTTTATAGAAATAATTTTAAAAGAAGAAAACAATTTATTTTGTGATAGCACATACAGGATGAAGATGCACTTTCTTACTGTACAGACAATCAGACCGTTTATCCCATCAGTAGACGCCACTAGAGGCCATCTATCCTACTTCCTTGTTCTCTCAGGAGGAAGAGGATGGTCTTTTCTGAGATTTGTTGAGTACATATGACTCCAGTGAGCCACCCCTTTCCTGTCATTTATCTCACCCAGGTTGGCATCATTCTGATCTCTGCACCGTACCACGTTGCCATCCGTATCAGTCATGACCATCCTCTGTGTGATTATTTCAGAATTCCAGGCAAGAATGTCAGGAGGCTTCACTTTCTCTCCCTTTCTATCTCTGTTACCCTGAAATATTTCACTGTGAGTCATCTGAATCTCTAGAGCACCTCTCTTCCAGGCAGTGACTCAGAGTCCTGGTTGTTCCCTGCAGCCTGGTAAGAGAGAGCTGAAGGGCACACAGGGGCTGATACCTTTAGATCCAGAAAGAGTGTATGTCACTTTCTCCGGTATCCCGTTAACCAGAACTAGCCACAAGGCTTCAATCTAACTGTAAGGGTATCGTGGGAAAGACAGGAAAACCCATGGCTATTTAATGAGAATTTAATGTCTCTGTTACAATAGAAGAAAATGAAAAAGATGAATAAGACACTAAAATAAATGCTATCCTGTGAAAGCAGCCAACACTGGAGGCTGTTCGGCAGCCAATGGGTTTCTAGAGAGCAGGGAGCCTCTTGTTAAATTTTACCTACATCTGAGTCCTGTTGACTGGAACAATGATGTAACTTTGCAGCATCTTGAAGTTAGTCAACTGAGCTTCTACCTTTACAGAAAGCCTCTTTTGCAATCTCCCTTTGGAAAATTTCTTCTCAGCCAATTGTACAAGGAGACCATTTGCATTTTGTTACCATTCTTTCCTTTCCTTTTTAAAATCTCTTACACCTACAAAAATCACTTACACCTTTGAAAAGGTGATGAATCAGCAATATTGGTCAAGACAAAGTGAAAAAAATACAAGTGAATAATATGAAAGAGGATGGAATCCCTTCAGATATAGAAGAGATTAAACAGATGGTAGGTGAGAAACTCTTCTGCTCACTTCCTTGCAATGCATTTCTTTGAAGTCTCACCTGTTTGTTTGTTTGTTTAACCCCAAGAACCATTACCCAGGTGGAGTGATCATTTTCTTCTCTGCCTGAATTGTGGCTATTTCTTTTCTTCTTCTTTTTTTTTTAATAAATTACATCATAAAACAAGATATTGTTACGTTTCTAAGACATATATTATAGAATCTGATGATATGGAGTCATAGCTGAAGAAATATGAAGACTTGATTATTTGGTGTGTCCTTGGGACATGGCATCCTTAGGGTTCAAGTTTAAAAGATGACTCTGCTCTGGGAGCTTAAGGACTCATAGGTTTGTTTAGAAAATTATTAGTCCCCAATAATCTTCAGTTACACATTGAAAGACCTTGGATTTAACCTTCCTGGCTCCCTACCCTAATGATATGGATTTTTAGAAGCTGGAAAGAAAGTTGAAGAGGGACTGAAGATCCAAGAAGAGATGGTTCTCAGGAAATAGTGTAGAAAGAAGTACCACTGTTCCAACGATGGAAACACTTGCAGTGAAATCTGAGCTCAGATGAGCATATGTGCCACTATTCTTTAGAAACCTGTTTCTTATGGAGTCTTTTTGCTTTGCTTGTAGGGTCATGACTACTACAGTCCTCTAACTGCTGTCCCTGTCTCCATCCTGTCCTCAGATGCCTCTACCTGGCTAATCTTAACACTCCTCTCTGATCATGGCACTCTTAGGCTTGGCTTTCAAAGCCTGCTGAAATGGCCCCACCCCACCTGGCCAGCCTTGTTTTCTTCTGCTTCTGATGCACACCCTCTTTTCCAGGCATGTCTGTCTCCTTCACATCCCATAAAGTTGATTCTGTGCATTTGTTCATGTTACTCAGTGAGCCTGGAATGCAGTCTCAGGTCTACATCATAGGGATTCTGAACTTTATGCAATGAATGGACTCCTGGCTTGTCATTTAAAGTGTGTGTGTGTGTAAAGCAAATCCCACTTCCATAATGTGGGATGCTTAGCTTTAGAAGTTTGTCTTGGTTTGTGATTCATCTTTGATTGGCTGTGAGCCCAATCCTTAGTTTTATGTTTTTCTGTCTCTTAGTTGCTGCCAGTCTATAAACCAACACTCAAATCCTTTAAGGAAGTTCTGTTAATAAAAGCAGCATCTTTTATAAAAGCAAGGAAGTCACTCTTACATTTTAAAATTTTGTTATTAAAAGCTTGGACTATTGCCAATTGGGTTTTCTCACAAAAGGGCCTACTTGAATGTGTCAAACAACTTCTTTCCAATTTGGGACTTCAAGGTAAGAGACACCAAAGCCATCTTTAGGGTTTTATGTCATCAGTCCTCAGAGATATTTCTCTTTTTACTTCTGTTGTGCAGACCTGAGGTCTACCTAACCCATAGATATCTGGTGTACACCCGGAGACATCCAAGCTGTGTCTACTAAGGTGTTTGTTTTGTCTTGATGAAAAAGGCTTATGTGACTGAACATTTTTGGGTTGATAATTAGCCCTTGGACTAAGACCTTGTGGTTATTGATAAAAAGGGTCACTATGTCTTCTTGAGACTTTGTACTGAATGTGGGGAAGGAGAGCAGTCTGATGGGAGAGGATGTCCTAGCTAGATGTGTGGATGCTTCTTGGGATCAGTTTGGGAGTGCTAAGGGTACTGAAGCTTCTGACTTGCCTCCCTTGGAATCAGTTCTACAATCTTCTGGGGATGGGAGTTGTAGGAAGAGAGAAGGAAGTAAGAGTGGTTCATTCTTCATGATAGCAGCAGCCTCAAGACAGCTGTATCTTGTGACCCAGCATAAAATGGGTTGTGTCAATAGCAAAAGTGATGGCATGTAACTTCCAAGGTTTGGTTATTTTGGAAGGCTTACTCTTGGGACCCAGCTATCATTCTGTGAGGAAGCCCAAGCAGCCATGGGGAGAGGCTACATGCGGGTATCCTGACGATATCCACTGCTGAGGATCTCAGGATCTATAGCCTGCATCTCCTGTCGATAAGTCTTGAGATGATTCCTACTCTCAACCTTCCAGTCAGCTCCAGCATAAACCTTCCTAACTAAGGCCTTAGCCATGCAGAACAGACATGCATCTATTCCATGTGCCCTTGAAATTCTCTGACTTAGAAAACCGAGGGGTTCTTTCCTCAACTCCCTCCCTTCCACCCTTCCTTTCTTCTTTTTCCCTTCCCTCCCTTTCTCTCTCCTGTTTTCTTCCTTCCTCTCCCTCCCTTCTTTCCTTCCATCACTAAGCCTGGGATGTTTGTTTTGTAGCAATAGTAATCGCAACAAAAGATACTTTTCCTTGGTGAACAGAAAAGATTTGGGTGGGGAGGCAATGAATGAGTCCTCCAGGGAATGAGAGTCAGTTACAATAATGTCTGGATTCTCTGAGCACCCCAAACTATTCATCTTCTACTCATAGGATCTGTAAACCTAGAGGTGAAGTAGGAATAGAAGAAAATATGGACAATCTGTGTGACCCCATGGTCCTAATCTCTTGACATAGAGCAGAGATTTGTACTAGGCTGCAGTGTCAATGATTTCCCTTGTGAAGAGAGAGGGATTGGGGTACGGGAGAAACTGCATCCTTCCTGTCTTCACGACCCTAGCATGCTCTGGGCTGGAGACTATGGGAACACTAGTTAAATCTATTATGTTCAGCAGAGAGCCAAAGAGGCCTGCAGGACTCATTCATTATTGCTAGACAGAAAAGGGACACCCTTGCCAAATCATATCAAACTTTGGTTGACACTTGTGATTCTCTCTCTGGGAAAATTCTAAGTAGCCAATACAGTGAGAGAAAAGAAATGTCCTCAGCTGCATCCTGTGGTAAGGATTTGGCATGTCACCATGGATGTTTCTTCTAGGGTACTTCCCTATGCAGGAGGGTCTGATGGATGCATAGGATTATATTGGGTGCCAGGCGCAGTAAAAGCCAATGGAATTCTTCTCCTCACTGATTCCCAAATGCATTACACAGCATGGAACTGGCTGAGTGTCATGAAATTAAACTTCCTCTAACAAGATGGCACCCTCTTGGAAGGCAGAGAAAAGTGTTATCAGTTTTCAGGAGTCTGCTCAGGTACAACTTCTTCCAGGTTCCTTTCCCATCCCCTTCCTCCTGCCTGTGCTGACTGTTGGCCAAACTATCTCACCTAGTTGGTGACAAGCTCCTAACAGTGCTGGCTTTGATTGTTGTAGTTCCAACACACTCCATTCTGAACACATCCTACTCAAGAAGTATTTGCTTAAAAAAAAGGTATTATCAAAATTTGATGCCTATGCAAGATTGCATAATTACAATCTTAGTGAACATACTTGTCTCTTGCTTTTTTTCCCCCCTTATCATGGTTTCAAATGTATTTTCTATGTGGGAAGATAATTTCAAACTAGTAGTAACAATAACAATATCTACATTTATCTCGTATCTGCTGAAAGTGGTATAGTTTCTGACCTAATCTTTCCAGTTTGAAAGGTGGCATCATTGGCTCAAATTTACAGAATGAGAACCTGAGGCTCAGAGAGCTTAAGCAGCTCAACAATAACCGGCCAATAGAGATGAGGTTAGCACCTCTGGTTTCGGTATTCATATTCTTGCTATTTTATATGATACTTCTTATTGTTTAAAGTGATACCACAATGCTCTTTTGTTGTGGATACACCATAATTGGCTAAACATGGCCTTCCTTTTGGTCACTCAGGATGTTTACCATTTTTGATATTATAAACAATGAGGCAATAAGTATCATTGTGTGAACAGACTTTCTCCCTATTTTTGGATTAGCACCTTGGAATAGAGCTCCAGAAGTGGAATTACTGGGTTAAAGGGTAGGACTGTGTTTATGGCTTTTGATACTTATTGCCAAATTGCTTCCCTAGAGAACCATGTTTAGTGTAGTAGGCTCAATTTATAGGCCCAGGGGAGTCACCTCACTCCTCCAGGATGTCAGGTTGCCCTCTAGCCACTAGAGGGTGTGAAAGGATGGTGCTGGATCTGGGAGAATCCAGCCCCCTCTAGGAAATCCCCAAATTTGCAGAAGGAGCCTTCAGAGTTGCCTGGCAAGGAGAGGAGGATGCTTAATTAATTAGAAGCTCAGTGCCAGACTGGACTGCCTTCCTTGGATTTCCATAGAAGGCAGCATGGTTTATGCTCTGGACTCTGGAGAAGAGTCACTGGGGCCTCAGGCCCAGAGTGTGAGGTCAACTTGCGCCTCCTGCTCTGTTACCTTGGGTGATGTCTAAGACTTTGGGTCTGCACTCTCAGCACCAGTTAGACTGGCAGCAACTCTGAGTGGCTCCCATGCACTGTGTCTCTTCCATGCTTGTAATCTCTATAGCAGCACCATTTCCTCAGAGCACAGGACACCGTGACTGAATTAATGGAGAAGATGAAACCAGAAATGCAGGGAGGTTGGCAGAGAGTGTGGTTCAGGCTCCCAGTCCCCAATGTGGCTTACAAAAAGATGTTGGCTGTTCCACTCCAAGACGCTGAAGATGGAAGGCTACTTACAGACTATCTTGCCCACATGTGGGGAGGAGGGGGCAAAACAAAACAGAGGCCCAGACAATTATAATGATTGCTTCAATTTTTTTTCCCACTTAACCAGCATTTATTGAGCACCTGTAGTGTACTGGGCTCTGTGCTAGGCATTGTAGATAAAAGTGGCAGTGGCAGGGAGCCACAGCTCTCAGTTAGCTAAGAAGTCCCTAGTGTAAAATGTGGATACCTTACAGTGCACGTGTTGCTAGTGTGTTTTGGACACAGTTATTCAATAAATAACATGATATATTCAATAATTTATTATAAAAAGCTTTGTGTTAGATATTTTTGCCTAACTGGAGGCTATTGAAAGTGTTCTGAGCACATTCAAGGTAGGCAACACTGAGTGTGATGTTCAGCAGGTAGGTGGATTAAATACATTTGCGACTAATGTTTTCAAGTTATAATGGGTTTATCATAAATTAAGAAGCATTTGCACTTCAAGACTTTTCGTACATGATATCCACTAATATCCCCCTGGTTAGACCCTGTCGTATGGTAAAATCCAATGTTCATGAAGCAGGGAAATCTGCTTTATTTCTAGTGACAGGAGCCGCAAAAATCACAGCAGAGTGGGGATATAGAGAAGGGTGAAGAACTATGAGTGATTATGCAACTACCACAATGGTCATATTTGTTTGGGTGAATTAGATTTATTTATTGCAGGACTTTTCAGAGCCTTTACAGATGATTCAATCAAAGCCCTCACTTTAAAAGAAGGAAACTTAAGCCCAGAGGGGAAAACTAACTTGGCCAGGATTTACAGCTACTTAGCAGTAGTTCCACAGCAAGACCCCAGGCCCTATGACCATTGGGCTAGGGCTTTTTCCCTCATTCCACACTACTAACTTGTCATGGCCCCACTGAGCTCGAGGGACCAGCAGAAGCTGGTGACTGGAGGAAAACTAAGCAGTTGCACATACAGGAGGCCAAAGCAGTGCTTGAGGGACCTTTCAAAATATGACCCTCAGCAGGGCCAGTCAGACCTAGTCTTCAGGAACAAAGTCAAGGGAACAACAGTAAGGACATGCATTGTGGAGTCAGGTTGTCTGAGTAAACTTGGGCAAGTTATTTTACCTCTCTCTAAGCCTCATTTGCAAAATAAGGGATGTAGACATACCTACCTCACAGAGTGGTTGAGTTAATACTTGTAAAGCACATAGAACAAAGCCAGGAATGTAATAAGCACTTAGCTAGTACAGGTGAGCACTTACTGTCATTACCATTGTATTATTATGTCCATCTCCTTTACTGTCACTTTCCCTGTTTCTGGATTTTCCCACCCTTCTACTCCCCTTCTCAATGCCCCAGTCTTCTTATTAGTTGGTTGGCAGTTAGTACCCACTAATATGCATCAGAATAATAAGTATTGAATATTAGAAAAGGGACAGTGCCAAAGTTCATGGTGCACAGGTGGAGTTACACTTTGGAAATGGGGATCTTCCCTGGTGCCATACCTGATCTCCCTGTCTGGCTGACCATGCATCTTTCTGGGTGTTAGGGTGCAAGTGGGTTGAGTAAGTCATCCAAGTCTGTGCTTCCTAACTCTGGCTGCATCCTGGAATTACTGGGAAATTTGAAGGCAACAACCACAAAAATCTAGCCCAGACCAATGAAATCAGCATCTTGGGTGAGATGGGGCACGGGTATGATTTGAAGGCTCTGTAGGTGACTCTAATATATAACCGCATTTGACGACCACACAACTATGGGATGGGTCTGCAGGAGACTGTGGAGTCAGACTCAAGCAGGTTTGCATCCCAGCCCTGCCATTCATTATCCATATGACCTTGAGCAAATGGTTTTAGCTTTCTGAACCTTAGTTTTTTCCCTTTTTAATGGGAATAATAATTAGCATCCTCCTGAGATTTGGTGAGAAGCAAACCTATGCGCTGAACTTAATGTGCCAGGCATATTAAATCTTAATTAAATGAATGATATGGTCAGTAACACCAATACTAGAGATCAGGGGTGGTAAAATCTAACCCCAAGGCAGACCCATTTGTCCTCCTCCCTGTTGAGGTTGTTGGCTTCTGTCCTTCTTGGCCTAAGTCCACTGCAAGGAGAAGGCCTGAGACGTGAGGGGTGGGTTGCTCTAGGGCTCTTTAGTCTACCTACTGATCAAAGCAAAGGTCAGGAAGAGCAATGGCTGGAACCCAGTCCTTCTGATTGCCAGTTTAGGGGTGCTTCCTTTTCCAATTAGTCTTCCTAGTAGGGGCATCTTATTCCAAGTCACACAAAAGTTGTATGGATCAGCTCTGGCCCTGCCTGTTCCCTTTTAGGCTGCTGATGAAGATGCGAGGAGGAGCTTGTCCTATCCCTGTGCCCACTCAGCACTCCAGCCCTGACCATGTCAGCTGAGAGCCCAGCTGGGAAGAAGACTGGGGTGCAGTGAGAAAGAATGAGTAACAATTTGGAGCAAGATATCAAACAGTGTCTAAGTGGAGGCCTAATGGGTTCTTCCAGGTGGTAAAAGGCTTGGATTCTGGCCAGGTTCACACTTGCCATGTGACAGCATTCATACTTTTGTACTGAAAAATTAGTAATAACTCATGTTTGATGAAACAGTGGTTCTTACAGCTTTCCAAAGGCAGAGGCCTAGAAAACTAACATCAGAAAAAATATGTTGAATCATTGTGATGTCATTAGTTAAGAAACTGCTTTGAGGGTTGCCGGAGTGGTTCAAGCTGTAGAATGCCTGCCTAGCAAGCTTGAGGCCCTGAGTTCAAACCCCAGTACTGCCAAAAGAAAAAACAAAAGAAAAAGAAATTGTTTTAAAAAACTACTGTTACCAGCAACACTCTCTCACTCTATCTTCTGCTCAGCACCAATAGTCTAGAAGATTCTGTAGATTTGACTCTTTGTACTACAGAAACAATAGGTCTACTGAAATTTATCCTGAGATGCTGATATGCACCCTCCAGGGGCTCATGCAAGGATCCTGGTGTGACTCATGAAATCCTCTGGACCTTTCCTTTAGATGTCTAGACAAGGCAGTATCCAGACTGCAGCCCAGGCCTTTGAACACAGTCTGCAATCTGTCTACACTAATGGTAAAACAAACAAAGGAATTAACATTAACAAATTAGTTTTGAAAACAGCAAATAGGATCTGAATTTTCAAAGTGCAGTTTCCCATCAGGAGTGGGTAAAAATTAAGATTTGAGAGCAGCAAGTCAAATATACTTCTGGTAAGTTGGGTTGATAATGGATTTTTCTTTCTTTCTTTTTTTTACCTACCTTATTAAGTTGTTAAACAAGAGAAAGGTTTGAAAATGCTTTGCAAACCAGAGGGCCCTGCAAGTGTTAGCTGTATACATCAGGGATACTTAGACAGGAGTTCATAGATCCTTGGGAAATCCATGAATGAGTAATTCACTATGTGAACCACCTACTTTTGCAAGCAAAAAATTTGCATATATGCACATATCTGATTTTCTTTAGAGAGAGAGAGTACACAGCTTTCATCAGATTCTCAACAGTGTGTGTAACTCAAAAATGATTAAAAAAACCACTACTCTAGCATGGTCCTTTATGTCATTTGCTAGTGAGGAAAGCATAGCAATGGTAGCAGTTTGAAGTACCACCTACACTTCTTTCCATGTTAGGAGAACTCAGAGACAAGGTAAAAGAAAAATTTCCAGCGGAAGGAAGGTTAAGTAAAGATTCTGTCTTTCCAGTAGCATGGACCTTGGAATTCAGTTGGGGTTTGTATATCTCCCATGGAGAGGAGAGGAGAGAGAGAGAGAGGGGGAGAGAGAGAGAGAGAGAGAGAGAGAGAGAAAGGAGAAAGAAACGATTTTGAAGGCATCACTGCTTAAGCAGATGGCAAAAACTCCATCCCTTTCAAAGTGATGAAGTGAGATTGTTCAGACAAATGCTTTCAAAGTCTTGAACCTGTGAGGTTTTGTTCTGAGTTCAGGAAATAACAGGATATAAATCTGCCCGAATCATCTCAGCTCACGCAAATTCAATGCTGGGCCACAGTGGCTCGGGCAACATCTTGTTCTTTTTGTGTAATGACTTTTGATGCTATGGATTTAGATAGATTAGGCCATTTAGGGGAAAGAGGGGAATATTAATATACAAAATTGTTAGATGTCAAATGAAATCCCTTAATAACGTGTGTTTAAGATGGGCATGCAGGTACTTTGAAGACGTTTCTAGCACCAGCTCAAACATTTAAGAAATCCATTTTGCAAGTTCAAACAAATAATCCTCCACCAATTAGGCTGTACCCTTGTGAGTCTGATGGGCGCTTGTGCACAGCCTTGGTTGGGAGCGAAGGCCCATTCTCTTCTTATTGTCAGCAGCTGTGGCACACCCAATTCTTCATCTCACTGGCTGAATGCTTAAATCCCACAGAGAAGCATACAGCTTGCAGCCAAGAGTGTGTTTCCATATTTCCCACAAATTAATTACCTATATAGTTGATTTGACTTGTTTTAAAGGCCAAGATCCAGAAGATCTAGGCAGTCTTTCTCCCCCTCCCTGAAGGTCCCTACATTTTTGTCTTATAAGTGCTTGCCAAATAATTTCCTAGGATTTGGAATGCTTTGGGAGGGGCACAATAGAGAGGAGACAAGCAGTAGTAATGAGAATGTATTAATTATTTCATACAATATATTTTATAAATCCAGTGCTTGCTAAAAGCATAACTGTTCTTTCATTTATTGATTCAAAAGTAAGATCCTTCCATTGTAACACTGGAGGCAAGCTCACATGAAATCATCTATGATTCAAGACAGACGTGGTAACCCCTCTAATAGACGTTGTGAAGGACTGTGGAACATGAAGGGGAAGGTCCTGTGCCTTATGGGGATTGGATGGTGGGATGTAATCAGGGAAGGCACCTTCAAGCTGATAGCATTTGGACTGGGCTGTGATAGAGGTATGTTTTAAACATAGCTTAATTCCCACCCTATAGTTGATGTTGTCTGAATCCAATAATCTCACTATTAAAAGCAGATATATTAGCAATCATTTAGAAAACAGAAGAAAGAAGAAATATCAGTTACATCTCCATACCACCAAGTGGCATTTCTTGCCAGCTTTTCCCTGGCTCTGGCTTCTCCAGAGTCATTGTATTTTATGTCAGCATAGAGAACAAATTCATTCACTAACATATGAGGGAAAATGTTTATGTATTTAGTACTATGAGTTACTACTCGTTCCAGTAGTGCAGGCTTATCCGTTATAAGACTGTGTGAGGAGCGTCACACCTGTTATCTGATCTCAGCAGTCTATCAGAACCTCACTTTGCCCAGCAGTTTGATCATCTAGTTCCTGGACAACAAATAAGCTTCAATGGCCCTAAAACCTCCAGTGTCTGGCTCCTAGGAAATATTCTGGAGGGCAGTTCTGGAGTTAGCAGGCAAGAGACCATATATATGGGAGTCAGAGCACCAGGATGTAAGCCATTTATTTGACATTCTTATTTCCTCAAAAGTTCACTTTAGATGTTTTATATTTAATCTTAATAGGGCCCAAATCAATATAGTGGAGCCAAACCAAATGGGACTTAAAAACATGAAGCAGATGGAAAAAAACCCATACTGGTCAACATCTCTATAAAGTAAAGTACTTGACGCATCAATCTACTTATCCATCCATCCATCCATCCATTC
The DNA here is from genome assembly GCF_047511655.1 of Castor canadensis. Lineage (NCBI taxonomy): Eukaryota > Metazoa > Chordata > Mammalia > Rodentia > Castoridae > Castor > Castor canadensis. The sequence continues at coordinate 32,272,904 of NC_133396.1, read as the reverse complement.
ACATCCATCCATGAATCCACTTGCCTTTATTCTGCATCTGTAGAAGACAAGGCAATATACCAAACTCTAGAGATAAGAGATGGGTAAGCATAGAACTGGATTCAGGCCAGAGGCCTGAACATGGTGTCACGCACAGAAGAAGAAACTACTGACTCAGGCTGTGGCAAGAGTGAGGTTGAGGGCACACATGGTGTGTGGTTTACTCAAGGGGTTGAGAGCTCTGTGCATCCCCAGTACCTAGCATGGTGCTATTCAGTTTATTTTTTGTGGCATGATTAAGGTATCCAAGGAGTAGAAGGAACCCCCAAAGGTCATCTAGTCCATCCACCTGCCTCTGGTCTGAGCCACACCTAAATCATCCCAAGTGCTATTTTGGGTGCAGTTATTCTTAGCCAGCCTCTCTGACAGCTGGAAAGAATCAGAGAGGCAGATTCTCTCTGGGGCTCTCGTGCTGCAGGCCACATTCAGGAGGCACTGTTTGGTGGAAACAAGAGCTGGGAAGAGAGACGGGCAAGTGGGTCCCAGGCCTGAAGCTTGGCTGGAGGGAACTCAGAGGAGGGCAGTCCCTTCTTCCTGGGAGGTCAGGAGGCCTCTTCAGGAGGGCTTGGACACTGCCAGAGAGACTCCTGAGGGATGAGGCCATTGCTAGGACCTGTCAACGGGGAGCCTGTACCTGTCAAGAGGGAGGAGGAGGAATTCTCAGAATCTCCCCATGAACAGCCTGCATTTGATGTCTCCTGAAGCATAAGGAGGAGCTGGGAAGCACAACTTTCCTTTCCACTCTGTCTCTTTACTCCCTCCCCCATCCCTGCAGGAACTTTGGTGAGCAGGGGTTTGAGGCTGCAGCGCCCTAAGGAGGTCTTTCCATCCAGGACCTTTTTTTTTCTTCCAGGGTTTTTCACAGTGGTTAGAGCGTGTCGGGACCTAACGCAGTCAGGCTGTACCAGGAGCCAGAGCCCAGAGTATTATAATCTCATGGGAAGATAGGAAGAAATGATTAGTGTGTGTTGAATGGCCCTGCTGTGAGCATTCTGAGCTGGAATGGTCCTGGGACAAAATCAAGGGCAAGTTCTAATCTCATTGTCAGGTAGGGGAAGGGTAGAGAAGGCACTTTCTGGGGCAGTCTCTTGAAAAGCAGGCATAAACAGGGAACAATGGTACCATTCCTTTCAGACCTGCTCAACCTGGTGCTTGATACGAAAGGGGTGTGTGTTTGTGTGGCAGAGAGGGAGAGAGAGAGAGAGATTGGGAGAGACTAAGTATAAACTTGTGAACCCTCTTAGGAGGCTAATGCTTGCTCCCAAATCCCCCCTAGAGAGGGATGGATTTGCCCCTTGTTTTCTTATTAAAAAATGGTGTTTTCTAAATGCAATACAAAAAGTGGTTCTTTAGAGCCCCTTCAGCCCCACCCTCCCACCCCCATGGCTGCCCTCTCTCTCCTGGCTCCTCTTGCCTCACCCCTTGCCACTCAAAACCCCTTAACTAAAAATACAAGTTAAAGCACAAGACCAGGGAGACTTCTTCTAACTAGGGGGAGTAGGCGACAAAGGGATGACAGTTGGCTGAAGTCCCACAGCTTAGGAGGGTAGAAATGAAGAGACAGCTGGCATTGAATTTGGCAAATGAGACTGAACTATGACCACGTACCTAGAATTCTCCTCTGCCTTGCAGATGCCACAGAGGAGAATGAGATGCTCTCTCTGTCCACAAGCAACCTCCAAGCCCTTGCTCCCTTCATGTCTGTAGGCAGAAAATCTTTAAAGACAAAGTCAGATGTACCTGCTGTAACGATGGTGTCGTAGATACTAAGCTTCCTTTATCAGGAGCCTGATGTTGTGTACACACAAATGAAACCCTCCACACTTGACAGTTTTGGAGCTCTGAACAGCTCCTTGCCAGCCTGCCCTTGTCTGAACTACAGATGGAGGAAACTTGAACTTTGTGTTCTTCCTCTTTTCCTTACTCTTTGAATGGCACAAGGCAAGTCTTGGCTTTGCCACTTACTTTCTTGTGACTCTGCAAACATTGTTCTCCCTCTTTGAGTTCAGTTTCTTCATTGACAGCAGGTTGAGCCATATGAAATTGCTGTTTGCCTAGGTCAAAAGTGACCCAATATCAGCAATTTCATATGGTTCAACTTTATAAAAGGAAGGGCTTGTCTGCTCTCTAAAGCTCCTTTTATCTCAAATGTTTTAGACTCCTCCAGTAGTTCCTGTTTTTCCCTATTCTGCCCTCAGCAAGGTCAGTTCACCACTACTAGTCTCTCTGACTGAGGTGTTCTTGCTGTTATAGCAACTTTAAGACAAGTTCCTCTCTGGATTAGCAGCTGCTTTTGTTTTCTGTAACTCAGCATCCTCCTCTGTGGAAGAGAACCTTGCTCTTCAGGGCTAGCTCCCTGTTGTCTGCCTGCAGTGCCTTCCCTGACTGTTAGAAAGAATCTTCACTCTTCATGATCCAAAAGTCCTTCTCTCTCTCTCCCTCTCTCTCCCTTTGTTTTTTGAGACAGGGTCTTGCTAGGAAGCTCAGACTGTCATCAAACTCACAATCCTCCTGCCTGAGCCTTAGTCTTAGTGCAGCATGTGCCACTGAGCTTGGTTCCCTTCTCAAAAGGTTAGGAGCAGTTTTTTCTTACTTTCAGTGTAAACATGCTTACTGTGGGATGTTTGGAGATGGAAACATTACAAAGAAGGCATAAGAGTCACACGTACTCCTTCATCACCCAGAGTCAACAGTTGACACACTTCCTTCCAGTATCACTTTAAAGCATATATTAAGTGTTCGCTTGTTTTTCTAAACTGCCATAAACCTTTAGAATAGATTGCTTTGGGGGCCCCGTTCCTTCCTGTATGTACATCCTTTGTCATGTGACTCTCTTTTACTTTGGTTTGGTCATGTTATTTGCCTTGGCCAATGAATTTTGATTGTTTGTTTACTCTGTCATTGTGTGACAATTTTATTATCACATATATGTGGGTTAATTATGGTCTGCTTTTCTAGTTGATTCATGGATTGAGAGCATCTAAGAGTATGGGGTGGATCTTACTAATTTCTTTTCCCTTAGAATCATTTGCAAAGAGCAGCTGTTCAATAGAATATCTGATCATGTATTAGTGTTAACTAACTTTGGTGTAATAAATTACCCCTAAACTTAGTGGTTAAAGCAGCGAACATTTATTATCTCAAGTATCTTGGGAGTAGGAACGTGGGATACCTTTGCTGAGTCCTATGGCCTAGGGTCTTGGATACTGGGGCTGCTGTTATCTCAGTGCTCAGCTGGAAGGATGTGTTCCAGTCTCATGCAAGAGGCTGCTGGCCTGAGAGCTGACGGCCGGATGGAGTCTGCCTTCTTCACAGAGTGGCTTGTAACATGGTGGCCAGCATCTATGAATGAATAAACAAGAGGGCAAACACAAGTAAACAAGGAAGGTTCTGGAGTCTTCTTGTGACCTACCTTAGGAAGGGACATCCAGTTTTTGTTCATTAGTGAAAGTCACTAGATCCAAATCACCCTCAAAGGGAGGGAATCAAGAAAAGGCATGAATCCCACACTCACAGAACACGCATCTGTCATGTTTCTGTAACTTTGTGCAGGTTAGCATACAGCTTATTGTTTAATTCTTCAATAGTGATAAAGCAAGATGACAGGGGGTGGAAGTCATTTTGGATAATTCACATACTAGATACCTAGACTATGAAGAGTTGACACACCCAAAATAGCGGATACCACAGAACAATGAATTAGATCAGACATTCCTTAGTGGGGGTCTGAGTATACATTGTGTTTATGTGCCTTTGGGGTGTGGTAGCTATCATCGAATTCTCTTAGGAGACCTTCAGCTCCAAAAGGGCATGACTCTCAAGTGTTGAAGTAAAGGCTGGGTGGGGTAGGGTGGGGGAGATATCATGACTCCTGTGCAAACACAGGATCTGTCCTACAGAAAGTTAAGGTGACAGATCACTAGGACACTGCCCAGTGTGGTTGGGTTTCTAGCAGAAGGACTTCGTGCCTTGCCCAATCCAGCCTGGTAAGTGCAGGAACAGCCATTTCTCAATCAGTCCATCAATTTGGACCACTTAGCAATTCTTGAGCAGGTCTGAGGACAACACTCGGGCTTGATGGATCTTTTGCTTGTTTGTGGTTCTCAGGTGGTTTAAGTGCATGTACCCATTTCCCTGCCAGCACCTCCTAAGGTGCTCTTACTCCATGGTGTACAAAAATGGCTTTGGGATCACACAGTCCTCAGTTTGAATTCTGACTTCACCACTTATAAGCTGTGTCACAAAGGAAAGATGGAAACCTCTAGGGACCACATATTGCCTGCCTTGCCCAGGCCTTTCTGGGCTACTGTGAGGATGGGTGAGATATAGCTATAAGGCACTCAGCACATGTGGCACTAAATAGACACAAGGGCATTCTTAGCTCCAGAGCCTCACCTATAAAGTGGAGAGATCAGCCTACCTCTAGGTGGTGAGGCACCAGGACATTTGGATACAGCAGCATCCTCGCTCTAACTTTGGCTGCATCCCCCACATCTGGCCATCTGAGAACTGTGCCCAGCAGGGGTCCCCACATCTCTGGGGCAATCTTGCCTTGTGAGTTTCTAGCCGCTGTTGAGTCCTTTGAGGTTTGAGTTACATTTTCACTTGGCAGAATCTAGTTCTCTGATTCAAAGAGAAAAGCTGTCGGGTGGGTGGGGGGAGGATAGGAAGAGAAGGGGGGTGTGTGTAAAAAAAAAAAAGGCTCCTGCAGCTTCTCGGACTTGGAATGGCTCTGTGGAGAGCAGGCGGGATGCATACAAATCAGAACCACATGCACGAGGCTTCCTTCCCAGTACATGCGGGCTCCAGAATGAAGGCGCCATGGCCTTGACGTGCTGTCCAAGGACTGGCCTGGCTTGAGCAGGGGAAGGAGGATATGGGGAAGGAGACTGCACCTGTGTCTGCTTGTCCTATCCTGGGTAAAGGGGAAAGATGGGAGCTGGTTCTGGAGCTCTACTTTAGGACTCTGGAAGTCTTGAGACCCCCTGGATCAGGAGGAGGAGGCTGGGAAGCATTAGGAGAAATAGCTAGCAGTACAGGGCACTGGACAGAGCATAGGCTTTGAAGTGAGAAAAACTTGGGTTAGCATCCTGGCTATATCTCTTCCTAGTTCTGTGACTTTGGGAGAGTTACTTAAGCTCTCTGTGCCTGAATCTTTTATTCTGAAACACAAGGACTGTGATCCCTGTCCTAAAAGACTTTTGAGAGGATGAAATCACATTTTGCCTCTGTTCTTTTGTTTAAGGATGGATTAATTTTGTCCCTTGTATTTCTTTTCTTTCCAGAAAGGAGATAAGACAGCTCCTTAAAAGAGATATAGTGTACTTTAAAAAACCATGGAAACAACTAGGAGAGAAATACAAAGCTGGGGTATTGCTAATATATAAATATATACAGCTAGAGTCTTGTGCAAGTATTAAAATTGGTTAGTAAGTTTGTCTCTTAGCTTCTCATTGGCCTAAGTAAAGTAGAAAACTTTACTTATAAGATTCATTTTGTTGGCCAAGTGCAGGTGGCTCACAACTGGAATCCTAGCTACTTAAGAGGCAGAGATCGAGAGGATCGTGTTCAAAGCCAGCCCAGGCAAATAGTTCTTGAGACCCTATCGAAAATACCCAACACAAAAAAGGAGCTGGTGGAGTGGCTCAAGTGGTACAGCACCTGCCTAGCAGGCATGAAGCCCTGAGTTCAAAACTCCAGTACCTCCCTCCCCCCTAAAAAAGATTCATGTTGTCTATTTAAAAAAAAGATTATCAGGAGAGTAGTTTTCTTTGACACAGGCCACAGTCATTTTTCCTAGGAATCTAAGCTTAGCGGTCGTAACCTGGAATAAGTGGACAGTGGCTCTTTGTTGCCTTGGCCTGTACTTCTTATATCAGCCCTCAATGGAAGGTGCTGGGGAGGGACACAGTGTGCCTGCCTTGGGTGCTGTTGCATAGTAGGGCTATGGCTACTATGATGATAGTAGGGCTATCTGAGTATGACTCTGATGGACTGCAATAGTATCAGGATGGCTGTGTCATTGCAGGAGAACAGTTGATGATCTAGTAGCTTTTATTCCACAATTATCATGTAGGGCTTGATTACATCTTCTGCAAAGCCCACCTGCTCCGTCTGAAGTTTCTGGGGGTTGGGGAAAGGGGACACCTGTCAGTGGCTCTCTGCTGGAGACCATGCAGACCCGTGGGGCTTCTCTCAGGAAGCCCCAAAACTCCTCCTGGAGCTGCATTCTCCACTCTGTGGCATTTCATCTCCCTGGGTCTGTCCTAGGGAGAAAACATGGGAGCGTGCTCTAATAACTTGAGCACAGCTCCCTCCTGCCTTCCTCTCTTTGTCTCTCCTTCCTGGGCAAATGAAAGGCAGAGTGAATGAAAGTTTTCATTCTGATGGGAAAACTCACTCTGGCCTTGTAATGAGCTAGAATAATTGATTTGTCGATGAAAACCGAGGCTGTGGAATTGATGCTGGGTGTCAAAACAGTCCGGATCACTTTGGTACCAATTCATTGTCGCTGGAGGGAAGGCGTTAGCTGGGAGCCCAGTGAGAAAGGCGCGCGCTGAGTTGAAACATGAAAAGATTTGATTGTGCTAAACCTCCCCAGCATGGCATCGCCCTGTTGGGATCTGATTTCAGCGCTCCAGATCGAAGACCCTGGCTGATATTTTCTTTCTTCCCTTTCTCATGGCGGTAGAAATAACTTGGCAATTGCCCCGTGGCAGCTACTGTTTGAATGTGGCTATTAATTTAATCTGGAGCTCTGTTACTCTTTAAATATTAGGGTTTTGGCTGAAGCCTTTGTATTCTTATGATGCGATAGACAGTGAAAAATAGAATTGGAATGTTTCTACTCATTTCAGAGAGGAAAAGGAATCTCGGCTTTCTTCCTCCCACCCCATCCTGCCTCCTGCTCTCATTCCCTCCTCTTCTGACTACAGTGTATAATGAGAATGAAAAGTTATTTGGACATATGTGGACAGAGGCCATGGGATGGAGGAGAAAGGGAATATACTTTAGATCAGACAGAGCCAAAGGGGGGGAGCAAAGATGGTCAAGTCCCGGCTCCTGTACCATGAGCCAAACAAATCCGGACCAGTAGTTAAGAGCTCTGTCTCCTTGACTATGAGATGGGACTATGAACAACTACTCCATGGAGCTGGTGCAAAGATCAAATGAGATACAAAGCATAAAGTGACCACCAGAATCCTATTATTTTATGACAATGCCATATACTTCCAAAGTCTTCCTGCAAAAATTCCCTAAGAGTATATATCTGGTAGAATGAAGCTTGTTGCTCCCTGACTGACTTGGAGTCCTTTGCTTCATGAGTTTATTGCAAACAAGAAGAGACAAAGGAGCTGGGCTCTGTCATGTTGTTACCCAGAGAATGAGCACAGAAGAGAAGAGCGCTTGAGACAATCTGTGAGCCAAGTGCCTCCTCTGACTCTCTTATTTCAGAAATTCTTCCAGCAACTCAGGGAGGTAGGGAGCGTATTTTCTTTTGAAAGATGAGGAAACAAACATACTAAGCCACTTGCTTCAGGTCACATAGGGACTTGGGGGAGTCCAGTTCAGGTCTGATGGACTTCACACATCTGGTACTTTTGACTGGGATGTTCACAGCCATGATGATGAAGAGAGAAGGCAGAAACTCCCCTATCCCCACTAAAAGTCTGGCTCAGGGGACACTCATTGTTTTATCATTGGCTTATTTTACAGATATTGGCTAAGTGTTTAGTCTGTGTATAGTCAAATGCTGTGAATAGTAAAAAGGAGCAAGGCAGAGTCTCTGTCCTCAAGAACAATTTTTTAAAAATAGGAAGAACAAGACAAAGTTTGGGAAGGAGTGCTGAACATTTTCCTTGTGTCTTGTTTTTTTGTAAAGGTACCACCAAGCGAGCTGGTGAGGCACGCACGTGATGTGACCTTTCCCCTTCTCTACAGTCACGCCCCAAATGACAGAAATCTCACTTTTGGTTCCCCTGGACTTTAGACATAGAGTCTTCAGTACACACTCACACAGCCCTCAGATGGACACTTAAAAAAACTTGTTCTATAACAGAAACCAGAACTGTGGGAGCCAGAGGAAGTGGGTTCAGACTAAGTGTCACTAAGAAGAAGGGCTGGTGGCTGAGGAGGCTGACTCAAGGCTGAGTTGTGACTGCACATTCATTTAATTCTACAACTACCGATGTGGTGCTTCTTGCTACAAACTGAGTGTTCATGAGTTCCCTCCCCAATTCATATGTGGAAATGCAACCCACAATATGAAGGTATTTTAGGAGATGGTTCAGACATGAGGATGGAGCACTCATGAATGAAATTAGTGCCCTTATAAAAGAGATTCCAAGCTGGGCACTGGTGGCTCCTACCTGTAATTCTAGCTACTCAGGAGGCAGAGATCAGGAGGAGAGTGGTTCGAAGCCAGCCCAGGCAAATAGTTTGCGTGATCTTATCTCGAAAAAGCCCATCGCAAAAAAGGGCTGGTGGAATGGCTCAAGGTGTATGCCCTAAGTTCAAGTCCTAGTACCACAAAAAAAAAAAAAATAAAATAAAATACAATAAAAGAGAGATTGCAGAGAGACCCTGGTCACTTTTTGCCATGTGAGGGCACAGCGAAAGCATGGCTATCCATGAACAAAGAAGCAGCCCTTCACCACAATGCTGTACTCTAGTCCTCACCTCTCTACTACCAACACATAGATCTGCCAGCCCCTTGATCTGAGAATTCTCACCCTCCAGAGCTGTGAGAGATAAATTTGTGTTGTATAGAAACTACAAGTCTGTGGCATTCTGTTACAGCTGTCCGAATGGTCCGAGCCTGATCTACAGACAAGGTAACTGAAATATAGTGAAAACAGTCCACATCTCCAGGTACTCAGGAGGATGAGGAAGACACCTGACAATGTGTGGATACCTGGAGGTGAGGCCACTAGGGGCCTGGACTAGAGGGTGCCTGCTTTGCTTCAGAAGGGAAGGGAACTGTCCTTCCTGGGACTGACCTGGCTTCCCCTCCATCAATCCCATGCCTGCCTGTCCTTCTACATCCCCTCAGGCAGGCACGGAACAGGGGTCTCAGAGTCCGTGGCTGTTGAGTGAAGGCTGGCTCTGAGGAGCCCTCACTGGCTGAACCCACACTTCTTGGGCCAAAGGAGCATTCTGAGAATTTCTGGCAAGTTAAGGGCCTTGGAGTGATGCAATTGTTTATTTTACTGTGAAGCGATGCATGTCTCCAATTTAGCTTTCTCTAATTCTGGTGATTCTTTTGCCTACCACCCTTTTATGCTTTTGACTCCTCCAAGTTTCCATCTCCCTTTTCTCCTCTTCCTCCTTCACTTCCCATTCCTCTCCTCTGTAGACATTTTCTTCCTTTTTACAGATTTTAAGAGTTGTCTTTTATACACACACTCCTGGATATAAATGCGTATATATAGATGTGTATATCCTGTAAAATTACCTAACTTGTAGTATTTATGTGTGTACTTATGTATGCACATGCATAACATATACATATGTATATACATAACATATGCATATACACATGCACATATATATGTAATCATGACCCATATAACAATGTATCAGTCAATCACAGACTTATGGCCTCTTAAGATTATGGCACATGGGATTTTGTAGCTGTCTCAGTTTGTGTAAGTTCATTATGTGATGTTCATATGACAAGATCATCTTACTACAATGCATTTCTCAGAACATATCCCTATTGTAAATAACACATGTCTGTATAAAAATCAGGCTACTTACACTTCTAGACATGTCCTTTTGCTAAAAATATAGGAAATCCAGAAGGCCTGGGATCTAAGTCTGGCCAGGTCCCTATTGGGAAGCTCGAAGAATAGACAGCAGAATGGGTCTACAGAAAATTACAACTGCACAAAGGCATGGGCTTTTTATGTTAGTGACCGCTCGGGCTAGAATTTTTTTTCATACCAAGTTGTCATGTGACACTGGGAAAATTGCCTTATATCTGTCTCTTCTTCATATGGATAATAAAACCCATGACCCCACACAGGAAAGTAGTGATGCTCAAATAAAAGAAGAATATTAGGAAAAGTACAAATGTGAGCCATTATTTTACTACATGCTGTCATATTCCTCCCCCTCATTTGAACCAACTGTGGAACAACTGCATGGGGGGGGGGGCAGAGGAGGAGGGGAGAGACTTCTCTTCATAAAAAGAGAGTGGTTTCTACACAATTCCTGTGGGATTGCTCACCCTCACAGTCTAAGGGAATATTTCTTAATTTTCTTTTAACTGATGCCCAACCAAACATTTGTCTAACTTTTAATAATTTGTATAATAAAAACAAAACATATTTCTCTTTTTTCTAAGTATAACACTATTTGACAATATCCAGTATGCTTTATCAAACTTCTCCCTGCGCCCCCCACCCCCCTTTCTGGAAATGAGTATCTGTGCTATCTTGGAGAATAGAGACCTGGTCCTGAATTGCTGTATGACCAGACATCCATCACTCACCTTTTCTGACCTCAGTATTCACTTCTGTAAGGGTGAGAAGCCTCCTCAGCACTTACCAGTCCTGTCGTGAGGAAATGAAGTCCCTGAGTCATGTCTGCCTCTTTCCAAAGGGGACTCAGGTCAGAACAGCGGGGGCCAGGCACGGGCCCGTCTGTAAGAACAGTCTCTCTCTGGGGACTGTCTCCTGGAGATTTAGTGTGATATTTTTTCTCACCCTCAGGAATCTGGCCACACTCCAGAGCCGCCTATCATGAGCAGTCTTGTTTGCTTGCAATTTGCAGAGTCGCAAGGGGTAAAGGACTGGCTTTGACTATTCAATCTTTTGGGTGGGGGCAGGGAGCTGCCTTAGGCTGAAGGTGTAGACTTTTCTTTTTTTTATTTGAAACTGGGTATTCACATAGTGGATTCAGTGGAAGTGTGTGTGTGTGTGTGTGTGTGTGTGTGTGTGTGTGGTTAGGGAAGGGTGACACTTCTCTGGGTGACTATTAGTGCCACGCAGTCTTCTAAATGTCCTTTTAGTGTTAATAACCAAGCAACTTACAGGCGTGACTCTCTCCATCTTAGAGATGGGGGCCGCTGTTGCTCAGGGATGGTTTTAATTGTGCCCAGTCTTATGCCCCAAGAATCTGAACCTAGTTGGTGGCCTCAGAAATGCAGGTGGGAGTATGGGAGGGAGGAAGGAATGTTCCCAGGGGCAACAGCAAATTTCAGAGGATATAAGTCTTCTCCTCTTTGTTTGCTATTTCTTTGAGCAGGATGAATTAGAGGAGTAAGTAACAACAGTGACTGACCCCTGGTTGTGCCCCTCAAGTGTTTTGGGGCTTTGGAGCCTGCTCTCTAGGGAACCAGCCATTCAGATTGAGGTCTTCTCTCTCTCTACCCTTTCTGAGAACCGATAGATGTGAAAATAGATTAGGTCTCTGCAGATCTTGCCCTCTGATGGCACAAGTTTGGTTCCTTGTCTGAGAAATCCCATACAATGGTCATTGGTGAAAACCCAAAGATGCAAGAGAAAGTATTAAATGGAGTATGGACTTCAGGGACCAAAGTGGACTCAAGACTTATTCTGCCACCTTCCAACTATGTGGTTTCAGTCAAACCACTCCACACCTTTGAGCCTCAGTTTGCTTGCCTATAAAGTGGAGATGAGACTCTCCCATGCTGGAACAATGAACCCTGATGAAGAATGGAGAGAGGGCCCAGTATGAAGTCCAGGGGCAGGGAGAGAAGCATGCTCTGGACATCCTTCTCTGCCCCCAGTAGTTCAGGGGTAATTGCAAGAAATATACACTCCACAAGCACTGAACCTCATTTTGAAAGGGAAAAGAAAAGACACAGATGGGTTTTCATTTGCAAAGTGGGGTCATCAGAGAGTGATGCTTAGAGCTATGCTTACCCAATGGCTCTTTGGTAACCAGTTATGCCCAGAGGATGAAGAGTGTTCACCTGTAACCCCAAGCGCTGCGCTAGCCCTCACGTACATCAGGATTTGGTTTTGTTGAAGGACATGAAACACTGGTCATGGAGCGGCATCTGACCCTAGAGGACTTTAAGAAGGGATTAGGAACTGGGAGATAGAATGGACTGACAGGGACAGGACAAGGGATAGCTCCAGCTTTAATGGGCATAAAGGGTGCTTGGGACCTTGTGCTATGCACAGCACCAGCTACAAGGGTAGGAAAAGCCTGCCAGGCTGGAGGCTTCCCACTAGGCTGGAGTTAAGGGGCAAAGCCTGCTGGGGCTCCAGAGCCAAAGAAACAAAAATTCTCTTAAGTTCATAACTGTGAAGAGACACTTCTCCAGTTTGTTTTTAATCAAACTCCCAATGCTGACACTTGGGCTCCATTCAACCATTTAAAAAGTTCCACTAGCAAATAAACACTTGGCCAAATATTTGTCCTTATGTGTTTTCAATAGTAAATACCAGCTATATTGCTCATCTCCTTATATTACCCCGACTGGGCCACTCCTGTCTGCTCTGAGCTGAGTGGCTTCTTCAAAGGATGGGAACCCCTTCCTACCTCCCACTATGATGGCTAAGAGCAGTAGACCTGGGCACTGGTGACAGAAAGGCAGAGCAGTTTTAGGTCTTTTGTGGGATTTGTACTGACATGCACACGATCCCCATGTCCCAGTAATATATTCCTTTCTCCCCTCCTTATGTTGGCTCTGCTCTTGCTTTTCTCACACTCAGTAGCAGTTCTGCCTTTGCCAATGTACTTCTGAGAACTAGACCAGCACTCACAGTGACATCTGACCCCAGAGAACTTTAAGAAAGAGTTAGGAATTGGGAAGTAGACTGGGCTGACAGGGACAGGGCAAGGGATGGTTCCAGCTTTCACGGGCATAAAGGGTGTTTGGGACCTTATGCTATGTACCATACAACTATATTCACATCCATGCACCCAATACACAGAATCCCGCACGGCAACCGTGGTTAGCACTCTTTGATTGCAAAAAAACAGATACTGATTGGTTAGTTTATGTGAAAAAAGAATCCATTGGAGGAATTAAGGGGGCTTATGCTCTCTGGCTTCCTGTTTCACTATGTGATAGTGATCTCTCTCTCTCTCTCTCTCTGTAACATGATTCTGCCATGATGCCATCTACTATGAGTCCTTCACCAGAGGCCAAATCATTGGGGCTGCCAAATCTTGGACTTCCAGCCTCCAAAACTGTGATGTTAAAAAAAACTATTCCATATAAAGTTTTCAAAACACGGTGCACTTATAAGAGAAAAGACTGAAAACCTGTTTGGAAAAGACAGGGCCAGGTACTAGTGTCAGAACGTATCAGTAGCAGGAATTGCTCAGCGGCTTCCTCCAGGTGCTGCCACTGGGAAGAATGTTCTCCTATCATTTTTGTCTTGGACACTCTGTTCTTGAGTGGAATTTTGGGTAGGGAATTGGCCTTCATAGAGTTCTGTGTCTACCTGTTGACCAGGGGAGGGCAGAACACCTTGATGAACAATTCCTCAGTGCTCCACTACATTGTTTCTCATTTATATTCTTGCACACAGAATATTACTTGTATAAGACACCCCATTCTAAGACATGGGGTGAAAGGGTGAGGTTGCTTCTGCATGCACTTTGCTGCTATACAATGCCTTTCCATCAGGGCTGAGGGGGCTCAGTACCTCACACAGCTTTACCCTTCATGGCAATCACTGGGAAGCTCGACTCTTTCCAGGCAGAGGGAGAATATAATCAAGATGCTACCAACAGAAGCAAATGGAGCATATGCTGTACTCCCCTCAACATGTGCCAACGCCTCCATCACCACCAACAGAGTAATCAGTGACTCTCCCGCCTCTTCCTATCTCTCCCCCTCTTTTCCACCTCATTCCAGCCACCGTACATTGAATCTCCCTTCCTGTTTCTTTTCTCTGTAAAGGAATGGCAAACAAATCCATTTATATCTCAGTTCACACATCACTGATCTCTCCTTCAAAAGACTATGGCATTTGAGGGCCCAGCCTTATTGGTCTTTTCATTGGAACCTAGACCAGTGCTGTGTGCACAAGACATTCTGGAAAACAGATCCGAACTTGGCTGAAATCTGGGCTAGATGTTCCAAGCACTTACACAGAACCAAACATGCTCTCTGTTGCCTTCAGGTCTGTTTGGGGGCCTTCTGCACTAATCAGATATTACTGAAGGAGACTCTTGGTATATATTTAGTGAATGAAGACAGAGAGCAGCAGGGTGGATTCTCCTCAAATGGTAATCCAGCCAAAGCATCGAATAATTCAAAGATGTTCTGCTATTCTCTGTTGTTTGAGGCTTGACATCTGGAATCTCTTAGAAAAACTTGATCCATTCTGCTGTGTTCTTGGTCTGGCAGAACTATAATGCTGAGGGCTTCTGCCAACTGATAACCCATGAGAAATGAAGGCAAAACTGCTCTGAGAGGCCCATGCACATTGATGGAGAAATGGAATTGATGAATAAGACATTGTGATGAAGTCTCAGGAAGTTTTAAGAAGTAAGAAAACTAACTTCTGGAGAGAGTGAGCCTGTGCTAGGGATTTGTACTTCTATTATTTCACTGAATTTTCGGCAGGCCTTTGAGATAGATATTATAATTCCCATTTTGTAAATGAAAGAAACTGAGGGGGATATTTGCACACAGGCTAGATTTCTTTATAAAGAATGGGTGTGAGGCAAAGCTGGAGCTCAAGTTCAGGTGTTTTACCTCGGATCCTGAGAGGATTGTACCAGTCCTGTGCACCTCTTGCTTGACTTTTCATTAATATTGGTGATTATTATAATTTTTTGGTGGAGGGGAGTTGGTTCTGGCTTGTACTGAAATGACATGTCCTCCAAAAAGGCAGAGGAAGCTGATCGATTGTGACTGATTTCTCTCTGGAACACATGAGCACATAGATACACGCATGTTCATGTGAGCAGATTACTGAGGGCTGATGTCCACACACAAGTGTCTATGTTACTGAAGTTCTCTGTCATTCACTGGAAGGGCGCGGGACAGGGTGAGGAGGCAGACATACCTGCCTCCAGCTTAGTCATGTAACAGTTGTATAATCTTGATGAGTCATTTAATCTCTTTCCTCAGTTAGTTGTCTGTGCAATGGAACCAAGGACACCCACCTGAGTGGCTGTGCTCACAGGTACAGGGCAGATGCTGGTCCTCACCTCTCGGATACCCCTTCTTCTCTACTTTCTCTCTAATAGAATTCTGATGGTGTTACAGGTGGTAATAGGCCCAGTTAAACTGCTTGCAATTTCATAGTTCCTTATAATTAAGCATGGTCTTATAAACCAACTGGGAAGTCATGGGGTGAAGGTTCTGGAAACACTTGTGAAAGCGGGCAGTATCAATTGACATACACTTTTCTCCTTTTATTCTTCCTTTTCTTACTGCTTAGATGACATGACAGAAGGTAGAGCATCATTCTGGTACCACAAAGCCAAGAGGCACCTGTTAGGAATAGAAGAACAAGAAAACAAGAGTGTTGGTCCCTGCTATAGATTGGGTGCTGAATGTCCCTGAATGGCCCATGTGTTAAAGGCTTAGTCCCCGGGCTGGTGCTCTTGGCGGGTGGTAGAGCCTTTAGGAGGTGGGGCCTAGTGGGAGATCTTAGGTCATCCAGGGTTTGCCTTCTGTGGGGATTGTGGAACACCTCCTCCTTGGCTTCATGGCTGTGAGGGGAACAATTCACTAATGTTCTCCTTTTATGATGTTCTGCCTTGCCACAGGCCCAAAGCATTAGGGTCAGTTGATCTGATCGTGGGCTAGAACTTCCAACACTATGAATCAAAATAATATTTTTCTCTTAATAAGTTAATTATCTCATGTATTTTATTACAGTTCAAAATATTCAATGTTTTTCCACAGAGCCCTAACTCATGTCTCTCCCTGGAAGAAGACAGCACTTCCCACCCTTTTTTGGAATCAGCAGTGGCCATTCCATTGGTCAGGGGAATGGGAGCAGAAGTGACACTTGCCCAAGTGCTTGGGAAAGAAGTTTAGTGCCACCTCATGATTTCATTGTTGTTCATTTCCCTTTGATGTGAGATCACAAGTCCCAGATAAGGCTGTTCCTCTAGCTCGGACATCAGAAAGAAGATAGTGTGAGCAGAGCTGTGCTGTCCTGGGAAGGGCATTTAATGTGAGCCAGCAGCAAACCTTTGCTTTTGTAAGTCACTGAGATTTGGAGTTTGTTATGACGACACAGCCCAGGAGAAGCTGACTAACTGAAAGGCCCATGTTAAAGGCTTAGTCCCCAGGGTTGTACTATTGGGGGATGGTAGAACCTTTAGGAGATGGGACGTCCCTGATGGTGTCCCAGCTCTGACTGCTCCACCTCTAGACTTTTTTTTTCCCTTCCTTTTACAATTTTTTAGGGCTTTCTTAATTCTTTTTCTGTTTCACCTTGTAAACAGAGTGATATTTAACATTCTATCACAGTTCAAATATCAGTCCCAGGTTTGATTTTGGAGGATGATTTACTTTTCTTTCTATTCCCAGTATATAATTTTCAAATTTCAAAAAATCCATTTCAGCCGGGTGCCAGTAGCTTATGCCCACAATCTTAGCTGCTAGAAAAGCTGAGATCCAGAAGATTGAGGTTTCAGGCCAGACTAAGCAAAAAAAGTTTGTGAGACCCCATTTCAACAGAGAAGAGTTGGGCATGGTGGTATATGTTTGTCAACCCACTGGCTGCGGGAAGCTTAAAATAGGATTGCTGCCTAGACCACCCTGGGCAAAAGCGAGACTCTATCTCCAGAATAACCTACACAAAAAGAGCTGGGGGATGTGCCTCAAGCAGTACAGTGCCTGCCTAGCAGGAGCAAGGCCCTGAATTCAAACCCTAGTACCACAAAAAAAAATTCATTTCAATATTGATAGTATTTATATATCATCTCAAATCCTGTTTAGAAACTAGGTGCAGTGTAGTATATAAATTAATGACAGGCTTAGCCATCAGAAGATGTGAGAGGGTGTGTCCATTCAGAGATAGGGCATCCTCAGTGTTCCCAGAAGAAGCTGGAGTCTTATCACTAGGTTGGTAGAGGTGGCCTCACACCTGTTTTGGCACAGGACGCCTTTAGATCACCTGCTTCTGCCCTGAGCATTGCCTGTCTGTGGGGCTTGTTCATAGCTTCTGGGCCAGTCAGCTTTCCATAGCTATAACAGATTTCAGAGACAATCAACTTATAAAGAGAAAAGGCTTATTTTGACTCAGTTTTAGAGGTCCTAGCCCATGATCAGTTGGCCCTGTTACTTTTAAGCCTGTGTTGATCACCTCCAGACTTCTCAAGGCATGAGAAAAAGATACCTAGTCTGACCACTAATGTCAGACTATGGTTAATGCTATATAGTTTTGTGAAAATACTGGACACATTCATTCTCCCTGCCATCCCCTCAATAGCTCTTTCCAGAGACTAACCTGCGTATCAGCCCCCCAAACATTGTGTATCAGGACTGGGACTAGGTTAAGGTAAGTGAGGCACCTTGGGTGCAAAATTTAAGGAGGCTCTCACTCTCAGGCTTGTATAGTACAGAGTTGATGCTTCCATGAATTCCAGAGTGAGAGCCTCCTTAAATGTTGTTCCCTAAGCACCTGGCATGCCTTACCTTGGTCCTGGGCCTGCTATGTTTTGTATATATTTGTGTGAATACTGATGAGGTTATTTTTCAAAATTCAAGTCCCTTACATTTTGCTGTGACTTGCTTTCTTTTCTTAACTCAACAATGAGCCAGGCAGGACTGTGTACTTGTGTCAACTCCTACAAATCTATCTCAAATTTTTAATAGTTGTGCAGTGTTCTGTACTATGAATGACATGTGGTTTAGCCATTTCCCTACTGATGAATTTGAATTTTATTCTGCTGTTACAGTGAATGCTGCCAAAGAGATAAGTCAGGGCATATATCCTTGCAGTTCTTTCCAGGGAATAGAGTTCTAGAAGTGACAATGAAAGTAGAGGCATATTTTTAGTTTTTCAAAGTTATAAACAAAGCACCTCTCAAAAGTTTTGCACCAATTCACGTCCCCACCAACAATGCAGAGGGATATAATGGTAGACATGTTTACACTAGAGTTATCTGCAGAATTTCTTTAAATATCCAGCTTTCTTGGTACTTATGAGTTCCCCAAATTAGATTCACATGCCGTTTTTGAGTGCATAAACTCAATCTGGCTGAAGTGTGTGTGCTGTCTTCTGGGTCAGCTCTTTCCCTGCTGTGCAGCTCAACTGGGCAGGGCCTGCCTTGGCTTTTCCTCCAGGCCTGGGGTGGGTTGGGAGTTGACCACAGGAGCCAGTCAATCTGTAAGGTTATACTGTGGGTCAAAATGCTTTCTATTCTCTCTAAAGAGTACGGCAGGTTCATGAGTCCTACAGGATGTCAGGAGGCAACCAGTCTGGGAAACAGCTTCTTTAATGCAAAGGAGTTTGTTACACCCCAGTCTTTATGTTTTTCAAGAAAATAACTTGCTGTAGAATAGTGTTAGGCCACCTGGGGACCACTTGAGAGTCTTGGAATCCTCTGTGTCATTGTTCTGTACTTTCCTTAACAGTACTAGACAGATGTCAATTCTCATCCAATCCCCTTTTAAATCAGGAGCTAGTAAATGACAGCCTGTGGGTCGAATCTGACCTGCAGCCTCCTTTTGCCATAAAGTTTTATTGGAACACAGTCACGCCCATTTGTTTGTGAATTATCTATGGCTGCTTTTGCAACTGTAGAATTGAGTCTTTGTGGTAGACAGTGTGGCCCACAAAACCTGAAATATTTATTGTCTGGCCTTTTATAGACAAAGTGTGCTGACCTTCTGCTATAAATGTCTTTTAAGTCTGTTCCTTCTTCTTTCCTGTTTTGCTTCCTTGCATCTTCCTGGACTACTAGAGTAGACACCAAACTGGTTATAGTCAGAGTGTGCTTTCTCACACGTCTATGAAAGCATGGTGGGTCCTCAAAAGCCTCCATTTCTTTTAGTCTCTGTGATCTGAGTGGCCTACCATTCTAAGGCCTTCTGAGTCTTCAGCTACTTGAAGCCCTTCTCCACTCTCATTTACCTGTATTCCAGTTGCTATAAACTCTGGAGTTTCTCCCTTCCTTCTCCTGCAGGGGGTGTCTCCATTCCAGAGCTTCTGTGGCATTACATGTTGTTCATATGTGTCTTTCCCTGTCTCCCCCACTGGTCTGTGAACTTCAGCATGCACAGAGCTTGTCTTACTCCCCTGAGCATCTAACAGTGTCTGGCCTATGTAGATCCTAAAGAAATGTTTGCTGAATGACTATACACTAATGTTTATGGAACTCTCATTCTTTCTCAGTAGTACTTCCCAGAATCCTCACAACAGCCTTGTGGCATAAGCATTGTTATCTTCCCACTTTACAGATGCGTAACTAAGGCCACAAAGAAGTTAGTCACTGGCCCAAGGTCATCTGTGAACTTGCCAGGATTTGAGCCCTGGCAAAGAGACAGCATGGTGTATCTCGAGCTCTAACTCCAAGGTTAATATGAGCAACTGAATGAGTGAATGAACACAGTGAGAGTCTATGAACCCAGGATAGGAAAGGTAAATGCTACATGACCTTATGAAACCCATTAGTAGAGTTTATAAAAGAAAAACACAAAGATTCCAGGAGACCTGGCACGGATGGAGACTATGGGGGATCAACAGCCCACAGAGTTCAGGAAAAGTTTAAAGCAAGTGGAAAATCAGACCATCCTGTGAATTGCGGGGAGCGCTCGAAGAAGCTGTAGGGCCACAGTTAAACAAACAAGGCCAGTCCTTAAGGGAGAAAAGGCACCAAAAGGCATGCCTTTGGAATGCCTAACCCTGCACCAATGAGCTGCATGTACACTGGATCACTGAATGAAAATTGCCCCCCACCCAGCCCCACCCCAATCTTTCTGATTCAGCAAAATTTCAGTGAGCAGCTATTCTGTGCCAAGCTCTTGAACCAGATGCCAAGAGAACAAAAATGAATAGAACCCTGGGAGTTCCCAGTGTAGCAGGGAAGACTGATGAGTATATAATTCCAACAATGTGCTCAGTATTGTCAGAGAGATGCAGCCAGAAATGAAAAGAGGACCTAATTCTTCCTGGAAATGTAGAGGAAGATTTCAAGACAGTAATGGCTGAGCTGGGTTTTAAGGGATGAATAGAAGTTTGCCAGGTGGACAAGGCAGGGGAAGGGTTTCCAGAAAGAAAACACAGTTAATGCTAAGGTGAATTCTGAATCCTGTAAATAATTCAGTGGGGGCACGAATGGCAAGTACAGGCCAGTTAGGAAGGGCATGCAGTGTGTGAACTTGGTTTTCTCCTGTGATGTGCTCAAAATATAGCACAGGATTTTTAGGTAGATCTTATCAAAATAATGGTATTTACATGACAGTAGTGTTGAGGAAAGAGAGAAGCAGAACTGGAAGTGGGGGAGGGTTTGAACTGATGACCCAGACAGAAGACCGGAAAAGCCAGCTGAAAGATCAAGAGCCTTGACCTTGGTTTTTTTTGAGAGGCTTGGGT
Source organism: Castor canadensis (assembly GCF_047511655.1). NCBI lineage: Eukaryota > Metazoa > Chordata > Mammalia > Rodentia > Castoridae > Castor > Castor canadensis. Next base: position 32,252,370 of record NC_133396.1, on the reverse strand, counting down.
TACTAGGATCCTCATTTGATGGGGCTACATAACATGGTAGCCTGAATCTGGGAGTACACACTACACACACACACACACACACACACACACACACACACACACACACACAAACACTCATCCTACAGACAAATGGCAAAATAAAAGTGTTCAACAAAAAAGCAACTATGTGGAAGAACAACAGTACCTGTCTAGTCTAAAAGTAAGTACCTGTGTTGTGTAGGTTATCAGTAGGCAGGGAATTGAGAGTCAAGGTCAGCTGGGGCAAGTGAGAGAAATGATGTATTAGCTATTTCTTGCTGTGCAAAAAATTACCCCAAAAGTTAAACTTAAAGCATAGTTTGTTATCACACTTTTGGGGGTCAGGTTTGGGTGTGGGATGGCTGGATGGCTTGAGCTTGGGGAATCTCTTGTGAGGCTGCAGCCAGGCTGAAGTGGAAATCTTCATTTTGAGCTGGAGAATCCTATTTCAAGATGGCTCAGTTGTGCTGCTGGCAAATTTACCCTGGCTTTTGGCAGAAGGCCTCAGTTCCTTATTCCAAAGCTTCCCCTTGGGGACGCTTGAGTGTCTTTGTGATGTGGCAATTGACTTCCCCAATGAAGAATGATCTAGGAGAGAACAAGGTGGAAGCAATGATGATGTCTGCTAGGAACTAGCCTGGGAAGTTACCATCGGTTTTTTCCACAACATCATTCTCACTGTGGGAGGGGACTATGTAGAAAGATGTGAACCCAGGAGAGGAGATCAAGAACCTTGGGCTAATTAGGGACAAGTTGGGTAGTGTGGTGTGAAGGAAAGTCAGCAAGATTTGGAGACAGAAACTGACAAATAGTCATCTTGCCAACCTAAGCCTCAGCCTCTTCATTTCTACAATGAGGCTCACAGTCCTAAAGGATAGTGAAGGTCATTTGTGAAAAGACTTGTAAAATGCTTTTGGGAACCACAAAGCACTAGACACAGCCTAAATGGAAAGGATCATTATGAAGTTGCATATTTCATCTGGATTGGAGGTTTTGTCTTGATGAATCGAGAAGCACTGCACAGAAGGCACTGCATCTGTTATTTCTGTGGCTGTAGAAATTTCAATAAACAACACTTATTGATCCACTACTTGTATGTGCCAGGAGTGGAGTGGTGCACTAGTAACTTCATTCTCTCGATGATGCTGAGGGATGAGATCTATAAACTGCACTTTACAAGGGAGGAAACTGAGGCTCAGTGAGGTTAAATACTTGCTTTGATTATGTAGGGGGGGCTGGGGACACAAATTTAGAGCTGCTTGACCTTGACACTTGACAGTGAGGAAAATGAGAGATGTGCTTGTAGTAAGACCTGAGCAGTGTCCCTCTTGTCTATATGGGCCTTGGGACGTCCTTATAGCTGGGGTGCAGGTCCGTGGGAAGGAAAGTAGATGGCAAGTTAGCAAGTCCTCTCCTACTCCTGGGCACCCCAATACCCTCTGCCTTGAGCTGATGAAGGGTCTTCGTGTATGTGTGCATGCGTGTGTGTGTGTGTGTGTGTGTGTGTGTGTGTGTGTGACACCAACAGCTGCTGCCATCCCAAAGCTGGGGATTAGGGTGACGAGTCCTCAGGGGCTCTCTGGAGCTGGAGGCAGGCCAGAACTGCACGGGCCTTAGGCTCCTGGGAGTATGGCTCCCAAGCCATTCTCGGAAAAGCATTTGCAGCAAGGCCACTCCAGGTGCCAGGCCAGGCCATCAATCCCTCACTCTTCGGAGCAGTGAGTTTATAAAGTAGCAATTAAATAAGAGCTCTGTAAGTGCTTCTGGGAACTGCCCTGAATGCATTTTCCAAACATAAATAACGGGGACCTCCACTCTGAGCAAAGCACACGGAGAGCTGAGTAGCAGTGCTGAAAAGAAGGGAGCCCTGTTGTGCTAACGAGTTGGGCTATGTGCCCCTGGTGTGCACGTGTGCTCCGTGTAGGTGGCAAGGCCATTTGTCTTCCCCACCTGGGGGGCATGTCAACCTGCCTGGACAGGCCATGGCAAATGGATGGTGGCTGTGGCTCCCACTCCCAGGAAAGCAGAGGACCCTTGTTTCAGAGGCAGTGATAATATTGGCAGAAGCAAAGATGAGGCCTTTATCCACAGAACACCACTACATACCAACAACCCGGAGATGCCATATCATCAGGCAGTTTGGAGACTTGTCAAGGTGATACAGCCTTTGAAGTAGGTGCTTTTATCAGCCTATTTTGTAGGGGAGAAACTGAGGCATGGAGAAGTTAAGTGTCTTGCCCAGGGTCACAGGAAGCCAGCGTTTGGACCCCAGAAGGCTGGTTGCTGAGCTCTGGCCTATACTGGAGCATCAGACCTGAACTCTGCTGCCAGGTGCCACCGTCTTCTTCATTTAAGTTTGGTTACTATCAATGTCTGTCTCACTCTAGGATGACCAGCTTGGTCTGGCTGAGAGAACAGAACTGGCTAAGTTCTCCCTGCCAGCCCTCTCCCCTGAGGGTCCTCCTGATCATATCTCACACCTTGGTTGGATACCTCCTCCACTTGGTGGCTAGACTCACAGTGCTGCGATCCCATGGGCCAAACATGCTCTGATCTCACACTTTATGCTTATGCTAGCCCATTGCCTGGATGCCCTTTCCCTGCCTGTCCATCTAAGTACAAAGAGCCATTCATTCTTAAAAGTATTTCCTGACCCCCACTCTCCCATCCCCACCATTGCCACCACCCAGTTGAACTGGATGCCCTTCCTCTGTGAATGCCTCCATCAGAACTCGTGTTTATTTTGTTTCCCAAATAGTGCTACACATCCTGGTATCTACAGCTCCTCACCTGATGCCTGGCACCTTGCAGGAATTCATAGGTGGGTAGAGTCATTTTCTAGCAAGGGGGAACACATTAGATCATGTCTGATTTTTGAGCTCCAGAGAGTTCTAGCTGTGACTATGCCTGTTCCACTTACAGTAGTGTGCAAGTAACAGGATTGAATGGAATGAGCCCCGATTTTGGCTCTGCCATTAGCTTGCTTGCATGACCTTGGCCATATCACTCTCCTTCTCTGGGCCTCAGTTTTCTCATCTGTAGAAGAGGAATATCTTGCCAGTTGAGGGATAAGTAGGATACAGTAAAAGCAAAGGCTCATATGGGCATTAGTAAGCATCATTTCCCTCTCTATTCTTCTTCCCTGTGAAATGGGCTCTTAGGATAGCACAGAATGGGGATCACTGGGTGAAAATCCTCTTGCAGTGTGGATCTCTGTAATTCACCAAATTCTTCACTCTGCTAATATGGGGTCTTACTGCTTTCTGCTGAAGACTTGGCCACAGCAAAGATTTTTCTCCCTGACTTGCATGTGTCCTGGAGCAGACGCTGGCCACCAACTCTTTGACACATCACTGCTGCACACTGTCTTTGTTGCAGTCTCTCACCAGAGGATCCCATCATCAAAACCCCACCAAGAATCCAGCCCCTGTTCATTCCTGAGCCAGGCATCAGTGATTTCCCTGTCTCAAACAGACTCCATCCAAGTTGCCAGTGATTAAGAAACTCATATATTTTCACACTCATTAAAAGAAACATGATGTTCACTCTTCCAAGAAAAGCCATCCTTGTTTGTAGACCCTGTAATATATTGGGAACGCCTCTTAATTGGCTTCTAGGACTCCGTGTCAGAAGTCAGACCCAAGTTTGTTTATTGACACAAGGAAAAAAATAAAACGTCGTATAATTAGTTGAGTGACTGACTCTAAATTCAGTAACTCCCATCGGTATGTGGCCTTGTCAGGGTTTAAGATTCCATTTTGGGTTATGAAAGGGGCCGGGTCCAGGTAGTCCAGACGCAGGCCGCACTGCTTCATAGCTATTGTACAAATGGGCTCAGTGTGCTGTTTGTGTTAAGATGGAAAACTTTTACATGTTTGATTTTTATGCAAGTCAATTAACTTGTTTTTTTATAACTGTAAGGGCTTGCTTTGCAAATAAGATTACTTACCACTATAAATTATGGGAACATAGGGGCCTATTCAGACAAAATGTTACACACCTCTAACCTGTGCACCAGGCTGTATGCTGGCCTTCTGCAGGGGGGACAGTAAGGCAAAAGGGACTAAGATAGATAGACTTGGAGGTGAAAGAGGAGGGAGGGTTATTTTGGTGCATTCCAAGGGGCTCTTCCAAGAAGAATGCAAAGGGGGTGTGCAGGACCCTGGGGGTAGGGACCACGGAGTAAACCAGAAGACCCTGTTCAGTGCTTACTCTACCTTACCCCAGGTCTGCCAGGTGGCACAGAGCTAGCCAAGAATTTCCCTTACAGGCAGTGTAAGAATCTAATTTGAGTGTTTTCCCTAAAAATGTTTGCGTCTTAATGAATTTTGAAATTTGGGACAGGACCAAGTCTGGACTTTATCCTCACTGTCATTTTGTCATGCTTCCTGCAAGGATGGTCTCAGTCCTCTCCTGGAATACAGTGGGCGACCTCTTTCCACAATGGAAATAGAAGAGAAATAGAACAATGGATGTAGAACAGGATGGAGGGAGGGAGAAGGAGAGGAGCAGGCATTCCTGCAGGCTGCACTCAATGAAGGGGAGAGGCTAGAGGGGCCAGGCAGAGCTGAGAGGGAGGAGAGGCAGTCTTGGGTCCCTGTGGCTGTCCTCTGCTGCCTTGCATGGTGTTAATAGAGTGCCCTGCACAGGAGCTGTTCTGGAAAACCATGACAAATGAACGCAGAGCATCTACTCAGGTATAAAGGGAGAGGTCTGCAGCAGCACCAACAGCAACGTCTCTCACACAGGACATTGTTGCCGACAGTGCTTTTGGATGCACGTGATACCATTAGTGCCCCATAGCAACTCTTCAGGGACAGCTATGGCAATAATAGTAATAATTACAATAACTGTCATAAGAATTAGGACTATAATCTCAGGTTCTAGGGAGGTGGAGGTAGGAAGATTGTAGTTGGAGGAAGCTTGGGCAAAGTTAGCTTAAGACCCTATCTGAAACACAAACTAAAAGCAAAAGGACTGGAGTCTTGCTCAAGTGGTAGAGCACTTCATTTAACATGAAGCCCAGCACCGCCACAGAAAGTGGAGATATATATCTATACACATCTATCTTTCCATCTATCTATCTTTCCATCTATCTATCTATCTATCTATCTATCTATCTATCTATCTATCTATATCATCTATCTATCTCTATATCTATATATCTCAAGTCCTTCAAGTGCTGGACCCTTCCAGACATGCTTAGGGATGGAGTCTGGATATATATTATATTTTCCTGAAGCAACTGATTAAAGGCAAATTCGGAAGTCAATGTCTAGGACAATGCAGATACTTCCCCAAGGGAGGCCTGCCTTCTTAAGGTAGTTGTGCCTCCTCTACACACCTAAATACTTTGTATCCACTTTCATTGGTTCATTGGTCATGGCCTCTCTGTCGATTTTCTCTATTGAATTAAGGATTCTAGGAGGGGAGGGCTTTGTCTGAAAGGGCTTGACAGGCCTCTTCAAGTTTCTTCTTCCAAAGCATGGGACCATGGCTCTGATCTCACCAGGCAGACTTCCACTAAATGCTAAGAGCCACCTGGATGGAACAAGAACACTGACTTCCTCTAGTGCCAAGCCTCTGCACCTCATCTTTCATTCTCTCCCCTGCTTCCTTCACGCCACTTTTGGGTGAAAAGTGGCAGAAAAGGCAGAAGGTTTGTGGAGAATGTGAGAAGATTCTTTGGACTTGGAGGGTTTTATTTTAAGTTATTCAATCATGTCAATAACATGGCCTATGGAAAATTGAGGATTATGGGTGTCAAGGGGAATTGATCTTAGAGAAGCCAATTTTCAAGAGAAATAGAAACCAATGGATTTCAACTTGAAAACAATTTTCCACTCTGCCTCCTGAGATAATTAAAAGATCAAATGTCCCCAAAGAGATGAAAACTCAAGCTGCCACTTGGCAGACTTGGAGAACTCACAGAACTGTTAGCACCTGGTCTTGACACTTAAAAATGGCAAGTTTCAAATTTGACTTGATATGTTCTCCCTTTTGCTGCTCAGGATGTGTGTCCATTGGATGGTGGCCTTAGAAAACTCATCTGACATCTTGGGCATAACTCTGTCCACATCTGAGTCCATCACAAGGCAACCAGTTCTGTACTTGATGCTGTGGAAGAAGAGCAAAAAAGACAAAAAGTTTTGTTCTCCATATCATCAGTGGGTTTGAGTGCATACCCTATTCATTCATTCATCCTATAAAATTTTTTCCAGCATTTTCAATGCAAAGAGCTGTGTCTCTGGGCAAATTAACTCTGCGAGCCTCAGTTTTCTATATAACAGGAATAATAATGCTTGCTTCATAGGGTTAAGTGCCCAGTTTCAGGCATATGGTATGTATCCAAGAATTGAGTTTTGCTTTTACTAGATTCTAAAAAGCTGTGGATCTCACAATAGCAATCAAAGTATAAAAGTTTTAAAATAAATTGATAGAGAAACAACACAGAGTATTAACTGCTGCTTCAGTGCATGTTAAGGACTCTAAATAAATAGTCTCTAAGTGATCTTGGAAGGCTCCCCCGGGGAGATGAGAGTTGAGTCTCAAGTAAAGAAGAGCCTAGATCTTAGCTGGAGTCAAGATTAAGTTCTAGCTTTGCCTCCAGTGTATCACAGTACTATTCTTATTATTCTCATTTTTAAAATTATTCATTTATTCACATATGCATGCATTGTTTGGGTCATTTCTCCCCCCTGCCTCCGCCTCCATCATCTCCCTCTCTCCCCCCTAGCTTGCAGGCAATCTTCTCATTTTTGAGTTGAAGAAACGGGAAGTGAGTGAGGTGAAGAGGCTTGTATCCATGAAAAATCACTATTATTACTTTCTTTTCACAAGTGAAGAAACAGAGGGACAGAATAGTATTTAATTCCCCGCCTCTACCCCCATTGATACACCATTAATCAGCAGTGACTCTTGAACAATACTGTAGATATCCTGGCTCCAGAGATTGGGACTGTAACTTCTAGATTCACTGGGATCAGAGGCTATGATGGGAAGAATATTGAATTTGTTGTTAGGCCAACCTGGTTTCTAATCTCTGCTATAGCCCAGACTATCTTGTGAACCTGGAAAAGGCACTTAACATCCTGAACCCTGGTTTTCTTATCTGGGAACTGGAAATGATGGTGATACCCACCCTGTAGGACACTTGTAAGAGTGAGAAATAATGTGTGTGGATCCTTAGAGAGTGCAAATTCTACCTTAGATCACCATAGGCTCTTAAACATCACAAGAACTTTTGCAAACATGACCGTGTGGAGTTTGCTCAGATGCCCCATGAGGCACACAAGGAGAGGTTTTTTATCTCTAATTTATAGATAAGAAAAGAGGGTGAAAGAAGAAAAGAAGGGTGAAGGGAACCCTTTTAAATTCTCCCACTTAATCCATAAATATTCTGCCAGTTAACCAATTATTGCCAGTTAAGCATCAGTATGTTAACTAGCATTATTTATTAATGAGAGGTGTAAGGACTGGCCCTATTTTTCTGGATGGGAAATTGCTCAGAGAAGTTATACAACTTGCCCATGGTCCTAGAACCATTGGTGAAAAGCATTATGATTTAAACCAAGGTATGTGCAGACCCCAGACATGCAATTGGTAAAGTGATTTACCCCTAGGTTTCAGGGATGGTAAGAAACAAAACTAAGGAAGGCCCCAACTGTTGTCTTCTGGGTTCAAAAATCAGTTCCCTTTTACCCCACCATGTGGTTTAGGGCTACAAATAAGTTGGATTCTAAGTAAGCATTGACTAAGGCAAAAGAGGTTAAACAGCCAGAACCCCAGAGGCAGGAAATACCACCTTCCTTGATTAAACTTAGGAAATCTGCCCATTGCGGATAAGATTTTCTGCCTACAGGAAGCCTCCCCAGACATAAATCTATCCTATCTTCTACCCAAAGTGATTTGGAGATGGCTTAACTAAAGAGATTCAAAGGTTGCAAGGTAATCCATGAAAAGGGTTGCTTACCGTGGAAATAGCAGCCTACCATGAGAGTCTATGAGAAGGAAGTGTTTGGTTACATGGAAAATGAAATCAAAAGGTGTACAAAGGAGCAAGTGACCTGGGCCAGAGAGATGGGCTTCAAATCCTGGTTTATCTGCCATTCATTTTGTTTGTGTTCAACCATATTCATCTACAAAATGAGGATAATAATGTCTTTTCATTTTTTGCTACTACAGAATTGTTTGAGAGTCAAATGACATGATAAATGATTCAACTGTACTGTACATACTCTGATATTCTTTTCTTAGGAAAAATCATGGCAAATAGAAAAAATAATTAACAAACGAAAATATTTCTGGTTATCTACATCACAATCCAAAGTAGAGAAGGGCAGAATCCAGCTAGTTTGGACAATCCAGTCATCAGAAAACTGCAGGGTGTTTTCCTCAGGGGGCATTTCACCAGATTGCTCCGGATGAATACGATGATAATAATGATATAGCATTTTTTTGTTTACAACATGCTTCTACATACTGTTCTTATGTTCAATTCCCCACGTTGACCGTGCGCTCTTATTTTCTGATCTTTGCTGTATGTTTTCTTACTGCTGCCCGAAACATCATTCCCCTTTCTTTGCCAGACTAACTACTTATCCTTCAATATTAATTTAGATATCTTATTCTCAAGAAAACAGTTCTTGATCTACTTCACCACGAACCTTCTGAATGCTTTCTGATCCCAGAGCTCACATTTAGTTGTCTGTTATTTGTCTGTGTCTTCCCATCCTCTCTCCATAGGAGCTTGGGATTGGCTCTTATTCACTTTTGGACTACTAGTCACATGGAAGATGCACAGTGGATAATTTGTATTAATAAGTGAATGGATGATTTGGAGCTTCATGGAAATTGCTGAAGGAGGTGGGTAAGGCTGGAAGACAATTGAAAGATAATCCAAGACAACTTTCCACCTCACATGAGGGACCCAAAATCCAAAAATTAAACAATGGTCCTGAAGGCACTCTGCCTACTGGTAGCAGAGCTACACTGGATATACCCTTTGATTGGCCTAAGGCTGTTCTTTCTGACCAAGTCTGTGGTCTCCAAGCGGCCTCAGGGTGATATTTTGTATTTGGGTACCTTTGTATTGGGCTGGGAACACTCTAGAGAGTGTCAAAGTTGTGTAATGGAAAGGACACTAGAGCTATCCTTGACTGCTCTTTCATCATTTCCATGCATAATAATCGCCGAATCTTATCAATTTTATCTCCCAAGAACTTATTGCATCAATTTCTACATCTCCATCCCCAATCCTTCCATGAAAAAGGAGGATCTGATGTCAAGCCCAGACACTGAAGATTTTTAAAATTATTTTATCCCTTCCTGGTCTACTGCCTACATGTAGAACACTTCCTTGTCTTCACATGAACCCATCAATGATTTACATGAATATTTCAACAACTTCCAATGGCCTTGAAGAGAGAATCTGATTTCCTGAACATGGACTGCAAAGTCCTCCATTGCATGCCTTTGATTTACACCCTAGTTTTTATTTTCTCATCATGCTTGGGCTCACACTTCCCCTTACAGCAACATTCTCAGCTCATACTAAACCATTTCGGATCTCCCAGACCTGAGGTCATGCCAGTCCCCCAGAAGGAGTGCTTTTTCTCTTTTCCTCTGCCTCCCCATTTTTCCTGGCTCATTATTACGTATCCTTCATACTGTTAAACTCCTGGATCAGATCAATAGCTCACATAAGAACAATTGCACCTCAAGGTCAAAATTGCTGATGCATTTTCATAGCCTCAACACTTCACTTACTAGGTACCTATATGACGTGTGTTGAATTAGACTGCTCTAGGATTTAAGACTGGAGTTTTAATCCTTTCCCCTTACCACCCCTGTGGCCTTGAGCATAACGCTTCCATTTTTGGACTTTAGTAGATATGACTGGGTTGTTACTATGTTACAGGCATGGTTTCCTGCATGGAAAAATAGGGGAGGATGGAGAATCACACTACATAATCTTTAAGGTCCCCTAAAATTCTAAACAGCATAGTTCACAATTCATAATATGGTATAATATATAAATGATGGCATCGAGGCTGGATATCAGGTGAAAGGTTGTGAACAACTGATTGGTGTTTTCTTAGAAGTATAATCTTGGGCCATTTTTACACTGTTTCCTTGCCTCAAAAAAGAAATGGCAGTAATTAGATGAGTATGGTGACACATGCCTGAAATCCCAGCTACTCAGGAGACTGAGGCAGGAAGATCATGAGTTCAAGCCCAACCTAGGTATTATAACAAGACCCCACTCAGAGACAAAACAAAACAAATCAGAAAGAATCAAGTAAAAGGCAGTAATAATACTAAGGGTGTCCTTGGGTTGATGGGAAGATCAATGGAGATACTACTTATGTTTTTGGCCCCTCATGCTCAGGATAATTGTAAAGAATGATTGTTATTGACTTGTCTCATGGGAGAAGGGATCATGTGGGAGGGGAGGCTCAGCATCTGTTAGGAGTACAAGGCATGGATTCTGTGATTCCAGACTTGCAGGTGCTGGGCTCAGATTTCCCAAAAAGACTAGAAATAGCTGACTGTCTTAATCCTAGCATGCCACAGAGTTGGGGGCTTTAAATAAGGCTACCTGCCACCCCAGCTTGGGGGCAGCTTGTCTGACACCTCCAGGACTTTCATTCTTTAGCTCTTTCTCCATCCTAGAAAGAATTTTTGTTTGTTTGTATAAGTAGAGATTATCTACCCCTTTCTTCTTTTCTCTTCTCCCTTGGTAAAATGTCCTGCTGCCTTTTGGGAGTGCTTTAAAATTAGATAGACAACCTTGATCATCAAGGTGGAGATATGGGAAACAGACATGGTAATGTACACATGCAATCCCAACACTTGGGAGGTGAAGGAAGGAGGATTGTGAGTTTGAAGACAATCTAGGCTACATAGTGAGATCCTATCTCAAAACAGCAACAACAACAACAAGATAGAGGTGTGGAGAGACAACAACAGGGCCCTTTCTTAACTGTCGCTATGAGTATCAAATGCAGGACACAAAACAAAACAAAAAACAGGAAGAAAACCCTATGGTGTGTGTATATTCATGTGTATATGTGTGTACTTGTGCATATTTGCACACTAGTGTACGACAGCTAGAGAAAAAGGACACGTCTAGCATTTTAACAATTAGAGGGACAGTCAAAGGTTAACTACCATTTTCATGCACTGTATTCAGGCCCCTTCCCCATGACCCTTCATGGTCAGAACAGGCCCCAGAAACTTAGACTCATCTCTCCCCTTGTTATTCCTTGTCTTTTGCCTCAACCCCAACAGATGACAAAGAATTGCTTAAGTGCCCATATAGGGTATGTTCTGTCACAGGTTTTGACATTTCTTATCTGCTTTTATCCATTTGGTAACCATAGAGGCAGGAAATGCCATGCCTGCTGTATACAGATGAGAGGGTTAGGGATGGGAAAGGTATGGCTGCCAAGTCAGAATGTGGGAAAGGATCCCAGATCTGCCATTTTCTAGCATTTAGTCACTACTGTGTGCCTCATTTTCCTCATCTGCAAACAGTAGCACCCCTCATGCTCTTGTGTGAAATGTGTTAGCCACAGTGCTTGGCATAGGGTGAGTGTCCAGTCAATGATAACTGCTATTGTTGATTTTGCCCAAGACAAACAGCTAGGAAGGAAGGAGTTTTGAATCTGTGGACACTATACAGTCCTTACTGTGGGGTAAGTGCTTAACAGATAGGTAAAAGGACAGAGTGACTTTCGCCTTGCCACTGTCAGGATGGAGAAGGACTGATAGGGTGGGCTGCTCTCAGAGCAGGCTGCCAATCCCCAGCTCTCTTGCTCTAAACTTGAACTTTTTCTATCCATGTTAGTGACCTGATTCTTGGGCTGACTTCCCAGCCTCAGGCAGGTTGCATCTTTGGAGTCTAAGGGGAGGAGTGGCAGCAGCCAGAATCTGAGAACAGGACTAAGGTCTGGCCGGGAGTGGGGAGGCAGCTGGGCCTGTGAGCATGGAGGGAGCTGATTCTTCCAATATCTCAGGTCTCTTTCATGCTTCTCAGGGCTTTGGAAACCAGAGAAGGGGCTCTCTGACAGTCATGGGATAGTGTGGTTTAGTGGCATGTTCTTTAAAGAAAAGCTTTACTTGGGAACAAAGAAAGAAAATAACCACAATGAATTTATTAAAAAGTGATTTTATCTGGGTGTGGTGGCACATGCCTATAATCAGAACTCAAGAGGCTGAGGAAGGGGGATCAAGAAAGTGATTTTACTATTGGAAAGATGGCAACTGGGCATTTCACAGGGCCTAGGGCCCATTTCACTAGATCTAGGGCTTAGTCTCAGCTACAGTGCTAACCTACTTTGCTATTCTGTCAAATATCTGTACCTCTCTGAATCTTGGTTTCCTCACTTGTAATGAGTCAAAGACTAGAGCAAACAGCAGTCACACTGTTTAATGTCCTTCAACTCTGTTCTATGATGATGCCCCAGCTTTTTCTGGTACAACAAGCCATAATTCCTCACTGTTCTTTTATGGAAACTGGTCCTCATAGGACAGTTGTGTTTATGGAAGATCATCCCTGCCTCGTGTTTACAGGCATTCCCAAGTAAGACTCTTATGATTTCAGGTTGTATCTCTCTACTTTTTCGCTCCATCCAGGGTGGAGACAGCTTGAGTACTCTTTAGAGTACTCAATGTTCAGTACTCAGGGTTTCAGAGCTTAGACTGTCATTAACACTGTCAGTTGCACAGCTGGGATAGGGCAGAGCAAAGGGCTTAGACTAATTTCAATGCCAGTGCTTTTAACAGCTCCATATTACCTAAAAGTTCTCTTTAAGTTGAATTTGGAATTAGCCAATATTCATGAAATAACTCAACAAATTTTATTTGGATTTGATTTTAAAAGAAAAAAACAGAGCCCTTCTCATAGTTACTCATTCATCCCATATTAATTAAATGCCTATTATGTATGTATTAAGCACAATTTTAGATGGCATGGTTAGAAAGAAGAATCAAATTCTGCAGCTGTCCTCAAAGTGCTTTGAAATTGAGAGGCAGTCAAATATGGGTTCATACACATTTAGTACAATTTTATAAGTAATGAACTTATCAAACCATGATGGAACACAGTATGTAACACGGTTGTATTGTTGTTGTTTTTGAGACAGGGTCTTGTTATGCAGTCCAGGCTGGCCTCAAACTCTTTATATGGCCCAAGCTGGCCTTGGAGTTGAGATCCTCCTGCAACATACCTTTGATGCCTGGTTTAGAGCATGGATTTTGAATCTAGTCCTGACATTGCCACTAATTAGAATTCCTTGGATGAGTCATTCAATCTCTGTGAACCTATTGCATAGCAATAGTGATATCACATGGGATCCCTATTGGGTTTAAATGGTAGAATGCACAGAAAGTACTTAGGATAGTGCTTGTCACATATGGGCAGTCAAAACCGATGCTTACTATTATTATTTTTATTCACCAGCACTATGGGACGGCAAAGCTGACTTGGTCACCCTGGCCAAGGGCTTAGGAGGTACCCTGTGAGCTTGGCCTTGAAGTATGAGTAGGTCTTCCCTAGTTTGGGATGATGGGGCAAGGGTGGGACAGGGGGCACAGGAGGAGTTCAGAAAGAGCAAATAGTGTAAACAAAATTCAGAAGCATCCAAGGGCTGGCAAGTTCAGGCAGCCATAAGTTGGTATGGTTGGTTGGTAGGGGTGAGGTGGAGCAGAAAATAATGGAAGATTTTAGTGGAAGGTAAATTGAGGTCAGAGATTGTGAAAGATTTCGGGTGCCATGCTAAGGAATTTAGCCTTGTTCCTTTAGTAAAGAGGAGGCATTAAAAATTTAAGAGTGTGTGCTGGGAAGTGGCAACTCCAGTGACAATGTTGAGGATGGGGCAAGAAAGGAGGTGAAGAAATGGGTGTTCAGGCTATTGTGAAGGCCAAGACAAGAAATAGCAAAGACCTGGGGTATAGCCACATAGTGAGGGTAAGGATGAGAAGATGGATGGAGGGGGCATTCAGGGGGTGTTGGCAGGTACTTTGTGAGGAGTGGATGCCAGTAAGAGGTAGACCAGATGCACATATTTGATCTACAAAACTGGGTACCTGGTGGAGCCTTTACTCAAGAATGAGAAAATTGAAAACAGGGAGATCAGAAGGCTTAGGAATCAGGTTGGGATTCAACTTTGGCTATATATTTGATGTGGTGAAGTCTAGGAGGTGGTTGACTCTGTAGGTGTATAGCTCAGGAGTGATGTGTGGCCTGGGGCAGAGATTTGGGTGTAGGCCATCCAGGGGTGACAGCTTCCTCAGTGTGGGGGCCCAGAGTTTCCTCTCAGGCAGAGGATTTGAACAGAGGTAGGAAGAGATGACCAAAACTCTAAGGAACATCCATTTCCAAAGGTTAAGCCAGAAAGAGGAATGGTACTGAGCATGCCTGGGATTCTTGTGGTGGGAGCTATACTGCAGCCTACCATGGAGCTTGTTTTTGAAGGGAAGGAAGAAAACAGCAGCTGAAGCCCAGGACCTTGGACAACTTGCCTTGGCATATGGCATTTTGGAGGCATGTACAACCCACGGGTATGAGGCACTTGAGTCCACAGGTTAGTTACCAGTAGCCCAACAAAGTCCCTCCATTAGTCTTGGTCTGTAACATGAGGTCTGAGAGTTAGTCGCCTTTCATTACTGTAGCAAATGCTTGAGGTAACCAACTTATGATGAGAAAAGGGTTATTTAGGTTCCCATTTTGGATGCTTCAGTTACTTTGGGCCTGTGTCAAGGTAGCACAACATAGCAGGGACCTCATGGTCACTGCTCACCACGTGGCTGAGACATGGAAAAGAAAGAAAAAGGAAGGGACTGGGGTCCTACTATCCCCTTCAAGGGCACTATCCTAAGGACTTGAAGACTTCCCTGTAGGCTCCAACTCTTTTTTTTTTAATTTCCTTTATTCATATGTGCATACAATGATTGGATCATTACTCCCCCCTCCCCCCCGACCTCTCCTTTTCCCCCCACCCCTTCCTCTTGCCCCCACGCCCTGGCTTCCAAGCAGATACTGTTTTGCCCTCATCTCTAATTTAGTTGAAGAGAGAGTATAAACATTAATAAGGAGGACCAGGGATTTTTGCTAGTTGAGGTAAGGATAGCTATACAGGGAGATTCCTAGTTTTGCTTCCATGTACATATGTGTTACTTTCTAAATTGATTCTTCTTGAACTAACCTTTTCTCTAGTTCCGAGTCCCCTTCTCCTATTGGCCTCAGTTGCTTTAAAGTTTCTGTATTAGTTCCTTTGCATTGAAGACATCAATGCTATCTTCTTTTTGAGGGGTGGGGTTACCTAACTATCCTCACACCTCCCTTGTTTGCACTCGCCTTATTATGTAATCAAAGTTCTGTCCCCTTGTTGTGTTTGCCCTTGATCTAAGGTCTGCCTATGAGGGAGAACATATGATGATTTTTGGTCTTCTGGACCTGGCTAACCTCACTCAGAATGATGCTCTCCAATTCCATCCATTTGCTTGCAAATGATAACATTTCGTTCTTCTTCATGGCTGCATAAAATTCCATTGTGTATAAATCCTACATTTTCTTAATCTATTCGTCAGTAGTGGGGCATCTTGGCTGTTTCCATAACTTGGCTATTGTGAATAGTGCTGCAATAAACATGGGTGTGCAGGTGCCTCTGGAGTAACCTGTGTCACATTCTTTTGGGAATATCCCCCCAAGAGTGGTATTGCTGGATCAAATGGTAGATCAATGTTTAGCTTTTTAAGTAGCCTCCAAATTTTTTTCCAGAGTGGTTGTACTAGTTTACATTCCCACCAGCAGTGTAAGAGGGTTCCTTTTTCCCCCGCATCCTCGCCAACACCTGTTTTTGGTGGTGTTTCTAATGATGGTATTCTAACAGGCGTGAGGTGGAATCTTAGTGTAGTTTTGATTTGCATTTCCTTTATGGCTAGAGATGGTGAGCATTTTTTCATGTGTTTTTTGGCCATTTGAATTTCTTCTTTTGAGAAAATTCTGTTAAGTTCATTTGCCATTTCTTTATTGGTTCATTAATTTTGGGTGTTTAGTTTTTTGAGTTCCCTGTATATTCTGGTTATCAGTCCTTTGTCTGATGTATAGCTAGCAAATATTTTCTCCCACTCAGTGGGTGGCCTCTTCAGTTTAGAGACCATTTCTTTTGTTGAGCAGAAGCTTTTTAGTTTTATAAGGTCTCATTTGTCTATGCTATCTCTTAGTTGCTGAGCTGCTGGAAGTCCTTGCCTATACCTATTATTTCCAAGGTATTTCCTACTCTTTCCTGTATCAACTTTAGAGTTTGGGGTCTGATATTAAGGTCCTTGATCCATTTTGAGTTAATAGTAGTACAGGGTGATAAACATAGATCTAATTTCAGTTTTTTGCAAACTGCTAACCAGTTTTCTCAACAGTTTTTGTTGAAGAGGCTGTCTTTTCTCTATCGTGTATTTTTAGCGCCTTTGTAAAATATAAGTTGGGTATATTTGTGTGGATTCATATCTGGGTCCTCTATTCTGTTCCACTGGTCTTCATGTCTGTTTTTGTGCGAATACCATGCTGTTTTTATTGTTATTGCTTTGTAATATAGTTTGAAGTCAGGTATTGTGATACCTCCAGCATTGTTCTTTTTGCTGAGTATTGCCTTGGCTATTGGTGGTCTCTTGTGTTTCCAAATGAATTTTAGGGTAGATTTTTCAATCTCTTGGATGAATGTCATTGGGATTTTGATGGGCATTGCATTAAACATGTAGATTGCTTTTGGTAGCATAGCCAGTTTTGCTATGTTGATTCTACCTATCCATGAACATGGGAGATCTCTCCACCTTCTATAGTCTTCCTTAATCTCTTTCTTCAGGGGTTTATAGTTTTCCTTGTGGAGGTCATTCACATCTTTTGTTAAGTTTATTCCTAGGTATTTGATTCTTTTGAAGCTATTGTAAATGGAATTGTTTTCATATATTCTTTCTCATTTTGTTCATTATTAGTGTATAGAAAAGCTAATGATTTTTGTAAGTTGATTTTGTATCCTGCCACCTTGCTATAGCTGTTGATGGTGTCTAGGAGTTTTTGAGTAGAGTTTTTTTGGGTCTTTAAGGTATAGGATCATATCGTCTGCAAATAGGGATATTTTGACAGTTTCTTTACCTATTTATATTCCTTTTATTTCTTCTTCTTGCCTTATTGCTCTGGCTAGGAATTCCAGTACTATGTTGAATAGGAGAGGGGAAAGTGGTCATCCTTGTCTCATTCCTGATTTTAGAGGGAATGGTTTCAGTTTTTCCCCATTGAGTATAATGTTGGCTGTAAGTTTGTCATATATAGCTTTTGTAATGTTGAGGTACATTCCTTCTGTTCCTAGTTTTCTTAGAGCTTTTATCATGAAATGGTGTTGGATCTTATCAAAGGCTTTTTCTGCATCTACTGAGATGATCTAGGCCCCAACTCTTAATGGTTCCACTGCCTCCCAGTAGCATCACTCCCCAGAACAGGCCAATACATGGGCCTTTAGGGGGGCATCCAAACTATAACTGTTTGACATTTATCGGGTCACTTCCCCTCTCTGGGCATCAGTTTCCTCATTTTACATGACAGACAGGAGCCCTTAAAGGCCCTTCCATGGCTGACACTGTATGGTGACTATTATGGGGGCCTGGGTTCCCCCGACTGTGCTGATCTCTCTAGTGAATGACACTAGTCAACACTGAGAAGTTATATCTGTGTGAGTCTAATAGCCAGAATAACTGATTGAGGGCCAATAAGTGGAAATGAAGAATGTTTACAGTAAGAAAAAAATTGGGGCTAGTTTACCTGGGCTGGATTCCTACCTTTATTCATGTAAAACAAATTCCCTGGCTTCCCAGTTTCCTTCCATCCTAATTTAACCTTTTATCTCTCCCAGCTTTGCCTCTGGTCTTTGATTTTCCCATCCTCAATCATCCTTTGGCTTATAATTTAAAAACATTGCCACCAACAACATAAAGTAAGCAAGCAAACGAACCACTGGCATTAAATTCAAAGGTTTTTTGTCAGCTGAGAAAAAGAAAAATCCTTCGGATGTGGCCTTCAGCTGTGGACCTTGCAGAAAGAAGGTTACTACCTTAGCTGGTACACTTAACTGGTTACCACCTTGAGTAGCAGGAGACTCCACTTCTATCGTGACCAAAAGGGGTACAGCATATCCCTAGAGTTAAGGAGAAGAAAGGAAGCCATCACTGGTCAGGATTTTACACACTGTCCGTGAGCTATGCATATGGAACACAGGAACACCCCAACACCTGAGGAGGTAGATGTCAATCTGCCCCTTTTGGAATGTGGAAACAATCCTAAGGAAGTCATGTACCTTAACCAAGGCCCACAGTTCAGAGCCATAGAGCCAGGATTCAAACCCAGGCAGCCGTCACTCCAAAGTCCATGCGTTATGTTTTGTTTTCTGACATAATATCAAGTTCCCCTCCCAGGAGAGAGATTCTGAAAAGTTACTCTTCAGTCTCACTTTCCTTATCTTTCAAATGATAGTCAAAATTCTGGCCATGAACTGTTGTGTGGATTTGAAAGAGATAATGGATATGAAAGTGGTTTGTAAACTGCAAAGCATTAGACATGAGTTAGTCATTGCTTAATTTTATTATTCCCGGGGCAGGAAAGATCGAGTTTTAACTGTCCAGCAGATAAGGTAATCTCTTCCAGTTTTAAGATTTCAGATGTGGGGAAAAGGGATTCTTCCACCACCCCTGGGAGTCATCACAGAATTTTCTCCATGAATCACTCAGTGCTTTAAGCTTCGTCTGATGGGAAGCGTTTCTAGGTAGTGATCTTCCATTTATAGGGAGGGCCCTTGATTTGCTGGAAGGGCTTATCTGGCAGCTCAGTGATTCCTCCCCACCTACTCTGGCAGACAGAACTTTCGGGTTCAGAAACTTGGGAGTCGCTGTAATCCCCAGAACTGATACAGGCACCTTAAGGTCCTCTGTTCCCTGCCCTGTGTTACACATTTGGACATATTCTTAAATTTGCCCTGAATCACTGGTTAACAAGAGCTGGACTCTGAACTGCTGGTATGCTCAAAGACCCAGATAAAACCTGGCTCATACCAGGAAGGTGATCAATGAATATTTCTTCATTTTTTTCAGTGTATGCAGTCATCTATTTATGTAATGAGTTTCTACACGTGCTCCAAACTGCACCAGTGAGTGGGGATTCTCTGGTGAGTAGAGCAGAGGGAGGAGGCTGTCTGTTGAAAGAAACAACACACAAGCAACTATAAATGATAAATACATTAGGTGCCACACAGTTCGTGAGGGGCTGCATATACGGCAGTAGTCTCATGAGATCATAATGAGGCTGAAATACTCCTATCACCTGGTGACATCATAGCCTTGATAATGTCACAGGGCAGCACATCAATCACATCTTGAGGTGATGCTGGTATAAATAAATTTACTGTGCTGCCAATCACATAAAAGTATGGTGCTAGCTGGGCTAGTGGCAAAAGCCTGTAATCCCAAGGCTCAGGAGGTTGAGGCAGGGGGATTGTGAGTTTGAGGCCATCCTAGGTCACATAGTGAGACCCTGTTTCAAAAACAAATCTAGTAATACAATTATGTATGGTGCATAAAGCTTGATAATGATAATAGATGTGTACATACCTGGCATATGTATGTACTATGCTATTCTTTTAATCATTATTTTAGAGTATATTCTTCCTTATATACAAAGTACATTGTAAGACAGTATGCCCTGTTTCTCTGGCAGCAGATTCATACATCTCATGTTTACTGCATTTTTTTTTTGTTATGTGTGTGTGGTGCTGGGGATCCATCCAGGGCCTCACACATGTTATGCAAAGACTCTACCACTGAGCTACACCCCAGCCCCACCAAATCACTTCATTGCATCAAGGAGCTATTGAGCAATTGCACTATTCCTCCTAGGCTTGTGTAGTACATTCTACACTGTTCACCCAATGATAAAGTCATCTAACACACAAGTTCTCAGAAAGAGTTGTGATTAGAGGGGATCAGACCTGCAGAATGTGATTTGAAAAGTGAATGGGTAGGGTTTAGGGGTACTGTTGGCAGGGGAGGCATCCCAGACCCAAGGCACAGCACGTGCAAGGGCCCTGAAGCAGGGACAGCTGTATGTGTGGGAGGACCGGAAAGAAAACCTGCATAGCTTGAACCCAGAGCCGGGGTTAAGAGAGGGCTTAGCCTAAGAAGAATTCTGGTCTTTCTCCTCAGAGCAGTTGGAAATCCTGGAGAGGTTTTAAGCAGGGAGTGACAAGACCACATGTGTGTCTCAAGGTCATTGGGCAATAGCGTGGAGAATGGATTGGAGTTGGAGTGAGCATGGGACCAGGCAGACCAGTTGGGATTATAAATTCAGGGAGTACTAAGATCCCTGCCTCTCTGCAGCCTGTCCGCTGAGTCTTAGGTGAGTCCTTTAGGTTTCCTGTTCCTGCAAGTTTTTGCATCTGTAAAATGGTGGAAGAACTATTTCCCTTGCTTGGCTAATTTTGTTTCCTTAATTGAATAAATTGAATACCGGTTGGGAGTGTTTCACAGCACTGGCTGGGAAGAGGTTGCAATAGCCAGTGACTGCATGGCCTGTGGGTCTGGGCAGGTGCACACTCCCACTATCTTCCTTATTCTTATTGCACAAGCTCTCTGAGCAGTCTGCAGAACTGGGGTTGTTTCTGGGACTCAACCCTGACCACAGAGAGATAGCAGCCAGCTGATAGTCCCAGGATGGAGTGCACCAGCTCCACCTGTCTCCACTGCCAGGAATGAGCTCTGTCTGGGAGCATCATCCTTCGCTCATCGGCTCTGAGCATCACTTTTCCTACCTGTGAAATGAGCCTGTAGGCATTTGTTCTTCCAGTTCACATTTATGAAGTTCTGCTGTGTGTCAGCCCTAGGCGAGGCTCTGGATGTAAATTAGACCTGTGTCCTGGCCTCAGAAATGGTCCTCTGTCATTTCACATAAAATTACACACATAAAAGTGCTTTTTAAATTCTAATGCTGTTTACACTTATAACACCATAAAAGGAGAGCAGTGGAATTGAGAATCCAGAAAGATGGGCCTCTGGTACCAGTTCTGATCAGAATAACTAGAACTAGGTCAAATTCATTGACCTTGATAAGCCTTAGTTTTTCTGCATCAGACGAAAGAGCAAGAACTGTAAGGCTATCCCAGGTTCGATTTTGTAATCTATTTTGTTTCCCTCAAAAATCTGGATCCCCTTTCCAAATTCTGAGTATGATTATAGCAATTCCTTTTTTTTCTCATTTTGTTCAAAAGAATCAAAATTCACTTTCATTTTTAAACTTTCAGTCCCCTCCTTTTGTTTAATCCAGAGGTCCCAATTTTAAATGTCTCTGATGGTCCTGATAGATCATATAAGGACTGACATGGGCAATGAGGAGTGAAGAATGCTGTGGCCACACAAAGGGGGCATGTCCTATTTGAAGGGGTCAGTTCTTCCCAACTCTGGCAAATTGCTGCTTTATCCAAGAATGCAGGCTGCATCCAACTTCTGTTTGCCTTTAAAACATCCATCAGTTTTGTCCTGTTCTTTTCCTTACACCCTGATCTCACTGTCCTGAAAGACCAGATGACAATATCTGTCTCTTATGCAGTCTTCCAGCAAGAAATTTGCCTTAAAATTTTTTTTTAATACAAATCTAATCCAGAAGAATCTTCCTACTTCATCCATTGCTCAAGAACTTGTCATGGTGCCTGAGGACTCCCAAATTGGTTCATTTCCCTTTTCCTAATATTTATTGAATACTTACCATGCCACACACTGCAGTTGAGTGGGTGGGTGGAGGGCTGGAGTGGAGGAGAGGCAGGGTGTATGCATTTGAACTTCTCCTGTGTCTGGTTTCTTGCAAGCTGAAACCTCAGTGGTTATTTAGATGTCTCCTTCAGCCCCACATCTACCAGTCACCAAGTCCTGTCCTGTCCAGTGATGTGTGTATTCATTGACAATGACACTTCTCAAGTTGGACCACAGTAGGTTCTCTGTAACTAATCTCCCAGCAGTCATTATTCCCATCTCCCATCCTTCCTGAACACTAGCACCGACTTAACATTGAAAACAACTCTCTTTTTATGTTTATGTATGTGCATACACACGGAGCTGCCCTCTAGAAGTGCCCACCTCAAGGTGGAAGAAGATGGCCCCAATTCTTTGCTGTTCCTTTATGGAAAAGTGATACGCAGTTTCCTTTGCCTTGAATTGGGCTGGTCTTGGAGACTTGCTTAACCAATAGACTGAAGTGGAAACAATATAGGAAGTCATAAAATGACCTGTAATTTCCAACCAAGCCTCTTGGGACATGTAGTCTCAAAGTCATAAGCTACCAAGTGGATACCACTATCCTAAAGTCATTATGCTGTGAGAAAGTATTTGTAGGGTTCTGGTCAACATGTTGGTTGAGTTTCTAGCTGACAACCAGGTGCTCACAGCCATTTTGGAAGTGGATCCAGCCCTCAGCTGACACCACAAGTATAATGGATGAACCATCCAGTTGAGGCCTCCCCAAATTCCTGACCCACAGAATCATGACAAAAATAAAATGGTTGCTTTAAGACTCTTAATTTTGAGGTAGCTTGCTGGATACCAATAGATAACCAGAACAGTGCTCAAAAATGTTTATTAAATAAGTAAGTGATTCCTTTTGCTGTCGTGCTCTAATGGTGTCCCTGCTATTCAAGAGCTCTCAATGGCTCCCTATTGTTTGAGAAATAACATTTAGTACCCATAGTTGGCATTCAAAATCCTCCTAATTTGACTTTAGCCTGCTTTTCAGACTTTATCGCTTGCTGTCCTCAGCCTGGATCATCCTATGTTACAGTTGATTTGAGCCATTTTCCAAACACACAAATACTTTCCCAGAACTATGCCTTTACTTATATATTCCGCTTGATCCATCCAAATGCTCTTTTCTTCTCCATCCACACTTCAGTGGGTTGACGTTGAACTTGTTCTTTGCAATTTTAGTCAAACACCTATCTCTGGCTGTGCAGTCCAGAAGTCAGTCCTCTTTTCTCTGGCTCAGATTTGTTTGATGGTTCAAATCCTCTTTCTCAGTTACCATGTTCATTTCTAACTTCCTTTATTGCACTGTAATCTCCTTGGGGGGGGGGTGGGAAGGTACTGATACATAACAGAGTTTACAAAAATGGTTTTTGGGTTTTTTTGACAGTGCTGGGGATTGAACCCAGGGCCTTCCTCATGCTAGGCAAGCGTTCTGCCACCTGAACTACTGCTCCAGCCTTTTTTTTTTTTTTTTTTTTAAACAGGGTCTTGCCACTATCTTTGCCCAGGGTAGCCTCAAACTTGCCATCCTTCTGCCTTTACCTCCCAAGTAGCTGGGATTACAGGCACACACCTCCATGCCTGGCTACAAAAATTCTTTTGTGTGTGGCTTACCCAGGCTTACCAGTGCCTGAGTTCAGACTTACCAGCAAGCAGTGTGGCATTGCATTCTGTTTCCCAAGCCAGGTGCTCAGGTCTTTGAAGGAATGAAGATTCTTTAGAAGAGGTAAAGGCTGTGGTGTTGGCTTGGATTTTGAACCATGACTGTGCCACTTACTGTGTGGCTTTGGGTGAGATGCTTAAACTCCTTGAGCTCCAGTTCCCTTGTTAGGAAGCCAGGGCTTACATGAGAATAACTGCAAAGGGTCTAGCATCATGCTTGGTACATAACAAGCTATTAATGAAGCCCACTGAAGAGGTACAACAGCATGGTTGATCAATGGCTGGTGACCTTCTGTTACGATGTCACTTGGGAAGATCTCTCTCTCCCACCAAAACCACAACCAAACAACACAAAAATAAGAAAAAAGAAAGTACAAAGAAAAAGAGAACAGTGAAGAGGCACGTCTGAGAAAGACTGCCTAGTCAAATGTCAGCAGTGTTAATCTGGGTGACCATCAGCAAGTGACTGCTGAAGGCTCTGTCTTCTCATTGACAAACCAAGAGGCGAGCAGGGCATTGGAATCTAAGCTCCCCTCCAGCTCTGACATTCCAAGAGCATTAAAGAAAAAGGATGAATCACCCCCTTCAAAATACCAATATGGTTTGGGCCCTCCCCCTGCTCCCCCATCCAGCACAACTAAGAGCTCTTAATACACAGCCAGCTTCCTCCCGCAGCTGCCACCAAACTTCAACCCCCTTTCCCAGGAGTCTCAAAAGCAAGACTGATAATGGACCTCTGGCTTCTCCATCTCAACAGGGAACCAGATCCTGTTCCCAGACTCTGGGGGCCAGAGGGCCTTCCATGGTGAGGGCTGGCTTCCCATGGACATTTGACCTCAGTTTACTCGTGTGTGGAGTGTGGCTGGGTGGTGAAAGGGTGGAAGGAAAGCATAAAGGGAAGAACTGCAAAAAGAAAGTTGATGATTGCGTTCTCACAATCCTGATGGGAGGGATGGGCAGTTGGGATCCTGGCCATTCATTCTTTTCTGGGGTTTGCAAAGCTTGATGTGCTTGTATCTGGACTAGTTATAAGTGTCTATCCTGGGGAGTCAGTGTCTCCCTGCAGCTTCATAAATTGATAGACACAGGCTGTCAAAGCCACAGAAATCTTCTAGATCAATTTTCCTCCTTGTAGGAGGTAGACACTAGGTGACCGAAAAAGACAACCTTTTTGCCTCTTTGCCTGGAACTCTCTCCTCCTTTCTGCGTTGATGCTATTATTAGTATAATAGTATTATCAACATTAATTAATCATAATGGAGACATAACCGGCTGGGCGTCAGGCATATGACCCCAGACCAGCACCTTCTTTATTTTCTTCTGGGACCACCTGGGACCTGCTGCGTCCTCTCCCCGCTCTGGGAGCGGCTTTACTCCTGCCCTTTGGGTCTGTCAGTCCGGTGGTCTGTGGCCCGTCACGTCTGCAGCCCGGGTCCTCCCAGCTCACTCTGGCTCCTGCTCTGAAAGCCGAGAAGCTCGCCGGCTGCGAGCGGGTTTTCCAAGTGGGCAGGAGTGGGGAGGAGGGGCGCGGGCGGGCGGGCCCGCGGAGGGAGGAGGGGTCGTCGTGGAGGGGAAGACCTCGCATTGTAATCCAATGACATTGCCAACGTGGGGGTGGGGGCGCTGGCCTCGGCGCGCTCTCGGAGTTTTGGCTGCCCGCCCAGCTGGGAATAACTCTCTTCGCATAATTCGCGTGTTTACCAGGCATGAAAATTCTTGCTTTCGGCTCCCCCCCCAACCCCAAGCTCAAGCCCGAGCCCCCTCCTCTTCCCTACTCCTTACCTCCTCCGCCCCTTGCAAGTGAAACTCTGTCTAAAAAAATATTGGCCCGGGGCACAGAAAGTTTTGCATAAATTCATAAGTGATGAATGGCTGATTTTAACGTTATTTGGGTATTTGTCAGAACTTAACAAATATACATGGGGGATGGCGGTTCATAAACTTAAACATCTCAATATCCCCTTTCTTCTGGAAATAAATTACGTTTGTTTGCCTGGCTTGGAGTCTTAAGGTAGCCGACATTAGGAATATTTTAAAAGCCATCATCCATCGAGCATGTCTCCCAGGCGCCAGGAAGATTAAATGAAAGAATCATAAGATGGAGGTCTTTAACTTTTAATCCTTTTACAATGAAGCCTCAGATAGTCGCGGGGGCAGGGTGCCCTCTCTGGGGGGAATAATGCCGTTATTCCTCGGCTCTCAGTTAATGAATACCCTAACGTCTGTCCCACGGCTGACGGAGGCAGCGCCGGGGAGGGGGCTCCGGCTCCCTGGCCAGGCTATTGAAATGAGGAGCCACCGAGGCTGCGTCGGGAGGGAAGAAAGCGCCCGGCTGGAGGGACAGGGCGGGCGGGGCCGGGGGCATTGAGACTGCGCTGGGGACCGAGCGCAGGTTTGAAGTAATTAGCATAGATACGCTCCGAACTTGGTGTGTGTTGTGTGTATGCGGGGCGGGGGGGGGGGAGGGGGGAGGGGGTGGCCAGGACGCAGGGAAGGAGGCGCGCGAGGAGGTGGCAAGGGAGTGGGAGGAAGCAAAGAAACGCGAGTATGGAGTCCAAGATAAATAAAGGGAGCGGGGAGCAGTGTCAGGAAGCGGCCCACGTGGAGCTGTGCGGATGGGCGCCACCGGGGATTCAGGCGGAGGGACTGACTCGAGAGTCTAGCGCTGGTCCCAAGAAGTTGACTTTTTAAGGGGTGGGGTGCTGTGATGTTTGCACATCTTTTAAAGGGGTATCATATCCTCTGTCCCTATCTAATTCTAAAGCTCAAAGATCCGGGTTGTGGATTTCATCCCCCCCCCCGCCCCCGCGGCCAGTAGAGTGTTCAGAGCGGAGGGCGTATCCCCTTCCCGATAGCAGATCTCAGAGGTGATGATTTTTACCCAAATTCACACCCTCCGTAACTCTGGACCTGTCTTCCTTAGGTCCTGGAGGAGGCGGAGGTGAGTGTCAAACGCTCAGGTAGCCCTTGCAACTTCTGTCCAGGGCTTGGGATTTCGGGGGTCGGACCTGCTGGCTAGATCCCGGAGGCTGCGCATTGTTGATTCCAGGGATCGCCACCGCAGCTTCCGGGCATGCAAAGGGTTAACAGGGGCTGGATATTGAGATGGGGGGTGCAAGGCGGGAGGGGTGGCGGGATCTGGGTGGGCGCGCTCTGATCTCCCTCCACCCCCCATTCCTCGGGGGTCAAGTTTCAGCGGCACTCCGCCCCCAGGGTAGGTGTGAAAGACACGTGTCCCCATTGTGAAGGGCCTGTCAGGCAGGACAAAGCGGCCGCCCACCCTCCCCCCGCCCCTCAGCCCAGCCTGGGGTCAGCTCCAGGGGGCCGGCTGGGTGTTGAGGTCACTACAGGCCGGAGCTTTGGTGACACAGGGGGGAAAAAGCTGGGAGACTGGGCGGAGACCACGTGATGCTTAAAAGAGGGGTTTGAGAATAACGCCCCCCATTGAAAAACTCAGCAGTCACTTCCATCACCCTACAGAAGGGGAGTCCGCGGGGATGAACCCGGTCTCGCAATAGGCAATAGTAGTAGGCACGGCGGCATCCCCTACCCAACCCCTCCCGCGCGCACCCCCCCTCCCAATCAATCACCAACACAGAGAATCGCAGTGTCGAGCGCACTCGGTTTTAGTGGTTTTCTTTAATCCTGCTCTGCACTTCTTTCTCATTTACTACACGGGATATTATAAAGAATAAATAGCAGATACTCTTAATTTACAATGATTAGTCATTCCATTTGTTCTCTATATTTACAATAACTGTAAAATAACATTGAACTCTATAGCTTCTTCGAGGTCCAAGGAAAATCAAAACACTTTCCGAAGAATGGAAAATAGCTTTTAAAAAGTCCTTCTACAAAAGTTCCCCCCACTCTTTGTACTTTAAGAAAAAATAACTTCCCCCCCCTGCTTCGCCATGCGAAGGGCACTGGAATATAAATAGCAGATTAACATTACTAGCAACAACCAGAATAAGTCTCTCTTTCTCTGTTCTTTTTTTTCTCCTTTTGCTTATTTTTTTTTAAAAATACAGTAGAAGCCGGTAACTTTTAACGTATAATACTGACCTTTTAATAAGTAAATTAAAACTGGGACCGTATATACACACACATATACATTCCTACACAGTTAAACAGTGCATTACATGAACCAGAAAGCTAGGTCTCTGTAGCCAAAAAAAAAAAAAAAAAAAAAAGTTCATTGAAAACTGGTTGGAGGCGGTGCGGGGGGCGTCGGTGGGGATCGATTAAGTGTCCGGGCGCGGGTAGGGGGCCCCCGAGTTCTAGCACGAGCACTTGCACTCGGAAATGATGGGGTACTGGATGGGAATCCAGCCGCAGCGCTGGCCCCCGCGCCGCTGACAGCGCCACCGCAGCACGGTGAGGTGCACAGACTTGGACGGCTTGCACACCATGCCCTCGGGCACAGAGCACGAGCGCTTACTGAAGCAGCTGCCCACCTTCACGTAGCGCGGCCAAAAGCGGCTGCCCAGGTCGTTCCACGCGTACAGCACTGGGCAGAAGGTCTGCGACCACAGCCACATCTGTAACTTCCTCCGCAGCTTCTTGCTCAGGCGTTGCTTCTTGCCCTGGGCCAAGCCCTCGGAGAACTCCAGCCCTTTGATCTCGCTAGGCATGGCCCCCGACGGCCGCTGCCGCAGCAGCTGGTCCAGCTCCGCCAGGTCCTCGGCGCCCCCAGCCGCTCCCCCGCCCCCACCGGGCCGGTCCTCGGGGGGCGAGGTGGCCATGAAGCCTGGATCGTAGTGGCCCCCGAGCAGGGAGCGCAGCAGCGTCTCGTTCAGATCCTTCTCCTTGGGGTCAAAGATAGGGTCC
The DNA here is from genome assembly GCF_047511655.1 of Castor canadensis. NCBI lineage: Eukaryota > Metazoa > Chordata > Mammalia > Rodentia > Castoridae > Castor > Castor canadensis. Next base: position 32,224,029 of record NC_133396.1, on the reverse strand, counting down.
GGGTGTTCGATGAGGTCCACAAGGGGCAGGTTGTCGCTGGGAGCCGGGCGGATGTGGAGATAGTGCTGGCCGCCGGCCGGTGCCGCCCGCAGCCCCAGGACCACCACCAGGGCGTAGAGGGTGACCCCCAGGCTGGGGCAGCGCTCCATGCCTCCGGCGCGCGCCCGGGGCTGCTGCTTCGTCCCGCGTCCCCGGAGGAGAGCACGCCGAGCCCGCGGCGCCGCCGCGCTCCCCCGTCTCTCCGGAGGCGGCTCACCCGAGGCTGGGCAGGCGCAGGGCCGGCAGCATGAGCCGCGAGGAGAGGAGAGCCTTTCGCGCAGCGCCGGCTCCCACCGGGGCGGAAAAGAGAGCCACGAGTTGGCCGCAACTCCTCTCTCGGGTCTATTGGGGAAGGCGACCGCGGCGGGGCATCCGAAATGACTCCAGGGCGAGCGCGGGGCGCGGGGGGCGCCGGTTCCTCGCTGCCTTCCCGGGCCGGCGGCGGCGCAGGGCGCGTGGACAAACCGCTCTCCCCTCCTCCTCGTCGCGTTGCTCGTCGTCCCGCCGCTCTCTGCAGCGCCGCTGGCCGATCGGGTCCTGGGCACGTCCCTCCGCCTGCTCCGGGCTCCGCGGCCGGCTCTGCCCGGCGGACTCCAGCGGCGGCGGCGTCCGCGCACGTTGGCACCGGTTTGTCTGTCTCGCAGGGTCCAAGCCTTTAAATTTCCTGCACTTTCAGCTCCATCACCATGGAAACCACTGACTCTCTCGGCGTTGCCCCCTCCCCCCTTCTTCCCCCCAAACAACAACCCCACCCCCCACTTCTCCACCCCCGAGGAGCCGGAGCTGCACAGGCTCGGGGGGAAGCCGCCGGCACTCGCCGCGGAGGCGGCGGCGGCGGCTTCGGCAGCGCCCAGGGCTGTGCCCCGCCGGACCCAGATGCCCCGGGAAGCCGACAGTCCGGCTGCCCGCCGGAGCTCCCAGGCGGCGGCGGCGGCGGCGGCGGCGGCGGCGGCGGCAGCGGCGGTGGCGGCGGCGGCGGTGGCGCTTGGCAGGTCTCCGCGCAATTTTCTCTCTCCCCCACCACCCACCCCCCTTCTCCTCCTCCTGCAAAATGCACCGCCCCCCTCCTTTCTCCTGGAGCAATGCAACTGGGGCTCTAGGCGCCCCGCCAGGGCCAGTCCCGGGGAAAGCTCTCGGCGGCACTGGAGCCAGGCTGGAGGGTGCAGGGCTGGGGTTTGGGGGTGCTCGAGGTGGGACGGGGGGATTCTCATTAGCTGGGGTGCTTTGCACGGGGAGGGGAGTAGCGGGGAGGTGCCGGAAGGTTCGTTTCTCAGTGCAGTTCCGAGCAAGTAATTTCTCCATGTGCATGGAGCATTTTACCGGGTGCGTCTCTCCTTCCTCTCTCCCGGGCTAGGGCTAAGTCCCCTCCCCCCAACATACATATACACACACACTCACACACACACACACACATACACACACACACACACGTGTCCTCCAACCCCTACTATGCGTTGAGCCCAGGAGCCGCAGCATTGCGCAGCGTGATGTAATTCCTAGGAAGCACTCCTGCCCATCTGCACCCCGGGCCCACGATGGGGGTCCGCTCCTCACCCTCCTCCTCCTCCTCCTCCTTGGCGCGGTCCTGCACCCTGAGTGGCCGAGCCGCAGGGGCGCGTCCGGCTTGCCTGCGGCTCCCCTAGCCCGCCTGGCTCTACGCGGCTGCAGCTCTGCTCCCTAGGGGCGGCGCGCCCTCTGCCGGCCCTCTGTGAGCCCTGCACCTGGCTCCGGCCGGGGGCTGCCCAGTGAGGTGGGTTTGTCTGTTGCCCACTCTGCCCAGTTTATTTTCTACTTCTGGGTCCGTGCCATTTTGTGTGGGTGTAGGGTGTAAGGACGGGTACATTCTGGTTCTGGACGTCTTCTCAAAGCGCCCCAGAACCTTAGTGTAAACAGACTTCTTGAGATTCTTTTCCATGCCACCCAAATTTCACAAGAATAGGTGCTACCCTCTGTGTCTGGGGTGGATTGGCCTCAGTGGGCAAATAGTGGGAGCCAGAAACTTTAAAAGATGAACTTGCAGAAAGGGATCTGTGTCTTGGCTGAGGTCCACCCTGACATAACTATGTTGACCTTGAACAGGTCATTTTCGTGACACCATAAAACTTAGTTTCTGAATGAGCGAGGCAGCTCCATTTCTTTTCCAGCCCTACCTTACTGCGTTTCTCAGCACGACTGCACGATGTGTTCTCTTTCAGAAGCAGTGTCCCTTTGGTGGGAGATGGGTACTGAGATGCCACTTCCCATTAAGTTTCCCCTGGATGAAGAGCTGAATCTAAATTTCGAAACCCAACGCAATTTCCTTTGTGGTGGATGGGATTGGAGTCTGGAACAGAGCTGGAGAAAAGAGACTTGGAGAGGATGAACTCAGGCATTCACCAGGATTCCACGAAGTGGCAGTCAGTAGGTTCCAGTGTGACAGTCTCAATCGCTTTTCTTTCCCCAAAGATCTGGTTTTCCCTTTCAAACCCTCTTGCCCCCAATCTGAGGAAAGAAAGCACTTTATTGTAGAACACCATCTTTCTGCAAAGCCTCGGCAGATGAGAGGGATGACTAGTTGATCAGTTGAAACATTTTCCTCAACTTAAAAGTTTAGACAAGTAGAATTAGACTATCAAGGTGCTGTCTACAAGAAGATCTATCTTGCTTTGATGAACCATGGATACAACCATTAGTTGTTTGAATTGGGCTGATGCTTAAGTAATAAGTGATTGGCACTTGACACACAGTAAGCTCTTAGGAGCTTGGCACTAATTTGTTGTCTTGTGACGATTAAGTGTTCCAGAGTAATTTTGTCACTGCCATGAATTAATTAAGAAAATTATTTCTTCAGTAAAGAGTTCGAAGGCTAAATTCTAGCCTGGCCTTTCTGAGATGGTTTGTTCTGATTAGTGACATCTTATTATGCTGTTCTCTGATCAGTCGCTTCCTCCTGTCCTTCAAATCACCTATTTTTTGCTTGAGAACCAACCCAAACCCTTCAGTTCTTTATTTAGGATGGGTAGATTTGGTTGAACAGCAAAGAAGGGAATGAAAACAAATCACATTTGAGAATAGATTGGGGGACCTATTTATGGAGGGTCCATGGAGAGATAAGGAGACACAAAAGAGAAAGAGTCATGGTTTCCCCACCCCAAGACTTTTCCAGTCCAGTGCATAGCACAAGCATAGAAAGAAAATATTTAAAAAATTTTATAAATTCCCATGAAACCATAGACTAGTGTTGCATATCCCCCCTTTAAACTCATGCCCTCTTTTGATAAATACAGTTTCCAGTCCTCATTGAATGTTGTCTGAAACATTCAATGAGGTATGGGGTTTGAACTCAGAGCCTTGAGCTTGCTAGGCAAGCACACTACCACTTGAGCCACTCCTCTAGCATTTTTGCTTTAGGTTATGTTTCAGACAGGGTCTTGTGCTTTCCTGAGCTGGCTTTGGACTTCTGTCCTCCTACCTATGCCTCATCTGCAGCTGGAAGCACAGGTGTTTTTTTTTTTTTAATAAATTTTTATCAGGATATATTCATGACACAGGGGGGGTTTCATAGTGACAGTTCTGATTAGATTTATATTGTACATTAGTTACATTGCCCCCATCGTCTCTCCCCCTCAGTCCCCTCCCCACCCCACTTAAAGCAATTGTAAGAGGTTTTCTAGTTCTGTTTCATATAGGTAAATGAAGTCCGTCTACCATAGACTGTCACCTTAATCTCCTTAGTTTACCCTCCTCACTCCCACAAGTACCATGCCCCCCACACACTGTGCCTGTTTTACAGTCCTGGTTTTCATAATTAATATTTGAGTTGATGTTCAAAGGGGTGTCTCAATGTGTGCCCTCTATCGGGTGTGCTTTACTTTGGTCTATTCAAAGGGATTACAGATGTATACCACCACCACATCCAGCTTATTTGTTGAGATGGAGTCTTGCTAACTTTTTGCCTGGGCTGGCTTCAAACTGCAAATCCCCTCCCCTGCAACCTCTGCCTCCTGAGAAGCTGGAATTACAGGCACAAGCTATCATGTCTGGCTCTTGTCTGAAATTTTATAATACATTATGATGACCCAAAATAATTTAACACAATTATGACATACACTATTATTTTTCAAATCACACCTACTCCTTTCACTGTGGAGTTCTAGAAATCCACATCTGCGGTTCCTGAAGTCCCCCATTCTGCACCACATGGAGGTAGCCCATGCATTTAGGTACTGAGCAAATCTGGGAACATTTGTATCAGAAACTAAACATGACCAGTACCTTAGAGCTGAGCTTGGTGAAGAAAGAGGTTTATTTATCTGAGTAGTAAGAGAAAGATATGTGAAACACAGGATGAGTGTCTGCATGAAGAAGGGACCACAGTGATGAAAGACAGCCAAAAGATCTGGGGTCATGTTGAGTGGAGAAAGAAATGCCATGCCCAGGGAAGCTCAACACAAAGACAGCTTTTATATGAGATGGATTGAAGTTGGACTCCTGGCTCTGCCACCTGCCAGCCATGTTACCTTCTTGACACAAGCGCCATCAGCATGCTTCCGTGTTCTTATCTGTTAGATGAGGATGCCAATTACTTGTCACAATTGTTCCCTGTGAAGGAGGTAAATAATGTGTACCTGAGCACTGTACTTGGGGCAGAATTTATACTGAAAAATCATCTTTCAACAAATGTTAGCTGTTTGGAGAACCCTGCTGCCCTCAACTGGCCAAGCATGTTGGGTTGGACCAAAAGAGGGCTGATGGGGTGGAAGTGCTGCTGGAGTCAATACCAACACCTGAGGGTCTCCTGTCTGCCCACTCAGCACATGTGACTGAGCTTTCTTGATGGCTGCCAACCTGCATGAGTTAGGACCCTGGAATTTCTTGGGAGATTCAACAGCCAACCTCTTTTCATGGTTCTGAGGCTCTGTTGAAGATGGAGTCTGGCAAACAGTACACAGAAGGCTGCAGGTCTTCAAAAGGAAGTTGGGTCTGTGTATGTGGGGGAAACTGGATCAAAGAGGGATGGCTATCAGCTCAGGTTTTTGATCAGGCTGTCACTGGGTTTGGACTTTAGTGAGCCCTGGCTGGGAACTTGGGTCTTGGGAAACCCCTATTGGAAGTCCAATGAACAACCAGAGTATCAGCCTGCTCGTTCTCCCCATTATAAGTGTCTGTCTGTGCCCCAGAGCAGCAAGGAACTGAAAGCACTCTTTCAAACAATTGTTTGGGCAATACAGATTAAGGTAAGAGGAGCTCAGGGTACTTTCATACATCTTTTAATTTCCAGGCTGGCCTTGAACTTGTGATCCTCCCACTTGGGAGGATCTTTCCCTGATGCTGGGATTACAAGCTTTTGTCAGCATGTTCAGCCTGCATTTTTCTTATTTCCATTTGGTCCTGAAAAAGACAGCTGTGGGCAGTGAGCAAAGGACATGGGGTTTGATGTCACAAAACTTGAAACCTACTAGCTGTGTGACCTCAAGTGAGTCACTTTAGCCCTTTGGGGCTCCCTGACACAGGAAGTCAGGGGACCATGATACACCTTAGAGGAGAGAGCATGAGAGCTGCCATATTTTAAGTTGGTAACATTTTAGGCATATGAAGAGTGTCTCTCAGGTCCCATAAGTGTAGAAGCCAATGGGCTTTTCTTAGTGAGACCCAAGTGGCATTTCTAGGCTTGATCCAACTTAGCAATGCAAGGAAGAGCTAGTCACAAGGCTGTCATCCCCTTCCTCTCTTGACTGGCAGAAGAGGAGGGTGGAGGTGGCCCTGAGGCAGAGGGTGATGGGATTTTGGTAACCCTGGGCAGGTAAGGACCCACAGTGAGGGCTTTAGCTACATTACTCTGAGTGTGTGTGTGTGTGTTTTCAATTGGCTATGGGATTCTAGTTAGAAGACTGAAGTTGGAACTAGTTTGGTTGTGGGAAGTAAAATTGGGGAAAGTAGCAGAGAAAGGGGAGAGAGGGAGGGAAATAGCTGAAAACGTGGGCTAGAGTGAGAAAATGTGTAAATAAATGTGAGATGCATTTCCCAAAATAGAGACAAAGTTTGAGAGCAAAGGAGGAAAGGAGCTTTTGCTGGCTTGCTCCCACCCTGACAGTCCCTTGGCTTGCTCAGGCAGCCCCTGCTCCACCGGCCGCCCCCTCCTCAGCTGGCTCCACGCTGGGGAAGGGGAGCCGTCTCTGGAGCCCGGTGGCTCATTCATCTCCTGATAAACTGTTTATCTGAGTTTTAACGAGGGCGCCTCTCTGCAGCCCTGGAGACAGAAGCCTCTGCGTGTTTAGCCTGCCCTGATGTGGGGGGCCTGAGGGTGGGTGGGGGCGACGCCAGCAGGCGTATCTTCTCCCTTTCCTTGCTGTCTCTGTGCTTCGCCCTGGGCTCTCCTGGGTGGGCGGGTTTGGCCCTGCATTTCCTTAGCTAAAATCTTCATCTAGGATGGACTCAGTTTCCTGCATTCCCTGCCTCTCCAGCCACTGCTTTCACACGCGCGCACACACGTAAATATTTAAACCTCAGTGATTCTGACTTGTGGACTTTTATCATACAAGACCCAGTATTTCAAAAGGAAAACGAGTGTGCTGCACATGCACTGTTGCTGATTCTGGAAAGGATTCTCCGAAACGATGGAGCGATTGTTCTATGAAAAGAGGACTGTCACCAAATTGATAGATTTAAAAACTCTAAATGTTCTTGGAAAATTGCTTCCCACTTCTCACTACACACCGTGTTGATTCCCACAAGTGCACACTTGCACAGACACACATTTGTTGATACACAAGGCCCTGATGTGTATGTGAATAGTAACTACAAACACACTAGGGTGCACTTGTGCACACACACGTATACACACATCACAACACACACACACATATGCACAGAGCTGCCCTTCTGTCCTCACTCCCCACCTGGACTCCTCAGGTTCCTGGGGACAGCCCTCTGGGAAACTTACACACAGACACACAGACCTCACCTCAGACTGACTCACCGTTTCCCCTATGACCTCTCCCCCTGTGGCCTCAGATGGATGTTTATTGAGATAATAAGGTCTAGTCTCCCTTATCCCCTCAAAGGCTCGAGATAACAAGGAGACAGGAGCCCAATGCAGTCAAAAATAAAGTGGAAACTGAGCCCCATTTTAGGTGGGTAGGTGATTCACAGCTTCCAGCTACTGAATCCATGGAGCCAGCATTTTTTGCCTCTTTGATTTTTTTTTGAACCCCTTACTCTGTCTTCTTAACGTCCATGTTGTCACAAGGCAGCTTTGGGAACAACTCTTGTGACCACCTATACTGTCCTCTATTTACCTCTTATTCAATCATCTACTCATCAGGCAGGTGATCTGATTGTAGGCACATTGCTTGGGGAGGAATATGATTGAGTCATTTCTCTTGAGGAGTTCAAAGACTGTTGTTGAAAAGGGATAAGTGAACATGGGACTATAATGCAGAAATTTTGGGGTAGGGGATACAAAAGGGCACCCCAGAAGATGATCCAAGTTGAAAGAGCTGGGCAGTTGGAAGAGGAGGGTGTAATGTCATCCAAATCCTGGAGGTGGTTGACAGTGCTGAGGGTTTGGACTTGAGGAACAGACACTTAAAGACAGGGACCTTGTAGAGTAGGCCACTGAAAGGTCTCAAGTCACTTAAAGTCTGATTTGAATTTAGACTTAAGTTTATAAATACTTGAAAGAAACACTGGAAGCCATAATCAACACAGCTATTATAGGTTCTCAATATTTCAGAACAGCGCCTATTAAAATGCAAAACCAAAACTTGATTTGGAGTTAGATCAAGTTTGAAATCTAGGCCATTCAGCCCTACAGCCTTGCTTTTAATCTTTATGCAGGGATCATTTTGGGTGCTAGGAAAAACTTCCTAGAGACTCCTAAAAATACGCTTTTAAGTCATTCGTGAGTTATTCTTGATGGCTGTCCCTAAATAATGGGATTAGCCTGTGGGGTAGGGAAGAGAAAGAACCTCACTTTTTATTTTACATTATCTTTTTATTTACATAATGTAAATTGACTTAAAAAGAGAGAGCAATCAATACTTTTGTATTTAAGGAGAAAATCAATACAAGATTTAAATCAGTGACTTTAGAAGCTGTAACTTTCCCCAAAGTAACTATCAGGCATTAGTAAAAGCTGGAATGGTGTTGAAAAGATTTTTGAAGGCAGTGGGCTTTGTTTCCGGTTTAGTTAAATGGTTCAATGCTCATGTAACAGTGGAAAACGTGCGGGAGATGCACATTTGAGGAGCCTTTGTGTGCAGGGGGTGTGTTTGTGCATGCGTACATGAATATGTGACAGACACTGTTTCCTGGCTTTAATCTCCTGTCTCAGACTTCTACAGAGAAATGAGGCTGCTTTCAAAATAAAATGATACCTATGTCAAAACCCACCATGGGGCTGAGAAATAAAACAAAATGAAAATGCACCCCAAACCAATCTCATGCTCGATCAAAACTCTGCAGCCTGGAATGAGTTTGGGGTGGAGGCTGGGGACTGGAAGTGAGTTACTAAGTAGAGAGTCTGGAGGACAGTGTCTCCAAAACAAATACAGAAGGAATACACTCGCCCAATTTCCAGTCTCAGCAACAAGAATCCAAGTTTAATGTGGACTGTGAATTTACTACCTGCCTTACAATATGATGTCTGTAAATCTTGCAGGATCTCTGGAGGAGGGACAATTGTCTCCCCATTTTATAGACAGGGAAACTGAGGTCATAAGAAGTGAGAGAGCTTACCAAGGCCACAGTCAGGGACTCAAAGATCATCTGTGGAGGGAGGGAAGGTTAAGCTTAGAGCTGTGAGTCCCAAGGTTACTTGTTCATACAGGGCTCTCTGGCTCTGAATCATATTCAGCTCCAGAGCTTATCAATACCTGCAGGCTGGAGGTTTCCTTATGAATGTCTTTTGGCAACCTGGTCAAGTAGGTCAGAGGGCTCATTTCATCCCCTCCCCACTGTGTCCCCACCTTCCATAATGGAGCATGACTGTAGTAAAACACGGCTTTTGATCAAACTCTCCCTACCACTCTTAAGACAAACAATGTGTCTTGAACCCCCAACTGTTTTTATTTTTCTTATATCTAAAGTTTCACCTTTGTGTCTGTACTCAACTTCATTAAAAAAATACCTTCTATGAAGAAAAAATTATTTCAATTTCTTTATTGTCATTCATAAAACATATCTATAGAAAATGAAGATGAATGAAAGTTATATAAAGAAACCCCCTAAACTTCCAAACATTCCCCTACCTGTCAGACATCCACCCTTCTACAACAAGAAAAGTTCCAATTTCTTCTTTAGCATCATCATTTCAGAACACAAGTAAATGTATTAATTAAAATACAAGTCACTATAAATAAAGCAGTGGCTAGTCCTTCACTGCCCTTTAGTGAATATGTGTAAATTTCAACATAGGATCTTTCTAAGGTGTGATTCATTATTCATAGGATTTTTAGAAAAAAACAATTTTAAGAAATAGTTTTGTAACTTTAGAAACAATTTTATAAATGTGTGCATATAAACTGAAAAATACTTTCTTCATGCATCTTAGAGGGAATTAATAAAGGTTAAAGTATAGCCCAATGCTTGGGCCTTTGTCTTTTCCCTACAAAAACGAATTCAGTACACAACAATTTCAGACAAATGTCTCTTTCCTCACATAAAGGCTTAACCTTGTTAACTAGTTAATGTTAAGCTTGATTAAACTCTGCACAGATAATCCCTAAAATGCCTGGAAAAGGGCCCTTGGAGTGCCTGGAGGGGCAGGGAGGGTGCCGGGCCAGTGATGAGGCTGGGTTGTGGTTCCAACCTCCTTTTTTTGCTCGGCATTGTTTCAGAAGTGAATTACTGCATCCGTTCAGCAAAATACATTGAGAAAAATGCAAGGCGCCCTCCCTCACCTCCTGGAGGATTTGCCTCACCTCCATGAGTCTTTAAAATGTAGTAAGAGGCATTGTAATTATCATGCCACAGGGAAGAAAATCCTGGCAGATCACATTTTTATAGAACTCTGCTTTTCTTTCAGGCCCCGACCCAGAAGGAGAGGCAGCTCGGTTTTAGACTAAATGTTTATGGTTTAGCTTTCTTCAAAGGCATGAACGTTTACTTCTGAGCTAGTCCTATTGTTCGCCCATGATTTAAATATGCTTCTTCTAAATATTTTGACAGTAAAGCAAGTCTTGGGGGCATTTGCTCTTTTTTTAGGGACTTTGGGGCCATGATGATTGGTTGTGGGATGGGGGGGTTAGTGAAGTCTAACTTGTTCCTGGTGGGCTATCCTTCATCCCACAGATAGGGGATCCTAGAGGAGGTGCAGATCTCTCACCAGAGTTAACCTTGGTTCCCATGAGAAGCAAGGCTTGCAGATAGTTCTGTCCTGCCCAACTGGGCCCTCTCATTCTTCCTGAATTCTTCCTGTCTTTCTGAAGGAGAAACAGGCTAAATTAAATAGATTGGTACATAGAAAAGGAATGACTTACAATTGTTTGAAAATCTCTAAGGATTTCCTTGGCTACACTCAAGATAAAGTTATGACATTTGGTGACTTTTTCAATCTGACCACAATCTACCTTCCCTTTATCACCTATCCCACTCTTAGCTGTTTGCCTTCTGTGGAGCTTGTCTAGCCCTCCTGGGAGGTCTGTACACATAGTCTGTTCTTCCTCACTGTTATGTGTTCTGTCTACTCACTTTCTCCCTTTTGCAAAATTACTTGCAACCTCTAGATCCCAATTAAACATTACCTGCTGCTTAAACATTGCCTCCTCTCTTGTGGATCTCCTCTGGGCAGAATTAATTGCCCCCTCCCCTCAGATCCTACCCCATACTGCTCTGTTCTACTACTGCTCGCCTATTGACAGATTACACTTTAGGCTGTTGTCTTTTTGACTGCTGGACAAGAAGCACTTTATGGGGATTCTTCTCCAGATTCCCAGTGCCTAGCCGTGGGTTTGAAATTCAGTAGGTGCCTCATGAATGTATGAATCCCCAAGCTTGTTTAATTGCTTTTGATGACATAATGGATCCTGGTGGTGGGTGGAGGGAAATGATGGGGTGGTGGGGAGATGATGCTCACTTTTTAATTAATGAAGCAAATCCAGACAGTAGTAGCTTCCAAGGTTTGATCTGCTCTTATAAATTAGATCCCTCATAAGTATCTGAGACATAAAAAAGATCGATCTGACCCAAATAGATACTTCACTGTTTAACTGGTACGCACCATTACCTAAACTCAGCCAGTGCCCTTGGAAAGGAAAATGGTGCTGTCTCCTGTCCCCCATGCTTGAGACTCCAGGATGCAGTCCTTTCTGGAACTATTTTCCCTCCCTTCTACCCTACTGCTCTCAGTTCCTGCTGTCTTCTTGGAGAGGTGGCTTCAGAAGCCACTTCCAAAAGGATAGAGCACACTAATCTCTCTGAAGACAGCTCGCTTTGGTGTCCAGTTCCTCTTTGTGTAGCCAAAGAGCCTTATACAGCATCAGGCACAGTCGGCACTCTCTGGGGTGGCTGGATCAATGGCTAGGTTCACTGTCAACACCGACTGGGTGCTATTCTTTAAACATCCTTCAGGTACTCTAAGCTGTCATTCCTCAGTCACTATTGTCCAGATAACCAGGTCAAAGGTGCCCCTTTGGGTATTCTTTTCCAAGCCTGAGTGACGCAGCCCAATGCAAGAGCTTCTCAGGGCAGCTCTCTGTCACTCGGGTTCTGTCCACCTGGCACAAAGGGCAATGCTTTGAAGAAGAAATGGATTAAGGTATTGGATTACAGTTTCTGTAGCCAGGCTCAGGGCCTGAGCTGAATGTCCTCCCCCAAGTAGAGTGACTTGGCAGAGTTGTTCAGGCTTCCCTCCCTCCTTCTTCACTTTCCTCCCTATTCTGTTGCCCTCTGGGCAGGGGGAGGGAGGGAAGAGGGGACACTCATTCCCCGTGACTTATATCCATACTTTGGGAAAAGGGCACGTGGGGCCGCCATTCTCATCTTATACTTCTGCACATGTTCCGTCCTGCACTGGGGCAACATGAAGACAGGGCAGGGCAGGAATAGTCTGTGGGTGCATGAGTGAGCCATGGCTGGGTAGAGGCAACAGCTCTGCCAGAGAAGGGATGTCAACCTCGTCTCTCTGTTCCTCCTAATTCTACCCAGTTCTTACAAGGTGCCAGTGCCATGCATCGGATTTGCTGTCTCATGTAGCTTCCAAACAGCTCTGTGTATAAGTGAGGACACTAAACCTCAGAGAAGTCAAGTGACATGACCAGGGTTACCCAAGTAGGAAGTGACACAGCTGCACTTTAACTAGCTCTCTGCCTAACACCAAAGCTTGTGGTCAGTTTCATGTGGCCTCCTTCTGCTCCTTCTGGGATTCTGCTTTTAGTGTTCCCCATATAACTAACTCTTGTGGAAGGTGGGGATGGGGTGAGGGTGGAGAAGGACACAGAAACGGAATCCAATGTGACCCATAAAATAGTAATTTAAAGTATTAGTGCATGCACGTATTCTTGGTGAGTCTTATTCACAAACTGGAATCACATATGCTACCCTGGTTACTTCTGGGGAGAGGGAGAGAGGCTAAAGCACTTGGAAGGTGCTGATGTCTATTTATAACATATTGTTTATTTTCTTCTCCCTCCATCTGTACATCCTTCCCTCCATCTCTTCTTTCCTCCCTCCCTCCCTCCTTCCTACCCACCTCTCTCTCTTTCTTTCTCTCTTCCTTCCTTCCTTTCTTTTTTTTTAGGGTCTCAGGTTTCATCACCTAACTCAGGCAGTCTGGAACTCTCAATTCTCCCTCAGCCTCATGAGTGCTAGGATTACAGGTGTGCACCGCTATGCTTGACTATTAATTCTTTGAATAAAAAGAGAGTGATCAAAGTAAATAGAAAATAAATTCACATTTTTGATGTACAAAACCACCATGAGTTATCAGACCCATCAACATGGCCATTATTTAAAAAAACAAGGAAAATCAGAAGTATTGGCTCAAGGATATGGAGAAATTAGGACACTTACATGAGGCTGATGGGAATATAGAATGATGTAGCCACGTGAAAGTCCATATGAAGGTTCTGCAAAATAAACTATCACATGAACTAGCTGGTTATATACTCAGAGTCTATACTACTTCTGGGTGTATAGCCCAAAGAACAAGTTTCAGGGAGTCAAGCAGATATTTGTGTATCTTTTTCATACTAGCAGAATTCACAATAGCCAAAAAGTAGAAATAACTTGTTCATTGACAGATGCATAGGTAAACCAAATGTGTTATAGACATACAATGGAACATCATTCATCCTTAAAGAGAAAGAATTCCAACACATGCTACAACATGGTTAATTGTTAAGCTATTATGCTAAGTAAAATAAACCAGCTACAAAGAGCCCAATATTCTCTATTACACTTAATGTGGTGTGCCTAGAGTAGTCAAATTCAGAGACAGATGGTAGAATGGTGGGCTTCCCGGGGCTGGAGGGAGGAGGGGATGAGGCGTTTAAAGGGTACAGAGTTTTGGTTTGGGGTGATGAAAAAGTTCTGTAGATGTATGGTACTATGACTACACAATATTGGGAACATGTGTAACGCCATTGAACTATACACTCACAAATCATTAAAATGGTGAATTTTATGTTATATATATATTTTGCCAGTATATAATAAAACACTTTGATGTCCAGCAAGGGTGTAGCAGAACAGCTTTTTAAAATAGCCTCCTCCTTCCATCAACATCATTTCTTGGCTTGTTCTCCATCAGGGAGAGTTAGACATAGAGTAAGGGGGGAAGCCCCTGCCCTTGGGATTCTCGCAGACAAGCTTTCCTGCCTCAGGTGGATCAGTAGCTGTGTGCCAGTTACATTTCTCCATGCTCCCTTCTGTGGTTCGGCCGAGCACTGGGCACACTCAGGCTCAGAGGAAGTTCCTCTGAAAATAAAAGCGGTCCTTCAAGGGTCCATTTGGACTGAGCGCCTCCCTTCCTGGTAGTCTGTGAGGCCGGAGTGTGACTCCAGCCAGCCCCCTGGGTATAGTAACAGCCCTGTCAGCCAAGGCAAATCGGCTGAACCTCAGACTCCCAAATTAGCGCCTGGCCCTTCGATAGGGCAACTTTGGTTTAAAGCTTAAGTGAAACCTTGACAGTCCTCCTGACTTGAGGGGAGGCATTGGGCGGGGCCCTCATAGGATGCCCTTTCTTCACAGGAATGCAACGGTGTGTACAGTGTGGCATCTGCAAACAGCCAGGGCCTACAACTGCAATTAGGGCCTTTCAATGGCGGTGTTAGCCACACTCAACGTCTGACCGGTCTCACCCATGACATTCATAATGGGATAAAAGTTCCATTCCGGGACTGACAACTTCAAATGGAATTTGGTGTGATCTTTTATTTATTTACAGGTTTGTGGGAGTGGGGGATGGGGGTTTATGAAAAATCCCACCTCACCCTGCACTGTACCCCCCAAGCTCCCAAGGATAAAAATGAGGGTTGGGATTACATTTCGAGGGAAGCAAGGCTATATTTAAATATGCTTTGGAAAGTGTGGCTCCATGTCTGAGGCAGCCCTGGGCGACAGCTTCATCCAGCCTGGCCTGTGACATTCCAAAGAGTCATATTGAGGCCTTGTGCTAATTGGTTCCAATTTATCAATTCCAATTTCTCCCATACTGGGATCAGGCTGCAGGATCCATGGTTTTAGAGGGAAGCAACACATTGGGTTTACTTCAGGAGCCCAAGAAAGATGCCACGATTATCTCCCTGCTTGGTTTCCACTGATGACCACGGTGTTTAATTGGTTCTCTTTTTAACCTAAACCTGCCCAAGTCTCTTGGTAGATCTTTCCATAACTTTGGTTCGTCTCGTTCATACAAAAGTAGTGGCTTTTTGCCTTATTAAGTGAGCCAAGGGAGCTGGGGCCTGGGGGTTGGGATGGGTGGTGGATTTATTTGTAATTACAGTAGGGTTCTTGCTCCCATTCCACCATTCTGCCCATTCACAGGCTCCGGCCAGGGCTGGCGCCAAGATCTCCAAGTTGCCCTGTGTTTATGTCATTGAGACGAGGACAATATTTCAGTGTGGAGCCAAGCCACAGGGATCCACTCTATAAAACCCTCACTAAAAATAGACGCTCCCACCCCTGCCCAGCCCCCCTCCCCGCCTCTGAGACTCCCCCACGCCTTCCCCCAGTGCTAGCAGCACCCAGCTTCAATTCGCAGGGAGACAACCGTGCCAAATCGGCAGAATCTGCAGCTCTGGGGGCCCAGGGAGCTCTTTTCTTCCTGAGGAGTTTTAACCCAGAATAAAAGGCGTCAATTAGCAGCCTTTAGAGCTGACAGGGCAATTAAAGCTAAATTGCAAGACAGAGGGATAGCTGGAAGAAGAAAGAAGGAAAGGAAAGGAGAGAGAGAGAGAGAGAGAGAGAGAGAGAGAGAGAGAGAGAGAAAGAGAGAGAGATTTCAAATGTATTTTTGGTGACAGCTGCATTTTTGAGGAGGGACAGTCTCCACAACAGGCTGTTTGGATATATTTTCACTTGCGAACTGATATTTTCAGTGAACACTGATACTCCCAGTTTATTGCACTTTTCATGTTAGATTTGGGCTGCTTGAGAAAATGAAAACAAACACAAAGTAAAAAGAACCTTGTCTTTACAAATGCTCCCAGCTGGCTGACTTCCAGCATGCCCGTTTCTGTGCAGGGTAAGTTAGATGCAGCATGGAATTGTGAGGGTAGATGGGTAGGCATGGGGGCAGCTGTGACAGTCAACCCCAAGTTGGGTTTGGGGGCTTTCAGAGTTTAGGGCTGGAGACTTGGTCACAACACCTTTGCATATCTCTTGGCTCTAAGCTTGGTTTCTTAGTCCAGGATCCACGTCAGGTTATAAAGCTATTGGGAAATAAAGTCTTTTTGGGTTTCATCTTGGGTGCCTTCCTTTCCAGGCTCTGGATTGGGGCTTGGGAAGGTCTGAGATGGCTTAACCCAGATCGGAATTGGTCCAAGAGCTGTTTTGACTTTTGATTTATTGTTGTAATACTCTAGTTCAGGGGAGTGGGTTCAAGAGTACATTGAGCACTGGTCAGGGTGCAGAGAGGAACGTAAGTAACATAACGAGAGAGAGGCCAGCCTGGGGATGCCACAGCTGCCTCACCTCCAGAGCAATCCACTCTATCCATACCCCCACCTCCAACCCAGGGAAGAGACAGGAGCTGGGGGGGGGGGGTTGAGAGGATGTTCCTGGTCATATGTGCTTTGTTGGACCTCAGTGCTCAGTTTCCTGTCCTTGTGACTATAGTCCTTTTCTGTCTAGCCTCCTTTACTCATTAACAAAACTGCCATTTCTGCAACACCTTCCCTACTCCTGGCACAGTAACAAGGGGTTCCCAGGCACTGAACGCAAGGTAGGTACTGCTATTGTGCTTGTCTTCTGTAGGAAGGAGATTCAATAACTTGCTCAAGGCCATATAGTGGGTTGGTGGTGGAACTGGGCTGGGAACCTGGTCTAAGTCTCAATCCTTATGATTTACCCTTGTAGGGACCTTGCATGAATCCTCAGGACCTTATTAACATAGAATCAGTGTTTCCTCTGTTGGGGCTAAGCTTTGAAGTCTTCAGAAAAGGGGGACTTGCTGGTCTTAGGACACTGCCCAAACTACAAGGACAAAGTCTGCATTGCTTAGAAATTTAGGCCTTCTGAGCTGAAAGGGGCTGCCAGCAATGTTTAGTGGGAGGCCTATCAAGCTAGGTTTAGTGATCTGGGTTTCTTAGAACCCATTCTCAGGAGCATAATGATATTAGATATTTCAGACGATCTGGCTCAAAAGTGCCGTTTTGACAGTTCAGCAACGTGAGAGGCCAAAGGTCACACATTTGGTTAGGGCAAGGTGAAGTCATAACCAGGATTCTGCTTCTGCTCAGAACGATTTTTTGTGAACAGGTAGTGTTTCTGACACTGGATTTATAGGTCCACCCTTAACGGTAGGAACTGAGTCTAAGGATTTTAATAGATGCGTGGTGAGTGTGAGTGTAAAAAGTAATCCGGGAGTGCTACAGGTGGACCCTCAACGTACTAGTTACAGACCGATGTTATTTGCATTCAGGGGCTGCAGTTCAGTCTCGGAATCTTAGTTACTTATATCAAGTAAAAAGGCACTGTTCCAGGTTATAAACAAAACCAAATGATTCCTCACTTCCCTCCCTACCCACTGCTTTGTAAGATATTGATATGCTGTCTTGCTAGGTAATTGAGATTTGGTTTGGTGAGGCGAGGATAGAAATAAGCCCAGTTTAGTTTTCCAATATTTTGTTGGTTTGTTTTTCTTATTTTCTTCTATGATATCTAAATGAATGTTATCACCTAAAATTTGAAAATTACAGGATTAAAACATGGTACACTGTAAAAAATAATTCAGGAATACAAAAGTAAAAGAATGGGAGTCTCCCCATCCCAGAGCTCATGGTTGGTGGTATGGACACATACACATGGCATATAATACTCACATATACAAAGTGGAGGTCCATCCCAGAGGAGACAGGGCTGGGCTGTGCAGTCGGGGGGCTGCCAGAATACGCATATTCCATATGGTTTGCATGGTAGGCATTTTTTTCACAGGACTCTAGGGATATCACTTAGAACAGAAATTTCAAAATTGAATTTTAATGGTTCAGAAAAGATGCATGAGGGATACTCATGTATCCCTCGCCTTGCTAGCTCCCCCAAAATCACGGGTCTCGCCTGTGACAGCCTGGACTCTGTTTATGACCTGTGGCTTGGTCCTTAATCTAAGTTTTTCTTTTCATTAAGCAAAAGTGGTTGATCTTATTATTCATGTTATTTTGCAACTTGTTTTATTTATCTAACAACATGAATATTTGACCATGAGGTTACAAACCGGGTACCTCATTCGTTTAAATGGCTTCATGTTCTTGCATAGGTATCACACTTGGTTTTTTAGAAATAGTTTTTCCTGATGAGAAGCATTTTGTCTCTCCATTTTTTTCCTGTTGTGGTAGACAGATCTGCAATGAAGCTTTTAGCTATATCTTCTGCTCATCCATGTGAATAGTTTTTTTTTTTTTTAGTACTGGGGATTGAGCTCAGAGTACTCTACTATTTGAGTCAAATTCCCAGTCTTTTTGCTTTTTAGTTTGTTTTTTAGATAATGTTTCTTCTAACTTTGTCCAGGCCAGCCTCTGATGGTGAACCTTCTTTCTCCATCTCCTGAGTAGCTGGGATTACAGTCGTGCCCCACCACAGCTAGCCATGTGAATAGTCCTTTAGTATAGAATCTTAGAAGCAAAGTTTTGGATTGAAGAGTGTGTGCATTTCTAATTGGGACTGAAAATTTCCTTTAAAAATATTCTAATTTGCTTACCAACCAAGAGAATGTCTTACTTATCCATACTAGAATGGGCATTTTTTGCTATTCATGAAGCTAACTCCATCTGGCAGTGTGATATAATCAGTGACAGGTTCACTAGTAAGAGGACTGTCCTAAAAATTCAGTCTTCCTTTGATTTCCTTTAAACAGCCATTGCCAGCAGAAGTAAGGTTGAGATGATAGAATGCAACCTGATGATTTTTAGCCCTAAAGGAGGTGCTTCAAAAAAAGTTCCACTGGTCTTTGACAGGTAGTCCACTTTAGGAGAAAGGACAGTGGACTAAGGAGGCTGGATTAAAAGAGTAGTTGCCACCTGGGTTTGGCCTTTAGTAGCTGTGTCACCTAGAGCAGGTCGCTACTGGAATTCCAACAACCCCAGGTCTTTAACCTACTGAACAGGACTGCATCATACACTCTTCAAACCTCACAGGTTTGCTGTGAAGATAATGTGCCCCAGTATAGAATGAGTAAGTTTTAATAAAAACTACATTATTTTGGTCTCTGCAGATCCAGTGGATCTTTGGTAGAAGAACAATTGCTTCCACACAGAGAGAGCAGTTGGGAGAGTGTTAAAGTCCATGGCAACAGAAACAGGCCTGATAACTGAGCTCTTTGGGAGAAAGTTTTGGATTGAGTTTTGAACTGTGTTTCCATGGGTTTCAGATAAGCTTATTTATTTATTTTTTTTGTGGTACAAAGGATTGAACCCAAGCCCTGTGCATGCCAGGCAGTGTTCTAACACTTGAGCTACATCCTCAGCCCTTCTGTTTTAATTTTGTTTTTGACACAAGCTCTCACTACCTTTGTCTGGGCTGGCCTGGAATTCTTGATCCTCCTGCCTCAGCCTCCTGAATAGCGGGAGTTACAGGAGTGGATCATCATGCCTGGCCTCAGATAAGCTTTTGAGAAATCTGCTGAGTAATGATGAGCTCCTGTAATTCTGTTAGACAGCTGGGATGATGACAGAATGGTGTGTAATTTCCCAAGACCCTTAAGTTAATTTTTGTGTCCACTGGACTTGGTACATGCTGGGGGTTAAGGTATACAGAGTGAATGTGTGACTAGTGCTCACACTTACAAACCAATGAGTGTTCTTTTTGACCTTGAGTTGGAGACCATATGCCATCCCTCGCTTTTTGCTGTTTTATTGAATGATATGATGTGTGTCACAAGGCACTGTGCCTGACTTATGGGAAGTGCTGTTAGTGCTCCTCTGCCTTGTGTGGCTCCTCCCTCTCCTCACGGCGTAGTTCACATCAACTTTTCTTCTTCTGCATGGGGTCAGCCACACACAACTGTGTTCTAATTTCAACTTTGCCATGTTCTTTGTTCTATGATATTAAACAAGGTAGTTTAGCCTCAACTTCACCATGTGTACACTAGACCTAACAACTGCCTTAGGATTCTCTGTAGGTTACAGGAAGTCATGGTACAGGGTGCTACTCCTACGTTTATGTCCCAACACAGCTAGGTGTTTTAGATGGTCATTCCTTGTGTCATTTCAATTGATGACAACAGCAGCTAATATTTTGGTGTGGTAAAGCTTACAAATCTTTGTAACCAGTTGCTTCAAATCCATTCTTATGAGATGTCATGATATTTATTGTGACTCAGAAATATAAAATGGCTTCTCCAACATCCCACCACTCCAAGTGCTGGAGCTACATTTCTATCCAGGCTGAACCCCTTAGGCTAATTAAGTCTTGCTTTCCTGACTTGGCTCCTGTGACTGCTTCAGAGGCCCGTGGGCACTTACAAGCTCTGAAGCAAGTGGAATGCATACTTGAGTCGGTAGAGAAGACCCATCCTCTCTGCTGGCCTTAACCCTACTGAGTCCCACCTGGATTCTTTCCTTGGGGCTCTAGGAAGCCTACAGGGCTGGAAGGGTATGGGTCCCTTAAGTTAACAAGAGTAAGGGCCAATCCCTGCGTGAGCCTCTCTTTTTGAAGTCTATGGTGGGAGATGATCTCATGGGGAAGCAGGTCTCCAGGGAAGAGTGAGGTTAAAGAAAGCCAGACTGGGAATGACCTCGGAACACTGGCCTCTCCCTTCTGACCTCCATCCATCACTCTCCTCTCTCCCGGCGTCTCCAGTCTCCTGGGGATGGCTGTCTCCTCCTTTCTTTTTTTCTTTAGCATCAGGGAGGATGACTCAAACACTGCCTAAGGGCACCAAAGGCATCCACAAATTGGTCCCAATCCCAGCTAATGAGGAAGGCAAGAGAGGAGACTGGCAGGCTGGGTCCTGTGGCTTTGGGCTGCCAGAGGAGGGAAAAAGGAGGCAGCCAGCTAGGCCCTCCTCTGACCCCACACAGCTCCGAGGCCCAAGGCCTCAGGCCCTGTGCTTGTGGATCAGGCTTTTCTAAAATGTCTTATGTTCCAAACCAGTAAATAAACAGATCTTTCTCCAACCTCCCTCCCTGCTTTCCACACACACACTTTCCCACATGGGCTCAAGCAGCTCTGGCAGGCTAGAAGAGAGGTTAAGTCACATCTTAGAGCCCAGAAACTCTCAGTTTCCATTCCACACAGCATTATGGCTCCAGAACAAGCCACTTTACCTCTCCAAGTATCAGTTTTCTCATCTGTGCAATGGATTCTTAAAGTAATATTTATTTGGAAGAACTGTGAAGGGGAGGTGAGGACAGACATGAGAATTGCTTGGAACCCAATCCTTCCAGAAGTGGTATCTTTTATTATTTCAAGCAACCTTCTTGCCCTGGTGCCATGCCCACCCCAACACACACACACACACACACACACACACACACACACACACACACACACACCCCAGTCAATAACAGCACTGACACAAATCCAACACCCATTTTTCAATTCACCCTTTTTCTTTCAAAATTGGTCCTTATGCGATTTCTTGTAGTTTGAGGACCCTGCCTTCCCAGGCCAAACTGCAACATCAGCATCTCTGATGAAATGCTCCTACTGTCACATTGGCTCAGCCCACTCTGGCAAATGACATGGGGGAGGGGGAGGGGTGATATTAGCCAAATAATGGCCAAGGGTGTTCCTAAGTCTTCTAAGCTTACTCTCTCCTTTCCCCATCACTACCTAATCTCTTCTAATTTAAGGTGGTCTCCTCGGTTGATAAACTCAGTTGACTTCCTTTCTTTTTCACGCCCGGCTTGAAGTCGGAAATTATATTGGTAAGTCTCACTACGGTGGATGTTATTAATGTGCTTAATGAGCACTCAAGGCAGTTTAAAGATCTTAGCCTTTGCACTGTGCCTTTATCCCACCCTGGGGGTAAATAATGGAGATGCTAACACAGTCTGTAAAGGGGAAGGAGCAGAGGTGGCCTGCCTGCTTCACAGGGGTGGGGTGCTTTGATGGCCTGTCTGCAGGCAGTGATGAAATCAAGCTCCCCTCGTTTTTATACCCCTTTCAAAAAGCCAATTCTCCCAACACAATGCACATTTCCAAGTCGGTTTTAATTTGGCATGAAAATGTCTTCTTTATCCCAGACAGAGCCAGTGGAGTTAATGGGAAACACGCATCTCAGCAGCTGTGCTCTCCCAAGTGAAGAGGTGAGCTATGGGGGAGGGGCAGGAGTATGGGGAAGGATTAAAGATAAGGCTCTCAGCCCCCATCAGCCTAAAGGCTGATCACTCTGGGATTGTCGGTTTTCACAACTATCTGTGGTTCCCATGAGTGTCCACAGGGCCCCTCCTTTTCTTCACTAGAGGAGGTATAGAGTGGTAGAGGTGTCCCTTAACCTTTTTGGGGTTCCTTAGTTCTTGGTCCTAGGCTTTGAGGATCATTCTCTAAGTGAGTCTAAATGGACTAAGTGAGTCCAAATGATTATCTGACCTACTGGCAGGAGTATGAAGACAGTGCATTTGGCAGAGGATGATGGTGTATACTTTGAGTACACCCATGTCAAGCTTTCAGGATTCCTATGGTCTGTTTTTATTCCTTTTCCAGTCAAATTCTTAGTGTATGAACTAAAATTTAACATAAATTTGTATCAAAGACAAGTTGGTAGTGGCCCTGGTAGACAAACTTATGTTGATAAGTGACATTGTCTACAGATGCCTAGGGTCCCAGAGGAGGGCTCTCTGCTTAAGCTCATCCCATCATTCCACGGTCTTAAGCTTTAGCCACACTTTTATCATACTGTAGTTTGTATATATTCTTTTTGTTGCTCTTTCAGGCTGATATGTGGGACCTTATGAACCTTAGACCTATGAATTCCTTGAGCTTGTCTGTTAAAAATGTGTGTGCTCATGGCTTTCATCATACTTTCAGTGGGATCTCGCAGACTGAAATGAGGATGGTCATACATCCTGGTGTATTTGACACAGTTCCAGTTTAACCAGTCATTGTTGTCAATAGCAACTCTTTTCATTCATAAAAGACTCTTGATGTAGAGGATAAGTCATAGTTGATTCTTATGTTTAGATTTCCTACTTGTGAATTTGTCATTGCCAAAATTTACTTGTAACTCCGCCCCCACCACCCTAAATCAATACTCATGGCACTTTTGGGTCCATTTAAAGTATAAAGTGACCAAACATTGAGTTGCCCAATGAGCACATTTCAGCTGGGAGCAAACCAGGTGATCATTCATCTTGCTTTAGCTCTCATATCATAAACAAGTGTCCTCATCATGTTTTTGGGTTTTTTTTTTTTTTTTTTTGCTTTTGTGTCTTCTGATGGTGATGTTGCTGTTTACAATGGCCCTAAGTGTAGTGCTGAAGTGTTGTCTAGTGTTCCTAACCACAGGAATGCTGTGATGTGTCTTACAGAGAAAATTTGTATGTCAGATAAACTTTGGTGAGTTACAGTTTTGTTGGCCATGAGTTAAATGTTGATGAGTTAACAATATATTTAATAAACTGTCCTACATGTGTATCAGAATGTCTCACTGTACCCTAGAGATATGTACAATTATGAATTAAAGTAAAAATAAACAAATGAAGAGATTTATTATGAGAATTGGCTTACAGAGTTATGGAAGTTGAGAAGTCCCATGATCTGCTGTCTCCAAGCTGGAAAACCAGAAAAGCCAGTGGTGTAATTCAGTCTGAGTTAGGAGGCCTGAGAAGTACACTGAACAATGGTGAAAATCCAGGACTGAGTTAAAAGACCTGAGGCCAGGCTTGCTGATGACCAAGGCCACAAGAAGATGGATGTACAATCAAGCAAGAGAGCAAATTTTGTTCTGTTCTGGTCCTCCATGGATCAGATGATGCCAGCCCACAAGGTGAGAGTGCTCGTCTTCACTCAGGCTGCCAACTGAAATGTTAATCTTTACCATGGAGATAACATCACATCACATGCTGTAAATAGGTACAATTTTTATTTGTCAAGTATACTTAATAAAACTGGCTAATCTCTTCTGGAAATACCTTTGTAGATGTACCCAGAAATGTTTTATCAACTACCTAGGCATTTCTTAGCTCAGTCAGATTGACACATAAAATTAAGCATCAAAAGTTCATCCTTTGTCAATGTGGCACCTATTCATACCTCTTTAAACCATATTTAATCTCCAAATTAAGATAATAACAAGGTCATAATCTTATTTAACATGATACAACTGTCTTGCATACACCTGAAAATGAAGTAGTCCCTTCCCTAGAAGAGGAGCTACCTCATTTTGTTTTTGTTTTTTGAGACAGGGTTTTACTGTATAGTCCATGCTGTCCTTGAACTCACTATCCTCCTGCCTTAGTCTCCTGAGTACAGGGATTACAGGCATGTGGTACCATGCCTTGCTGAGATATAGTTCTTGACTGATATTTACTCTTCTGATATCCTGGAACTTAAATACTATGATGTGAAATTAATAATACTTAAATACTGACAAGAAGTCAATACATGTTATGTTACATGTCAAGGGAATAAGAAAGGAAAGAAAAAAAAGATGTGCACAATATATATATATACACACAAATAAATTCATATGAGCAAATATGCACGATGATTACAGTTCTCATTTCTATAGCTGTTCACGTGGCTGTACCTGGTGTTGGTAACTACCTTCATCTCCTGTCCATTCTGTATTCCCTGTCTTCAGCAAACACCTCAGCTGCTCATTACTTTTTTTACCCAGAAAGGTAGCCCAAATCTTTATCCCTAAAGGATCTGAGTCATTAGGAATTCCAATCATTTGGGTTGTTGCTTTCAATTGACCTGTGCACAGGCATGGTATTACTAAGAGACAGCTGACTGAGTTCCTGTATTCCAGACCTTTTCTTTCTTACTTCCATTGTGGAATAATAGTGCCAATCATCTCAGTAGTCCAAGTCAATCACCCCGGCCAATGCCATGACTCCCTCCTTTGTCTTGACTCAGAGACATTAGGAGTCCAAAGTGCTGGGGGGCAGTTTTAACTTCCTATTCAATGGAATCATTGCAGTGTCTCCTGGTGGAAGCATTCCTGTCTCTGGAGCTAAGGTCTTCAGGCCAAAAGACTATAGTGGTGTAGGAACACAGAGGAAGCATTTTGCCAGTGGGTCACTAGGGATAATTATGAGTGGCACCACTCCCATTTCTACCCCATTGATGCTGGACTTACGTGTTATTATATCTGAGGTGTCCCCAAAGGCTCATATGATGTTAAAGGCTTGGTTGCTAGCCTGTGGTACCACTGGGAGGTAGTAGAAACTGTAAGAGGTGGGTCAGAGTAGAAAGAAGTTACATCATTGGGGTTGTGCCCTTGAAGGGGATATTGGGACCTCTAGGTCCTTCCCTCCCCTCTGCCTTTGATTACTGGCTGCTATGGGGTAAACAGTTTTCTTACACCATGTGCTTTTGCCATAGTGTACCATCTCAGCATAGGTCCAAAACAGTAGAACTAAGAGACCATGAATTAAAACCTCTGAAGCTGTGAGCCAAAATAGAATTTTGCTCTTCTTAAGTTATCTCAGGTATTTTGTCACAGAAGCAGAAAGTTGACAAACACACCATAAATCCTGGCTGTTAGAGTAAAATCAACATACATTGGACACTGGTTCAGAGCATATATTGCTTTCTGTAGCACCTCGCTCAGCCCTGCATAGTGTTTCTGTCTCGCTGGTATTGTAACTGAGTCTTCAAAAGGTCATTCCACTGTCCTATCAAGCCAGCTGCTTCAGGATGTTGGGAAACCTGATAAGACCAGTGAATATGAACCTGGGCCATTTCTTTTGCAGTGAAGTGAATTCCTTGATCAGGACCAATGCTCTGTAGGATACCATGACAGTGGATAAAGCATTCCGTATGTCCACAGTTGGTAGTTTTGGTAGAGGCGTTGCCTATAAGGAAGGCAAATCCATATCCAAAGTAAGTGTTTATTCTGGTAAGAATGACATATTGCCCCTCTCACAATGGGTACAGTCCAACATAATTGACCTGATGCCAGGTAGCTGATCACTCTGAGAAATGGTACCATGCAGGAGTCTTATTGTTGATTTCTGCTTCTGGAAGATTGGGCACTCAGTAGTTTGAACAAATTAACAAACCATTTGATCTCTTATATGCAGCTATGGATTTGGCAAAAGTCTTTTTCTCCATTTTTGTCTAAGTCAGCCTTAGTGAGGGGAGGCTCACGTTGCTGAGCCCATGCATAACTTTCTGCCACTATGGCTATTTTGATAGTGAGTCCTTTGGCCAATGATAGAGGTGGCTGGGAAAAAGAGGCTGAGTGGTATCAGAAGATGGGTCATTCTTTCCACTTGATTACTAAAAATTTCTTCTGCTGAGGTCACTCTTCGGTGTACATCCACTTGGGATACAAGATCTATTCACCTCTTCCTCAAGTGTCTGTTACAAATCTCCCAATTATGATCCTTTTAAGTCCCTGACCATACAGTCAAACCATTGGCCTATGAATTGTATATAATTGCACGTCTGGCCATCTCTTCTTTCAAAGTGAAAGATACAGAGACATTGCTGAAAGTTCTGTCCACTGGTAGAATTTCCCTTCACCATTGTCCTTTGGGGATGTCCCAGAGAGGGGTTGTAGTGCTGCGGCTGTCCACTTTTTGGTGCTGTCCATATATTATGCAGAACCATCTGTAAACCAGGCATGAGTCTTTTCTTACTCTGCTCACTGGTGATAGGGGATTCTCCACGAGCTGGTAGAGAGAGAGGGAGAGAGTGCAGCAGGAGTGGGGGCCTTGAGCATTTGGGCTAGTTCTACATGTAATTTACATGTGCCTTTGGGGCATGCTCAGAAGTAATCAGGACTGCAGTCACTTCCATTTAATGGTGCAGAGTTGCTGTGCGTGTTCAACTTTATAGTTTGGTAAGTCAGATCACACACACTTCATAATGGGTAACTCAGGTTGCATGGTAAGTTGGTGGCCTATGGTAAAGGATGCAGTTTCTACTTAAGTCCCAGTAGCAGGCTTAGAGCCATTTCTCAAAAAAAGAGAATAGAAGTCTGCTGATGATGGCAAAGTTTTGCTCCTAAAATCGAAAGATCTGAACTTTGGTTCACCTATAGGGGCCTGTGAAATGCTCAAAACAGCATCCCTACTTGCCATGGACACTTCAGGCACCACCGAATCTGGTGGATCAGTTGGCCCAACTGGCAGAGCAACTTGCACAGAAGTTTGGACCTGTTGCAGAGTCTTCTCTTGTTCTGTCTGGGTCTCATTCAAACCTAGCTCTTCAGGTCATCTGATGGAAGGGCCACAATAACACACTTGAATGGGAAATATGTTGTTTCCAAAATCAAAAGAGCTCTATAAGACATTGCATTTCTTTCTTGGTTATAGGGACCAGATTCAATAACTTATTCTTCACTTTAGAAGGTGGTGGAATGGCTCAAGTGATACAGTGCCTTTCTAGAAAGCATGAGACCCTGAGTTCAAACCCTAGTGCTGCAAAAAAAAAAAAAAAAAAAGAAAAAGAAAAAGTAAAAGGAATATTTTGACATGCTCCACATCACTGGACCTGTAGAAGTCTGACTGAGGTTGAAGGCTTTGCATTTCCCACCCTCAAATGCACAAATGTTTTATCAATAAATTTAAAGTAGCTGCTGCTTCTTGTTTACTAGGTCCAATCAGCATGGGATCATCATTGTAATGACTAGCATGCTATCTTGTGGAAGGAGAAGATGATTAAGATCTTTGAGAACTAAACCATGACGAAGACATGAAGACTTTGATATATTCCTGAGGTAAGAAGGTGTAGGCTGAGAGTAAATTGCTTCTGGTGAGCCTCATGGGCAGGATGAAGAAAAAGGCATTTGCTAGATCCATAGCTGTACAGGATTTGTACAGCTATACCGGAATGTGTTAGTTTGCTCAAACCATAAGGTGCTCAAACCATAAGGCCACATCTGGAATACCAGTTGCAATTGAAGCCATCTCTTGGTTAAATTTGCAATAATCCACTCCCATTCTCTAAGATCCATCTGCCTTCTACATAGGCCAAATGAGTGTTGGATGGGATATGGTGGGAAATATCACTGCTGCCTCTTTCAAGTCCTTGATAGCAGTACTAGTCTATGCCATCCTTCCAGAGATGTGGTATTGCTTTTGGTTCAACATTTTCCTAGGTAGAGGCACTTCTAATGGCTTCCATAATAGCTCTCACTCCACAGGTCAGGGAACCAATTTAGTGTTTCTGCCAGTAATTAAGTATGTCTATCCCAATTATGCTTTCTGGAACTTGGAAAACAATCACAGGGTAGGCTTGAGTACTTTTTGGACCTATTGTGATATGAACGTGAGCTAAAGTTTCAGTGGTCTCTTAAGTTTAACGGCCCCTGCTCTGACTGGAGGACCAATGTGATATTTTGGGTTTTCTGGACTCAATATTAGTTTAGAGCTAGTGTCCAGCAGTACTGCATAAAGTCTGGTTATTTCCCCTTCCCCAATGCACAATTACCCTGTTAAAAGGCCATAGATCCCTTTGATGAAGGGTGGAAGAAAAATTAAGCATTTGAATTTTCAATAGTATACCAGGGTCCTTCCATGAGGGGACCCAGTCTCCCCTTAATTCAAGGGGTTCTGGATCTGTAAACTGGAACTTGGTTGAGGGGCTGTGGCTTTATGTTTTTGGGATCTGAGTTAGACTTTCACTCACTTGACCTAGAAATTTACTGTGTGTACAGATCAAGTAAGAATTTCGTAGGCTTCCTCTCTGTTTCACTTCTAGGAGTACCATGATTAACCAGAAAGTACCATAGTTCTGCATGAGTCATGCTATTCTGATTGCTGCTTTGACTCTTTTGTCCATTACAGTAACTACCCCCCCCCCCCATCTTTGGCAGTTGAGTATCACCACTGGCCTCTGCCACACTAGGATCCAATTACTCCCATCACATTTAGATTTTCCAATTGATTGGCTGCAGTTCCTACTGTAAGTTCTGGCTTACAGAGAAGAGTGATCACAAAACTCTTTATGAATACTGGGGCTCTTCTCACACATTTACTTCTCAAGGTATTAGTTGAAGGTACGTCTTCTGGACCCTCCCACTGTGGGTATGTAGCTCTTAAATGACAAATCCACTCTAACTTTCAGACTTCCCTAAACCTTTGAATCCTTTTCTCTACATTAAATATAGGGAGATAGAACATTTCTAGTTCACTCATGGTGACCTGTCTTCTGATGCAGATTCTAGCTAATCAACTAACCAAACTATTAGAGTCCTTTCTAACTTCCTGAGCTGAATATTAAAGGCATAATCTTTGCTTAGTGGTCCATATCAATAAATTCAGCCTGATTCAACTCTATGTTTCTTCCACCATTGTCCCACATGCTTTACATTTTCCTCAGGTTTCTGTTTTATAAATTGGAAAACTCAAGTCATTCTTTTGAAGTATAATGCACTTCCTCATGGGTCTTTGCACCTCATCATTGGGGATCTGCTGAGACTTGGGTGGAGTTGTAAGTATAGAAGCAAAGAGAGGTGGTGGAGATGGACTCTGAGGAGAATCAGCATTGTTTCACAGGGAACCTTCCTCAGGGGAGACCATTTCTTAGCAATGCAGGGTTAATCCCTCAGTCAGACCTGGAAAGGCCTGACTATGGATGAAAATGCTGCAGCCACAACAAGAGGGGAGAATTCTTCTACTGGCAAAAAAGACATGCCAGAATTTAGGGGCTCAATGTCTCTACCCTCACCAGAGTTTTCCCACACATCCCAATTCCAACTTAAAGGATTCCATGCTTTCCCAATCAATGCCCTAGATTCAACAATTCAAGGCTGGGAGTTCAACTTGTGTGGTAGTTGCCAATTGATTTTCAGCAATTTTAGCCTTACTAATAAAGGAGATAAGGTTCTTCTCCAGGACATGCCCAGAAGCTCCTAAGTCATTTGCCTGGTGCTTGGTACTCGAGCTTGAAATTCTAATCCCTGAACTCATGCTTTTCTTCCATTACTTTGTTTGGTGTCAATAGGAGCAACCAACCGACATGTAATATTTCTTAGTTTTCCAAAAATCTTACAAAGAATCATATACAGAGTCACTTAGAGTCTTGCTTCTTGTAAATGGTTGATTAGGAATAGCCAATGAAAATACTTTTTTTGTATCTCTACAAACAGTCAGCTCCATGGGTTATCGGTGCTCACTTTACTACTGGAAATAACGTCATTAGTGTCTTTAAATCTAATCATATTGGAGAGCCCATTCAAGAAACTCCTGAACCAGTTCAGAAAACACATCCATAAAATTTTGTTCTTCTGGGACCACTCTCAGTACAAACATCTATATTAGTCAGGGCTCTTCAGAGAAGCCGAACCAATACATATGTAGAGATGCATATATAAAAGGGAATTTATTATAGGAATTGGCTCATGTGGTTAAAGAGACCAAGAAGT
This sequence comes from Castor canadensis, assembly GCF_047511655.1. NCBI lineage: Eukaryota > Metazoa > Chordata > Mammalia > Rodentia > Castoridae > Castor > Castor canadensis. Next base: position 32,193,869 of record NC_133396.1, on the reverse strand, counting down.
CCTATGGCTTGCCATCTGCAAGATGGAGAGCCAGGAAAACCAGGGGTACAATCCAATCTGAGTCTGAAGGCCCAAAGACCAGGGACTAGGGCAATGAAGTAGTGTGGCAATGATATCCCAGTCTAAGCCTGAAAGCCTAAGAATAAGAAGTGCTGATGGCTAAGGCAGGGGAAGATGGATGTTTCGGCTCAAGCAGAGAGAGTAAATGTGCCCTTTCCCTGCTTTTTTGTTATATTTAGGCCCTCAATGGACTGGATGATGCCCACCCACAATAATAAGAACAATACATTTTACTCAGTCTTCCAATTCAAACGCTAATGTCTTCCAGAAACACCATCAGAGACACCCAGAACTAATGTGTTACCAGCTATATGGGCATCTTTTAGCCCAGTCAAGTTGACACACAAAATTAACCATCACGGTGTCTTTAAGCAGAAACACACTCAAAAACATTACAGATTGATGGATGATGGAAATATTGTGACCAGAGGCTCACAAGACACTAATGATGTATTTCCCCTAGATCCAATGACTCAAGATTTGCCAGTTTAGGTGACTTTATATTGCATAAAAGGAGAACTGGCTGTATTTAGTTGCTCTTGCTAAACTTCATCACTTTGTTAGACAACCAGATTGCCATCTGTGATAGCTTGAGTGGTCACTGCCCCATGGCAGGCATCAGTTTTTCTTTTTAGTAGAGTGAGAATGATACATTTGGGTTTCCCTCTTCTTTGTCTTGAATTCAGCCCCCTATTACTTCCTTAGAGAAGTAGGCTCTCTCTTATGTGCGTGTGGGGGGAGGGGAGTTGCTCCAGATGACAGCTGAAATTGCCTTTCTGGTTCTGGAACAGGCGGACCTCTCTGTTGAGTCCTCCTGTGATCAAATGGGTCACCTAACGGCTTATTGTTGGGGGCGCCAGTCACTGAACATTACATTGGAATCCATGCTGTTCCTGCTTTACTACTGGCCTCCTTTCATGGGCTATCTTTCAATCTTGAGAAATTCTCAATTCGAAGGAGCCCAACAAATCGATCTACCATCCTGTTGTCTTACAGGTATATAATAAAGCCCCCTGGGTAATACGGAAATGAGCCAATAAAAAATCCCCAAAGAAGACAAAGGCATTGGAACCCTCATGTACTGAGTGCACAAAAAAAAGTTGGGCAGTGTACTCATGTTTCAATTAATTACTCTATTCCCCATAACAACTTTGTTAGTTAGATATTATCATGTCTGTTTAAAAACAGTGGCTGTGAGAGGTAAGACATTTGCCCAAGGACCCTCAGTGAGTAAGTAGCAGTGTGAACAATTCAAATTCAAAATTTTCTTCCTCCAAATTACATCATTTTCACTTCTCCATGGTGGTTTCTGCTTTTGGGTGGTGGTGGTGATTGCCTTCAAAGTTACAGGACTTCTGACCTCCTGAGGAACTGTGAGAAAGAAAGCAGACCATATTGTATCATGGAAACTTCTGGGGATGGAAGGTCAGTAATTTGTCAGGAGCCCTGAGTTCCACTGGCTTATCTGTAGATCCTCATGGCACGAGCAATGTGAGACCTCCAAATTAGTTGTCTTTTGTCGCCTCCCCCCGACCCCCAACTATGGTCTGTGGGCTGCTGTGTGTGGAAGGTCATCCTCTTAGCCTAGCCTGCTTTTTGCTGCTTTCGAACACCCTTTTTCAGAATAGGAGCTCAGTTGCAACACTCTCTTTTGCTTGGCCCCAGGACAACTTTTCCACTGTCACCGCCCTGTAGCCTCAGCTGGCACAGAAATTCCAAAATAAATGAACGTGTTGTAAATCGGGAGAAAATATTGTGTCCTTGTGGTGTTGATGTTGATTGCAGCTCAGCGGCTCAGGCAGCAATGACCGCAGCTCAGGCTGCATATTTCTTTACCCAAACACGCAGAGGGCCTGCCCAGGCCAGGAGCTCTGCAGACGCCTCCATTCAGTCTGCACTTGAGCTTCTTAAAGGTGCACTGGAGCTGACAAAGTGCCGTTGATCTGCAACCCCCAGGCAGGCCAGCGGCCCAGCCTGTCAGAGCCAGGCTGAGACAAGACACACCAGTCTTCCCAGGGTGAAGGTCTGGGAACCGAGGCCTGACTATAACAGTTTGGCAGGAGGTAGCCCTGAAGCAGCACGATGCTGGCCTTGGGATTGGCCCTAGAGCTGGGTTTGATTGGGGTTGGCACAACCCAGCCTGGAGCTCACGAAGGTCCTGTGGGGAGAGGTTTCTTGCGTGAGGCAGGACCTGGGCTGGCTTGTCAGAGTCTGGCTGCAGGCTCTTACTGGTCTTGAGAGTTTGACCACTCAGCATCATGTTGGCAGGGACACGGGTAAAACTGATTTGTCACAAGGGTTCTTCCTCCCTATCTCAAATATTGACCCTAAAGTTTCTAGGCAGCAATGGGGACTTTCATGCAGGTGACTTTTCCGGTGTTTTGGAAGACATTAGGGTTTTTTTTTTTTTTTGTCTGTTTAGTAAGCCCTCATTCCATGCTTCAAGAGGGTGAGTACAGTGCAAAAAATGTGCACACATGTATGTAAATGCAAAAATGATACCTGTTAAAAGTACTCCAGTAATCAGGGGAGGGGAGGATGGAGGAGAATGGTTAGAGGAGGTGAGTGAATTCATGTATGATATATTTGATGCATTGTAAGAACCTGTGAACATGCCACAATGTACCCCCACCCAGCACAACAATAAAGGAAAGAAAAGACACTGACCCACTTCCACATTATGTAACTTGGAGCACAGCTAATCACAGTCTTTTTTATGCCCCGATGTGGGGATGGGACATACTTTTGATCTGCCAGTCACAGAACTGCATTCTATGGGCAGGGATGGACTTTTGACCCCAGCTGAACCCATTAGGATCCTTCCTTGGGACTTTTATTATTTTCTTTTTCTGAGGGATTTTGGATTGGAGGAGAAAGTGGCTTGCCTCTTAGGTCAGAAAGCTATATAGACATATTTATATATATATATAAATTCAGGATAACAGGTAATTATTTTATTATTTTAGGAAGGCCCATTTTTTGCAGAACAGAAGAGAATGAAAGTAACACACAGAAAAACTGTCAGTAGCCAGCCAAGGTGAGAGAAGGTCCTGAGCTCATGCTTGAATTCCTGGGTCTGGGTATGCATGGAGCCACATTCATCCTTAGCTTTCCTGGCTAAATGGGCCAACATAGATTCCTCATGTCTTCTTTTTTTAATCCTAGTTTGAGCTGTTACTGAAGAAAGTCCTATCTAAAACAAAGGTACAATCATTCCTCAGTATGGGGGATTGGTTCCAGGACCCCACGGATACCAATATCTGAGACTGCTCAAATCCTTTTTATAAAATGCCATTATACCTGTATTTAACCTATGCATACCCTTCCATATACTTGAAGTCATCTCCAGATTACTTACAATAGCCAATAAAGTATAAGTGCTATGGAGATAGTTTTGTACTGTATCATTTGGGAATAATGACAAAGAAAAAAATCTGTACATGTTCAGAACAGACTTAAAATTTTTCTCCTGAATATTTTCTATCCTTGGCTGGTTGACTCTGTGGATGTGGAACAAGAAGAAAAGGAGGGTTGACTATAGTGGACTGTGGCTCAGTTTTGGGCAAATTAGAAGTGCATTTGTAAGGGAGAGAAGGGAGGAAATGAGGAAAGAATTATAGAGATCACACAAGACATGATCTGTGGTCCTACCTCTATTCTTCCCCTCTATTCATTTATTCAACAAACCTGCATATGTTAAATGCCCATTAGGTGTTATGCCTGTGTTGATATTTGAGGCTATACAAATGAATAAGGTGAAATCTCTGCCCTCAAGGAATTCCCAGTCTAGTTAGAGAATAGACAAACAGGTGATGATAATACATTTTACATAATTTAGGGCTGGGATTAGAATAAACTTCTGGAATGTAAATGGTGGTCCTGAGAATAAGGAAGAAGCCAGCTAACTTCTGAGAGGAGTAAGTACCTAAATTGAGTCCGAGGTGAGAAGGATCCCTAGAGGCAGGTGTAGCTGTGGCTGGAAGCTTCAACAACAGCTCATCACCCCAAGCACCTGCACATGAGTACCTGTTTCTGAGCATTGTGTGCAGATGGAGAGGATCTGATGTGGTGCTGTGCTGACTTGTACAAAGTCACTTACAAGAGAGTTAGTCCTGACAGGACAATTTAGTTAAGAGAGGAAAAAGCATACAGCTATAGAATTAAATTCACTAAAAACAGATTGTGATTTTTATACCACCTCTGGGGTGTTCTGAAGTGGTTGAATAGCCAAATCCCGGGAAGCGATAACCAAGGGTCAGTGGGAGTGAAGGTGGGGAGCTATATGTTTATATAGCAGCATAAATAACTATAGAATAATTTTTTCAAGGCAGCTTTTAATTAAGATGCCTATTAGTAATTTGTTTTTAAAATCAAAGGGAACAAAACTCCAAATCATTCTAGTTGAAATCATTTCTACTACTAACATTTTTGTGGGCTTTTGTCTAGGCCTTTTGTCTAAGGCTACATTTATATAGATTATATATACTTAGAGCTACAAGATGTAATTTTATAAAGATGAGATACTATATATATGCTGTCATGTAAACTATTTTTGTCACTTGATGCATTCTAATAAATATAATTTTTAGTAACCACATAGCATTCCATTGAATGGAAGTGTTGCACTTCAATGAATGCTGTTCAACTATCAACGGATGTTTAAGGGGGTTCCCAGTTTTTCACTGGGTTTTGATAGCAGTGCCCTATCAGTCTCCTTGTGAATATAGTGTCCATTAGAATGTGTCACACTGCACACCAGCACAGCATTTCTTAGAAGCTCACTTTGTCCTGTGACTCCTGGAGCCTGGAACCTCTCAGGGATTCTCTGATTGGCTTTTTTTTTGTCTTTTCTTTTTTGGTGCTGGGATCAAACCCAGGGCCTCACACATGCTAGGCAAGCGCTGTACCACCAAGCTACATCCCAGCCCTCCGATTGGCTTTCACGTAGGAATCACATAGATCATGTATCTTTAAACACTTGCATCACACACACCAAGATAAGATGCTGATTCTAGGATGGGAGGTTGGGAACTGAGACCAGTTTGAAAGGTCAAAAAATTCATGTCTCTTCGTCAAACTTGCTCTGGGCTCAGGCTCACTGGGTGAAAGTGCTTCAGAATCACACACGCTACTTAAATGATTTCTTTCTCTCTCTGTTGCAGTCATGACAGAATTCATATTTGTTAGATGTCTTTATGATAGAATCTGCTCTACATCATTTTGCTCTCATTTCACAGAGGAGTGGGATCATGAACCAAAGATCTGAATAATTTAGATCTGATTCTGATACATACTGTCCAAAGGCCCAGAGAAGGTTGTACCAATTTAGTGATTCCTTCCAACCATGGGGAAGCACTTTCTGAGTTCACGCTTGGTTTGGGAGTTTCTTTTTAAAACCTTTTTTGATTTTAAGAGGCTTGCATTTAGAAGGAATCCTTTTAGGCAGTGTGGATTGGGTGACCCCAAAGTACATTTGCATTCAAGGGTTGGGTAAGAGGTGGAGCATCTTTGCTTGGAAAGGGTCCTGGAATAGATGCTGTTGATGTAGAGGTGAGAAGTAGCTAATTCCTGACTGGTGCTCTTACTCTGGTTTTGGGGTTGGGAGGTATTAGAGAGGGAACCGGCATGGAATCATGGTAACACATGACTGAGTGGTGAGGCACTGGGGCCATGAATGATGGCCAATCAGCAGCTGAGGACATTTAAATATTCCTATCGGGGATGACCCTGTCACAATTCATCTGCTCTGCTTCTTCCTCCCCCACATTCTCTCCACTGCTTTTGGCCACTGCCTTGTTATCTTTCTAGTCTTTTCAACAGTGGTTTCCAAATATTTTTCATATGCCCTTTATTGTTAAAATAATTATGGTGAGGCATGCATGATATTTGTGTATTTACTTATATTATTTGTAAATTGTATATAAATAAAAACTGCTGTGAAAATATGTTATACAAATATCAATATATTCAGAGCAATAAATTTAAAAGGGTGAGATAAAAATGAAATAATGTTTTCAATGTCTCTTTGATCATACTAACTAAATACATGTTAGTGAGTATGTCTTCAGGGTAAGGTTAAATATAAATGAAGGTGGACTTACAGTCACCCATCTTTTAAATGATATCCTTTATATTTTGAGTTTTCTTGTCATAATTGACAGTGAAGCTGATGGAGACCTCACCAGAAGTAGGAAAAGTGGGATTGTCATTTTCTGTTTTCTTATTGTCACTTGTGTTTGCATTACCAGTATTGTCTTCCATCCACACTTGGTTTCCAAGAATTCTTTTAGAATCTACTTATCCATTTTGTGAAGATGAGTTTAGTTAAAATTAAATAGTTATCAAACATTAATTACTTGGGCATATATAGACTGTATATTTAGAGCATACAGAAATGCTCTGAGAGCCTGGTGGAGGGGCTCAAGTGGTTGAGGGCCTGCCTAGCAAGCACGAAGCCCTGAGTTCAAACCCCAGTCCCACCAAAAAAAATTAATAAAAAATGCTCTGAGATCAAGCTACACAGGTTAGGGAGGGTATCACTTTGGCTGTCTGCATTGTGGGCATCTTGCTGTTTGTGTTGTTATTTCTGACACAGACTAAGGAAGGCTGCAAGTACCAATCTAGGCATTAAATAGCATGAAGATTAATTTATTTTAGGATGAAAGAAATGTGCATTGAAGGTTAATAGTTACATTCAGTCTTGGATATTGTTTTGTGCATCCTCTGGAATGTTAAAACCAACTTTGGAGACTTTTTTTTTTCTTTTATACAGACTTATTTAGCCTGATAATTGAGCTGACTATAATTATAATGTAAAATGATAAAATAAATGACCTAAAGAGAAATACTAGAATGCATTCAAGTGTTAAATATTATAATGGAGGGAGGGGGTGGGGGCAGGGGGGAGAAATGACCCAAGCATTGTATGCACATATGAATAATAAAAAAATAAAAATTAAAAAAAAATTATAATGGAAATAGAAGGTAATTCAATTTTTGTAAATAATAGAAGATTCTTATTCTCCTTTCAACTTTTATTGTACAAAGTTGCTTCACTGAAAATTGTATCAAACAATATTTTAAATGCATAATCATTTTTTTCTTTAGGAGGATAAAGTCCTAAAATTTAGGAATTATTTTATAATAAATAGCATAATGCAGCTTAAACTAAAAACTTGGTATTATAAAATCTCTGTGAAATAATTCATATAAATAAGCTAAATTCTTCACAGTCTCAAAACTAGAATTGTGAGATATCTTGGGACCAGTGTAATGGTTAAATAAGAGGTTCTCTTTTATCCACAAGAAGTATACTGAAAATCATACACATGAATAGGATGAAAAAGAGCAGCACAAGATGAAGTGAGGGGAGAAGTATCAGATTAGTCTTCTGAATTTCTATTATTCAAAGTTAAATAGTAGCTAAGAGAGTCACTGAAGTGATTTACAACTTTGGAGACTATTTATTGGTATTGTGGTGAGGTACATTAAAGATGGCTGCAAATTCTTTGCTCTTTCTTCCTTTGAGCAATAGAGTCTCATTGCCCATTCCTTCAATCTGAGCTGCTCTAGGTGACTTGCTTGGCAGAAAGATCGGCAGCAGCAGTGACATTCTGGTATTTCAAAAGCAGGATCATCTGAGTCCTTGAAGCTTTGGACTGGACCTTTTGGGACACTGTCTCAGATCCCTAAGCTGCCACATGAGAAGCTGGGTTATTCAATACTGCCATGCTGAGCCTAGCCTTCTAGCAATCCCAGCACAGGTGTTAGATTTGGGAGTGAAGCTGGCTTCTGCCCCATCTGTCAGTTGAATACCACTGAATGACCTTTGTTGACACTACATGGAACAGAATAACCAGCCAGCTGTGCCTGGGAACAGAATAACCAGCAAGCTATGCCCACCCAAATTCCTGAACCACGAATGTGTGAGATATAATGCAATGGTGTTGTTTTTTAAGACACTACATTTTTAGACTATTTGTAATGAAGCAAGAGAACCTTAATCTGTGGTTCACATCTAGTTTTATCTAGATTTCTATGTGTTCTCTCTTGACTTGTAGTGAGGATTTCCTTCTTAGCATTGTTTTCAATCTCTGAATATACTTCTTATGTTGTTTATAGTCTATGATTGCCATCTGTGTGAAAGAGGGCAACACCAACAGAACTCCAGATCTTCTCACACTTGCAGGGAGATGTGACCATTTCTGTCTTATCCATGCCTAAGGCTGGATCTGATCCATAGCCTTCTCTGGCTCCACCTCTGCCTGGAGATTCTCAGTTTCAATGTTTTTTCCTCTTCTTCACGGTGCTGGCCACATGGAAAGTTGTCTGAGGTCCTCAGCTTGTGGGGTAGGACTGTACCCACACAATCTTTCCTCACCAGTTCCCTGGGTCTTTCTCTTGCATTACTGGAATCCCCAGAACAACCCCCTTGAAATGTGGCCTTCAGTGAATCTCTTCCCAGCAACCTAGAAGTTGTCTCTTGTCTCCACTGGCCTCCAGGTTTACTTTCTTAGTCCCTTAACACTTGGCTTACATCTGGTTTAAGACAAGGAAATTAAAGACAGGATTGGTCATTGTGTTGGAGAGAGTAGTGGTAACTTGCCTCCAGCTTCCTAATATAGGGAGTCCTTACCATCTCCTATTTTCCCAGGTTCCTTTCCTTATAAAGCCAGCCTGGCTGGGCAGGTTTTGTATTCTTCCTGAGAAGAAAATGAACTGAGGCATCCTATCAGTTGCCTATTGTCACAATGATGCTGATAATAAGTCACCCCAAAGCTCAGTGGCTTAAACAATGAAAATTTATTATGGCTCATGGATCTAAGGTTTGCCAGATGGCTCTTGTGGTCTCAGCTGGGCTCACTCGTATTCTGCCATCAGTTGCAGGTCTGGTAAGTGGCTCTGCTGTTTTTTGGTTGAGGATTTTCATATGTCTCAGAGTTGGCTGGTTGCAGGCTGGTACAGGAAGCTTTGTCTGGGAAAACTGGACTTCCTTACAATCCTCCAGCAGAGTGTCTTGATCACTTTGTGAGATTCTCACCATCTCATGATGGAAGTAGAAGCATTCGATTTTTTTTAAAGGGTTCTGCTTCCTCATTGACCAAAATCTCTAACTTTCCCACTGGCCAGAGAAAGTTATATGGCAAGTTTAGAATCAGAGTAGGAGGGGTTGTGAAGTCATAGGTCATGAGGTGGCTAGAGAGAGGCCATTAATGCATCAACCTAACAACAAGCTCAACTTTCTCATCACCAAATATTTGCTGTGCTCTCAGCTGGAACAGCAGGTAGCCAGTCACTTGTTGGAAGCTGTAGTCACGAGGTAATGCATTCTTTGGGAGACAGGGTGCTGAGGCAGGGAGATGCATCCTGCTCACAGTCTCCCCCTGGAGGTCACTGTAATCTTCTCATGGTGCCTTCCATTGCTCAAGTCCATCCTGAAGCCTGCTGGAGACAGAGCCCAGAAGACATAGGACATAGAGGTTAGCCTCTCTGGGCACGGAGTAGGACAGAGTAGGGCAGAGGTTTAACTCTAACATGCTGCTAGGATAGAACTGGGAAACCTTCTTCTTAACTCCAAGCTCAGGAATTTACCTTCTCTCCCTCTCTCAGTCTTTCCTTCCTTGTATTGGTTAAGTTCTCCAAGATGTGGATGCCAACATGGGTTCAATTTGTTGGGAGCAATTAGTGTGAAGAAAAAAAGGAAAAGGAACCAAGGGAAGATGGAGAGCTGCTAGACTGCCGCAGGGCTGTCATCTGGGAGGAGGGGGTAAGGAGGGTTGGGCAGGTAGTGTCAGACAGCAGTGCAATTCTAAAAAGGTTCCCAGTGGGAAGCCATGAGCCGAGGTCCACATCAGAAGAATGTTACACTTTGTAGGAGCTGTGTGCCTTACTATCCTTATCATGCTTATTCTTTGGCTGAGAGCCACCGAGGGACACATGTCTCAAGTGCACATGGAGAGGTGCATTTGGAGCTCAACAGCTGAAGCCATCAGTCACTGGGTAGCAGGAGACCCCAGGGGCACATTTTCATGATTTCTCTCCACTTCTTTCCTCCTTCATTTTCTACGTATTCTTCCTTTCTCCATTCAGTTAATATTTTTTTTTTGAGAGCTGTTAGATTCCACACTTGGTATCGGATACTGCAAATATACAGCCAATAAGACAAACATGATTTCTACCCTTATGGAGCTTACATGAATTCTTTTTTTTTTTTTTTTTTTTTTGGTGACACTAGGGTACTGGGGTTGAATTCTGGGTCTTGTGCTTTCTAGGTAGGCAGGTGTTCTGCCACTTGAGTCATTCCATCAGCCCTTTCACTTTGGTTATTTTTGAGATTTGGTTATTCTGGTTATTTTTGAGATAGCCTCTCACTTTATGCCCAGGCTGGCCTGGACCACAATCCTCCTATTTGTGCTTCCTCATGCAGTTGGGATGCAACACAGTTATGTGTCACTGTGCCCAGCCATTTGTTGAGATGGGGTCTTGAGAACTTTTTGCTTGAGTTGATCTTGAACAGTGATCCTTTTGATCTCCACCTCTCAAGTAGCTAGGATTACAAGCATGAGCCACTGTGCCTGGCACTTACATGCATCGTCTTTGATGAGTTTTGTAGGGTTTTGCTGAATGATCTCAGGTGAAAGCTGCCTGAGTGAGGAAAGGAGACTTATTCAGCTCTATGTTCTCCTTCCCTTCCCCTCTTCACCCCAAAGAACCAAAACAATTGCCCAGTAAGTGACATTAGATGACCATATTTTCTAAGTCAAAACACAGGTCATTCTTATTTGTGATTAGTTATAGCAAAAAAAAAAATCATGAACAAGTGTTGAAGTTAAATCACATTTCTTTACAGGTTTAATAAATCTCCTTCAAAAATTAGGGAAAATTCATGAAATTAGACTGATCCAGGAAATTCAGGGTATATATTAAATATAGCAAACAGATTGACCTAATCAGAGTTGTTTGGGTACAAAAAAAGAGACTCATCTATACTATTCATAAGTTTGGTCATAAGATTACATGAGCATGGGAACTTAGGAAAAGCTATTCATCTGGCCTTGGGAAGAACAAGAACTCCAGCAGAACTTGGGCCACCCAGAGACTGAAAGGGGAATTGTAAGGTCATATGGAATCCGGAGTGGTTCCAGGAATGTTGGCCTCAGGACTGCATGGATCTTGACTCTGGCGTTCCACCGTTTCATGACTCACTGCTTCTCCATGGCTTGTTCTTTTCTTCCTACGGACTGACTTCCTCTGACTCTGTCTTTTATGTTTTCTTGACCTCATCATTTCTGATTCTTATAACTTCACCTTGTTCCTGATGGCCCCTCTGGTTTATTTGTCTCAAGTTCTTTCACCTTCTCTTGCTAAATGCTTCCCTCTTGGTATTTCTCCATTCAAACCCTAGACAGAAAAAAATACAGTTAGCCAACTTCTTCTTTTGTAACAGTCTACCTAATGGGTGCTGGATTGGGGACTCTTGTTCAGAAACCCAATGGCAGTTCAATCCACTGGGAAGTTGAGGTAGGGCTCATATAACACTTTATATGTTGCCCAAGGTACTCTTTTTCTGGGGCAATCAGTGTGCCAATTTCCCTTAGGAGAGAAGCATGATTTTGTAGTTAAAGACATAATATTTAACAAATTTTATTTGGTTCTACACAACAACATTGAATGAAATAACAACATTCAATGTTATTTCATTCAACAGTGAATGAAATAACATTATGCTACAATGTTATAAATAATAACATTATTCTCCTGGGATTTTTCATATAAATGAATCCATTCTTCTGATCTCCCAGAGTGATGGAGGTGGGTGGATATCAAAATAAAGTTTATCAAATTCACAATTTGTGCAAAAATTCTGCTAGAGGTTCTGCATACACTACTTTATTTGATGACGACAATAACCCAATAAGGTAGGTGCTGTTCACATTTTACAGATGACAAAACTGAGACATGGACAGGTTAAGTAACTTACCAGAGGTTATAGAACTAACAAGTGGCTGGCCCACTTGTTCAAACCTATGTTCCTGACTCAGGCCTGTACTAATCTTTTTTTGTCAGTATTAGAGATGGAACTCAGGGCCTTACACATGCTGGGCAAGTGCTCTACCACCATTCTCAGCTCTGTACTTCATTCCTAGGCCTGGTGGTGGTAGCATTTTTTCTTCAACTTTCCATCTCCTAAGTCCTTCAAGAGGGCCACTTATGTCCAGAGCTCAGACAATATTCCAAACACTCTTTTCTCTCTCCTTTTTGGCAGAATACACAGGGTTCATGTGCATCCAGGGAACATGTGTGTGTGCCTCCTGTTCTTTACTTATCTCAGAATCCCAATGATCATCTAATTATGAGAATGGTTTCTGAGTGCTATCTGCTCCTTTCTTCATGCTTGTTGGCTCTCTATCATACAGCCTTCCTCTGGGGTGATAAAAATAACTGGATTGGAGGGTCTCAGAAGACCTGAGTTCAAGTCACCTCTGCTATTGAGAAGCTGGGTGATGTTGGGCAAGTTTTTTCCAGTGACAAATGAACAGTTGTTTCGAGTTTCTTTGAGTCTCAATAGGCTATGCTTCAAATGAAAGGTGGATTCTTTCAGCTTGTCTCCACTTCTGAAAACTCGCAGGCTTTGGCTCAGCATCCTGAACCTCTGAAGACTTGTCCTTTAGGATGGATCAAGATTGTCTCCCAGCCTGTAGCTTCCATATGCAGTGTCTGGGAAGCTGAAGGAGGCTGGGCGGCCCCTACAAAGGGCTTGAATTTTGAGTAAATGCCACTTTCCATCTGATTCAGGGCCTTTCACGTGGGAGGAATGTGAACTCTAGTGAGTGGGAGAGGATAATTCTCCATAGTCTGAATTCATTTTCTTCAGCTGTTTCTCCAGTCCATGCTTTTGATTCACCAAGGCCTCATGGTTTCCCACACATCTTCCTGGCTGGCCTGGAGTCCCAGTCTGCCTGCTAATCTAGAAGTTTACCCAGTTGGGGGCGGGGGGAGCTTTGCTGTTTCTTTCATTCATTAAGTACTGAGTGCCATAGTATAGTTTTTGGTACTAGGCTTGTGATACTGCATTGTTTACAATCTGAAGGAGAAAACAGTCAAAAAAAAAAAAAGTGACCAATATGTGAGGCTAACTTCTCTCCTTTAGAAATTCCATGGGAGTAAATCAAACAGTTGGAGAATCTTACTTAAAATCTACCTCTTAGTGTTATGCATTGCAAATACCACCTCATTAAAAATAATTCCTCCAGGTGTCCCAGTGGTTTTTGCCATCGTAAACTCCAGTTACAATGAACCTAGAAAGTCAAGTTTCATGTTAGGAGCTGGTGCTCCATGGAAGCTGACACTGTCTGATGATTTCCTCAGAAGCAGCAGAATAGAGTCAACTTTGCTTAGTTCTGCAGTCAGTCAGGCCTGTGTTTAAAGTCTCATTCCTCTTCTTATTAGATGGAACAATGGGCAAATTGCTCAACCTCTCTAAGCATGCATGTATATGTCTCTCGCTATATTTATGCACACATACATACACATAGGCGTATATTAGCCCACAGGGTTTTCATATGGTTTTATGTGAGACAATAATTCTAAATACATAGTAGGTGTTCATTAAACAACAATTTTCAGTCCTTTCCCTAAGAATGAATTAGTAAGTGACAAAATAGGTTCTGAAGTAAATAGCTTACAACGGAAACTATTTTATAGATATTTTTGAACCAAGTCTAATGCTTCATTAAGTTATTAAATAATCTTTACATTCATTGCAATTACTCATTAAATAATTCTTAATATGTGCCAGCACTACTAGGTATGCAATCCTATGAGGCTACAATGGTAAGCAGGACAAAGTACTTGCTCTGTGGAGCTACTTAAAAATCTTTTTATCTTTGATTTCTCCCTCCTTCTCTTCTTTTCTCCTCCCTCCTCCCTCTCCTTTTCTTCCTTCCTCCTCCCATTTCTTTCCTTTGTTCCTTCCCTTCCTTGTTTTCTTCCTTTTTTTTTCCACCAGTGAGTTTTTCATGTGCGATCATATTTAAGATAGCATGATCAAAGGGACATTTGAAATTCTATAGGAAGTAGCAAACAGAAACAGAGAAAATAATGGGGGGGATAATCTTCCTTTCTTTACCATTTTGCTCATATATGATGAGGAGCTCCAAATTAGCACACTGCAGATACTTTCATAGAAAGGCTCCAGGATGGTATTTGTTATACCGGAGCATTACTGACAGCTACACGGGCCAAGGGCATGTCATGGAAACCATCCTTTTATTTGTGCAGCTCTTTACAGTAATGGGATGTGCTGCCCTGAAAGCTGACCTGTGCTGTTCTCTATAGGAAAGCAGGCTTGTGATGACTTACAAGCCTATATCCTATGGCTGCTCTTAACAACTGCTAACTGAGGTGATGAAGGGCCAGGGGCTTGGCATAAATAGAAAAGCAAATGTATATTTGTCGGCAGTGCTCTCTTCTCCTTTGTTTTTCCCTCTTTCCAAAAATAAAGTGCATTGTTCCCAGGCAGTGGAATTCGAAATGGCAGCTGTCTGCCTGGCTGACTCTTTCCCAAAAAGCAGAGCCCGAGGGAGTCACCAGGGTTAACTTGCGTTTGTTGTGTCCTCTATGGACACTGAGATTCAAGCTGCCAAAATAACCACATTCACAGGGTGTGTCACACTGAACCCCACTGACTACACACCCACAAGTGATGCATAAGCTTTGTGAGTACCTGTGGGTTCCACATAAGGGCTCCTCATTGGAAAGCCTGCAAAATAGTGCCATTTGCAAAAATTGTATCACACTCCTTCTTCCAGTTTCTGTGCTCTCTAAAAAATTACCTCACTTGCTCTGGGTCAACAACAACTCAGGTGGAGTTTGATTTTGATGATGGTTCTGTTTGGGTACTTGCTAATGTAGAGATAGCCAAAATTAGGAAGGTGGACATGGGTGATGTTGTACTATGCTGCAAAGATGGCTTTGCTGACATATGGTTGTTTGCCCAGGAGAAGGGACATTTTTTAAAATTTTTAAAATTTTATTATTCATATGTGCATACAAGGCTTGGGTCATTTCTCCCCCCTGCACCCACCCCCTCCCTTACCACCCACTCTGCCCCCTCCCCCTCCCCCATCCCCTCAATACCCAGGAGAAATTATTTTGCCCTTATTTCTAATTTTGTTGTAGAGAGAGTATAAGCAATAATAGGAAGGAACAAGGGTTTTTGCTGGTTGAGATAAGGATAGCTATACAGGGAGTTGACTCACATTAATTTCCTGTGCATGGGTGTTACCTTCTAGGTTAATTCTTTTTTTTTTTTTTTTTTGCCCTTATCTCTAATTTTGTTGTAGAGAGAGTATAAGCAATAATAGGAAGGAACAAGGGGTTTTGCTGGTTGAGATAAGGATAGCTATACAGGGCATTGACTCACATTGATTTCCTGTGCGTGGGTGTTACCTTCTAGGTTAATTCTTTTTGATCTAACCTTTTCTCTAGTTCCTGGCCCCCTTTTCCTGTTGGCCTCAGTTGCTTTAAAGTATCTGCTTTAGTTTCTCTGCATTAAGGGCAACAAATGCTAGCTAATTTTTTAGGTGTCTCACCTATCCTCACCCCTTCCTTGTGTGCTCTCGCTTTTATCATGTGCTCATAGTCCAATCCCCTTGTTGTGTTTGCCCTTGATCTAATGTTCACAAATGAGGGAGAACATACAATTTTTGGTCTTTTGGGCCAAGCTAACCTCAGTCAGAATGATGATCTCCAATTCCATCCATTTACCAGCGAATGATAACATTTTGTTCTTCTTCATGGCTGCATAAAATTCCATTGTGTGTAGATACCACATTTTCTTAATCCATTCGTTGGTGGTGAGGCATCTTGGCTGTTTCCATAACTTGGCTATTGTGAATAGTGCCGCAATAAGCATGGGTGTGCAGGTGCCTCTGGAGTAACCTGTGTCACAGTCTTTTGGGTGTATCCCCAAGAGTGGTATTGCTGGATCAAATGGTAGATCAATGTCTAGCTTTTTAAGTAGCCTCCAAATTTTTTTCCAGAGTGGTTGTACTAGTTTACATTCCCACCAACAGTGTAAGAGGGTTCCTTTTTCCCCGCATCCTCGCCAACACCTGTTGTTGGTGATGTTGCTAATGATGGCTATTCTAACAGGGGTGAGGTGGAATCTTAGCGTGGTTTTAATTTGCATTTCCTTTATTGCTAGAGATGGTGAGCATTTTTTCATGTGTTTTCTGGCCATTTGAATTTCTTCTTTTGAGAAAGTTCTGTTTAGTTCACTTACCCATTTCTTTATTGGTTCATTTTTTTGGGAGAATTTAGTTTTTTAAGTTCTCTATATATTCTGGTTATCAGTCCTTTGTCTGATGTGTAGCTGGCAAATATTTTCTCCCACTCTGTGGGTGTTCTCTTCAGTTTAGAGACTATTTCTTTTGATGAACAGAAGCGTTTTAGCTTTATGAAGTCCCATTTATCTATGCTATCTCTTAGTTGCTGTGCTGCTGGGGTTTCGTTGAGAAAGTTCTTACCTATACCTACTAACTCCAGAGTATTTCCTACTCTTTCTTGTTTCAACTTTAGAGTTTGTGGTCTGATCCTTGATCCATTTTGAGTTAATCTTGGTATAGGGTGATATACATGGATCTAGTTTCAGTTTTTTGCAGACTGCTAACCAGTTTTCCCAGCAGTTTTTGTTGAAGAGGCTGCTATTTCTCCATCATATATTTTTAGCTCCTTTGTCAAAGACAAGTTGGTTATAGTTGTGTGGCTTCATATCTGGGTCCTCTATTCTGTTCCACTGGTGAGAAGGGAATTTTATTCAGGAAAATTGTGTGGGTAAAATTTGGGTACATAGTCAAGGTTCTTGGAATTGAGTTAAAATGATTTGACTCAATTCAACTTGCGTTGTTTAAACCCCTTGATGTATTTAGTACGCTATATCTGTGCATATTATAGTCTGTCCTCTTTTTGAATGGCTGCTTCAAGGCAGGGATTAAGAGCAGGGAAATGATAGGTAGGTGAGGCTGGGAGCATCAATTTTCGGTGGTGAGAGAAAAGTGTCAAAGAGATGGCATTAGACCTTGGAAAATATAATTCCCACCACATTTTGTTAACAGACACCAACTAAATGTAATGGGAGTTATAGAAGTTGGCAGAGCATCCATTCATCTGTCCGTCCATTCATCCATTCATTCATCCACCCATCTATCCATTCCATTTTAAAAATTGACTATGTGTTAGGCAAAAATGATAATAAGATATTCTTGGGTTGAATTGTAACCCATCTACCCTTCCCAAAGGTACCACATATATCTTAATCCCCAGGACCTGTGAGTGTGACCTCTTTTGGAAAAAAAGTTCTTTGCATATGTAATTAAGTTAAAGATCTCAAGATGTGATCACTCCGGATTATCCAGGTGGAGAAGAGAGCAAGACCATGCAAAGCTGTGTTCCATGAATACTTAGAACCCCCAGAAGCTGGAAGGGACAGGGAAGGAGCCAAAGGATCAGATGCTGCTCTGGTTTTACATTTCCGGTCTCCAGAAATGTGAGAGAATCAACTTCAATTGTGTTAAGCCACCAAGCTTGTGGTAATTTGTTGTGTTGGCCCTAGGAAACTAATATAGAGCAGGAGCTTTTGCAGCCTTTGCAACTCATTCATTCGCTTCCTCTATAAGGACACAATTCAGAGTCACTGTGTGTAGCCCCGATCTTGGTGCTGAGCAAACAAAGACCAGTAGGACTCAGCTTGGCCCTTAGGAGCTTCCAGATGTGTGCAAAGCATTCATCCCTCAACACAGGGGGAGGACCATCCTCTGTTGTGCAGTGGGAGCACACAGGGGCTGGTGCCTCTATGTCTTGGAATAGAGTGAAATTTCCCAAAGATGTGGTTTTGTCCCTTGGACTTGTCCGAATAACCACTCATTTATTTATTTAAAAACACTGATTTACTCATGTGGGATTAACAAGATAGTGCTGTGCTAGTAGTCAAGATAGGATGGTACTGGAAGACCAGAAAACTTTTTAGGAGCTGATTGCCCTGGAGGAGACAAGACATACACCTTGATTCTGTAGAACAATGCCAGGCCAGGAGTGCTTTGTGCTAAATGTATGTTGTATAGACAGACACGGTCATGCTATATGTGATTAGAAAAGTGAGGCCAGAGAGGGCCGCCACAATGGGGACTGATTGACTAGGGGTGAATAGGGGTTGGATGGTCTTCCCCCCCGTCCTCCATTCCTTTAGTTTAAGGTAAAAAAGAAACTTATGCCTAAATGTCTGCTATTAAATGAGATTGTCATCTGTTGGGGAGGTGGCATGATGAAACTCAGTTTAGCTGGGGCATTGAACTCTGGTTAAAAGATTAAAAATAAAACAACTCTAGGGGATAAGAAAAAAAATTAAAGTAGAAAATGTAATCTGTGGACAGATTGTGGAAGTCTTGAATACTCGCTAAGGTGTTTACATGTTGTCCTAAAGGCAGTGGGGCGTCATTGTTTTTCTTTTTCTTTTTCCTTAAAGAGTAAAATTTATTTTCTGTCCTATAAGTAATAATGCTCATACAGGAAATAGAAGGATTACAAGAAAGAAGAAAAAGAAATCACCTGTAATTTCCCTTTAAAGAAATGATCACTGTGTTTTCCCTACATGTAATTTTTCAAATAATGATGGAAATCACACATGTACTATTTTATATTCTGCTTTTTAATCTTACCACTCTAACACAAGCACTTCCTGAAGTTATTGCAGTTGTTCAGGAATAGTTTTTAGTGCTTATGTCTGGAGATGCATTTTAATTTACTTAATCTTTTCCCTATGGTTGAATATTTGATTTATTAACCCATTTTCATTCTTGTAAATCAGTCTGGGATTGGCTTCTTCATGCGATAAGCTTCCTCCATATTTATGATTATTTCCTTTGGCTAGATCCCTTGATGGGGACTCACTGACTCAAAGGCTATGAACATCTTTAAGGTTCTTTGAACATCCTGCCAAATTGCTTCCTTGGGGGTTGTTGAGCTTTGGAAGTACATGATGAAAGATGGGTCTCATAGTTGAGGACAGGCAGAGCCAAGCCAGAGAGAAAGAGCATTCCAAGCATTCTAGTAGGAAGAGACATTCCGGAGTCATTGAAGTCAGCACTGGTGATGTGCTGTCTTGATAGGAAAGTATTGCTGGTATCCCTGCCACTTATAGAACACCAGCTATGAATTCTTCCCTACAAGGACAGTAGTACTCCATGCACACTGATCCTTTTTCTGTTTCTAAAGCACACCAAGCCCACTACTGCCACAGGGCCTTTGCATCTGCTATGTCCTCTGCTGGGACTGTTCTTTTTCTCAGAACATGTCACACTAGTTCCTTCTTTTCATTCTCTATATCTAGACGCTTCTATAAAATTGATTTTAATTATAGCACTTACTCCTGGCCCATGGTCAGTGTGTGATAGACATTTTTTATAATGATTGAAGTCATTTTATTCATTCATTTAATCGACAAATATTTTCTGATTGCTATGATAAAACATTCCTGTTACTCTTAAGTTAAAGAGGAAAACATGTAAGATAGCCTATAGAATGTTTTCTAGAACAGGTCCCTACTTATTTTCCTTATTTTATATTCACTCACATCCTGCCTTACTCTCTGTACGTCAATCATACTCACTTGCTTTCTGTACTCAAATGTGCCATGTTTTGCTGCCACGTGGCCTTTGCACAAGCCATTCCTACTGCCTAGGACAAACTTCTTGTGTTTACCTTATTAAGCCTTACTCATCTATCAGATCTCAGATTAATGGCTCTTCCTTGGATCTCTTCCTTGACCTTCACCTGAGGTTAGAGTCCTCTAGCTCATGCCTTTCAAATGAGAGAGAGCTAATCTCCAAAGATGATCCCCAGTGAACCACACTTGATTTTCATACACTTTGATGTTACCCCCTTTTTGAATCTACTCTGGTCCTTTGACAGAATCTTGACCAATGGAACATGGCAGAGAAACACTGTGCAGTTTCTGAGTTGGGGTCATAAGAAGCCTTTGCATCATCCACTTGGGTCCCTTGAAATGTTTGCTCTTGGAATGCTGAATCCAGAGTCCAGAATCATTCCTAATCTCGCCACTGTGTGTCCTGAGAAGCCCAAGCCCCAAAGAAAGGCCATGGCAGGTGTTCTGATATAAAGCCCCAGCTGGACGCCCAGTTGATAGCCCACATCAGCTGTCACATTTGGCTTTGTGTGACTCTACCTCTTCTTACTGCAGGTGGGGGTCAGAGCCCAACTCAGAGCCTTTCAGCTGAGCCTATCTCTTAAAAACATGAGCGACAAAGACGAACATTTGTGTGGAGGCACCTAGTTTGGGGACTGCTTGTTACACAGTCATGGATACCTGAAACCCACAGCATTACAGTCCTTAGAACATGTCATCACCTCCTTCACTGTGCTCCTCCAGGCTGTAACTGTACGCTTTTTCCTGGATTATTTAGTTAAGGATGCTCTTCTTCCCAGTATATAGCTTATGATGGAAAGATTAAAGATTAAAGTCTATAGCTTATGATGGGTTGACCATGTCTTTTTATTTTGTTTTATTTTTGCTTATCATTGACAATAGTCACTTCTTGGCCCCCAAAAAGTGTTTGGGGAAACTGCCATGGTATTAATTTTAGTGGAGGCACACTTTTCCTCCCAATAAGAATGCTAGGATGTCAAGTGTTCCCTGTTTGCTCTCTGACAGCCAGGACAGGGCAAGTACCTTTAGCTTAGCTGACTGAGGCATCTGTTGGTGCATGGCATGTGGGGCTGGTGACACAGAGAAGCAGGAATGCCTTGGGACTCATTTCCATGGCTCTGGTACCAGACCAATCTGCAGCGTCCAGTGGTGACACCATTGGCACCTTAGGTAACTCTTCAGAGGTATGAGCTTGGCCATGCTTTGGCTGCCTGACTGCCTCATGTGCCTTCACATTTATTTTACAAGTGGTTCTCTACACTGGCTGGGGTCCTCTGGGCTTCTTGCTATCCTTCCAGAAATTCCATTTCTGTGTAACTTAATCAGAGTTGCTTTGAGTTGTGTACTACCAAGGATGCTGAGTTGTGATGCTGTACCTAGCATGGTAACTTGGGAAGGAAAGGTATTTAATGAGGGTGTGTCAGGGACCTAGGTGAACATCTGGGATTCCAAGATAAAGAAATCTCTAATCAGAGGAGCCCACATTTTACTGCTCTGTATAAACAGATACTGGAATTATAGGTAAGGGCTGCAAGAATGATAGGAACAAGATTGTGGGAATTAACTATGCCTAGAAGAGGGAGGGAGAGTGGTGCCCTTGATTTATGTCCATGATTGTATTTAGATGAACAGCAAATGCTCCCTTGTTGACTAATGGATGACTAAATAAATGTAACATTGAAATAATATATTTGAAAAACTTTGCCCATTGTAGAGTACTACCTAAATGAAATGTATTAGGCTGAGGGTACTAGCCCATACCTGTAATCCCAGCTGCACAAGAGGCATAGATATGATGATCACCGTCCAGTCAACCTCAGCAAAACTGTGAGACTACCACCTGAAAAATAACTAAAGCAAGGCTGGGAGCATGGCTCAAGAGATAGAGCACCTGACTAGCAAATGTGAGGCCTTGAGTTCAAATCCCTACCACCAAGAAAAGGGAAAGTATTGCTTTTAAAGGGACGCTTGATTTCTTTGTTAGTTAAGATTATGTTGCAAATATCAGGAAACCCAAGTCAAACTGGTTTAAGGAAAAACAGAATTGGCTCATATGATGCAAACCCAGGGTCTATACTTTAGAAGTCCAAGTATTGTTATCAAGACTTTCTCTCTCTGATCTTATCTGCAATGGCATCATTCTTAGGTTCTCTCTGAATGCTGGTCCTCAAACATTGAAGGCTTCCCTGTTGCAGGTTCTGACTCAGAAGAAACAAGTAAGCAAGAAAATTTCTGGTTGTTCTGGCATCATCCCCAGGGTTTGCATAGGTTGTACAAGTTTGGCTGAGCTTGGGTAGTGTGTCCCTGTTTGAGCCAAGCACTGAGGGAGAGGTGTGTGCACAATTCTGGAATGGGCCAGACCTGGAGATGGGTGAGAGAGCTCAGACCTGCTGCACCTGCTAATGGTTAAGACCATGGGTACTGATGCTTGAATTTGGGAGTCTTGGTTCTTCCTGTTAGGAGCAAATTACATTTTCACCTCCACCTTCAATCTTGCTGAGGCATCTCTCAAAAGGGGCTAGTAATAGTCCCTAGACCTAGGGTTAAGTGAGTTATGTATGTAAAACACTTTGACCAGTGTCTGGTGCATGGCAAGGGCTTAACGCCCACGAGTGATCATTCTTAGCTTCTATGGTATGGACTGAAAATAGGGAAAGCATGGTTCCCAATGGAAATTCTAGGAACTGTAATCAGAAGAAGGGATGAATGAATACTCAAAAGGCAAAAACAACATACACCCACTACACTTCATCCCCAAGTTCTAACTCACCAACCATGGAGGTGAGCAGTAATGAAGGTCTTACGTGAAGCCAGCTGGGACTCACAGCTGCCTCTCAGTATCCTGTCCTTCTAGGACACATTCCAAAGGACAATCACGCCCAACTGATCAACACCCCAATAGGGCTGAATGTCTCCCTGGCAATCAGTCTTCAGTTTTCCAGCCTTCACCTTTGGGGCAATCTTAGCATATCCATGCTCTGGGCAGCCCAAGTGCACACTAAACTATTTCAAAATGTTCAAGGGGAAGTCTGCATGCTTAATATGTAATTTAGCTGGAAGAATTGGAAGAACTTGCGTTTTGGTATGGTCCTCATTTTGCAAATGAATGTTATTTTCATAATGGTCCCTAATGGCTCCCTCAGAGTAATTCTGGTCTATCCTATTAATGTGGATTAGGATGCTTTAGTAAGCATTAACTTCTGTCTCTTGGCTGTTCATACACCAAATCATCAGTCATTATTCTTCTTGTGAATTGATATTTACTCCTTATTTCATTATTTCCCTGGGATGAGCAAGACCACGAATAATACATCAACAAGCCCCAAGCTGCGTCAATGGCTGCAAGTGACAAAAGACTGTTTTTTTTTTTTTAAGTCGTTATACAATGCCAGTTGAGGAAGCACAGTATCCACATCATCTAATTTGATCAGGGGTTTCCATGTCTCTACCATTCTTCTGGAGTCTCTGGACACAAGACTCAAGACATGGTTCTGACTTCCCACTTTGCCTAATTCAATCTGTTTCAAGATGGAGGTGCTCACATCATCAAATAAGAAGGATATTCACAGGCTGGCATTCCTGAAGAGCATGTCTGGCAGAGAAGTGGTTTTGAGCTAGGTTCCTGGAAAGAAACACAAACCCTTTAAAAAATTTCTTAAAGTAGTGCTAGGAAATCTCCAGATCTCTGTGTGCTAAGAGTCCAACCTCGTTGCAGGGGGACACCAGGGTGGTAGCTGTGCCATAAGGCTCTTTCCTGTAACACACCCTTGCCTCTGCCCAGTTACATAGCAAGCCCCCAGGCTTTCTTTGCTTTTTTTTTGTGTAGTATCTCATGAGGTTTAGACTCACTGCTAAAGCATCACCATTAACTTCCCTTTCTCTCCAGGACCCAGCCCCTCCTCTCTGTATCCCGGGCGGGGCAAGGTGTCATGCTTCCCAAGTCCATTCTAAATAGCACATCCTGTCATCACCTCACTGTCCTGTTGTCTCTCACCTCAGCCTTATCCTTTCATATTTTACATATTCTGGGCAGGCTCAGTGTGAAATGTTACCTGGTTTTGTTACAATATGTGTCAAGCTAAATAGTCATCAGTTTGGAGCATATAGTCACATGGTTTGCTCACCTATGACATACATGAACTGTCCTAATTGCTGCTCCATGGGACCATAGACCAAGCATGGCCACTACAGGTCCACAAAGGTAACAGCCGTGCACTTTAGAGAGGGTTACTCTGCCGCTCTGGTCCATAGGGTCCTCATCTCTAAGCTGGCATGCTTGGATGTACTCCAGGGAGTTCTTTATGGAAATGAAGTGTGCCACACTTAGCGCAGCACTTGGTTCCCAGCACACTCCTGGGAAATGGTTTTTGTGACTATATATACATGTTTGTGTGTGTGTGGCAGAAATGAGGTTTGAACTTAGGGCTTTGTGTTTGCTAGACACTCTACCAGCCGAACCATACCCCCACCCCTGTCGTGGCTATACTTGAAACTACTCAGGGAGACAGGAGAGCAGGTTTGTATCATTTGTGGTGCTGTTCTCCTCCTCCTTTTCTAAGCCCCCTGCTCCCCCACTCTTCCCTGTCTCTTTTCCTTTCGCCTTTCTCTGACTCTCATCTCCTCCACCTTTTCCAGTTCCACCCACAACTTTGAGAAGATGGAAAAGGATAGTGCTGTTTATTTTTAAAGGAAATTCAACATTGACCCTCTGAAAAAAACAACCTCTGCAATACGCTCTATTACCACATACACGTCACATTTAAACAAAGCCTTTTGGCTTGAACTGAAAATTACTGTCCCACTGGGAGGCATAAACTGGAGGGGCTGCCCGTGTGAAGGAGGGACGCACAGCAGCTGGCAGGGCTACGTTCACTGGAAGGAGAAGCCCCACTCCTTGCTGTATGCATTGATTTCATTTGGAAAATTGTGCTCCTTTCCCTCCTCCACAGCAGAGAAAACAACAGCAATCTGTTAAAATGTTGGAGGGCAGGAAAACAACAACCAGTATTTGTTGAAATCAATAAGACCTATTCAGCTTCCAGCCAGGGAATTCTATTGGGATTGCAGACAGGTCAGATGATACAACTAGTCTAAGAACTGTATGTGAACATGACCCTGCACAAGAAACCCCAAATAGTAGTAGAGTAAGAAACTTCCCTTTGCCCTTTAATAATAATTTTAATATTGATAAAAGCAGGTATCTATTGTGCATTTTTTTTTTTTTGGTGCTACTGGGGATTGAACTCAGGGTCTAGTACTTACACTCTACCACTTGAGCTATGCTACCAGTCCCTTTGCTTTTACTATGTTTTTCAGTAGGGTATTGCACTTTTGCTTGACCAGCAAAGCAAAGCAAAGCAAAGCAAAGCAAAGCAAAGCAATACAAAACAAAAAACAGTCAGGTGCCAGTGGCTCACACCTGTAATCCTAGCTACTCAGGAGGCAGACATCAGGAGGATCATGGTTTGAAGCCAGGCTGGGCAAATAGTTCTGGAGATCTCATCTCGAAAAAACCCATCACAAAAAAGGGATGGTGGAGTGGCTCAAGGTGTAGGCCCTGAGTTCAAGCCTCCGTACCACAGAGCAAACCAAACCAAACCAAAAAAAAAAAAAAAACGAAGGATCGAATGGCGATCCTTCTACTGCCATTTTCTGGGATTATAGGCATGTACCCCCATGCCCAGCTCCTTATTGAATACTTTTTTATGTACCAGGCACTGAGCAAGGTGGTGACTTAACACATATCAACTCAATCTTCAGAACCACCCTAAGAGGGAGGTAGGTACTATTTTTATTCTCACTTTTTATAGGTGAGGAAACTGAGTCACAGAGTTCATTAACTTACCCAAAGTCAAACAGCTGATTTCAGCCTCAGCATTCCTGTGGTGCTTCATTTTGTGAGGTGTGAGTAAATTTGCACACACACTATTCGTGTGCCAAGAACACTGAACAGCCTTATGGAACTTGCATGGCTCACTCGTGGACCTGGCACCACACTGGGTTGGGTCAGTTTTAATTATCTGCCTGCTTATTTTGTCATTTCCTAAGATTTAGGGTACTTGACAACCTTCCATTTCAGTGTCCATGTAGACCTGAATGTTATACCTGGTGTTACCAGGGGTCCAATAAAAGTCTGTTGAGTTGTGCAGATAGGTGCTAAACTGGGCAATGCTGATTGTGAATGTGAAGTAGACTCTCAGAGAAGATGGAGATCCACAAGGGACAGGAAGGCTGGAGAAAAGTTTGGGAAAGAGACAGGAAGTGAGGTTAACTTTTAACTCTTTCTGCTTCTCAGACTTTACCAAGGAATTCTACCAAGGCCCCCTGGCTTTCCCCTATTTAGAATCACCATTTTCTGTGCAATCTCATTAACTAGGGAGCTTGTATCAACCTGAATGTACTGTAGTTTGTCTCATATTTCATTGTCATTACCATTCAATTTATAACATTGACTTTTCAATCTCTAGGACTGGTAGAAATTCAGCTCCACCAGCGCAGGGGTTTTGTCTGTGTATCTAGTGTAGCTAGATACACAGCAGAAGAAAGGGGACTGAAGGTCGAGAAAGCA
The DNA here is from genome assembly GCF_047511655.1 of Castor canadensis. Classification (NCBI taxonomy): domain Eukaryota; kingdom Metazoa; phylum Chordata; class Mammalia; order Rodentia; family Castoridae; genus Castor; species Castor canadensis. The sequence continues at coordinate 32,167,518 of NC_133396.1, read as the reverse complement.
CATGGAAAAAGGACGGGGACAAGGAAGACAGTGTAGCAGACACCAGTGGGAAGATCTGGCCTGCCATAGTGAGCCCTTGCTCTGGGGTGGAAGTACATGCCCAGTGGTTAGGTGCATGGAGTCTTGGGGTCAACTCTCAACTCAGCCATTTTTCAGTTGTGGAAACTTGGTCATGAGCCAAACACCTTTCAGGATGCTGAGAAGATCAAATGAGATAATGTGAGGGCAGAGTCTAATGCTGCCCCACAGTAAACGATGTCAACTGTCATTGTCAATCTGAAGCTACGAAGCAGAGTATGAGCTGGAGAGGAGAGAGGCTGAGCAGGAGGCGGTTTGAAGGCCAAGGCAATCACAAGAAGAGCAAATGGGGATATGTACTGGGTGTTGTGCTTGGGCCCTTCATCATGTTATAGCCCAGGGAGGTGGGTGATTTATCTGGCAGTCGCGCAGGAGTGATGATGGCTTTGGGTTCATGTGTACTTCATGTGGCTTGCAGGCAGATGGACTTCCTTCCAACATACCTGGCTGGTGTGGCTCAAGGTGAAGACACAGGGCATTTTACTGGTGGAAACTGCCAGAGACTGAAAACTGGGGGATATTAGGCAAGTGTCCTAACCTTCTAGGACACTTTTAACTCTTTCTGCTTCTCAGACTTTACCAAGGAATTCTACCAAGGCCCCTTGGCTTTCCCCTATTTAGAATCACCATTTTCTGTGCAATCTCATTAACCAGGGAGCTTGTATCAACCTGAATGTACTATAGTTTGTCTCATATTTCATTGTCATTACCATTCAATTTATAACATTGAGTTTTCAATCTCTAGGACTGGTAGAAATTCAGCTCCACCAGCGCAGGGGTTTTGTCTGGTTCATTGTTCCATCTTCTTTACCTAGAACAGTACCAGGCACACAGAAGGGGCACGACAAGTATTTGTGGAATGAATGAATATACTTTTTCAAACAACACATGGTTCCCTGGACATTCTGCAGGCCCCTGGCATGAATCCAGGAAATGATAGCTATTCTTCTTCTTATTATTATTATGCCAATAAACTTGCTCGTTTCCCAAATTCTGCTTCTTGCAGGCCCAGTGCAACAGCTAGACCACGTGTTCTTTGCAGGCAGAGTCCTGATCTTTAGGACCTTTTACATCTTCTTTCTGAGTTTTGCGAGGTGCTAGTGTTGCATGGAGTAGGTGCTCAGTCAATGTGGAGAGCTTTGTTGGTCTAGAGTGTGGGGGGGGGTGCAGGTGCACACGGGTGTGGTTTCCATAACTGCCTGCCTTCTGTGGGGTTGGAGGATGTTTGCTGAAGTTAGTCAGAGTGGCTGGGTCTTAGGACGCCTGGTCTCTTCCTATGATTCATGGGCACTTTGGGGAATCTGTGAGGCCCTTAAATTGTGGTGACAGTTGGTATTTAAAAAAAGAGGATGACTTTGCTCCTCATTCCCTTTTGTACATTTTTCCACTAGCACACAAGCTCCTCCAGGAAATTTTGGATCTAGAAGTCAATTTGTTATTAGTACTTTTTTTTTTTTTTTAACTTTTCTCTCTTCCTCTTTTTCTCCTCCTCCTTTTTTGTTTTGTTTTGTTTTTTCTTTACATAGACTGTCTGCTAATTAGGCATTTGTTTGTAAGGTTTTATTCAATGTTTTGACACTCACCTACTCTGTCTCTACCATGTGCCAGGCCCTGGCTGCTACTATAGAAATTAGACACATCTTCGCCCTTGAGGAGCTCCTGGGGGGAGGAGACTGACCAAGACCTGGGTGCAGAGCTTGGGCAGAGAGGTGCAGGAGGTGGGACAGAGTGAAGGTCAAGGATACAAGGGTGACATCCAGAGGTGGATGAACTCTCTTAGTGAGAATCATGCTAAGCACATTACAGACATTATCTCATTTGCTCCTCACTCTGTGAAGTCAGTGCTATTATCCCTGTTGTGTGACCTTGGGTGGGTTAGTTGACCCTGTAAATCTTGGTTTCCTCACCTGTAGAATAGGATCTGTAAAACCTCAGAGGGTTATGGTGAAGATCCATGGTTAAAATGGGTACAAGGTACTTAGAAATAAGCTCATGTAGAGTTGCTAGATGGCCCTAAATGCTGCCTACTGCTATCAGGAGGAGATGAGGCAACAGACAGTGGATGACTTGCTCAAGAACAAAACAAAACAAAACAAAAAAAACATCACAGAGGGATTTGGATCCTGGGCTCCTAGATCCAGGTCATGTGGCCTTGCATATTTGGAAGTTTACAAAGGGGGTGGGGAATTTTTCTGGGTGCAAAGGTATATTACTAAAAGATTTTCAGCAGGATCATCACCTCATACCACCTACTCAGCTCTGTGCCTCAATTCACAGTAGATCTGCTAGTTACCTGGTCAACCTCTATAATAGACTTGGTCAGCTACCTCCTTGATTCCTGAATATGTAGCTCTTGTTCTCTCATCTCCCCTTTCTTTTGAATTATCAGGGAATTATCAACAATAGAAACCATGAAGCCATTAGAAGACCAGGGATTCTCACCATGGAACTTCTTGGTGGCAAATTAACAAAGTCATTCTTAGAATGGGGTGGGAGTAGAGGGAAAGAAAAGAGCAAAAAAGAAAAATAAAAGCCATCCATCTCTGGCTGTAGTGCTACTAACTGAAATAATTTTTAATCCTCTGCACAGAGTCACTACCCAGCTCTTCTTGGAGCCTCCTCCCTGGGCAGCTGTAAGGAGCCTCGATAAAGATTTATAGGGTTTGTTTGCTTTCCCTAAGCCTTTGAAGACCCACGGAGGAGGTAATGTTTATGGCTGGTTGGTTAACCCTACAGCTCTCTGGAGTCTCCTTCTGCGACCCCTGGGCTGCTTCCCGAGGTAGGAGGCAGCAGGCCTTGGCTGCCCCATCTGGGGAACTGGCTGTCTAGAGGGCAGGGTTGGAGAGCATTTCAGGCCCCATAGCTCTGGAGGCTTGGCTTGCCACAATAGCGTCATCACAGCACAACGTCCCTACCATCTTCAGAATAGAACCAATTCATCTCACAGGGGAGTAAACTCCTGAAAATCCACGTCAAGAGGAAAAAAGGGGTGGGGGGTGACGCTTGTAGGGTTGAATGGAGCAAGGCATGAATCAATTTGGCTTTGAAATGGCTAATCCTGATCAGGTGAAGGCAGAATTGCCCAGGGTTCTTTGGTGTGAGGGACATTCTAGAAAGATACGCATATATTTAAAAATAAACGAATCTCTGCTTTATTTTTTTAACATTAATATTTTCCTGGCACTGCTGGTTAGAATTACTTGTCTGGGTGTCCTGAGCTCCATTTCTGAGGCCCAGCTGAAAAGCCTGGACAGCTGGAGGGAAGTAGATACCTTGGAGAACCGAAATATTTGGTGTGCCTTTTCGACCTTATTAAAAAACGAATCCGTTTGTTTTGTTCACATGTCCCTCCACATCCTAGGATAGCCACTGAGAGAACATTGGAAAAATGTGTCTTTTCAGAAGTACATGGGCCTTTCAGTTCTCTGCCTCTGTGAACTTAAACTTGCATTGCTATTCAGCAACCAGGAGGCTAGCAGTGGGACTTTCAGAGCTCTTCCTCTGTGGGACAGTAAAGGGATTCCTTGGAAAACTTCAGTTCAGCCAAAATGATAGTTTACTCATGTACAATTGATTGGTTCATTCTTTCAGTCAACAAACTGGCTAGGATACATTTGCAAATTGTATCTAAAGTCTTGACTGAACCACTACAACCCTATGAAGGGTGGTCCATGCTTTATGGCCGAAGAAACTGAGGCACAGTGAGGTTGAATAACTGGATTGCACAGTTCTTCTGACTCTTATCATCCTCTAGGCTGCTTTCCCCAGAACTTGGGGTGGGGCCACCTTAAACTTGGGTGCCAGAAAGACCAGAGCTCAGTTCTGTGCTTTGTATTTACTTTGGCAGGTTACTTAGTCTCTTTAAGCCTCAGTTTGATCATCTATGGAATGGGAATGAAAGCAACAATAGCAACTGCCAGAGTTGTAGTGAGAATAAAACCAGACAAGGTGGTCAGAGTTCTGTATAAATAGACTCTCTGTGTTGAGTATGAATACTGGCATTAGTAGGTCAAGGCTATGATCCTTTGCTCTTGCCCTGGGAGCCTAAAGGGGTGCCACAAGTTCACACAGAGCCTAATTGACCTTTGAAAGGGATATCTTCCACCTTGGGGCAGTACAGTCTGTGTTGGGCAGCAGGGGTCTTGAAAGCCATTGACTTTGGTTTCTCTACCCAGTGTTGGCATTATTTAACACAACACAGTGACTTCATCAGGGGCATAGCAGAGGCTATCATCCATAAACAGCTGTTTATTCAAGTCAGTTAGGCCCCACATGCCACAGGTAAACTGGGGAAAGAGAGATTGAATTGTTCAGTCCTGCAGGACTGGAGGTCGAACAGGAAAGCAACACAATCCTTCCTCATAACTTCCAATTGCTGCAAGATTTTCTTTCTTTTTTTCAAAGCAGGTTAAACAGGTTTTCCATTGGAAAGGTGTGGAACAGACCCAAAGCAGGACAATGATGACATTTTTTTTTAACCGAATCATCATCTTCTGTTCTTCAACCACCCCCAAACCCCAGCAGAAGCATGGAAGACTCAAATTAGGTTCCCCAAGTGAGTAGAAATATTTCAATTTAAAATGTCTAGAAAATGTTTATGAAATGAGGAAGGGTGAGATTCAGAAGTTATTGTAGGAGTTGGCAAAATGTAGTGCCAAAATGCAAGGGAGAGCACATCTGATGGTCTTCTTTGAGACTGCCATTTATAATTTGTAGACATGTTCCTGCTCCTTCCTGGAATGGCCCTCTACCCCAACCCCCAGCCCCAGCTGCACATGCACACAAGAACCCACATATATATGCACACACACTCTGACCCAGGAATCTGGCAAAACACGGGACTGTTTTTTACAGGCCAAGGAGCTTGTTGTTTTAGTCTGTTGTTTTCATTTCTGTGCACCTGCACCCCCTTGCATAAGACCCCCGCCACATTGCCCCTACCTCAGCTAACAACATGGGGATGTGTGTTTCTGAATAAGTCATACATTATGCAATTCAGTTTCTGCAGGAATTTGGTAGGAAAACCCTGGATCCCTGTGAATTGGGCTTAATTACATCCTTTAGGTCCTGGATGTGTTTCACCTACCTTGGGTTTGCTCTCTAGGACCCCAGAATCCCCACAAGTTCCTTCCTGCCCTCTCTGCCCCCAGGAGTTGAATGCATGATGAGATTGAGGTCTTTGTCCTTAGCAGAAACAGGCAGTGAGCTGGGTTTGTGTGGTAAGGACAGCCAGGGCTGCCTGACATTCTGGTGGCTAAAGAGTGGGTGGAGGGTGGGCTCGGGCCCTAGGCTGATGAAGAGCTATTTCATGTATTTGACATCTAGCCACTATGGAATCCTATTTGCAAATGTTAAGTAACCTGGTCAATATGGTACAAATTATCAATAGCAGCAGGGGGAATGTGGACCGCTACAAGTTGTGCTTTGAAGAGATTACTGTACTCTTGGTGCAATCCAAGGCCAGTGATGTCTTAAATCCAATTTCCATTTGGTGGGTCTCTAAATCACAGAAAAGACAGTATTGCAAAAACAAAGTAATAGCTTCTCCCTGATGGGGGCAAGGCAATCTTGACTCAAATAAGACCAAGAGAAAATTCACCCCAGGGTTGTCTTGCTTTGCCATGAGAGTGACCATATTTTCTTAACCAAGTAGAGGAGTGAAGATCTGGGAATCAATGGTGGCTTAGTGGAGTGTGGAGAAGAGATGAGAAATGAAGGATGTGGGTTCGAAGTGCATCTTTAGGCACTCAGCACAGACAATACCTACTTCTGGTTGAACTCAGGGAACTCACTGTTCCTGAGTGGGTGGAATGGTACCATTCCACTCTTAGACAACAGCAATCATTTGAATTTTCTTTTCTGTTTAGGTTAAATTGATTTTCTTACACGTCCATCTTTTGGTCATTGTTTTCCATATCTATTGTTGACCAAATTACTCCCAAAATTTAGCAGAACTCCTAAGAATTATTGAGAATTTAGAGGCTGGGCATGGTAGCTCATAACATAAACCCAGCTACCTGGGATGTGGAGATTGGGAGGATTGCAGTTCAAGGCCATCCCTGGCAAAAAATTTACAGGACTCAACCAACAAGCTGGGTGTGGTGGGGTGCACCTGTCACCCCAGCTCTGTAAAGAAGCAAAAGCAGGAGGATTAAGGTCCAGGCAGCCTAGGCAAAAATGCAAGACCCTATTCAAAAAGTAACTGAAGTTCAAAGGGCTGGGGGTATGGCCAAGTGGTAGAGTACCTGCCTAACAAGTGCCAGGCCTTGAGTTTAGTACTTCCACAAAAAAAAAAACAAAAAAAGGTCAGGAGCAGCTGAAGTGGGTGATTTGAGTTTAGAATATCACACAAAGTTGTAGTCAAGATGTTGGTAAGGGTTGAAGTCACCTGAGGCTTGACTAGGAGTTGGGAGGATCTAATTCTGAGATGGCCTATTCATGGGGTTGTTGGCAAAACACTTAATTTCTGGTTCTTGGCAGAGGGTCTCAATTCCTCACCAAGTGGGCGTCTCCAGAGAGCTGCTTGAGCTTCCTCATGACATGGTTACTGGCTTCCCCCAGAGGACGTGATGCAAGAGAGTGAGGAAGGAGGAATCCAGAATGTCTTTTTGACCCTAGTTTTGGAAGTCATGCATTGTTACTCTTGTCACATTCTAGTCAGTAGAGGCATCAATAGAGGTATGTCAATAAGTCCATCCCGCATTTGGGGGTGGAGGGAGATTACAGCCCATCTTTTTTTTTTTTTTCAATGCTAGGGATGGGACCCAGGGTCTCATGCATGCTAGGCAAGCACTCTATCATTCACCTGTACTCCAAGACTGTACTCCATCTTTTGAAGGGAGGGAGTATCAAAGAATTTCTGAACATATTTTTAAACTACTACAGTTATAGTTCTCCTAAATGATACTATGTATATAAATCTATTTAACAATTATCAAAAAGTTTTCCTGATTCTAGACTGCTGCTATTGTATAGTGATACCTCTGGGTAAATATCTTCAATTTCCTTAACTATTCTGTGAATGACTTGCTATATATCTCTCTATTATCTTCATATAGTATGACAGTGATGCCAAGTTCTGGCATCCTCGCTGGAATATAAGACTCAAACAGTCAATTCTATTGAATCGTTAGAGCTCATTAACCCATGGCACGTAGATATTCTGCTAGTATTTGCAATGGAAGAATGAACAAACGTGTAACTATATGAATGAACTCACTTCTACCTAGACACTATGTTAATATACTTTTTTTTAAAAGTAGCTTTTTATACTGTTGATTAACTTGAGATTGTTAATAAAACACCTAAATCAATTCTTTCCTCCCAATTCTTTGCCCCACTAAGATTCTCCCATTCTGTTCTTAGATTTTTTTAAACCTAAACATGGAACATTTCTTTAATGTTTACTAAATAGCATCTCTGGTCAAGACCATTCTAATCATGAGTCTATTAGCTAACATAAGTTATCTTTTCTACATTTATGTGATCCAACAACATAATCTAGGAGTTTTGGACACAAGTCATTGACTTCAAGCTACCAAGTTATTACATCTATACATATTTACTCTTCCCCCAGGACTCTTAATTTCCTGCCCTTCCCTCTCACTGTGTTCTGTATGCAATCAGCACTCAAAAAAAAAAAAAAACAAAAAGACACACCACCCATAACTAACTTGTTCTAATTGCACTTAACTCCAAGCCATCCTCAGCAGATGTAGCTCTCTTTAATTCTCCCTCGTTCTCTCTCCATAAAGACCTTTAGAAAGGGAGATTCCACTGCCCCCTCAACCACCATTTCCAGACCCCAGCATCTGGAGGCTGGGGAGAAAAAGAGCGGGGGAGGATGATGCATCGGCAGAATAACTGGAGTGGAAAGGATTTATTCTTGGCCTTTTTAGCAGGAACCAAAGTCTTTTTTGGGGGTGAGTGGGTGGAGGGAAGGGTAAGAGAGGGAAGGACGGGTCACAACCAAAGGCTTAGCATCAAGCAGAGGTGGCCATTTTGAAAACCAATGTAGAAAGTGAAGTGCAGACAGGTCTAACACAGATGTCAGTGTCTGGGGCCAATTAAGAGAGCTCATGTAGATGAACTCAAAGATGTAAAGGGAGGTATCTTAGTTTGCTTTGCTCAAATCAGACATGGCCAAATTCTAGGCTTAGTTTACTTTCATTTGATATACTTTATTATTGACTTAATTATAGAAATAGTATGTGTTTTTTAGGATCAATTCATTCAGTATTGTACAAAAATATTAATAATCTCTTCTTTCCCTTCCTAGTCCAAACTCTGAAAGTAGCAGCTTATGTTACTCTCCACACTTGTTTCTATGTCTATACATACCACACACACACATGTGCAATGGGATTTAAAATAATTGCTTATAGCACGCTGGATCATAAAATACATTTTGCCCTTACATTTTTCTTCCTTTCTTTCTTCTCTCCTAACCCATTAAGATGTCTTTCCAGGTCAATATAAATAAATGGCCTTTACTGATTCTTTATACTAGTACTAGCAACGCAGCGTACTTCCTAATGGTTCCTCTATTTGTGGGTACATAGGTTGTTTCCAATTAGTTTTTTTCACAACTAGGAACTCTACAATAAGCATGCTGTACAAATGCCTTTATCTCCTTGTGATTTTATCCCTATGAGATAGATTTCCCAAAGCAGGAATTTGGCTTTACTTGGTGGGATGTTTTACATTATTTTATGCTGGTTAATACTACAATAAACAATGTTCTGTCTTCTCACCCTTACACAAACCCTATTGGACATGATTCTGTTTCATTCATGTAGTTGCTGATTTCTCAAAGAGCTGATTTGGCTAAAGAAAAATCCAGGAAAATGTATCTGTTTGTTGTTTGGATAGGGACTCTGGGAAGAATTAATTTAAATGGACTCAGTTTTGAGACTGGCCTATATGTGTTGGTGTGTGTATGTGTGTGTAAATAAATATTTGTCCTCACATGCTTTAAATGACTCAGCTGTTGGTGAGGATACAAGGAAAAAAGAACAATTTATACTATTGGTGGGAATGTAAATTAGTCCAGCTACTATGGAAATCAGTACGGAGGTTCCTCAAAAAACTAAAAATAGAGCTCCCATATGATCCAATTATACCACTTCCCATTATATATTTCAGAAGAAGTATATGCCTAAAAGAATCAAAGTCAACATACAATAGGCATGCCTGTACACCCATGTTTATTATGGCAGTAGTCACAATAACCAAATTACAGAATCAGTTTAAATGCCCATCAACCAAGGAATGGATGACAAAATGTGGTATATATACACAATTTAGTATTATTTGGCCATAAAGAAGAATGAAATTATGTTATTTGTAAGAAAATGGACGGAAGTAGAGATCATCATGATAAGCAAAGTAAGCCAGACTCAGAAAGGCAAATATCACATGCTTTCTCTCATATGGAGAATCTAGATTTTTAAAAAACAACAAAACACTAGCCATGAAAGTAGGAGGACTATTTGGGAAGAGGAAGAGGACCGGGGGAAGAAAAAAGGAGGACAAGAGAAGGTAAAGGGGATTGAGTATGATCAAAGTACATTACATACTTGCATGAAAATATAATGAAACCCATTATTTTGTACAATTAATATACCCTAATAAAAATAGAAAAAAACCCAAACATCTTGCTAAACTGCAAGGACTAACCGCATCTAAATATGGTGAAATGAGATAAACAAATTTAAGGACTGAGATATGACACAGTAGAGAGTGCATAGGATTTTCTGGGTTTTGTACTTACTGGCTATATTCTCATAGAGTAGATATCTTCATAAAAAATGCGACTGGGCATGGTGTCCATGCCTGTAATACCAGCACCCATGATGAAGAAAGCCTGGGCTACATAGTGAGACCCTGCCTCAAAAAACTGAAACAAACAAATCCAACACTACATTTAATATTGCCAGGTGTAGTGGTACACATCTGTAATCTCAGAACCTAGGAGACAGAGGCAGGAGAATCAAGTTCTAGAAAAAGAAAAGAAAAGAAAAAGAAGCACAACTACAGTGCCTACTTTACAGCTGAGAATTAAAAGGAGACCACATTGTACATGCTTTAAATTAATTTAATGCAAGCAAAACATTCAAGAAGAAGGTGCTATGCATTAGAAACCAACCAACCAACCAACTCACCAACCAACCAACCAACCAACCAACAATCACAAACTATTAGAAAGAGGCCACCAAGACCTTGTACTAGAGGGATCTTCCAGAAAATCAGGAGGAAAAACAGAAAGGGCACCCAGGGACTACAAAGGGACCACTCAGGTATGGTAGAAAGAACCAGAGACTTAAGATCCAGAGTATATTTCAAACCAGCCACACATAAGGTGCTTAAGCATTTTTAGCACTTGAGGACCCATATGTCACCTGGCTGTCCAAGATTACCTTCTTTTTGGTTCAGTTTTGGTAATGAGTCTAAACATTATTTTTGATGGACTGAGTCTGTTTGCTGTGGTCTTGTTTTCGTCTTTCATTAAAGCATCCAATTCATAGGTATGCCCATTACAGTCCTGGTCTTAAAATTGAAAGTCTGATATCATCAATCCTAGGTACATGAGATGGCTGGTCATTGTATATCTTGATCCTCATATCTGAATGGTTAAAACTATTTAAATAAAATATATCTTGCTATGAAAGTTGCCCTCTACCTCTCACTTCCTTGGTGTTATTCTTGTTTCTTCAACTTTGGTTTTGTGGAGTATTTATCTTCGTGAGACAGAAGGAGTGGTTTTCCCATTAAAACTAAATAATAGCTAATTTCTACACTTAGCAAAAAAAAAAAAATAGGATGATAGAATTTTCTCAATTTCCAGTCCTCTAGCTATAATATGACTTACCACCTACCTCCTATCACTTAACTATGACTGTGTGTTTTAAAAATAGATGATAAAAATTAATGTGTTAAATTAAAATATTGTAAGATATCATGGTATACCATAGAGGGCTGTGACTTCCAATGGGCTTTAGATTATGGAGTAGACCTGAGGGTCATTTTAAAAAGGAATTTCCCTGGTGGCATGTCAAATAGAGACCCTTTAAAAGATTATACAGAGGATCATTATATGTCCCTATTTTCCCATGTAGTCTCTGGTAAGTCTGTGTCCCAGGGTCCTGTCTAGCTAGTGCCCACTCTCATTACCGAGAGTGTCCTAATTTGGATGATAAATTACATATTTTCCTGGTAGAAGGAATTTTTGTTTGTTTGTTTGACTAACATTTGCTAGTTATATGTCAGGGATTGGTTTGCACTTTTTAATGCATTTTTTGTCATTTGACTCCTAAGACCATAAATAGGTGCAATTAGAGGTAATGAACCTGTGTCCCAGAAAGGTCAAGTGACTTGCTCACATTAAAAAATTAACTAAGAAGCAGAGTCAGGAGTAGAACCCATGTCTGGTTAACTCTAGAGCCTGTGTACTTAGCTGATAGAGTGTTGTCTTCATCTTTTCTTACGAGCAAGCGGTCAGAGATGCTGGATTTGAGTCCCAGCTGCCTGAAATCCTCAAGAATTCCAAGGAAGCAGATGTAACCTCAAGGGGCTGGTGGGGCTTCCTTCTGGGAAAGCTGTGTGCCTTGGGTAGAGAAAATGAGGTGTTTGTACTCCTCTGAGCATTTAGATGCTCCTGGGGGACGCCCTGTCCGTGCCTCGTCACTATAGCTGTCTGTTTACAGCTGAATTTCTCCCCCCCCCAATTAAAGTATAACGAATCTGCTAAGACCTGGCCCCACATAGCCCTGCCAACTGTGTGTTTTAGGGTAGATAAAATGAAGAAGTGTGAGTCCAGGAGTCTGCCCTGGGGTGAGAAGAGAAAAGAGCAGATCTGTGTGCGTCCTAGCAGCCAGCAGCTCTCCCTCCACTGTGGCCTGTTCTGGGACTGTGCGCCAAAGGAGCCTTGGAATTGCTTAGACCTGCCTCTGTGCCTTTAGCTGTCCGGGTAAAAACATCACCTCTCTGGAGGCCTGTGCTGGAGCACAAACCCACGTATTGTCTGGCCCCTGGCAGGCTGGTCTGTGGAGGGGACACTCTAAGAGCTCTATTTTAATCTTTTGGAGCTGGGCCAGGGTAGGAATTCAGCTGCCAACACCAAGCTCCCCACCCCCATGCTCTCACCCCACCCCCACCCACCCTCCTGGTTTCATTTGGGCTGACCTCCCATCATGAGAGGTGCTGGTGTTCTTTCTTTCTCCCTTTCTCTTTCTTAAACTACCAGGGCTCTTTCATGGATTTGACCTCCCAAAGTGCTGCAGACCAGGGCTCCTCAGTGGGCCACTTGGGGCTCAGAGTTGGCACGAGGCCAACCCTTGAATCCTGAGATTTACCTCCAGATGTGTGTGCCTCTGTGCTTGTGTAGATGTGTGTGTTTGTGTTGTGTATGTGTAAGCAAGGGAATCTGTGTGTGTTCATGTCTTGCTGTGTGCTCTTTTGTATCTCTATGGTTTCTCACTCCCCATGAAGAAAATGCATGGAGTGGAAAAATTGAGAGGAGTTGAGAATGGAGGGGAAAGAAAAGGGTGGTTGAGGTCCATAAACCTCTTCTTCCTCTGCCAACAACTCCTCCCTGCCTAGAGCCAGATCTTTGCAACTGTCCCTCCAAATGGGTCTTCTTATTTTCCTCCAAGTCAGTTGGGTCCGTTTCTCTGGGATGGAATGAGTCTTATATAAAGACTACACGGGAGAATGGATGTTAGACTACTACGCTGAATTTGAATTCCAGCCTTAGCTCTACCACTTGCTGGATGTGTGATGTTAGGCATGCAATTTCCCTTCTTAGCCCCTACTTTCTCCTTCTGTAAAATGTAGCGATGATAATGCTATCTACTTTCACAGATCATGGAACAGAAGATTAAATGGCACTGAAAAAGTGACCCATAAAAGATAGCTCCATTTTTGCCCACCTATTCTCTCCCAGAAACAAATCCTAAGGCAGCATCTAGGACTTGCTCTCAGGCTCAGAGGGCCCCTCGCTGCTTAGGAGGGGCTGTGTTCTTCCTGAAAGGGCAGAAGGGTGCAGAGGGTGTGGCCTTTTCTCTCCCACCCGGAATCTCCCATCTCCTCTCACCCCCATCCTTCGGGCCTCTGCCCGTGATGTGCATTTTCCTCTCTGCACCGACCTCCCGAACTGACTCACTACCTCGACAGGGTAGCAACTTCCAAAACAAAACTTTTTCAGCTAAGGAAAATATAACTGTGGGGAGGAAAACATTTCAATATCAGGCCTCCTGGGACCCGAGGAAATGTGTTGAACATTTGTCAGAGAATGCTGCTCTCCTGACTTCATAGTCTCTGCTGAGGGCAGAAGGAGAACAATGCCTGGCATTGGCTGCAGCCAAGCCAAAGTGGCCCAAGCAAGGTTCAAGCTGGTGCTCAAGTTGGTTCTTGGAAGAGTCAGATATGTGTCCAAAATTGTGCAGGCCCACTGTGGGATGATTAGCATCCTACATAAAAAGGGACTTTGTTCTGTGTTCCATGACAGTCTCTAGTCTTCTCTTCCACCCCGAAGGACATGCCCATTGCATCCTTGATGCCTGGCAAAGGGGCCTTCTTGCTTCATGCCTGGGTTCTGGGAAATGGCTAATGGAGTACATTCCATACTTAATAATAGTGCCCCCTGGAGTTGGGCAATGCTTTGACCCTTTCCAGGACACTCTAGGGAAGGGATCTTATAGCAGCGATCAGGCAAGATCTAAGAGAACAGCTGGCAGGGAGTGCTAGAGCCAAGTTAGATGCTGGGGAAGGTCCAAAGAATATTCCGGACCACATTCACTGCAGTTCTACAGTGGCCTGGGCAGCCAAGAACTGGGGAACTGAAACAGGTGGAATTGTCTTCTGAGAGAGACTGGGGCCAGGTGAGACAGAATACGGATTCAGCTCTTCAACCATGAGGATTATTTTTTTGGAGCTGGAGGAGAATATCAGGATGCCAAGCATGGGTTATTCGCAGTTTCTTTCTCTTCAGCAGACTCAATGTCACCTCTTACTTACCTTCCATAACCTGTGCTTCCCACCCAGAACAACAACATAAAGCATGTCATCAAAATAGAAACATTTTGAGAATCCCGATCCATCTCTGATAAGCACACAATGTGAGCATTTTAAATTTAGAGGTGAAAAAAAGCTTGCACATTTTATAGATGTGCAATCTATATGTCAATCCTGAGCAAAAGAGTATCTTGCCTGTAGTCACAGAGAGCCTTGTCCCTAAGATACAATGTGGGTCTCTTGGGAAAGGGTCTATGTGCTGTGTTGTCCTATCTGCCTTTATCTGTGGTCATTGTGATGTGTATTTACCACTTCCAGTTCTGTCTGTGCAGGGCATCTATGCCAGTGGCTATTTATTTTCCTTTCTCAAAGGACCTAATTCAATGGTATGTGGTACCCACAAAAGTCAGGAGTGTTTGGTTCTAGTTCTTACTTCACTAAGCCTCATTCTTCTGATTTGTGAAATGGAGATAAAAGTTCTTACTCTGATCACCTCCCGGAGCTATTTGTCCAGATCAAATAGGATGATGCTAGGAGACTGTAGTTATCAAAAGCTCTATGAAGAAAATGAATATGCAAAGCAGCCTTCCTGGGTGCTGGGATGAGAGTTTTGAAAATTTGCTGGGTACTTCGCTGGTACAGCTAAGATGGTGATCTGCCTGTCAATCTTATGACAGTTAGTCACGGGCAAGGTATTGTGGCCCTCAGATAACTGCTGGGTTTCCTGAAGTGCACCTGGCATCATAAGAAAGGGCATATTTCTCCTCAGGGCTTTTGCTGCTGCCTGGAGGCTGGCCTTAATCACAGTGCTCTTAAGATAGTGTGTGGGGTGGGTGGTGAAACTTTTCAGGCAGTCCTAAAGAAACATTTTCAAGGCAACCTGAAGAGCTAAATTAAGCCTCATCTAATCCACTTTAGAGATCCCCAGGCTAGCAGCATTTGGAAAGGCCTTCTAGTCCATTCTTTTATTTTTAAGCAAATAGGTAAAATTTGCTGCGTGTTCAAGTGCAGAGTAATGGACAGTCTAAGAGATAAATACGTAAAGTCTGAAATATGTGCCTAAGTGTTCAAATAATGCTTTTAATCATATCAGTACAAAATTACTAAATGTTTTACTTTGCTTAACTCAGTCAACAGACAAGATCACTCTCTAACGTCACAATTATGTGAATTAAAATGACACACACTGGCTTTGAAAAGGTCGACTTCAGAGACAATCTATGGTGACTGTTTCATTACAATTGAAAGAAGGTTAGATAGAGAGCTTGAGAAAAGTAGTTTAGAAATTTATGAATTACTTGAGAATATACCAGGAGTCAAAGGAAGTACTATAAAGCAAGTAATTTGGAACTGAAACTAAGTTATTGAAATATGTGAGTTATATCTACAGAAAGCCATTTGCAATATAGAAAATATGCCAATGCTGCTCTTTGCCTTCTGCCTGTTTTGATGTGAGTACCTCTGGGTACATGTTCAGTTATTTGTTTTTTGTACTACTGTGTATTAATTTTACAAAGGGGTTTCATTGTGATATTTCCATACATGCATTTAATGTACTTTGATCTAATTCATCCCATAATTATCCTTTTTTATTCCCCTTCTCCCTCCTTTTAAATTTTTAATGTTTCATTATTCTCATAAATGTGTGTGAAATAATTTGATCATATTTATCCCCCTTTCAGTCTCTCTTCCCCCCCCCCAGTTTAGTCCATTCTTTATGGGAAACTGGATTTTAAGCCATATCTCTGTAATTCCTGATAGTTATCAGTTTATTACCCATTTAGTAGGTATTTGTACCAGGACTTGTGAAATGTGCTCAGGAGGTAATGACTAATAAAATAGGAAGTCCTTTTTGACGTACAGCCCTCTGATTTAGTGTACCACACACCTGGTGCCTAACTTCCTTTAGTTAATATCTAACACCAGTTGTGTTCTGTGACAATATAACTTAATGCTTGGATTGATAAGACAGGCTACTACAAGGTGAGAGTAACATACACTACCTGAGTTGGAAATGCATTTTCACTATAAAAAAAAATTTCAAAGATCTAACTTCTTTGGCATTGTGATAATGTTAGTCAAGAGAATTTTCTTATGAGATCCCCGCCCCCGCACCACACACACACTTTTGCCTGACAGTCACTGTAAAAAGATGAGAAACTCTTGGTTTTATCTTGCTGAATTCCTAGGATGACTTTTTTTTTTTTATTATGGAGAAGAAAGACTTATTTCTTATTGGCAGGTAGAAATACTGGGCATTGCTTGGCATACCTTTTTGAAAGAGCTAAGCATTCAATGGAGGCATACTTCTTACTTAGCAGGTTAACTTTGAAAGGTGTCCTCTTACCTTCTGTTTCTCCTCAAATGCTTCCCCAAGAGTGTTCATAGAGGAAGGAGGATATTAAAGAGCAATGTCATCTGTTTGGTTTGAAAAAAGAAGGTAAGCTTTTATTTGAAGGCAGAATTAGGAAAAGAAAGTAATAGTTTGCTTAGAAAGATGACAATTTACATAGGGAAAATAGTATATTTGGCCATGACAACAAAATAGTCCTCTGAGGTTGTCAGAAACGCCAACCACAAACATGCCAATAAAGAGTTGAATTTGTGTGTGTGTGTGTGTGTGTGTGTGTGTTTAAAAGAATTCTGTAGAATAGCATAAGACAAATACATGGTCCAAAGCAGCATACTTCCTATTCTTTGGAATTCAGGAGAACCTTTATACAGGTTCCTGGGATTTAAATAATCTGTAGTATTCTTAAACACAGAAGAATCTATGTTTAATCTCAGATTTGTGAGAATCTTAAATCTCAGCAAAGGGTATGGGGGAAAGGGGAGCTTTGTGTGTGTGGAAGTAGAAGGGGTAGACAGAGAGTTCAAGGTAGAACAGCACATGCAGAATGTACTCAAGATGGTTAAGCGCACACGCAGAGTTAGAAGCAGTGAGGTTAAGATAGCCAAACTTCCAGCTACGTCCTGGTAAGAGAATTTGCCATGGCAATCAGCTGCTGTATATTTTCAATACTTGGCAATAAGCAGTTAGGAAAGGGAAGTAATCCAAATGCTATTGGTTAATCAAGATCCAACTGGTCAGACTTTGTTATTGTACAAACAATGCCCCCAATAATAACCTCACTCAAAGTTTTAGTAAGAGGATTTTAAAAGCTTAGGTTGAACAATTTTTGTCTACATAGACACATGGAAAATGCATTAGGTAAGCCAAATACTGATAATTCTATTAGTTTATTTTTTAATCTACATTTCTCCACACTGAAGACAAAGGGTTCACAAACTATCCTTGAAACAGCAAGAAAAAAAAAATCAACTTGTGATGAATCAAAAATATTTTTGACTTCTTTATCCTTGACCTTGATGTCAACAATATTGGATAAGATATAAAGTCTATTTAATGCTTATGAAACAAAGTCATTCTCTCTGATAGCTAAGATTTCTTCTGTTGACAATTTTTCTTGAAAAGACAGTTAGGCAGGTAGGAAATTATCAAAAATACTTGCCATTAGAAAAATTATCTCAATTCTTTTTAACACCTGACCTCTTATAAATCAATAAGTTGAAGAGGCATGCATTTTACCAGTGCTGTGTTTGATTCAAGGTACTGGCCATTTACAATATCCATTTAAAATGTTCAAATAGTTTCCAAATGTACATACTACAAAATTGTTGTTTTAATATTGGAGGTCACATTTAACATACCATACATGATTCATTTGTATATTCACAGAGGTGTAAAGCACACAAAATTGTGCAGATAATGTACTGAAGTCTAAACTTTAACATATACTCAGTTGCATTACATAGTGACAAGATACAATAAATTCTGAACAAATAACAACCTATAATCAGCCAGATTGCTATGTACATATTAGGCAGGAAGCAACCAAACATTGCCTAATGAAATGTCACTTAAATTACTTTTTCTATCAAAATCCCCCAACTCACACACACATGCACACACACTTGAACACACACACACACACATTTTATTTCCTTTTCAATCACAAACATCAAACTGATGCTTATGACCACATAGATAGATATCGCCATACATCTGGTTTGCCACAAGCCACGAGGCAACACAGAAACTCAGAGTGACTTACAAGAACTTGCCAGAATTGGGTTTTGTAAATCAATTATTGGATTGTGTTACTATAAAAGTATATTCGGACTTTCATATCATGGAATTGAAAGAAGAGAAGCAAAAAGCATTAGAGAACAGCTTGATAACATTTGCTACTAAGTTAAATATTGACTTTTGCTGAAGTTAAAAATGTGTACATCTGTAGGGAACAGACCCTACGATAGTATTTAAAACAACAATAAGAACAACAAAAAAAATCTCATTGTTAAACAAAACCAATTGTCCTTTTGAATAACCACTTTAAAACTTTCATTATTAATGGAAATAGAAGATACAATTGAAAAACAAATATAACTGTGTGCAGATGCAGTGGAAAAACCAGAGACCTGAAATATGGCAAAACCGTGCTTCATAAACAGTCAATGGAGTTTTTTCTAAAAATACTTTTTGCTAATGGCAAAGTTCAACACCTCAGAAAAACTCTGAATTAAGATCTTAGAATAATTTCCAAGCTGTACAACATCGTTTCAAATACACTACCCTTGTTGTTTGTAAGGCCTCATTGAAGTTTAGCTTAACAGTCATAAGCCATGTATTTGAACATCTTATGAGAGGTGACTGGCAAAGACACAAATTTTTTCCTTGTCCACCCTACTACCTGTGAAGAGATACCACTGCTTTTCAAATTGTTCCTTAAAAAGTTTCCTTAAAGCTATGACCTTGAAAAAAAATAGGCCTAGATTTGTTTTTACTGAATCATCTGGAAAAATATTTAGATTCTATAAGTAGCAATGTAGCACTCTGAATCAGCTGAGTGTTCTTTTGTGAATCCATAACTACCCTCTAATCTCTGTAATCAATATATTAGTATCTAGTAAACAAATATACAAAAGTGCACACCTACTGTTGTAGGTCTTACCTACAAAGTTGGGAAGCTGTAGCATAATGATATCCTCTCCCTAATGTATATAAATTTTCAGAAGTCAGTGAATTCTGTGTGCTGTTAACATACTAGGGAACTTAAATGCACTGCAGACCGCTTGATAGCTTGAGCTGTTCTGCAGGAGAAAGCAAGTACATCTTGGGTGGAGGGTAAAGAATAAGAGACCAAGGAGTTAGAAATTTTTCTGATACTCCTTCTTGTCTAACTAAGTTTTCTTTCAGGGAAGAGCTCAGACCTCAGCAGGGTACCCGTTTGTGTGGCAGGAAAACAATGAATGAGAGGCCAGTCCTCTTTTTTACTTGTCTGGCATGATCTCCTGGCAAGGATGGGGTAGGTGTTTGCCAGGTGGCTCCCAGACAAGGTTTCTTTAGGGGAGTACAACAAGGCTTCAGTCATTGCTTTTCATAAAGTGCTTTGGGATCCTTCAGGAAAGGGGACTGGTGGAATATTATTACTAACTGGCTTCAATTTTCAATCCAAATGGAACCATTTTCTCCAGTATAATTATTGCTTCGAGCATTAGTGAATGTTCTTAAAACAGAATGGATCTCATCTTTAAGTACCACTTCTTAAACCACTCTTTCTTGGAGTGAATGTTTTTAATTACTATCTCCCATGTACCCTCACCAAGATAGAGGATATGATAGCCTTGTAAGTGGTCGTTGAGCATATACATCTATGACTTGCATTTTCTAAGCTGTCCTACCTCATGAATAGATAACAGGAGTGCAGTCAAAGATGTTTAGCCAAACATGCACTATGTTTGCCAGGTCAAGGCGACAGGCTGCTGCCTCTTCAAGACATTGGATGTATAGTAAATGTATGGCTACACATTTAGATCAGATTGTGAGCTCCTTGTGGTCCAGGAATGTGTTTCACACTGTATCTTTGGTTCTCTGTGGGGTATAGAGATAGACAAGGGAGGTCCTCAGGCAAAGATTTTTAAGGATTTTATCAAATGATGAGATCTGGATGATACAGGTGTGAGTAAAGCATGTCAGAAAAACTCTGGAAAAGAAGATCCAGGATAGGAAAATTTCCTCCAGCTCTCAGATTGGATTTGAAGGGAATAAAAGACCAAGTTCATCATATACAAAATAAAAGAAAAAGAAAGTAAACAAGCAAGAAATCCCTAGACATTGTAAGGTCTCTATAATATGAATGAATAAAAAACTGAATTAGAGATCATAATTGTTTCTCACAAGAATGAATTAATTTAAACTGGGTGTATAAGTATGCAAAGTGAAGGTGTGAGGTGAATCATCTTGAACAAATAGTTAATTATTGAGGTTATAACATATCCATTTTTATATGGGAATATTGCTAGCAAAATGCCCATTGAAATCTACTATACATTATTCATATCATGGGCATGCCTTTTTTTCTCATGGAAAGTGAAAATATAACTCTGTGTCCCCAATATAAATTAGTGTGTTTGAAATTTAATGCAGGTGGGGTCCAGTAAGCCAGAACTCGCTGGCTTGTTGAATGCCTCCTATCTAATTCACAGTCACAAACATTCCCTTGTGTCAGTGGACGTGGCCAGCATCAGAGTCGCTTGGCTTCTTAGTCCGTGTGAATGATCGAATCTCACCTCACAAAGTCATTCACCATATACAAGCTGTCTTCTAATTAGAAATAAGCAGAAACTGAGTAGCGATAACTTGGTCATTCTTGTTATTAACTAGGCATCATAACTTGAAATGACATTTCTCCCAAATTTGATTTTTCATTAGTTAGCTTAGATGTCAGTTACATGAAATTGTATTCTCCAGCAACAAGGAGCTCTTGACACTTGTTAGGTAAAGGTTGAGCAAAGGATGGAATTTAGAATTAGAAGGAGATTGTTTTGCAAAATAGGTAAGTACCCCATAGACAATCAAGAGTTGATAAGTTATGTATCATTTCCCAGTGGGAGAGTCTGCTGCTATAGGGAATGGTTGAGGTTCTGATCTTAACATTGAGACTAACCAAGCTTTTGTGACCTTGGGCACGTCACTTAACCTCTCTGGGCCTCAACTGCCCTATCTATAAAGCTAAATACTTAAGACAAATTTTGTTGTCTCTTCTAGTTCTCGTTCCTTCGATATTCATAATTCACTTAGACAGAAAAAAACCTATATTTTAAAATCCTCCCAGGCACAGAAAAGGAGCAGTAGTGATTCTGATCAAGATTCTTTGGGGAGTTCAATGAGTATAAAATCTCTTAAAAAAAATAAAGACTGAGTTCTGGGCTTTAGTTTTCTAATGACCATAGGCTATGGGCCAAATCCGTGACTTTCCAACAGGATCATTATTTATGTTTAAATCAAATGTTTTAAAAATGGAAGGAATCAGAATAACATTGTGAACAGGGGACTTTGTATGAACTCCCATGAGAAGTGGTAGGACTGTGAGGATATGGTTAGGGCCATAAAGCACAATATTTAACTGAAATGCCTGTGAAGTAGAAAAGGACCATTTGAAATGTCAATGATCTGAGTGGGTCTTGGCTCCAGGAGAAGAGAAGACTCATACCTTTCCTGAATATGCTATGTAATTTCTCTTTGATTTGGGATTCTCATTTATGGGAAATTCAGGTAGGAGGCAATGTGACCAAAGTAGGATTTCAAGTGTTTTGTAGCACATTCTTGGAGTGGACTACTGGCATGGGCTTCTAAAAAAAGATTTCCCCTGTGGGTAATGGGCCAGATGATACTGTGGTAAAATTGATGTTGGGAGGAGTAGGTTGGAAGAGGAAGGCAGGCACTCCAACCCTGGACAACCTTGACCTATGATGCATGGTGGATTTTGTGCTTATGGGGATGTGAGGAACAAACCCATTACTGCCTGGCCACATCTTCAGAGCACCTTCTTGTTCAATGACGAGTTCATCACTTGAGAATCTGGAACAGATTCACTACAATTTTCAGTGACCCAGTTCCCACATGTGGATTTAAGATTAAGGAAAAGCATTTTTATTCCTGTTTCTCTTCTTCCCTTCGTCTTATCTATAATTCAGGCTTTCCCTTCATCCAGTCTTCTCCTTGTACCCTGGAACAATTTATGTTGATTTTTATAGGGAACCAAGTATGTGGGGAGGGCTATTTTCTACACTATTCTGTCTTTGCAAGACAGGCTAGAAGTGTCTTCCAGTTTTGTTTCTGGTGGTCTTTACACAGCAGTAAGTGAGGAAAAATCCTGCCTAAGGCATACTTGATCAAATAAGTGCTGATGGATAAATTGGATGTGGGAAGTTCTGAGAACTCTACATGTTGGTATGACCTGGGTTAGCTGACAGAGAACCCAGCACAAAGCCCACTTGATTCCTTGCCCCAGAAACACAAATCTGGGCCTCTTATCCCCAAACTCTTCTAAAGGTTTGGATTGGAGGCAAAAGCTACGCCAACCTTATTCCCATTTGTAGAACTCATCAATCATAAATTAGCTTTAAATCCAGGGGTCAGATTACAGAACCAGCTGCGAACAGAGGGTGTCTCTTTGGGATTGCCTATCTTAGCCACAGGTGACATCAACAGTGTTGCATGTTTGAATCACTTCTCTCAGACTCCACATTGACAGGAAAGCTCTTCCACATCCTTTCTACAGGCTGAGCTGCGAACAACACAGCTGACCCTGGCCTCTACTTCCACTCCTTTGAAAAAAGAGGATAGCCTTTGGGTTTGTAATGTTCCGAAGGTTTGAAAATGGGTGGAGACAGGCTGGGGCTATGGTGGTGGAAATGTGGGGACTAGTGGTGGAATGGTAGACTGCCAGTGGGCCTTTCCCTAAAGCATGCTGTTTAGTATTTCTGACACTGGGGAGGTGGGGCCTTCTGGGCTCATCTCTGGGGCTGTGGGGCTTGGCAGGCTGGAACAGCCTCTGCGGGTCGGGCTCAAGCCAGCCCACGGCTTTGTGTCCTGGCCCACTAGGGCCCCGGTGTAGGACTCCACATAGATGCGGTGGACTGAAGGCCTTGGGTCCTGGAGGCTGCTCTTCCGTTCCTCCGGGAGGCTGGCCGCATGGGCCAGAGCCAGGCTTCGGGTCTCATCGAGGGCAGGTCCAGGTCTCTTGGCTTCCCCAGGCTTCTGGGCCAGGCCACAGGCTTGGGACAGATGCTGCGTGTAAACGCCCTCAGAGAGCGACAGCGATTGCGTCTCACTGTGCATGCGCAGCCAGCGGTGATGACGGCTGAAGCCGCTGTAGTGCTGGTGCTTGCCCGGCTTCCGTTTTCCCAGGAAGCCTAACGGTGGCCGTGCGCCGGGCGCCATCTTGGCGTGGTTCTTGGGTGGGAATCCTGTGAGGGACAGATTGTGGAGGAACTCTGTACACGAGTGGTCGGGGCCTGGGCCCTGAGCTCGGCCTTGGGGGTCTGGCTCCGCTGGAGTCTTCATGTCGTGCACCTGCAGGACATCGGGGGCGCTGCCGCTGAGGCCGCTGAGGGCCTGTTGGGCGATGTCCTGCGATGACAGGTAGACCAGGTCCAGGTCTCGGGGGCTCAGGGCGTCGCTGGAGTCGTAGTCGCTGTCGGTGGGGAGGAAGACTTCCGAGCAGCCTTCCTCATCAGAGCAGGGCTGTGACTCTGCAAACCAGGGACAGGTGTCAGAGAAATGACAGACTCATCTAGGCCCTGCCTCACTGGCCTAGGACCGTGCGTTCTGCCCTCGCTTCCTTTAACTTCCCTTGTTGTCCCCTTTTGAGATTCTTACTACTTTTGAGAAAGGGGCCCCGCGTTTCCATTTAGCACAGGGAGCTAAATGATGCTGTAGGCTTTGGTCTTAGCTTAGGGGAAGGCAAAGAGAGGGACCGACAGGCCCAGCTCAGACAAGGGGAAGGAACTTCCCTTCGTTGCCTACAAGTGCTCCTATTATTTTCTGGGCCTCTGCCTGCAGATAGAACAGGAAGCAAAGCTGGATGTTTTTCATTTCCTATTTTTATTTCAGAGATGAATTTTGCATTTGACAAAACAGCGGGAATTTAAAAGGGGGAGGAAGAAAACACTGGTGGCCGAAGATGACAAATCTGGTTTCAAATCCTAGCTGCTCTCCACCCCCTTGCTTGGAAAAGTTACTTCTTTGAGCTTCAGTTTCCTTATCTATAAAATGGTGATGATAATGGAACTTACTTATGGAGGCAAATCATTGATTATGTATATAAACACTTAACAGATTACCATTTGTTTAAAAAGCAAAACAGGCCAAGGAAAAAACAAAACCAGAAATAAAATCAGAGGCAGAAATAAGCCTTGAGGTACATATGATAATGGCCATGAGTGAGTTAGAAGTTTAGTTCTATGGTTACTTGTCACTGAATTCAGTACTTGCTTATGTCTTTTTCTACCCATTCAATTTATACATTTCTGTATGGAAAGAACTATCTAAAATCCTCTGAATTTCCCATAGAACTTAGCTCATAATGGGTATTTGGTGAATCTTGTACATACTAATTTTGAAAACAGGAGAGTGATCTTCAAGAAATCTATAAATTTGAAGCAATCTCAATTAAAAAATCTTCACAGGATTTAAAAATTAATTAAATCAACTGATTTGAAAATCATATGGAAGAGAAAATTTATGAGAATAGTCAGCTTCTTTTTAAAGACACTAATAGGAAGGAATCCATTTTTACCAGATAGAGCTTTGGTCATTAAAACTTTGTAGTGTTGATCTAGAAGTGGACTGATAAATAGAATAGGAAAATAGAGTAGAACACTCAATTCTGTGTGATAACAACATATTGAAAAGAGAACATTTCAAATTGGGGAGTGAAGTAGATTACTGAATATGTAGTTGTGACAACATTATATAGAAAAATAATTAGAAAAAGTCCTACCTCATATGATATATTGACATAAATTCCATATTGGTTATATGTAACAAGCAAACCATCAAATATTAGGAGACAATATGTTTGTAATTTTTGAGTGGGAAGGTCTTTCTAAGTAAGACAAAAATCCTAGAAGTCATGTAAGAAATCACCGATAAATTTAACTATATCAAAGTTTAATACTTTTAAAACAAATGACACAATAAACAAAATAAACAGGTAAGTGTAGATTGTAAGAAAAGAACAACATGTATAATAAAAGATTAAAATCCAGAATATACATAGGGAACTATTATTCAGAAGACAATGCAATGAACAGAAGATAAGAACCAGCAGTTGGAAGAACAATTAATGCAGTGGCCAATAAATATATTATTCTGTTCAATCTAGATAGTAATTAGGGGAGTGGAGTTGAAGTAAGCATTTTTTTTTACCCATTAGATTTGCAAAAGAAAAAAGAAAAGAAAAAAAGTGATAATCTCGTGTTAGTGATGTGTGAGAAATTAAGGACTCATATGATGGGGAGTATAAATTGGTACAGCTCTTTGGATGGCAGTTTGGCAGAATGTATTAAAAATGTGCATATCATTTGTCCTTGAAAGTCCTTTTTTGAATATCTGTTTGAGAAATTGTCACCATGAGCACATGGAGGCATTTACAAGTTGTTTACTGCAGCATGATTTATAATGGTGAAAAACTAGACATCATCTTGTGGTCAGGAATGCTGTGAAAGGAAGACTTAGAGGTCCAGAAGCACTAAGAAAAGGAAAATAGTTGCCTTACAGGGTTCTGCAAGGGAGTCCATATTCAGAAGGACTGGCTTGCTGATTAAAAAAATACAAAAGACAGTTAAAGAACAAACCAAGGTATAGTCTATTCATCATGATTATTATAAGAATATTACAAAATTCAGGTATAACATTTGTTTTGTTAGGGAGTCATTGTCAAGGTTTCTTTTATTTAAGGAACTAGAGCTAGATAGAATGCTTTTTATTTTCTTGTTTGTCTATTTTAGGCTTAGGTTTTAAAGTGTGTGTCTTTTTTGCTCCCCCTCCTTACACACTGACTATAGGAAATGATGTACCTGCTTATTTATAATTAGCAAAGCAAGATGGCAGTTTTGCTCCCTTACTGCTGGTTGATATTCAGTATCCATCATCTTTTTTTATTTACAAATTCTTAATTTAATTAGGGATCCCAATACATTCATGTAAAAGACCGCTTATTTCCAGCTTCCCTTGCAGACAGGCATGGCCATATTTTTAAGTTCTGTCCGCTGAGCTAGAACTGGAAATATGGTATGAAACTTCCAGAAGGCTGCATAAAAGGAGCTGGCTTAGTTTGGAAGCACACCATTTTGTTCTTCCCCTTTCTGTCCAGTTACCTGTGAGAGGATGTGCTGAGGCAGGCTTGAAAACAGAATGCATGTGCTGGGATGGTGGAGCTGAAAATAGAGGTGGTCTTTGAAGACTATGAAGTATACATACTAACCCTCAATTGTCTACTTCTGGGCTTCTTTCACACAAGAGAGAATAGAATATCTTGTGTTTACAGTACTCTTATTTGGATTTTCTGAGCTTGGATCCAAACTTTAATCATAGCACATACAAACCTAAATGTCCATCAATAGGAGAACAATTGAATAAATTATAACATATCAGTGCTTTGGAATATTATTCAGTAGTATGAAGGATGAGATCAACACACAGGTTGTTTTTAAAATAAGGGCTAACAATAATGGACTTCTGTGTTTTTGAGTTCTACTTGTCTGTTCAAGGTTTTCCTCAAACAACCTCTTTGAGGAAGCATCTCCCAAATGTTCCAGAAGTATTTCTCATTTCCCTGCACTTGTGTAACACTGTTTACTCCTTGGGCCTTGTATTATAGACTTGTATTATTAGTTATCTTATTTATATAAATGTAATATCCTGGTTTTGTGGTTAGACCATGAGACTTCTTAGGGCAGAGATACCCAATTAATTCATTCAGCAATGAAGATTGGGAATTGCTTATCCTTTTTCTGTAATAGAAACACTGTACAGGTGGTATCTCATGTTGGTGAATGTTTTGACTTCACCATAGTGTGAAAAGCAGTATGAATACAATAGAAAAGTTACTTGAATCTTCAATTTCATTCTTTTCCCAGACTACTGATAGTTGGTAGGAGAGATTCTCTCTTGTGATATTGGACAGTGTCAGTAAACTATAGCTCCCAGTTAGCCATGAGATCATGAGAGTAAACAACTAATATTTTATATGTGCTGTGTTGCTAAACAGCATTTAACTGGTTAACTTAATCTAACATACTTAACCTAATCAGTAACATTATAATGGATTTATCAGAACACAATTCCATTGTAAGTTGAGGAGCATCTGTATTTGGTGCTTGAATGGTTATAAAACTTGTAAGAAATTAGAATATCTGTTCTCAGGGAGTTTAGTGTTTTAATGGAAGTATAGGCAAAATATGCATCTAGAGAGGCTGTGGCAGTACATAGGTTTTGTAAGAGAAGATTAGCAAATAGAATGCAGGTTTAAGACTGGGTCTTAAAATATGACCCTCCATTGAAATATTAGAATGTCAGCTTTTATACATCAGACAAAGGACTGATAACCAGAATATACAGGGAACTTAAAAAACTAAATTCTCCCAAAACTAATGAACCAATAAAGAAATGGGCATGTGAACTAAACAGAACTTTCTCAAAAGAAGAAATTCAAATGGCCAGAAAACACATGAAAAAATGCTCACCATCTCTCGCAATAAAGGAAATGCAAATTAAAACCACACTAAGATTCCACCTCACCCCTGTTAGAATAGCCATCATCAGCAACACCACCAACAACAGGTGTTGGCGAGGATGCGGGGAAAAAGGAACCCTCTTACACTGTTGGTGGGAATGTAGACTAGTACAACCACTCTGGAAAAAAATTTGGAGGCTACTTAAAAAGCTAGACATCGATCTACCATTTGATCCAGCAATACCACTCTTGGGGATATACCCAAAAGACTGTTACTCCAGAGGCACCTGCACAACCATGTTTATTGTGGCACTATTCACAATAGCCAAGTTATGGAAACAGCCAAGATGCCCCACCACCGATGAATGGATTAAGAAAATGTGGTATCTATACACAATGGAATTTTATGCAGCCATGAAGAAGAACGAAATGTTATCATTTGCTGGTAAGTGGATGGAATTGGAGAACATCATTCTGAGTGAGGTTAGCCTGGCTCAAAAAACCAAAAATCGTATGTTCTCCCTCATATGTGGACATTAGATCAAGGGCAAACACAACAAGGGGATTGGACTATGAGCACATGATAAAAGCGAGAGCACACAAGGGAGGGGTGAGGATAGGTGAGACACCTAAAAAATTAGCTAGCATTTGTTGCCCTTAACGCAGAGAAACTAAAGCAGATACCTTAAAGCAACTGAGGCCAATAGGAAAAGGGGAACAGGTACTAGAGAAAAGGTTAGATCAAAAAGAATTAACCTAGAAGGTAACACCCACGCACAGGAAATCAATGTGAGTCAATGCCCTGTATAGCTAATCCTTATCTCAACCAGCAAAAACTCTTGTTCCTTCCTATTATTGCTTATACGCTCTCTACAACAAAATTAGAAATAAGGGCAAAATAGTTTCTGCTGGGTATTGGGGGGGGAGAGGGAGGGGGCGGAGCGGGTGGTAAGGGAGGGGGTGGGGGCAGGGGGGAGAAATGAACCAAGCCTTGTATGCACATATGAATAATAAAAGAAAAATGAAAACAAAAAAAAAAAGAACTCCTTAGTCTTCTCCAAGCAGTAAATGTTCACCATTTGTACTTTGAGAGGTAAAAGTACAACTGCTTTTCCAAAGTGTTTGCCCTGACTATGCGCTGGAAAGAGGAAGAAAATGTCACAAACTCTTCAGTGGTTGCTTCTAGTTATAGTCATTTTTACCATCAGTCTTCTAGTAGATTGAATAGTGGCCACCCCAAAATTTATGTCCGTGTGCTACCCATTGTATCCTGTCAGTATAACCTTATTTGGAAGAAGGGTATTTACAGCTATGTAAGTAACGATCTGGAGATGAAATCATCCTGAATTATCTGGGTGGGCCCTAAATCCAATGGACCAGTGTCAATATAAGAAACAGAAAAGGAGAAGACATAGACACTGAATAAAGGCATTAAAACAATGGAAAGAGAGATAGGAGTTATGCATCCACAAAGAATACCAACTGCCACCAGAAGCTGGATGAAGCAAGGAAAGATTCTCCCCCTAGAACCTCCAAAGGGAATGTGGCCCTGCTGACACCTTGACTTTGTACTCAGACTTCCAGAGCTGTGAAAGAAGGTATTTTTGTTATTTCAAACTAACAGTGACATATTTCTTACAGCAGCCACAGGAAACTAATGCGAGATGAACACAATCATGTCTCTCTAGCACCAGCGATGTCAAGAAGCCCTTACAGGGAGCTTAACTAATACAATTCTGTGCATGAAACAGATCCTACTCTTTATTCTTCCGTATTTCAATATCTATTTCAATTTCCTTACAACTCTATGTACTTTACAGCATGACAGGCTAATAGCACAGGATGTTTAAAAGGCAGTCTACTCATATGTCCATGTTCAGATTAGATGGTCTGGGAACTACAGAACACACTGTACACTGCCTTTGGGAAGCTTCTACGGAAATCCTAAGGTGGATGGCCCTATAGCAAGTCTTTGGAGTGAGACAAATCTGTGCTTCTGTGCCTGTTCTACCACTTATCAGCATGTAAACTGCAAAATTTAATGAGCCTAAGCTTCAGTAGTCTCATCTGCAAGATGGGAACTGTAAGCATTAAATAAAAACACAGCAGTTAGCATTATGCTTGCTCACAGTAAGCACTCAGTAAATATCAGATATTGTTATTACTATTGTGGATACAAACACGTACATGTAGACAGCTTAACAGACATCACTGACCACAGAATGAAGTTGAATTAAAGTCATTTATGAATTGTTTGTATGGATCTTATTTCAAGCTTGATATCAAATCTTCAGTTATGTCTCTTCTTCATCATTTCTAAGGCACCTATCCTACAACCATAAAAAAATTTTTTAAATACTAACAGTTGTGGTGTCCAATTTCTCCCATTAAAGATGGGAAAAGTACTATCTAAAAATTTTCCAAGAATATAGTGCTTAACAAGAATGAATATAGAACTTTAAAGCTGTTGAAATCATCAAAAAAGGACTAAGTTAGAAAGAAGAAAAATGAAGATGAACCAATTCAGTACATAATACACATATACATAGAAATGTCATAATGAAACTCTGTATAGATATCTTAAACAAACAAAAATGTCATTTTTCAAAAACAGGACAGGAAGATAAAACAGGTTCTATGTGGGGGTTGGCACCAATGGGAGGGGGAGGACATAAGGAAAGGGCTTGGGAGGGTAAATGTAGTAGATATATAATGTAGTCATGTATGGAAATGGAAAAATGAGACCTTCTGAAACTATTCTAAGAATGGGGAGAGGGGATAAAGGAGAATGATGGAGGGGATGAATTTAAGATATATTGTAAGCACTTTTGAAAATGTCACAATGTACCCCCAGTACAACAATAATATAATTAAAAAAAAGAAAATGAAAAAAGTCAGAGCTTAAGATTTAGGTCACTGGTAGAGAATTTGCCTAGCATTTAAGGGAGAAGGGGAAGGAGAAGCTGACAGGAAAAGAAAGGAGAGGACGAAGAAGAAAAATCAAAGTCATACAGCCTAAGTCTTCATCCATTTCTCTCCTTTTAGCTCACTGCATTTTGTGTCTTTCCTAACCATTTATCTCTGAAAACAACATATTCTTCCATCTTTCTTACTAAAGACCAACACTATCACTGGTGCTCACAGCCCTTATTAACCACCTTGTTATATTTATCATATCTTCAATCATCCTCTTTCTAATGGCTTTTTTTTTTCTACATCCACAAACATCTTTCTTCAACCTTGCTACCCCTCCCAGGCTCCCATTTCATCTCCTGAATGTTTGGCCATCTCCTCAAGTTCAACCTTGTCCAAATTAAATTTACTATCCCTTCTACTGCCCAACCCAAATTAGGGCTGCAATTTAATACCTCAGTCTTATTGTTGCTCCTATCTTCCCAGGAACTATGGTTTGAAACTTACTAATAACTTTGAGGCCTATGAACTTTTGTCTTCCAGTTGGCTAAAACACTCTTCCCAAAAGTTTTCACATATTGGTTCCCTCTGATCACCAGAGTCTGATCTAGACACTCTTTTCTGCAGAGAAGCTGCTTCTAGTCACCTTATTGAAATAATTTTCTTCCCAAGTAACTCTCTAGCTAAAATTCAGTTTCATTTTGTTTATACAGCTTTGTACTCTCTGAAGATAACATTATATATTTTCTGACCTATTCATTGTCCATTCTACAAGCTACTTGAAAGCAGAAACCTTGAGTGTGTAGCACAAAATGTATGCTCAGTAAACATTGTGGAATGAGTAACTTTCCTGGACTTCTACTTCCCTCTATACAACCACTGCTCTTGCTCACCTCCATAGACAAAACAAGAAAAACACTGATGAAGCATACAGCCTAGACCACAGCTTCCTAGCTGGCCTCCCTGTTATCTCTTTCTCATCAAGTTGATCTTAAGTCCTACTTGCTTCATAACTACCCGAAGTCACTGTTTTCATCTTATTAATTCTTCAATAATCAACCGTTGGCTACAAAATTTGATATAAACTACTTATCTAGGCATTCAATATTCTCCTCTAGCTCTACCCTATTATTCTTAAAATTAAATTTTCTCTTTTCTAACATTTTTATAAATAATTGTAAACTCAGAACATTGCAAAGGAATGTATAGAAAGTCCCTTGAACCCTTCCCTCAAAATAAACCTTCAATATTAACATGCACATGGGCTGATGTGTACAGCTTTATGCAATTTTATCACATATGTGGCCTTGAGTAACTACTAACATAATCAATTGTAATATCACAAAAAAGCTCCCTGCTACCCTTTTATAGTCTTACATCACCCTCATCTGTCCCCCTGAGAATCAATAATCTGTTCATCTCTACAATCATACTGCAAATGTTACATAATGGAATTCCATTTTATTGATGAATAATATTCCACAGTATGGAATGTACCAGTTTAGCAACCTATCCACTGACAGACATTTAGGTAGTTTCCAACTTGAGTCTATTACCAATAAAGCTGCTATGACCATTCATGTACAAAATAAGCCTTAATTTTTCCTCGATAAATTTCTGCTGACACTCTTCATTTCCCCCAAATTCCCTTCATGTTCTCTATATTCTAATCAAATGGAACTATTTTTAGTTTCTTCTTCCTCTCTTGTTTATAATCCTATTATCTTTATTTGCATATTTATTATTTAAATCTTGCCTTGAATGACATTTTGAAAGTGGATGAAGAAATAAATTAGAGAATAGAGATGAGTGAATAGAGGAAAAAATAAAAAAGAGATGATACAGTATTTCATCAGTCCTTCCCACAGAGAGAGATCTGGTCCATTTAATTCACTGACACGGAACTGTATTATTCTCCCTGTAAGGGCTTCTTGACATCGCTGGTGCTAGAGAGACATGATTGTGTTCATCTCGCATTAGTTTCCTGTGGCTGCTGTAAGAAATATGTCACTGTTAGTTTGAAATAACAAAAATACCTTCTTTCACAGCTCTGGAAGTCTGAGTATAAAGTCAAGGTGTCAGCAGGGCCACATTCCCTTTGGAGGTTCTAGGGGGAGAATCTTTCCTTGCTTCATCCAGCTTCTGGTGGCAGTTGGTATTCTTTGTGGATGCATCACTCCTATCTCTCTTTCCATTGTTTTAATGCCTTTATTCAGTGTCTATGTCTTCTCCTTTTCTGTTTCTTATATTGACACTGGTCCATTGGATTTAGGGCCCACCCAGATAATTCAGGATGATTTCATCTCCAGATCGTTACTTACATAGCTGTAAATACCCTTCTTCCAAATAAGGTTATACTGACAGGATACAATGGGTAGCACACAGACATAAATTTTGGGGTGGCCACTATTCAATCCACTAGGAGACTGATGGTAAAACCACTGAAGAGTTTGTGACATTTTCTTCCTCTTTCCAGCTCATAGTTAGGGCAAACACTTTGTAAAAGCAGTTGTATTTTTACCTCTTAATATATAAATATATAAATTAATATATAAATAGTAAGCATTTACTGTTTGGAGAAGGCTAAAGAATATAAGAAGATGTTCTTTCTTTTTCCTTATTGTTCTTGTCCCACAAAACTTCACAGACAAGAGAAGAGTGTAAAACAAGAGAGTTTACTGATACAGAAAAGTGTAAAGTAGGAGAGTAGAGCCCCCAGAGTTGGGGGAGGTGGTCCCAAGAGAGGTTGCCCCACGAAGATGTTCTTTAAAGAAGCTGACATTCTAACATTTCAGTGGAGGGTCATATTATAAGACCCAGTCTCTTAGGGAGAGCCTTACTGATTTCCTCAGGTGGTGTTAGTTGCTCAGTTCTCTTTGCTTTTACAGCATTTTATTTTTACCTGTGTTACTACACTCCCCAAGCTTTATTATAAATTATCTATTTTCATGTTTGTCTCCTTCATTGAACTTTAAGCCCTAGACAGCATGTACTGTGTCTTATTTATGTCTACTTAGTAAATGTTGAATAAGTTAATCAGTGAGGGAATAGGCTAAAGAATGAGTCAAGCAAAAGAATGTATAGTGTCTTCTGTATTTCTCAGATCATCTAATCTGAACATGGACATATAAACAGACCATGAGGACTTCCAAACTAGACTGTGCCTTAATCATCCTGTATCATTAGCCTCTTGTGCTGGAAAATACATGAAGTTGAAATGAAACAGATACTGAAATATGGGAGCATAAAGAACAGAGAAATTTGATTGCCCATTATAAGCAATACTGAAAACATCCTGAAAGGGTTTAATTTACTTAATCTGCAATAGAAATTTCTTAAAACAACTACCCATGTAATTTTTGCTTTATCTTTGGTGATAATTTGAATTATATCAGTCTAGGAGTAGCAAAAAGAACAATTGTCTTAAAATTAGATAAACCTGGGTTGCAGTCCTGTTGTGTTCTTTATTGTGCATATGATTTTGAGCAAATCACTCAACTTTTCTGAACCTTTCTTCATCTGTAGCACATATGTAATTATAATGCTTATGTTCCATATAGGTGTTAATGAGGATTAAATTGGTTTGTTAAAGATACCTTAAGTGTCTTCCGAGGACAAGGTATTAATATTTTTGAGATAATTTCCACTCTTAGTAGAGAATAACTAGAAAACATATGAAGACCAATAAGATATAAATTGTAATCAGATATAATTCAAGATTTTTGGCAAGTGCTCTGCTGCTTGAGCCACACCCCCAGTCTGTGAGAATTCTTTTGATAATGAAAGAGAACACTCCTTTCTTGTATGGTATCTGCTTTTGATGATCTAGTCTAGTGCTATATTTCCTAACTATATTTAACCAGGAATTAATAAATGATATAACTTATTTACTATAGCTCCTATGAGTATGATAGGAGTAAATCAAGAGAAAAACCTAGTTATAACTGTAGTAACCTACTGAAGAGGTGAAAAACAACTTAAGTTTGGTGTTATAAATGTTACCTTGTTGGTTCATGAACCCATACTTGGGAAACATTGTTCTAGTGGGATCTTAAATATTTGACTTGTGCAGTAGCTGTGTTATTTATTAGAAAACTTAGTGGAACCTATTGCTTGGAGTGGTATACCCCTCCCAGAACAGGCTGGGAAAATCTCCAGGATGCCAGCCAGGGCACAGAGGAGAGTTTCCAAGGACTTAGGCCACTGCTTTTCCCTCCCTTCCTGGAAAAGAATGCAAAGTGCAGCTTCCATCCCCAGATCCCAGGCCATATGCTCCATTAACCATTGTAGGCACTCTGCCCAGTTGTTATTTTAGTAAACCTGGTTGTGCTCCTCAATTTCCCACTGGGCAATTCATTACTGGTAGGACCTTGAGTTTCCCCTCTGATTGACCTGGGAAATGTTTGATGAAAGCTCTGCCCCATAGAATTAGTGCTGGCTTAGGAAGCATGGCTTTCTTGCCATTGTAATGGGTGTTGCAACTTCTGGTCTCTGTGGTTCAAGCCAACAACAGCAGAGTAGAGTTGATGTGAACTTTGAGGCCATAATGGGGAGATGACATTTCAGGAAAGAATAATTGATTTAAAGCTATTGCTTTTTTCTTAAAGCAGGGGGGTGGGGATAGTACAGGGCAGAAAGAAAAGAATAAGTCATATTTGCCCTAAAATCTATATTCACATTTTTATGTATCACTATCCAAATATGTATGTATATATGTGTGTGTATATATATGTATATATATGTGTGTGCCTCATTGGCTCTGTTTCAACTGTGTTTGAATAGAATTTAAATAATATGTAAGTAAAAATCTTATTGAATCTCTCATCAGGCCTCAGATAGAACCTTAGAAGTTTGTTCACCTTTTAATTTCCCAAGAGAAATAGTATCTCCAGATATCAGGTGGGTTTTTTGAACTGTTTGGTTTATGCCATAGTGTTTTTAGCATCTTCTGGGAAAAGGTTACCAGGAAGATTTACATTTGGAAGATGGGGATACCTTTCAAACCCCTCTGAAGAAAACAACACCCCCTCCCCTCTATTGCCTCACCCATGTGTCAATAGGAGAAACATCACCATTGGAAAAAAAAATGTTGCTGCCTGTGACCACTATACCCACAGAAAAGGAGTGGGAGAGAAAATACCCATGTGATGGACAAGGTCATTCCACTCCCTGCTTGAACTGCCTATACTAGGAGCCAACTTTCCCCCTTGGGTCCTTGGGAGATGCTTAATTTTAATTGACTCAGAGGAGTTCTACTTTGTGTTTTGAAAACCACACAGAAATGGGAAGTAAGTTAAAGCGTTCTACTCCCTGGCTCCCATCCCCAACAGATTTGCACAAATAAATCCAACATACTCAACAACTGTAAAACAGAATCTTGGGCCGATACCAGAACCTAGGTTTTTGATAGGCTGTATATTTCCAACAGGCTTCTTACAAGTTAGGTGTACCCTACCCACACAGAAAGGAATTGTGCTGAAAACTTTGCCCTGTGAGTAACACAGAAGGGATGTTCCTCTAAATTGTATTTTTTCTCCCTTCATAAATGGTTTCCAAACAATTCAAAGTGGAAAGGACAGAGTATGTAAGGGTAGATTTCATTGCTCTGAAATGCTCCTGCTTTAGTGAGGGGATAGGACACTAAATGTTTCATTGTCACTGGGTTCCATTTGTCATTTGCTACCCTCCTCATTTTTGTATTTCACAGCCCATGGAATCTTGGCTTCATAGAAATAAATGGACCCAAGAGAGAATTATATTTTAAGAAACAGAATGATGATCACTCACATTTTAAGTTAATAATAAAATCCGAATGTAATTAGCCAGATCCTCCCAACAGGGAGTGTGTAATCCTTCCTCAGGCCAATGTGAGAGTTTCACATTTCTATGGCATAGAGGAGGCCACCCTCATACAGACAAGAAGGAATCCACTTGGGACCCTGTGGTAAGAGGAGATTAAACACTGGGAAAATTCTGTGAACAGAAAGGGAAGATGCATGGTGAAGGTAGAAACAGAATTGAAGAGTTGTTTGTAGAATTATATGAACTGTGGAAGATAAGAGGTCATTATCTTTCCTGCCATAAAAAAATGCATTTTACTCCTATACTTCAGCTACTGGCTGCCCTCTGTTTTTCCTTTCACAGCCTAGATTTTAAGAGTTCTACTTCTTTACTTCTCATTTTTCCCCCTGATCTACTTCTATTGGGCTTCTATCTCTTTCCCTTGACAAACTCCTCTCATCAAGATTACTGATGGCTTCCTTGTTGAAAGAAGCAAAACAACAGAAGATTTACAGTTGTTTTATTTAACCTCTCTCCATCATTTGACACACTTTAATTTCTATGACACTACTGTCTTTTTTTTTTAATCTTTCTCTGTTTCTTCTTAGTTTAAGAAATCTTGCTGCTCTATTCCACAGGGATCCTTCCATAATCTCTTCTTATATTACCTACTCTCCTAAGATATATTAAGTGTTTTCATAGCTTCAAACATCATATACATGTCAACAATTTCTTAAATCAATATTTTTAACCCAGTTATCTTTCCTGAGCTCCAGACTTTATACATCTTATTTTCTCCTAATGTTTCTTTTTATGAGAATATTCCAAGACTAAGTCAAACTCAACATACCCAACCACCCAAGCTAGTTTCTCCTTCTTTCTTACTTTTTTTCTTTGTAAATAATACACTGAGGCACCCAAGCCAGAAAACTTGGTATCTACTTTGTTAATAACTTCCTAATTGGTCTCCTTGCTTCCAGTATTTTCCCACTATGGTCTCTTCATACAACAGTGAGATTTGATTTTAAACAATTCAGATCATACCAATTCTGGCTCATAATTTCTAGTGGCCTTCTGTAACAAGTAGAATAAAATCCAAACTTCATAGTAGGGCATATAGAATCCTGCCTATTCTGGTGCCCCTTTCTCTACTGTATCTCTCACCACTCACCCCCTTTTGTCCAATCTGCTTCAGGTACTTTGACCTTTCCATTCCTCACTCATGCTCATATAAAAATAGCAAGAAGTATAGATTGTGCCTTCTGCCTTCTTTTTCTGTGGATGGTTCAAATATCACCTGCTTATATAAGTCTCTGCTGATCATTTTAGCGAAGTCAATATCTCCTTGCCTACCCCACCCAGTTGCTATTTTGTATTATACATTGGAATTTTCACTATCTGATATTATCTTTTTTGTTTCTATTTTCATCATGTGTCATTCTTTCTACACTTTTATAGGAGCAGAAACTTTGCTTTATCATTATATCTTTGTTACTTTGAAGAGTGCCTGGCACATAATAGGTAATCAACAAATATTTTTTAAATAAAAAAAGAATGAACAATGTTTTTGGATTCTGAGTCACAGCCAGACTATGTACTCCTCTGAATCACCACATAGTTGTACAGTCTGCCCTCTGCCTTTAATGCTCTCCTCTTTCTTCCTTTTCTCCTCATCTACTGCTGATTTTTAGTACTAGATTCCATCACCTGCTCCAAGAAGCTTGTTTTGACCTTATGAGTTTAAGGGTTAGTGCCTTCAATAGACTCTGTCACTGATGCAATTATCATGTAAGTTTTTAAAAATGCATTGGTTTCTCCCATTAAAATAGGTTTTGGCAGAGATTGTATTTGACTGTGTTCCCAGACCAGTGGAGGTTTGTGACAATACACTCTAGAAACTCTATTTAAAGAATTCTTTTGTTGAATTAGTTGGTAAGTCACAGACTTCTTTGGTAAACTGTCTCCCAAATTCTTCTACTTTCCAAGACTTGATTTTTAGACACTGAGAGTTTTTAAAACATAGGAACACATACAAATTTGGCTATAGAAAAGCCTCATAAACCTACCTACTAAAAGTTTTTAAAAAAGAATAATAACATTAAATATGATATCTGTAATATATTATCTATTACATTCCATGCATTTCTGATATAGACTGTCTTATTTGCAACTAACCCTTCAAGGTGTGTAGACATCACTGTTTCCATTTTACATACATGGATACTAAGACTCAGATGTAGTAATCTGTTCAGCACAAACAGTTGGTAAAACAAAGCTGGGATTTGAATTCAGGTCTGATTTCTAAGCCCAAACTGTTTCTGCTACACCATGCTGCCCCCTATAGGACAAGCCTGCAAATCAGAGCTGTTTATTTAAAATATTATGGAGATTATAAAATTGGAGTGCTTTTAAGCTATAGAATCAGGAAAGATGCTTCGAATGGCTATTATTTTAATTGACCAGAAAAATGACACTAGTCTCAAAATGCTCCAGGAAAGAATATTAAACAGTATCATCTATATTTAGAGTATGCTTTTTCTTTGCCTACAACCACAAGTTTTAACCTAATCATGTTTTTGCTGATACTATTTGCCATGTAAACTGAGACAATTGCCAAGGGAGGAGACACCTTGTTATACATTTCTTTCAGCTTGTCTGTAAGTTCATCATATTGAGGATGAGGTTAAATGACTCATGTAGCCTGTTTCAGGATTCTAGTTTATCCAAGATTTCTCTTTTCCCCATTTCCCACCCTAGAACATTGGTACCATGTAGATGGGAGGTTTGCTCTCAACTCAGATAGGACCTGCTTCCTGCCTCATTATTTGTCAGCTCTTATTTATCAGAGACTTGGGCCTGTTCTTCATTACTGGCTTTTGGTCAGATTCTATCAGGTAAGGATGACCTTCTGTACTTCTGAATCTTTAACCTTGTTCAGTGTCTTTTCATATCTTAGAAATATAGACTAGAACTGGACTGAACTTCTCTGCACTAAAATGGAACTGATCTCATATCCATTGTTCTGTGTTTTTCTTCTGCTTTTAGACTCTTACCGTTGAGCAGTATTTCCTACCACCTGCTAGAACCAGTGCCTCAGCACAACAAACTTTGTCAGTGGACAGAGGACCCAGCACTTGGTGACTAAATGGAAGAACTATAGATCATGTTGCTTACCACTCACTGCCTTTCTTCTGTGCATCTCTGGGGATGGGGATGGTGATGGAAGACAGTCTATATGTGATGATGTAGAGCTGATTTTCTTCAAGTTCTGCTCATCTGAGAGGTCTATCAGCCTAGTGATGGGCAAGTCAGAAACTGGTTGCTTGTATCTTGCATACTGAAGAGCATCCGTAATCCATCTCATTTCACGCCAAACTTCATCTATTTGCTTTGGAATAAAATGGTAAAAGATGCTAAGTTATCAACTCACTATTAAGAAGGAGTAAGTTCTCCTGAGAGTCCAAGAGTCCAAGTCTTCCACCCTTATTGGTTTTGAGCAAGAGTTAAATATTTTAACACAGGTTTGCTAAGCCAGAGAAAGTACCTCTTTGTAATCTTTTGTGTTTTACACATTTTTTGAAAAGTTACATCATTGTTATTTAGTGGAAATAGTGGAAAACCCAGATTCTGTTTAGCTCTATAATCACCTTTAGCAAGTCACTTGACCTTTTTGAGCCTTAGTTGCCTTATTTGTAAACTATTGGCAAAATGTCTTCCCTTTTTTACTTCATAGGGCAGTTGTGATGATTGAGTGAAACAATGAATTTGAGTGTTTTGTGATACTGAAGGGTACATTGATCACACAAAGTGTTTTTAACTCAGAATATACTGAAATATTACTCGTTGGATATTGTGGGAAAGGGATATGATGAAGTCTGAATTTCAGAATTCTGGCACCTCTGCTAACAGGAAAGTATATATATGTATCAAACTTACTACTTTTGTACACAGAAAATAAATGCTTCTAAAGTATAAAGCAATTGAAACAGCTTATTCTTTCTTTTTTCACTTATTTATTCATTTATTTAAGGAGCACACATTAATTGTACAAAGGAGTTTTCCTTGTGACATTTCCATACATGTAAATAATGTACTTTGATCAAATTAATCTTTTACTCTTTCTTCTCCTCCCCCTTTGTAAAATAATTTTAATGGATTTTATCATTCTATTTTCATACATGTATATAAAGTACTTTGATCA
Organism: Castor canadensis; assembly: GCF_047511655.1. NCBI lineage: Eukaryota > Metazoa > Chordata > Mammalia > Rodentia > Castoridae > Castor > Castor canadensis. Next base: position 32,126,946 of record NC_133396.1, on the reverse strand, counting down.
TATTAACCATCTCTTCATTCTTTCCTTTTTTCCTCCTCCCTCCCACTGGCTCTTACCCCAAACAGTCACCACTTGGGGGGGATTCATTTTTTTTTAGGTCTAGATTCCATATGAGAGAGAGAGAACATGTAATTTTCATCTTTTTCAGACTGGCTTATTCTGCTTAACATGATGATCTCCAGTACCTTCCGTTTTCCTGCAAATGACATAATTTCATTCTTCTTTATGGTTGAATAATGCTCCATTGTGTATATATGCAGTATTTTTTTCTATCTGCTCATTGGTTGATGGGCAGCCAGACTGATTCTGTAACTTGGCTACTGTGAATAATTCTTTGATAAACACAGGTGTGCAGGTATCTCAGTTACATGCTAAATTGCATTCCTTTGGATATATGCCAAGGAATGGTATAGCAGATCATATGGTAGTCCTATTTTTACTTTTTTGAGGAATGCCTATACTGGTAGTCCTATTTTTACTTTTTTGAGGAATGCCTATACTGATTTCCATAGTGACTAGAGTAATTTCCTCTAACAGTGTATAAAGGTTCATTTTTCCTTTCATCCTCACCAGCATTTGTTGTTGGTTTTTTGATGGTTGTCATTCTGACTGGGATGAGATAGAATCTTAGTTATGGCTAAGAATGTTGAACACTGCTTCATGTATTTATTGGTCATCTTCTGTGAACTGTCTGATTCACTTGCTAGTTTATTAATTGTATTGTTTGTCATTTTAATGTTCATTTTTGGAGCTCTTTATATATTCCGGATATTAATCCTTTATCTGGTGAATAGCTGGAAAACATTGTCTCCCATTCTGGAGGTTGTTTCTTGATTCTGGTAATTGTTTCCTTTGATGTGCAGAAGTTTTTTAATTTGATGCAACCTTCTTGGTTAATTCTTGCTCTGAAGAATTGAAATCCTGGAGAATTCCAAGATGGCGGCTAGAGGTAGGAAGCAGAAAGCGAGCCTCCTATAGTAAAATCTTGGAGAGACGCTGGAGACACACTTTGCAGGCATAATCACCGAGAAAAGGCATAACTTTGACTCCTCCACATCTCCAGCCAGCGCAGAGAATCTCCACTTCACGTTAAACGGAGAACCGAGGAGGCCCCCGGGCCGCCAGTGGCCGGCGCCCATACGGCTTGGGAAGACGCGGACCAGCTTACTGTCGATTAGTACACTAACACTCCCTGTTTATACCTTTGAAACTCTCTTGTCTGATACCTTGTTCTGCTTTCTCCCTCTTGTCTGTATATTTGTTTTCCCCTTTTCTTTAACTTCTTGCTTTCCATCTCAGCTCACTCTTCCATTCTCAATATTACCATTGTTATTATTACAAGCTAGAAAATACTTAATTACACACAGTACAGAGACAGTAACAACACCAAGGACAATGACAGGAAGACAGAAAAAACAAGGAAACCAGTTTCCCCACAGCAAAAAATTAGTACAGGAACCAGACGGGAATGAAGAGAACAGAAACTCAGAGCCAGACTCCAACAAAATGAAGATAAACTATGCCAAAGGACCCAATGAAGCCTACAAGAATAATTTAAAAGAAGACATACTACAAGTACTCAATGAGAATTTTATAGAGATGATACTGGATAGGGTCAACCAAAATGTACAGGAGACACTCAAGAAATTCCAAGACAATAAAAATAGAGAATTTGAAAAAACAAAAGAAGAAATAAAGGAAACCATAGAAGCACTGTATAAACACCAAAGTGAAAGAGAGAACACAATGAATAAATGGATAAATGAACTCAGGACAAAAATAGACAACAATAAAGAAGAAAACAGCCAGGATATGGAAAACCTCAGAAAAAAGAACGAAACAGAACTGCAAAACAAAACGGAAGGCCAATCCAGCAGAATAGAACAAACAGAAGACAGAATCTCAGAACTTGAAGATGAAATGGTAATTAAAGGAAAAACTGAAGAACTACTAATTAAACAACTCAAGACCTGTGAAAAGAAAATGCAAGAACTCACCGACTCCATCAAAAGACCAAACTTGAGAGTCATGGGCATCGAAGAAGGAGAAGAGGTGCAAGCGAAGGGAATGCGTAATATATTCAACAAAATAATAACGGAAAATTTCCCAAATCTAGAGAAAGATATTCCCATACAAATGCAAGAGGCCTCCAGGACACCAAACAGACCAGATCAAAATAGAACTACTCCACGACATATCATCATTAAAACAACAAGTTCAGAAACTAAGGAAAGAATATTGAAGGCTGCAAGAGAGAAAAAACAAGTAACATACAAAGGTAAACCCATCAAAATCACAGCAGACTTCTCAACAGAAACATTAAAAGCAAGAAGAGCGTGGGGTGAGATCTTCCGGGCACTGAATGAAAATAACTTCAACCCCAGGATACTCTACTCAGCAAAGCTATCATTCAAAACAGATGGAGCAATAAAAGTCTTCCATGAGAGGCAGAAACTAAAACAATATGTGACCACAAAGCCACCATTACAAAAGATTCTGCAAGGGATCCTGCACACAGAAAGTGACACCCAACTTAACCATGAAAAGGCAGGCAGCACCAAACCACAGGATAAGAAAAAGCAAGACAGTAGAGAGTAACATCAACTTAGGTACACACAATCAAACCTTCAAACAACTAAGATAACTAAATGGCAGGAATCACCACATACCTATCAGTACTAACACTTAATGTTAATGGACTTAATTCACCCATCAAAAGACACCGTTTGACAAAATGGATTAAAAAAGAAGATCCAACAATTTGTTGCTTACAGGAGACTCATCTCACCGACAGAAATAAGCATATGCTTAGGATGAAAGGCTGGAAGAAGATTTACCAAGCCAATGGCCCCCGAAAACAAGCAGGAGTAGCAATACTTATCTCTGACAAAGTAGACTTCAAACCTACATTGATCAAACGAGATAAAGAAGGACATTCCATACTAATAAAAGGGAAAATAGACCAAAAAGAAATAATAATCATCAATCTGTACGCACCCAATATCAATGCACCCAATTTCATCAAACATACCCTGAAAGACCTAAAAGCATATATAAACGCCAACACAGTGGTTGTGGGAGACTTTAACACTCCATTATCATCAATAGATAGGTCATCCAAACAAAAACTCAATAAAGAAATCCAAGATCTAAAATATGCAATAGATCAAGTGGACCTAGTAGATGTCTACAGAACATTTCATCCAACCTCTACACAATATACATTCTTCTCAGCAGCCCATGGAACCTTCTCCAAAATAGATCATATCCTAGGGCACAAAGCAAGCCTCAGCAAATATAAGAAAATAGAAATAATACCATGCATACTATCTGACCACAATGCAGTAAAAGTAGAACTCAACAACAAAAGTAAAGACAAAAAACATGCAAACAGCTGGAAACTAAATAACTCATTACTTAATGAAGAATGGATCATCGATGCAATAAAAGAGGAAATTAAAAAGTTCCTAGAAGTCAATGAAAATGAAAACACAACCTACCAGAACCTATGGGACACAGCTAAGGCAGTCTTGAGAGGAAAGTTTATAGCCATGAGTGCATATATTAAAAAGATTGAAAGATCCCAAATCAATGACCTAATGATACATCTCAAACTCCTAGAAAAACAAGAACAAGCAAATCCCAAAACAAATAGAAGGAGAGAAATAATAAAAATAAGAGCTGAAATCAACGAAATAGAAACCAAAAAAACCATACAAAGAATTAATGAAACAAAAAGTTGGTTCTTTGAAAAAATAAACAAGATCAATAGACCCCTGGCAAACCTGACTAAAATGAGGAGAGAAAAAACCCAAATTAGTAGAATCAGGAATGCAAAAGGGGAGATAACAACAAACACCATGGAAGTCCAGGAAATCATCAGAGACTACTTTGAGAACCTATATTCAAATAAATTTGAAAATCTAAAAGAAATGGACAGATTTCTAGATACATATGATCATCCAAAACTGAACCAAGAGGAAATTAATCACCTGAATAGACCTATAACACAAAATGAAATTGAAGCAGCAATCAAGAGTCTCCCCAAAAAGAAAAGTCCAGGACCTGATGGATTCTCTGCTGAATTCTATCAGACCTTTAAAGAAGAACTGATACCAACCCTCCTTAAACTGTTCCATGAAATAGAAAGGGAAGGAAAACTGCCAAACACATTTTATGAAGCCAGTATTACACTTATCCCAAAACCAGGCAAAGACACCTCCAAAAAGGAGAACTATAGGCCAATCTCCTTAATGAACATTGATGCAAAAATCCTCAACAAAATAATGGCAAATCGAATCCAGCAACACATCAAAAAGATTATTCACCACGACCAGGTAGGCTTCATCCCAGGGATGCAGGGGTGGTTCAACATACGAAAATCAATAAACGTAATAAACCACATTAACAGAAGCAAAGACAAAAACCACTTGATCATCTCAATAGATGCAGAAAAAGCCTTTGATAAGATCCAACATCATTTCATAATAAAAGCTCTAAGAAAACTAGGAATAGAAGGAAAGTTCCTCAACATTATAAAAGCTATATATGACAAACCTACAGCCAGCATTATACTTAACGGAGAAAAATTAAAACCATTCCCTCTAAAATCAGGAACCAGACAAGGATGCCCACTATCTCCACTCCTATTCAACATAGTACTGGAATTCCTAGCCAGAGCAATTAGGCAAGAAGAAGGAATAAAAGGAATACAAATAGGTAAAGAAACTGTCAAAATATCCCTATTTGCAGACGACATGATCCTATACCTTAAAGACCCAAAAAACTCTACTCAGAAGCTTCTAGACATCATCAATAGCTATAGCAAGGTAGCAGGATATAAAATCAACATAGAAAAATCATTAGCATTTCTATACACTAACAATGAGCAAACGGAAAAAGAATGTATGAAAACAATTCCATTTACAATAGCCTCAAAAAAAATCAAATACCTAGGTGTAAACCTAACAAAAGATGTGAAAGACCTCTACAAGGAAAACTATACACTTCTGAAGAAAGAGATTGAGGAAGACTATAGAAAGTGGAGAGATCTCCCATGCTCATGGATTGGTAGAATCAACATAGTAAAAATGTCTATACTCCCAAAAGTAATCTACATGTTTAATGCAATTCCCATCAAAATTCCAATGACATTCATCAAAGAGATTGAAAAATCTACTGTTAAATTTATATGGAAACACAAGAGGCCACGAATAGCCAAGGCAATACTCAGTCAAAAGAACAATGCAGGAGGTATCACAATACCTGACTTCAAACTATATTACAAAGCAATAATAATAAAAACAGCATGGTACTGGCACAAAAACAGACATGAAGACCAGTGGAACAGAATAGAGGATCCAGATATAAAGCCACACAACTATAAGCAACTTATCTTTGACAAAGGAGCTAAGAATATACGATGGAGAAATAGCAGCCTCTTCAACAAAAACTGCTGGGAAAACTGGTTAGCAGTCTGCAAAAAACTGAAACTAGATCCATGTATATCACCCTATACCAAGATTAACTCAAAATGGATCAAGGATCTTAATATCAGACCACAAACTCTTAAGTTGATACAGGAAAGAGTAGGAAATACTCTGGAGTTAGTAGGTATAGGTAAGAACTTTCTCAATGAAACCCCAGCAGCACAGCAACTAAGAGATAGCATAGATAAATGGGACCTCATAAAACTAAAAAGCTTCTGTTCATCAAAAGAAATGGTCTCTAAACTGAAGAGAACACCCACAGAGTGGGAGAAAATATTTGCTAGCTACACATCAGACAAAGGACTGATAACCAGAATATACAGGGAACTTAAAAAACTAAATTCTCCCAAAACTAATGAACCAATAAAGAAATGGGCATGTGAACTAAACAGAACTTTCTCAAAAGAAGAAATTCAAATGGCCAGAAAACACATGAAAAAATGCTCACCATCTCTAGCAATAAAGGAAATGCAAATTAAAACCACACTAAGATTCCACCTCACCCCTGTTAGAATAGCCATCATCAGCAACACCACCAACAACAGGTGTTGGCGAGGATGCGGGGAAAAAGGAACCCTCTTACACTGTTGGTGGGAATGTAGACTAGTACAACCACTCTGGAAAAAAATTTGGAGGCTACTTAAAAAGCTGGACATCGATCTACCATTTGATCCAGCAATACCACTCTTGGGGATATACCCAAAAGACTGTTACTCCAGAGGCACCTGCACATCCATGTTTATTGCGGCACTATTCACAATAGCCAAGTTATGGAAACAGCCAAGATGCCCCAGCACTGACGAATGGATTAAGAAAATGTGGTATCTATACACAATGGAATTTTATGCAGCCATGAAGAAGAACGAAATGTTATCATTCGCTGGTAAATGGATGGAATTGGAGAACATCATTCTGAGTGAGGTTAGCCTGGCTCAAAAGACCAAAAATCGTATGTTCTCCCTCATATGTGGACATTAGATCAAGGGCAAACACAACAAGGGGATTGGACTATGAGCACATGATAAAAGTGAGAGCACACAAGGGAGGGGTGAGGATAGGTAAGACACCTAAAAAACTAGCTAGCATTTGTTGCCCTTAATGCAGAGAAACTAAAGCAGATACCTTAAAGCAACTGAGGCCAATAGGAAAAGGGGACCAGGAACTAGAGAAAAGGTGAGATCAAAAAGAATTAACCTAGAAGGTAACACCCACGCACAGGAAATCAATGTGAGTCAATGCCCTGTATAGCTATCCTTATCTCAACCAGCAAAACCCCTTGTTCCTTCCTATTATTGCTTATACTCTCTCTACAACAAAATTAGAGATAAGGGCAAAATAGTTTCTGCTGGGTATTGAGGGGGGGAGCGGGAGGGGGTGGAGTGGGTGGTAAGGGAGGGGGTGGGGGTAGGGGGGAGAAATAAACCAAGCCTTGTATGCACATATGAATAATAAAAGAAAAATGAAAAAAAAAAAAAAAAAGAATTGAAATCCTATTCAGAAAGGCATTACCTATGCCTAAAGTTTTCCTTTACTAGTTTAAAAGTTTTAGGTTTTATATTAAGATGTTTGATACACTTTGAATTAATTTTTTGTTCAGGATAAAAGTTAGAGATCTAGTTTCAGTCTTTTACCCAGTTTTCCCAACGCCATTTGTTAAAGAGGCTATCTTTTCTCCAACATATGTTTTTGGTGCCTTTGTTGAAAATCACATGACTATAGCTGTGGGTTTATTTCTGGATCTTCTATTCTATTCTATTTGTTTAGGTGTCAGTTTTTTTGTGACAATACCGTGCTATTTTTGTTACTATGGCTCTATAGTACAATTTGACGTTAGGTATTGTTATGACTCCAGCATTGCTCTGGAATGCTTTAGCAATTTGGGGTCTTTTGTGCTTTCATATGAGTGTTACAATTGATTTTTCTATTTGTGTGGAAATTGACATTGAAATTTTTGTGGGGATTGCATTGAATTTGTGCATTGCTTTTAGCAGTATAGCCATTTTCACATCATTAATTCTGCTAATTCATGAACATGTGAGGGCTTTCCAGTCGTTTTTTTTTTTTTTTTTTCAATTTCTTCAAGTTTTTATAGTTTTCATTTTGGAGGTCTTTCATTTTCTTTGTTAGTTTTATTCCTAGGTATTTTATTTATTTTTTCAAGGCTTTTGTGAATGGGGTTATTTTCCTTATTTCTTTCTCAGGTTATTTGTTATTGATGTATAGAAAAGCTACTGATTTTTATATATTGATTTTGTATCCTGCTATTTTGCTGGGTTTACCCGGTCTAAGTTTTTTCTTGGTGGAGTCCTTAGGGTCTTTTTTTTTTTTTTTTTAAAGTAAAGGATAATATCCTCTGCAAATAGGGGTAATTTTGACTTCTTCCTCTTCTATTCATATCCTTTTTTTTTCTTACTTTTGGCTTATTGCTGCAGATAATAATCCAAGCACTAGATTGGATAAGAGTGGGAAAAGTGGACACCCTTGTCTTGCTCCTGACTTTAAAGAAAATGGTTTCAGTTTTTCCCCATTTAGTGCAATATTGATTATAGGTTTATTGTATATTGTTTTTATTATGTTGAGATAGTCCCTTCTATTCTTAGTTTGTTCATTGCTTTTTATCATGAAGGAATGTTGAATTTTGTCAAAGGCCTTTTTTCCATCTGTTGAGATGATCACATCATTTTGTCCTTTATTCAAATGCTGCATTACACTTACTGATTTGTGTATGTTGAGCTATCATTGCATCCCTGCAATGAAACCAACTTAATCTTTTTAATGTGTTGTTGGATTCTATTTACAATTTTTTGAGAATTTTGTAATCTGTGTTCCTCAGGGAAATTGGCCCACAATTTTCTTATGCCTTTATCAAGTTTTGGTATCAGGTTAATAAATGGCTTCATAAAATGAATTTTTAGTGTCTTTTCTGTTTCTATTTCATGGAATGGTTTGAGGAACATTGGTGTTAGCTCTTCTTTGAAGATTGGTTAGAATTCAGCAGTGAATCCATCTGGTCCTGGACTTTTCATTGTTGGGAAGCTATTACTACCGCAATCTCATTGCTTGTTATAGATCTGTTTAGGTGATTTATATCCTCTTGGCCCAATTAGGGATAGGTCATATGCATCTAGAAATTTATCCATTTCTTCTAGGTTTTCCAATTTATTAGAATATAAGTTTTTGAAATATTCCTTCATAAACCTCTGAATTTCATTGGTATTTGTTCTGATACCCCCTTCCCCATCACTTATTTGGTTCTTCTACCTTGTTCTTTTGGTTAGTTTAGCTAAGGATTTGTTAATATTGCTTATATTATTGAGGAATAAACTTCTTGATTCATTGATTCTTTGTAATGCTCTTTTAGTCTCTGTTTTGTTAATTTCTTCCTGATCTTTGTTATTTCTTTTCATTTTCTACTTTTGGTTTGGCTTGTTCTTGTTTTGCTAAGAGCTTGAGGTACATTGTTAAGTTACTTATTTGAGATCACTTTTATTTTTTAATGTAGGCACTCTTAACTATAAGCTTCCCTCTTACCATTTCTTTTGCTGTGGTCTGGTGGGTTATATTTTCATTTTCCTTTGATTGTAAGACTTTTTCGCAGGAATTCCAAGATGGCGGCTAGAGGTAGGAAGCAGAAAGCGACCCTCCTATAGTGAAATCTTGGAGAGATGCTGGAGACACACTTTGCAGGCATAATCACTGAGAAAAGGCATAACTTTGACCCCTCCACATCTCCAGCCGGTGCAGAGAATCTCCACTTCACATTAAACAGAGAAACGAGGAGGACCCCCGGGCCGCCAGTGGCCGGCGCCCATACGGCTTGGGAAGACGCAGACCAGGTGAGCTTCACGGTACCGGTAGCCCCACAGACAAGCCTGGGCCAGAGCAGCATAGCCCCCTGGACAGACTGACCTCCACCCGGGAAAAAAAAAAGAGAAACTGAGTAATAAGCAATAAGAACAGTTAAGACACGCTGGAAAGAGGGTGGGGTGCCCTGAGCGCTGAAGATTGGGGGAAGGGAATCCTTCCCGGGACTGTAAATAAACAAGCCGGGCGGGCCGGAGAGCCTCTGGCGGGAGCGGGGCGCGCGCCCAGCAACCAGGAGCGGGGAAGCTTGTGAGAGGAGGGAAGACCCACTTCCCACGTGAACTGTAAATAAACATGGCGGCCGGCAGGAGCAGCAGCACCGCCCAGTAAGCAGGAGCAGGAAAGCTTCTGAAAGTGGCAGTGGGAGGAAAACTTCAGAGGAGAGGGGGGAAGACCCACCTCCCACATGAACTGTAAATAAACACGCAGGCCTGACAACGTGGGGGCAGTGTCACCTTTCCCAGTGCTTGGAAAGGGGAAAGCCTGTAGCAGAGGCTCCCGCACAGGAGAACTCTGAGCAAACAAAGCCTGTGGGACCAGGTGAGTGCTAGCTCACCCCAGAGATCTGCATAAATAATGCCGCCAGCTACAGGCTGAGAGCAGCAGGCAGGCAAGCCACAGTTGCAGATACCACTCTCAGAACTGTCTCCAGATGCTTTTTTTTCTTTTTCTCCCTACCTTTGATGAGAGAACAACCGAATTACACCTGCAAGCCGAAAAACTTACTGAAACTGTATTGCATTTGAACTGGGGACACTTGGTGGGGCTTTTGTGTGTGTGTGTGTGTGTGTGTGTGTGTGTGTGTGTGTGTGTGAGTGTGTAGTTTTGTTCTACTTTATGCATCCCCTTTGATGAGACAACTACAGAAGAACATCTGAGGCAACAACTCCAGGACTGGAGATTGAGACGGACACCAAATTATTAAGACTGAAACTGCATTGCATATAAACTTGGAAGTTTTTTTTTTTTAATTTTCTATTTTCCATTTTATTTTAATTCATTTTTATATATAGATATTACTTTCAGTTACTTATTTTTTATTTTTTTATCTTTGATTTTCAATCCTCTCTCTGTCTCTCTAATGTCTGTTCAGCTTACTGTCGATTAGTACACTAACACTCCCTGTTTATACCTTTGAAACTCTCTTGTCTGATACCTTGTTCTGCTTTCTCCCTCTTGTCTGTATATTTGTTTTCCCCTTTTCTTTAACTTCTTGCTTTCCATCTCAGCTCACTCTTCCATTCTCAATATTACCATTGTTATTATTACAAGCTAGAAAATACTTAATTACACACAGTACAGGGACAGTAACAACACCAAGAACAATGATGGGAAGACAGAAAAAACAGGGAAACCAGTTTCCCTACAGCAAAAAATTAGTACAGGAACCAGACGGGAATGAAGAGAACAGAAACTCAGATCCAGACTCCAACAAAATGAAGATAAACTATGCCAAAGGACCCAATGAAGCCCACAAGAATAATTTAAAAGAAGACATACTACAAGTACTCAATGAGAATTTTATAGAGATGATACTGGATAGGGTCAACCAAAATGTACAGGAGACACTCAAGAAATTCCAAGACAATAAAAATAGAGAATTTGAAAAAGCAAAAGAAGAAATAAAGGAAACCATAGAAGCACTGTATAAACACCAAAGTGAAAGAGAGAACACAATGAATAAATGGATAAATGAACTCAGGACAAAAAAAGACAACAATAAAGAAGAAAACTGCCAGGACATGGAAAACCTCAGAAAAAAGAACGAAACAGAACTGCAAAACAAAACGGAAGGCTAATCCAGCAGAATAGAACAAACAGAAGACAGAATCTCAGAACTTGAAGATGAAATGGTAATTAAAGGAAAAAGCAAAGAACTATTAATTAAACAACTCAAGACCTGTGAAAAGAAAATGCAAGAACTCACTGACTCCATCAAAAGACCAAACTTGAGAATCATGGGCATTGAAGAAGGAGAAGAGGTGCAAGCGAAGGGAATGCGTGATATATTCAACAAAATAATAATGGAAAATTTCCCAAATCTAGAGAAAGATATTCCCATACAAATGCAAGAGGCCTCCAGGACACCAAACAGACCAGATCAAAATAGAACTACTCCACGACATATCATCATTAAAACAACAAGTTCAGAAACTAAGGAAAGAATATTGAAGGCTGTAAGAGAGAAAAAACAAGTAACATACAAAGGTAAACCTATCAAAATCACAGCAGACTTCTCAACAGAAACATTAAAAGCAAGAAGAGCGTGGGGTGAGATCTTCCGGGCACTGAATGAAAATAACTTCAACCCCAGGATACTCTACTCAGCAAAGCTATCATTCAAAACAGATGGAGCAATAAAAGTCTTCCATGAGAGGCAGAAACTAAAACAATATGTGACCACAAAGCCACCATTACAAAAGATTCTGCAAGGGATCCTGCACACAGAAAGTGACACCCAACTTAACCATGAAAAGGCAGGCAGCACCAAACCACAGGGTAAGAAAAAGCAAGAAAGTAGAGAGTAACATCAACTTAGGTACACACAATCAAACCTTCAAACAACTAAGACAACTAAATGGCGGGAATCACCACATAACTATCAGTACTAACGCTTAATATTAATGGACTTAATTCACCCATCAAAAGACACTGTTTGACAAAATGGATTAAAAAAGAAGATCCAACAATTTGTTGCTTACAGGAGATGCATCTCACCGACAGAAATAAGCATATGCTTAGGATGAAAGGCTGGAAGAAGATTTACCAAGCCAATGGCCCCCGAAAACAAGCAGGAGTAGCAATACTTATCTCTGACAAAGTAGACTTCAAACCTACATTGATCAAACGAGATAAAGAAGGACATTCCATACTAATAAAAGGGGAAATAGACCAAAAGGAAATAATAATCATCAATCTGTACGCACCCAATGTCAACGCACCCAATTTCAAATGTTATCATTCGCTGGTAAATGGATGGAATTGGAGAACATCATTCTGAGTGAGGTTAGCCTGGCTCAAAAAACCAAAAATCTTATGTTCTCCCTCATATGTGGACATTAGATCAAGGACAAACACAACAAGGGGATTGGACTGTGAGCACATGATAAAAGCGAGAGCACACAAGGGAGGGGTGAGGATAGGTAAGACACCTAAAAAACTTGCTAGCATTTGTTGCCCTCAACGCAGAGAAACTAAAGCAGATACCTTAAATGCAACTGAGGCCAATAGGAAAAGGGGAACAGGTACTAGAGAAAAGGTTAGATCAAAAAGAATTAACCTAGAAGGTAACACCCACGCACAGGAAATCAATGTGAGTCAATGCCCTGTATAGCTATCCTTATCTCAACCAGCAAAAACCCTTGTTCCTTCCTATTATTGCTTATACTCTCTCTACAACAAAATTAGAAATAAGGGCAAAATAGTTTCTGCTGGGTATTGAGGGGGTGGGGAGGAGAGGAAGGGGATGGAGTGGGTGGTAAGGGAGGGGGTTGGGGCAAGGGGGAGAAATGAACCAAGCCTTGTATGCACATATGAATAATAAAAGAAAAATGGAAAAAAAAAAGACTTTTTCGATTTCTTTGATGACCCATTGATTTTTTTTTAAAGTGATTTGTTTGGTCTCCATGTGTTTGAATGTGGCTTATAGTTTCTCTTGTTACTGATTTCTAGTTTTATTCCATTGTGGTCTGATAAAATATAGGAAGTTATTTCAATTTCCTTGTGTTTGTTAAGACTTACTTTATGTCCTAAAATATGACCTGTTTTAGAGAGAGCTACTCTTGCTTGCTTTGGGGATCCATCCACTTAGAAAATGTCCTGTTCTTTCACTTTAAGCCTGTGTTTGCCTTTACCAATGAGGCACACTTATTGTAGGTAACAAGTGGTTGGGTCTTGTTTTCTTAATCCAGTTTGTCAGTCTGTCTTCTGATTGGAAAAATGAGACCATTAACATTCAGAGTTACTGAAATGTTGCAGTGATTTCTGCCATTTTGTTGTTTTTGTAGTGTTTAACTTGCTTACTCATTTGCTTATCTACTCATCTAGTGAGAGTTATTCTTTCCCATATTTTCATGGTTGTTTATTTTCCTCTTCTGTGTGTAGAATTCATTTAAGTATTTTTTGCAGTGTTGATTTAGTGGTCATGAATTGTTTTAGTTTTGTTGTTGTGGAAGATTTTATTTCTCCTCTATTATAAAGGATAGCCTTGCTGGGTACAGTAATATAAGTTGGTTGGAAATTGTTTTTACTTTTTCAGGGCTTGAAATACATCATTCCAGACCTCCTTGATTTTAAAGTTTGTGTTTAGAAATTTACTATTATTTTGATGGGTTTCCCTTTATGTATGACTTGGTGCTTCTTGATTATGGCTTTCAGTATTCTTTCCTCATTCAGTATGCTTAATGCTTTAGCTATAATATGGCATGGGAGGTTCTTTTTTGGTCTTTTCTGTTTGGAGTCCTAAAATTCTCCTTTCTCTAGATGACCATCTCTTTCTCAAGATTTGGGAAATTTTCTGCAATTTTTTTAAATAAAATATGTTTTCTATTTCTTTGGCTTGTATCTCTTTTCCATCTTCTATGCACATGATTCATAGATTTGGTCTTTAAGTGTTGTCCCAGTGGTCTTGCATGTTCTGTTTGTGCTTTACTTTTTTCTTTTATCTCCATCTGACTGTTGAAACACATTTACCTTATCTTCAAGCCATGATAGTCTGACTTCAGTTTGATCTAGCTAGTTGGAGAGGCTTTCAACTGAGGCTTTTATTTGACTTACTGAGTTTTTCATTTCCAGAATTTCAATTTGACTTTTTTTTTCAGAATTTCTGTATATTCATTAAATTCATCTTTCATGTCCTGCATTGTCTTAATCATTTTATTAATCTCTTTATTAGAATTCATTCAGTCATTTATTCATGACCTCTTTAATTTTATTGATCATTCTTATAACCATTTTTGAATTCTTTGAAATTTCATCCACTTCACTACTGTTAACATTTGTTTTTACTGTGGAGTTGTTGAGTTTGGGAAGAATAATGATCTCTTGCTTTTTCATATTTTTTACATTTCTGCTGTAGGATTTGCACATTTATGGCAAAATTGTTGGTTGGAAGTTTTAATCACCTCATGGTCTTTCAGTTGAAATATTCTCAATGTTGAGGCAGTACAGTGTAATGGCAAGACAGTATAGTGGCTAGGTTGAAGTGCTTTTTCTGAGTGCTAGACAAGGGGTATTGGCTCAGTAGCCAGGCACTGGCCCACATACTCAGGGCACTGTGCCTGATCCCCAGTACTGCTCAGATCAAGGAAAAGTAGCTAGAGTCTCTTGTAGAAAGGTTTCTTTCTGGTTGCTTTCACCATGGAAGCTTCCCTTTGTATATTAGGAGCTGCTGCTTGCCACAGGGTGCTTTATAGCCTGTGCACTTGAGAAGTTTCCCACTTGTTCCACAAGCCTCCAGTCTGTGTCCCCTGGGGCACAAATATTCAAGCCTCCGAGTAACCCCCAAGTGCATTGGTGTGTGTGTGAGGAGGGAGGGGAACAAACAGAATACTGAGTTCTGTGCTTGTCTGGGGAGAACTGAGGGACTTCTGTCCTCTAGTCTCAATGCTTTCAGACTCTGTCCAGAATTTCACTACCCAGTGAAGGGGAGGGGTTGTGAAAGTCACATGATTTGGAGAGTATAAACTCGGCTGTTAGTCTCACCTGGCAACAAACACACACTTGGGATGCAGTTCCAGAGATGGGTCTTAGTACCTACCTAGTAGTTCACATTTCTGTGGTGGGAAGGAGGCTGTGAAGTCATGTGATTTAGAGGGTCTTGAGTTGGGGTCCTCAGTCCTGTCTGGTAGCAAGTACATACTGGGATGCAGTTTTCATGGGTGGGTCTCATGCTTTCAGACTCTGCCCAACAGTTTGCCTCTCTGTGTGTGGGAAGTATAGCATGTGGAAATCATGTGATTTTGAGGGTGTGGGTTTGGGTCTGTCAGACCCACTTGGCAGCCGACACACTGCCAAGAGGCAGAACCTGGAGGTTGAATACTAGGCCAGCCACAACTTGATGCTCTGTTTCTGCCATGACCCTCACAGAATGGGACTTGCTCCTTGCCAGGAAGGTTACTAGGACCTCTGACCACTATGTCTGTTGATGCTGGAGATTTCCACTGCTGAATTTATCTTTGATGTCAGATCCTTTCTCTTTTTGCAGCCACCTCTTGTGGCCGTTTCCCACCCAGACACTGTGGCAAGTGTGGTCTTAAGGCTTCCTCATTTATGATCATTACTTATTTTCAAGTCCTCAGAATAGTTTAATCTGAAACAACCAGCCCTCTCTCAAGATGGTACCTTGCTATAGTATCTCAGAGATAAAGAATGTCTTTATTTACTGAGGTTAGCCTTTTACATCAGATCAGCTACTGCTGCACCAAATCTCTGTACTGAGTTTAAAGCTTTCAAGAGGTGTGAACTTATCCTGAAGCTAGAATTGCCAGTCTGTCACTGGTTTACCTTGTGATTGTGTCTTCACTTTCCTCTCCCTCCTTCCAAGGAGCCCAGGAGGGGCTTGGAACTTTTTTCTGCTTTTCTTTGTTGCCTCAGTTTCTCCATATTTTTCTGCTGCCTCATTTGTGATTCTCAATGCTCTTCCTCTCTTTCTGTCTTCAAACTATAGTTTATTCTTTGTTACCTGCCTCTTCTCATTCATGGAGTCAAAATGGAGGGAGGTTCTAGTTTGCCATCTTTGCCTGCCT
This sequence comes from Castor canadensis, assembly GCF_047511655.1. NCBI lineage: Eukaryota > Metazoa > Chordata > Mammalia > Rodentia > Castoridae > Castor > Castor canadensis. Next base: position 32,110,847 of record NC_133396.1, on the reverse strand, counting down.
CTAAACAGCTTATTCCTAAGTAATTTAAGCATTATTACACCTTTTGGATAGCACATTTTAGAGCATTTTATTTTTGTATTATTAAAGTGATTTTAGTGACATTTTCATTATAAAGGATAATGGTATTGAAGTCTTGGTGTAAAAGTCAGACTCTTGTGTCTCTCTCTGCAGATGATAGATGTTTCTCAGATCCTTAAAGACATCAGCCATGACCTTTCTGGTTATTCTGTCTCTAAGGAAGGGCTGGTACTTACAGAGTTTCATAAGACCCTAAAGCTTATGGTTAGCTTGGGCAGGCCCATTTTCTCAATTATAAAAAAAAAAAAAGGACAGCCTGGACTAGCTGATGTCTAAGGTAACTTCTAGCTCTAATACTTCATCATTTATTTTGTAGAACATTTAGAAAGTTGATGTTATGCTACCTTTAGGTAGAAATTGTTCATTGTATGAATAATGTAAGGTTAAGGTATCTCTGATTATAGAGGTTTTAAAGTAAGATTCTATTCAGTTTTATATTTTATTTTCAAAATTTCTTCTTAGGTCTTTAATCTGTGCTTGAATGTGCTCTTTAAAGAACATCAATAAACCTGGTACTCCCAAAATAGAATAGAATCTGAATTTGTCACATTCAGTCTGTCATGTTTAGAATGACAGGCAAGCTAGAATGAATAACAAATAGCACTGTGTAGTCAATGGCCATTTTTTCTTACTTTCTAGTTATGTCTTGTCCTGGGGAAGTAAGACTTGAAAGAATATTCATGGCTAGTGAGACTGAACTCCAGGATTTGTTAGCTTGGTTAGTTGGGCAGGTAGTTCAGCAGTTGCCAGTCCTAAAAGAAGTCACTAAGCCACCTTTTTTTTTTTTTTGCAGTACTGGGCCTTGAACTTTTTGTAGTACTGGGGCCTACACCTTGAGCCACCAGCCCTTTTTCTGTGATGGGATTTTTGATAAAGGGTCTCGAGAACTATTTGCCCAGGCTGGCTTTGAACCGCTATCTTCCTGATCTCTGCCTCTTGAGTAGCTAGGATTACAGGTGTGATCCACTAGCACCTGCCTTCATAAGCCACTTTTAAGGGAGATATCTGAAGTTCAGAAAGTAAAGTGAAATCGGGAATCCCAGGTGAGATTTGAACAAATTTTCCTGATGAAATTGTTACTTTCTCAGTGACTTTTATTGGCCCTAACTTATGCAGCATACCCCTGTTTCCAAGTTATTTAAAGATACCACATGATTGTGGACAGCTTTTAGAGAACCTGTCAAGGACAGGAACTATGCTTTTGTGACTTTTCCTTCAGCTGTGTAGAGTAGGAACTCAAAGGATGATTGTTGAGTGATGGAATGGTTGCATAGGTCTTTAGATTTCTCTTCTACATAGTCATTATTAGGATTAAGATAATGTAGATGGGTACACTTTATAAATTATGCATTGTTAATAGTTTTCAGTTGTCATGATGACAGTTATAATTATTTTAGATTATTTTAGTGGGATGAATGTGGATCCCTAAAGGATATGTCCACATCTAATCCATAGAACCTGTGAATATTACCTTTATGATACAAAAGTGAATAAAACCTTATGTGGCAATGGAATTTTATGCAGCCATGAAGAAGAATGAAATGTTATCATTCGCTGGTAAATGGATGGAATTGGAGAACATCATTCTGAGTGAGGTTAGCCTGGCCCAAAAGACCAAAAATCGTATGTTCTCCCTCATATGTGGACATTAGATCAAGGGCAAACACAACAAGGGGATTGGACTATGAGCACATGATAAAAGCGAGAGCACACAAGGGAGGGGTGAGGATAGGTAAGACACCTAAAAAACTAGCTAGCATGTGTTGCCCTTAACGCAGAGAAACTAAAGCAGATACCTTAAAAGCAACTGAGGCCAATAGGAAAAGGGGAACAGGTACTAGAGAAAAGGTGAGATCAAAAAGAATTAACCTAGAAGGTAACACCCATGCACAGGAAATCAATGTGAGTCAATGCCCTGTATAGCTATCCTTATCTCAACCAGCAAAAACCCTTGTTCCTTCCTATTATTGCTTATACTCTCTCTACAACAAAATTAGAGATAAGGGCAAAATAGTTTCTGCTGGGTATTGGGGGGGAGAGGGAGGGGGCGGAGTAGGTGGTAAGGGAGGGGGTAGGGGCAGGGGGGAGAAATGATCCAAGCCTTGTATGCACATATGAATAATAAAAGAAAAAGGAAAAAAAAACCTTATTTGGCAAAAGATGTGATTAAGTTAAGGATTTTGAGAGAAGGTATTTATCCTGGATTATCTGTGTGAGCCCTAATTCTAACAATAAATGTTCTCATAAGGGTATTCCTATAGGAGTGAGGCAGAGGTCAGGCTTGGTGGTGCATACCTGCAATCCCTGCTACTCAGGAGATAGAAACAGGATGATCATGAGTTCAAAGCTAGCTTGAGCAAAGTTATGGAGACCCCATCTCAAAAAATAAGTAACATAAAAGGCTGCGAGTATGGCTTAAGTAGTTGAGCAGCTTGCCTAGCATGTGTGAGGTCCTGGGTTCAATCAGACTGTATTAAAAAAAAAAAAGAAAAAAAAGTGAAGCAGAGGAAAATTTGGTAGACATAAGAGGAGACAATGTGACCACTGGGGCAGAGATGGAAGTGAGTTCAGCAACGCCAACAGCCATCAGAAGCTAGAAGAGGCAGGGAATGGATTCTCCCACAGTGCAGTTCTGAAGACACAAGAATTTCAAATGCCTGGTCTCCAGAACTGGGGGAGAATAAATTTTCTGTTGTTTTAAAGCACCTACTTTGTAATAATTTGGTATGGAAACCTTAGGAAATTAAGATGATTATTAATCGCAATCTACCTGTTCTGTTTGGGTAAGATTGCTCCAGTCCAATTCTGAGCATAGGTAGTTAGTGCAGAAATTTAAGCAAATTGTCTCAAAGCAATGTTTACTTCTTAGTTTTTCTCAGTGATAAGGTGACGAGGTCTTAAGTGAAGAAAAATAAAAAACTCATAGGTACAGGGAGGCCTGTGGATTGAATTTAATGGGACTTAGCTAAGTAGCTCCAAAAGAAGTACAATTTTCACCTATTTGCCTATGCATTTGCTCTAACAGTAACTGACAACATAATCCCTCTTCTCCCCCCCAACCCCCGATTTTAAGGTCTAAATTCAGCTTCTAAAGACTTGCTGACACATTTTAAAAAAGAAAGACCACGAACTCCCTACATCTGTTGATTAAAAGTTCTGTATTCATTTCTCACCTTGTTCTTTAAAAATTTCAGTTTTCATCCTATAAATTATACTCCTTTCTCTGTATTCAAGCAAGATAATATTTTTATTGAAAGAAATGGTGATTGGTTTTCTCACAGCACAGCTACAAGGTACTTGAGGGAATGATAGATTGGCTAAATTTAATGAGCTATGTTTCTATTACAGCTTAGGAGCATTTGAAGCATTACAGTATATAAATTATGGCCTAATTGCCCTTTAGGCTTTAGCAGCTCAAAATATGTTAAGCCTCAGGTCTCATACTTTGACACTTCTTTCTTTTCTTTATTCATTCACCTTAACCTTTCTCCTGTATATGCGGTCTATAAAGACTGTATAGCTTATCTGTGATTTTCTACACTTCCTCTGTTCCAACCCTTCCATTTTCTGGCTGCACTCCTTGGCTTCTTTTCTTAATTGTATTTACATAGACCCCCTTGTTCTTTATGATGTTTGGTTTGTGTAGTGACTTAAACACTGTCTTAGATCTGGAATCATATAAATGCTCTTGCAACTGGCAGTTACCTCTGCAGATTATGGCGTGTGGTGAACTCAACTGTGAACACCAATGGGTGAATAGCTACAGTTGGCTTTCATTGAGAGAGAGAGAGAGAGAGAGAGAGAGAGAGAGAGAGAGAGAGAGAGAGAAACACTAAGAAGTCAACATAGGTAAGGGGAGAGATGATATTGTGTTGTCTCTAACCAGTGAAGTTATCCTTGTTGGGAAGAGCAAGGTGATACACTGAAGGCTATGGTCTGGCTTTTCCCTACCAAAGAAGCTAGTTTTTGAATCCTTTTATCCAAGTCTGTGTGTACCTGGCTAGCTGGAAAAGGGAGTATGTACAGGGGGTTCTTAAGTTACCTGCTCTGGGAGACCAGAGCAAGTAAGAACTTAGGAAAATTCCTAGCCTAGCCTGCTTTTAACCCAGCCCATTTAAAGGTGTGAAGAAAACAAAAGAGAAAAAAGTAGTGGAACCCCAGGCTAAGTGAAAAAGAGAAGAGCAAGAATTGTGATCAGGAAGTGAGAATGGAGCCAGGAACTCTAGGAGGGGTTTAAGACCGCAATAGACTGAAGAAAGTCAGCCTTGTCATTGAATGAACATATTGAATTCAGGGAAGTGTAAGTGGAATAAGGCAGAAACACACTCTCATGCTTGACTATAGAAGTGTTTCTCTAGAATATTGCTGGTTGTCAGATCATAAACTGTTAGAGATGACTAGGCCCTTTAGAAGTCATCTAATCCAATCCATTTTGCATATGAGGAAATACTGCCCCCCCCCCCCCCCCCCCCCCCCGCCAACTTCAGGAGATCAAATGAATTATCATTCAGGACCGAAATGTGTGCACCTTAACTTCTGGTCCATTATTAACTATTCTTACTGTGCTCCATTGTCTCTTGTTTTGGGCTCAACAGATAAGGTAGTCTTTCATATTATCCTTATTCTGCTTTCTTCCTTTTCCCACTACTTTCCCACCATCTGTGTTCCATAGTTACTGGAAATTAAATAAGTGAAGTAAATGTTTAAAAATTTTAAATATTACACTCTCAGGTCAAGACAGCAAGTAACTTCTTGAAAAGTTACTTCTTGAAAAGTTACTTCTTTAATCTGAGCAGTCAATAAAGATTTTTCATTTACAACATGAGGAAAGTAGGATAATCTTAAAGAATTGTCTGCTCACTGCTTAGCAATGTTTTTCTTCCTAAATATTTCAAAACCTTCAATCTTTGCATATTCATATTTAAAGGGTTTTTCCTTCTTATTAATGAGCAAATGAATTATATACTTACTATGTGACAAGCACTTTGCTGAGTGCTTTCCGTGCATTCTCTTATTGAATTCTCTCAGTAACATAATCATGTAGTACTATTATTATCATTCCTATTCTTCAGGTGAGATTAGGCTCAAAGGTCACAACATCTTCCCATCTTAAGTTCTCATTGTGCCTTGTCTGAATAATTGTCAGAGCTTCTTATCTGATTTCCTTACATCTAGTTTTCTCCTTAAATCCCACAGAGATATGCAAATTATTTGGTGAGCAGGACCAGTCAGAATGAATGCTTACAATACACAATCAATATGGCCATAGCAATATATATGAGAGGAATCTCTCCCACCCCTCTTGAATCTATCCTAAACTTCTCTTGAATCTATCCTAAACTTATGTGAGACCCGAGAGCCTGTCATTTACTTTCTCTAACACTTTGGCCAGCTCCCTATAGCCCTTCAAGATTAACTGCAAATTCTTTAGCAGGGCCTTTAATAAAGTCCTTATGATCTGATCTCATTCTGTCTTTCAGTCTTCCCTAATTTCTCAGACCATCCAACACTCAAATTTATGACCACCTAACCTTGATTATTTATCATTTCCCTAAGTCCCATTTTTCTGCTCTCTTTGCCTTATCTGTTTAATATTTTCTCTCTGAATGATCTACATTCTCTTTCTCCTCTCTAAAATCCAGCCTAAAAGGCCAAATCAGATGTCAATTAACATCCTCCATGGCAATTTTTCTGATACTCATAAGTGAGAGTAAATTTTTGCTTCTTTGTGTTGACATAGAACTTTTCTTTTCTTGGCATTTTTCTCTTGACACCTAACACATTTTATACAAGTAATATTTACAGACATTTCTTGACTACCTTTATGGATTTTAAACCCCTTAAGGTCAGGGACCATGTCTATTCCAACTTTGTATCTCTCATACAGTACCTGAACCCTGAGTGTTTAATAAATATTCATCAAATTGAACTGGATATGTATCATGGTGATATTTATCATGGGGCTATTGCTGTTATACTCATTTTGTGAACTGCATAACTAATGGACAGAGAGATGGCAAGATTTGGCCAAGGTATTTAGAAGCAATTTCAGGCCATACCCAAAAATTTCTGACTACTAGTTAAGTACCATTTTTACAAGACCCTGGAGTGTCACCAGGCAAGACCATGGACAGGGAACACATTTTCTCACCTCAGTAACCACACATTAAAGTTTCAGCTCTGCCAGAAAGAAGTTTGAAACACGAAGACTCTTAGTTCTGACTAGATTTGGGTTAACATAAACTGGTGGATAGTTTTCTTCTCTTTTTCTCTGAGATACTGAGTAAATTAAGAAAAAAATTCTTTCTATTTGTATTATCAATTACCAGGTAAGAGCAATGTTTTGATCATTAATTCTGGGGGTGATTTTTTTCTTCAATATGGAAAGCCACTTGCTACCTACCATAGTGGCTGATATAATTCTTAGGAGAGGTGTGATTTACCTGTCTTTCTTAAGTCTTTGAAAACTCACAACTTCTTGTGCTACACATTTTAACCAAGTTAACAGGCTGGTTACACAGTGTGTTCTTTGATTCAGCCCAGATTGCTACTCTTTCTCTTTCTTTGTTCTAACCCCTTTCACCCTGCCTCTTCTTCCTGTTACTTGAGAAGAAATAAGCTATTACCTGAATGAAGTCTAAAACTTGCTGGTGTCTTTGTTTGGCAGCTGCAACTTCGTTGTCTGAGATCGCTTCCCTCAGGGACTGTTGAGTATTCAGAGAATCCAGCTCCACAACAGCAGAAAGGCGGCAATACAGACTAATAAATTTCTCTCTGTAGCTGCAAAAATGAACTGGAAAATGGACAAGCAAAACAAACATGTTAAATCTAGTATCAAAATAGAGGAATTCATACCACAGAGAAAATTGGTTGAATGAAAACATGATTTACTAATCCTATCAGTGGAAAATATTGAGCCACAAATAAATTATAAATGTGCTCTTAAGGGGCCAGTTGTCTGACTTTAGTCAGACAGTATTCCCTTTTAAGTTTACCAGCTCCTGGTAAGGTATGGGGAAGTAAGGTTGGTTTGAGCTGCAGCTTAGGTTGTACTTTTTCCTAAAGTTAGGGCTTTTAAAGAAATACATTGTCTTATTCCATATAATGATGTTTTAGTCAATGATGGGCCATGTGTACAGTGGTGGCCCAATAAGATTGCATAGCCTAGTGACATCATAGCCATCTTAGTTTGTGTAATACAGCATATGATGTTTGTGCAATGATGAAGTCTTCTAATGACACTAGAATATATCTCCACTGTGAAGTTGAACATTGTGTGTATAAATATGTAGTATGTACATGCTATACATACATACACATGCAGATATATGACTGGGAAAGTATGCTTGATTATCACTCTAAAGAAAATAGAAAAAAAAGCTAAGTCAAGGGAATTTGAGACCTAGTTTTGATTTTCATGTCTGATTTCCTGTTATGTATCTTGCTTGCTCCTTTCCAAGGCTAGACTCCCCAGAAGATATAAGACATGCTTTTTCTTGGGGTATCTTTTGTCTAACTGGAAATTTCTCCAAGGGCCTATTATTATGGGCTTTAAATCCTCCTTTTGCCTGTTCTCTCTTCAGCAACTCTGGAAGGATGGTAGGAGCTGATCTTTGGATAGACCATCTTCATCTTCAGTAGACTTGGCCTTCCCCCTTTAAAAGATCAGGGGCCTCAGGAAAGACTCTAATCTTCATCTTCATCATTTTCCCCTCTCCAGCAGGGACAGAGCACTGTAGGAGTGAGCCTAGTGCAAGTAGTATGAGGTAGTCAGATTTATCTCCTTCTCCAACCAGTTCTGATCATATACCACAACATCAGATTCCAATGATCCTGATTCAGATCAGTGTAGTCCAGTCTCTTCCTGGCTTATTGTTAAATATAGAGATTCACCCTCCAGGAACCTCATTTATTTTGTGTATATCTGACTTTCACTAGTGTGTCCCATACTTTGGAAATAGGACCATTCTAACTCAACAAGTCTGCTAGAATATTTTTATTATGGCTTCTTGGGTGAAAAATTCTACAAAGAACTATAATTACTACTATTGTACTCCTTTGTTACTGATTCCCAAGACTTAGATCTGGGCACTTAGGGAAGCTAAACCACAGTGCCTCAGAATGGGGCATCTAGTCATCTCTGCACCTCAGTAAGGAAGTCCTATTTTGAGAGGTTTCTGTGCACCTTACCGTTTCCATCCTACCACTGCCTGTTTCTGTGCTTGATTGCCTTTTTGGATAAATCTTAGATGAATGGAAGGGTAACCTGTTCTGTTTGTTTTTTCTCTTTCCCCATGGAAGTAGAAGAGAACAATAGAGTGAGTGCATCAATGCTTCATTCTTTCTCCAGCTGTGCCCCATTTCTAGGAGTTGTTTCTCAATCCAGGTAGTCTCAGACCTGGGATCGATTCTTCCCTTTGGTGTCAAATCCTACTTCCCATCTTTTCCACTCTCTTTAGCACTTCCTTGCCTGACTCAAGGAAGAGCTGATTTCATATGCCCTTTCAGTAAACCAGAAACTATTGTGTTTTTCCCAAGCAATAGAATTTTTATGTAGTTTCCTTACTTCTTTAAGATCTTGACTTTAGGATAAATCCAAACATCTCATTCCCATAAGGAAAGCTCCTTGTGGTCTAGGATTTGAATGTATCTCCAATCATATCTTTCATTATATGACTGCTAACCCTGCATCAACTTTCAGCTTTGGCCAAACTGAATATATTTCAAATCCTTATATACTTCCATGCTTTTAACTATGTCTTTCCTCATCCTCAAATACCTGTCTTTCCCAGTACCTGCAGGTCTCCTTCTTTTGATATTGGAAGATTCAGCTGAAGTTTCAAATGACATCTCCTTCTTTCTAGGTAGAACTAGTTTCTCCTAGTTTTGTGGCCATAGAGCATTTGTTTCTAAATCTCTGAGCATACTTATCTTGCTACATTTTAATTATGTGTGTACTTGACTGCTTTGGTATTAGACTGTGATTTCTTTAAGGACAGGAACCATGTCCCCTATTAATTTTTATTTCCTCAAAGCCTGGAACATTGTAGCTTCTCACCTGTTTATTGATTGAATGAATAAAGAAATAAATGCATGAGCTGATCTGATGAGGACAGACTCCACCCCTGAAGGCTCCTCTTTTGCTTTGTTCTCACTGTTTTTTTTTCTGCAATACTGGGGCTTGAACTCAGAGCCTACGCCTTAAGCCACTCTACCAGCCCTTTTTTGTGATGGATTTTTTCAAGATAGTGTCTTGCAAACTGTTTGCCTGGGCTGGCTTCAAACTGTGATCCTTCTGATCTCTGCCTCCTGAGTAGCTAGGATTATAAGCGTGAGCCACTGGTGTCTAGCCTCTGTTCTCAGTTCTGTCCCTGTGGGCTGGATTTTCCTGTTTTGAAAGGTTTAGTTCAGATCTGTAATATTTACTGGCAGCTTGACAGGAAGGAGTCACTGTTACTTTGTAGCTTACTTTTGACCCTTATAGCTCCCTGAATGTGTCTTTATGCCTTTCAAGGAAGGATTATGTCCTGCTAACACTTGACAGATGTCCTCTTTTGGCTGGAGAGTGAAGAGAGTAAAGTGTCTCACAGCCTGCTTTTCCAAACCAAGTTGTAAAAAAATTTTTTTGACTTTTTTTCTTCTTTCTAAAATATGACTGGGAAGGTTGACTATGGAGAGATGCTGAATAATTCCTTTAAAAGAAATGCTATCAGTTCCATCTGAATTCTCAAAAGCCAGGGTGTTCACAGCTTTCTCTTGTTGTATCTTTGTGGTAGGAGCCATGGGTCAGTGGGTGGTCTCCCGTGCCATCCATGCCATGCACCACAAGTGAGTTATGAGGAAGTTTTAACTGTAACACTTTTTCCCTTGCTCTAGTGGTTTTCATCCAGAGCCTTTAATGTCACTTTAACAAATGTTGCTTTAACATAGTCTTTTGTGGTTAAGCAATGATACATTTGGTAGCCATCACTGAGGAGGGGAGGATAGACTGGAAGCTTCTAATTTTTAAAAAATGTGAATCACATGCATTTTACAGACAAAATAATATAAGACTACAATAATGTCATTATCTGGACCACATGATTTGTTAGTAACACACACATTAAGACTAATGCACTCTGGTGTTGTTTCTCCCTTTTTCTACATAAGATAGTGACAGATTAAAATGCAGTTGGCAGGAACACTAGCAGTGTGTGGACAGGCCTAGATTTGAATTACAGTTATGCTACTTACTACCTATGTGATGGTGGGAAGGTAGCCTCTAAGCCTCAGTATTATCTCTAACAGGGGTAATAATGCCTACCTAGGATTAAATAATACAGTGTATATAGAGTACACAAAATAGCATATGGCACATATCACGTGTTTGTTCCCACTCTCTACCTTAACCCCTTCACTCCTCAGGAAGAATGATGCAGTTAATGGTTAGACCATTAGAACAGGATTAGGATTATAATATTCTTCCTAAGAATCTCTAACTCATAAAATTCCCAATCAGTCTGAGACATGTGGTCTACTTTGGAAGACAAGGAATCAACAAGATAACCTTATTAGGGTTACTTTAATGCTACAATTCTTTGCCAAAGTGTCAGAAAGCACCTGGGTACAAGACACTCTTCTAGATTCCTGGTAGTGAATGAATCGGCAGTTGGAAGACAGGATTGGTATCCTAAATCATGAAAAATGGGCATTAGGAATGAAGGTTGATATTATGCCATTTCCTGCAAGTCTGTGGCCTGGATTCCATTAGGCTTATTGCCTGGATATCCCACAGGCACCTCAAAACTCATTATTTGTCAAACTGAACTCATCATCTCTCCCCTCCCCCAAACCTGTTCCTCCCCTCATACTTCCTGTTTTGGTAAATGGCGATATTATCCATCTCAGCACCCTATTCAGACTCTCTGGCTCCTCCATGTTGCTCTTCATCCTCGTCATATCAATCAGAAAAGTTTCATTTATTTTAACTCCTAAATTTCTCTTGCCTCTGCTTTTTCCATCATACCTTCACTGTGGCCGCCTTAGTGCAGATTCTTATCATTACCCACTTGGACCAATGAGGCATTCTTTTAATAGTCTCATTGTCTCTAGTCTTAGCCCCTCTTTCCTACAATCCATCCTCCCCCTAGAACTGCTAAAATCTAATAAGACCTTATCACCCCTTTTCTTAAATTCTTTTCATCACTCTTTATTGCTTGCAAGATAAAGTCTCACCTTCTTAGGATAACGTAATTTTGACCTTTTTAACATTTAGCTTTTCAGAGGCACTAAGCATCCATTACAATGAGCTACTAAGGGTGCACCTAATGCTGTTCTCTCTGCTTAAAATGATTTTCCTTTTCAGCTCTGCCTTTTCTCTCACTTTCTAAGTTTTTGTTTCTCCTTTCTGATCCAGCTAAAATATTAGCTCTGTAAGAAAGAATTGGGTAAATATATGAAATTTAGCAGCCCACATCTTACAGCAGTGTTTTCATAGGACTGTTGGTGTAGGTGCCGTCTCCCCTATTGGATTCTGAGCTTCTGATGGGTAACTGTGCATTGTTACTGTCTGTATGTCCAGTCCCAACATAGTACCTGGCATATAGTGGGAGTTCATTAAATGTTTGTTTGGTGAAGAATGCAGTCAAGTGCAAGAAGTAGGAGATATATACAGGCCTCAAACGATTTTTTAAAATCCTCCAGCCTTTTGTCTTTGTAGTCCAATTAGTATGATTCATACAGCCAAGGAAATCAATAAAAATCAGCTTGTCACATCATAGGCCTGTTGTTAACTGTGACTGCTCACAGGGTCAGGGCAAGGTGACCTCCTCAGTGCAGGCTAGGCAAATCCTCAAGAAGCCATGTCGTTGGATGGCGTGTCTAAGGGTTCATGATACTGTTTTCCGTTTTACTCTGGGTACAGTGCGAAGAGTGATGCCCCCAGGCACATGCTTTGTTACGGAAAAGGGGTCCTATCCTGCTCCCATTTAAGGGATGGTGGAGAGTCAACCCTAAAGCTGTACAAAGGGAAGTGGGTCTTTGGTGAAACTGTAACACTTTGCCTCAGATCAACCCTGCTTTACCAGATCTCACAAGATCCCTCTATAGGTCAGTCTCTCAACTCCACAGATAATCCTCTGAAAGACTATCACGTGGGTTTGCCCAGTGGTTTGTACTCCAGAAGACAGAAGGCTAAGCTCCTTTATCAGTTCAATCTCACTAGATCTGCTCAGTGCCGAAAAGCACACAGATGCAGTTTTCCATGGCTGGCCAGCAAGTTATTTATGATTCATTTAGGCCACTGGCAGGACATGGTCAGTTTGCCAAATTTCAAATCCTTTCATGGGGATGAGGATGACTTACACAAGTCAAACTGAAATATAGTGCAACTCTGTATTCTATTATAATTTACATATTCCCATAATTCACACCTTTTCAAGTTTCATTAGAATTCCCATGCTGTTATTAAAGTTCTCCTGAGTTCTGACTGAATTTCCAAAAACATTCTCTCCTTCTCAGAAATTTTGAGTGTATCTCAACCTTTTATTATGGAACATGGAGAATAGAAGTTCTTACTTATAAAAAAGAAAAACAAATTGCAAAATACTTAGTATTTTATTTAGAGAGGCTTAAGTCCACTATAGCAAGTCCTTTAAAGTTCCTATATAAGGTATTAATTCTTTGCTGACCTGATGCCTAATGGAGGAAATGTGATAAATCTGCCACTTAGAAAACTGATTGCATGGGGATAAGATAGAGTTTGTCATGATTCTTACAAATGCCTAGTAATATTTTAAAAATTGTTGCTGTGATGTTGAAATACCATAAACATTGTATTAGAGAGGGTATTAATCTCAAGCTACTGGTAACATATTTCCCTGGTCCCTAGAAAAAGGCTAATAGAATTGTGTGTGCCAGTGGAACTAAGTCCAACCAAGTGGTCTTTTCTCATTGATCAGTTGGATCACCCATTGATATGGCAATAAGGGAGGACCAAGAGGGTAAGAAAATACATCTTACTCTAGAAAGAAACCTCTTAAAGTCAGGGATTTTGAGACCCAGTTTTTTGATCTATGACCTGTTTTTCAAGGATGAAGAATAGTATCTGATGGTCTTACATTGCTTTTAGCAATAAGAAAAGGTAAGACAAACCAAAGGGACAGACACGTGTTGGATCTACTGTGTTACTATGCTAACCACATCTCAAGTTCTATATTTGTCTCCACATCTTAGGCAGTACTACTTAAAATGAGGTTCATTGATTTGTGGCCTCAATATCACCTGAGAGCTTATTAGAAATGTGTGTTTTTCAGCTTCATCCCAGATCTACTGATTCTATATTTTAACTAGCTCTCCAGATGATTCTTATGCACATTAAAGTTTGAGAAGCATTGTTCTCAAACTTTACTTCCCAAAGTAAATGTTCTGTGTGGTTTTATAGGTGCCATGCCAAAAATGATTCCTGGTCAAATGAATTTGGAAGATATTGGGTTAAGCAAAGTTAAGCTTTCTTTGTTGTAGGGTAGGTTTGCCTACATTTTGCAGAATTTTTAATATTTTACTCTACTGTTCAAATTATTCTTGTCATGGGTCATGGCTTACTTTTTTTTTTTTTTTTTTTTTGCAGTGCTGGGGATGGAACCCATGGCCTTGTGCATGTAGGTAAGTGAGCTACATCCACAGCCTGATTTGGCTTCTGTTGACATTCATTGATTGTGGTCTGTCTCCTATCTTTGCTGTTGTTGCTTACTATATCCTGAGTATACTGATCTCTTAGCCAAACTCACTCTTACTCTAAGGCCTTTGCACTTGCTGTTCCCATTGCCTTGAAATCTTGGGTCTCTGCTCAAATATAACTTCTTTTAGAAAGGCCTTCCCAGGTCATCATGTATCAAGTTGCATCTCTTGTTTCTCCACTGTAGTCACTTCCCCTGATTTATTTTTCTTCACAGCCCTTCCTTTTCTGACATATTATTATTTGTTTTTTGGTTTGTTATTTGTCTCTTCCACTAAGGTATAAACACCATAGATGGTTACTAATTCTTCAGTGCTTAGACTAATGCCTGGCACATAGTAGGCTACTCAATAATATTTATTGATGAATGAATGAACAAGTGATTGGAGAGAGAAAATGGATGCTAATAGACTTTATCAAATTGCAGAGTGGGGGGTAATAGGCAGTGAGACAAAGGGTGGTTGCTCAAGGACTGTGTGAACCTCAGAGAAAGCAGGGTAGATAGGAACTTTTCATGTTTGGGACCTGCAGGGCCTTAGGAGTCATATACATTTATGATACCAAATTATTGATTGTTCCCACCAAGGCCAATGATGCATGGGAAAATGAATTTCATGTATTTTTGCCTGTAATCAGAGAACAATGTCTCATGCAGAATAAAGTATTGGTTAGCTCTCTAATGCATTGTTTTCCCTAGTTCCTTTTTTGGTCATTTAGCACATGAAAATCATTCACTTTCATGGCTTCAGCTGTACTAATAGACACTGACTAGATTGTGTTTAGTACCCAATTTTTTTCTCCATCATATCTCCTACCAGTGTGGCAGATCTACTCCAATACTGATTAGCACCTTCAGATTCAACATATTCAATGCTAATGCATCATTTTATTCTCCAATTTTTGTATTTCTGATAAAGGCAGCAATACTCTTGTGGTCATTGAGGCTGAAAACCACAAGCTGTTCTGCAGATGTCCCCTTTCCTCATTGCTCATTCTCACTGATTACTTCTAATGTTTTTCATATCTGTATTTTTTCCTTTCCCCTCTTTTTTTGGTTCTAACCATACCACTGGACTATTATAATAATCTCTGAAAGTTTCAACCCTTGGTTTCAATCCATCTTAAATAGATTTCTTAGCCTGACTCGAGTCAGTATGGCCCCATCTGTCTTTATGTCCCCCCACCACTTCTTCACATTTCTCTGATCCATCCAAACTGGACCACTTGTTCTTTTCCTGACTCTTTATGAATCCTTCAATTCTCATGTCTTTGTTTCTCTTCCCCCTCTCCCAACAAGAAAACTTTTCTTTTTATACCCATTTCTTTTTATATCTCTCTATCCTTTAACACCCACATCAAATATACTCTTCTCTGGGAAGGAGAGTATATTTGTGCTTTGAGAAAATGTGCTTTTCTTTTTTCAATATCACATAGTGCTTATGATTTCTGGCACATTATGCCTCATTTGATAATAATTCGTATTCTCATTTTCCTCCTATCATCATACTAAAAGTCCCTCCAGAGCTGGATCTTTGTCTTACTCATCTTTAAATCTCCACACTAGATACCAATAGATAGGGGTATTGATTTGAAATGAAATACTTTTCCCCAAACTATATTTCATAACAGCAATGGTGTCATATCGTGGACTAATAAATTTCTTTGGCTGAGGAACTCATTAAATGGCCACATTCACATCCACGCCATTTGGGAGTGGTATGGCCAATGTTACTAATTTGTGATGCAGAGAAAGTACAGAAAAGTTAAGTGATTGCCAGTGCCATACAACAGGGGTCCCAGGATTCTCAAGTGCTAGTCTGCAAGCCTGATTCAAGCTTGTCTTGAGAGCTGTCCCTCTTCTGGAAAATAACAGTTGCTGTTCATCACCTTTTGGGTTCCTGAACTGCTTGCCTCAAGGGAAACTGAGAGGCTTAAGCAACTTATCAAGAAGGGATAAATTCAGATTCACATGCACAGGTTTCAGTATGTGACATCAAGCAGTTGCCTTGGCTGCTTCTAAGTCTGGTGACTAGGGAGCCATCCAAAGAGGGTCTGCCTCCATTCCACCCACCCACTCACTCAGCCTCCCACAAACTGTACAATTTGAATTGATGGAGCTTGCTAATTGCCTCTTATTGGCCTGTTACAAGATGAAGCACCAGAAAGGAGACAAAGCCTCCCTATTCACATTCTCAGTGGTCAGTAGGGGTTCCTGCAAAAACAGAGAAACTGGAGCCCAGGGTATTCATTTTGAAAGGCAGGACAAGATCTTCTACCATTCAGAACCCCACATTAAAATCACAATATTATAACCTGGAAGACCCCGTCTATTTCTCAAATGGTCTGTTGGAAATTTACAGTCTATTTAATAAATTAGCATTACTTATGAATGTAGACTTTTTTTCTCCAAAGTGATACAAATTCTGCATTTTAATTTCATTATTTTTTCCCATATTCAGGTGAGGAGACAGAGTACTTTTCATGAAAACATCATTCTTGGATTTATATTTTGAGAAAGCAAAGAAGAGGCAAATAGATACAGCCTGATAACTGAACTTTCAGTTTAGAATTCTTTCCTCTCCATTGGGTCTTAGCTAGCTTTCAATAATTATTGCTCAGACACATAGTCTTGGAGCTTTGCTTTTTCTCGGACGTGTACACAGTTCTAGGAAGGGTTGTTGCCAAAGCCATCATGTGATTTATTGACCCTCCACTGGGACAAGGGGGAACAGATATAACTTTGTGATTTTATTATAAGGAGGCTGGGTTAATATTTCTAGGTGAAACAAGCTACTATACCAAGTTCAAACATCTGAAGAGGGAGGTTAAGAAACCCTGAGTGTGGGGTGTAAGGATTATTCTGTCCTGGGGCTGTACAGACGTCGTCTGAGGCAGGGAGCAGGAGAAGAAAGGACACATTGTGACCCATTTCCAACACCTCCTGTGTGTAGAGGCGGAAGTTCCTTGCCTGCAGAGGGACACGCGCGGAGGAAAAATAGGAGAGTTACAACATGGCACTTACATAAACAACACCAAACTGGCATAAAACATCTAACAAAATTACACGACTTCAAGCTTGGAATTTTTATACAACATAAATATTAGGGTTCAGCCCATTTAATAATGCTATATAAAATCAAGATTTAAGGCAGTAATGTTCCACATAAACTCTGAAAACAACATTTATGCTTCTTATAAAAGTAGAAAATGATTGCATTCTGTGGGCTTTTCAAAATGATGAATATAATTACATGAAGCAACAAAAATGGATTGAATTAAAAATCCACTAGTTTCAATTTAAGTTGGTTAAGGGGGAAAAATGTAGTTTCTGGCCAAGGACTGAGAAAATTTTACAAGTATCAAAAAAAAAAAAATGTTGTATGCACTGTTCGGCAGTTAGGCAGCCTTCCCCCAACATGTATATGTAGCCCAAGAGTCACCAATGAAATACGAGCTGCTTCAAACCTGCTAAGTCTAAGAAACCCTTTAATAGCATCTACTGTCACAAGTAGAGCTGGTATTTTTTTTTCTTCTTGCGAGTCCAGGGCCATCCCTGGAATAATTCAGTTGCTCCCCTGGTTTCTGTATGGTATCACTTGTAATTTAGTCTTTATCAGTGTTGGCTGCTTGGACTGGCCTTGCAGTATTACTTAAAATCAGAGCAGTACTCCAATGGAAGGACACTCTTAGAATCTCTAATTTATACCCCTGCCTCCATGGGTCAGAGGCCAATTCATGGTTCTCTTGCTTATTAAAAGGGAGCCAGTCACTCCTGTAATGCTCTTCCTAATACAGGCTAAACTTAATCTCTCTCTCTGTTTATATTTTGGGGAGAGAGAGTAGGACTGATGAATGTAGGCAAAATAAAAAGTAGCTCTCTCTAGAGAGCCTAACAAACTTTTACAAGTCTCTTCTATGACAACAGTTTTTCTTAAACTTGCTTGTTTGTGGAGGTTAGATGTGCACCTTTTGATTTACATAAGACAGTTTGACCATGAATTTTCTGTTTGTGGAAAGACAGCATGGCAAACTTGGCAATGGACTTAGATCCCACTATTAATACTCTTTTGTTCTTAAATAAATCATCTGTACATCTAACCATACCCTGTTTGTTTGTGCATACATGTATGTATAAATTGTTGTTGCTTCATGTTGTCCTGAGGCTGAGCCTTGGTATCTTTTAAGGTAGACTACATTGTTTTTCCCTGTTTGAACAGACCATAGAATAGTGGGATCTGGAGAACTTAGGTCAAAACAGAGGAGCTAGAGAAAAGCAGCACAAGTGCATAAATGTAGGCATTAAATTCTTAACGTGAATGTACATGCAGAGTAGTATTTAAATAAATAGAATAAACATATATATTCATATAGATATACCTCTTGAGTAAGTTTTACTCTACAATTCAGTTTCTGTGATCCATAAAAAGAAGGTAAAAATGGTAAAGTCTAGTACCTGGTGTAGAGGTATATTGATCTGCTTAAGGAGAGCTTTCACTGCCATCTGGAGCTCGTAGAAGAACAATTGCATGGGGCAGTCAAAAGTATGATCCACACTTTCCATAGATTCAGAGCCAGAAAGCTTTTGGATGCATTCCCACTCCTCTCTGTGTGTTGAGTCAAGTTAAAATTAGAAGTATAACACAACTTCAGAATACAGCTCAGAACTTCCTAAGTGCATAGGCCCAGAACCTGGATAACCAATTCTTGGTGGTTAAAACTCGATGCAATTAACGGAATTCAAACGTTTTGCAACCCAAATACCAAAATAGAGTTTTAAGTGAGGTATCTCTAATTTAAGCTTACTTCACCTATCAAGCCACATATACCTCAGAACAATAGGTCCAATTTGTATAAATCAGGTTTTGTGATTGAAGCTTTCGAGTGTTTGTAATAGTTTCCTGACTGTCCTCATTTTCCTTTCCCCGTGGATCCTCTGTAACTTCTAAGATCCTGCATTTTACCACAGGGGCATTTGCTGGTTAATTCCGCAGTTGGGTAACCACAGGACTCTGATCCAACTCAGGCAACAAACCACATGGCACATTTCAACCCTGGCCTGTTGTAATCGTGGGGACTATTTTGGTTTCTTTCTCTTTCCAAAAGCTTGAGGAGAATCACAAACAGGAACACCAGACAATTCTAATAAAAGGAACAAGAGGGCACACATCACTGCTTCCATCCTCCTCCCAAACCAGTCATCTGTGTCTTCATTCTGCACGCTCTATAGTTCTTCCTAATGAACTTTTCCAAATGTCATGCAGAAGGGAAGAGAAAAGAATGGTGGTGGGAGGAAAGCACATCTGGTTGGTCCCTCAAAGACTGCTCTTCAAAAGGAGCTTGAAAAGATCAAGGTAAATGCCTCTTAGGCAACATTGTTTCCACAGGTATTTTAGCACAAGTCTCTAAACACATTCAGTTGGCCCAGTTTCTTCTTCCAACTCTGCAGGGAGTTATCAATGTGCTCTCTAGAGCAGGCTAGAGAGGAAAGGCAAGCCCTCCTCTCTAGGGATGGAAAGAGAGGAGCACTAACATATGTTTCCACCCTGTGAAAACTCTGAGGGACTCTCCCCAAAGGGTCATAGCAGCCTGGGCTCCAGTCCCTGGGTCAGAAAACCAAAGAGAATGTTTGATTGCGGCATGAGCTTTTCATTAAATAAATAAACAAACAAATAAATAACAAACTCACTCTCTTTTAAGCTACTGTCTTAGAAAAGTTTCTGTTTTCAATATATCTGCTTAGTTTAAAGCCACACACTGGACAAGACTATGGAAAATCAATCCTTTATCCCAATAAGAAAAAGAAAATTAAGTCCTCTTGCAGTCTGGGCATTAGTTTGGCTTTACAAATTGAAATTTTTGAGAAAATGCTTGGGAGCTCCTTTTTCTCATCAAGTTCTGATACTGAACTAAATGAGAGGTTTATGACTAGCACAAAACCTAAAGGACCACATTGCTAAAATAGGGTGTGTAATCAAATCAGAAGATAAAACGCCAGCAAGAATACCATGAAACAACTACTACTAACTAATCAGTTTAGGCTATGAGGATGGGGGCGATGGGACTGGCAGAGTGAAGGCTACCACAATCTTTTGTACAAATGAACCTTGAATCCTTGACAAGGGTGAATTTATTGGTGTAACCACTGAAAGATAGAGTCTAAACCCTTAAGACACAAACCTAGAAGTGGATGAAAGCAACCATTGCCAAGTTAGTACACAAATGAGTCATGCAACCTTTTGAAAAGGATTCTGAAGGTAACAAATGTTGATTGTCAAAGTGACCACCAGATGGCAGACTTAAAGTCCAGGTGTAGTTGATAAGTGAAAGGAGAGAATTATGGTGGTTAGTGAGTTCTTCAAAGAGATCATCATCATCATCATAACCATCATCATCATCTCCATTATCATCAAGTAAACCTTGTGAGACATTATAAAATCTTGCCACTTTAGGACCAAATTTTAAATTGACTAAATTAGAATCTCCTTTGGTTAAATCTATAGGTGCAACTAGAATTTGAGGATCTAGTGTACATTCCTTGAAGGCTGAAGAAATCTGGAGAATTTATTACATATTATTTTTTCATGTTTAGCACAATTTGGTTCATTATAGTAGACTTTCAGAGGCCTGCTATTAATGTTAATTGTAAAGTTGAGCCATATTACCAAGACTGGGCAAATTTCCCAAAGCTAACAGAGTATAAGTAACCAAATACCAACCATAGAGCAAGTTTCCAGAAGCTCAGGACTTTTTACTTCTTTTTTTTTTCCCTAGAGAACTATAGAGCATGTAGGAAGCATATAAAATCTTTAGGCTAGGGGTCAGCATTAGGGAGAAAGAAGGCATGGGTAGGGGACCTTTAAGATTAGGGAGAATCAGTAGCTTTTCCAGATACCATTCCCATAGATGATATTTTAAAAAAAAGCATGGCTGCTTTAGATTGTGAAGAAAAGATACTGGGAATAGTAATGTGTTATCCATTCATTAACCAGTTGAGCATCAGTGGTTGTACCATGAATAATGCAGAGTGGACAGTGAAAGGACAAGGTCCCCTTTTAATGGGCTTGCTCCTCCCATTGACCAACACTGTAAGCCCTCCTTACCCTAGTGCTAAAGCCAGCTTTACCACTGTGCTGTGGGACCTCTTACCATAGAAATTACACTGGCAAGTAACACTCCATTTTCCTTTGGGCACATCAACTTGGTCACTTAGCCATTGTTTCATCACAAAGACAATCCAGCTTCTGTCTAAATAGGCAGCACTTACTTAGAAATGTTATTATTTTCACGGATCTTCATATGGCAGAGAATGTTGGGCAACTTTTGGGTTACAAGAACTTTGATCTGATCCACAGAGCTACATAGCTTTAGGTAACCTAGATATAATCCAGGAGAGAGACGCTGATGACTCCTTTTATAATAGGAAAGAATATCCTGTAGGGTGAAATAAAAGAAAATAAAACAAAAAGTCACCTAGCAAGGCAATCTCAGGTTGGTCTGTTACAAGTGAACGGCCTTGTAGCTAATTAAGTGAGAAACCTCAGGTACCACCATGAATGTTGGGGAAGTGTTGGTGATGCAGCTAGTCTTACCTTCAGGAGAATTCCCCTCCAAGTCAGGCAATTGGTCTTTATATTCTGCATGCTTATTTTACTCACATTTTTGTTTCAAGGGTAGGTTTGTGGGTTGTGACTGGGAATAGGCTGCTAATGGTGGAGACAGATAATAAAGAAAGCTAGAATTCCCAGTTTCTCCACTTGCAGGGCTGTTTAGCCGTGAGAAAACAGATATTTGCCCATGCAAAAGCTGGCAAAACACTTAAAAGAATCTTTATAATTTCAGAATAATTAAAATGAAAACGTTCATTTTGAATGAAACCATTTAAAATAGAATAAAAAATTATACTAAGTGGTAAAAGACTTGATTGAATTTGTACCTTGAAATTAAAACAAAAAGTAATCTCGAGGCTCATTTTATCTTACGTTGTTAACATTTAGGTTGTTGTTAACTATTGTACTTTGACTCTGAGAATAAAGAGAGAATAAGTCAAACACTGATCTTTTTGGCTTAATTTTTTAATATAAATTATATGATAGCAGATGATACCTCCTCATATTTGAGTTTCACAATATCATGAAGAAGATAATTTTTGCAAAAATATTTGAAGATGTCATATTTTTTTCCCGGAATCTCAACAAAATTTTGAGTAATGTTTGTATAAAGTTCTTGTTCATTTTATGCTCTTCAGTCATCAATTGGCCTACTACTTGAGGATTCTCAATTGTCAATGGCTTGGTATGGGAGTTGACTAGGTCTCTATATCATCTTCATCAGCTTCCCCAAATTCTGTATATTTTACAGTATTTAAATCTTTGCATTGTAGTGGATTTCCATTATATTATCACATCAAAATATTCCACAGGCTACAGAGACTGAATGAAATTGTTGGTACAACAGGAAGGTGCCAACCAAGGTAAACAGAGGGAAATGTTTGAATGGAATATTTTTTATATGTGATCGGTTCTTTAATGAACTATTTTGGTTAAGAATTTTGTCTTCCTGCACAACTGCAGGGACTCAGATAATGAATGATTGGAAAACACAGACACTCTTTCCCTCCCCACTCCCTATATTAACAGATAAGACTTGTTAAATTTTTGAGCAGTAGTGTGAGGGAAACACAGGAGTGATGAATCAGGTACTGATTATAAGGGAAGGTTTCCTATAGGCTAGGGTTTAACCTGATTTTCAGAAAGGGTAAACTAACTAATAATAAATTTCAAATGTATCACCATCAAAAAGTAATAAGTAAAAAGAAGTACTGGATATACTAATTTACTTTATTTAATCTTTCTACATTGTATACATATATCAAAATGTCACTTTGTAAATGATTATAATTATGATTTTTCATTAAAAATATTAATAAAAATGAGTACATTTTAAAGAGTGAAATAGAGGGAACCAACTATACCAGTAGGGAAAGCAAGAGGTAAAACAAAAACATTTAAACTTGTGTAAGATTCTATATGGAAGAAGAAGATGTAAGGTCTTCTTTGGCAACTATGTTCTAAAGGAATATTCTTTCCTCTGTTGAATTAGCCATTTGCAGCATCTAACATACTCTAAATTGTGCATTGTCTCCTCTATCCCATCTTTGTCAAACACATACTGAGTTCCTATGATGTGCCCAGCCCTATGAGAAACATTCTGATTTCAGGTAAACATGCTAATGATCCCTTCCTTCTCTTGTAGAAGCTGAGAAAGACAGATGGGTAAACAGATGGTTATAGTATACCAAAATCAGTTTTATAATATAGGCAGTGTAGGTATACAGTGGAAAGGTCTCTTGATCTCTCTCGCTTTCTCTCCACTCTGTGTGTGTGTGTGTGCGTACACACACAATGGGGGTCAAAACCAGGGCCTTGGACATGCTAGGCAAGTGCTCTACCACTAAGCCACACCCAGATCTTCTATTTTCTTTTTGAACTAGCCTATGAAATTAATGAATGGTAGGGCTGTTTTATTTTCTTGCTTTGTGTCCTTAGCACCCAATACTATTTGTATATAAAACAGGCATACAACATGTACAAATCATATCATATCTCTAAAACAAAATATGGAAAGAGCAGAATGATAAAATAAATTACACTGGGAGGAATATACAAGTAATATGTACAGAAAAGCAAAGTTAAAAAATACTAAAGATGAACTACAAAAAATTTATTATCAAGAAGGAAGGAATTCTTACTATTATCAGGACAGTGTATTAATGTCTTCTGCCAGATCTCTTCAGAACAGATCATAGGCAAGTAGTTGACTGGAAGAAACTTGGTCATGATAGTGTTTTGGGAAATGAACAACTAATCAAGGGGAGAGAAATGGTTAAAGTAGAAGTATTCAGATCAGCGGAATTTGATGATATGAACCCTAAGGGTACTAGCAGATGTGGCTATAGACTTGCAGATCATTATTTTTGAGAAGTCATTGAGAACTGGAAAAGTCCCTAAAGACTAGAAAAGGACAAATATGCCTATCTTTGCAACAGAATAGGGGAGAAACACAGGCTGAACCTAGTAATTAAAGACCTCCAGCTTATTGATCTTTGAGAAAAATGAGAAAGGACCATCAAATAATCAATTTGCAGTCACCTAGGAAATCCTGAGGGACAGGAGTGACCATGGTTTTGTGAAGAGCAAATCATACAGGTACTGTTCATTTCTAACAGAAATAAAATGGGATCCATAGACTTGGGAAGGCTCCAGTATAATCTGTTTCATTAGATAAACTAGAAAGGTAGAATCTTGACCACATTACTTCAGCAAGCTGAACACCTGGGTTGAAGATTTGTGGATAATGAAGATGGTGTGGGAACAGTAGACAGACTGAGTGATGGCTCAGTAGGGATTGGTCCTGAGGGCCAGTGTGTTCAACTTACTTATTGACATTCTGAACAAAGAAAATCAAGAACGTGTGTATCAAATTTGTGGCTCCCAAATTTGGTATGGCTTTGATTTTCTGGAAAACAGTAATAAAGCCATGAATGACCTAGTGCATTGGAAAAATAAGCCTATCATAATTAGGGTTGAAATTTAATAAGAAAATGTGCTTGTAAAGATTCAAACCCAAGAGTACAAATATAGGATGGGTAAGGGTATAAGAGAAAAACATGCGGGAGTCAGAACTGGCCTCAAATAGAATGTGAGTTAGGAACATACTGGGGTTATATAAAAGCCAATACCATTCTGAGATGGAGTAATTCACTCATTCAGTTTTTTAAAAAGACTGTTACTGAGCATCTACTATATTTTCATGCCTTTACATAGCCATTTATCCTTCATTAGTGAGAGTGTTTTTGGAGCTGGAAAACTGCATGGGAGGAGAGAGAAGCTGTTCCATTAATATAATCTAAAGGGCACTAGGAAGGCCTTCTAAAACCAAATGGAGTGCCAACAGATCGGTATATTACATAATTTAACCTCTAACCAGCATTTCTAGCCTCTACCTTTTACCATAGTCCTTTTGTGTTCTCCTATCTCGAGACACAATGAAAGCTTTTTTCTTACCCATACACGTCCCAATCTCTCCTTTTTTTGACTGCTTGGTGGCAGTCATCCACTCATTCTGTCACCTTTAACTGATCACCTACTATGATCAGGCATTATACTAGGTTATTAATAACACCAAGATGAATAAGACATGATCTTTCATTTCAGGAAACTTCCATTTCAGTGTGTGAGAGAAATAAATGTGCTAGTTTTGCTAACCCAGCATAATAAAGGCCATAAGAAGATAATGTAAGGTCTATGTGGATCCACGGGATGATGAGATCTTCTCTTTTGGCTTCTGCCTAATTTATTTAATTTAATTCCATCTATTTAAATCCTATCTTACTCTCTTCTCTTTCTTTTCTCTATCTGAAACTTAACTTACCTTCATGGTTCAGCCAAATGCCACCTCTTCTGCAATGCCTTCCCTGACATTTCCAGGCAGAATTAATAGCTGCTTTGTGTGTGCTCCCATAGTACACTGTTTGTACTGCTATCAGGCTCTGGCTTAATTCTGACTTGTATTACCTTGATTTGTTTATAAGTCTGTCTCCCTCCCTTGACTGAACTCCTTGAGAGCAAGAACCTTGACTTACTCATTTGTTTTTCCTATAGTACCTAGAAGAGTGCCTGGCACCTCGTTGGTGTTGAAGAAAATATTAAATATGAAGTAAAAGGCTCTGAGGTGGTGGGCTCTGGTTCTGGGCCTCTGGGAGAGAATATGCTGGGTCAGTGCAGGGTCTAAGAAGGGTAAATCCAACCTCTCTTCATTGATTAGCTCTCCTATGAGCTTGCTAAAGGAACAATAGATAGTTGCTTTTCCAATATCTATGAAACTTTTATTTTGCTGGGTGAGGTATGGAAACTGATTGTGCAGGATGGCAGAGGTCACAAAATGGCAGCTGGTGGTCTACTACAAAGAATGTTTTATAACTTAAAACATTTTTATTGGAATATAGTAGCTGTACAGAGGGATTTCATTGTAACATTTCCATCCTAAACTCTGGGTTTCCAGCTTCTCTTTAAAAAGTGGAAATGTTTCAATAATAGGACTATGTTCTTCTACTGTGATTAGCTGAAGCTGAATGGGGTTGCTTTCTGTAGCTAGAACATGGACTCTTCAGATTAATATAGCCCTTATTACTTCCACTTGTTTCTTTTTTGTTGTTTTCTGTGATATGGGTTTTGAACTCAGGGCTTTGAGCTTGCAAAGCAGGTAGCTTACCACTTGAGCCTCCAGCCTTTTTTGCTCTGGTTATTTTAGCAATGAGGTTGCTTGCTTTTTATGTAGGCCTGCCTGGATGGTGATCCTTGTACTTTAGGTTTCCCACCATTGCTGGGATGACAGGTGTGCACCACCCATGTCTATCTTTTATTTGTTATGATGGGGTCTCCCCAACTTTTTTTCCCTGATTGACCTGTAACTGAGATCCTCGTGATCTCAGGCTCCTGCATATTTTGAGATGACAGGTGCATGCCACTGTGTTAAGCTATTGGTTGAGATGGGGTCTTGCAAACCTTTTTCACCGGGCTGGACTTGAACCATAATACTCCTGAAACCATAATCATCCAAAATCACAGACTCCCAAGTAGCTAGGATTACAGGCATGAGGCACTGGTGACCAGCTCTACTTGTTACTTTTCAAACTTGAGATATAATTCATAAAATGTGCAATTAAGTGGTGTTTAGCATATTTACAAGGTTGTACAACTAATGCCACTACCTATTTCCAGGCCATTTTCATCTCTCCAGGAAAAAAAACCTCACATTCATTAGACAATTAGAATGACAACTCTCCAATCTCTCTTCCTCTTGCCCCTAGAACTACTATTGTACTATCTGTCTCTGTGGATTTGCTTATTATGGACATAGCACATACAATATTTATTATTTTGTGCCTGGCTTCCTTTGCTTAGTATAATAAAGTTTGACCCATGCTATAGCATGGATCATCCTTCATTTATTTTTTGGTTGAATAATGTTTCAATATATGGAATATATAGTAAACATTTTGTTTACTAACTCATCAACTACTGGACATTTAGGTTGTTTCTACTCTAGCTATTATGAATAATGCTTGTATGACCATTGGTGAACATGTTTTTGTATGAACCCAATTGTTTCTTTTTTATAGTAAAGTTTATTAGAAGAGAGACACTTTTAGGGATGAAAATGATCCATCTCAGGAAGAGAGGTCAAGAATGATGGAATTCAACACAGTGGTTGTGGGAGACTTTAACACTCCATTATCATTAATAAATAGGTCATCCAAACAAAAAATCAATAAAGAAATCCAAGATCTAAAATATACAGTAGATCAAATGGACCTACTTGATGTCTACAGAACATTTCATCCAACTTCTACACAATATACATTCTTCTCAGCAGCCCATGGAACCTTCTCCAAAACAGATCATATCCTAGGGCACAAAGCAAGCCTCAGCAAATATAAGAAAATAAGAATTACACCGTGCATACTATCTGATCACGATGCAGTAAGACTAGAACTCAACAACAAAAGTAAAGACAAAAAACATGCAAACAGCTGGAAACTAAATAACTCATTATTTAATGAAAAATGGATCATTGATGAAATAAAAGAGGAAATTAAAAAGTTCCTGGAAGTCAATGAAAATGAAAACACAACCTACCGGAACCTATAGGACACAGCAAAGGCAGTCCTGAGAGGAAAGTTTATAGCCATAAGTGCATATATTAAAACGACTGAAAGATCCCAAATCAGTGACCTAATGATACATCTCAAACTCCTAGAAAAACAAGAACAAGCAAATCCCAAAACAAATAGGAGAGAAATAATAAAAATAAGAGCTGAAATCAACGAAATAGAAACAAAAAAACCATACAAAGAATTAATGAAACAAAAAGTTGGTTCTTTGAAAAAATAAACAAGATCGATAGACCCCTGGCAAACCTGACTAAAATGAGGAGAGAAAAAACCCAAATTAGTAGAATTAGGAATGCAAAAGGGGAGATAACAACAAACACTGTGGAAGTCCAGGAAATCATCAGAGACTACTTTGAGAACCTATATTCAAATAAATTTGAAAATCTTAAAGAAATGGGCAGATTTCTAGATACATATGATCATCCAAAACTGAACCAAAAAAGATATTAATCACCTGAATAGATCTATAACACAAAATGAAATTGAAGCAGCAATCAAGAGTCTCCCCAAAAAGAAAAGTTCAGGACCTGATGGATTCTCTGCTGAATTCAATCAGACCTTTAAAGAAGAACTGATACCAACCCTCCTTAAACTGTTCCACAAAATAGAAAGGGAAGGAAAACTGCCTAACACATTTTATGAAGCCAGTATTACACTTATCCCAAAACCAGGCAAAGACACCTCCAAAAAGAACTATAGGCCAATCTCCTTAATGAACATTAATACAAAAACCCTCAACAAAATAATGGCAAACCAAATTCAACAACACATCAAAAAGATCATTCACCATGACCAAGTAGGCTTATCCCAGGAATGCAGGGGTGGTTCAGCATATGAAAATCAATAAACGTAATAAACCACATTAACAGAAGCAAAGACAAAAACTACTTGATCATCTCAATAGATGCAGAAAAAGCCTTTGATAAGATCCAACACCATTTCATGATAAAAGCTCTAAGAAAACTAGGAATAGAAGGAAAGTACCTCAACATTATAAAAGCTATATATGACAAACCTACAGCCAGCATTATACTTAATGGAGAAAAACTGAAACCATTCCCTCTAAAATCAGGAACCAGACAAGGATGCCCTATCTCCACTCTTATTCAACATAGTACTGGAATTCCTAGCCAGAGCAATTAGGCAAGAAGAAGGAATAAAAGGAATACAAATAGGTAATGAAACTGTCAAAATATCCCTATTTGCAGACGACATGATCTTATACCTTAAAGACCCAAAAAACTCTACTCAGAAGCTTCTAGACATCATCAATAGCTAAAGCAAGGTAGCAGGTTATAAAATCAGCACAGAAAAATCATTAGCATTTCTATACACTAATAATGAACAAACTGAAAAAGAATGTATGAAAACAATTCCATTTACAATAGCCTCAAAAAAAATCAAATACCTAGGTGTAAATCTAACAAAAGATGTGAATGACCTCTACAAGGAAAACTATAAATTTCTGAAGAAAGAGATTGAGGAAGACTATAAAAAGTGGAGCGATCTCCCATGCTCATGGATTGGTAGACTCAACATAGTAAAAATGTCTATACTCCCCAAAGTAATCTACATGTTTAATGCAATTCCCATCAAAATTCCAATGACATTCATCAAAGAGATTGAAAAATCTACTGTTAATTTTATATGGAAACACAAGAGGCCACGAATAGCCAAGGCAAACTCAGTCAAAATAACAATGCAGGAGGTATCACAATACCTGACTTCAAACTATATTACAAAGCAGTAACGATAAAAACAGCATAGTACTGGCACAAAAACAGACATGAAGACCAGTGGAACAGAATAGAGGACTCAGATATGAAGTCACAAAACTATAACCAACTTGTCTTTGACAAAGGAGCTAAAAATATACGATGGAGAAATAGCAGCCTCTTCAACAAAAACTGCTGGGAAAACTGGTTAGCAGTCTGCAAAAAACTGAAACTAGACCCATGTATATCACCCTATACCAAGATTAACTCAAAATGGATCAAGGATCTTAATATCAGACCCCAAACTCTTAAGTTGCTACAGGAAAGAGTAGGAAATACTCTGGAGTTAGTAGGTATAGGTAAGAACTTTCTCAATGAAACCCCAGTAGCACAGCAACTAAGAGATAGCATAGATAAATGGGACCTCATAAAGCTAAAAAGCTTCTGTTCATCAAAAGAAATGGTCTCTAAACTGAAGAGAACACCCACAGAGTGGGAGAAAATATTTGCCAACTATACATCAGACAAAGGACTGATAACCAGAATATATAGGGAACTTAAAAAACTAAATTCTCCCAAAACTAATGAACCAATAAAGAAATGGGCAAGTGAGCTAAACAGAACTTTCTCAAAAGAAGAAATTCAAATGGCCAGAAAACACATGAAAAAATGCTCACCATCTCTAGCAATAAAGGAAATGCAAATTAAAACCACGCTAAGATTCCACCTCACCCCTGTTAGAATAGCCATCATCAGCAACACCACCAACAACAGGTGTTGGCGAGGATGTGGGGAAAAAGGAACCCTCTTACACTGTTGGTGGGAATGTAGACTAGTACAACCACGCTGGAAAAAAATTTGGAGGCTACTTAAAACACTAAACATTGATCTACCATTGATCCAGCAATACCACTCTTGGGGGGATACCCAAAAGACTGTGACACAGGTTACTCCAGAGGCACCTGCACACCCATGTTTATTGTGGCACTATTCACAATAGCCAAGTTATGGAAACAGCAAGATGCCCCACCACTGATGAATGGATTAAGAAAATGTGGTATCTGTACACAATGGAATTTTATGCAGCCATGAAGAAGAACAAAATGTTATCATTTGCTGGTAAATGGATGGAATTGGAAAACATCATTCTGAGTGAGGTTAGCCTGGCCCAAAAGACCAAAAACCGTATGTTCTCCCTCATATGTGGACATTAGATCAAGAGCAAACACAACAAGGGGATTGGACTATGAGCACATGATAAAAGCGAGAGCACACAAGGAAGGGGTGAGGATAGGTAAGACAACTAAAAAACTAGCTAGCATTTGTTGCCCTTAACACAGAGAAACTAAAGCAGATACCTTAAAAGCAACTGAGGCCAGGTACTAGAGAAAAGGTTAGATCAAAAAGAATTAACCTAGAAGGTAACACCCACGCACAGGAAATCAATGTGAGTCAATGCCCTGTATAGCTATCCTTATCTCAACCAGCAAAAACCCTTGTTCCTTCCTATTATTGCTTATACTCTCTCTACAACAAAATTAGAAATAAGGGCAAAATAGTTTCTGCTGGGTATTGAGGGGGTGGGGAGGAGAGGAAGGGGATGGAGTGGGTGGTAAGGGAGGGGGTGGGGGCAGGGGGGAGAAATGAACCAAGCCTTGTATGCACATATGAATAATAAAAGAAAAAGAAAAAAAAAAGCTAAACCTTGATCTACCATTTGATCCAGCAATACCACTCTTGGGGCTATACCCAAAAGACTGTGACACAGGTTACTACAGAGGCACCTGCACACCCATGTTTATTGTGGCACTATTCACAATAGCCAAGTTATGGAAACAGCCAAGATGCCCCACTACTGACGAATGGATCAAGAAAATATGGTATCTATACACAATGGAATTTTATGCAGCCATGAAGAAGAACGAAATGTTATCATTCGCTGGTAAGTGGATGGAATTGGAGAACATCATTCTGAGTGAGGTTAGCCTGGCCCAAAAGACCAAAAATCGTATGTTCTCCCTCATATGAGGACATTAGATCAAGGGCAAACACAACAAGGGGATTGGACTATGAGCACATGATAAAAGCGAGAGCACCCAAGGGAGGGGTGAGGATAGGTAAGACACCTAAAAAATTAGCTAGCACTTGTTGCCCTTAATGCAGAGAAACTAAAGCAGATACCTTAAAAGCAACTGAGGCCAATATGAAAAGGGGACCAGGAACTAGAGAAAAGGTTAGATCAAAAAGAATTAACCTAGAAGGTAACACCCACGCACAGGAAATCAATGTGAGTCAATGCCCTGTATAGCTATCCTTATCTCAACCAGCAAAAACCCTTGTTCCTTCCTATTATTGCTTATACTCTCTCTTCAACAATATTAGAGATAAGGACAAAATAGTGTCTGCCGGGTATTCAGGGGGTGAGGGGAGAGGGAGGGGGCGGAGTGGGTGTAAGGGAGGGGGTGGGGGCAGGCTGGAGAAAGGACCCAAGCCTTATATGCACATATGAATAATAAAACAATAATAAAAAAAAAGAACGATGGAATTCAGTTGTTTCTTAGGTACAGTCCAATTAGCTCATTCTGATTTATATATATATATTATTTATATATATACATATATTATATATGTGTAATATATATATATTTGGCGGTACTGTAGTTTGAATTCAGAGCCTCCCACTTGCTAGGCAGGTGCTCTATCACTGGAGCCACTTCACTAGCCCTTTTTTTGTGTTGTGTATTTTCAAAGTAGGTTCTCTTGAACTATTTGCCTGGGGTAGCCTCAAACCATGATCCTCCTGCTCTCTTCCTCTCAAGTAGCTAGGATTACAGCTGTTAGCCATTGGCACTGTGGTTAGTCCTATAGCTTTTGATATGTGTTAGATGCTGTTGGGGCAGGATAGAAAGAGGAAAATGCAGGAAAAAAGAAACAGCAGAAAAGGCAGG
Organism: Castor canadensis; assembly: GCF_047511655.1. Lineage (NCBI taxonomy): Eukaryota > Metazoa > Chordata > Mammalia > Rodentia > Castoridae > Castor > Castor canadensis. The sequence goes on along the minus strand of NC_133396.1, from coordinate 32,078,660 downwards.
GGAGGTATTAGGGCATGGGCACCTAGTAAAAAGATACTATGTACCTGGAAGGGACAAGGAATGCCTAAGGAGAGAAAGAGAAGGAGAGTAGGGATCAGAGGTGAGAGAAGACAAGCACACCACAGCTTTCCTAGGATACAGTTTTAAGAAAAGAGGTACATATGTGGACATTAGATCAAGGGCAAACACAACAATGGGATTAGACTATGAGCACATGATAAAAGTGAGAGCACACAAGGGAGGGGTGAGGATAGGTAAGACACCTAAAAAATTAGCTAGCATTTGTTGCCCTTAACGCAGAAAAACTAAAGCAGATACCTTAAATGCAACTGAGGCCAATAGGAAAAGGGGAACAGGTACTAGAGAAAAGGTTAGATCAAAAAGAATTAAACTAGAAGGTAACACCCACGCACAGGAAATCAATGTGAGTCAACTCCCTGTATAGCTATCCTTATATCAGCCAGCAAAAACCCTTGTCCCTTCCTATTATTGCTTATACTCTCTCTACAACAAAATTAGAAATAAGGGCAAAATAGTTTCTGCTGGGTATTGAGGGGGTGGGAGGGAGAGGGAGGGGGTGGAGTGGGTGGTAAGGGAGGGGGTGGGGGCAGGGGGGAGAAATGAACCAAGCCTTGTATGCACATATGAATAATAAAAGAAAAAAAAAGAGCTCTTAAAAACAAAAAGAAAAAAAAAAAAACAAAAAGAAAAGAGGTAGAGGAAATGTGTGGAGAGCGCATAAAGCAGCATGGTATAATGGGAAGGGTACCAGGTTAGGTGACAGAAGGTGTTGGGTCCTAGTTTGTCTCTAGCTGTTTTTTGGCTGATAAGACTTTGGTAAGTTATTTCCTTAAAATCTGTGGCTTTATCTGTGAACTGGACACAATAAAATTGTTCATCCTCATTGGGTTTTCATGAGAATCAAGGAATATAATAGATGTGACAAAGTGTTATAAAGTTAAACATATAGTACACATGTGAGAGATGACTCTTCAGAGGAAACCTCACATGTGAGGTGTCCAGTTACTTAAATGATACCTGAAGATCATGGTTTGAATCATCCAGGATCTAGTACAGCCTTTTTGTTGGAAACACCTTCATTGGCAATTAGTTTGCTTGGAGGGACTCTAACTTGTCTATAATGTCTCTTTTTCACCTCCCAGGCAAACATGAGAAAGATTTTGCTCTCCCAGATATATTTATGGGAGAGACCAACTTTGGAGGTCTGGGATTTGAGAAGATCACGAATTTGAGGGGGTTGGATATTACAGCTTCGCTGGAGTCCTATGGATTAGATTAGTTATGGGCTGAGATTCTGTTAAATCCTTACCTGTTTTGAAAACCCCTTTCACATGGTTTTTATACAGGTTTTTTTCCTTTCCTTTCCTTCCTTCCTTCCTTCCTTCCTTCCTTCCTTCCTTCCTTCCTTCCTTCCTTCCTTCCTTCCTTCCTTCCTTCCTCCCTCCCTCTCTCCCTCCCTATCTTCTTCCCTTCTTCCCTTCCTCCCTCCCTCCTTCCTTCCTTCTTTCCTTCCTTCTCTCACTTAAAAAATTTTTGAGAAATAATTTCACTATATAGTGCAGACTTCCCTGGAAATCAAGATCCTCCTGCCCCAGCCTCCTGAGTGCTGGGATTACAGATGTATGCCACTGTGCCTAAATGTACAGCTTTTGTATTCTTAATTGTTATATATAAAAGTAGATAAAGTGATGAAATGTCTGAAGGATGACTGACCAGTAGCAGAATTCTCCTGGGAGAGTACAGAAAAACAGATGGACTAGGTAAGTACTGAGGGGAGCCTAACATTGATTTTATTTTTCTGAGTGGAAAAAATAATAAAACCCACTAACATATGTGGTGCTCCTCTTCTAATGCTTTACATAATTAACTCATTTACGCTACATCATAATCCCATGAAGTAGGGTTTTCTGTAGTAAAAGGTGAGAAATAGTAACTTGCTTTGATCACATAACTAGAACAGGTGGGATTGGGAATCCTACCCAATTGGCCTCTTTGCAAAGGGGTGCTACAGAGTGTGTTGTGAGGAAGCAGAAAGAAGCCAGGCTTCCATCAGGATACCTGATGGTCATCCCCCTACTTATCTGAAAAAAGAGAGTGGTCTATGGCCTGTCATTGTGGGAATTACCCAGCCAACATCAAGACCTGTCTCAATCCTCATGTTGAGTTGGTACAGCCAACTCCTGACATGATTAAATCTTAAGTATAGGAGTGATTGGAGACCAGCCCTAGGAGTTTTATTCCCCATTTCCTTTCCAGCATAAGATCTATATGAGAAGGTGGGGAGGGAGGAAAATGTGGGGGAAGGAGAAGGGAGTGTGGGGGTGGGTGGGAATGACATCAAGCAGGAATGTGCCAGTCAGCGGGGGTAAATTTTCCACTTGGATCCATGTGGAAACCTGATCCTACCTCTATTTTTGGTCTCCTTCTCTAACAACCTTTCACTAGATTGGAATTTTTCTGCACCTGTAACACATTTTTAATCTAATAAGTCTAGGAGAAACCAGGTATTATATCATGCTGGGGCCTGTGCTGTGTTTCTAGGAGAAAAGGTAGCCCAGACTCCAGTTTATCCCTATAGGGGATTAGTGTATTAGTCACCCTGTAAAAGCTCAATTTATTATGATTTTTAAAATGTTTCTTTTAGCACTTGCTTATAAAAGGTGAAGAGGGAAGTCACGAATGTGTCTGTGTTCCCTGCCTCCACCTTCTTCACACATGCACGTATACTCTATCAATTTCCTAGGAACCCAAATTCCTTAAAATCAAATCCAGGTTATTGGCTCTGACCATTTAGCTTACTTTTGCTGTGCTGGCCTTTGTCCTAGTTTGGTCCCGTGTAAGTAATGAACAAGTGAGATTATTGTACTAGGCACCCTCAGTTGGGAATCAAAGTAAGTTTAGTGGCTTAAGGTGACTATGAATGGCTACTGGTGCTGAGGCTTAGATTTTGCTTGTTCATGTGTTACCGGGCTCTTCCTTCCCTGTTACTCTAGATGGGCTGTCGTGTGGGTATACCATTGGTTGCATGGGACTCATTGTAATGTTTGTGCCCATTTTTCTACCCAACTGAAGAATTCTATACAACTCACATCCAACACTGGGTTAAAAAGGCAGAAAGAAAGGAGGGAAGAAAGAAGGCATGGAAGGAAGGAAGGCAGGATGGAAGAGAGAAAGGAAAGGAAGGAAGGAAGAAAGAGAAAGAAAGAAAGAAGGAAAGAAAGAGTGAGCTTGAAGTCCATGCTCATATAAGAATACATGAGACAGGGTGGTGGCTGGGACAGAATGTGCATTGAATTAGTTATTTTTGAGATAGGGTCTCACTTTATACCATGGCCAACCTGGACCTGTGAACCTCCTATTTGTGCTTTTTCAAATAGCTGGAAATGTGCCACCATGCCCAGCTTTTTCTGTTGAGATGGAGTCTTGTGAACTTTTTCCCGAAGCTGGCCTGGAACCACCCCTCCCTTCTTTTTTTTTTTTCTTTTATTATTCATATGTGCATACAAGGCTTGGTTCATTTCTCCCCCCTGCCCCCACCCCCTCCCTTACCACCCACTCCACCCCCTCCCTCTCCCCCCCACCCCCTCAATACCCAGCAGAAACTATTTTGCCCTTATTTCTAATTTTGTTGTAGAGAGAGTATAAGCAATAATAGGAAGGAACAAGGGTTTTTCTGGCTGAGATAAGGATAGCTATACAGGGGGTTGACTCACATTGATTTCCTGTGCGTGGGTGTTACCTTCTAGGTTAATTCTTTTTGATCTAACCTTTTCTCTAGTTCCTGGTCCCCTTTTCCTATTGGCCTCAGTTGCTTTAAGGTATCTGCTTTAGTTTCTCTGTGTTAAGGGCAACAAATGCTAGCTAGTTTTTTAGGTGTCTTACCTATCCTCACCCCTCCCTTGTGTGCTCTCACTTTTATCATGTGCTCATAGTCCAATCCCATTGTTGTGTTTGCCCTTGATCTAATGTCCACATATGAGGGAGAACATACGATTTTTGGTCTTTTGGGCCAGGCTAACCTCACTCAGAATGATGTTCTCCAATTCCATCCATTTACCAGCGAATGATAACATTTCGTTCTTCTTCATGGCTGCATAAAATTCCATTGTGTATAGATACCACATTTTCTTAATCCATTCATCAGTGGTGGGGCATCTTGCTGTTTCCATAACTTGGCTATTGTGAATAGTGCCACAATAAACATGGATGTGCAGGTGCCTCTGGAGTAACAGTCTTTTGGGTATATCCCCAAGAGTGGTATTGCTGGATCAAATGGTAGATCGATGTCTAGCTTTTTAAGTAGCCTCCAAGTTTTTTTCCAGAGTGGTTGTACTAGTTTACATTCCCACCAACAGTGTAAGAGGGTTCCTTTTTCCCCACATCCTCGCCAACACCTGTTGTTGGTGGTGTTGCTTATGATGGCTATTCTAACAGGCCACCCCTCCCTTCTGATCTGAGCTTCCTGAGTAGCTGGTGTTACAGGCTTGAGCCACCATTCCCAGCCTCCCCTAACCTCTTTGAGCCCCAGTTATTTCATTCCTAAAATGGACTTAATCATGCCCATCTGTCCCAAGAGAGTATTTTATAAAGAAGAAGCAAGAACAAATATATATGAGTGTTTTTGTTCTAAATGTCGTATATATATATATATATATATATACCCACATAAATAAAAAATATAAAATACATATGTGTTACACATACCCACTACTATTATTACACCCATACCAGTACTGATTGAATGTTTTGGTTACACTATCTATAGACCACTCTATTATTTGCCTCAGTATTTTTTATTGGTCATTATTAGGGCATTTTCATAGTATTTTTATTGCTTGATGAGTTCCAGATCTAGAGAAGGATGAATAAAAGTAGGCTTCAGCATCTTTCCTATGCATGGAATCAAAGTAATTATCTGTCTCAGGACTCTCTATTCCATGACTGCGTATGTTAGTGACTCTTGGTGTATTTCACAAGAGTCTCAATAGCTATACTAGAATTTGAAATATATCAGAAAAAAAAAAAAGCAAAACCCTACGTACCTGAATGGTTATCAGTAAAATGTCTAAGGCTGTTGGCTCCTCAGGTGTTGATAGAGACTTCCTCTGACTTTGCAGCTTTGAGATCTGCATCCATTTCCCGTTAAAAAAGGAATAAAGCATCTCCACCTCTCTGATGGTAACAATGAGTATGTTTCCATGCCGGTCTTTAATGGGCTCATAGTAAACTCTCCCCAAGTTGTGTGTCCCAAGTAAATTCTAAAAACAAATAGATTACTACCAGTAAATGATATTGTAAAAGCAAAGCAACACAATACAAAAAAAAGGCACTGTGAATAATTATCTGATTTTTGAGAAGCTGTTTTTTCAGACTTAAATCTAGAATACATGGCATCACAGAAATGTGCCTAACAGAAGCTCAAAGAAAAAATGTCTTTGCCATGAGCCTGCAAAGATTATAGCAAAAGGCACAAAATTATATTTTTTAAGCAAATTCAATATCTGTAAATATCTCTTACCCACATAGACACACCAGCACATAAACCTCAGTTACCAGCACTTGAAGAGAATCCCAGATGTTTTAAAGAAAAATGCCTGATATTTGAAGTGTGCTACTTGTGGAGTTTTCAAGAGATCTACAGTAAGCTAGTATGAGATAGGGTTGTTTAAAATGAAGAAGTGAATTGACAATGTAGCACATTGTACAGGTCCCTAAATGACTACACATTCCCTTCAAGATACTTCAATCGGGAAATTGGCCTGGTTTGACTTATCTGCATTTCAGGGAGTTCTATTTATTTAAAAGTTTGTTGAAATTGCTTATAATCTAGGTCAACTGAGGTAGACAATACTTTTAGAAAGATAGGAAGGGAAGGATATCACTTTAAATGTGGATGGGCCCAGGGAGTGCTACTAAATTAAACAGGAATTTTATAAATATACAGGGTTTGAAGATTTCTAACCTAGAGCATTGGATGATTAGGATAAAATCCCATCTTGCTTTAAATATGAATGTTTTAAAAAAAATTATAAATCAACCCAGACCTCCTAGTTGTTATCTTTGTGAGCTCATATAGATGATGATGAGATGACCTATCGTGGGAGCAAAAGTAGAACTGGAATTTGTAAAAGTGACAAGGTTGACCAAAAATAAATAAGCCAGCCTCTAGATATTCACATTTATGAGAACACTGGGGTATTCTCTTCTAGGTAAGTACTGTCTTAAGCCTTTTATTCATCTTCACAAAGATCAGATACATAATGAGTAAGGAAATTCATAAATAATTATTGACATATAAAATTCATTTGGTAGGACTTTTTTTGAATGTAGCCTAATCATTCAGATGTTTCCTTTTCAACAAGTGACTTTTTAAAATAAATGTTTTATTAGGATATATTCATTATGCTGGGCGGGGATTAATAGTGACAATTCTGATTAGATTTATATTGTACATTATTTATATTGTCCCCATCGTCTCACCTCCTTAGGCCCCTCCTCACCCCACTTAAAGCAATTGCAAGAGGTTTCTTAGTTCTGTTTCAAGTATGTATATGAAGTCCATCTACATATACTGACACCTTAATCTCCTTCCTTCACCCTCCTCCTTTCCACTAATCCGCCCCCTCACTATACCTATTTTATAGTCCTGGTTTTCATTATTAGTATCTAAGTTGATGTTCAAAGGGGTGTCTCAACATATGCCCACTGTGGGCACACTTTACTTTGGCCAATTCAACCCCTTCCATTACTCTCCTTTACTGCTTTACCTCCCACCACCGTTTTTCAATAGCTTTCACCTTCTCTGGGAAAACCTTCCTAACTCTCTATTATGGTTAGCATATGAAGTACCTCCTAGAAGGCTCCCTGAGAGGTAAGTGGGTCATGAGTAGCTCTGACCTAATCAGTGGATTAATCCATTGATAGATTCACAATTTGATGGCATTATTGGGAGGTGATAGAAGCTAGATGGTGAGGCCTGATGGAGGAAGTTCAGTGAGAGTGTACCTCTGTAGGGTTTATCTGGTCCCTGGCCTCTTTCTGTTGCTGTTTTTGCTTTCTGGCTACCATGAGGTAAGCAGCCTCCTCTGCCACATCCCACCATCGTGGCATTTGTCTTGCCTCAGGCTCGAGGCAATAGACCATGAATTGAAACCTCTGAAACTATGAGTAAAACAATTTAACCTCTTTTAAATTATTTCACTCAGGTATTTGTCATAGTGACAAAAAAACTGTCCAATACTCTGAGGTAGAATTTACCATCTTTGTTTTTCTTCACTACTGCTTTTTGTGTAAACTTCTTAGTTTGTGTTTGGCTTTATTGTATATAATTGACAGTGAGATCATGGTTATTTCATCTCTACATCTCTGAGTTCTTTGCACCAGTGTCTGGCACACAATAAGTACTTAATTTGTTGGCTGAATTAACATATTTTCATTAAGATATTGGACCTAATGGAGCCCATTTAAAATTTTTGCAAGACAGTTTAAAGAAAAGGGAGCTACAGGGAAGGGGGATAGCAAAGAGAAATAGAGGAGGTGAATTATGAGCAAAGTACATTATGTGCATGTATGGAAATAGCACAATGAAGCCCCTCACTTCGTACAATTAATATATGATAATGAAAACCATTGGAAAAAGCAAAAACAAAAGAATTTTTTTCTAAGAAAAAATAAAGACATGGAAAATATGATTTGCTTTGGACCAAGGCTGAGGGATATACATTAATGGAGTTGGTCATTTCATTTTAACAGAGTATTATCAGTGCTCACTGTCAACTTTGGGTAGGTTTACTAATGGGCTTAATAATAATGCACTAAAAATGTTACTAAATTTTTTCATTGGCATCAAATTCTGGTAGTTAATTAGCTTTGGGGGAAACCCAGCCCAATTTAAAATCAGAATATTCTCGTGAAAATAAACTGTAACCATGTTCCAAAAGGGCCCAGGGTTCTTTTGGACCTAAAGGAAAAGAATACTATCGAGGTGAGGCAAGCTGGGGCCCGAGGACTGTAGAGGTAGTGAGGAAGAAGAGCCATGTAGTGGTTAACAGGAACGCATCTAGGTCTTAAACCAGATCACATCAGAAGACTATCAATAAGCCCTAGACAGTTGGCACCATATTTAGAGACTTTAATTTTTCTTGAGGTGACAGGAGAAGTTGAAGGAAGTACAGAGGCAGGATGCAAAGTCCTAGAAAAGAAGAGTGAGATTTTGGGGAAACCTTTTTTCCCTTGGAAAAGGAAAAAAGACAGGGTATCATAAATTGTCACCTGGCTTTTACTCATTAATACCCACTTATAAAAACTGTGGAGGAGGAAAGTTTAGTGCAAAACAATCTATACTGTGAGATCATTACTGTCCTTTGGAGGTAAGTATTTCAGATTTTTTTCATTGTGAGAACAGTGTACACTCCTGCCTCTCCCCATGAAGAGGCCTCTGCTGTTTTTCTGAGTGAAAGAAAACAAGGTGGAGCTTGGTGGCTTATGCCTATAATCGTAACTACTTGGGAGGCTGAGATCAGGAGGATAGAGGTTTTAGGTTGGTTGGAGCAAATAGTTTATGAGAAATAGTCAGAGGAAAATGGACTTGAGGTGTGGCTCAAGCAGTAGAGCCCCTGCTTTGCAAGTGTGAATTCAAACCCCAGTCCCACCAAAAAAAAAAAAAGAAAAAGCATGTGAGCAAAGAAGGTCACTTACAGGATTTCTCATGTTAATTTTTTTATCCAAATGCTAAGAGCTACTTGTCACTATTTCTGTGTAATTTTAATTTTAATTCATTAACTAATTAATGTACATTTTACCTTCAGATAAAATTTAAGGTTACTTCTAAATAGACTAAAAATGATGCAGGATAGACTTCTTTTTTAACTTTTTTACTGTAATGTAGATTGTTTAAGATTTTTGTCCACTTTTTGTAAATCAACACATAATAATATGTGCGTTGGGAAGAATGCAGTCCATGGAGTTATATAGCTCTGGATCTTAATGCATTGTTTGCTCTTCCTGTTTGTGTGACCTTGTGCACAAAAACCTTTTTAGGCTCAGTTTCATTATGTTAAATGAGCATAAATACTGCTACATTCTCATTAGGTTGTAGTGAAGATGAAACAAGACAAAGCTCATAAAGTACTTAGCTTAGTGCTTGGCACCTATTCCTTTTGGCACCACAAATGAAAGCAACTGTTCCTTTACTATTATTAACAACGAGTAAGTTGCACAGTAGTTGGTATGCACTGAGGGAGAGATTGTGATTAAGGCCCTATGTGCTATGATAAAATGTTTGGGTCACTATTGAAAGAGTCTAAGACAGGGAATGCTGTGATCAGGATTATCTAGGTTGGCTATTCTAGCACAAGAATGGATTGGAAAATGTTAAGAGTGAAAGTAGAGGATGACTTTGGAGACTTTGATGTGCTTGGAGTAATCATGCATTTAGTAGTAAGACTGGAAAGAAGAGGGGGGTAAAATATAACGTGCTAGAGGTAAATCAATGGGATTTATGTATGGTTGATGGCAATTAAGTTACATATAATATATTTTGACTTTCCTCAGAGCATCATAAAAGATTTTAGATGAGCTAAGTGACCTAAAATATTAAGTATACATAAATACACAAATTCATTTTCTTTCTTCTGAAGTTTTTTTTCTGCAGGTGACCCCTTCAAAAAAAGGTGCGTTCAATATTTTCATTCTAGACAGCAGCAGAGTTTGAGCAACAGATTCTAGAGTAAAAAGATGAAAGCAACTTTTATTATTTAAGCAAGCAAAGAGAATGATGGAGAAGGGACTGCTTAGTAGTGCTCAGGCTTTTGATGAGGGCACTTAAGGACGACCATTTATTGAGTACCGTGAGGTTTTATTACTGTGCTGGGCTGGAGAAATATCAAGGTAGTAACTATGTATGACACACATTTCTGAGATTGCTTTTTCCTTTGGTTAGATAGAGTTTCTCTCAAATGTGACTGTTAAGGTTCATTGGATTAGACTGACAAATATACTTATTTATTTAACCAGGTATTGAAAGTCTACCACATGCCAGGCATTAGGGATGTAGTGATAAATAAGACAGACATATTCCTCAAACTCTGGAACTCATAGTCCAAGTAGATCACTATTCAGATAATGATAAAAATAACTAACTTATGGGATTATGATCATTGTTCTGAATGAAGAATACAAGATATTGTGGTAGTGATTCACCTAATCAGGAGATCAAAGAATGGCTCCTTGAGGAAGTATAAAACTTAAGCTGAAACCAGAAGGATCTGTAGGAATTAGCAAGGTAAAGAGGTGGGAGAAGAGATTCTAAACAGAAAATAGCATGTGAACTAGCAAAAGAGACTGAGAAAGGCAGAACAGAAAGTTGGAATAAAATTAGGGGAGAATGGAATCATGGAAGCCAAAGAATGTGCCAGTTTGAAAAAGGAAAGTGGTACCACAGGTATCGAATGCTTCTGGGATATTGGTTGCAAAGAGGACTTAAAAATGTCTGTTGGATTCAGTGAAATCAAAATCATTGACAGGGATGAAAACAGGTTTTGTGTGGGTCTGAACTATACAATTTTGGGGCCTTCTTGGAGATAAAGAAAACAAAACAAGGAATAAAAATGAATATTTTTTTTAGAATGAAAAAAGAAATCCCCCTTCTCCCATCTCCACCATTCCCCAATTATGGAGTATTTGGAATTTCAGGGCCCCTTTCATTCCTAAAATTTCTTAGAAGAAATTCCTCTTAATTCCAACCCAACTTCCCCGCCTCACCTAAAACACTCCAGGACCCCCACATTTACAGGCTCATGCTAGCAAGGGATCTTTTTTTTTTTTTTTCATTTTTCTTTTATTATTCATATGTGCATACAAGGCTTGGTTCATTTCTCCCCCCTGCCCCCACCCCCTCCCTTACCACCCACTCCACCCCCTCCCGCTCCCCCCCTCAATACCCAGCAGAAACTATTTTGCCCTTATCTCTAATTTTGTTGTAGAGAGAGTATAAGCAATAATAGGATAGCAAGGGATCTTGAAGTGCCAGTTCATTAGCATCATCTACCTCTGATTACTGTTGATCTGAGGGTACAATTTTATAGACATGGTGGTAGCAAAAGTCAAAGAGAGGGTTGAGAACTGATGGGAAATATGGAATTAAGTGGAGAAGGAGGATGTAGAAATTTGGTGTAAGAGGGGAAAGAGATTATTTGGTAGTGGAAGGAATATGTGGGGGCAGGAGAAGAATTTTTGGAGAGTTAAATTGGAGAGCCTTGAGTATTTTTAAATGAAGATAGGAGGGAAGAGATGGAATCCAGAGCACATGTGGAGGGATAAACCCTTGGTAGGAGGAGTGAGACTTCACTGTTGGGATGGAAAGAAGAGAAGGTGGGGTCAATGTAAGGAGGTTTGTAAAATTAGTGGTAGAAAAGTCATTCCCATTTATTTTCTTAGTGAATTAGATAGTGAAGTCATCACTTGAGATGGAGTTGGAAAGTATGGGGAGGTGATGTACTGTAGTACAATGGAGAGAGTTTTGCATAGTTGCTTTATAGTATGAGAAAGAAAATTTACTAGAGAAATTGAATAGACCACTGGTTAACATTCCATGTGCGAATTTTAGTCCTGAGTTTAACACACACACACACACACACACACACACACACATACACACACACACACACACACATACACACACACAAAGGCAGTCAATCTTGTATGTGTGTGTGTGATTTTTTTGCAGGAAGCAGTGTAAAACTACTTTAGGATAGACATGCTGGATTTATCCAGGCTTGGGATTTTTAATACAAAAAATAGTCAATCTTTGTGTATGTATGTGAGGGATTTTTTTTTTTTCTCAGCAAGCAGGGTACAGCTACTTTAGGGTAGACATGTTGCATTCATCCAGGTTTGGGATTTTTCCAAATAAGTAATATGGAGGGAGAAAATTTAAAATATTTCCAAGGGAATGATTATGATGAGGGGGAAAATTTCTCAGAAGGGGGGGTGTGATAATATTTTAAAAATTGTTGGAATTGGGGCTAGTGGAATGGCTCAAGTAGCAAAGCACCTGGTTAGAAAGTGTGAGGTCCTGAGTTCAAACCCCAGTATTACCAAAAAAGAAAAACCTCAAAAAAGTGTTGGGATCAAAAGATTTGGAGACCAAGGAAATCCAAGACTATTGCAATAAGAATAGTTGAGTAGGGTCACATTGGCCATCATAGCATCCCTTAGCATCTGACTGCACTGGTTAGTATTAGCCTAAAAACTGGTCCTTCTCATGTTACTAATATCAGATGAAAGTGTTCTAGGAAACCTCCAATACGATAAAGAGCTTTACTTGAAATTCTAAAGTCATTCAGTCTGTGACTCAGGTATGTCTGGGCTGTATAGTGGGCTAATGGAAAGGCCCACTAAAGTTCCTGAGCCTCCCTGGATCATTCTTTATTCTAAAGAAAGAGCAATTTGAGGGATAGTGGCATGGTCTAATCAAGTGGGTGGAGTAGTGATGAAAGGAAGGGGTGTTCTGAATTCAGTACAGTCATTATGGCCCAACTCCAAGAACTTCCTGAGTTGGAGAAGAAGATTCTGCAATCAAGAGTGAATCGAAATGAAGAGCACTGTTTGCCATCAAGAGCACAAGCTAGTAAATTGCCTGTATAATGGATTACACCACAGAGGTGCAAAAGTAATCTTTCATAGCAACACAATAATTATTAGTACCCAGGATTGAATCACTATTATTGCAGTGGTTCAAGAAAAGTTCCCATAATTGTAGGTGGGGGTGCAGCCATAGGATTTTTTATTTGTTTTTATTTATTTTTATTTTTATACTATGGCTGTTTTGTCTCAGGCAAATGCAGCTATGCAGATTTTTAGGTTGATGAAACTTATAGTTTTGTAGATAGATACCCATCATTGACAAAGGCTCAGTGGCCTTACTTAAGGACCTCATCTCCATGAAGCAGTGTTTTTCTGCTAAGATCCACAGATTATGGTCATACCAGAATCAATGAGAGGAAAACCCAGAAGAGCTTCGTTAGAATCCAGTGCCATTTCTAGGAAGAGGTCTGTGACCTACAGAGTCTTGCAGAGGTTGAGGAATTGATCTGATTTAATTAATAATATGGGTGAGGAATTGATCTGATTTAATTAATAATATGGAAGTGTGATTACATTCAAGGTTAGAGGTACTCTTTTAAGAGGTTTTTTTTTTTTTTGGAGGGTGGTTGTTTTATAAGTAAGAAAAAATGGTCATGAATGCCTATGTTTTACCAAGGGCACTACATCAAGAAACTGCTCTGAAAACTCCCTCTCCATACTTATAGATACACAGGCACCAGAATGGAAAGGGTCTTTCAAGTGATCTTGTCAAGGGATCTTGTTTTGCAAGTAATGAAATTGAGGCCAGGAAGAGGAACTGAGTTGACTAATTAGTATCAAATCTAGAACTCAAGTCTCCTCACTCCTTGTTCAGGAGGTCATGCCAAAGTCACAGGTTCCCCGCATAAGTAGGTATGCAGCTCAAAGTGTCCAAGAAGCCTTCTCGTGCTTAGGAATCTGAAAGAGGAAGGAACCCACCCTTTTCTCTTCAGGTAGGATTGGTAACAACTCTCCAAATTTAAAAAACAATTTCTTTGAGGGTCTGGGTTGAAGTCTGGTCTCTCACCTGTAGCTGGGCTGTTGCAGTGAGCATCTTCTGCCGAGTTTGCAATACTGTGGATGAGGACATGGAGATAGGTACACTTTGCCTCAGCCATCTTATGTCTTCCCACATACAAGACAGCTGCAAAAGATGTCACGAGGTCATATCATCATCCAAGCCAGTACATGATTTAGGTTGTGGCATCAAAGCAAAGCAGGGAGAAGGAAACCTGACCCCTGATGTTTGTTCTCCAGTCCATTTTCAGATACATGTGAAACAACTTTTTGATCTCTGTCCAATTGGAAAAAGATCTGAATGCTAATGAAACAGTCAGATCCACATTTTAGTCTTTGCCAAAAGATCCCATAACTCAGAATAGTGGAGACACAATCTGACAGGATGCAAGCTTCTTTGCTTTGAAAATGTAATGCAGACACTATTTTGGCATTTTTTATGACACAGGGCATAGTAAGGCCGAAAGGGGCCTTTGAGATAATTTCCTTCTACACAAAACTTTGATCACGGAGGACCCCTCAACTAAGGTTTCAGAGATTTATGTGCAGTAACATTGGTGCAAAGTGGGGAAAAATTAAATCAGAACTCAATATACCTTTGTGAACCACAGGAAATCTTGTGTAATGGAACTGGTGTGAGAGTCATCTATTTCAACAATTGGTATTTGATCTTCATTGGTGACTAACATATTGTCTTTATAATAAAATATAACAGCTATGTAGAGTCCCCTAAAAAGAAAAAGCAAAATAAAAATTGTCCTAAATCAGCTTTTCTGCCAAACTTGAGTCTTAGAAAAAATATATTTTGAACATTATAAAAGATGAATTTAAAATATACCTGGGGTCATATCCCTGCTATGTATCACAAGTTCACTGGATAGAGCTCAGAGAAATTACTATCTAGACCATATTTTCAGGAGAATTCATTCCCTTATTAAAAAATAAATTTGTACAAAGTTCCATTCAGAACCAAGACCAGCTTATTCCTGAGAAGTTAAGACTTTCTGGAAAAAGTATATAGGACCCACCGTTTCAAGGTCTTCACAAACTTGTTTGAGGAATGGAATAGGTGTTTTAGGCTTCTTGATACTGACTGCTTGCGGCTTGTGGTTTGTAATTTTGAACTTTCTGGAACATAGAAAAAAATAGTTTAAATTCCATTTGACACTTTATTCTTTCTTTCTACCTTCTTGCTTTCCTATCCCTCATCCTCTAAGTATCAATGGTTTTCATGGAGGGATCCAGCTCATTCCTTCCTACAGGAAGCTCATATCTTGAGATCCCAGCAGTTAATTAATGAACGACTCCTCAAAAATGTTCATTACTCTATGGGAAACCACTTAGAAGTTTTGTTGGTACTCTGGATAAATGATTTATTATTAGTGAGGAGAAAACGGAAATGTAATCAACTTCTTTTTCACACTCCCCCATTCACCAATTGCCTTTTAATATTCACATACTTCTCAGTGCTTCCAAAGCTCTCTTAGTCTACATAATCTATTAATTTTTCATTATAAAATTAATATAAGCACCTTATAAGAAAGTATGGAGAATGGGCAGGGTGGGGTGGGAAGGAAAGAATGAAACCCCATCAATACTCATCCTGTCACTTCC
This sequence comes from Castor canadensis, assembly GCF_047511655.1. Lineage (NCBI taxonomy): Eukaryota > Metazoa > Chordata > Mammalia > Rodentia > Castoridae > Castor > Castor canadensis. Next base: position 32,063,384 of record NC_133396.1, on the reverse strand, counting down.
ATATAACCACTATGAACATTCTGGGACAACATTTTCCTAGCATGTATGTTGGCTTACAAAAATAGCTGTAGGGATAGGTATGATTGTCATCCTCATTATTCAGTAGAAGAAACAGACTAAGAAGTGAAAAGGATTGCCTAAGGATTGCAAAGCCAGCACTTGGAAAAACATGAGACATTCATTCATGGAACACATATTTTTTTGGGAATCTACTAGGTGTGAGCTTCTGTAGCTGCACAAGTGAGCATATTTGTTTCTGCTCACCTCCTCTGTTTATTACCTGGGGCTCTCTCAAGTAAAAGTAGTAGAATTCCTAGACTTCCTGCAATAGTCTTTGCAAACAGTGGTTCATGGAGCTGTAGTAGACGATCTCTGATTTCAACAGTTATATTCTTTGGAACTGAGAGAAGCTGAGCTTATTGGTGTCATCACTAAACTTTGTTTTTTGTTTTTTTCTTTTTTTTTATTATATTCATATGTGCATACAATGTTTGGGTCATTTCTCCCCCCTTCCCCCTGCTCTCTCCCTTACCCCCCCAATACCTTGCTACCAGGCAGAAACTATTTTGCCCTTATCTCTAATTTTGTTGAAGAGAGAGTATAAGCACTAATAGGAAGGACCAAAGGTTTTTGCTAGTTGAGATAAGGATAGCTATACAGGGAGTTGACTCGCATTGCTTACCTGTACATGCGTGTTACCTTCTAAGTTAATTCTTCTCAAACTAACCTTTTCTCTAGTTCCTGGTCCCCTTCTCCTATTGGCCTCAGTTGCTTTAAAGTATCTGCTTTAGTTTCTCTGCATTGAGGGCAACAAATGCTATCTAGTTTTTTGGGTGTTTTACCTATCTTCATACCTTCCTTGTGTGCTCTCGCTTTATCATGTGATCAAAGTCCAATCCCCTTGTTGTGTTTGCCCTTGATCTAATGTCTGCATATGAGGGAGAACATACTATTTTTGGTCTTTTGGGCCAGGCTAACCTCACTCAGAATGATGTTCTTCAGTTCCATCCGTTTACCTGCGAATGATAACATTTCATTCTTCTTCATGGTTGCATAAAATTCTATTGTGTATAAATACTGCATTTTCTTAATCCATTTGTCAGTAGTGGGGCATCTTGGCTGTTTCCATAACTTGGCTATGTGAATAGTGCTGCAATAAACATGGGTGTGCAGGTGCCTCTGGAGTAACCTGAGTCACATTCTTTTGGGTATATCCCCAAGAGTGCATCACTAAACTTTGAATGTACCTGTCACTGGGGATGAGAACGTGGTCCATATCGCTACTATTAGGCATAGAAACTTGGGCAAGTAGCCATGGCTAAGGCCCAGTGTGGCTGTGCCTGTGATCTTATGGGAATAGCTCATTGACAAAAGCATTCATGTAACATTCAAACTTGTGTGATAAGGTTATTTCTGGACAAAAAAGCAAATTTTTTTTTCTGACTTGAACATGGGTTTCTTTCTTGGTGTGCACATGAGTTTGACTACTTGAAAATGATGATGCTGGGACTTCCTGTTAAATGCTACCTAGCATATTCACAACATACCAATCTCTCCATAAACCTCACGAAAACCTCACAGAGAAAAGATTGAGGAAAAAAGGAAACACCATTAATTTATAAAGGCAAATAGGTGGGAAAGGAGACAAAAGCAAGTAAATTTTGGTAGCTGGAAAGCAGATGGACAGATGCATTTAACAGACTTGAGAAAGATGAAGCCTAAGGCCCCAGTTGGAGAAAGCTGAGAAGTAACCCGTTTCACCCTACAAACTCCATGGGATGCTGGAAGTGGGGGTGCATGTGGAGCTAAAATCAGAAGGATATATTAAAATCTGTTTGAAAGGCAGTTATACTTGTAGATTCTTTTTCCCTACTGTGTAGCTGGTTTATTCTCTGGAAAGCAAAACAACCAAAACCCAAAATAAAACCTCCCAAAACAATAAACAGATCTCTGGAGTGGGAGGTAGAGAGACATCAGGTACAACAGAAAATTGGATGATCATGGTGGTGGTAGTATAGAAAAAACAAGTAGATTAAATGAAAATGTCCACACATAATATTTCCCTTTGCGTTCTCAGAACCCAGGCTGATAACCTCTGAGCAGGACACTGGAAGAAATTTCTTTGGAGAATTTGAGCAGCCTAAGAGAATAAACCCACAGATTATGACATTGGTGATTTCCCAGTAAAAAGGTGGTGCCAGTTCACCCTACAGTGAAGCCTATAAATAAAGTAAGTGCCTTACTGTGTGTTCAGGACTCCCTAATGGCTATCGAGTTCAGTTAAACCTGAGCAAACATCTAAGGATCACCAGGCAGATGAGAAACACACCCAACGTGAAATACAAATGCCCAAACCAAATAAGTAAAAGAGAAACTTGGAAGAAGGACTACCTGAGAAAAGAAAATACAAAATGAAATAAAACCTATTATTAATACTCTGAGAGATGAGACATTGCATATTTGTTAAAAGGATAGGATTCTATGAAAAGAACCAATCATAGAACAAAAGAGAGCACTGAGAATCGAAAGTATGTTATCAAAAACTTAAAAATTTAATAGAAGGCTTAGAAAATAAAGGTGATACAGTTTCTGAGAATGTGGGATAAAAGGACATGAGGATAGAAAAGAGAAGGAAAAAAAAGAAAATGAAAGAACTAGTGTAGGAAATCCAACATCTGAATAACAAGAGTTTTAGTAGAAGAGAGGAGAGGAAAAGGAGGTGAAGGAATAATTAAAGAAATAAGAAGAAAATGTTTCATAATCAAAAGGTACAAACTTCTATATTGAAAGGACTTCTAAGAATGCCCAGTAAACAGATAAAAGATAGTAAGGTATATCACAGTGAAGTTTTAGAATATTGAAATCAAAAGAACACTGGAGAGAGAGAGAGAGAGAGAGAGAGAGAGAGAGAGAGAGAGAGAGAGAGAGAGAGAGAGATAGAGAGAGAGAGAGAGAGAAACACCTCTGGAATCAGAATGGTACTAGACTTCTCTGGCCTGAAAGCTAGAAGACAAAGCAACACCTTCAAAATCTGAAGAAAAATTATTTCAATTGAGAATTTTATACTTGTCCAAATTTTGAATAAATCCCTCTTTAGATGTACAAAATATCACAAAATTGCTCCTGTGAACTCTTTCAGGAAGCTATTGGAGGGAAAGCTTCACCAGGGAAGAGGAAGACTTGAGGTACAAAAAGAAGAAATCCAATATTGGAGAGTGATAAGAAGAGTCTTCAATATGGTGGTAAAAGGCAATGCCAGGGTGCAGGGGACATGAAAACAGCCAGTCACCTGTATAGTTGAGAGCAGGGCAGAGGCTCCATGACAGGATTATTCCAAAAGACGCAGTTGAAACAATGCTTAATGTATCTTGAGACTGAGAAATTTGATAAAATTGGGGAATAGGGATTTTTTAATTATAACCATATAGAAAAATAAACAACACATAATAAAGGATGATTGTTAATTATAGGGGAAACAAAATCTATCCAGGAAAGGAAAACAGTCATAACATTTACCTTATAATGTAAACATTAAAATTTAATCTTACTAAAATTCAATGTAAATATATTAGAATGGTGAGAAGATGGGAGTTGTGTGTGTACATGTAATGGGGAGGTAGAGTGAAAAAAACAGATACATTGTTATTTTCTCTTTTTGAAATAATACCTAAAATTGAAAAAACCCTAGTATCAGAAATATGCTGAATATGTTATTTAGAGAATAAAACTTAGTGAAAGAATTGGCAAAAGGAGTTAAGAGGTTGCTTTTGGGGAGCAAGAAATGGAGATGGGAAGAAATTGTTTCTTACCCTTTTTATTAATAATCCATTTTAAGTCATCTATTCCTTTAAAAATGGATGAATGAGGTATATATAATTATTTGCATTTTACAGATAAGCAAGGTGAATCACAGAGCGGTTTAGGTAGCTAGTTGGACTTTAAACTCAGGCAGTCAACCTTCAGAAACACATTATAATAATATAAAACAAAGATTAAACAAAAAATAGACTAAAAAATAAAAGGAGAAAAATAAAAAATGCTTCTAATACTTGGGAAAGGATTAAACATTCCAGGCCTCTTCTGTCCTGGGCACATATGGTTAGAATGGCATTTCTGGAGCCCTTGTGGTTGGGTGGGACCATGTGACCAGTTCTGACTAATGAGTTCTGAGCCTTTGTGACATGCATAGTTTTGCCCATATAAGACCTTCAAGAGTTTCTTTTCCTCTCCAAGGATTTCTGGCAAATGTTTGAGAGATGATAACAACACAGAGGGAAAGTTCCCAACTGAAAGGGGATGGGGTGTAGATATATAGCATGAAGGAAAAAACATACTTTTGGGGGATTATTTGGCTATTGCAGCATAATACAGGCCATCTTGATGGATATGGGGTCTAAAAATCACTTTTCTCCTAAGATCCACTGTGCCTTCCACACTATACTTCTCTGCTTGGTGCAGAACTCTGGAGTACAGGTTTCTGTACCCTGAACACAGTACTTCTCTAGCTTGTAAGTGCTTGGAGCATGGAGAGTTTATTCATCCTGGCGTGTCTAACACCTGACACACAGTAGGCAGGGTTTCAGTTAATGTTGTTTTTGAAGTTGAGCAAATGAATGATAATTGAAATTCACACCTGTAGGATGCTGCTATGATGCAAACAATTGCCTTTGCTATAATTCATTATATATTTTAAGGGAATGAACTGTGTTAATGATAAAGTTTGCTCATTATCTCCCTTGAATTTGCATCTCAGTACTGAATATTCAGATTAAGTGTGACCAGTTCTTTAGCCAAAATTCAGAAATGAATGTGGGCTTTAGTACTGCCTCTGTAGAGTGTATAAGAGAAGAGATGTTTTATTATTGTTACTGCATCTGGAATATGCTGTAGATTTAGTGAGCACCCCAGCTCATTATAGTGGAGTCACTTCTTATATTTTAATTCTAAGATATATCAGTAAAAAACTGAGGTTGGAGAGTGGATCTGTTCTTCATCTGGAAGAACAATGGAAGAAAACATAAACTAGAGTTTGCACTGTGACATATGAATTTAATCCATTATCTAATTTAATCCTCAGAACAACCCTGCAAGTTAGATATTATTATCCTGAGTTTTCTGATGGGGCTCTGTCTCAGAGAGATTAGATGCTTTCCCCCCAAAATACATAGCTAGTAAATGGTACAACTAGACTTGAAATAATTATTTTTTCCTAATTGTAAAGTTTATAAAGGTTTTATTATAAAATTTATATGGTTTATGTCCCCAATAAACCAATAGCATCTCAATGTAGTTGAATATTTTAAATAAGAATTTTATAGTTTTCTGTAAGCAATATTTACATTATTCTGTCTTTATCTTTTAAATGTAGAGTTATGCTAAATCATTTTAGAATCATTCCATTTTTTTGAGTGAGGTAATTTGTTTTATCTTGGCATATTATAGATCAGGATTTCTCAAAGTTTATGCCTTGGAATACTAATTCTATGAGAAAGTTTTACATTGCTGAAAAGCATGGAAAATGCTTTTTAACCAAATGTAGTATGCCTCTTTATTATAATCTTTAATATTCTTATGTATAATTTACATTTCCAAGGGATGAAGAATGTAGTATTTCCCAAGCTTACCTGACAAGAAAACCTTTTCCAACTCAGCATTGTATAATACTACTATTCTGAGTAACACACTTTGGATTTTTTTTTTTATGTGTTCAGAGTACATGTCAATATAAAAATATTCCTCTTTTTGGGAAGTTCAACCTTATGCCGTACTTAAATTTTTCCTAGTATTGGTGTGCATTTTTATTTCTGGGGCAGAAAACCATGTACATGACAGAAGTTAAATGCAAACTCTAGAAATAATTGAGCTGCCCAGGAAATGATTTCCTGTAAGCCATAGTAACAAGGACAGCATTTGAATGCTCAGATAATATTAAAAAAAAAATCCCTCACTCTCAGGTCCAGTTTTGGCTTACCCCCTCAGATAAAGACCAAACACAAAGTAGTTACAATTACAAAGGACTGCCTGTCCAATTGTTTTACTACCTTTACTTCCATCCAGGGCTCAGGGGGCAGGGGAACAATGGAAAGGCAGAAGAGAAAGGAGCCCAGGTAACACCAACTTGGTTAAATGAATCTGGGGACCTAGAACTGCATGAATTTCTGTCAGGATGAAATGCTGAAGGTCCTGTTTTGGGTAAAGTCTTCCTAGAGATCCAGGAATGAAAATCACACTTGGGGTTCCTTGAGTGTGGTGAATATCCATAAGTTGCTTACATATATATTTACATCTCCAAATGAACCACTCATTAGAAAAACATCATTTTCTTGCAAATACTTGCCCTCATCTCTAGTTAGAGCCAACATTTCTGAAGGGCCCTGTTGTCATAGCTATAGAGTAATTGGGAAAACTTTGTGCTAATGCTAAGTATGATTTATACCTAGTCCAAACACAGCTAACATAGCATTTCTTAGTTTCAACTGTGGCTTTCTTTCCCAGCTGGCCCAGCAGTGCCCTGAATCTAGACAGCACAATGTAGTTGGAGATCTGATGGGAGCATGGAAAATGAAAACTTTATGGAGGCTTTAATTCTCCAAATAAAACTAAGTGCCTCTTCCACGAATCATTACACAGATCAGAAACCTGACCCTGTCCCATTTGAGCAGCCTAAGCAGCAGACAGGCTTTTAAAAGAATCTCAGAGGTTCTTTGGGCACAATTGGCTGGAATCTAGAGGAGAGCTTTGCTTTCTCCTCAACAGTGGAACATTGGAAGACTCAAGTTCAGGGTAAGATTAAAGTTCAGTGCCTAGTCCCGAGGCAAGACTAGGAGACAAATAAGGTGTGTCAGGAAGGATGGACTTGGAACCAGAAAACCCAGGTTGGAGTACAGATTCTGTCTTCTCCTGCCACAGTGACCTTGGACAAGTCACTTAGGCTCAGCTGTAATTGCCAAAATGAAAATGAAAAAGGGATAGTGGATATGAAATTGTATTGTAAACTATATTATAAATCGATTTGAAGGCCTATTATTATTGTCATTATAATTGTTTGACCTCCCTCAGGGATGCTCTGGAAAGTGAAAATGTTGAGGGTGAATATTCTCAAAGACCCAGCACCACATCGGAGTCTTGCGAAGGGACAATTCAAAGAGAAGAGAACTTAATGGCAGCTACTGTTTTTCTTGTGCTCATTTTCAAGCTGTTCAAATGGAGAGAGGGACAGAGAGAAAAAAAAAGCATGAGAGAGAAGGAGAGGGAAGTCTCTGCTGAGGGGTTAAAGCAAGATAGTGCTGTAAAGTGATTCCAGATGTACAAATATTAATATCTCTCTCTCCCTGATGAATGAGAAGGTATGACCCAGCTAGGAAACTGCTAAAATTACCGGCGCCACCGAGACCTCAGTCGATGGCCCAGCGCAGATTTTATCCTTACCCCGGCAGCTGTAATGCTGATGAAGGGCTCGGACCTGCTGCAGCAGACTCTCCAGAACTTCACTCTGTCCCTTGTGTCTGGGCTCTCTGTCGTCATAGTCTTTCCAGTCTATTGAACAAAAGAAACAAACAGAGGGAAATTTTAAGGCCTCTTCCCTGCCCTGCCTTAGGAGCTGGGGTTTTCCACATACTGCCCACAGCTCTGTGGATGAGCACCCAACATATGTAGCGCTAGCAGGTCTTGCCAAATATTTGGAGGCCGCCATTGTTCGGAGTCCTGTGCATAACAGTAATTGTGGTTGGTTTCTTATGTTGGGCACTTATAGGGCAAGAGAAAAATGGTAATTGAAAGCCAAAAGAAAATAGGAAATTTAGGAGTTTAGTCTATCCCCTCCTAGTTCCCCTCCCCTTTCACTATCCCATGTCCTAATCAGTTTCCCGGCCATCTCTCCACTTAGCACCCCAAGTCTCAACTGGATTTCCACAGTAGGAAAGAAAGGGTTGGGAATGTGCAGACTAGATGAAATCCACAGTCCCAATGCTTTTATTGTAGGTTTCACACTTTTGGCCAGATTGACATTTCTTTCCAAGGAAAGAGCCCATGTCAGATGCCAAGAAATGGAAATCTACATTTTGCTCTAATGAATGTCTGCTTTGGTTAGCTGGCACAGCAACCTCTGCACATACTCTGAGCCACCAACCACCCTGTCTGCTCAGTCTCTAAATATACAGTATTAGCTTACATGGCAAATTTAAATTGCAATCCCCACTGAGATTTTTCTCCCCCTTCTATTTTCATTCCATTTGGCTATAATGATATCAAGAGTAATAACTCATATGGGACTAATGTCAAGATTGTAATTCTGCTGTCTCCAACTCTAGATTTTTTTTCAGCAGGTCAGTCATTTAATTGTTCATCCCTTCTCTCCTGCTATCCCTCCCCCAGTTTTCCTTTCTGAACCTTTCCAAAGCAGTAACTTAAAGCCCTTCTTAGTTGAAATGCTTTCTCTAAAAGTGCTAGTCACTCTTCCTCAGAAAAACCAGTTAATTCACAAGGGTATATTGGGCTTAAATTCTAGTCAAACAAGTTTCAGATTCCCTCCATGTTGGATCTATTTTAAAATATGGGGTCCTCTTCAGTCAAAAATGTAAGCATATTGTGCCAGTTAAAGTTAGGTAAAAGCATCCTACACTGTCCCATCCAAGGTCCAGGAGTGCAGCAGTTAGGAGGGACACAGTTCTGGACTCAGATAAACATGGCTTTTTCTATTCCTAGCTCATTGTCTGCAGACAAGCTACTTACATCAATAGTGCCTCGACTCACTAATTTGAAAAATGAGGGTAGTGTCTACTTTGTGAGATTTTTATGAGGATTAAATGAGAAGTATATTAGGTATCTGGCACAATGCCTGTTACATGACAGGCATTCTGTAAATAATTAGATAAAAGCAATTCATTATGGAAACAACATTTTTCATCCTATCAGATAATTACCTATGTATGAAAAATGGAGTCTCAGATTTTCTTATCTTTCTTCTTTCCTATTCTCTTCCATGTACACAAGTTCTCCATTTTACCTTTTGGAACACTGAGGTCTAAGGACCACAGTTCCAGTCCTGTTTTATTCAGCTTGTTGCACAGCTGGAACTGTGACAATATTTAGGGACTTTCTGTGCAGTGCTCCTACTCATTTCATTTCTTTCTTTCTTCTGGGAAGGAGGGTCAGAAGCTTGGTTAGTGTTGGTGTGCTGGAGCCTAGTTGTGGTCAGCTTTGGAGACCAGAAATTGGCATATAAGCATTTTGTAGTTTCTTTGTTACTTGTGGGAAAGAACCATGATTAATTTCTTTTTGCCTCGTTTTTCTTCTCTGTAAAGTATGTTTTAAAATCTCCGTTTAGGTTTTTTGGACCTGTGGACATGGTGAGAACAAACATTGCCCTCACAGACCCTCAAAGGCCATTACTCTCTTAGTTGGATAATGTGTGTATCTGAAGTGCTCAGGATTCACCAAACAAGATCATGTGCTTGCCTAAGATTCCTGGGTGGCTGAATTACTATGTGGCCCTGAACATGCTAATACATTTTAATGAGTGTTAATGCTGCCATCAATGTAAAAGAAGATAAAATGGGTCTGGCTTTTTCAGCTGAGCCCTATTACAGCAGGGCAAGCGCAGTCTGATGACTTTATGATACATTAGAAAATTGCTAATGCTAAATTGCAGCCCAAGTGAGCACTGTACATGATGCCAAGGTTTTTGGAAAGAATGAGTTTTTCTCATAGATGTTTGGAAGGTTCTGATGCATACATAAAATAGGAGACTTTAGGGATGAGGGAGAAAATTGAAAATATATTAAGAAGTCAGGAACCTGACAGAAAGAAACTTAGCATAGTAGGAAAAGAGCAGATTGTGCCACACAATGCAGCTCACTGTTCTGGTAATGAGACACTTGCATTGCAACACAATGCAAAGCTTACATTCACTGGCCATATCAGGGTTTTCCCGATCATAACTCAGACAAGCCTGTCTGGGTGCTTTTCTCTTATTATGAACCATACCATATAACATAAGTCTATAAAAACACATTAAGGCCTTTTGTAAAAATATTAAAAAAAGTTTTATAGCTTACTGGAACATATTACCAAATTTCCAATTACTCTGTCATGTTAGAATACATTGTCCTCTAGTAAATATCTGAATACTGATATATGTTACATCACAATGTCATACTCTGTTTATAAATAGAATGGGAGTGTTTTTATATTGTTCTTCCAAGTGATATGGCATGTCTGCAGCAACTATAACCATGTGTTAGGATTTCAGTTTTTTGCCAGTTACCCCTACTAATCAAACAAAACATACTGTTTTAGAAACCATTGCTATTTAATATGTTAATTGCTAATAAATAAATAACCCCTCCAAGTCCTGAACAATTGTGCTTGTCATTCTGGAGAGAGCTCTTCAAATAAGCTATGAGAGAGGTGTCTGAATAGAATTTACAGTTTTTAGAACCAGTGCTTCTGACCTTTATAAGGAAATGCATGGGGTATGTATTTGGAGTGGGTTCTTCCTTGCTTCATTTTCAAGTCAACTAAGACTAGCATATATATTTTTTAACTTTTCTGTGCTTTCTGTCTCTCCAATAAAACATCCTTCCCTAATGGGATTGGTTCCCTTAGTGCAATTCCCAGGCTGTGTTTCTGATGTATCTTTTTAGTAATGAAGCTGTCTGAGCAAGACTGGTGTAATTAAATCATCACATGCAGGGAGCATCAGGGCCCTTGGAGATGTCTGGTATTGGTGGTACAAAGGCCTGCATGACCTGATATAACTATCTGAATTCATGGAACATGGTAGTCAGGCATGGTTGGCTGATACTGATGATAGCAGGGCGATAGTTACCACAGCATAGGAGATGAGGCAGGGCTTTGACCAATTCAGGTTTAAATCCTGGCTCAGAAATGTACCAATGATGATGTGAACTTGGAGAAAGGCAATGTCTTCTCTGAATTATAGTTCAAAGGTTGGACTCTGTGGATGTCCCTTTATGTTAATAGTTCCCTCATCATTAAAATGAGCCAATCCATGTAAAGTACTTAGATTAATGCCCAGAAGATAATGAGTCTTATAAATGTTCTTGCTGTTGTTGATAGTGATACAGATGATATGATGGTGCTTATTCACAAGACAGGAAGGAGGATGAAGGATTGGTATAAGGATCAAAAGAGATACTGCATGTTTTATCACCTGGCTGATAGTTGGTTTTGGGGAAAAGGTTGTTATAACACTTGAAAAATAAATAAATTATATGTTATATATTTCTATATTATACATAGAAAACTAAAAAGTCCATAATCTCATAAGTTAATGTCCATTGTTAAATTTTGATAGCTAGCAAGACATATAGAACACCCTACCTAATTATAGGTGAACTAATTGTTAAATGTTACATGGAAAATCTCCACATTTATTATTATTATTTAAATAAAACTTATACTGTAGAAATTTTTTTCACATAATTTTTAAACATCATTTTTGGTGGTTGTGTTTAGTTCTATAGCATAGATATGATATTTATATGTTAGACATCACTTAAGTATTAAATTAATAATGGCTTGTTTTTCCCATGATATTTTGCTGTTATCAAAATATCAGAGTACATAATTGTTTACTTGCAGCTCTGTTTCCTTAGGTTAGATTGTTAGATATATAATTTGGAGTAAAAGGAAATAGATTTTCTTAAGGCAGTTGATCTAATACAAGTTGTGCTCTGTAAAGGATTTAGTAGTTTGCACTCTCACAAGAAGCATATGAGACCACTTTTAACTATTGTATTAGTGACTTTTTTTTTAAACATGAAAATACAATCCAAAGCATTGGTTTCATTATAAAGAAAAATCTATTATATGGTCTGTCTGGAGACATTTGTTCTGGTTAATTAAATTTTCTGGTTAATAGAGAGTTACCAAACATACCAGGCATGAATTATTAATCTTCAAATAATTAGAAGAGGCCTTTGCTGGATTTCTCAGCCACCACTACAAATGTTATAGATTGTATTTGTTGTAGGTTGATTGTTAGTAAGAGAGCTTTTGGCAGAAGGTCTGATAAGTAAAAACTTTTATATTTCATTCTCTTATGAAATTGATGTGATCTGTCCTCCTAAGGCAAAGAAGGGGAGATCAGAGGTAAAGTGGACTCTAAATACTCCCACACAGCTACTCCCACAGTGTCACCTCTCCATCCCCACTGAAGCCCTGGAAAAGGAGATGATGAAACTAAGTGTACAGATGTTGATTCCAGACACTGAGAGCTTAGGTTACTTTTGAAGGATACAACTGATAAAAGGTATAATGATGATCAAACTCAATCTGTCTGGTTCCAAATTTCCTCTCCTTTCCCTCTACTGAGCTGCCTTTCTATGAGCATTTCTGCAGAGGAGTCATTCTTCTGTGGCTCAGCTGCTGCCCTGAGAAGGAACTGAGGATGGAGCTGGAGTTGGAGCCTGCTGCCATGCTGGAGTGTAGCCACCACCTACTAGAAGGAGAGGCACATGCTGGTGTTGTGGTCTGAGCAGGTCCCCATCCTTTCATGTTATAAGCTGAGACTTGGACAAAATATTGTTGGCCCTGCAAAGAATCGAAATAGAATAATGCATCAGGCATTTTAGTTAATCACTTTTACTGGAGAGGCAAGTACTTGTGTTTGGTTAGCTTGATCACTCTTGGGAACTCTACTGTCTCCACTTTAGTTTTCTGTATTTTCTTATTATATTTATGCATTATAGTAATCATTTCTATGTACTTTCTTGTTTTAAGAATTGGAAATTATATTTACTTTTCCTGACCCCCCCAAGTTACATATCAATTTTTAAAAGTCACATAGTTCTCCAAAGTTTACCAAAAATAGCAATCCCTCACCCTCACCTCTTTTTCCTTCTTTCCCCTCCCCAGAGGCAACAACCATCACCTTCTTTAGCTGATCAACTTACTTTAGAAAATTAACAAGGTATAGTAGGTATCTTTTCAAATTAGTGCATTAAAGACTGGCCTCATTCTTTTAGTGGCTGCATAGTATTTCTCTGTGAGCAAATGCCATCATTTATTTAACCAATTCCCCATTGGTGGACATTTGGATTGCTTTCATTTTGTGCCACAATAAATAATCCTGCAATAAATATCCTTTACTCAGCTGTTCAAATATTTTTAAAAATTAACTCTTTGATGTGACTTCAATGTTAAAGCTATTATTAAAACAATGGCTTATATTCTTTAATGTCTTTTTATGGCATTAAGAATTAAGGAGTTGCTTTCATTCACTGATAATCCTTTAAAATGTTTTGTATGGTTTTATTTTTTGCTTTGAGGGTTTATTTTCTTTTTTTCTAATGAAACCAAAGGGGCATTTGAGATGCCAGCATTTGATGAAACATTGCTTGCAAAATTGTAAGTGATGTTTGAAGTTCAAAAAAATAGCACATCTTTGTAGAGCCTTTGCTAGGGGTTTAGTAATATCAGACTCACCATAATTCGAAGTTAATTTTTTTTTCTCACATTGAATGCAGGTTTCTATGCACCTCAAGGTTATAGGGATTATGTAGAAGTGTAAATCTACTTCCAGGATTTTATATGATTAGGATAATGTCTGCAACATTCTCATTGGATGGCTAAGTGTAAAAACTTAATCCCCTATAAAAATTAGCTCAAATATTAGAGAAGCCCTGTGTGGAGAGTTTTCCATTTTTATCACTGTATCACTTTTTCTTTTAAGCAGTGGAAATTCCCTAGGGTTCCTTCTGGCCTTCTTCCACCATGTGAGCCAGAAGGTTGGAACTGGTCCTCTGATGATAGCATTTCTGGGGGCCACCCACTCAGGGGTTTGTTTGCTCTGGTAATCCACAGTTTTGGTCTCTGGTGTAGACATGGGATTAGGACTAAAAGTCAGGATTCTTGGCGGTGACCCTACCACCAAGAATTCTATTAGAGCAGGTCAAACTTGAAAGATGCAACCTAAAAGATGCAGTTTTTTAATGCTGGGTTTTAGACATATATTATAGATAACTACTTAAATTGATTTAGCCTTTAAGAATACAACAGCAGAATTAGCCTACCTCTTCCACATGAAGGTCTGAAGATATTAATTATTTGAGTTATATGAAAAAAGGTTAAATTTACAAGGAAAAGATTTCGACTAAAATGATATTTTATTTTTTGTATTGTAATTGAAGAAAACAGGGTTTGTTTCAGTTTGAACTGATTTGCTAGGTATTTTTATGTTTTGCATTTCATACATTCATATATGGCTCATAGTCCCATAAATAGTGTTTGAGTTTAGATTGGTTAAACAAATAAGCATGATTTGTTCCAGTTTTTCATTCAAAGTTTAAATTGGTTTAGGTTACCGAGAAATGTAGCTCCACTATATATATATATATTTTTTCTTTTTTTTGTAGAAGTATATTTAGACAGTTTTTTTTTTTAATCAAGGGAAAAGGATTTCTCTTGGGAAATAGTGTGACTCCAATTGATGACTGATCTCAACCAAGGCTGGGGGGGGGGCAGCGGTAAGGGCTAGATGAAGCTGTTATTTTTACCATCAGACAGGGAGTCAAAATTGGATCTCTCAGAGCCTTTGATCCCCTGCAGATTAGACTGCGATCCAGAGAGCAGCAGCTTTCAGGGCTTGCATGAGGCCAGTCTTTTTCTGATCTCTTTAGAACACGGCAGTTTACAAAGTGGTTCATGCTGTCTGCTTACTCCTTTGTGAAATTCACATTATAGATACCAGACATATCACACTTAATGAGTGGCAGTTGTTGCCAGAAGACTGGGTGTTGGCTGTTAGTTTCAGAGTAGGCGTTTGCTACCAACAACCCAGCACAAGCATAGTGATAGGGAATGACAAGTCTACCAGGAGGATATTTACCATTGCAAGTCCTGTGATTGTGCATCTTAAGGTCTGCAGATTATCCATGATGATTTCTCCAGCCAAAGGGGAAAAGTCTTTAGACATACTCCACTCCACTGGAGGGGCAGGGGTGGGAGAGACAATGCAATTCAGTTATATGTCAAGAAGCTCCATAAGAAAACACTAACATATAATTCTTATAAAAAACAGTGCTTACCTCCATTTCCTCATAATGGCACATCTAATAATCCTTATTTTAAAAAAAAGGAGCCAAAAAAGTAATAATTCAATAGTCATTGATATATATATATATATATATATATATATATATATATATATATATACCTTATGAGTTTTTGAACCTTGATATTAGGTTATATGTATGTCTTGTGGTATTCTTTATAATATATATTAAATACTGTCATGCAAAGAAATGCATTATTAGGGCAATTTTGCTCTTGAACAAACATCACAGAGTATACTTATACAAACTAAGTCAGCTACACCATCACTAGGTGATAGGTAGTTGATCTGTCCTTGACTGAAATGGCTTTTATGACTGTATAGCTTTTCCCAGGAGATCATTGCTATATAAAAACACATACACTGTGTGTGTGTGTGCATGCATATGTATGCATACACATTCAGGCACATCATATACACAGTTAATTGTATGTAGAAAAGTGAAGAGTACATTAGGGTACTGCCTTGTGTTCCCTCCCAAGTCTGGCTTCTGCTTCATTATTCTACTGAAAATGCTCTTTCAAGGTACCAGTGGCATTGTGATTCCAAGTAAAGAAGCCTCCTTTATCTCCTCCCCATTATTTGACACCTTCTTCTCAAAACATTCTTCCTTTGGTGTCTCATATACTACTCTCTTCTCCTTCTCTGCTTCTCCTTCCTGATAACTTCTTTCAAGCTTTTTCTCTTCACCACTAAGATCAGGGGTTTGAGGCTGACTTATTCAATGCTGTTCTTCCCTGACATCTTCAAGGTGGTTGTTCATTCAGAGTTAAATCATTCAAATTTGAACACCTTATTTTGCCGTGAGACCATGTTCTTTTACAACATTTTCTGTTGGTTCAAAAAGTCATGGGTAGAAAAGTAAACTGTGCATCTGGGAAATAAGTATCATAAGTAACCATTTACACATGGTGGCATTTAAGGAAGCTGCAGTGAAGCAGAGCTGAAGTCACATGGAAACCATGCCTCCGTGTTTCTAAACCTCTTGTGACTAGCTAGAGACCTTAAGATTTAAGGTATATTCTCCATGACATTTAATATTTCATAATCAAGTCAAACTATCTCCAACTCTTGCTGCTTCTTTGAGTCATCCATTCCTCTGTGTTGGAGCCACTGCCCTGTACCCTCTTCCTCATGCCCCTGGAATCCAGCTTGGTTTCCTTACTCCCTTGAAATTGCTCTCATAAAATTCCTAGTGTTCTGAGAATTGGTAACAGCCCCTTTTTTGGACATCAGACCACCTTTGGCCTCCCTGGTTTCTTCAACCTTCCTTCCCCTTTGTCTTGGTTGTACCTTCTCATCTGCTTCTCTTGCCCCTTTGGCTGTCTCTTTTTTAGGTTTTTCCCAATTCCTCCTCTTCTCCTTTCCTTTGATGTGATGTTCCTTGTTTTTTTTTTTTTTTTTTCTTTTGGCTCTTTTTTTTTTTTTCACTCCATGTGCTTGTCCCTGGTGTTGACCTTATGTTTCATGCCTTCAATAATGAATCTTAAAACTGGGATTCTAGGTCTAGCTTCTCTCTTGAGCTCTAACTTCCTCCTGTAAATTTCCACTTGAGTGCATCCCATTCCATTTGGATGTTCCCTAAATACTTCTTTTTCCCAAAACAGTGTCTTCTCAGTGTTAGTTAAGGTCACTTCTATATATCCAACTATCCAACCAAATATCTCAGAGCATCTTTGCCTCTTCTTCCCCCAGTTTCATATAATCAGTGTTGACCAAACCCAGTAGTTCCTACTTCTAAACTGCCTCCTCTAAGTTCATTTTTCTTCCATTGAAATAACCCTAGAATAGGCTTTTATAATCACAGCATCAACTCACAATGGTTTCCTAATTGCTTTTTCTGCTTATCTTCTCATCCTTACCTAGTGTCCTCTTACTATAACATGCATATATGGTTTTAAAATGCATATCTATTTATTTCATTCCTCTTCTTAAAATCTCTTCATAATTTTCAGTGTATTTGAGAATAAAATGAGATCTCAACAAGGAATTCAAGGACTTTCTTGTCCCAAGCCTACATTATTAGCCTCATCTCTTGCCATTTGTCAGACCCTGTTGCCTGACTATTTTGTGTACTTTTCTTCCTCTATGTCTTTCTCTCATCTTCCTTCCTTCATCTGGCAAAACTTCAATAACCCTATAAGATATAGCAAAGTCATTTCTAAATTTCTCAGAAATAATGAATTAAATACACCTGGTTTGTGCTCCCAAAGTCATTTACTCATATAAAAAGTTTTACTATACTGTATTATGTTTTATGGTATGTAGCTTTTTCTTTTGCTAGATTGTGAGAAGCTCAAGAATAGAAGAAGTATCATTCATTTTTTTCCTCTCCAGTACTATATATGTTTTTGACATGTACACACACACACACACACACACACACACACACACACACTACAGCACTTTTTCCAACGTGGTGATGTTTTTCTTCCATGTGAATCTTCTCTAGTCTCTTGCCTTTGAAGCCCTCAGGCATGTTATAAAATATAATTAGACTCAAATGATTATGATTATATATTAACTCTCAAGGCATGCCTATATATTCTTATAGCATATATCTAAAACATATGTGTCTGTAATATGTTAGGTAAATTGTATTTATTTTTCAAAATGTTTTATTCTTATAAGCTGCTAGCTCTTCAAGAAGAATAGTTTCTATAAAAGTCAAATTGGGGAGAGTTTGTAATCAGAGAATAAGGTTGCACTTGATTCTAGCTAAAGAAAAAAGGAATGATTAAGGGAGTTATTACAAATAATGCAAAACAAAAATAAGTAGCAAATGTACAAGGACATCTGAAAAGAGCAAAGCATACAGAAACACTCTAGAACCAAAAATATCCTTGGATATCATTGACACATTCATGACTGATTGCTGTGGAAGACCCCCCAAGCTGAAGGTTTACAATCAAGGGCTTATGACTCCAGTCTAAGAATTTAGGATGACCTCCCAAAGGTAGAGCAAGGTACCCGTGGAATAATACTGCATTATTTGACAGGTGATTAATGGGAAGTTGCTCAAAGATACAATATTTAAAATGTCTGAAGAAACCACAATTCATTTTTTAATAAAAACTGTTCATGTTCTTTTGAAATATGTTTTACCATGCATGTTTCAGGTGGAAAAAGGAGGGTCTGTCTTTTTGGATAACAAAGCAAAAATAGAAGCTGGTTTGTAAGGAGACAAGGTTCTTCTTTGAGAGTTGGTAGTGGGGGTGGAACAGTTAAGTCTAATTGGATCTTACAGCACAGCTGAGTTTCAAAGGGGAAGGGGTTAGAGAAAGAGAAGACTCACATTGGAGGAAAAACTTTCTCCTGTTGGAATGGCCAATCTGTCTGGGCCACCAAGACTGTTTTCCTCCCATGTGCTTCTGTTGGGTGGACTTCTTGTGGCACAAAGATGCATAGAGCTAAAAGGTGCTTCTGGTCATGTAAGGAATAATGGAAACAGTGAGCAGGAGTCTCTTTGAGAGCACCTGGGGATTCTAGTACAGCAACCTAGCATGCTGTTTCTGGAAAGTGGTATGTAGGCAGTTTAAAGCCGTCACCGTAAAACACTGAGACATCACGTATAAACCTGCTCTAAATCCTTGGAGGACTGGAGCTATGTGTATTTTAAAGCTGTATAAGACTTCTAATATTAAGATAAAGATCAGAGAAACCATTTCTACATAGGTTTGGGAAATGGAAGCAGGGTTTAATCATGCAATAGCTCACAGCAGTTGAAAATTAACAAGAAAGCTAACAGACATAAACTAGGTGTTAGTATTGCTTAAAATATGGCTCTGGCTCAATCTGATTCACTATATTTATAAAAAATAACAATATTTTAAGTGGAAAGTATTATTTTAGCAAACATTTAATTTTTATCAAATGTTCAAATGCATAAAGTTATTTGAGCAGCACTATGGTTTGTCCCCTCTGAAACTCATGTTGAAATTTGGCCCCCAAAATAACAGTGTTGAGAGGTGTTGGGGCCTTTAAGAGGTGATGAGGTTGTTAAGAGGGATTAATGCTTTTCTCACTGGAGTGGGTTAAATCTCATGGGACGGGATAAGTTACCACAAGGGCGTATTGTTACACAGTGAGGTAGCCCCTCCTGTTTTGTCCCTTCTGTACGTTCCTGCTTGCACTTCTGTTTTCTGCTGGTTAAAGATGCATGGAGTCTTGCGGTGTCATGCCCTTGGGCTTCCAAGCCTCCAGAACCATGGGTCTAAGCAAACCTCTCATTTATAAATTACTCATTCTCATATATTTTGTTACAGCTCCAGAAAATGAACTGAGACAGGCAGGATCATTCTAGCGTCACACCACCAATACCCGATGACAGCTATATAAAGCAGAGTTTGGAAACTTAGGAAGAAAAAGAGTCTTTGAAGGTCTGGCCCTATCACCTGAAGCCTATAATGCAATGGAAAGTGTCACAGAATCACTGAAAACTCGTGACTCAAAGTGTTTGGGTGCACAAGCAGAAAATCTAGCCTAAAGCTCAGGAGAATTTCAAGCCTAATGGTGTGGACTATGTGATTCACACACACACCTGCTTAGCTGGTAATATTCAGCCCTGGCCTGCTTTTTGAGGAATGAACACTATGTAGAAGTAATAGCACATGCACGCACATACACAAACACTGTAGCAATGTTGAATTATTTTCTTTGATTAAATTTTAATTGATTAAAAACTCCATAAAATCTATTTCTGCAGATTTTCCCTGAAACCTCAAATATCTCCCAGTCCAGAGTTGTTTTATCCTGCTCACACCTTGTGAGGATCTACTATAAAAGTTAGATTCTTTTCTCTTGCTCAGGTCTCACTCACACCCTTCACTTAGCCTCAGCAGTCCTTGACCTCAGACCCATTGCTTATGCTGTTTTTCTCTGTAGCATGCCCTACTCTTCCCCCAGAGCCCCTACCCCTTCCTTCAAATGAGCCCAGTTTAAAGTTTCTTCCTTACTGATTTTTGAAGCTTCTCTTCACTTCCAAAGGCAGCATGCTTGCTAATTTTCTCGTATCAGTTTTTATATGTCTCCTGCATTGCACTTAATTCGTTACTTTGTTGTTTCATTTCTAAGGGATCTATCTCCTCTATAGTTTATAAGCTCCTTGAGGGTGGAGACCCTGTGTGATTAATGCTACTTTCTGAAGCACCCATCCTAGCCCCAAGTGCAGTGTAGGTGGTCCCATAAAAGTTGGGTGAATGGAATGTGTCATTCTTGACTTTGGAATTCTTAAAGTTGAAGGTAGATAGACATCTGATGGTGTCACACTGAGAATTTAAAAAACCTTAAGAATACAGGAAAACAAGTAAAGAACAGAATGGAAGCTGCTTGTGCTGCGCAATTAGGGAATGAGATTGGGATTAATTCCTGGCTTCCATAGTCCAGCATCCTAGATTCCTCACCCATCCATACTGCGTCTTAGAAACCAAAACAATAAGAATGCATTTCTGATTTCCTATCAGCTCTTACTGGTCATGCTCACCCTGGCTCCTTAGCTAACGAATGGAGTTTGACTAGACTACCTAGCCCAGCACCAGAGCATTACGAAATCTTCCTCGGAGCCATCTAAATGTGCAGGTTCTAACCTTTCAGGCCAACCATAGCACAAGAGGAACAGAGAGGGAGGGAAGGAAGTGTGGAGAGACCCAGACAGAGAGACACAATCATTTCCAGTGAGGAGAAGTGTTGTCTTGCTGCAGCACGAACCCACGCAACACGGTGGCTTTCATGCCAATTGCGAACTGACATGAAAGCTCTAGGGCTGAGAATTCTCTTTAGCTTTGGCAAAATACAAGGTTGGAGTTGCTTGCATTTTTTTAATTTTAAATTCCCTTGGTAGTCCTAGGAGCAGGGGCATGCATTACTTTCAAACAAGAATCTTTATTGTTTGCATAGCACACAGTCAGCCAGTTAATTAGAAAAACATTTTCCCAAATTAAATTTCCCTAGAAAAACAATGATTTAAATTAAGGGCAAAGGCTTCTTTTTTTTGACACTAGGAAAGTCTTTTTTGCATCAACTACTTCTAAAAGTTTAAAAGCAAAGTCAGTATTAGAAGACTATATTTATTTATTGTCAGATTTTAATTTCTACAAAAATAGTAATCTATCTGCATATATTAGGCACTGTTTTAGTTTCAGTTGTCCCGTGTTTAGAGCTACACACAGATACAGTCTGGGAGCAGAGAAGTCTAAATGGTCAAGTTTTGAAAGGTATGTGATCACTGTAAGCAGCTACAAAAAGGTCTATTCCTCAGTTTCAACCATTTGCTTCTTAATTTTCTTCCTAAAAGTTATCTTATAGCTCTTACCTAAATTTAATCTTTTTTGGAACCCTTGAAAAATATTATTTTTATTGTTCTTACTACCTCTGATAACTCTCTTTCCATGCCTAGCATGAAACATTTGTTGAATGCATACCAATCTTTCAGATGCTGCCAGCTTTACTGTGATGAAATTCATGGAGCTTCACTTCTCATGTACTTCTTTGGACACTTAAATGGATGTATCTTTAAACACAATTTCTGCAATTTGGGGATGAGAATGTCTGAATAATCTATACCAGTGGAGGTACTAGAAACATAAATAATCCTCCAACTTCAGATCAAACAGAAGTCGTTTTTTTTTTTTTTCTTTACCTTAGGAAGACACTTACAATAAAAATCTTTCCTTAGTAGGTTTACTTCTGGTTTTCCTAAAGTGTTGACCCCAGAGTTGTGAAGGTCTCAGATTGGTCACAAAGTATAGAGTACAAAGGGCACTCATTCATGTCACATCTAAGACTACGTAGTGTGACAGTGTGGCTTTTAGAGGTAGAACGGACAGGGAGGTAGAGGAAGGTAAAGCTTGCCCCACATCCCTCTTAGATAGGATACATGAAGGGGGGTGCTGGAGTTAACCCACTGAATTGCTGACACTTCAGGAATTTTGTCAACACAGCCATCGCTAAAAATTAAATTATACAAATAAGAAGTTAAATGAATATATCAAAACCAGTAAATACTCAAAACTCACCACTCCCTATTTTGCTGCACCTTGCTGATTTTTGTGTCTTAAGGTTACTGACCGCTACTGTACTTTATGGTGGAAATGGTATGTGATGCTGTACTACCACATGTCTTCCTTGTCTGGTCGGTGACCTCACACTGACATCTTGAAATTGGCCATGTGGGAATATTTACACCATAGACATTTGGTGGATGATAGAAATCACAGCTTGATTTATCATATCTTGAACTATCTAGATTAAGTATCAGCAAACTACTGACCCATAAGCCAAATGTGGTTCAAGGTTGGCTTTGTATGGCTTGAAAGCTAAGTTGGTTTTTTTTTTTTTTTTCATTTTTAAAGGATTGTAAAAGCAAAACAACACACACGTGCGTGCGCACACACACCCACACATAAAGAATATGTGAGCACCATATGTGGCTCACAAAAAAAAAAAAGCCTAATTTATTTACTCTCTGGCCCTTTACTTTCTACTGATCACTGGTTTAGACTTAAGAAAGTAGTGAAGAAAATATTAATAGTGCAGATTAAAGTTAAAATTTTTGGTTGCACTGTAAATTGCACAAAATGTTGACATATTCTTCCAATATTTGGAGACTATTATTTGATTTAAGAAAGATGCTTATATCATTGATGAATGAGTGAAATTTCAATCTAGGTCTTTGTTACTTCATTTTAAATTGCTTCATTACCTTTAAATAAACAAAAATATCAACCAACACTTACATGGAAATTGTATTTGTTCACTTGTTCATTAGTTATGACTGTAAGTTGACTAGAGATTCAGATGTTCAATAAAAATAAGAACACTTTGGGAGAGTCAATAAGTTATAAGGACTTTACAATAGGTACCTGGGAGCTTAACTTAGCGACCAGGATGGCAGAGGTAGGGGCTGACAAACAAACCTAAATGTTGATTATATGCATGGCAGGACATACCAGTCCAGTACTCCTAACAGCATGAAAGAGCTCTGTGTCTAAGAAAACTATCTGGGTTCCATTATTATTGTTACATTTTGTTATTATTTATAGTAATATTTTATGATTAGACATTGTTCTATTTCATGATTATCTGTGTTTTATGAATAGGCAGTTTTAGGACATTCTGGACTGAAAATAGGCACATAGTTCACTAATCCAGACAAACTCCTCCACCTTTTCTTTTTCCTTGGAACACTGACATATCCTTGAGTTATAAGATGTCCAGCTAGCTTGTCACTTAAGTTTTCTTTTTAAATGAGAAACTATTGGGATAATTTTTGTTCATTAAAGAAGTATAAGCTGTTTTAAGGACTGTAATAGATGTAACTGAATAGCAGGGACTCAAATCCATGAGGCCATTAGAGAGCTGCAGGCTAGGCTGTTACCCCCTCCCTCCTCCCCAGAGAAGAGGTGATGAGGGCACCTGTTTTTGCAGCTAGAATCTTCTCCTGGAGCAGATTCCTGGAGGTTGAAGATTTTTGTATTGTTGCCTTTAGTAGAGTGAAGCCCTTGTTGCCTGAAGGGAGAGTACTCTGGCAATCTATTTTACATTTCTAAGGGATAGGGAGCAAGAAGAGTAAGGATAGGCTACCTGATTTATACACACAAGGTCCAAGATATGAGGTTAATTTACAGCTTTCTCAATCCCATAGAGCACTCATAGAATTAAATAACCAAGCCACAGGAGCCAAAGCTAAAACTCTAATTCTCCTGTCAGATGGTGAGTCTTTAGAGAGAAGCACTCTATTTGGATTTTCTTTCATTCCCCAATTGCATCCACTTAAAAGATCTTATTTATAATTTTAAGAAGATAATTAAACTCACTGGGGACAGGATCCATGCCATATTGATCTTTTGGACATCCAGTTCACTCCCTCTAATAGAAGTATGGAATATGGACTCAGATGGAGTGGGTTTGACTTATGTGAGGACATTGCTAGATGGGGACAAGTTTCTAGTTCCATTTTGTCCCCTGTGAGCTACAAAAAAGACACTTTGCTGGGCATTTCTGACCCATATTTCACACTACCCCCAGCATTTACCATGTACCATAAAGTTTCATGAAAATCTACCTGTATCTTTTATAGATAATTTCATCATTTATTTCTCACAATTAATTTTTTCATCATTTATTGTCTTATAATTCCTGCAAGATGGGCTAAGTCATTCATTCAGTAATTCTACCTATGTAGCAACAGTGGTACAACTGAGATTTGAAGTCAGGTCTGCTTGAACTCACTTCAACTATTGTTTCTTACTGAGTCTGGGAAATATCCTATGTCCCACAAGGCCCTAGAAGATCTGGGCCTCTTCCATGCTCAAGCTTCAACTTCATTGTTCTTTCTCTCACTCTCTTTCTGACTTTTAGATCTTCAAACATGTCAGCCTCCTTCCTCTCTCAGGAAATTCACACGTAATATTCATTTTGTGGAAAATGCACTTTCTCCTTTCTTCTGACTTTCATTTCATTAGGTTTTTTTCTTCCTGTTCCCTTAGCAAACTATCTAAATGTCACTTATATGCAGAAGACTTCTCTGACCCCAAGACAACCTTGTGCCCCTGCACAAGGTGCTCCATCTCTCAGAGCACCAAATGCTGTTCCTTTTCAGCACAGAAATTAGAGATTTATGCAATTACTTTTAATCCTATGAGGATAAGACTATGTCCACACCTAGAGTCCCTACCAGCTAGCATGTGCATAGCATGTAGTAGGCCAATAAATATATAATCAATTGTTTTTTGATTTTTTGTCAGTTGTCATTAAATTTTTTATTTAAAATTTGTATTGTATATAGTTAAGGTGTACGGCTTGATGTTTTAATACACATATACATTGCAAAATGATTACTATAATCAAGCCAATTAATATATTTCTCATCTTGTATAGTCAACCCTTTTTCATAACAGGAATACCTGTCATGAAATTTATTTTTTAAAACAAAATATATGATACAATATTATTAACTATAGTGCTTTTGCTGCTGTTCTGCAGCCTCTGGTAACCACTATTCATTCTACTCCTTTTTTTCTATGTTGACTTACTTTTTAGGTTCCATAAATGAGAGAAAGATCATGCAGTAGTTTTATAACTGCATTTCATTTTACATACTATCCTGTAGGTTCATCCATGGTGTCACAAGTTATGATGTTAGATCTTTATCACCTATGGAGAGGCAAATGACAAGGCTGCTGGCCTTGAGGAGCCTACAGTTTAATATTAAGGTCCATTTTTACAGATGAAGCCAGGAGGCTTAAATCAATCAAGCTCATCTCAGACCAAAATTGTTTCTCTGTCACAGTTCCTCTTTCATTTCCTCTTATCAGAAACCTACTCCAATGAAAGGCTTAGACTCCTTCAACTCAGGGCATCCTCTCTAATCCTCCAGAGTAATTTTACCACCCTTCTTTCTGGCTTTAATTTTTTTCTATTTCATACTATTGAGATTTATGCATACGTATTTTAAACTCAGCCTTTGCAATATAGTTCAAATTGGTCTCCATATAATATTTTTAACACCATTACTATCATTGTCCTTACCAAAGCCACCATTATTTTGTATCTGTATTCTCACAGTGGTTTCACAGCTAAGCTATTTAGTATCCACCTCTATTCGTATTCTGACCAGTTCACTGAATCCAGAGTTATCTTGGTAAAGCATCAATCATAGCACAAAATTTTCCTACATTGAGGCCTTGGAATAGTTCCCTGATGTATGTAATAAAACTGAAACTTCTTAACAGAGTCTCCAATAGGGGATAGCAAATTGAGATGCTGCAAAATCCAGCCTGCTACCCACTTTTGTACAGCATGTGAGCTAAGAAAGGCTGTTTACACTAAAAGTAAAATCAAAATATTTTATAACCTAAAAATTATGTGACATTTAAATTTCAATGTTCATAAGTAAATTTTATTGGAATAGAATCCCATTCATTTGTTTACATATTGTCTCAATGGCAGAACTGAAGAATTCCTATAGAGACCATATACTTGGAAAGGCAAAAATATTTAATGCCCCTTTACAGAGAAAGTTTACCAGCCTTGGCCCTACAAGGAGTCGTGATCTGGCTCCTGCCTGCTTCTTTATACCACTCTCCTTCTATTTTACCCATTTTGCTCCCTCTGAATTTTCTGTTTTGCAAACTTACCAAGCTATTTCTACCAAGTTAATTTCTACCTCTCACTCTAGCATATTACCTTACTCAATTTTATTTCTAGTGTTTCTCATTGTCTACAATTGTATTATTTATTTGGTAGTTTATTAGCTTACCTAAGAATATGTGTGTTCTGTGGTTTGCCTGTTTTTTTTTTTTTCCCAATGACTTCAAGGCATATTGTAGGCATTCAAAAAATTTGTGCGAAATGAGCATTTCATCTTCCCTGTAAGTTCTTCATGGAAATACTGTGACTGCCTCACTTTTGTATCCCTCACAGTGGCCAAAACATAGTGCCTTGTATAGAATAAGAGTTTTAAAAAATAGCTGTTGAATGGATGAAATATCATTGTCTTCCCCCTCCTTTTGAGACAAAATGAAAAAACACTTGTTTCCAGCTGGACCTCAATAAACAAAAATGTGTACAGCATCTTTTCTGCCTCATCTGTGCTTCACTGTTTGAGGGCATTTTGAGGAGAGGTGATGGATTCAGCATGGTCCCTGGAAACTGGGACCCTCAAGTGTTTCCATGAAGGATGTTTCTAGTCCCCACAAAGTTGGACCAGGGGTTTTCTAATGATGGGAATGAATCAACAGCAAAATAATTGCTCCAATTATTTTTAAAAAGGTTATAGATTACTTTTAAAATATAGCGTGTGCATAATATTCCCAAAAATGAGAAGCAAGAAGAAAATTCCAGATTAAAAACAAAATGGTTTCTATTAAGCTAACAAACACTTAAGTGATCTTAGGAGGACGCTAGTAAAACATATATTGACATTTATTGGGATATTGTGCTTTACTTATAAAAATATTTCACTTTATCTTCATAGCAATCTTTTATGGTAGGTAATATTTCCCACATTTTACAGGCAAGTAAACTGAGACCTAAACCTTTTAAATAACTAACTTGAGTCCATAAAGCCTACCAATGCAGAGTTTGGATTTTGGATCCCTGTCTGTCTTATCATCTTTCCAAGTCTACATGGAGAGAAGATGATAATTGATTGAGGGTCATTTTGAGGTTTTTTTGACTAGAGAAATCTCCAGGTGTGAGCAGTTTACAGAATACATTTGCAATGCTGGACCTCTGCTCTGTGAACAGGAAGCAGGGGCTCTTGGTTGGAGCCTCTGTCCCCTTTCCCCAAGGCCAGTACCATATCCAATATTGTGATTTCCCTGTTATCACAAAAAGAAGAATTTTGGCTATTGCCAGCCCGTAACTTGAGTGCAGTTCATGTTACGTAATTTTACTGATGTCAAGTCTTCCTGCATGAACGAGGCTCTTATCTTTTTTCCCACCTGTTTCTCTCTCCTCTAGCTAGAGACAGGTAAGCTTAGGTTAGTGATAGGATGACACACATGGGAAAAAACCAACTCCATAGCAGGAGGAGTTACCCAGGACTTACAGGAATTTGTGAGAGAATAAAAATAAATAAGAAACCAGACCACCTTGGGAGCAGCTAGCCACTGTCTTCTTCCCTCTGTCTCTCACTAAAGGGAATGTGATGTTTAGAGCTTTTTTTCTTCTGTATTTGTTTTCACATTCTACTGTAAATTACTCAACAAGGTGCCTTATTGATCTTGAAAATCCAATCTTTAGATTTTCCCATCAGGGCAACAAGATGCCTTCTATAGTTTCTTCAGAAGACAAAGAGCCTTGTTTTCTATTCTCAGGCTCAGCCTGTGCTTCTGTATGGAGGATCAGATTGGTTGATGTTGAGGCACAAACCTCAGTGTGTTCACATGGGAGCTCTTGTCTTGGGATTCTCAACTAGCCTTTAAGGGATCAAAGAAAATTCCTTATGTTGAAAGCAATGTATGTGCCTATTTTTTTTTCAGATCTCTTTGAAGGGTTAAACACCACACTGTACAATGTATCTCTTAGCAAGGGGATTGGAAGGGCCTAATTACATTCTTGGGATAGTGCTAAAGTTATCTGTATTGTATTTGTTGCCTTTGGTTTCTCCATCTCTACTTATATGTGATGGCTCTAAATTTTCAACATTCACAAAACATATTTGAACCAGAGCTTAGGCCTAAAATGTACAATGTTGAACAGAACATTTTCAAGTTTATTTGTTTACCTAGCAGATTGACCCATGCATACCTTTTATCTTGGACAAAGGCAACATTGCCACATAGTAGGTGCCCAACAAGGATGTCTTAGGTAGTAGTTTATTTAATAAAGAAGGCTTTTTCATTTCACATTTGAAAAGGAAGAACAAGACTGCTATTTTGCAGCCATTCAAAAGGGTCACCACTGTGGGGAGGATGGAAGAAAGACACTCTTTAGATCTTTTTTAGTCTTTTGTTTTTCATCTATTCTAAGATAACCAAGATGGATTAGTAGACTCATTGGCAATAATTAAATCTTGGGAATAAGGTACTTGACCCATATATAGTGGGAAAGAGAATTATGTGAACTCATTAGAAGGAAATACACATAATAGGTTCTAAATAAATTAAGATAATCCAGCTTTGTATCTACTGGCTCAACATCCAACACCATGCAAATTGCTGGTACGTTTGGGATGAGAACTCAAATCCAACTTAAAGTGTAGTGCAGATTGGCTGATTGATTTATCAGATTTTAATGGACACTCTGGTAGGGACCAGACACTGGAAAGCTTTGAGGATGTAAATTTGAATAAAACCTGATTCATGACCCTAGGACAATTACAGTCTAATGGAGAAGACAGACAAATGAATGCAAGATTAAAATACAACATGATGAAAAAAATACAGTATGATGAATATTGTGAAAGAGGCAGGCTTAGGATGGGGGCCACTCTTTAACAGTCTGGTAGGAAATGATTAGACAGGCTTCTGGAAGAGTCCTGAAGGATATAAAAGTCTTTTGCCAAGGAAAGAGTGTGGTGAAAGGTATTCCAGGCAGAGAATCATGGGATTAGTCAGGAAACTTTATGGCAGTTATGGGGAATGGAAGAATAGGTGAGGTGAGATGGGAGTGTAAACCAGATATTAGATGGGACAGGATCTCAGTGTCATGCAAAGATGGGTCAGAAGTATTGGAAGGCAATTGAAAAATCAGACCATTATACGATCAGATTTACATTTTTGGGGGAGTACTGAGGTTTGAACTTAGGGCCTGGTGCTTGCTAGGCATGTGTTCTACCACTTAGGCCATACTTTTACTTTAGCTAGTTTTCAAAGAGTATCTCATGTACTTTCCCCCAGATTAGTCTGGACTTTTTTATGCTTCCCGAATAGCTGGGATGATAGGTGTGGACCTCCATTCCCTGTTTTTTCCTTGAGATGGGTGGTCTTGTGAACTTTTTGTTCAGGCTGGCCTTAAAGCCCAATCTTCCTGATTTCCACCTGCTGAGTAGCTGGGATTATAGGTGAGAGCCAGTGACTGGGCCCAGATTTTCATTTTAGGAAAACTACTTTTGTAGCTTGTGGGAGAAAAATTAGAGAGACAAGCTGTACAGTCAGAAGGACCAGAAAGACACTAGTGCTATGATCCAAGTGAGGTGTGAAAAGCACTTGGATCAGCATTACTTCCACCTTTGTGAGGAGGAGGAAGCTGCTTGACTTCCTCTTGTGCCCAAAATCAGTTTTTGCTATTCCTTGAGGCATTCATGAGCCAAAATTTTATGTAATCTCAAGTATCTGGTATCATAAACTCTCAGAGGCATGGTGAACACTGAATTTCCTCTCCTCCTCTTCCTCCTCCTCCTCCTTCTCCTCCTCCTCCTCCTCCTCCTCCTCCTCCTCCTCCTCCTCCTTCTTCTTCTTCTTCTTCTTCTTCTTCTTCTTCTTCTTCTTCAACTAAGAGCTATTAGCAACACTGTATACTGTATTTGATTTAAAGAGTTTTAAATCAAATATCATGGTCATATCAAAAACCATGCTCTTTCTCCAGGTGTATGTAACTGGTCTCAGCTTTACTCAAAGTTCAGTTGCAAACAGTAATAAAAACATTGACATCTCATTGCTCATTTAATATTTATGTAGCTGTCGCCATCTCAATTTTATACATTCAAAACCTCAGAGTTGGTTGGATTTGAGGTGAGCTGAAATCCCCTTTGACAGTAGATTTTTGAGGGGGGATGCTTTCATCCTTAAATAACATTCAAAACAACACTCAGATAGTGGCAAGAGATCAAAGAAATGCTCTGTTACCACAGGGGCAGCTGAAACTGTTATTTCCCGCACAGAAGTTTTCTCTTTGCAGAGAAGAAACTAGATCAGCCTTATTAGGGAGCAGAACATGTTTGCCAGTAGGCAAAGGCAGACCCAAACCCAGTCAGATGTGCTTTTGTACCATGGCTTCATGGTGAGGTATCTGAGAGATAAATGGGGAAGAAGCAACAAAGCAAGGGAGACCAGTGATGATAACTGTCTACCTCTCATTATGGGAGTAACATCCCAAAGTTATTTAAAGTATTTGATTTGCAGTGCCTTTTGCATTTTCCTCTTTGATTTTCTCAACAATCCTGTTAAGCATTATTCTCATTCCATGGCCACTGGGAATGAATGAGAGGGCCTGGGCTTGAAATCCAATGCCTCTTCCTCATTCTGTTTAGTTAAACTTCAGCATGTACTCACAGGTGAGAAAAACATTTGCTTAGAGAAGGAATCATAGAGGCACACAGGTCTGTAAGTTTTTATTTTGAGATGATAGTCTGAGGGAAGTTACAGTTCTATGGACCAGCTTATTCCCACAATGAACTAGGGGAGCTTATGCTTTGTAATGCCGAGGGACTCACCCTGGGTGTACCTAGTCACTTACTATGATGTAGAAGGATTGTGATACTGGTTCCTTCTAGTGTGAGGCTCTAGGACTAAGTTCTCCCTATTACTCAGGTTCCCTAACCTCAGTAACAATAATTGTAATAGGTCCTCTGTGTCTGTGGGTTCCATACCAGTAGATTTAGCCAATGAACAATCAAACATATTTTTAAAGAAGAGTCTATCTTGAACATGGATAGATCTCATTATTCCCTGAACAATACTGTAAATCAACTATTTATGTAAAATTTTGTATTAGATAATATAAGTAATTTAGAGACAATTTAGAGTATACCAAAGGATATGCATACGTTAAATGCAAATACTGTGCTTTTTTACGTAGAGTACTTGAGCATCCACAGAATTTGGTATCCACAGAAATTCTGGAAACAAGTCCTCCACAAATACTGAGGGTCTGTACAATATTTTAATGACCCTTTCTGGGTTAGAAGCACCTTCATGCACTCACACTTCCACATATGAGGCAAGTACTTTTCTCACCATCTTTAAGATTGCGGGTTCAGTGCCACAGGGGAGTAAACACCAATAAGACAATTTTCTTTGTCCTTGAAGGTCTCACAGCCCAGAAGGCAGACAGATAAAGATACAGACAATTACAATAAAATGAGGTGCTCCCTAAACCAAGCACATGAACAAAGTGTTAAAGTTCCAAGGATCAACAAAGTTGAGGGTTCAGTGGTGGGGTAAGGAAAGATAACATTTAGTCTTGGTTTTGAATATTGAGTAGGATTTTTACCACATCAAGAAGGACATTCCAGGCAGAGAGATGAAGAACTGAAAGAGTTGGGCATGATCAGGTAAAAGAGGGAGAGGAAAGCAAGATGTGGGGGCTGATGTGAGAAAGACCTCGCATTCAATGCTGAGGGCTGGTAATTATCACATGGGGAGCCAGGGAAGTTTATGAACAGAGGAATGACATAACCAATTCATGTGTTAGTTGATGACTGGTGTTGGTATAAGGAGGACCACTGGATATATTTGAATCTCACAAGCTCTGGCTTTCTTGCTCCTGTGTTTCAAATCAGGAAGCTGATTTTCATTTGTTCGCAGAACTTCCCCGAAAACTAGAAGTGGTGAATATCACATCTCAGCAGTACAACCTCTGACCCCAGTTCCTGCAGATCCACATGCCTATATAACTCATGGCACCAGGCCTCTGTTTTTTTGTAGAACTTCTTAGCTAGGCAGACCACCCGTACTCATATATCACTACGTGCAGGTAGCTTAGATTTTGCATAAAGGTCTGGAACACCTAAGAATAGTGACTTTTCTGAATACATTTTAGTTTATTGTTACTTTAACTGACCACCAAGATGAATCTCAGAATAATTGCTGGGTGGTGTCAACAAGAACTTGAACCATCTCATCTGCCTGTAGCTGTGCTGATGGTAGTCCCCAGAGAGATTGCTGCACGGACCAACTGTTACTCTTACCCTCCTAGGGCAAGGACTCTGGGGACATGGACAACTGCAATTCCAGGCCCGGCATATGGTCTCCTCCATTTCAGAAAACTGGTGGAGGACTCTGCTTGAAGTTTACCTTTGCAACACCTGCCATTGAGCTCCAGCAAGAGCTAGAGTCCAGGAAGAGATAAAGAGAGTTATAGTACTCTTGCCATCCACTTTAGGGAACAGAGTCTTTCATTTTAAAGTGTAAATTAAAAAACTTATTGATGTAGGGTCAAGGCTGAAATTGAGTATTTGAGGCTTATGATTGGTCATCACTCAATAGTTCATTTCAAATCATTTTGAATGGTAGGGCTTCACATCAAAATGTTCATCATCCTTAGCTGGGTGAGAGGTGGTCCATGCCTATAATCCCAGCACTTGGGAGGCAGAGGTAGGGTTGCAAGTTTGAGGCCAGGAAGAGCTATGTAGTGAGACACTAACTCAAAAAAAAGTTCATTATCTTCATCTGCTTATAAATGACCTTGCCATTTTTATTTCTTTAATCCTTAAAAAAGGTAAGAAGCATGTCTGGCTACAGGGTTTTACTTTTCAGAAAGCATTTTCAAACATTGCTATACTTATTTGATTACTTAGTTATCTAAAAATTGTGATAGCATACAAACAGAAGAAAGAGTTGAAAATGTGAGTGAGTTAAGGGGAGGAAGTTTGACTGAATGCTGCCTGAGACTGGGAAACGAATAAATGAAAGTTTATTTATTTGAATAAATAAACTGTATCCAAAAATGTGGTATAAAACTGCATGGTCCAATAAATCTACTGAAAACCAATTTGCAAGTAAAAGGCCAAATAAAACATTTAATTGTTACAGATGTAAGTACCATGTGTTAACAAGGTGCACTATGACCATGTTGCAAGGAAATTTACTTCAAAAATGTATAATTTATTAATTATCTGTCTAATATTAGGTGATAAATGGTTTTAAAATATATGAATTTAAAAAAGAATGTTTCATCTTTCAGAAGACATTGGAACAGTTGATTTTTCTAAGTGTACTCGATACTTCACCCATTGAATGGGATAAAAATACAGGACTGAAAGTAGCAAATCTGACATCTTTCTTTAAAACAAGACAAATGACATCACACATGGAAAAAACATAAACACTACAAAATATTCTCTTCCCACTTCAGTTGCCTCCCAGAAGCAACCACATACCAGTTCTTGATTCTCTTCTCAGAGAATCAGAATATATTCTGATGAAATAGAGAGAAGTTGTGTTTCTTCACGAGTAAAATGAGATGATACCTGATTAACTGGGTCGTTAAATGATGTAATGATTGGCAAGTCCTTAACACATTTTGGAAGGAGCAATGTTATCTGAACACAGGGTCCTTAATCTGGATCTCATGGACCTGCATGGAATCTAAACCTTGAGTTCAGAGTGTCTGTAGAGAGCCTGAAGTTGCAGACACACTCTATAGGCCATTACATCAATGCATTTTGTGTGTGAGTGTGTGGGTATGTGTGTGTGTGTTTTCTTATCAGGCAGAGGCATTGTGGCCATGAACTTTTCTAAGGGAGAATGACACCAAAGTGGTTTAGAATCAGCCAAGAAGGTGGAGTGCCATTTTCTTGGAATTGGTCTTCTTCATTGAGTGGGTATCAAATGAGTGAGGGCGAAGATTATGAAGCAGTTAATAGTTAGAGGGACTTTCTGGCTCTCTTTTCCTCGATATTTCTCTCTTGTTTTTGTACCCAGAACCAATATTTCCTTTACCCAGAATCCACATGAACTTCACTCAGTGTCTAGTTGTTCCTCATGGAGGTATCCCATTCCACCAACTTAGCCTAGAATCTTGCACCATTGTGCTAAACTTCCAAAAGTACCTTCTTGACTTCTCCCATTATCTAAACTGAGCCTAGACATCACAGGGGAAAATTAAACTTCTAATTAAAGATACATTCAATGACAAATTACATCAAAATATGAGTGATGGTAAATAAACACATGCCCCGAGATCATTTTCATTTATTTTACGTATTTTTTTCTTTTTGTGGTACTGGGATTTTAATTCAGGGCTTTGTGTTTGCCAGGCAGGGGCTCTACCACTTTGAGACATTTTTTGATTTATTTATTTTTCAGAGAGGGTCTTGCATTTTTGCCTGGGTCAAGCCTCAAACCCCTGATCCTCCTACCTATGACTTTGGGCCTCCCTCATAGCTGGGATCAAAGGTGAACACCACCATGCCTGGTTTATTGGTTGAGATGTGGTCTCACTAACTGTGCCCAGGCTGGCCTGGAACTGTGATTTTCCTGATCTCTGCCTCCTGAGGAGCTGGGATTACAGGTGTGAGCCACTATGCCTGACTCATTTATGTACTTAATTATTTTTCTCTAAATAATTTTCATTTTAAAAGAGGGAGACAGAAGAAGCAACACAATGTGAATTTCAACTACAGTTTCCAACCCTTTTCTCTTTTCTGTACACTTATTAATGATGGGTTCCTATACAGGATGAACTCCTATTGATGTCATTACCTGAACCCAGGTATAATTTCACCTTTTATGTCCTCAAGAAAGTGCATCAGAGTGCCAGTGAATAAGAGTAATATTATATGGATAGTTTTGAGTTCCTCATAATGTTAAAAACAAAGGAAATATTCTTCCATTTTCACTACTCTAACTTTAGAATCATAGCTAATACTTAAACTATTTGCTTCATAGTTAATAATCACAAGGCTGATATAGACTAAAGAGAAGGTGAAAGTCCTTAAAGAGTTGAGGTTTAATTTTACTTTTTTTTGAATGAGAGCTAGAGCTACTTTAAGATATCTGAGCTTTCTACTACTCCTAAAATTATATTTATTCATTGCCTCATTCATTTTTCAGCCATCCATTCATCCATGTAGCCATTTATTTATTCAGTCTAAATGTTGAGGGAGAGGTGAAAAGACACGCCGTGCTGAAGGAACAGCATATGCAGTGGCACAAAGGCATGAGATTTTATGAGGCTATCAAGGTAAGGTGAACTGCTCTGGGCTTTTGGCCACAGAATGTAGGTTGGTAAGTGGTAGAAGGTAAAGCTGGAAGGATAGGTTGCTAAAAGATTGTGTGCTGAGGAGTAGAAGCCCTTCTAGTCATTGCCACATGAAGCTGGTTATGCTTCAAGCTGGTTTTATTCATACAAAGAGAAAAATCTAATTCCTGAATTTGTTGCCTAACATCATGACCAGGACCAGAGACCAAAGAGGGCCAGTGAGCTACTCCCATCCACTGAGGGGGTTGGCCAAATGCTTGAGAGTCTCACCTGGTGGGCAGGTTCCCAGGATCCTCCTGAGTAAAAATGAGGGCTGAATGTGAACCTCTGAAGCCAGTAGAAGTAGCACGGTTTTAACAATGCCCTTCGCATTGCCATGTGACTCTAATCCCCTGGAGATCAGAGTAGAGCCAAACTTTTCTTGTTGAGAATTCTCAGCTTCTGCAAACTCAGAAAGTCTCACCCCAGTTCTACGAATTTCTTAGATTATGGGAAAGGCACATTAACCCCTGAACATTCTAGCTTAGACTTCAGATCTCTCTGGTAAACAGTATGTTATAGGGGAAATAATAATGACTTGGGAGTCAGGAGTCTTGGGATTTTGTCCTGGCTCTGTCAAATAATTTTGTGATTTTGAGAAAGTCCTTCCCTTTTCTGGGTCTCATTTTTCCTCAGTTTTAAAGGAGTAGATTGGGCCAGATGCTATCTGCTTTTCTCTTGTTAAGTTGTAGGATCCACAGATTTTCTTCTATTATTCATATACATATTTTACATGGCTCTTAGTGTTTTATAATTTTAGCCTTTTAAACATCTCATCATATTGTAAACTAAATTCTTTTCTAAACTTGCTTTATATTGAATTTTACCTCTTTTGTTACCTGTATTACTCTTACTGTTTTAAAATGAAAGTTCATTTCTTAAGATCATTTTAGAAATTCTAATTCTTTTGTTAACTTTTACTGGGTTTGGATTTTCCAAAATTAGATCAGACAAAACGAGCAAAATATCTATTAGGCCAAGTTTTTAGCCTCTGAACTCAAAGAACATCAAACCAACACAAACACATTCTTTAGCTGTGTTAATTCCTTACCAAACAACAAAGAATTTACCACCACAGTGTCAAACACATCCAACTGTTTAAATGTAGAACAGCAAAATAATTGGAAAATGAAGCAACAAAATGTCATTTAAAAGGGTATCCTGTAAGAAGCCATTTAATAATTATGAACAAACAAATTCCCTGGAAATCTTGGGAAAGTTTTGGCAATTTCTATTAGGTTATTAGAACTGTCCCATGGAAAACCACTTAAATAGAGGTTTTAAGAAATTAGATTCCCTAGACTAACAAAACAGACAAAGAATTAAGGAAATAGTGCTTCCTGTAGGAGAGATGAAGCCTCTGGGAGATGCTTATCCTCCTGTGTACATGGATGAAATTATCTTAAGACATAAATCCTTGGAGAACAAAAAGAAAATGGACTTTGGAGCATTGTGGTACGCTGTCAATTATAACAGAGCAAAGAAAATGGAAAGTTTGTGGTTTGGGGTTTCAACTCTCAGTATTGGCCTGGCTTTCTTCCTGCTTAATGGTTGTTATACTCTTATTTTTAAATGTATATATTATTTAAGTAAATGTGGATCCATTTTTATGACTCTGAAGACAGCAGGAACTTTGCCTCCTATTTTAGAACCTGAGGCCATAGGGATTAAGTAAATTGTTCAAGGTCACACAGTTACAAAGTAGAGAAGTTGAGAAGCAATTCACGTAAATGAGGAAACGTGATTGCTTGTGTTTTAAAAATAGAATTTGTTCTTCCTTTATTAAACCCATGTTTTAAAAAAAAGCATAAAAAGATTATTAAGATCATGATCTAGCTGAGAATAATTTCGCTTAATGAGGAGCAAGGGTCATCAAGGCTATTTGAGAGTCATTTAAAGGGATGCTGATTAACTTCTGTAAGGCTTACCTCCTTATCAAATAGTTGATAAGGATTTATAAATAAATGCCACAAGGAACAAGCTTTTAAATAAATGAGACTATTAAGAGCTGTTCTTGGGGCTTCTAGCCTGGAAAGTCGACCTTGTGCTGTTCTTAGGTACTGAGGTTCCTAGCTGCTCTGTCTTCCTTTCTTCACCCTTAAGTCTTTTTATGCTTGTTTTGTATACAATACCCCATGGTTTTATTTGTATTTAGCAGGAGGGATAGGGAAAGATACATGTATCTCATCTTCCAGTAAGTGCACATTGTCCTTGGATGAGATTTTAAGATTATTACAATCCAGCTGCTTCCCTGGAATCTCATAGGATGGAGAAATAAATTGTACTACTCAGACTTAAAAAAAAAAATCTTAAAAGCATTTACCATTTTGTGTTTCTAAGTAACATGATCTCACGACTTCCTCCCAACTCCCAGCTATTAGTCATTTTAATTCCTGTAGTCAAAATCAGTCTAAAGGGAAGGAGGAACTTTGGTTTTTGTATCAATTTCACCATCTCCACAGAATCTGCAGTGCTGATCTTTCAGGAGCTGGTTACCTTTGTAACCAGAAAGGATGCCAGCATTATAGAGCACATCACAGTTCTCTGTTTTGTAGCTGCCAACAATAATTTTGAAATAGGTAACTGAAATAAAAAGCTTTTGTTAATTCAATAATCTGACTTACTATCTCTGACCCTCTCCTCACTTTTTTCCCCCACAATATCTGTCAGTTGAATGTAGTTTATGAGAATAAAGAATCTGGCTATTCCCTTCCTCTGCTACTAAAAGTATCCCTGGTGGGTCCTCATAAAAGATGCTTTCATTTTCACAGGTGTCATTATCCTAATCCACTGCCAGCAGTTTATACCTCTGTTAATTCATAACAGAAGCCCAGGTTTAATGGGAGTGTCTCAAAGAAAAGATATAGAGGTAATGTGGTTAACAAACAGACAGAAGGAGATAAAATGCCTATAAACATCTTTGAAAATTTTCCAAGAGACACTCAGAATATTATGATGGGGGAAAACTGATTGACTGATATAAAGGATTTAAATATTTAGTTGTTTATGCTTGATAAAATGTTTTTCTAGAAAGTTCCTATTGAAAAAAGTTGCAGTATTTGTAGTCTGCAAAGAAAAAAGTCTAGAAATGTAGTTGAAATCTGGTTCTAAGTTTGTTCTAATCTTATACTGCTGAAAGATCCACAGTAAAATAGTCTGAAATTTCTTTGTAGTGGTGTTTTAAGCTGTTTTCTGTTTTGATACTTTGGGAGTTCTGAGAGGGGAGCGGTTGGATTACCCTTAATTCAAGCATAGGCTTAAAAAACTATAATCAAATTTAAAGAATCTATTGATCATTAGTGAACTCTGGCTTGCCATAGAACAAGAAAACCCTGAATGTACAAAACATTAATGGAAGTCTAACATGGTGTTATGAACATGCACATCGGTGGAATGTGTTTTTTTACTTCGTCACTTACTAGCTGTTAGACTTGGACAACTTCTTAATTTACTGAACCTTAATTTCCTCATCTGAAAAATGAAGATAAGACTAGATTCTATATCATAGGACTGGTGCGAGGATTAAATGAAATAATACGTATAAAACATTTAGCTTGGTAAGATCTCAGCAAATATTTCCTACTGTTATCTCTATTAATTCTACAATATTTATCTCATAAACCAATGTAAGGCATAGCACTTTGTTCAAAATACCCTGTTTGGTAGACTGCTTTTTTTTTTTCAAAAGAAAAAGATGCACCAATTTTGTTTATTCTGAGAGAATAATCAAACCCTTTCTGGTCCTGTGCTCATGTCCAGGGTTGAAGGTAGATACCTCTAGCCCATGAAATGCTTGTTTTTAGAACTCCTGAGCTAGAGAATCATCCACATTTTCCCTTGCCATACTAATCTGGTCCCATGCCAGAAACTTCTTGGGACTAGTTCAAATTAGCATTCATTACAGATTAATCTAGAAAAAGTTGGTTATTGTCAGGTGGATACACGAACCTTGGCAGTTTCAGAAACCAGAGCTAAAGTGATCTTATAAAGTTCCAGTTAAATCAACATGGTGTTGTGCTGGTCTCAAGATGACTTTCATGAAATTACCTCTGAAATGCTAAGTATTTTCCCATTCAGAACCTCATTCTAACTCTATAACTTAAACCAAAGATCACACTGTACCTGCTCTCAGCCCTGTAAGTCTTACAAAAGCCCTTGGCCAAAAGCAATAAAATTTGACCTGACCTAATCCTGGAGTCGCAATGGATAATGTGTGTATTTTTCATCAATAATTTAATGTGGAAATTAACTGCATGTGTCATATATTCCCCATCTTAAAGAGAGAGCTTTTATGGTTCTAATGTTACACAATAATTAAATACGTAAACACTCTTGTCATTTAAGACTCTTCACTTTCCTGATAGCTTAAATAAGCACTACAAAAGAGTCCTTTGGAAAAGTTTATTATTTCATTTAGTATGGGAGCCCACTCCATGAAATTCACCCCCTATGGTCACAGAAATGATAGCAACAGGTTTTTTTCTTTCTCTGAAATAAGCCCACTTTGGCTTATTGTATTGTTGTCTCCTGTTTGGCAAAATAGGGAAAGTACTAGAAATTTACAGAAAATTTTGTTCTCTTTCTCTTGTCTTTTATTTGTACGCTTGAACGTTTTCTATTCTTGGGCATGGGATGAAAAGTGTCTCTCTAGTTAGCCTTGCCTTTTGGACTGTCCTAAATGATCCCTTAAAGATTATTCCTTTATGGTAGTTTTCTGTCTAATATGACTTTTTCTGTTGCTTTTTTCTCTTTTGCCTCATTTTGTTTCTACTGGATCCTGTGAAATTTATTTTTATTTAGATCCTTTTATTAAATTGAATGTTTTGAATAGATCTATATGGTTCAGTAACCAAAAGTTATAAACAGTAATATAGTCTCTCCTAATTTCTTGTCTACCATCTTCTCAGCTCTCTGATTTGCCCTAACACCGTAAGTATCAGTGTCTTGTATATTTTTTCAGAGTAAGCATATCCAAACAATTAGGAATGCAGATCCTTCTCCCCATTTTACACAAAAGATAACATAGATATAAATATCCTAAACTTTTAAAAACTTACATCTTGGAGAGCTGTATTGCTTACCTTTGCAATATTGTGACGAAATACTCAAGATAAATAATTTATAAGGAGGAAAAGTTTATTTTGGCTCATGGTTCCAGTTCTCAGTTCGTGGTTGCTTGGGTCGTTGCTTTGGGCCTGTGGTAGTACAGTATATCATGGTGGAGAGCATGGGGCAGAGGAGAGTGGTTACGTCATGTTGACTAAGAAATGAAAGCCAGAGAGAAGGGAATGAACTTCCCAATATTCCCTCCAAGGGCACACTTTCAAGTTCCTTCCAGTAGGTCCTACCTCCTAATGGA
This sequence comes from Castor canadensis, assembly GCF_047511655.1. Taxonomy (NCBI): domain Eukaryota; kingdom Metazoa; phylum Chordata; class Mammalia; order Rodentia; family Castoridae; genus Castor; species Castor canadensis. Next base: position 32,022,543 of record NC_133396.1, on the reverse strand, counting down.
GCAATAGAATGGAGACCAAACTTTTAATACATGAGCTTTTGGGGGATACTTAAGATCCAAACCATAACAAGATCCTTCCATACTTACACATAATGAGATATAATGAGATTCCACATTTTTAAAAAATAAGTGCTTTGTATGGATGCCTGTGATAATTTATTTAAGTAGCTCTTGATAGAAATATGGTCTATATTTTACTTTTCTAAACTCCATATGTTGTAATCATTCTTTTTTATTCTTACAAGCAATTCTTATGGAATGTTCATTATACACATTCAAAATGTATCTATAAGACAAATCCCCCTACTTAGAATGATTGAGTCAAAAGTTATTTGCATTTTTATATATATATTGCCAAATTGCCCTCAGTAAAGGTCATAAAATGTATGCTTCCACTAATATTATATGAAATTAACCATTTCCAAGAGTCTTAATTTATAGAATATGTATTAAATTTGAATTTTTTTGATATTCTGAATACTGAAAAGCTATATCTCAGGTTAGTTTTAAATTGCATTTCTTTTGGAATAAGAGAACTTGAACTTTAGTTTTTGAGCTAGGTCTCCCTGTTTTGCCAAGACTGATCCCAAACTCCTGGGTTCAAGTGATCCTCCTGCCTCAGCCTCCTTAGTAGCTGGGACTATCAGAGTACACTACTAATATGAATATAATTTCATCTTTTTTCAGATAATAATCCAATAGCCTTCTTATTGAATTGTACATTTTCCCAACTGATATGTGAAATCACTTATATTACACTAAAAGCCTGCATTTGGAACTACTTATGGATTTCCCCTTCTAATTCATTGGCCTTTATGTACCAGCACTGCATTGCTTACTTATTTTGGTTTTATAATATATTAATATCATGACCCTTATGTTAACCTAATAGTAACAATGATAGCATCATCTTAAATTTATGTAACACAATGTAATTTACAAATGCATTTTCTCATATACTATCTCATTTGTTTTGATTTTCATAACATCACATGGGGCAGTGAAACAGGGATGAATGTTCCTATTTTTATCCATGAAGAAACTGAGGGTCAGAGGGGATGAAATGATTACCAAGACCACAAAGTTAGAAGGTGGCAGAGTGACGGCTTGCCTAGGAGTTTTGTGTCTTTGCCAGTTTATGGTTGCATTTCTCATAGCATCTTAGATATTCTCTGGATGTCTCTTTTCATCAGAGAGCTATTCAGGATCATCAGCATTATCTAACTTTTGGATTGAGAAAAAGACTACTGTGTGAAATCATAGGACAAAAGAGCAGGAGATCATGGATTAACATAGTAGTTTTATAGACAGGAGAACCAAAGCTCAGAGAAGTTGTGACCTTTGTACCCAAGGCTGTGCATCTACTGAGATGTCAGAGCCAAGACTGAATTCAGAGATAGTTCTTGGATTAGTAACTAAGAGAAGGAGGAAAATATTTGGTATACTTTACTGAAGCCATTCATCTCTATGTTTACAAGCACTTCTAGGGCCGGTTAAAAAAAATGTGTGAATTCATTCAGTTATTTAATAAATAATCATGCTGTGTGTACTAGGCACTGGACTACTTGTTGGGTTTATAATGGTGAATTAAATAAGCACAGTTCCTGACCTCAGGGAGAATACAATCTAGAGGGAAAAACAGATATTAAGCAATTAATATGTAGATAAAGATGAAATTACAAAGTGTGAAAAGGACTAAAAGAGAAGCTTAAATGGTGTCCCGAGAGAATGTAACAAGAGAGCTAATGTAGACCACAGAGTCTGAAATATCCTCCATAGCCACGTCAATTGTATACCCCATGCTGTCCCTGAGGCTTCTCTGTGGAAACTTATGTTTCCTTGGATCTGTTCAAAAACCACAGACCAATTTTATCCCCTCATTTCTTCAGAAGAGAGAACGAGGTCTCAAGAAGAGACACGAGTTCCTTAGGAGGTCACTTCACTGGTTAGTGCTCACAACACACTCCTCACTTCCTGGCTAGGTGTCCAACCTCTGCATAAGGTCCTCCTACTACAGTCCATCTCTGCTACCAATGCTGGTAATGAGGCCACTCTACATGGGTCACGGGTTGCTAGGGAGATTATGTCAGTTTGATTCAGTTTATACCACTTGTGGTCAGCACTGTATAGAACAGACAAATCAAGGTTTTGACAAACACTTGTAATGATGCTAGGTATTTTAAGGAAAACAGTTCGTTTCATTTTCCTTCAGTTTCAATTATGGTACTGAAGAGTGGGACAAACTTTCCAAAGCCAAGAGCACATTTTAAGAATTTAAAGCACTTTGTAGAATAACTTAGATCCTTACCTTGCCCATTTGGCAAATTGTTCCTTGCCCATCCTTGTAGTCCTCAGTGCATACTTCCTCAAAAATGGAAAGGGTTCGTTGGAAGAGAAGAGATACAACCCCGTTCATTTAGAATTGACCTTGACATAGGAGGCACTTCCTGTGTTCCCTGCACTCTGTGTTCATGGGTATGTTTACATTTAACATGGGGCAGGAGGATTAGGCAGGGGCCATGGCTCTTCACTTATTTAGTTGCCATTTCGTTTTTAAACTTGAGCTCCTTGATTTAGAATACTGAGTTGCAAAACTAATTTTATAATTTTACAAAATTATAATTTTCTTTTTCTTTTTATTGATTTTTTTTTCTTGAGGGTGGAATGAAAAGATAGGAGCTGTCTGCAACTATGTGACTCAAAACTACAGAAAAATCAAGAGTGGGAAAAACTATTAAAACCTTCCTTTAAGGAAATACTATAAAATGTAAATTCAGAGGTGTTCATGGCAGATGTATTTATAATAGTTAAAAAAGAAAAGCAATCTGAACATCCAGCAACTGAGAAAGAATATAATGCATCTCATTGTATTTTATATAATATTACATTGGATTAGAACAGTGCTTCAAAGTAAAACTCTGACATGAGAATATGCGGGGGAAAACTGGTGGGATAATAAAATTATTTAGTAGAGGCTCAGGGATCAATAGCTGAGGGTTAAATGTGGCTGTAGCATATACTGGCTGTAGGACCTTCAGCATCTTCCTCTCTGTCTTAGATTCCTCATACCTGAGGAGAGGATGATAATACAGGACAGTGGGAGGTTTAGAAGCAATGTATATAAATATCTGACTCAAAGTCTGGTGCATGGCATGGGCTTCACAAATGTCCATTATATATTATTGTGCTCTCAGCTTTGTTATAAACACATTAAAAATACCAGGAGCTCCTCCAAGGAGTAGGTTTCTTTGCAATATAAGATGAAAGGTGGGTTTTTTTACTTCTTTTAAATTTTTTTGCAATGTCCATGACTATATTGGTTTTACCATTTGTTTTTCAGGACTATTTTTCTTTTTTCACCCTAGAACTCTTTTTTTTGAGCTTTTCTGTCCTATTAGTGTCACCCAGAGGTCATCCCCTGTGGACTGCACCCCCAAGGCTTCTTTGCCTGCAGGTGTCCAGTTAGTTCAGCCAGGGCCTCAGTCTGGCTGTGTTTGTGTCTTTTCTTTTTTTCTTGGTGGTAATGAGGATTGGATTCAGGGCCTAAAGCTTGCTAGGCAAGTACTTTACCACTTGAGTCTCACCCCTAATCCTTTTGCTTTTAGTTTGTTTTTCAGTTAGGGACTACTCTCAGATCTTTATCCTCCATCTCTCAAGTAGCTGGGATTACAGGCCTGTGCCACCACATCCAGTTGGTTTGTCTTTTCACACAGCAGCTCCTGTCTGGTGTCCTCTGACCTTTTGTCCTTTCCTCTTCAAGCATACAGGTGACAATGTTTTCTTGGTGTAGCTATTTCTACATGCTGCAGTGTCCCTTGTCCATTCACAAACCCTGCTCACTTCTCTGTAAAACCTCCTTTCCTTAAAATTTCTTCAAAGTTCAAGTTGAGTATAGCTTCTGGTTTGTTGAAACCCTGGCAGATCCAAGGAGACTACCTTATTTTTATAACTGGAAAATTTTTTATTAAAATAACAAAAGGACTACCTCACTTCCAGCCTCCCAAAAGGAAGTACTCTTTAGGGAATGGAGTGGCCCTTCAGCTCCCAGACTTGAGGGTGATTATTTTTGTTTCATATTTGAGGCCTCACATGAAATTAGACTTCAGGCTAGAACACCTATTTCTTAGAAAAACACACTTTCTCTTGAAGAGAAATTCTAGAAAGCAGTCGTGGGCTATTGACAAACTATAATGCTGCAAAGGGATCTGGCCAAAAAGGATTCAAGAGAAAAATCTCTGTGGGGAGAAGGTGGCCTACAAAGTGTCTTGTCATTGGCAGTGCCAGCCGTGTGTCCAGTTGGGCAGTTATGAACACAGGCAGTCTTCAGTTGACGTCTGCCTTGTGTGGAGACCTGTGTCCATGGCCACTGAAACTCATGGGTCCCTAATGCATTTGGACTTAGCATGTGCCAGCCTTTCCAAGGGTAAGGTAAGGGATGCAATTTGCCCAGTCCGGGGGTGGGGTTGTCTGTGGGAGGTAGTTATAGGCTAGTTGGGGATGGGAGCGAGGAGAGGCTTGACTCATCCCTGTGCATGACTCTGCAGTTAAATCCTCATTGGCAGGCACTCTTTTCCCCAGAAGGAATTATGGGGAGGAATCTCACAGTTGCATGGCAAGAAAAGGCTGTTTGGAGCATCTCCCTCTCTGCCAAGAGGCTTCATGTCTCCAAAGTTCAAAAGGGGTATGAGAGGAGAGGAGGGGATGTAAGCAGCTCTGCTTAGTTGGTGGTGTGGCCACCTTGTCAGAAACTTTCCACTGGCACATGTGTGGAAGACAGTGAGCCTGGGGGAGTCAGCAGAGTGCAGAAGGACAAAGCTGAGCCCAAGGCCTTGGGGGTCTGAGAAGAGAGCTGGAGACTACTTACAAAGGAAAGGGATGGGAGGTGAGGCTTACTCAAAGACAGTGCTAGACAAAGTCACTTAGAAACTCCAGCTTCCAAACTTTGGGTCAGTTTCAGGCTTCGTTTTCTTTATAAGGCAAAATGAATTCTTAGGTTGGTGAAATTTTGTTTCTCCAGTTGCTTCAAAGTCCAGTGAATAAGGGAATTTGTTTACATGGTCATTGTTGCATACCCCACACCTTACATGGCACTTGGATGGACAAGCACTTATTTATTGACTGATAAAGGAACAGAGGCCTAAAAACAAATCCCTGTGCTGCTGGACCAGGAACTCCATAAGCGCACAAACTGAGTTCATCTTGGCTATTGCTCTGTCCATGGTGACCAGAAAAGAGCCTGGTACATCATGGGAACTTCAAAAGGAAGGCTTGGAAAGCAGATGTAGACTGGGTTAATGCTGAGCTTCCTTCGGACTCTTTCCTATAGCAATGCCAGGTAGGAAAGATACCGAGGAGGGTTTCTCAGTGTGTGTTGTATCCAAACGGCCAAAGAGTCAGTCCTCCTGTTGCTCTCAGAGCTACTCAGGCCATGAGCTGATGATTTGGCTTAACTGTGAACCCCACAGGTAGAAGGAAGAGTCCCACTGTAGAGAGGTTCCATACGAGGTGAGCCCATGATGAGAGCAGAAACCTATGTCAGATGAAAGGAACAAGAGATATTTATAGCCAGGAGAAACATGATCTACTGAAGGGTTGGGAAGGATTGATAACAATTTTCAAACATTTGAAGAGCTGCTATCCAGAAGACTTTTTCTGGGGGCTCTGGTCAGAGGTCAGAGCTAGAATCTGGAAAGTTATGGGGAAGATTTTGCATAGGAAAGGACCCAGCACAATGCTGGAGTAGGACAAATACTGAGTTAATATTGTGACAATCTTTCTGAAATATGCTTCCTCTAACTTCTGACATGAACTTTGGATCTACATTGTGGAGCAAAAGAACTGGAAGAGTGTCTCTGGAGGCTGGGAAAGCAGGACAGACCCTGAGTCTACTTTGTGGCAAGACTGTGAGTTTTCTTAACAAGTTCTTCTTTATAAGGTTTATTAAAAATTTCCATACCATATTAAATATGAAGATGAGCAATCCTATAGTGTATTTATTTTATCCTTGATTCAACCAATCTGATGTTAAAATGAGGTGCATGAGCTGTAAGGGCTCAAAACACATATTGTGCAGTGGGAAAGGCTACCCTGCGGGGTGCATCCCCATGTGCAAAGGCGTCCAAGCTCAGGAGGGTAGAGCAGATTCCCTATAAGGGACATATGGGGCACAGCAGAGGATGGCAGCTTGCACTGGCTGGTAACTTGCCTTTACACAATAGGCATCTCCCTAGGCTGTGGACAAGTCAGAGACTCAACCATGTATTTGTATGTTAATTCTTCCAGTCAGAGGTGTTTTTATAGCCCAGGTTTGAATAGTGGTTAGAGCCTGGGCTTGAGAGCAGCACTGCCTGGGTCTAATTCTCTGCTCTGTTACCTGCTTACATGTGACCGTGGACAGATTTCTTAACCTCCCCGTACTTCAGGCTTCTCAATCATAATTGAGAGGTGATAAAGATGTGTTGTAAGGTTGTAAGGTTTAAGTGGGTCAATACATGGAAAATTGTAAGAACATAGCCTACTAGGTATAATCCCTTGCTGTGCTTTCGTATTTCTTCATGAAATGCCAGCTCCACAATGACAGAGACTTTTTTTTTTGTCTGTTTATGGTTATATAACTATTGCTTAGAGTACAGCCTGCCATATAATAGGTATAACTAAACTTTTAATGAATACATAAATTAATTGAGTATCTTTGTATGTATTTTGGGCCCTATGCCAAGAACTAGGAATGCCAAAATGTACAAAAATGCCTTGTCCACATGAAGCTTACAGTCTGATGGCAGGCACAGGTATTAAAAGTGTGACTCCGTGTTTTCAGCTTGGCTGCATATTAAAATCACCTAATGGCTCCTGAAAAGATATTTTGCTTGGGCTCCCACCATAAGGACTCATATTTGCTGAGTCTTCAAGGAGCTCAGGTGTGACTCTCTAGTCAATCTAATGTATGGCTTAGTTGGGGGAATTCCTGGTATATATATTTGCAGGGTTCCATAGAACATCTAGTGATGACAAAATTGAATTGGAAAGTGTTTTATTAGATATACTAGATAGGAGCTGTGTGTAATAGTACATGCCTATAATCCTAGCATTTGGGAAGCTAAGGTAGGAGGATCATGAGTTCAAAGCCAGCCTGAGCTACATAGCAAGACCCTGTCTCAAAAGAAAAAAAGATATATTAGAATGGAAAGACTCTAATACATTCTATAGTAAAGAAATACATTTAAACATAAAAAGATTGAACAAAAATAAATAGATATTTGCAAGCTGTAAACATTATTTTGAAGGAGAGATGAAGAGAATAACAGAATTTATAATTCTTTGAATTATGAATTTATAATTTATAGAATTATAAGTCATGGAGCCTGATTTATAGTAGATACTTAAAAAATGCTTCTCTGAAAAAAATGACATTTATTTATTTATTTTTGCAGTACTAGGGTTTCAACTCAAGGGCTTGTACTTGTTAGGTAGGCACTCACTCTGTCACCTGAACCTCTCCTCCAGTTCTTTTTGTTCTAGGTTATTTTTTTAGATAGGGTTTTGTGTTTTTGCCCAGGACTGGCCTAGATTGTGATCATCCTACCTCTGGCCTCCCACATAGCTGGGACCACATGCACACCACCACATTGGACTTACTGGTTGAGATGGTGTCTCAGTAACCTTTTTGCCTGGGCTGGTCTCAAATCATGATTCTCCCAATATGTGCCTTCCAAGTAGCTGGTATTACAGGGAAGTGACTTTTAATAGTGACCTGAACCATCAGTGGGCAGGTTAGTCAAGGGCCAATGTTTCAGCCACAGGAAGCATCATGTGCAAAGGTTCTGTGGAGGAGGAACTTATTTAAGAACAGAAAGAAGTCCAGTGCTGCTGGAATATATCAAGCAAGGGGAAGAAATGAAAAGAGACAAGATTTATGCCTGAAAGGAACTCATATCTTAGGGAAAAACTCACATATTCTAAAAATTTCTTACTACACTATGAGTCTATGATTTTTCCAAATATAACAGGAAGAAGAAATCACTACCAGGAACAATCCTTTACCAGCTGATATAAAAACCCAGTTTCACATTTGGCTCTAAGTGACTTTCATAATTTTTGAAACAGCAGACATGCTTTCATAAGCATGTTGACTTAGGCTAATATTAGCATTAGGTCATGTTTTCTGAGCATACAGTCTGGGTAAGAAGGAGAAGTGACTTGAGATTGGATCAAGATGCTAAACGGACACACATGCCTACCTACTCTTTTCTCTCCAAAAAGTTTAAAAGGCAAACGAGGTGTTTTAAAATACATCCATTGGCTAAAAGACAAGCACGGGAAGAACACACCATACCTTCTTCCATTCCCATCATTTCCTCCTAGAAACTACTGCTATGTCTTATATTTCAATCATTTTGTCATTTCAAGAGTGTTACATTGTTGGGCATGGTGATATACCCCAGGAATCCCAGCACTTGGGAAGCTGGGGCAGGGGGCTTGAAAGGCTGACCTCTATCTTACAAAATAGATAGGAAAGCAATAAGATAGCAAGGCCCTATCTTAAAAAAAAAAAGAGTATGTTATATAAATGGAACTGTAGACTATGTAGTCTTTTAGGATTGAATTTTTCACCCAGTAGAGTTTTTAGAATACTCATTCAGGTGCTTCTTCTTTTTTTTTTTTTTTGTGGTACTGGGTTTTGAACTCAGGGCCTACACCTTGAGCCACTCCATCAGCCTTTTTCTGTGAAGCGTTTTTTTCAAGATAGGGTCTCACGAACTGTTAGCCGGGGCTGACTTCCAGCTGCAATCCTCCTGATCTCTGCCTCCTGAGTAGTGTGAACCACTGGCGTCCAGCTATCCAGGTAATTTTGTATATAAGTAGTTTGCTTTTTTAAATTGCCTAGTACCAGTCCATGGTAAGCCTGCATCACAGTTTGTTTAAGCATGCACGGGTTGCAGGACAGCTGTGTTGTTTCCATTTCTTGCTATTCACATAGATCTATTATAAACATTTGGGTAAGGGTTGTGTTGGAACATAAACTTTTATTTTCCTGGGATAAATTCCCAGTAGTGCACGTGGTAGGATGGATATAGTCCCATGTGTAGTTTTTAAAGAAGTTGTCACACTGTGTTCCAGAACAGCAGAGCCGTTTTATGTTCTCACTGGTAATGTATGAACAATTGGGTTACTTCAAACCCTTAGTACTGGGTTTTGAATTCAGGGCCTCATGCAAGCCATCGTCCAGTCCATCATTTAAAAAATTTTTAATACTGCCATAGACATGTAGTAATATTTCACTGTGGTTTTAATTTATTATTATTATACACTGAAAGAAAAGCAGAGAGGACTATGGGAAAGAAATTCAGTCTTACTCAGGAGGGTATGACTATAAGAAAGGATCATTTGAAAGGAATTGAGTAGATAATGGTAAGTAATGTAGGAAAGAGAATGTGAACATTAGAGATTCGGGGAAAGTACGTAGAAGCAGAAATGTAATCATAGTATACTATTTGGCTTTGTAATGTCAAACATTCCTATACTCATAACAGTATAAATATTAATGACTTAATTAAAAATAGAAAGGGAAGTATATTGCGAGAATAGGAGAGTACAGATGGCTGTGGTATTATGAGAGGGTTCAGTTCTTTTCTGTCACAGTTGCAGTTGTATAAATAAGACCAGGTATTGGTAAATCCAGAAATAGTCACAGGAGCATATTCAGTAAAGTAGAGTGCTAATTACTAGAAAAAGAAAAAACAAAGCAAATGAAAAGTAGCTCACTCTGAAAGAGGGCTAGGAAAGTAGAGAAGATGACTCGTGTGCTTTCGTTATAATCCTTTCATAACATTTTTTAAATCCCATTTTTAAGTTACTTCAGACAAGGCTCATGCCTGTAATCCTAGCTACTCAGGAGGCAGAGATCAAGAGGATCGTGGTTCAAAGCCAACCCAGGCAAATAGTTCACAAGACCCTATCTCGAAAAATACCCATCACAAAAAGGGAGCTGGTGGCGTGGCTTAAGGTGTAGGCACTGAGTTCAAACCCCAGTACCATAAAAAAATTAGGACTGGGCACAATGTCTCATGTCTGTAATCCCAGCTACTTGGGAGGCAGAGATAGGAAGATCATGGTTTGAGGCCAATCCCAGGCAAAGAGTTAGTAAGACACTATCTCAAAGAACACACCAGGCATGGTGGTTCACATCTTTTCCTGGCTATGTGGGAGGCATAGGTAAGAGGATCATGGTCTGAGGTCAGCCCTATGTGAAAAGCCTAAGCCCCTAATATGAAAAATAACTAAAGCATAAAGGTCTGGCAGCATTGCTCAAGTGCAATGCCCTGAGTTCAAATCCCAGCATTGCCAAAAACATCTAAAGTGTGTATATGAAGAGATAGACTCCCAACTGGAGAAAATAAATTAACTATATACTCTTTGCAAGTGACAAATGTATGTTAAATGTCATAGAAAGGATGGAAATGATGGGGAAAAAAGACAGCAGGCAAATGGAAATAGAAAGCAATGCTAAGTTCAAACACAACAGGAGTTGAGAAAAACAGTAGGAAGCAAGGCAAGTAAAGCAGTTTCACTCAGAGATCAAGGATCAAAGGGATAGATGCTTTAAGGACAGGACAATCAGGTCTTTCAACAACACACAGCTTACACCTTAGACTCAGTGGAACTCAAACTTCATGTGTGGCACACATATAACTTGTTAGCCACAAGCAAGAGTTCAAAAATCCTCCAAGGGATACAGTCCCTTTTTAAAATTTTCTTAGTATAATGTAATAAAATCAGAAAATAAAATATGGTAAATGGAATCAGGCTACTTGGAAATTTAAAATGATTTGTGTAAAACTTTTGGATTAAAGTAGAGACAAAACAAATTACAAATTGAGATAAGTGACAATTATGGAACCACATTTAAAACTTACTGGGACATGGAGAAGTCATTACCCAGGGAAACATTTATAGCCTTAAATCCATGGATTAGAAAAGAAGAAAAATAAAAGAACAAATACATTAAGTTTTCAAATTAAGAGGGAAAAAAAACTAGTAAGGAAACAATAAAGTAGATCTATGGGAAGTAGAAGGAACTGGCAGCATAAAAGAAAAACGAAACCCCCTGTCACTAAGTTCTCTTATCTTTAAAGTGAGAAAACAGAGGGTTTAGGTAACGTGGCAAAGGTCATAAAACTCAGAGGTAATAAGGGTAGATTTCAAAATCAAGGGCATCAGATTCTGGAGTCCAGGAGTTCTAAAACTTTGCATTTTGCTTTTTCTCCCTTCCACAGAGAAAGCAAACAAACCTCAATAACACTGAGACTATGAATGATGACTGATTTAAAAGATGCATGTGGTTTTCAACAGGGGAAGTGCTAATGTTTCTTTGTTTCATGTACTAATGTGTATTAGTTTCAAGCATCAAGAAAATTAATAATGTCATATTTTGGACCAAAGAAGGCACCAATCAATTTCTTACAGTCAACATTGTGTATTCTCTGACTATCTGCAATAAAAATTATAATTAAAAAAACCTGGATAAAAAAATAAACAAAGTAGAAAGTAAGCAAAAAAGAAAAATTTTTATGAATTCAAAAGTTAACTCTTTAAAGAGACCAATAAAATAGCCAAATATTCAATAATTCTAAAAGAAAAGGTACACATACATAATTTTCAAAATATTAAAGGGGCTGTAATTACAGAAATGTAAAATTATGTGATTATACTATGTATAGCGTATGTCAATAATCATTATCTAGATGAAACTGGTGAGTTCCTAGGAAAAATATAGAAATAATTATATGGTTTGATATTTGTAAAAGAAAATAAAGCAAAAGTTCTTCTTAGTAAGCTAGAAAAAAAACACAATTTCATTAATTTGATAAAGGGCTATCTACCAGAAACCTTCTATAGATGTCATACTCAGCGAGAAAATATTAGATACATTTTGTCACAGCTGCTATTCAACATGTAGTGGGAAATAGAAATCAGTGAAGCAAAATGAAAAAAAGGACAAAAAATTGAGGAAGAGACAAAACCTTCATTCTTGAAGAAGGTAAGCCAGAAAAAACTCATCATGATATAAAAAAGACAACCTACTGAAAAAGAGTACTAGAGACTTTAGCAAGGCATCCAATTAATTTTTTTAAAAATTAGCAATATTTTTCTACTGACCCACAGCAATCAATTAGAGAAAATCTTGGGAAAAAAAAAAGTTCATTCATGATCACCAAAAAAAAATTGTAAAGTATATCAGGCAGGAAACCCAACAAGAAGTATAGAAGATCCATGTGATGAAAATGATTAAATTGTTCTTAAATATATAAAAACTCAACTTGATTAGAAAAACAGGCTCATGGATGAGATGTTGCTCCATATTAACTAGGGAAATAACACAAGCCCTATGAGAATTTAAAAACTGAACTTGACAAGCCAATTCGGAAATTCATTTGAAAGAGAAAAATATGTGTGAATAACAAAGAGATTTTGAAAAAGATTACTTTGGACAGAGACTTGCCCTACCAGATATTAAAATATAGTGTACATTTATTTTGTGATATTAGCACAGGTGTAGACACATCAGTGACAGAGTGGGTGAATGCAAAGACCTTTCCACTTCTAATTAACCAATACAGAAAAAATATTCTTACTGGTAAGATAGAGGTACATATGAACGTAAGAATTATAACATTGCATAATAGAAAAAATTAAAAACAGCCCATATCTATTAGTAGGAGAATAATTATATTTTGATCTATGAACTACTAATGTTATACAACTATTAAGCAGAATGGAGAAGATCCAAATACACTGGCATGGGAAAAGAGATGTATTATATCATGAACTGAAAAAATATCACTGAGTTGAAAAATCCAATTGTCAGTTTAGGAAAGTGGTTTGTGTTAATAGTTTGAATCTTAACTATTCCCTAAAGGCTTATGCTCTATAAGCTTGCTCACCAGTCTGTGGTGCTAGTGGGAATAGTGACACCTTTAGGAGGTGAGGCCTAGTAGAAGGAAGTGATGTCAATGGATGTATGTGCTTTTGAAGAGGCTGTTAGAACCCTGGTCTCTCCACTTTTTTTCTTTTGCTTCCTGACCCCCATGGTTTATGCAGTTTGTTGTTGACTGAAACATAGTTGTTATGCCATATATGGCTGTATGCCTGTATTGCTGATGCATCAAGAAAGAATCCGTAAAGGCATACATCAAACTCATTACAGGGATGAACTGCATGGTAGGCACGTGAGATTGGGGGAAAGAGTGAGGGAGAACTGACTTTTTTTGTTATATAACTAGTCACTGTTTCAGGGCTAAAACACTATTCATTGTTTGAGGGCTAAATTTTTTTAATGATGAAATACAAAATAAAAGAGAGCTGCTCTTTACAACATGGCCTATTAAAAAAAGGTTTCAAGGTGTTTCATGAGATTGGAGAATAAATTGCCTGGATCCTGACAACTGACTCTTGCACTTAGTGACCTTTTACTTCTCCCATTCTCTCACTCTCACTCGACATACATACCTTCAGTCACTCAACTCATTTTCATGTTTTCACCCACATGCAAAAAAAAATGTTAATTCATTGAGCTTTGGGCTCTCTGGAAATAACATTTTTTTGCCCTTCTTTTTTTTTTTGCTATCATCTGTAAACCTTTGGCCTCATCTTTTTCTCTCTGAACCCAAACAGGCTAAATAAAGTTATAAATCTTTTGCTTCATGAGGTTATATCATGTCAACCTTGTAGTGAGAATAGCTACTTTATGCTTGTGATTAAATTAGTTCTTAATTATGTATGTATAGAAGATAATTATATTCTTTAATGTAATGCTTTCTTTTGGTAGACAAATGTCCTCAAAACCATAAGATTTAGTAGGAAAAAATAATAGAAGGGGTAAAAAGTATAAATCTGCTCTTTGAAGTCAGGGCTTTCTCCAGCCTTAGGGAGAGCTAGCCCCAGTCATGTTCATCAAGTTATGATCAAGTTGACACTATCAATTTAAATGATTGGCCCTGAGCATTTTCATATACATATGGTGGGCTCTTCCCTCCTGGAAACTGAAATGGCCACCTTCATCTCCCTGGAATTCTTTACCTCCTCTCCTGAAAAAGAATTGGGAGGTGGTGGTAGGGAGAGGCCAACCTAGCTTCTGAAAGGTGATACTGATCTCTGCAAGGAGAAATGCTTTCTTATTTTAAAAAATAGGATCAAATGAAGATAGCAGTCAAGCAATTGGCCTTTAAAGTAGAGAATTGGGTTTTTTTTTTTTTTTTTTGGTTGTTTTTGTTCTTTGTTTTCTGTGGTACTGGGGATCACCCAGAGCCTTGCATATGTTAGGCAAGCATTCTACCACTGAGCTATGAACCCAACCCCTTTCCTGTTTTTTTTTTTTTCTTTTTGAGACAGGTTCTTATTATGTAGTCCAGGCTGACCTGGAGCTTTTGATCCTCTTGCCCCTGTCTCCAGAGTGCTGGGATTATAGGTGGCACCACCATAAGAGTGGTTTCTAATGCATCAAGAAATGAGGCAGGAGGAGAGTCAGGAAGGGCATGTCTAGAAGCAGTGCCTACACAAACTGCAGCATCTACTGCAGCATCTCATAATTAGCAAACCCCAAAGGTGTCACCACTTGAAGCCCCACTTTTGAAGAAAAGCTGGAAAATATTTTATTGCCTGATTGGAAGACAGAAGCTGCACTGCACCTGTTACACGATACCCCCTACCCACTCTGAGTCCTTTAAAATAACATTTGAAAATGTTTTCTGCTTTGGGCCTGCAGAGAAATAACATATAATCTGCAAATGAGCACTTCAGGGAGGTTACCCAAGGTTAGGAGGAGAAAATACAAAACAACATCTGGCAGTAGTCCAAAGCATCAAAGCTTCAGAAATAACTCTAGGTTTTCTCTGGAAGCCATGAAATTGGGCAGATGAGATTGAAAGATGCAAGCGCTCTTTGAAACCAAGGAGAAAATATCTAGAAACATGCCCATTTTATTGTATTAAGGGCAAATGCAGATAGAAAAATCTCACTGAAACTGCTTCCTGGGTTTGAAGCTATAACTGACACCTTTAATCTCTAAATTGTGATGGCAGTGGCCTGGTACATGGTCCTGGAGCTGGAAGAAAGACCTACAAGGAGATGTTCTTAAAAGATTTCTGTACATCAACTAACTCTTAAAACATATGCTGATAAGTTGAGTTATACAAATGAGAAACAGAAGGATCCAGATTTTCTTGCAAATATGCACTGACTTAAGCACGAGGGGAAAACGTTCAGTTGTCAAAATAGGCTTGAGGTTTTGCTGAACCCAGAAATTCTGGAGAGGAGAGTGAGATTTTTTTTTTTTTTTTGCCAAACCCCAAATACTGCAGGGTTAAGCTTTCCCCCTAACCCATTAGATAACTATCATTTCATTCTGTGGATTTCTCAGTTGTTTCTTCTTCATTTTTTTTAAAAGCAAACAAAATAATTAGGCTTGTCTCAGGGCAATTTTGCTAATATTTCCACAATGAAATAACTACTTCAACCCCTGAATTAAAAATTGTCCTGTAGTCCCTGTGGGTACAGTAGGCTGCCAGCTGTTTTGAATAAACCTTGAGAGTGGTCAGGTTAAGGACTTCATTTATGCCCTTAGAAATTAACACAAAGAAAGCTACTTCATAATGCCGCAGACAATTCTATTTATAATGCTGAATTAATGCTCTCCAGTCACGAACAGAAACCACTGTGACCTTTTGTTTCAACCTAACCTAAATCCAAGTCTCCTGAGATAAGAAGTGTTAATATGTGAATGCTGATAGAATTTGTTGGCATTATGGTCAAGTATTAAATAACCAACAGTCTGGATAAATTAGCTTCTGATAGCTCACTAATCAAATGTAAGAAGGAGATGTCAAACTGGACAGCATTGATGAAACCTTTCATCAAAATCTTGAACTAGAAAAGGAGAAAAAAAGGAAAATGACCACATCTAACACTGTCTGCAAATACTTGTTTTAGATGTCAGTCTTGCCAGATGAGATGACCAAGAGGAAGTATTAGAACTTCTGCAAAAGGATGGTGATAGGAGACCATCCTGAGTGGCTTTGTCTATGTGCTGTTGTTAGCACCCAAAGGCTGCCTTCTCTTTGATACAGAAACCCGGTGATAACCAGGTTGACCCTGTCTTTACCTAAGGTATTACAGAGTAGAGTTACCTGGAGAATTCCAAATACACAGATAGCTATAGGGTACAGGCAGAACAATGGCTGCAGAAACACACAAGGTACTGTGAGAAGAGACTCTGAGAAAGAGAATGGAAGGTGCTCTACTTTTGCCTCCTTTTGCAAGTAGAGAGAGCAGTAGTGGCTTGAACACATGGAGTCTGCCTGTGGCCTGGCACCTTGGGTAAGGCATGGGGAGCTTTGTTAGGGTATTTGGGAATATGGCTTTGTAAATCAGGAAAACAGATCTCTTTCCTTTTTCAACCCCACAGTTTTGACTTGGACTATGTTGTGAGTCTTTCGACTAATTTTTTAATCTTTCATCCCCTCAGTTTTTTCATCTGAACTAGCTGTGAAGACTGACTGGAGTTAATACAGACAAGTTTAAGCAGTGCTTGGTGCAAAGCAGGTGCATCATAAGCACCGGCTGTCATCATTGTGCCCTATCATGTCTTCCTCCTCTGGGTTCTCCCTCTCCTTTCCCAGTTCTGCTACTGTAGGCAGCTCAGGCTGTCACGCTGTCTCTTGAACACCTTGCTAATTCATTTTCCTTACTCTAAGTCTATATCTCATGCACTGCGTCATCCACAATATTGACGCTTCCAACTTTCAAATGTCTACTGAGAGCTTGTCCTTATCTATAAGGACCCCTCCACCACTGATCTTAATTTCACTCTAATTTTATATTTGCTGCACATTCTTATGAACCCATGCTCTGGAAGAGCCATGTTCCTTTCTATTCCCTTAACAGTTTCCCTTATTCTTCTCTACATGTCCTGATATTTTCTTGTTTTTTTTTTTTTGTTTTGTGCTTCTTATTCTCTCCATGATAGATATACATTCCCCCAATAGCTTTCAGTCTAACTCATGTCTGTCCTGCAAAGGGAGGCCCAAATGCCACCTTTATCCTGGGGCCTTTCCTGATCCCACCACCATTGTGCCATCCCCTTGTTCTTTTTTCTGAGCCCAATGCACTTCATCTGGTATTGTTATAGTCATCATTTCTTCTGATTCCCATTTATATTCCATATTCTAGCCTTTCAGCTTCTTGGATCAGGTCTGATTTCCAGTATATCCCATGTCCCAACCCTATGCTCTACACAGAACAGAACCTCTGAAAATATGAATGGCATATTCACTGAGGAGCTTGGAATGGCATCCTTTCTGTGATTTATTCTCAGTCACCTTATTGTTACTTCACATGAGTATGTATTTCAGTTCCAAAACAAATGGGATGGAAACAATCCTATCAACAGGAAAATCAAAGACACATAAAAGGTACAATTGATACTCAAGCCACAGATTCCTTTCTAGGAAGGAGCAAGGAGAAAAGATGGGGAGTGCAGTACCTTTATACCTCGTCACTACAGCTGCATTGACGCTGAGAGGCTCCTGGAAGCTGACAGTGAGTGACGTGCTGCTGGTTATCATGAGACAGGCATTGGTTGGCACCTCGGGGGCTCCTGGGGCAGAAGGCAAAGCACAAGGATCTCAGCTTTGTAATTCCTTTTCAAAAAAATGTCCCTTTCTCTTCAAAGGATACCCTGAAACACACACTATGGAACCATTTGTTTGTACAGCCTGGTAAGTTTAACTTTTGAGCATTTTCATTTAAAAGGCTCAATAGCTCTTATTTGTTGCCATCTTGGTCTTCTTTGAACATTAGAACATCTTCTGTAGGGGTAAATAAAACCAGTGAAGCCCTCCCCAAGTGTCCTGGAAACATAATATGAGGTTGGGTTGGACCAGCAAAAAGAGGGCAGGAAGTGACATCAGGCAGATAGAAACCCTTACATTGCAGAAGGTACATCCATATAAACCATTTCTTTGAGACTGGCGCCTCCCCTGTTGGGGGCTGGAAGATAAATAATAAGTGCCTCCACTTTGATGTTGAGGAAACTGCCATTCTAAATGGCCAAATCGCTTGCTCAAGAATATGGTGAAGACACACAGCCATGAGAAAAGCCAGGACTTTTGGTACCTAAGGCAGGGCCCTTCCCAGGATGGAATTCTAGCTCCCTCTGCTCTCAGGCTGCCTCCTCTTCCACTGGAGTAGTGTTGTCTAAGGAAAACTGGATAGACTGATGTCCTATCACTTCCTTCAGATTTTAAAGGACTAATGGTTTTTGGTATTCCTGAACACTCAGAAAATGTTTGCCAATTTAGAAAATTATTAACAAAATGGCATCAAGCCCCAAAATATGCCTGTTTCAAGAATGAGTCTGTTCTAAATAAGGCACAGTAGCAAATGTACTTGTTAAAGCAATTGTGGAGTCTCTTTGTCAAAATCCATGTGCCAGCATTGCTGAGATTGTAGATGGTGAAAGCCACCTTTCACCAACGTGGCCCAAGTCTTTTCTTCGGAGAAAAGACTGGGTCTAGATTTGGCATTTAATGTACAGTGGTACTTAAGAAAACAATTTTTGCTGCCTTTGGTCTTTGTCTGTGACATAGTCAGTTCATTCGTTTAGAAATTTTCTGAAGCAGAAGTAGAGAATTTCAAATGATTGAACCGACTTTTCCCTTGGATTTAAAATTTCAAGTCTAATTTTTTCGTTGTCTAAATAAAATCTTCTAGAGTAAGAAGTTAATACTTCACAAGTGTTCGAGTCATATGTTTTGCTTTTATATCAGAGCTGCTTTCTGCAGTTGTTTCTACTGCTAATGAATATTATTCAGAAATGGTTTTCCTTAAACTAACAAAAAGAATTGGTAAAGAGAATGGAAATGTAGACAAAAGCATAATTCATGGGCTGATTGACTGTCCTGCTCTGTTGCTTATATTAATTGAAGTTCAGTTTATTGCTTTCTATAAAAAAGGCAGTAGAGAGTTGAAAACACCTTAAACTTGAGCTTGAAGCCAAAACTGGACAAATAGGCAAACAAATATTTTTCCACCTTCACATCCCAAAATATAGCCACTTAGGACATTGGACCATCCAAGTCATTAGGCATTAGGCATTAGGGCATAGCAGTTGGGGAGTGCTAGATGAGTGTGACGTGGTGGAGGGAGGCCAGAAGTACTGAAGTCTCATGGCTGTGGTCAGAGAACCTATCAGGAGCCAGAAAATCAAGCAAGACAAAAGACTCTTTTATAGCCTCCCAGAGCCCTTGCTCCAAACAGGCTGACAACAGCATCCAAGACCCTGTAGAATTGCAGGGAAAATGAAAAAAAGAGTCAGTAAAGGCAGGACTGGCTGTCTCAAACCAAAGTTCAGTCTAGTTAAATGTAGAAGTTCTCTGCATATACTCACTGGCATGTTCAAAGCCTGTTTTCATGCGTCTGTAGAGCCGATATCTCCATTCCCAAGCTTTCAGCTGTTTCTCTTTCTCTGTGTTGTCCAGGGTGAATCCTTCATTCTCCACCTGAGCAGACAGTTCACTCACCCTGTCCTGGGCCTCTTGGACTAGTGTGTTGAGGTGCATCGCTCGACTTTCCAGGCTGAAAACTAAGGGGAAAGAAATGTGACTCCATTTCTCTTTCTGGAGAATGTTGCTACAATGGCAGTATGGAGCTGAGAGTCCACTATGGGCTTAAATATGCCTGGAGAAAGTGTGATATGGATTCATTAGCAACTATCTTTTTATGATAAGGCCTAATTAGTGACATTTACAACCAGATTTTGTGGTAAATTCATCAAATTAAGATATTCCTATTGCTTTCTGACCTTCTAGTCACATGCATCCCAATTAGCTGTCTGGCACAGCTAATAATAATCACACAGATTTGTTTCCATGACGCTTAGAGGGCAAAAGCCCTATAGGGCCAGGAAGGCCCTAGGAAAATTATCCATGAGGCAGTTTGCATGTGCCAAAGGTTTTTTTTTTTTTGTTTGTTTGTTTTTGGTAGAATCAGAGTCAAATTTTCTGCTCTTATACCTTCTTCCTAGCTATAGAAGTTTTTGCATGTGTGTCTTAGGGGTAAATTTTGTTACTATTAATCAATGTGTTTATTGCTAACAAGGGGTCCCACTGCTGGTGCCACAGTTGAGCTAGTGAGTTCTGATGGCTGGATCACTTGACTGTGATCACACATTAATCTATGAGCAATTTGATCTTTGATTGTGGTCTGATTATAGGAATGAATTTTCTCCAGTGATCCCTATGCCCAAGAGGTTAAGGTATACTAGCTCCTCTTGCCAGGTGAGGCAGTATATATTTATGTATACATATTATATTTATATTTTACTTGATGCATAATAATCTTCATTTGATTTACATCATATTGTTTACCCAATCCATCCTTGTGTGATTGAATGTTCGTCAGAAGTAGAACTTGCCCAGTCTTGTGCTAGGCTATGTGGTTGTTCCCTGTGGTCTGTCTGCTCATTGTTCCTATGCAGGTGAGGGTCTGGGTTAGGTGGTTACCTGATCACTGCAGAACAGCCCCTCTTGCTTGGTGGTAAGACAGAAGACAGCCTCACTATGGAAATGTGGTGACTCAGGTAAGCAATGAAATAAATCAGAATCAAGATCTAGAGCTGGTTGCTGAAATGTGTTTGACACGCCTTGCCACCAAAACAGTATTTCACCCTGGGAGTGGGAAAGAAGTCTATCCATTTCATTCTTTGTAATTAAGGGGAAAAATATTACGAAGATAACTCAAGTGAAAATTTGTTAGGTGTATTTTGAAATGGAAATTAGGTGGTTATATATTCATATTCTCTGTGTTCATAGGCATGTTTGCATTAATTACAGGAAATGAATACTAATTTATTATTGCCCCCACACACCATCCGTCTAAATTTATTTACAGATGAGGTCAATGAAAAATTAGTCGAGTCTTTTTTCTTTTTCTTTCTTTCTTCTTTCTTCTTGAAGTTGCTGTTTAGAACACTCAGGACTATGTTTTGCTACAGATTTGTCATGGTTAATGAATGTTGTTATAGCAGTCAATCATGTACTCTAAACACTGTCACACTTTTTTTTAAAAGCCTCAGTCATGAGCCATGACAGAAAAATAAACAAATAAATATAAAGCTAAAAAACTCTTTCACTGAGCAGCTACACTATGCAGAATCCCCCGGGAAGGCTAAAGGAGGCCAGAATAAATGATAATATAAGTGCTGTGGACGTAGGGAAGCAATGATGGTGTGTGAATGTGGAGGTTCTGGAGAACACACACACACACACACACACACACACACACACACACACACACTTGGGCACACACTCCAGTGGAAAAATTGGCAATATTAGTAGCCTGAAGGTGCAATTTCCTGGAGTAGTGAGATTGACAAGTCAGTACTAAATGCTGTTAATTTAACTAACTTCAGATTAATGGTAGAGTCTGCTATGACTGAAACCCTCAAACACAGTCTCATTATAGCCTTGCTGGGAAGGTCCTAAATATAGGCATTGACAGTTTAAAACAAATTCGTATACATTTGTGTATTTTTAGACAGAGGTTAGGCGTCAGAGTTTGTGTCACAGTTTTCAGGTTGATTAATTGACCCAGTAACTGTGCCCTTACCCACTGTCCCCCTCCTTCTTCTACTCCAATTTATAGAGAAAATGGGGGGATTGTCCTTGTTAAGTTATTCAGTGAACCTTTTATTGTAAGTCTGATGTTTGAATTGCATTCATGTGTCAACACTTGGGTGATAGACACATGATTTATAAAAATAAATTTTTCTAATACTATGAAATCCCCCCTATTAATTTTTATATCCACAACAGTTATTGCTGGTGTGAATTCCAGGTGGCATTTCAGATGGACAGCTTCAACCTAATTGAGTTATACTGGGCTCCCCTCGACATTTTTCCTGCTTTCCCTAGCATAACACATTTTGTTTTTGCACCTTCCCTTTCCTCCTGGGCTTTAGACTTGATGCAATTTGAGTTGTCATAGTTAAGGGATTCCACTTCTTTACCATAAAACATTTCACCCCTCAGAGACTAACAAAGGCACTCCATAGCCTTTTACAGCTAGAGGAGAGTTCCAAGATTATTTACTTTCGTGTGCTCCTCAAACTGGGATGCTGCATCTCCAGTGTGATATGTTAGTGATGGTGGGTGGGGTGGCATTTCTGAAGCCACAGTGCTAGTGCCTGTGTCTATTTGATGAAAGCATATCATTTAGAAACTCGAGATAAACACGTTTATTATAGCAGAGAATGGAAAACTTTTCTAAAAAAAAATTTTTTTTTAAAGAGAAACTGTTTGTCAATCTCTGCTTTTTTTTGGTTCAGTCCCCAGGTGGCCCAGGGACTCCATTCACTTGCCTCTGTTGTTAGAGGTAATTGCATGGCCAAGTTGAGAAGCACTGGCTGAGCTTGTGGCTTCCAACCATTTCACCAAGTCAATCTTTATGTTTTTTCCTACAGATTTTTAATAGCTTAATAAAACACTCTCTTTTGAAAGGTTTTTTTTTTGCTACAAACCAGCTGACTTATAAAGTAATCATGTTTTTCCCTATTATTAATAACCTATTTAACTGCCAATAGAGGCATCTGTTTGGAGGAGATAATCACCTAACTGGGTTAATTTATTTTAAGCAGAAGCAAGTGAATATGATAATTATATTAGACTCAGTAATTTTATCTCGAGTAAAAGTATTATAGGGTAGGCCTTTTGACAGCTTAGAAATTGTTCTGGGAACCCTATTTCTATTTGTTTGATCCCAGAATGGGATCCCTTTCAATCTCCTTATTTTAAAAATGAAGAAACTGAGACCCAGGGAGGTGGCATGACTTATCCACAATTTTCTTAAAAACCTTAAAGAAATCAGTGAACTTTCTCTAAACCAAATGGAATATGAATCAAGCTATTATTTATATATTGCAATTTTCCAATCATTATTTGGCATAAGATTGGTGAACTCATTTTGGCTGGCTGGTTGCACTAAGAAAATAGAAAGGCTATGTCTATTTGATGATTGATTTTCCTGCCCATCCACTTCTCTTTTTCTTGGGTCCATTCACTCCTCTTTCACTTCTACCCACTGGATATTTTCCCAAGTCCACAATGCGTGATCTCTTTGCAAGGTTTGGCCTTTTCTCTCATTGCAGTTGGTCCCTTCTCCAGCCAACAAGTGTCCCTCTGAGCAGCCATACGCAGCACAATAGAGGGTCTGTGGGTGTGTGGCAAGACGTCCGGCTGGGGCAAGACCACTCTGCGGCTCCTGAAACAGGCTCCCTGCTATTGTGGTGTTTAATTGTCAACAACATTTCTACCACCCAGTGCTTCTGAGTGGATATTTGTTATAAGACCTGCCCAGCTAATTAAGTATGGGATGGAGGTGGGAGGTGGTGCAGAAACTTGGTGTTCAAAGAATACAATTAAGGTTACTGTTTAAGTCCTGAGATAAGTAATGATCAGGGGCTGAATGGAATTTCTGCAGCATCAGAATCTAGCCTATAGACTGCCAACTATTTACTATTTCTTAACTTATGCTTGTAGTTGATGAATTTGGGCTAGTTGATAATTGCTTAAAGCATGCAAATATTAATAAGGTTGAACGTGAACTTATTTTAATTTTTAATTGAGGACTTCAGAGAACAATTTATTTGATTTTCGTGAAAAAAATGGACACATTTGCCCATGACTAGTGCTAATGCCTTTTTGAAATTTAGCAACAGCCTTTCTATTATTATTAATATTATAATTAACATTTCTTCTTTTCTGTTGGTGAAAAAACTGAGGTACAAAGACATTGATTTAATCTCAGTGATAGAAAGATCCTTACAACTACCTTTAGATGTCTGTCTCTGTAGCACCCTTGGCTCCACATGATCAATCGATCAATCAATCAATCTATTAATTATTGTACTTGGGGTACATTGGGATATTTACCAAAGTTCTTACAATATATCATAGTTGAATATACTCCTCCCCCCATCATTCTCCTTTATCTCCCCTTCCCCCATTCCTGGAATAGTTTCAACTTGTCTCATTTTTCATTTTCATAGATAAGTACATAATATTTCCATCATATTCACCCTCCTCCATATGATCTTCTTTGTGAGGGAAACTTACAGCTCACTAAGGCAGCCTCACTCATCTCTCCACAACTCTGAATTTAAAAAATTTTCCTTATCTCTAGCTAAAATGTGTTTTTCTTATTTCCCAAAGTGAAGACAAGTCATAAAAGGACTTTAGAATCCTACACACCATGTGCTACCCCTAACAGAGGCATGGCCCTAGCCAACTCTGACACTTTGAACTTGAGGATCTCATTGGTAAAACTGGCATAGTAATAGCATCCATCTCACAAACTGCAATAAATTAATAATAATCTTTACATAGGAGCTCTCAGTAGAGGTTTGTTATTATTGGTATTATATCCACCAATTTTATATTATTTAGAAACACATGAAAATAAATACAAATATTCATTTATTATGAAATAGCTTGATGTTCTTCCATCAAAAGAACTCTTGCCTCAGAGTTTTAGAAATATAGCATGTACTTATAAGTGGTGTCAATTTCAACCATATCTATCATTTCAAAGAGAAAAACAAGGTCACTTAGGCATAAACCTTGCACTGTAAACCAATATCCTCTGGGCAACTAAGAAGGCCAGTTAATATAATTTATCTTTGCTGATCATAGGTGAAACCTTCTAGCAACTTCAGAATATCAAAAGAAGTAATATAAGATATTCTAACTAACTAAATGTGTTAAATTAAAAAAAACCTTATAGTACAAAAAAACTCAAAACATAAGTTTCAATTTACCTGTCTTGTGAAGGTTCAGAACTCAAAACTTTGGCTTTTCTTAGTTTTCAACCTATTGTCTTATTTTAAGATTTTCCTAAGACTCTGACAGTATGTTCCAAAAAAGATTTTAAGATTTGGAGATTAGTGTTTCATTTTAATTGCTGTGGAACTTTGTTCTCCTTGAACTTATTATACCTGAATATGGACTCTGGAGTGCTCTTCCCTGCTACTTTCCAGCAGAAGATGGAGTCACAAAGTCCCTGTTACATAAGTTAGGTTGTAATTAGTGAATCCTTAAAAATCCAGCATCAGTGACACAGAGGGGAACTCTGTGCCTGGTTCTCACCAAACTCAAAGGCAGAAATACACATATTCTCTAAAGTGAACATGTAAAATGTTTGAGTGAATTATTCGGCAAATCCAAAGCAGATTGCTCAGTGATACCTTAGAGGAAGAAGACAGCCATGTCTTATGCCAGTATTTTCAGGACTGTTCATAAACATACAGTGTGGCCACTTCATTGTAGATTTCCCAGTAGTGACATTTAAAAATGGGTAAAATTAATTTTATTAATTTCTTTTGGGTAATTATTGATATAATTTAGCTAGTATATTCAAATATTATCATTTCATAATTTACAATTTTATTTGGATGTTTTATTTTCCTTTTTTGTACTAAGCCTTTGAAATTCAGTATAAATTTCATATTTAGAACACATTTCAATTTGGACTAGACAAAATTTCTTTTTAAATTTTACCTTACTGTAAATTGATAATTTATAATTGTATATATTGACGGGGTATGAAGTTATGCTATGATTTCTGAATACAGCATGGAATAATTAAACCAAGCTAATTAACATATACATCACCTGAAAACCTTATTTTTCATGGTGAATACATTATAAATTTATGGTCTTAGCAATTTTAAAATGTACAATTCAATATTATTAACCATATTCACCACAATGTGAAGTAGATTAAAAACCATAGTCTTCTCTCTGACTAAGGTTTTGTACCCCTTGAGCATCCTCCATTTTCTGTTCTACCCAACACCAACCTCTGGAATCATTCCACTCTCTGCTGCCATGAGTTTGATTGGTTTTGATTCCACATGTAAGAGAGATCTTATGGTATTTGCCTGTGCCTAACTTTTTTCATTTAGTATAATATTCTTCAATTCCATGTGTGTTGTCACAAATGACAGAATTTCCTTCTTTGTAAAGGCTGAATAGTATTCCTTTGTGTGAATATATGACATTTCGTTCATCTATTCATTTGTTGATAGACTCTTCAGTTGATTGTTTCTGTAACTTGCCTATTGTGAATAGTGTTCCTATAAACATGAGAGTTTGGACATCTCTTTGACAAGGGATCATGTGGTAGTTCTATCCTTAGGGTTTTTGTTGTTGTTGAGGGAGCTGAGATTAAAACCCAAGGTGTCAACACATGCTAAGCATGTGCTCTACCATTAAGCTACGTCCCAACACTTGTTTTTAAATTTTCAAGGAACCTCTATACAGACATTCTCCATCTCTGGACCAATTTACATCTCTACCAACAAGTACAAGGATTATATTTTCTCTACATCCTCACCAACACTTATTTTTCTATCTTTTTGAGAATAACTATTCTCATTTGTTCATCCTTTCTCTTAGTTGCTGAGCTTCTGGAGTTCTATTGAGGAAGTCCCTGCCTATACCTATTATTTCCAAAGTGTTTCCTGCTCCTTCCTGTACTAACTTCAGAGTTTCGGGTCTGATATTAAGATCCTTGATCCATTTTGAGTTGATACTAGTACAGGGTGATAGACATGAATATAGTTTCAGTTTCTTGCAGATGGATAAACACTTTTCCCAGCAACATTTGTTGAAGAAGCAGTCTTTTCTCTATCATATATTTTTGGC
Source organism: Castor canadensis (assembly GCF_047511655.1). Taxonomy (NCBI): domain Eukaryota; kingdom Metazoa; phylum Chordata; class Mammalia; order Rodentia; family Castoridae; genus Castor; species Castor canadensis. The sequence goes on along the minus strand of NC_133396.1, from coordinate 31,995,790 downwards.
ATCTTTGTCAAAAATAAGGTGGGAAATGAGTGCATATATTAAAAAGACTGAAAGATCCCAAATCAATGACCTAATGATACATCTCAAACTCCTAGAAAACCAAGAACAAGCAAATCCCAAAACAAATAGAAGGAGAGAAATCATAAAAATAAGAGCTGAAATCAACGAAATAGAAACCAAAAAAACCATATAAAGAATTAATGAAACAAAAAGTTGGTTCTTTGAAAAAATAAACAAGATCGATAGACCCCTGGCAAACCTGACTTAAATGAGGAGAGAAAAAACCCAAATTAGTAGAATCAGGAATGCAAAAGGGGAGATAACAACAAACACCATGGAAGTCCAGGAAATCATCAGAGACTACTTCGAGAACCTATATTCAAATAAATTTGAAAATCTTAAAGAAATGGACAGATTTCTAGATACATATGAGCATCAAAACTGAACCAAGAGGAAATTAATCACCTGAATAGATCTCTAACATAAAAAGAAATTGAAGCAGCAATCAAGAGTCTCCCCAAAAAGAAAAGTCCAGGACCTGATGGATTCTCTGCTGAATTCTATCAGACCTTTAAAGAAGAATTGATACCAACCCTCCTTAAACTGTTCCATGAAATAGAAAGGGAAGGAAAACTGCCTAACACATTTTATGAAGCCAGTATTACACTTATCCCAAAACCAGGCAAAGACACCTCCAAAAAGGAGAACTATAGACCAATCTCCTTAATGAACATTGATGCAAAAATCCTCAATAAAATAATTGCAAACCGAATTCAACAACACATCAAAAAGATTATTCACCACAACCAAGTAGGCTTCATCCCAAGAATGCAGGGGTGGTTCAACATATGAAAATCAATAAACGTGATAAACCACATTAACAGACGCAAAGACAAAAACCACTTGATCATCTCAATAGATGCAGAAAAAGCCTTTGATAAGATCCAACACGATTTCGTGATAAAAGCTCTAAGAAAACTAGGAATAGAAGGAAAGTACCTCAACATTATAAAAGCTATATACGACAAACCTACAGCCAGCATTACACTTAACGGAGAAAAACTGAAACCATTCCCTCTAAAATCAGGAGCTAGACAAGGATGCCCACTATCTCCACTCCTATTCAACATAGTTCGACGACATGAATCCTATACTTTAAAGACCCAAAAAACTCTACTCAGAAGCTCTTAGACACCATCAATAGCTACAACAAGGTAGCAGGATATAAAATCAACATTGAAAAATCATTAGCATTTCTATACACTAATAATGAACAAACTGAGAAAGAATATATGAAAACAATTCCATTTACAATAGCCTCAAAAAAAATCAAATACCTAGGTGTAAACCTAACAAAAGATGTGAATGACCTCTATAAGGAAAACTATACACTTCTGAAGAAAGAGATTGAGGAAGACTATAGAAAGTGGAGAGATCTCCCATGCTCATGGATTGGTAGAATCAACATAGTAAAAATGTCTATACTCCCAAAAGTAATCTACATTTTTAATGCAATTCCCATCAAAATCCCAATGACATTCATCAAAGAGATTGAAAAATCTACCGTGAAATTTATATGGAAACACAGGAAGCCACAAATAGCCAAGGCAATACTCAGTCAAAAGAACAATGCAGGAGGTATCACAATACCTGACTTCAAACTATATTACAAAGCAGTAACGATAAAAACAGCATAGTACTGGCACAAAAACAGACATGAAGACCAGTGGAACAGAATAGAGGACTCAGATATGAAGTCACAAAACTATAACCAACTTGTCTTTGACAAAGGAGCTTAAAATATACGATGGAGAAATAGCAGCCTCTTCAAGAAAAACTGCTGGGAAAACTGGTTAGCAGTCTGCAAAAAACTGAAACTAGATCCATGTATATCACCCTATACCAAGATTAACTCAAAATGGATCAAGGATCTTAATATCAGACCACAAACTCTAAAGTTGATACAGGAAAGAGTAGGACATACTCTGGAATTAGTAGGTATAGGTAAGAATTTTCTCAACGAAACCCCAGCAGCAAAGCAACTAAGAGATAGCATAGATAAATGGGACCTAATAAAACTAAAAAGCTTCTGTTCATCAAAAGAAATGGTCTCTAAACTGAAGAGAAAACCCACAGAGTGGGAGAAAATATTTGCCAGCTACACATCAGACAAAGGACTGATAACCAGAATATATAGAGAACTTAAAAAAACTAAATTCTCCCCAAACTAATGAGCCAATAAAGAAATGGGCAAGTGAACTAAACAGAACTTTCTCAAAAGAAGAAATTCAAATGGCCAAAAAACACATGAAAAAATGCTCACCATCTCTAGCAATAAAGGAAATGCAAATTAAAACCACGCTAAGATTCCACCTCACCCCTGTTAGAATAGCCATCATTAGCAACACCACCAACAACAGGTGTCGGTGAGGATGCGGGGAAAAAGGAACCCTCTTACACTGTTGGTGGGAATGTAAACTAGTACAACCACTCTGGAAAAAAATTTGGAGGCTACTTAAAAAGCTAGAGATTGATCTACCATTTGATCCAGCAATACCACTCTTGGGGCTATACCCAAAAGACTGTGACACAGGTTACTCCAGAGGCACCTGCACACCCATGTTTATTGTGGCACTATTCACAATAGCCAAGTTATGGAAACAGCCAAGATGCCCCACCACTGATGAATGGATTAAGAAAATGTGGTATCTATACACAATGGAATTTTATGCAGCCATGAAGAAGAACGAAATGTTATCATTCTCTGGTAAACGGTTGGAATTGGAGAACATCATTCTGAGTGAGGTTAGCCTGGCCCAAAAGACCAAAAATTGTAAGTTCTCCCTCATATGTGGACATTAGATCAAGGGCAAACACAAGGGGATTGAACTTTGATCACAAGATAAAAGTGAACGCCCTCAAGAGAGAGATGAGGATAGGTAAGACACCTAAAAAACTAGCTAGCATTTGTTGCCCTCAACGCAGAGAAACTAAATCAGATACCTTAAAAGCAACTGAAGCCAATAGGAAAAGGGAACCAGGAACTAGAGAAAAGGTTAGATCAAAAAGAATTAACCTAGAAGATAATACACATGCACAGGAAATCAATGTGAGTCAACTCCCTGTATAGCTATCCTTACTTCAACTAGCAAAAACCCTTGTTCCTTCCTATTATTGCTTATACTCTCTCTACAACAAAATTAGAGATAAGGGCAAAATAGTTTCTGCTGGGTATTGGGATGGGAGGGAGAGGGAGGGGGTGGAGTGGGTGGTAAGGGAGGGAGTGGGTGCAGGGGGGGAGAAATGACCCAAGCATTGTATGCACATATGAATAATAAAAAAATATAAGGTGGGTATAGTTTTGTGGATTCATATCCGCGTTCTCTATTCTGTTCCACTGGTCTTCACGTCTGTTTTTGTGCCAGTACCATGCTGTTTTTATTGCTACTGCTTTGTAATATAGTGTGAAGTCAGGTACTGTGATACCTCCAGCATTGCTCTTTTTGCTGAGTATTGCCTTGGCTATTTGTCGTCTCTTGTGTTTCCAAATGAACTTTAGGGTAGATTTTTCAATCTCTGTCCAACACCATTTGTTGATAAGATTACCCTTTTCCCCTTACATGTACTTGACACCTTTGATGAAAATCAGTTGACTCACATAAATGGGTTCATTTTTGAGCTCTCCATTCTGTTCCTTTGGTTGGTTAACTAGGCACATTTCAAATGTTTGATAGCCACATGTAGCTAGTAGCTCCTGTGTTGGACAGCACAGTTTTAGAACAAAGTTCTACAAATTTAAAAAAGTGCTGGTATTGGGGGTACCAATGTGTACAACATACAGTGTTGGCACTGTGTATTTTGCCACAGAAACTATTTGGATATGGATAAAATGCTTAAATTCTTTACCAGAACTTCTTAACTTATTTTATTTTTTTGGATTATATTGGTTAACTTTTTTTTTTTTTTGGCCATTTACAGTGTGCCAGGAAATGAGAGAAATGCTTGAAAGGCATTATTCCGTATAATTCCTAGATAGGTAGTGGGGTAGCCAGCCTCCAAGAGGGTCCCCAGTGACCAGTCTGCCTGCTGGTGTTTACACTCTTGTATGTAGATACACTGTACCAGGACTGGTCTGTATGATCAGAATTCACCAAAAATGCTAGCATGTCACTATTGAGAGTAGATTTTAAAGGACACTGATGCTTGCACATTGGTTGGTGGTTTTCTCTTTCTCTTGCTTAGATTATTTTCTCTGGGGAAAGTCCACTGCCAAGTCATAGAACAATCATGTGGAGAGGCCCATGTGGCCAGGAATGCAGAGCTCCTGCCAACTGCTGCTTTGAGTAAGTGTGGAAGTAAACCCTCTAGTTCAATCAAACCTGAAGGTGAGAGCCACCTCCTGGGAAACACTGAGCCAGAAACACCCAGCTAAATCCATTCCCAGAGTCCTGACCACAGAATCAGTAGGAGATAAATGTTTGTCATTTTTTAGGTACTAATTTTTAGGTAATATATTATACAGCAATATACAACTAATATAAGTAGACCTAACATAGGATAGCTGCAAAGCATAAGATGTGGGATTTGAAGTGGAAACATGCCAAATCCAGAGATTAAATTTTTAGCCAATGCTAAGCATTTCTTTTTTCTTTTCTTTTCATTGTTGTTGTTTAATTCTTTTTTGAGACAGGGTCTCTCTATGTAGCACAGGCTGGCCTAGAACTTGAGATCTTCCTGTCTCAGCCTCCCACGTATGGGGATTACAGGCTTGTACCATCACATCTGACTACACTAAGGATGTAATTTAAAAGTTGCACACCCCCCCCTCCATTTTTTCCTGTTGTTGTTGTGTTGTGGTATGTGTGTATATTAAAAGTCAGGGAAAGCTGGGCGCTGATGGCTCATGCCTGTAATCCAGCTACTCAGGCGGCAGAGATCAGGAGGATCGAAGTTCAAAGCCAGCCTGGGCAAATAGTTCGTAAGACCCTATCTCAAAAAAACTCATCACAACAAAGGGGTGGTGGAGTGGCTCAAGGTGTAGACCCTGTTCAAGCTCCAGTACCGAAAAAACAAAAAAAAAGTCATGGGAAAAGTCTGACTACCTTCCAAACAGATAGCAACAGTTATGTTGGGGGAATTTAGGGACTGGAACCTAGAATATAAATGTGTACATGTGCATATGGACGAGTTGGGTGGCCTCTCAAAGATTTTTTTTCTTTTGGTGGTACTAACTCAGGGCCTTGTGCTTGCTAGTCAAGTCTTCCACCATTTGATTCATGTTCCCAGCCCTTTTTGCCTTTGTTATTTTTTGAATAGTCTTTCTTTGATGCCTGGCTGGCTTGGACAGTGATTACCCTATTTACGCTCCTCACAAAGCTAGGAAAACAGGTATGTGCTACTGTGTCCAGCTTTTTATTGATTGATATGGGGCCTCATGGAGTTTTGCCCACAGCTGGCCTTGAACCGAGATCATCCTGATCTTCCCTTTCCTGAGTAGATGGGATTACAAGTATGAGCCACTGCACTTAGCTCAAAGATATCTTTTAACTTTATCTGTAATGTTTTCATTTTTGACAAGGAGAACTTAATTTGTGTTATGTGTATATTTAAAAATTAAGAACAAAGAAAAGACAACCATCAAAAGAAGGAAATCCTGTGATTTGCAGCAACATGGATGAATATGGAGGGCATGACACTAAGTGAAATAAGCCAGGCACAGAAAGACAAATATTGTATGATCACACATAGATGTAGAAGCTAAAAAAGTCAGATTCATGGAAATAGAGATTAGAATGATGGTTGCCAGGCTCTGGGGCCTGTGAGCAGATGTTGATTACAAGGTACAAACTTTCAGTTTAAGATTAATAAGTTCTAAGGATTTAATGTACTGTATGGATGGTGATGAGTGTGTTAATTACTTTGATTATGATAATTATTACACAATGCAGATATATACCACATTATCACAATGTGCTTTGAACACATGCAATATTTATTGGATAATAAACTATTTTAAAATAAAAAAAGACCAACTATCAATTCTTGAAAAACAGGTAACTAGAACAACTTAGGCTGAGGCCATCTGATGAAATTATTTAGAAATCTAAAATGAGATCAATTTATTTAGTATTTGATAAAATCATTTCCTTTATAAGGAATTATATATTCACATTTCTCAAAGGAGGTGGTTTTGAGATTCACTCAACTCCATTAAACATTTATTGAGTGCCTGCTATTTGGTAGAGAAACAGTGATGAATGAGACAGAGGAGATTCTGCTTTTGGTAGGGTTTCATTTGAATGTAGGGGAGACAGAAAATAGGCAAATAAAAAATTGGGAAAAATAATGATAAGTAGTAATAAACTCTATGCAGGAAATTATAATAGTGTGGTATAATTAGAAGTTACTTTTTAGACTTTGGACTTGATGACTGGAGAAAGACTCTCTTGAAGATGTCACATTTGAGTTGAAATATGAATGTTAAGGAGTTGACCATATAGTGATCAAGATTAAAAACCTTTAAGTGTTTCAAGTAGAGAAGACAGCTAGTGCAAAGGCCCTGTGGCATGACAGCTTGGCAAATGTAAGGAATAGAATAGTAACCAGTGTGGGTGAATGGAGTACAGTAAGAGCTGAGACTTGAGAAACAGGTTTGTAGATCAGGGTGAGGATTTATATCCCTGTTTTAATGAAACTGATAAAATACTTGGGGCTCACTCAAAAGCCCCGCTTTAGGCTTGTTCTTTACATATTCTTATTTATTTATTTATTTATTTTTATTCATATGTGCATACAATGTTTGGGTCATTTCTCCCTCCTCCCCCCACCCCCTCCCTAACCTCTGCACCCCCTCCTTCTCCCCCCCACCCCCTCCCTAACCTCCCCACCCCCTCCCTCTCCCTCCCATCCCCTCGATACCTGGCAAAAACTATTTTGCCCTTATCTCTAATTTTGTTGTAGAGAGAGTATAAGCAATAATAGGAAGGAACATGGGGTTTTGCTAGTTGAGATAAGGATAGCTATACAGGGAGTTGACTCACATTGATTTCCTGTGCATGTGTGTTATCTTCTAGGTTAATTCTTCTTGATCTAATGGCTGCAAATCTTTGTCCTTTGAGAGCAGATTTGATTTCAGGAAATAGAAATACCTCTAAATCATTTGAGGCTCAGGGTGGTGAATATGGAGAGCGATAAGGCTCAATAATGCTGTTTTGAAACAAAAATCAGGTGTGACTAAGTAGCAAGTCCAGTTTTCTCCTGAACAGATTCTGAGGACAATTCCAAAAGCATTTCAAGCAGTGGTAAGCACTGTTGGAGCCAGTGTGGGGTCTCCCAGGAGGACAATAGTAAAGGGTTTGCAGACCTTCTGCTGTGTGTTTACATAAAGTCAGCCTCATTAGTTTATAGTCACATCTCTTACACTTGGCCTGAACCAGTCCTGGCACTAACACAGACCCCCTGGTTACTGCAGAAGCCAGGGGCTCATCCTGAGCAGTGTGCTAAGAATGGTCTGCTCCATCCTTGAGTGACAGCTGTGCTGCAGTCACATTGTAGGAACTCCCTGAACCTAAGAGATTCTGGGCGACCCTTCCTAGTTCCACAGGCAGCATGGGAGAGCAAGTGAGAGGGAAGTGGTCACTCAGACCTGCAGCGGGCGGGGAGGTGGTCCAGAGAGACAGGAGGATGCTGCTATGGGAAGGGGCAGAAAGGCTCCAACTCAGGAGGATTCTGCCAGTCATACTGTTATTAGAAGTGTAAAATGAAAACAGGCCAGTTACACTAACAAACAAATTTGGCAGTGGTGCTGGAAACTTATAGAAGCTGCAGCAACCAAAGGAATCCAAAATATAAATTCCTGAGAGTTAAAAGCTTTCCCCACACATTTTGTGTGTGGGGGGTGGGAGCGGGGGTGGGTGTACATGCTTGCATGCTTCCTGTCTGTATCCACTTTCACTTGACATGAGCGTGTGCATACCATATCTGTCATTCCCAGTAGCATAAGGAGGGCTGTCACAAATACTAAAATTTCCCCTGAAGTTTTCTGAGTATCTACTATGTCCCAAGTACTGGTGTCAAAGGATGAAACAAAATCCATGTGAGTGGCCAGAGTGGCAGATGGTAGGCATCCCAAAGAGCTCATGTCTTTAGGACTGTTGTTTACAGGGCCTTCATCTTGCCAAAACAATGGCAGCCTCTGCAGGCATGTCACTGATGACTCAGCAAACTCCCCCTGGAGACTGTTGAGCTGTGATTGGAGGGTGAGGCAGGATATGATTAGTCAGGAAAAGGGAGGGGTGCATAGTGGGGGCTTTTATAGATAGGGATAACAAGACTTTTTCAGACAGCAGCAGCCATTCAACTGAACATGAGTCCTAGTGACTGGGAAACCATGGATGTACGTGACCCTCTGTTCAGGGGATCCCCCAGCAGCCCTTTCAGATTCTGGTACTCAGTCTGCAGGGAAGCAGTTGTGATACTCTTTCAATTATGTGGATAACTCTTTCTTATCCTCCATTTTACTTTCCACAGTTTTAGTTCCCTGTGGCCAACCATAGTTCAAAAATGTTAAATGAAAAATTCCAAGAAAAATCATTAGCATTTCTATACACTAATAATGAACAAACTGAAAAAGAATACATGAAAATAATTCCATTTACAATAGCCTCAAAAAAAATCAAATACCTAGGTGTAAACCTAACAAAAGATGTGAAAGACCTCTACAAGGAAAACTATACACTTCTGAAGAAAGAGATTGAGGAAGACCATAGAAAGTGGAGAGATCTCCCATGCTCATGGATTGGTAGAATCAACACAGTAAAAATGTTGATACTCCCTAAAGTAATCTATATGTTTAATGCAATTCCCATCAAAATTCCAATGACATTCATTAAAGAGATTGAAAAATCTACTGTTAAATTTATATGGAAACACAGGAAGCCACGAATAGCCAAGGCAATACTCAGTCAAAAGAACAATGCAGGAGGTATCACAATACCTGACTTCAAACTATATTACAAAGCAATAACAATAAAAACAGCATGGTACTGGTACAAAAACAGACATGAAGACCAGTGGAACAGAATAGAGGACCCAGATATGAAGTCACAAAACTATAACCAACTTGTCTTTGACAAAGGAGCTAAAAATATACGATGGAGAAATAGCAGCCTCTTCAAGAAAAACTGCTGGGAAAACTGGTTAGCAGTCTGCAAAAAACTGAAACTAGATCCATGTATATCAACCTATACCAATATTAACTCAAAATGGATCAAGGATCTTAATAACAGACCACAAACTCTAAAGTTGATACAGGAAAGAGTAGGAAATACTCTGGAATTAGTAGGTATAGGTAAGAATTTTCTCAACGAAACCCCAGCAGCAAAGCAACTAAGAGATAGCATAGATAAGTGGGACCTCATAAAACTAAAAAGCTTCTGTTCATCAAAAGAAATGGTCTCTAAACTGAAGAGAACACCCACAGAGTGGGAGAAAATATTTGCCAGCTACACATCAGACAAAGAACTGATAACCAGAATATATAGAGAACTTAAAAAACTAAATTCTCCCCAAACTAATGAGCCAATAAAGAAATGGGCAAGTGAACTAAACAGAACTTTCTCAAAAGAAGAAATTCAAATGGCCAGAAAACACATGAAAAAATGCTCACCATCTCTAGCAATAAAGGAAATGCAAATTAAAACCACACTAAGATTCCACCTTACCCCTGTTAGAATAGCCATCATTAGCAACACCACCAACAACAGGTGTCGGTGAGGATGCGGGGAAAAAGGAACCCTCTTACACTGTTGGTGGGAATGTAAACTAGTACAACCACTCTGGAAAAAAATTTGGAGGCTACTTAAAAAGCTAGAGATTGATCTACCATTTGATCCAGCAATACCACTCTTGGGGCTATACCCAAAAGACTGTGACACAGGTTACTACAGAGGCACCTGCACACCCATGTTTATTGCGGCACTATTCACAATAGCCAAGTTATGGAAACAGCCAAGATGCCCCAGCACTGATGAATGGATTAAGAAAATGTGGTATCTATACACAATGGAATTTTATGCAGCCATGAAGAAGAACGAAATGCTATCATTCTCTGGTAAATGGACGGAATTGGAGAACATCATTCTGAGTGAGGTTAGCCTGGCCCAAAAGACCAAAAATCGTATGTTCTCCCTCATATGTGGACATTAGATCAAGGGCAAACACAACAATGGGATTGGACTTTGAGCACATGATAAAAGCGAGAGCACACAAGGGAGGGTTGAGGATAGGCAAGACACCTAAAAAACTAGCTAGCATTTGTTGCCCTCAATGCAGAGAAACTAAAGCAGATACCTTAAAAGCAACTGAGGCCAATAGGAAAAGGGGACCAGGAACTAGAGAAAAGGTGAGATCAAAAAGAATTAACCTAGATGGTAACACCCACGCACAGGAAATCAATGTGAGTCAATGCTCTGTATAGCTATCCTTATCTCAACCAGCAAAAACCCTTGTTCCTTCCTATTATTGCTTATACTCTCTCTACAACAAAATTAGAGATAAGGGCAAAATAGTTTCTGCTGGGTATTGAGGGGGTGGGGGGGAGAGGAAGGGGATGGAGTGGGTGGTAAGGGAGGGGGTGGGGGCAGGGGGGAGAAATGACCAAAGCATTGTATGCACATATGAATAATAAAAGAAAAAAAAATTATTAAAAAAAAAAAGAAAAATTCCAGAAGTAAACAACTCATAAATTTTAAATTGCATGCTGTTTTGGTAGTATGATGAAATCTCATATTGTCCTACCCCATCCTATGGGAGATGGAATCCCCCTTTGTCCATTGTATCCACACTGTATACAATACCCACCTTTTAGTCACTTAGTAATGTCTCAGTAATCAGATTGGAATGCAGTGCTTGTGTTAAAGTAACCCTTATTTTACTTAAGAATAGCCCCAAGTGCAAGAACAGTGATGCTTAATTGTTGTAATTGTCATTCATCTTTTCCTTCCTTCTTTCCTTTTTCCTCCATCCCTCCCTCTCTCCCTCCCTCCCTCCTTCTCTCCCTTCCTTCCTCCCTCTCTTCCTTTCTTCTTTTTTTTGGCTATACTGGAGTTTGAATGCAGCTTCCTAAGTAGGTGCTCTACTGCTTGATAATCAGAGCCCTTTTTTGCTCTGATTATTTTTGAGATAGGGTTTCATTTTTTGCCAAGGCTGTCCTGGACCATTGTCCTCCTATTTTACACTTTCTGCCATAACTGTAGATGGAATGACAGGCATGTGCCACCACAGCCAACTTTCTTACATAGAGATGGGGTCTTGCCAACTTTTTCACTTTGGCTGTCTTAGAAGAACCGTGATCCTTGTAATCTCAGCCTCCTGCATAGCTTGGGATGACAGGCATGCCCCACTGCATCTAGCTATTGATTGCCTTGACCAAGTTCCTCCTGATCTTGGCCTCCTAAGTAGCTAGGATTACAGGCATGAGCCATTGTTGCCTGACTAATCTCTTACTACTTCTAATTTATAAATTATACTTTAGGGCCAGTGGAGTGTCTCAGTGGTAGAGCGCCTACCATGAAAACAAAGAATCAATTCTATTAAATTATACTTTATCATACATATATATATATGAAAAACAGTATATTTTCATATATAAATATATATGAAAAACAGTATGTATAAGTGTTAGGTCCCTGGCATTCTTGGGATGGGCAGAAGGACCCGAGGCTACACCTTAAAACCAGACCCCCTGATTTATGACTGCTTGTTTCTCCCTGCCTGATTGTTCTTGGCTTGCAAAACAACTTGGGAACTTCCAGTTACTCAACTAGCCAGGCATGTTGACCTGTTCCATCTGGTGAGCGCAGATAATCAGAGACCAGAGACTCTCTCCCTCCTCAATGACTTGGCCCCTCCTATAAAGCCCACTACCCAATTCACCCAAGTCACTGCTCCCAGATCTGGGGCGTACCGTAGCCCTGCAGTCTGGATTTCTAATAAATCTTTCTTTTCCACATGTGGTGTGGTCTTAATTTGGCGGTACCTTACAATAGGGTTGTAAGTATCCACTGGGATCTTAGAATGTATCTTTTTCAAATAAGAGTGGACTACTATTCTTTGTACCCCTTGCTTAAAAGTGAGTAGAACAGAAAACAGATGTTGAATAAAGGTAGCAGATTCACTGATTAACTAGGAATCTGTCCTCTGAATAGAGAAATATACCTGTCGAGTGTCTAGCCATATTTATAAAGAACACCTCCTTCTAGCTCTGCCCTTGAAGGGCTAAAGATCTAAAGGTAGGTCTGATTCATGGCTTTGGAGGTAAGTACTTTACACAACTGTGTTGTGATTTCTGTTAAGAAAATGGGAGATTTACAGAGGACTTTCTTCTAAATTATGTTATGATTCTTGGTTGGCATAGTGAAAAGAGTATAGGACTAGTTTTCAGAAGGAAAGACACAGGAGGAGGGAAGAAAGAAAATTAACTATATTAGAAGCCTCATTTCTGTTTTGAAATACTTGATAGTCATTAGAAGAGGAGCAGAGAGCCAGGAAGAAGTAATTGCGCATCTACTTGTATAAGAGTGAGTTTACTAAAGCTTTTCCACAGATATGAAAGCACCAAATAGAGAAGATCTGGATTCAAATGGTTCTACCATCTGTTAGCTTTATAGTATTAGGTGAACTGTTTGACTCTTCTTACTGTAGTTTTTTACTGGTAATGTAAGAAACTAACTCACCTCACAAGTCAATTGTAAGGATCAAGTGAGATAATATGGACAAAAATATTTTTTGTGTGTGCAAAGCCACTGCTTCTTGGGAATAGTTTGTAGCAGGTGTTTACTTAGCTGGCTCTGGCGGGCAGACTGTGGTTTTTCTCAAGGGTAGGCTATCCTCATGAACAGTAGCAATTATATTTCTTTTGTACTTGATTTAGAAAGTGAATTTAAAATTCCTGAAAATATTGTATTCTTCTATCTTGCCTCTCTCCAACACAATGGCACCTTACTGCATAGAAAAGAACAAAGAAAACATACCATAGGATCTCAGTAAACAGTAAAAAGGAAAATATGCAGAAACCAAGTGGCTACAGCCCTCAAAAAATTAGCTGTTTGGGAAGCCAGTAAGATCACAGGTATTGGCATCCGAAAGACTTGGGCTTGAGGCCTTGACATCCCCGTTCATTTGATAGATAAGTGACCTTTGGTCAGTTACTTCACCTCTCAGAATCACAAAATTTCCTCATCTTCAAAATTGAGTTAATAACAACAGGTTGAAGGGCTGGGGTAAAAACCAGAGCTAATGTGTGTAGACTTCATAGATGGTCCATCAATATTCCTGTGTCATTTTACACATGTGTGGGTCTATATGTGGCACACTCTCTTTGACTTCTTGGGTAGCCAAGGTGCCTTAGGAGTTCTGTTTCATGGAGGTTGAAGCCTGGGTTTATCTTTCACTGCATATCTTTTACAACTCTGTAATGGCAATAAGGTTATCATCCCAGAGAGGATAAGGAAAACCAGGGACCTCTTGATCAAATTTGCTTTTGGTTTAACAACACAGTTAGTACTTGAGTTCTTTTATGGAGGTTTAATTATGCATGAGGGAACTTTGGGAGGTTGCAGGTCCTCCTGTTTTCAGAGAAAATGCAGAATTCTTTGTAGCATTTCAGGTAAGTAGGACTGATGTTTCATCCAGCTCCATGCAGGATGACCTTGGCAACATCAATATGAATGGTCTCCTTGTTCCTACAGAATTGGTCTCAGTCCACATTCTTCATGTTCAGACCCTCTAATTCTCTCTCTGCTACTCTCTCACTGGATCTCTGGGACAGACATTATTGTAGAACGAATCAGAAAGCCTCAAAGATGCCTTTTGATTTATTCCACCCTTCCCCGCCCCCATACCTCCATGTCCTCCAATACTACTAAAAAAGCAACACTTTGGTTATGCAGCATTTTGAAGAACCCAACTCCTTCAGTGCCCGACTCCTGCTCACTTTGACATGGATGTGGTGAGCTTAGCATTTTTTAAATAAAGAGTTTTCTGATACAAGGATCTGCCTCTGTCCTAGTCTTTGGGTGGTAGTGGTTTATAAAATTTAGGAGCAGAGATGTGACCTCTAATTATATATTTGCTTACTTCTCTTTCAACCTTCTGGGTCTCACTATTTGGAAATGAGTGAATCAGTATTAGTGAAACTAACAGTTTGATGAGTTTACTTTTTTTTCTTTTAAGAAACATAAAAAGGGTGGCCCAGAGCCATTGTGGTCATTCAGTCAGAGGGTTTGCACCAAGGGGAATGTGAGCACCTACCTGAGAATGTTGTTGTGAGGATTAAGAGTCAATACATGTAAAGTATTCAGAATAGTGCCTGGCCCTGACTGAACGCTAGATGATATTATCCCATCCAGTCCTCGGCAGGGGTATTCCACTGGCCCCAAAGCAGCTCCCTCTTTCAACTACCAGCATCAACTCTATTTCCAAACAGATCCAGAAAGAAGCCAGTCACAAAACACATATTGCAGGATTCCATAATATAAAATGTTTAGAGCAGACAAATCTATAGAAACAGAAAATTGATTAGTAGTTACCCCCCAGGGCTGGGGGTAGTGGGGAGGTTAGGTAGTGAGAGATCCAGGGTGTGGGATTTCTTTTTTGATAAAAAAAAAAGCTCTAAGATTGAGTGTGGTGGTGGCTCAGCAATTCTATGTATATACTAAAGACCATCAAATCAGGCACTTTAAATGGGTGAATTATATGGTATGTAGATTGTACCTTAGTAAATCTGTTAAAAATGTAAATCTGTTAAGAATATCCAGAATTATACCACTGGCCAACACAGCTGTCATGCTGGTCCAAGCTACTGGCACCTGTTTCCTGGACCATTCATTGCAGTCTTCCTACTTCCATAGCTGCCTCTCTGCTGTTCATCCTCCACAGAGCATCACAGCAACTCTCTGGTAAAGCAGGCTATGGCATTCACCTGCCTTGACTACTTTACCACCTTCCTAGCCCATTCAGTCATCAAAGGAAAACATCTTAGCATGGCCTCAAGGTCCTGTGCCATCTGATCCCAGTGTCTTCTTGCACGGCTGCCACACTCTATTTGCTTCATTGCTTTAGTCACCTTGGCCTTCTTGTTTCCACATGTCAGGGGGCATGTCAGCCTCATGTCTGCCTGCCTCAGAAGCTTTCTATTTGCCCTGCACTTTGCCCAGAATTTGAGCCCACATCTTCTCATGGTTCATTCCTTTGTATCATTAGGACCTTATTTAAAATAGTCCCTTTCCCATCAGTCTCTAGCCACTCACTTGTTTATTTTCTTCACAGCACTTATCACTATTTGTATTTACATTGTACATTATTTCTTTCCTTGCCTATTGAAAGTCTTCTCCACTAGTATGTAAATTCTATGAAAGTAGGGAATTTGTCTTGTTCACCAGTGTATTCCTCCCACCTAAAGCAGTGTTCTGCACTCAGTGTTTGTTGAGTGAGTGAAGCCACCACACCGACAGAGATATAATCACACACATACTCATTCTTTTTTTATGTATGCCTTCTATTCAGTGTCATCATTTGGAGTATCACACAAATGATACTTTAAATGATATTTGAAATCTTGGGGAAAAATTCTTAGGAGGAAGTTCTTTGGGGGTCCTTTTCCAATACACTCAGTATATTCAAATTAGAATGCAGTTGGTACTTAGACTGAAAATCACAATTGCTCTTTGCATGCAAGTCCATGAGAACACATAGAGTGAAGGTCAGCCATGGTTATTTCAGTGGCAGAAAGCAGAGACCTTGCTTTAATATTGTGTGCTTTTCGGCTCAAGTTTACTTACAGTGTGGACTTTCTCGGGCCCCTGTCCTGAGAAGAATCCTAGCAATGGGCACATTGTTGGTCATGATGGCAATATCCAGGGGCGTCAGCCCCTCGCTGTTAGGCGTGTTGAGATCTAGCTCTTCTGGGGTGTACTGATAAAGGAGGAGTTGTACAGCATCCATGTCCTGCTGCTCAACTGCTTCAAACATGGCTTCATTGCCCTGGAAATTCTGGAGGGAAAGAGTGAAAGCAGATTAGCACATCACGGACCACCAACTCTTTGTGATGTAGCTATTTTGAATTTTAGAGATTGCTTCAGAGACTGGGTGACCGTTTATGAATGGATAATTTTACAATTCCAATTTCTCCCAATGCCACTAAATTAAAACACTTCAATCCATCCTTTATGATGGCCATTGAATAGATAATACATTTAAAATCACTGATTTTACTGTACCAGCACCGGCAAGTCTATCAGTGAGCACAAAAGTCGACTCTTCTCCAACAAGTCTTCTAGAGAAGGAACAGTGTTTGATCGGTCATTAAAAGATGTTCTTATGAAGAAAGTAGCATGTGGTCAAATAAATACTGTAAGCATTGGATTAAACTAAGCTCCTCCATTATTTACTGTAGGATCTTTCAGGGTCTTTAATCATGCGAATGTGTTTTATTTGATTTCACTTTAACCACTACTGGAATAGCATTCTGCAGAACACAGTTGGGGAAATGCTGGCATAGATAACATTAGCACAGATAGTTTTATTATGATAACCTGGTAGTGAGAGTACACTTTCTGTATTTCTCTCACCCTTTCTCCTTGCTCTCCCTCTCTCAGTGTTTTGATTCCTTCTCAGGATCATGGCAGTGATCTGCTAGTCATCATCTCCTCCAGCCCAGGCTCCACGCTGTTGCAAGTGTAATCTTCCCAAAACATGTGCATTGCATGTTATGACCTTATTAACAGATCTATGCTCGTTCCACTCTGTCTGTGGGCTAATGCCCATATTCCTAGGCCACTTAGTGCTCAAATCTCATTTTCTTGAACAAGAGCCCCAACCACTGAACACCTGGCATTTCTGAGCCAGAAAGTGGCACTGTCCTGGGAGGATTTCAGTGGCTGAGCAGCTAATTTTAGGGGGGCCTAAGAGGACCAGAAATTAATGTTTATGAAATACAAATTACATATAGAAAAAATAACTATGAAAATAAGATTCTTCTGAAAAGTCCTATCAAAGGATTAGTAATAAACGAAGAGCTCTGAAATTCTCACTAATACATTTTTCTGTAGTTCATGGGAGAAGGCCAACACATCTATCTGCTATCTTCCCCAAGAGTCACTTAGTCTTTAGAAATGTTGAAATATCATTGGTCTAGCACTGGGGTCATCTCATCAGCATGTGGAAGCTCTTCAGTGACCAAATATTAGGCAGGCAGGTTTTATTTTTAGTCTCATCAAAAATGGATTCACATTATCTAAGACCGCTGGTTGGCTTTAGCCTGAGCACATACCACATAATGGGAACTTGAGTAAAATATGAAGTAATTATGCAAATTCTTATTTTGACAATGGGGACCCAAAGGACAGGCTATTTTGGTATGTAGTTCTCTTTGCTGCAAGACGATCCACTGAATGGAAAAGTGTTTTGTTCCAATTTGCTAAACTGCCGGGCCTCTGATGTGCAGGCCACAACTTAACCATAGCCAAGCCCTCTCAGGAGATGAGTTTGAAATGAGAAGATGTATGAGAAAACAAATGAATTCAGAGTTATATGTTGTTCTGTCCACTGTGTGTATTTGTTTTTGATTCTCCATATTTCTAATTTCTCATGTTCCATATTTACTGTCCCTCTTGAGTTATTTTTTTCTCCATGCTTCTGTTGGCAAACTCTTCTATCTGCTTCTATTGGCAAAGGCCAAGACTAACTTCTGTTGTAAGCACAAACCAATTGAACCCATTACCTCCTGCAAAAATACCCTTACTGAGCCTGTGAATATTATGCCCTCAGCTTTCATGGAAGGTCAGTATAGAAAACTACTAGATGAGAACATCTTTAATGTACTCTTTATGGCTTTTGCTATTACCTAATTTACTGTGACATCTATACAGGTCAGATGACTTAGCAACAGGAAAATGTTCATTTCTCCTGATGTACTGAGGTACCTTCAGTTATCAGCTATAACCAATTATATTCCTTTTCTGTTTGGACTGCCTGGGAATTCAAAGATAAATGTAATGATAAATTTCAGGTACTATATTTATTTAAGGTTTAGGTATATGTGTTTCTCTTCTCATTCTCTATATAGTTTCTTTTTCTAGTCTTTTTCCTTCTCTTTTCTTCTTTTTTGCCCAAGTCAATATGTAACAAATATGGATTTATGTATTCTTTCCTTGGATTCTATTTTGAATGTCTTCGAAATCATGTGTACTATACACTAGAAACCAGTAGATAATGCTGTTATTTAAGTGGGCATTAGAGCTCTCAGAAAGCCTCTTTAATCTGAGATTTCATATTTATTAAACTGAGGTTTTTTTGAGGTTAGTTTCTTTGGGCTAATAGTAAAAGAAAAAAGGAAAGGATATTACTAGAAAGAAAGGTAAAATCTCACAGTTACTCAAACTTTGTCTAACATCATAGATATGCATAGCTCTTTCCTTACTAGATTCTACTTATAAAAATAGAAAATACTCATAAAATTGTAAAAAGCACTAGTCTTGGGAATAAATATGGATCATCTTAGACTCTCCTTAAAACAAAACAAAACTGAACAAATTGGACTGATACAAGAATAGAAAGAGTTTGTTACCACCGAGGTCTTTCTGAGACTCAGTCGATCAGTTCTGGTTCTAAAATAGGCTTCATCAAATGAAGAGTGGCTGCCCTTCAGCTTCTCTGAGAGATTCCTATACAGGCGTTTGGCAGCATTGGGAGATGAGGGGGCACTGTGTTTTTTTGACTGAGAAAGATGTAAATTCTGCATTTGTTGGGTCATTTTCACACGGCAATTCCTAAGAAGAAGAAAATTGGATGTATCACTTGCACAACAGAATTATACATTGACAAAGAATTTTATCATCTCCAGGGACCATCTATAATACACAATATTCAGGTTGGAAGGGACTTCAGAGATCATCAGCCCCAGTTCCATCATGTTTTAGATGAGAAAGCTAAAACCCAGGGAAAGGAAGCAGCTTGCTTATGGCCACAGAGCTAATTGGTGGCAGGAATGAAATGACAGCCTTCATTTACTATATATAAAACATTCATTTACATACAAACATATATATGATATGAACCTCTACTCAAAGTCTGGTCTCTTACCCAATTGAGGAAGTGTCTCAATTCTGTAACCTAAAGATATGTTTGGTTATTCTTATGTATATTAGGAAATTGGGAGTTTTCTTCTTTTTTTCTCTTAGTGCTGGTCTCTACTGGGTGGATAAGAAAGTATGGTTGTTCCCTGCATAACCCCCTTCTCTTGAGGTAGCAGTCAAATTCAACAATTCATTGTGTTCACTTGATTAGCTACCCCAGCATGCAGAAGCTCAGGGGATTTGTATTTACATCCATAGTACCATCCCTGCTCACTCCAGGTGTTGTTTGGCATTCTCCAAGTAGTAACTTGACTTATTCCCAAAATCTCTAATGGGTCCCCATGTCATAACTGAAATCAGTTTCCAGGACATCAGCCATGCCATCTTAAAAGCAATCCACCATTATTTTGTGTATTGTTATTGAAATATGGATGCTACCAAGGCTTGGCTGCCTGGCATGTGTTATGTGTGTTGGTTGAATAAATTCATGAATGGTATAACTGGCCCAGACCCTCATGAGCGAGGTATATTCACCTCTTCTGAAGCCTTTGACACACTGGTCCAGAGCTCTCTGCAGCATGCCTCTCTTTCCTATAATCTCCCATATTCTGAATGGAGTAGAGTAAGGCTGCCATTGTTACTTAGCTGTGACCTTTATGTCATCTCCAGATCTTGAGTTTTTAAAACCTTCTAGACCTTTTAATATGAGATTATGTAGAATCTCTTTTATTGAACAGATTTATCACAGAACTGAGTTCAATGATTCTCCTCCAATTCCTGTGAGATAGAATCTAAATTCTTTAGCCTCATAGTCAAGTGCTTATCTCATCTCCTACTGTATTTCTACATGTGATATTTCAGTCTTTCTCACCTCCATGGAGTTTTTATTAGGTAGTTCAAAGTTTTCCTACCTCTGGGTCTTTGTGTGTATTACTGGGTCTTTGCTGCCATCACCTTGGAAGTGATTATTGATCTTTAATATCCATGCTTACACCCCCAGATAAATTTGTATGTTTCTTTATTCATTCACTTAGCATATGCCTTTGTGGCAAATATATGATTGTGTTACAATTGTTTGTTTGGTTTTCTGTCTCTCAGTTATTCTGTATGCTCCTCAAGAACAAGGACTTCCAAATTGTTATATATTCTCAGGGCCTAAAATGTGCCAGCCTCAAGGTAACAGAAATATAACACAGATTAGGACACAAATTCCCATTTTTTCACCTACTGACTATACAGACTTGGTCAAGTTAATTAACCTCTCTGTCTCATTTTTCTCCCTTATGAAATGGGAATAATAATGGCATCTACATACTATTGTAAAAATGTGATGTCATAATGCATGCAAAGAGCCTAGACTAAAAGAAGATTCATAGTACATAATGTTTTTGTTATAGAAGGTACTCAGCAAGTACTTTAGAATAAATGTATGTACATATGAGAATACAGGACTTACAATACACCAGAGGAATGCCTGGAAAGTCTATTGCCTCATCATGGTTCTCAACTCAATGCTTTGATTTAATTTTGCTTTAACACATTGTTAACTGTCCTTAGGTACCTTTTGAATCTTGCTTGCAACTCCTCCAAAAGAGAAAGACATCCAAGTTCCTCTCAAGGTGGTCACACCTGGTCAGTCTTAGTTGTGCCCAGCAGGCCCTACCCAGGCTTTTCTAAGTAGACATGCTTACATTTGGAAAGATGATTCAAGGCATTGTCTATACCAGGTATGCATGGGTGGGTATATTTTAATAAGTTATTAGTAATCCCTAATTTTCATAAAAGCAGAAATGGAAAGGGAAGACTATTTGTCCATTTTTTTCCATCTACAAATTCTTTACCTTTGATTCAACAGCAAGTACAGTGATTTCTCTAATTTAATTCTTTCTGCGTTTATAAAAGTTCCAGATTCATATGCAAGCTGGCTCACATGGGGATTGCCTTAACCTCTTTCTTTCTGCCTTCTGTCTCTAGTCTTTTCCTTCAGCAGTAATGCTCCAGTTCAAGCCATCTGTCTTATCTGCATCATTATTGTTCCCAAAATAACTCTACATTCTTTTGTATCTCCCACAATGCCCAGGAGTCTAGTAAATAAATTCTTGTCGATTGATCAAATTCCGGCTTCTTGCCCTCTAACTGATGACACCTACCCACATGGTTCCTTTTGTCTCTGCTCATCTCCCATCTGTTCCCTTCTGTCAAAATAGGTTGACTTTCTCTCTCTCTCTTTGACTTCCTTCTCAGACACACCCAGCTGTCCCTTTCTTCCAGGCTATTCTTTAGCATGTTTCCACTCTTCTAACTTTCATCTATCATTATATTTTCTTTTTCTCCTTTATATTTGAAATTTGTCAGATAAGACATAGCGGTCAAGACAATTTACTGTTGTCTATTATTATAAACAGGAATGTCTTTCCTAACTAACTATGCTTTTAATTTATCACCCTATGGAAATGGGCAAAGTTTTGAGAATCATTATAGCTTTGGCTCTGGAATTTCGTGGACCCAAGCTTGAATCCTGATATTGTTACCTACAACCTATGTGACTTTGGATACCTTATTTAAATTCTCTGAGTTTATTTAATCATAGGTAAATAGGCAATAATAGTAAGTATGATAACTTTATGGTATTTATGGTAAAATAGAAATGGGAGTAGAACTTTAGACTATAGTAAGGGAAGCTAGAATAAAGATAAATCTAAAAATAATTTTAAAATAAAAAACATAATGAATAAAATATGTAAAGAAAAGAAATAGGGTTAATAATGAATGCATTTGTAAATATAATACACTAAAAATTTTACTTTTCCTAATAAAACACAAAAGTTCTCCAATTGGAACTTTTGAAAAGTCATTTACAAGTGGTATACCTAAATAAACATTTCACATAAAGATTAAAAATAAAGGAATAGGGCATTAGTGGGAACAGCAAAGAAAGAATATCCAAAAATCCTTTTCTCCATAAAAAAGTAAGAACACTAGCAAATGTCAGAATTAACTTTTTCAGAGTCCTGGAAATTAAACAAAGGCTCATAGCTATCCAGGAAGTGTTTATTTAAGAAAAAAGGCTGAATTCAGTAACAATGTTAAGCTTTGTGACATCTTATTTTGTTCTGTTCCCATCTTCTCCAGCTCTGTGTTAGCCTTGAAAATCAATAGTCCACATTCCTGGTAAAAATAGTACCCTGTTAGCCACTGAGGGCTGATGGGTTTTATAGTCCTTAAAAACTCCATTTTCATAGAATTGTCATTACTTGACCTGTCTGGTCATTCCATGGAAGACCCTTTTCACAAGGCTTGTTGTTATTTAATCTGACTTGGAGTCTACCAAGAAGAACAAATGGCCTTTTCCTCTGGGGGATTTGTTAAGAACAAACATCAGCAATTGTTTAACAATTGTTTAAATCGTTGAAACATTGGGGGATGAGATGTCCATAAAGGACTTTGAAAAGCTCTGAGATATTCTTGGAAATCTAGTAGAACACATGTATGCCAGGACTTGGAACATGGTTTAAAAAACAAACAGAAATGATCCTAATCTCTCATCTCTGACTTTGAGCCTCTATGCAAGCAGGAAATGAAGATTAAGGCAGAGTTTTCAACTGCCTAGCTGACTGTTGAAGCTGTGCCCTCACAATATGGAGACTTGTTGAGTCTATGCATTTAAGGAAACATCTATTCAATAATTATCTGACCATTAAGTTAACCAAGCAAAGGCTTCAGGGGCAACACGTAACAGATTTAGTTCTGAAAAATCACTAAACAACAGCAACAAACACTGGAGGAGAATAATCCAACTTTCAGAGTTGCCATATTACATTACTAAGATGCCTAGTTTTCATCAAAAAAGTGTGAGACATATAAAGAAGCAAAAATTATGTCTCAAACACAGAAAATAAAATAGCCAGTAGAAATTGCCCCCAAGGAAGCACAAATTTTGAGCTAATTGCACAAAAACTTTAACTATTTAAAATTTGTTCAAAGAGTTAAAGGAAGTCATGTCTAAAGAAATAAAAGAAATGAGAATGCTGTTTCACTAAATTGCGAACATTATTAAAGAGGTAGAAATTATAAAACAGACAAATAGAAATTCTGGAGTCGAAAAGTTTAACAACTGAAATGAAAAATTCACTAGAGAAGCATATTTGAACAGACAGAAGAAAGAATTAGCAAACTTTGATGATAGATCAATTGAGATTAACTATTCTGAGGAGAGTAAATAAAAATAAATAAAAATGAAGTTTCAGAAATCTGTGGGACAATGTCAAGTGTATTAACATATACATGACAGGAATAACAGACAAAAAAGGTGTGTGTGAGAGGGGTACAGAAAAGATAATGTGAGGAAATAATAGAAGAAAACTTTCCGATTTTGAATGAAAACATTAAACTACACATCCATAAAGCTTAATGAACATTAAGTAGGATAAACTAAACAAAATCCATACTTACATATATCATAAAATGTCAAAAACCAGAAATAGAGAATTGCGAAAACACATATCACATACAAATGATTCTCAGAAATATTAACAGTTAATCTTTCACCAGAAACCATATGGGCCAGAAGAAGTAGGATGACACATTCAAACTGATGAAAGAAAAAGACTTTCCAATAAGATTTTCTTCTGTCCTCCCTGAACCACACTTCAATAGTGAAGAAGAGATTAAAATATTGCCAGATAAACAAAAACAGATAATTTGGTATTAGACCTTCTTTATAATGTATACCAAGGGGAGTCCTTCAGACTGAAATGAAAGAACACTGGACAATAATTCAAGTCCACATAAAGAAAGAGCTTTGGAAAGGAAACTACATAGGTAAATATAAAACAGTTCAAATATAAAAGATAGTATAATCACATCTTTTGTTTAAGTCTTTTTTCTCCTTTCTGAACTAAAAGTAAATGACATTAAGAAAACAATTCCATTTACAATAGCATAAATGTTGAAAATACTTAGGAATACATTTAACAAAGTAAGTCTAAAAACTAATTTTCTAAAAACCATAAAACATTATTGAAATAAATTAAAGAAAATCTAAATAAGTGCAAGGATATTCTTTGTTCATGGACTTAATATTGTCCGGCCAATGGGAAACAGTAATCAGAAATTGGAGAGTGAGTTGGTAGAAATTTTGCCAAATGTTCCCTTTCTTATAGCTGTTTTCTCTATATTACAGAGATTTTTGTCCCTTCAGGTTTTACTGTTCCTTACTGGTTTCCTTAAAACTATCCACTCCTTTGCAAATGCTGCTATTATTAACCTCCCCTTGGTTACTGTTTGAATGTGTCATATAATCCTTGACAGGATTCTGACTAATACATTATGTAATCCCTATAGGATATTCAAGAATGCCTTGAAAATGATAGCAACACTACTTTCTGTGTCATTAAATTGAACTGAAAAAAATCTCAAATGTTGAATGGAATACCTGATGTGCAAAATAGATAGATAAGACTCCTAGGAGGAGACTGAACAGTGAAACTTTCTTTGGTGTGTTAAGTCTTGGATAGCATTCTTTTAGAGCATTCCTAGTTAGCTAATTTCTTTAACAACTCCAACAGGTTGATGTCTATCATGGCACTTTATTCCATTCTTTAACCCCAAGATAATCATGATGGTTATAAGTACAGTATTAAAAGTTGGCCCTTGCTACAAGGGTGATCTATTTTTAGGCTTAGACTTTTCTACTTTTTAACTGTATGATCTCAAACAAATTAATTAGTTTGCCTAAATTTCAATATTCCTATCATTAACATGATTCCTAATCTTAATAATATGTAATAATCTAAAGAGGGTTTCAGAGTAAATGATAATATGCATATAAATTATTTAGTAAACTACCTCAAGTACATTCTCAATGAGTATTAGCATTATCATAATAGCCCTTTTGAAGTATAATTGATGTGCAATAATTACTTGTGCTTTAAAGGTACAGTTTGATAAGCTTTGACATAAATGTACATCTGTGAAATCATTGCCACATCAAGGTAATGAACACATCCATCATCCTCAAAAGTTTCTTTATGTTTCTTTGCAACCTTTCTCTCTCTCCCATGAATGAACTCCCTTGGTCCCCTCTGATCTACTCTTTGATACTATAGATTGGATTTCATCTTCTAGAATTTCATGTAAATGAAATTTATATGAAAAAAATCCATTTTGAAAAAAACCCATCACAAAAATGGACTGATGGAGTGGCTCAATCTATAAAAGCACTTGCCTGGCAAGTGTGCGGCCCTGAGTTCAAAACTACAGTAACACCGCCAAAAAAAAAAACAAACAAAAACTTTCAGGAATGTAAGGGAACTTCCTCAACTTAATGATCTGCAAAAACCTTTAGCCTGTATCATACTTAATGATTAAAGATAAAGTGCTTCCTTCTAGAATCAGTAAAAAGGCAGAGATGTCCACTCACCTTATCAATTGTACTGGGCATCTTAGTTAGTGAATTAGGGAAAGAAAAAAAAAAAGGCATATACATACATTATATAAAAATGTATGCATATGAAAGAAGTGAGAAATGAGATCATTTTCATTTGCTGATGATATGAAAGTTTATATAGAATAATCTAATTAATCTACAAAATCTAGTTAGGCATAAATACAATAAAATATATGAAATAACCTGTGCAATGAAAACTTGGGAGCAAAACCTCCCCAGATTTACTTTACAACCACCTGTTCCCTGGGCTTTGCTGCTTTTTCAGAGAGCCTTGACTTCCACCACCATCTTATCTCTTGATTTCAGGTGGGGAGCAAGTTCTGGCATGGCCTTCATCATGTTTGCTGTGACAGTAGCTGCAGCAGCCCTAACCCAGTGAGACCCATGGAGAGTCCAGCTCCACTGTGGCTGTCTTGAGAGACTGGCTAATGCTGAGAGACAGGAGAGTGGCAGCAGATAATTTCTTTCCATTTCTTCCCTATAGACTGTCCTTAGGGCTTCCTAGAAGCCATTAGGTACAAGCAGATAACAAATGTGTTTTCTTGTGAAGTTCTTATTTTTAGTTACAAACCATCTTCATTAGTTTTTCCTCATTTCTTGACTCATTTCCCTTTTGCCTTCATCATTAATGCGCTAAGGTTGTGCCTCCTTAATATATAATAGACCATTTCAATCAAGTTTTGTTTTCATGGGCTAAAATAAAATATAATAGCATACTGATATGAGTCCTATTATTATTATATCCTTATTTTATAAATAAGGAAACTGAGGCCCAAAGAGGCTAGGTAACTTGTTCAAGACTTTACAACCAATGAATGGAGCAGCAAGATTTGAATTCTGACTCCAAAGCCCATGCTCTTAACACTCTGCTATTATTTCTAGGGTAACTGGATCTGGCTGCCAGTCAGCTTCTTCTTCCTATGTCTTGATCTTGAAAGACAAATTTCATGACCTCATTATGAGGTCTGGCACATCCAGAGTCCATGTTTCATTGGCTCTTGGTTGTGGGAATTTCTAAGTGTATTTGTACTATGAAAAAAAGAGCTGAGCCAGTTTGCATGAGAAGCAGTTGTAAGACATAGCATATTAGAAATAGGAGTTCTAGTCATTCTTGACAACTGGATAGACAGATACATTCAGTGAAGGGAACATTTCTGACTGGAGAAATACTGTTCTTCAGGCTGTGATGTGAATTAGGGCACCTTCAGACTTCAGTCTGCCTGTCACTAGATAGAAAAGAACGTTTGACCCCTGCCGTTCTCTACCCACTGTTAACATGACAGGTGTGCCTTTGATTGCTAAGGGTTGGCCAGTTCTATTATACTGATGACATGTTACAGAATAGAATCAGCCTATCTAGTTCTTTTATACACACACACAAACACACACACATACACATTTTGAAAGGTCAGTTGACTCCATGGTACAAAGAATACTAATTTTTGAAGCTTTAAAACATATGCCCATGAGGAAGAGGGGGGAAAAATAATATTGATTCTGTGCTTCAACAAATGCTTGTGGATGATCTACTTTGTAACCTGTGTATCCTATGAGAGATGCTGGGAATTCACAACTAAATAAGTCAGGGTCTCAAAGTTATCAACTGACTCAGTTTGACTGGGATCAAAGGGGTTCCCAGGATTCAGGAATATCAATGCTAAGCTTGGGAAAGTCCCAAACAATTTAAAATGTGTTGATTACCTTACCTGAACCCAAGGAGCTCAGGTTAGAAAGGAATACAAATATGCAGGTATTAAATAATATGAAATCATGATGATAGCTCAAACTTTTATAACACTTTCCATGAGCATAATAGAATAATGCTTATATTAGTTCATTTGGGCTTCTATAACAAACATAAGCTGCATAGCTTATAAACAACAGGAATTTATTTCTCAGAGTTCTGGAGGCTGGGAAAGTCAAGGTCAAGGTGACTGAAGACTCAATGTCTGGTGAAAGCTGCTTTCTGGTTCACAGAGAAGGCCTTCTTGTTATGTCCTCACATGGTGGGAGGGACTAGCTAGCACTCTGGGATCTCTTTTATAAAGGCACTAATCCCAGTCATGAGGACTCTGACCTTATCACCTGCCCAAGGCCTTACCTCCTAATCCCATCAACCTGAGGGGTAGGATTTCAGCCTATTGATTTTGAGAGAACATAGGCAGTCAGTCTGTTGCAATGCTTTTACATAGTTCAACTTCATAATAGTCCCTGGAAGGAAGGACTATTATTACATCCATTTTATTTAGTAAGAAATTGAGGCACAATTGAAGGACAGATCTGGGATTTAATCAAAGACCAATATGGGCTCTATCTGAGTTCTTAATCTTTGAACACTTCTCTGAAAGGGCCTAAAAAATAGAAGTAGCTCAGAGGGGTGAGTGTTTGACTTTGTGTGTGGCAGGAGGTGGTCATGGGAGAAGCGTCAAGAAATGGGTCAGAGAAGGTGATGCTTATAAATGCTTTTGAGTATGAATAAGGAATTACCTAGTGAAGATAGAGAAGGTCATTCCAGATATAGCAGCTCAGGATAGTATATAGAGATGAGAAAGGTCATGGCATGGCTGGTAGGTCAGTGCTGGGGGAATGGAATGGAATGGAAATCCTCTGAGTGCTGACAAGCACAGTGGTATATTTCAACTGTGCCAGTACCTTGGGAAAGAAACCTGGAGAGGTAGCAGGGCCAAACCCATTCAGGGCCTCTTATACCACAGTAAGGAGCATAGACTTTAACTTGTGCACAGCAGGAACACCAGAGACCTTTAAATGATGGATATATGATTACCATGATCTGATTGTTGCACATTATATACATGCACTGAAATGTCACACCATATCCCATAAATACATATAATTATGTGCTAATTAAAAATAAAAAAATACATGTTTAAAGAAGTTTAGTTTTGTGTTTTTACAGAATTACTCTGGTAGCAACCAGAGGATTGTTTGAAAGGGTGTGGGAACAGTGAGTGGCAAGGGACAACCAAGTAGAGTCACTTTAAAAAAAAAAATCTTGTGAGAGCTGGTGACTTCAACTACAGCTATGGCAACAGGAATGCAGAGGGCTGGACAGACTCAAAAGATGAAGAAAGTAAGATGGAACAAACCTGGTTAGTGATTGGATGGAGGAGCTAAAGGGATCAGCAAACTTGTGAGCCTGGTTGGTTGTCTGGGTGCATGATGATTTTACCAATAATTTTCTTAAAAGGGAATACAGGAGAGAACATGAGTTTTAAAGGAGAAAGATAAATGAGTTTGGTGTTCACATGTGACTTTTAGGGGCCTTTAAAAAAATCTAGATGGTATTATTTAATCCAAGAATTCCATAAAAAGAAGACAATGGTTTGCCCTAAATACTGTTTACTTTTCTGATCAAGAGTGAAAAAATAATAATTATAAAGGAAATTCTTGTAGGTAGATATGAAGTAAATAGCAGAATAATTAATTTAGTAATAATTCAACATCCATTGGGGTGTCCTTGAGGTAGAAAAAATTTAATATATTCACTTATCATAGTGGCTTAATTTCTTAGTCCCTCTGAGAATGTGTATATTTTATTAAAGCAGCAATACTTAACTGAATCTCTAATGAAAAAATTGCAGGTCCCTTAATCCTAGAGGTGAGACAGTTTTGGGGTGCAATGAGCCTTCTAGAACTCACCATAGTATATTTATATTATAGTACATTATAGTTCATTTATAGCTGGGAATTCCATGTGTGGTGGTAACTTGAGCAACTTAAAGTTGCCATAAACTCAACACATACATTCTACCTACATTTGAACTCCCCTCCCAACATACTTCTGTGTTTGTTTCAAGACATACAAGGTCTTTATGATCTTGGAATCATAAGCATAGAAAATGAATTATTACTGATAAATATTGAAAAAAATCCCAATTATTTACATGACCCGGGGATTTGAGTGTTTCTTAAATTCTACTTTTCAACTCTGTTATCCCCTTCTTATGCCATGAGTGTGACTGTGCTTCCTTCTGAGTAGTCTGTATCCCCACACAAACTCTCCTCCATGAGTTTCTGATGAAGAGTCACTGGAGTCACTAAAGTGCATGAACAAGGACTGATTACCTAATGCACCTCTAATAAAAGAGATTAAAGTAGTGTCCATGAATACATTAATTGAGCTTAGCATGTCTTCTTTGAAACAATCAGAAATGGAAGGAATGGAGGGACAGAGATCCAGAGAGGCTAAGGGAATTTTCCAACCACACAAATTTAGTCTGGGAACCAGAAAAAGTGCCCTACTGTCCTGAAACCTCATTTGAAACATGGTTGTCTCACCAGTAGGCAATTTTCTCTCTCCTTCCTGTTAGAATGCCATCATTTGTAAAATGATGCTCTCCAAATGACTTGGGAGAATGACTCTGATTGAGTGGCCTAGGGATCTTTTTTCTACTAGGCAAAACTTCACCCATCTCTCAGATTTCCTGACTTTGGTTTTTATTTAGAGAATCATGCTGCTCACTGTTCTAACATCATCCATCTTTGTCAGCACTCAAGGCCACAGCTTCATCTGAAAAACCAGTGATATATGGAAGAGAGAGAGCATCAAAGACATTAAAATCTCTATGACATTTATGTGGACTCTGAACTCAGGAGAGATGGATTAATATTGCATAAAGCCTTGTGGTAGCCAGGCAAACAAGACTGAGGAGGCTGATCAAGGGAGGGTAGGAAACACAATATCTTTCTCTATTCACTTCCCCTTTCTGCTGAGATCAGCTGACATCTTACTTAGGAAATGAAGAAGTCAAGTGAGTATAGGAATTTTTGGAACCCAGCACAGAAGCAAACTCATCCTTGATTATTAATGGTCTTTCCTATGGTCTCAGCCAGGCCACCAACCAGTGCAGGTAACAGAACACTTAAAACAGCACACTTTGAATCCAGTGCACCTTACCAACCATGCATTTAATGGAATAAGGAAAAGACTTAGGAACATAGATGCAAAGGTAGCAGTAGGATGAAGCAAAAGTTTGAACGAGTGTCCAGTGTGTCCCTTTCACCACCACCATGATGTGCCCATGCTGTTATTTATGGCAAGCTCACCCAGGATGGAGAGAGTGCTGGCATTATACTCTGCATGCCCAACCTGCAAACTGCACTAAACACAACAGTGTGCCTGGGTTTGTATTTGGGATTATCAGCATGATGGGAACTGTCTACCTGACCCAACAGGTATTTTGGACCTGTTGGATCCCGACTGGAAATTGATTTTATACAACAAAACAGCAACTTATTTTTTCACAGCTAATGCTAATCAGTTATGCAAACACTTAATGTCACTAAGCTTGCTGCAAAGAAAATGCCCAATTATCAGAAATAGGGCTTCTCCACCCCCGCTTTTTCATTCTACATGTACATGTGCGATTGCAGACCACTGTGTATGTGTGCTTGGTTGCATTCTTCATGGACCGCCTGCAGTTAACTTTAGAAGATGCAGATTTCAAAAAAATATCATTTAAGCAAAGCAACACAAACACATTGAAAAAATCATCAATGACTAAGAAATCCCCACATTCACACAAAGAAAGATAACAATAAATTTGACTTACCAGCCTATGTTGTTCCAGGCAGCAGAGGAACAAGTTGTTGGTAATTGTCCAGTGCTTTCATTCAATAAATCACATTGGCTCTGCTTTCTCCTGTAGCTCAGCCTCTGCGCAAAGCAAGCAAGCCTCCTTCCTATTCTGTGCAAAGAATAAAATGCGAACAGGATCACTACAGGCAAGAGCCAAAGTCCATGATCACTAAGCTACTCTTCATGCAAAATAGAAGAGCAAATGAGGCATGGGCGAGAAGGAAAGAGGGAAACAGCTCGGCTAGGATCTAGGTGTATTCTTGAGACTGCAGCCTCAGGAAGGCTTGAAATCTTAAGCTTTGTGCGTGTAGTAAAAGGATGCCATGACTTCAATGTGTGTTTAGCCTATTATATCTGGGAGGACCATTCGGAACGGCGTAAGGGAACAATAAGCTTCATGGCAAATAATACTGAATCGGAACTGACTGTCACTCAGGGGGAAGCAAGGGGACAAAAAGGCAACCAGTTAGTTGTGCGCTGTGTCAATGGCAGGGGAAGAATTATCATTTGGCATCAAAGAGCTTATCCAGCAATCTGTAACTACAGCTCTCTGAGGCCAGACAGCCCCTTACTCCCACAGCTGCCTGGGATCAAAGGCAGACAGGTGGCAGCCACATTCCCTTTACCTGTGCCATTTCTTACAAGTTCCCCACAGGAGTGAAGGGGCAGCTTAAGAAAGCTCCAGATTCAGCCTGGTCTGCTGAGCCTAAGGCTCTGATTTTGTCTGAGAAAGTAGTTACCAGACATGGAACTTAGGACACCAAGAGATTTAGTCACAGGAGGAAGATTCCAGTGTTCTCCTGTGTAGCCACATATGGGTGTACCTGGCTCCATTCAGTGTTAAGCTTTATACAACTAATGAAACACACAATGTGAATTTCCTAGAAAGCCACATATGGAGTAATTTTTTATGTTTCTCCCTGAAAAGAAGTGTCCAGTGACCTAATCAGGGTGCTGATTATGTTAGAAAGGCCTTGCTCGAGAGCACATATGAATAACCATACACACACACACACACACACACACACACACACACACACACACACAAACACACACAGCCCTAGCAACAGCATTAAGGATTTTTCTAAAGCTCTATTCAGATACTCTGTCTACCAAATGAATGCTTAGTTGCTATAATGACTTCAGAAACAATTTTGGTCTCTTCTACTAGGAACTCAGTCTGGTCTGTTATTTATGCCTGGAAGCCAAATCAACCCCTAGATTTTGAATGCGACTCTGTGGCAAGTCAGGAGAAAATCTCTTGGTCATAAGCAAGAGGATGGAGTGTTAATCTTTGGCCTGGTAATTACCTAGGATCCTGGGAATGGTGTCTTATATTCCTGAAAATCTCCCCCTTTCTAGAGACATCATCCCCTCCCCCAACATTCCTTACAGCTCCCTCCCTCCAATAGATGGTTGTTCTGGAGCTGGGATGTGAGGCATGGCTCAATGTCTCAGAAAGCCCACATGTCCAGAGGACAAGCACAGTTTAGCTTTCCACAATTGTCTTACTTTTTCTCTTTCTTTCCCCTTCCTTCCTTCCTTCTTTTCTTTCATTCTTTCAAGGTGGTATTAGGGGTTGAATTCAGGGCCTCAGGATTGCTAGTCAGGTACTCTACCACTTGAGCCATGCCCTCAGACCTTTTTGCTTTGGTTCTTCTTGATAGGGTCTTGCCTTATTTGGCCAGCCTGGACCATGATCCTCTTATTTGTGCTTCCCTGGCTGGCTGAGATGACAGACGTACGCTAATGTGCCCAACCCTTGGTTATGATGGGATCTCAAGAGCTTCCCCTCTCCCTCGCTGGCGTTGAACCCTTGATCTTGACCTCCCGAGTAGCTAGAGTTACAAGTATGAGCCATCAGTGCCAGCCTTACTTTTTCCATTCTTATTAGGACGGCAAGGGATGGAGGTGTGGCTCCAGGGGTAGAGTGCCTTCCTAACCTTGAGTTCAAACTCCAGTGTGGCCCCTTCCCCCTCCAAAAAAAGAAAAAAAAAAGGCAAAATCCCTCTCTGAATCTCTGTAGTGTTTTCTCTCATTGGACTTAATGTGTCCATGTAGTATTGCTATGATTAATCTAATTTGGAAATATTCAAATTAGGGTTGGAAGGCTATTTTTTCTCATCAAGGATTAAGAAAGAGCCATGCTACCCTTTTGCAGCTTAAGCCTAAATGATTCCCATGTAAAAAGGTTTACCCTAATATCTAGAAAAAGTTGACTTTAATGCAGAATTACTTACATTCCATCTGTTAGGACAAGCCAGCTGACTTTGAGTAACTCTGCAAAAGCCGGGGGCTATCTATGGTGGTCATGAGTTCAATCTGTTATCCCAATTTGAAGGGACAATGCCTCTGGTCATAATAGCATCACTTCCAGGAGCAAATACAGAATGAACATCCCTGATCTGAAAATCTGAAATCTAAAATGCCTCAAAATCCAAAACTTTTTGAGTGCCAACATGACACCATCAAGTGGGAAATTATATACTGTGAAACTTTATTTCATGCATAATATTATTAACATTTTTATGTAAAATTACTTCAGTCTCTATATATAAGGTATATATAAAACATAAATGAATTTTATGTTTAGATTTGGATCACATCCCCAAGATATCTCCTTCTGTATATGTATTCCAAAATCTGAGAGCTGAAACACTTCTAGTCCCAAGCATTTTGGATAAAGGGAACTTAATCTGCACTTGGGTCTAAGTCTAAAAGCCCAATCCATAGCAAAAGCTGTTTGTTTATCCATCCATCCACCCATCTATCCATTATCCATTCATTCATGAACCCATTCTTCAATAGACATTTCTCATGCACTTAGTAAGTTAGATAACATCATGTCATATTCTTTAATGTTACTCAAAGCCTAAAGATGAAGTATAAAATCCTTGACATCCTTTAAGAAAATTCTTCCCATTCTGACCCTGCTTACCTCTCTAACTTGATCTCTCACTGCCTTACTACTTGCACTCAGTATTGTCACCTTTGTGAATATGTTTCTGTTCCTTGTATGCCAGCTCTCTAAACACCAGACCTTTGCCTATGATGTTCTTCTGGCTCAGTCACCTTGGTCTGGCTAAGTCCCGTACAATCTTGAGTCTTGGCTTAAACCTCAGCCTGGGCATATTTTTCTAACCCTAGGCTCTTAGCTTCCCTGCTCTGTGGTCTGAGATACTGTACTGGATACTCAACCATCACCTTGTGCTTGTTTAGCATAAATCATCCTCATTACATTATAAACATTTTACTGCAAAGTTTCTTATTCACTGCTGAATCTCCAGTATCTAGCAGAGCTCCTGGCACATGCAAAGCATTTGATAAATATATGTTAGCATATATTTATTGAATGAATGAAAAAACTGACTCAAAGAACAATGAGGGTCTCAGAATTGAAAGAACTCAGAATTAGGTACATCTAATTTTTCTTACCGAGTGGCCATCCACTGAAGGCTGGCCTCGTCTAATTCTTCTCCATTGATCTCAACCCATACCGATCACACCCTTTGTCCCCCACTCCTCGTACTTTCACAGCATGTTCTTGCTTTTTGTTCTCCAGCTGTTTCCTGGAGTTTGTCTCATCTCTACAAACTGGTATTCTCCATAACTCCTGGCATAAGCCTGCAATTATCTGATGCTTGATTCATTGAACAGCAAACATTTGAACAGGGAGTTTAACGATCAGAGTCTTGTTTTAGGAAGATTAGTCTGTTTTTTGATGGGGGGAGGATGGGTCACATGAGCCAGACAGGCCTAAAGAGAACTTTAATAATGATTACAGCACAGACATGGGATCTAAAAGCAGACTTGCCCTTTCTTTCCCTCCCCTTCTCCCACTACTCCTCCCTCCCCATCATAATACTAGTGTTCTCATTGGGAACACTGAGAATGTTTGTTCCATACTCAGAACTTCCCCTCCACCCAATTCCACCCCCACAGTTATTTCACTTGCTTAGGTTATTTGTGATCGTGCCTTACTGATTAGATTAAAACTCCTTTGAAGAAAGGGATTGCATTTTACTTTGTATCTTCCTCCTCCAGCCCTTCCACTTCCTAGCCAAGTGCCTTGTAGATAGTAACTGCTCAATGAACATTAAAAAAGAAAAGCATTTATTATATACAGAGGATTGGATGAAGTCTTACTGTGGGGAGTGGTGCAAAGGTAAAAGAGGTATCTTCAAAGACAAAAGAGATGTGCTTAGGGAGAGATGCAACAGATTACATGGCAAGGTAGAATTGGATAAGTACCATGGGGGCAAAATGTCTGAGCAATGTGCTAAGGGAAAATAAAGGAGTTATTAGCTTCCTTCAGGAATGCTTAGGGAAGGTTCAGAGAAGGCTGCATTTGAATTGGATGGGGAGGAATGCAGACTCCTTCAGTTTGAAAAAGAGAAGGGATGGTAAACAGTCCAGACACAGACCTCTGGAACTATTTGGGGAAGGGCGAATAGTCTAGTGGACTGGATGGGATTGAAAGGTCGTGGGATGATCTAATATAATTTGTAAAGTACATAGGGGCTAGACAGGGACAGGCTGCGGTGCTGCGTTAAAGAGTCTGAACTTCATTCTTTCAGTGACGGGATTTGAGTGGAGAATATAAGGGCAGTTGAGCTTGTTCCCTCTGATCTAGGCATGGTGGACAAGGAACTGAAGTGGTAAGCACTCAGAAACAGGAAGACACTGAGGATAAAGGCCTGTGAGAAATAAGTTAAGAGATGGAAGTGGGATGCACTATGGAGGTAGAACAAGCAGGATTTGTCAACAGTAGAGGTAGGAGCAGGAAAGGGTAAGAGAGACAGAGTGAAAGAAGCTGAGGGTAGATTGTAGAGTTTATTTATGTTCTTAAGTCAATACCATGCTGTTTTGGTTACTGTGGCTCTGAAGTATGTTTGAAATCAGGAATTGTGATGTTTCCAGTTTTGTTCTTCTTGCTCAAAAATACTTTGGATATTTGGAGGGGGGTGGTTTGTGCTTCCATATGAATTTTGGTACTTTTTTTTCTAGCTCTGTGAAGAATGTCATTTTTTTTTTTTTTGATGAGGATTGCATTGAATCTGTGATTAGTACAGGCTGTATGCATGTATGGAAAGAACACACTGAACTGCATTCATAGGCATAACTAATACATCATAATAAAAATAAAACAAGGAAAGTTTAAATATAAGTGATGGCAGATGATGGCGACATTTATGATTTCAGGACACACACACACACACACAGACAATTTGGGCATTCATGGTACAGCCTTTGTGCTTTTTTGTTTAAGAGAAAGAGCAGGGGCCTGAGTCCCTGGAACCACAAGAATGTGTGTAGACTGCTCTGAAGAGCAATTTAGTGCCAGATAGAAACTCAGTCCAGGCTGTCACAGTGAGCTGTGAGTAGCATGAAGAGCCCTTTGTGGGGGAAATAGGTACAACTTCCTAGGAAAGAGGACTTTCCTATTCAAAGTGACAGTTTGCCATTTTCCCTCAGAATTGGTTAGCCCTGTGGACAAAACTTGGGTTTGGGAATGTGGAGTTGAATTTGGGTCTTCCAGCTGCTCCTCACTTGCTGTGTGACCTTACGCAAGTTGTTAATTAATTAATTAATTAATTAAAGTTATTAAAACTTAGTTTTCTCCATTTGTAAAACAAAGGAGTTGAACCCATTAAATTCAAAGCTTCCTTTAATCTACTGTTCTTGGTTTATAAAATGCAACATTTAGAATATGTGTGAAATCAAGCCAAAGCCCACCAATATCAGAAGCCAGTAATGTCTACTCTCCCCTACAAAATCCTGCCCAGATTTTGAGAAGGCCCCATATATCATCGCAAATGCATGTCTACCCTGCGGTTAGTTGCATGTGGTTTGTTTGTAAGACATAAATTTAAATTGATCGCTTTTTGATGGCTATTTTCTAACAATTTTTCACTTTTTTTTCAGCAAAACCTTTTTTTTAAAGGGAGTGCCTTTTCATCAGCATCTCAAAATTAAATTATGAGAAGAAAGTGGCAGTCCCTTACTGTGGTCAGCAAAGAGGCTGGCCAGCCCACTTCCTTTCTGTAATCTCTTGACCTTCCTTTAGGGCGCGGCTGCTCAGTAACGGCTTCGATTATTCTTTTTTCAAAAATAAAATGTGCTATTTATCGAAAGCAGCTAAAAAGGGGACAAAAAATAGGAAAAGAAAACGAACACCCCAGGGTGTATCTGAACATGCTTATTATGTGCGAAGTTGTTAGTAATGAATGTGACACTCTTCCTCCTCCTCCCTCTCCCTTTCTAAGCCCCAAAGAAAAGAGAAAGGGGTTGGGGAGGGCACTGGCTATTCAATCTAAAGGAGACCTTTTCAAAAGGTGCAGACTGTTCATAGGCATGTTATTTCTTGATTATTTTGTTTTAAGCCCTAGTTGACCTTTTGGACTAAAAGTAGCAGCCCCCAGATATCCTGAGAAACTCTTTGGGAATGTTTCTCTAAGTCTTGGAAGCCTAGACACATGACATTCACAAAGACTTCAGAAAGAGATGGTCCATGTTCCCTTTTGTAGGAGTCGATGACAGAGTGTTTATCTGAACTAATGTGAGATTTTCCAGTGTCGAATTTTTGAGAAGCGGGATTCTCTTAAGGAGGTTACAACACTTCACTGAAAGCTTTCCAAGAATGGCTCGGTGTGCCTCTCGGCAGCATCTTGCAGGGGCTGGAGCTCCAATGTGATAATCAGAGTCCGCAGTCCTGAAAAGTGTTCCTTGTTCTGCTGGCCACCCTCTCAGTCATCATTAGAATTCTCCAGCTCTGAATCCTCTATTGTCCTTAGGAGCCCAGGATCCCCCACACCATGCCGAGGAAGGAATGCGAGCCTCCTAGTTCTGGCTCTCAGTCTCAACCTTATCCAGCAGGTCACAAAGCCCCATTTGTACGCAGCTCCCAAGTTTTATCATAACTCTCTATCGACTTAGCCCCATATATCCTCCAGGGTAGTCAGGAGACGTTTGGTTAATGAAGCCCATTTATCCTCATTTTCTCAATTGGCACACTTAAAGTTTCAATATTTATGTTCACACTGTCCTAATTTTGGATGTCAAAGATAGTCTACTAGACAAGGAGCATTGCCCAAGGATAATTGACCCACAGGGAAGAGTTCGCCCGAGTCTGATCCAAGATGTGGCTTGTCATATTACAAACCATTGCATCACAAATAGTTACTTTTAACAGTTCAGTTGAAAAATAACAGTAAATGCTGTTACAGATCAAATACCTTCTGTGTGCCATGCAGCAGTATCACTGAAATCTCATAAAAAAGTAGGATTATTCACTCTTTACTAATGGGGAAACTAAGGTGCAGGGGGATTAATTAGAATGTTTATGCACACTTAGGGGCTGAGACTCAAACCCAGGTCTTATAACTGCAAAATGAGGGCATTTTTGCTTCACTCCTTTGTCTCATAGCAGAGATATGTTTTTGTGAGTTGTTTTAAATGAATAGAAGAGACTTCTCCTTCATCCCAGATGTATCAAGAATCATGAACTTAAAGGCTGTTAAGATCCTTTGGCCAACTGAGTAAAGAGATTTGCTCTGATAAGCATTAGCACCGGTATCAGGTCAGAGTAGGAATTTGTAGCATATATTTCACCTATCAATAGGTGGCAGTATTCACCTAAATCTCTCCAAGAGTCCAGGTTGCTTCTCCTTGCACCATCCCCAAGGCCATCTATATTCTTTGACGTACTTATTTGGTCATAAGGAAGAGTGTGCAAAATAAATGGGTTCCTAACTGGGTTTCAGTCATGTCTCTGTACTGTGATGTTGGGACTTTACTGAGGTTGTAGAACAAGATTGGAATCCTGCAAACAGACATGGGGATTCTTTTCCATTTACCCTACTACTCATGTTGGTCTTTTCTCTGGGGAGGACTTTTGTTGGTAATTCAAAATCTCAAAAGATTTTTTGTGTCTTCATCTTCTTTAAGAATGTTGTGCAGAATTCTCAATTTTAAAATGAAATGGATAATGCCCTAGGATTTGATAATTCATAAAGCACAGATAGTGTTGGCTCAGATTAAGGTAATAAAGCAATTAATAGGCTGTTTGTTTTTAACTTCTTCAAAATTCTATGTATGTGCACATCTGCCCATAAAATCATAGGAGCTTCACCAGCAGGCATGAAAGTCAGCCCGTAAGGTAAATGTTCAGTAGGTAAGTCAAAGTGGTCAAGTGCATGAATCAAAATACTGAAGGATAAATGACTCTGCTTAGTTGTAGGCAGTCCCCTCCTCTTCCTCTGCCTTTGTTTTCTCTTTCCCATCATCATCCTCATCCTCGTTTTTCACAAAGAAAGTCTTTATTTTTTGGCAGTATTGAGATTTGAGCTCAGGACCTTGTGCTTACTAGACAGGCACCTTGCCACTTGAGCTATAACCTCAGCCCTTTCTGCTTTAGTTATTTTCTAGGTAGTGGCTGACCTAGACCATGATCCTCCTACTTAGGCTTCCTGCATATTTGGAATAACAAAGGTATACCATAGCTCCTGGCTTGTTGGTTAAGATGGCGTCTCCCACATTTGAACTGGCCTCAAATGTGATCCTCCTGATCTCCACCTGCATGTAGCTGTGATTACAGGCATGAGCCATTGCTCCCAGCAAAGAAAATCTTAATGTCAGAACTATCTGTAATTCAAAGTATTGGCTCAGAATGAACTTCTTATTTTTAGCTGTCAAGGGGAGTCTGTGTACTAGAACTTAGTTTTATAAAGTCAAAAATCAAACAAACAGACAAAACCAAGAATAGGTGCCATGGTAGATTAAAAAGACAAAAGAAAAAGCTAATGATTCTTAGACCTATCTTTGTGCTGGTGTTTCCATTTTCAATTGGGATACTTGGAACTGATTGCTATCAGTGATGACCAAGAAGCACTTAAAAAGCAGACAAGTTCTAACTTTTAGAACCAAGGCATTGACTTTAGACAGAGTCTCAGGAGGCCACTTTCTCTTAAAAGAATTCAGATTGGCTGGTGTACTAAGGAAAGTGTCCGTGAACCATCAAATTCTCTTCTCTTTCATGTCCCCAAATGGATTGAATGACTTTCCCTCTCTCATTGTGGTATTTTAAAGTACATTAGCCCTCTCAATGATAAAGATACTTGGTTCAATCTACTTTCCATACAGGACTGAAGTCTCCAGGAGGGCTGGACTCAGCTCTCATTAAACTTTGATTTTTCCCCTTAGGTCCCAGAGGGGGGTCCTGTGCATGGTAGACAATATTCAATGCATACATGTTTAGTTGAATGGAATTAAAGAGAATTCAGAAGAATACAATTTATATTCTTGTCCAATTTTTTCAAAGAAAAATTGCAGCTTGGATGTTGGATACAATGCATGGGCATATTTCTTATTTTTCACCTGGGTTTTCCATTGTGGGCAGCATTTGGGACTGTGGGCATATCACAACAAAGCCCATCTCACCCCCTTGAAACCAATAATTAATGAATTTTATATTCTTGGCAAGGCCACCTTATTTTTTAGACTGCCCTGGTCATCTGAAGGTTAACTGCAGAGGCAGACACAAAAACATTTACTAGGGACATGAAGTGACCCACATAAAGTGTATAAATTCAATCACTAATATTTCCTGCCTTTGTGGTTTGTAGACCCAGTCCACATGAAAAAGCTGAATGTGGCATTGCTATTTCCAAACGGTGACTATCATTGTTTCCCATATTAGGGCAAAGCTAAGCACAAGGGGAGACCTCCATCTTCAAAAGCTTACAAAGTTACATTCAACCCATTAGGTGTATCAGGAGATACTGCCATGTGTGGGAAATGAATTACCCAGCAGAATATCACAGCATAATGAAGTTATCAACAGCACCAGTGCAGCTGTAGATTGTCTGATTATGTGTTGACTGTGCTGGCCATTCAGGGACGTACCAGGAAGGAAATTTGGTGTCATATTGCCTACCACATTCCCAGCTTTGTCCTTAGCCATGGTGATAAGCCTGATACACCTCAGGAAAACACCACTACCAAAAAACCAGGAAGAAAGAACATCCTTTTTGGATGGTCTTGTATTTCTAGCATTGCTGGAGCCTCTCCCCTCCTGCCTCTTTTTGAAAAAAAAAAAAAATCACCATGACAAGGAGTGGAAGTTTAGCTTCTGGCTCTCCAAACAAACATTTCCCCATAGAGTTCCTTATCCACTCCTAACCTCCCAACAAGCAGCAGTCCAGCAAGCAAACTTTAATAAGGTGGGTGGATTCTCACCTTCCCTAAGAGTAAAACGAGAAGGCAGGTAGAGTTTTTCTTTCTGCAAAAAGATTTAAGTAGGTTGATTTGCAGTGTCTCTTTTTTTTTTCATTTTTCTTTTATTATTCATATGTGCATACAAGGCTTGGTTCATTTCTCCCCCCTGACCCACCCCCTCCCTTACCACCCACTCCGCCCCCTCCCTCTCCCCCCCTCAATACCCAGCAGAAACTATTTTGCCCTTATCTCTAATTTTGTTGTAGAGAGAGTATAAGCAATAATAGGAAGGGACAAGGGTTTTTGCTGGTTGATATAAGGATAGCTATACAGGGAGTTGACTCACATTGATTTCCTGTGCGTGGGTGTTACCTTCTAGGTTAATTCTTTTTGATCTAACCTTTTCTCTAGTACCTGTTCCCCTTTTCCTATTGGCCTCAGTTGCTTTAAGGTATCTGCTTTAGTTTCTCTGCGTTAAGGGCAACAAATGCTAGCTAGTTTTTTAGGTGTCTTACCTATCCTCACCCCTCCCTTGTGTGCTCTCACTTTTATCATGTGCTCATAGTCCAATCCCCTTGTTGTGTTTGCCCTTGATCTAATGTCCACATATGAGGGAGAACATACGATTTTTGGTCTTTTGAGCCAGGCTAACCTCACTCAGAATGATGTTCTCCAATTCCATCCATTTACCAGCGAAGGATAACATTTCGTTCTTCTTCATGGCTGCATAAAATTCCATTGTGTATAGATACCACATTTTCTTAATCCATTCGTCAGTGCTGGGGCATCTTGGCTGTTTCCATAACTTGGCTATTGTGAATAGTGCCGCAATAAACATGGGTGTGCAGGTGCCTCTGGAGTAACAGTCTTTTGGGTATATCCCCAAGAGTGGTATTGCTGGATCAAATGGTAGATCGATGTCTAGCTTTTTAAGTAGCCTCCAAATTTTTTTCCAGAGTGGTTGTACTAGTCTACATTCCCACCAACAGTGTAAGAGGGTTCCTTTTTCCCCGCATCCTCGCCAACACCTGTTGTTGGTGGTGTTGCTGATGATGGCTATTCTAACAGGGGTGAGGTGGAATCTTAGTGTGGTTTTAATTTGCATTTCCTTTATTGCTAGAGATGGTGAGCATTTTTTCATGTGTTTTCTGGCCATTTGAATTTCTTCTTTTGAGAAAGTTCTGTTTAGTTCACATGCCCATTTCTTTATTGGTTCATTAGTTTTGGGAGAATTTAGTTTTTTAAGTTCCCTGTATATTCTGGTTATCAGTCCTTTGTCTGATGTATAATTGGCAAATATTTTCTCCCACTCTGTGGGTGTTCTCTTCAGTTTAGAGACCATTTCTTTTGATGAACAGAAGCTTTTTAGTTTTATGAGGTCCCATTTATCTATGCTATCTCTTAGTTGCTGTGCTGCTGGGGTTTCATTGAGAAAGTTCTTACCTATACCTACTAACTCCAGAGTATTTCCTACTCTTTCTTGTATCAACTTAAGAGTTTGGGATCTGATATTAAGATCCTTGATCCATTTTGAGTTAATCTTGGTATAGGGTGATATACATGGATCTAGTTTCAGTTTTTTGCAGACTGCTAACCAGTTTTCCCAGCAGTTTTTCTTGAAGAGGCTGCTATTTCTCCATCGTATATTTTTAGCTCCTTTGTCAAAGACAAGTTGGTTATAGTTTTGTGACTTCATATCTGGGTCCTCTATTCTGTTCCATTGGTCTTCATGTCTGTTTTTGTGCCAGTACCATGCTGTTTTTATTGTTATTGCTTTGTAATATAGTTTGAAGTCAGGTATTGTGATACCTCCTGCATAGTTCTTTTGACTGAGTATTGCCTTGGCTATTCGTGGCCTCTTGTGTTTCCATATAAATTTAACAGTAGATTTTTCAATCTCTTTAATGAATGTCATTGGAATTTTGATGGGAATTGCATTAAACATGTAGATTACTTTTGGGAGTATAGACATTTTTACTATGTTGATTCTACCAATCCATGAGCATGGGAGATCTCTCCACTTTCTATAGTCTTCCTCAATCTCTTTCTTCAGAAGTGTATTGTTTTCCTTGTAGAGGTCTTTCACATCTTTTGTTAGGTTTACACCTAGGTATTTGATTTTGTTTGAGGCTATTGTAAATGGAATTGTTTTCATACATTCTTTTTCCGTTTGCTCATTGTTAGTGTATAGAAATGCTAATGATTTTTCTATGTTGATTTTATATCCTGCTACCTTGCTATAGCTATTGATGATGTCTAGAAGCTTCTGAGTAGAGTTTTTTGGGTCTTTAAGGTATAGGATCATGTCGTCTGCAAATAGGGATATTTTGACAGTTTCTTTACCTATTTGTATTCCTTTTATTCCTTCTTCTTGCCTAATTGCTCTGGCTAGGAATTCAGTACTATGTTGAATAGGAGTGGAGATAGTGGGCATCCTTGTCTGGTTCCTGATTTTAGAGGGAATGGTTTTAATTTTTCTCCATTAAGTATAATGCTGGCTGTAGGTTTGTCATATAGAGCTTTTATAATGTTGAGGAACTTTCCTTCTATTCTGCAGTGTCTCTTGACAGCAACTGAAGTCTTCTAGAAGATTCTCTTGGGTTTCTCTATTTTTTTTTGACACATTTCAACTGTCTTCTCTATTTAAGAGAGGATCAAACTAAATGATCTGAAGGCCACTTATAGCATTTCTTCCACAAATGCTTTATTTCTTCCCAGCTATGCTTGGTTTGTGCTTGCATGTTCTGATACTTCAGAGTCAATATATGTGATTGTTCTTCCCCAGTGGACACTAAAATAAGCTTTAAAGTGTGTTTTTTTTTAAATAAGGAGTGTTCACTTTAAAAAATAAAACAACTAAAGTAGACATGCCTCACATTAATAGAACTCTGCATCCATTCTTGTTGCCTTTGATAAAGCCAATAAGATGTTCTGTTGATGGGACTGGAACTTTGTATGTGCTTACTGATTCTTAGATTATCATAGGTGGGCCCCATCAGGGATGGTGCCTTGCATGAGGAATCTGGGTAGATTTCGTGAT
The DNA here is from genome assembly GCF_047511655.1 of Castor canadensis. Lineage (NCBI taxonomy): Eukaryota > Metazoa > Chordata > Mammalia > Rodentia > Castoridae > Castor > Castor canadensis. Next base: position 31,951,355 of record NC_133396.1, on the reverse strand, counting down.
CAGTAAAGCCAGAGGAAAAAGCTCTCCTCCTTAATTTTTTTTCTCTCCTGAATGCCAATAAAAATGGTTTTGTGTAAACTCTTCCAATAATATTTCTGTTTGGCATTTGGGTTCAGGCTTCCTTTGAATTCTAGGTCCCTAAGACCAAATTTCAGAAAGGGTCCTTTTACCCTGGTGAACTGCTAAGTAAATAAATCTGTAAAGAGGCCTTTCCTCTTTTCCAGGCTCTCTTTTCCATTTACTGCACAGCCTAAGACTCCCTTAGATGATGTTTGTGGCTGGCTTGTGACCCAGTCACCTTCCAAATTACTCACTTTCTTACCCTCACAGAGATATCTCACCAAAGGATGTGGTGAAACAGGAACCCTTACACACTGTTGGTGGGAATGCAAATTAGTACCACCACTATGGAAAGTAGTATGGAGAGTCCTCAAAAGGCTAAAGGTAGAACTGCCATATGATCCAGTGATACCACTCCTGGGCATCTACCCAAAGGATTCAATAGAGACACCTGTACACCTGTAAGCCAAGCTTTGGAAACAACCCAGGTGCCCTACAACTGATGAGTGGATCAAGAAATTGTGGTATATATACACAATGGAGTTTTACTTGGCCATAAGGAAAAATGGCATGTGGTTTGAAGGTAAATGGATGCATTTGGAGAACATCATGTAAAGTGAAGTAAGCCAGGCTCAGAAAGACAAAGGCTGTATGTTTTCTCTCATACATGGAAGATAAATCCAAAATATAAAAAGGTACACAAAAATAAGCATAATCATATACAAACTCATATGTAGAACATGTTTGTAACAGTGGAACTTCTCTATGGAACTTTGTAAAAGAGGGAAAGTAAAAGAGAATGATAGAGCATCAGTCATATTGTAAAACATAGCGTCTGTGAAGGTAGAGGATATAAGGACGTATATTGAAAGCTGCTGAAAAATGGGGGGTGGGAGGTAAAGGGGTAAGGGAGACTAATGAAAGGTGTTGAATGGACCAAAGTAAAGTATACTCACAGTGAGATACATTGAGTAACCCCTTTGAATATTATAATTAATATTAATAACTTAAATATTAATAATGAAAGTCAGGACTGTAAAGTAGGTACAGTGTGTGTGTATGGGGGGAGGTACTAGCGAGAGGGCGAATGAAAGAGATTAAGGTGGGGTATATAGTTGATGGATTTCATATACCTATATGACCTAGAACAAAGAAACCTCTTACAATTGCTTTAAGTGATGTGAGGAGGGGGTTGAGGACGACAGACGATGGGGGCTATGTAACTAATGTACAATATAAACCTAATCAGAATTGTCACATGAATTTCCCCCTGTATAATAAAATAAATTTTTTAAATAAAAATAAAAATAAATAGTTTTCTGCAAAAATGAAGGAAGGAAGGAAGGAAGGAAGGAAGGAAAATGTCTCGCCAGTTTGACCAAATGGAAAAGCCTCCTTGGTCATGCCATCAAATCTTAATAATCAAAGAGAGAATCATCTGTACTTCATCACGGTGAGAATTCAGAAGGCTAAGGTAAAGAAGTGAGGAAGTTGGTTGTATTTGCACATTCAAACATAGCAGTGAAGACTGTATCTATGTGATAGGAGCCAGCAATTAGAAAGACAGTCTGCCCTATCAGTTAAGCACAACTATAAATGCCATTTTGCCCATTAAAATTATTCTCAGCTCAAAGCAACTGAGAAAAACTTCTTCCCTGTTCTAAAAATGCCAGATCAGGTTTGCGGTACAAATGTCAAGGGCATTTAACCTACAGCACACAGCAGCAAAAATGAATGGGAGAAGAAAGGAAAACAGAGGGAAAGATAGAAATAAAGTGAATGAAGTTGTAATCATACTTTTAAAGAAAGCTTTAAGGATCTCTCTCCTTAACTTTGGGTATCATCTCTGATTTTCCCTCCTTGCCCTTACAGGTATTGGCTTGGTCCTTTGATGACTGGCCTAGTTCTTCTGTCTTCAGGCTCCTGTCTCACTTCTCTTTCTTCACTCTGGCCCTGTACTCCCATGAGGGGGATGTGGGAGTATCTGAATGTGGTGCTCCTGCCATGTCATGAAACTGCTCTGTAGAGCTTTGTCAAGGACCACAAGTGCTAAGGACTCGACTTAACTCTATGGCATTGTTGAGCCCACCAGTTGCACCACACTAGAGAGCGAAAAGTTGAATGGAATTAGAGGTTCAATGGCTTATTCACTCCATTCATCATTGAGAGGGGAAATAGCAGATTTTGTTTAGAGAGAATTAAAAGGACAGTGACAGGCACCTTCTCTCTGCATTGCTATTCCAGCCAGGAATGTGAAAGGGAAGCCAGAGGGTTGACCTGTTCCTCAGTTCCTCAACACACAAACTTTATCACCTACAAGCAGAGCTAGTCATCTATTCTCAGAGATTCACCTTCAGTGACAAGGAAAGGTAGGGATTTTCTATGATATTGCAAAAACCAAAACAAAACCAAACAATGAAAAAACCAACCCCCCTGAAAAACTCTATAAGAAACCAAAACCCCAAACCCACACTTCCTATTTACCATCTCCCCCAGATAAATGAGAAAATAAAGCACTCAGGAACATTCACACTTCGGCAATCGAATCTTAACTTCGTGCAATGTGGCATATAGACTGGAGGAATTGTGGCTATCTTAACTGACTGAATTAAAAACAATCGGCTAAAGAGGGTTGCATGTAGCCCAGCAAAAATACATTTGCACTTGCAGAGCTTATTTTGAGCTTGGCAGCACTGAGTATTTGAAACCGAGAGTAGATCCATTTCAGAGAGCAGCAGGCACTGTACAAGGACCAGAATTAAAATGAAATGGTTTTGAGGTCTGTTTGAAAAAAAAGTTCTTGCTTTCAGTTAACCTAAAATGATTCTTCTCTCTCTCTCTCCCTGTCTCTCTTCTTCCTCTCTCCCTCCCTTCCTCCCTCCCTCCCCCCCCCCCCGCCTCTTTTAATCTATACTTTTCTCTACTACATTCTTATCTAGAAGGCCTTGAGGTTAAGGATACTGTAGAATGTTGAAGAAAGTTGTAGTCATACTTTGAAGTTGTAATTGTACCAACCTAAATTGAGGATCCATTGTAGGAGAAAGTTTGTGGTCCTAGAAATGAAATATCATTTAGAGTCAGGAGAAGTGAGCAAAAGAGTTACTATTACTACTTGGCAAGTCACTTGATCTGAGTCTTAGTTTTTTATTTTTTTAATCTATTAGATGGAATTAAGGGTAGTCATCTTGCAAAAGGCTCAAATGAACAAATCACAACAGATGATATACAAATGACCAAAAAAATATGAAAGGGTGCTCAACATGACTCATCACCATTAGAGAATTACAAAATGAAACCACTGGCATGGCTCAAATCCAGTGTTGGTGAGAACTTGGGCCAAGTAGATAGTTAATGGGTGAGAATATAAGATGGTATTACTTTGAAGAACACTGGTGAGAATGTAAGATGGTATTACTTTGGAGAACTGTTAGGCAGGTTTTTTTTTTTTTTATAAATATAATGTACCTTGTCTTAGCACTTCCACTTTTGGGTTTTATCCCAAAGGCAAAGAAATGCTCACAAAAAAGTTTCATGCAAGAGTTTTATAGCAGCTTTAGTTTTACTACTTATCAATATAGTCCAAATATCATCAACACAGTTATAGGTAAACAGATTGTAGTAGATTCATCCTATGGACTATTATCAATCAGAAAGAATAAAATACTAAGATACATAGCAATGTGAATAGATGAATTGCAAAAGCATAAAATTTTACAGAAGAATCCATCCACAACAGAAAACTAACTGCACAGCTACATTTCCATGCAGGCCAAGTGATGGAAATCAAAATAGTAGTTAGCTAAGGACTAGGAGGGTAGGGTACATGCTTGGACAGTGGCAGAAGGAAACTTTCAAGCCTTGTGAAGTGTTCTGTATCTTGATTTAGGTATTGGTTAGGCAGATATACACAAGTATTGAAACATCTAATCAAACACAAAAATCAGAGGCTAGGGACTGGGCTCAAGTGGTAGAGCACCTGCCTAAAAAGCATGAGGCCCTGAGTTCAAACCCCAGTATAACCAAAAAGAAAAAAAAATCTACAAAAATCTATTCACTTTATTGTATGCAAATTATACCCCAAATAATATAAAAATGCCTGCCCTAGCTACTTTATAGAGATACTGATCAAAAGAGATTTGAAGTAAATGTAAAATCGAAAGTAACTTGATGTTGTTACCATTTGATGGTTAAGACCAAACATAGACTAGGCTGCTAAAATGGGCAGATGTTTGCAAACACAAACCTTGAAGCCAATTACAAGATCCTGGGATCCCAGACTGCAGCCCAAAGACTGAGAGAACATGATCAAGAGCCATTTGTATTTCCCTCCAGGCCTGAGTTACTGCTTACCCATAGGTATCTTTGTGAGATTCACACAGAAGAACCTCTTCCTTCCCCTTACCATGGCATACTGAGTGGGGAGCAAAGCCTGGCTAAGTTTCAGCTGCCTTTACCCCCTGGTCCAGGCCTGTTTGTGCCAGAAACAATGTGCCTAGCTCTCTGAGGCTCTTCCTTATGACCATGGGACATATTGTTCCATGTACCTAAAATACTGGTTCTTGCTTTCACAGGCCTGGCACCTTTCAACTCTCAGATCTTGGCTTTAATACCAATTCCCCAGAGAGGAAATATCCCTTCCCTCATCCTCCTTAATTTCTATCTCAACACTCTGTTGTTTTCCTTAAAAGGACCCAACCCATTTGTAATTATTCTTTCTTTACCTAGTCTTTGTCAGTCTCCCCCTTCTAGATGGAGTTCCATGGGAGCAGGGACTCCATCCAGGTTTGCCATATTCCCCAAGATCTAATGTAGTACCAACACATAGTAGATCCCCTACAATGTGTAATAAATGATAAAATCAGATACAGGTTTGAGGAGGTTAAGGCTGGAAGCCAGTGACTTTTCCAGTTGGTGATCAGGAAGTGAAGGTCAAACACCTGGAGATCAGCAAGGGACAGGAGGTGCAGGGAGGATGGTGAAGGGCCAGGGATGTGACAGTTAGGGTAACTGGATTAGGAGGGGAGACTGAGAAAGTGGGAACAAAGAACAGAAGCATCTGTCTAAAGGATTCAAGGATAGAAGTGAGGATCCAGGTATGGGAGAATGCATCAGAGCATGACTAGGGGAAAGATGACTTGGTTCTGAATCTAAGGACTCCTGAGGTTGGCTTCCATTTATACCCTGGGCCTCAAGTACAGAGGCTTTCCTGGACCATACACAGGTTCAAGTCAAAACGCCTCTGTGTGCGGAGAGCTCAGTTAGAAAGTCAAGCACCTTCTCATAAGAGGCAGAGCACAGAACACAGGAGTGCTATCAGGTAGACTGAGGCATGCTTCTGATGACCACAAGGTACCTACCACTCAGGATGTGGAGGGCAGACCCACCATGGTTAGGCCAATGCCGGGCGTGGGGGTGAAGGATGGGAATGCCTACATGGGAGTAAGATGCTCTGGAATGGCTCTTTCCTTTTGAACCAAACTTTGAGGTAGACTATAGATCTGAGAGACTAGCAGACGGTTCTAGATTCTGGGAACAGAGTAATTACAAGATAATCACATAAATCCCACAAAATGATAGGATTCCTTGCAGAGCCCTTTATATCCATGATTCTTTTGAGTCCTAGAGTGATAGCCTTTGAGGGGAAGTAGGAAAGGAAACATCTGTATTTACACATGAGAAAAGTGATGGCAAGTCTCAAGTTTACCTAACTTTGTAAACAAAGAAACAACAATGACACCGCTCCCATATACACATAGTGTATCACCTTCACATGAACAGTGAGCAATTGCTTCCATTCAGCACTCCTTTCAGCCACAGTGGATGACCAAACAGTACTGCACACTGGGGGTAAAAGCAAAATTATCTTGAAATACACAGAAATTCCCAAATGAACCTCCTAATAAAATGTCTCACATCAGAGCAGGAGGGACAGGTTAGTGCAGCTACATTCCTGGTCCATTTGACCTGGTGATCTTGCCTTCAAACACTGTACTAAAGATTATGAGGCAAGAAGAATTGCTTATGTCCTTTACAGTGAAATTTCAAAGGTGAGGGATGGGAGAGACATCCCAAAATATCTTAGGAATTCCTTAATGAATTTCCACCATTAATCTATTAAAATTCTTTAAAGTATTCTTAAGCAACTGTATATTATAGTGGATATCTATTATTTTTTCTCTCTGATTTGTCATTGTGTCATCATTCCTCCTACATGCTAAATACATATATGGCTTGGGTGAGTTTGAGCCTTATCCATGCTAACAGTGGTCAGTGAGAGCGTATCATTCCCCACCTGTGGTGATTGGGTCAGGGATGGGCATGTTCCTCAAAGTCAGGCCAATGGGAATCTGTCTCAGGACTTTTAGAATCTATGGGATGAGTTATCTACATAATTTGTGAGGTTCAGTGCAAAATTAAAAGGTGGAGACTGTTCAAGAAGCAGGAAAAACCACTATTAAAGGTATTAAAATGTAAAGCCTTTTCCTTAAAAATATTATATCACTTATACAATGTATAGAGGTAATATCTATATTATAATATCTATTATATGAGAGTATCAATGGTAACTTACAAAAATTTCAGTGTCAATTTTTTCCTTTAAATACAGATTTACTATGAGCCCCAGGCTGACCTCAACTTGTTTAAGTAGCCCAGGCTGGCTGCAAACTCTCATTCATCCTGCCCCAGTCTCCTGAGTGCTGAGATTACAGGCATGTACCACTATGTCCAGCTTCAAATTTTTATATTATACAATAAATATTAACATTTTAATGATGTGAGGCTGATTGACCATAAGATTTTTCTGGCTTCCTTTCTGTAAATTCATTTTTTCAGGTCATGAAAATTTTAGTAATTTCATTTTAAACAATATAACTGAAAGCAGTAACAGTTATTCAGTTGTTCTTGACAGTGGAAAATCATAAATAATTTTTGATAAATTTTAACTTTGAGAAGATATTTTTGATGCAGCATTACTGAAGCTTTTGATAAGATTTTATACTCTATAATAACATTTGGATAAATTTTTGATAAACAGCCTAGAAATATAACATTTTAATACATCTGCACTGATGATTCTTGCAGAACCACTTTTCCAAAAATTTCACTCTATATAAGTCCATTTTGTGTAAATATAAGCTCAGTTTTAAATATAAAGGTAAACATTGTCATTTTGGTGCTTGCTCTGACATTTCTTGTGACTTGTGAAGGTTTTGTAAGAAACTGAAAGTAGTTTCGTAGTTTTTTGTACTTAAAATGCCTGCTTTTGTATTCTGTCATTGTATCTTCAATTATGAGAAAAAATGTGAAATTGTTCTCCTTATTAATAATTGATTTATTCATAGATTTGTATAAAATAATGTTTTCAGCTGGGCAGTGGTACACACTACTAATATCAGCACCTGGGAGGCACAGGGAGAAGGATCTTGAGTTCAAGGCCAGTCTGGGCTACATGGTGAGTTCCAGGCCATCCTGAGCTTCATAGAGATCCCTCTTTTAAAAACAAGCAAGCATATGAGGGAGCACATATGATTTTTTGTTCTTCTAAGCCTGGCTAACCTCGCTCAGGAAGATGTCCTCCAGTTCCATCCATTTACTTGCGAAGGATAAAATTTCATTCTTCTTCATGGCTGAGTAAAATTCCATCTCCCTCATATGTGGACGTTAGATCTAGGGCAAATACAGCAATGTTGTTGGACTTGGGTCACATGGCAAGGGGAGAGCACATAGGGGAGGAATGGGGAGGTGCCATACTATCTGATTTCAAACTGTACTTCAAAGCTATAGTCATCAAAACAGGGTGATCCTGACATAAAAGCAGACACACAGATTACTGGAAAAGAATACAGTGCCCAGAAATAACTCCACATATCCACGACCAAATGATCTTTATCAATGGTGCCAAAAAACACACAATGGAGAAAACTTAGTCTCTTCCACCAATTGTGTTGGGAAAACAGGTTATCCACATGCAGAAGAATGAAATGGATCCTTATCCTAGATCATGTAAAAAAATCATCTGAGAATAGATTAAATTTTTAAGTGTAAGACCTCAAACTGTAAAATAACTACAATAAAACATGGGAAAATCTTTCTGATGTTGGCCTAGGCAATGATTTTCTTTTCTTTTTTTTTTTTAAATATGACCCCAAAAGTGCAGGCAACAAAAGAAAAACCACACAAATGGGATTGTATCAAACTAAAACTCTTTCAGAGAAAGAAATAATCAACAGGGGGAGAGACAATGTACAGAATAGAAGAAAATATTGGTAAACCATACGTTAGAGAATGGGTTAATTTCCAAAATATGTAGAGAACAACAACTCAATAGCAAGAAAACAAATAACCAGAGTAACAACAGGCAAAGAAACTGAAGAGACATTTTAAAAAATAAGATCTACTAATGGCCAAAAAACAAATAAAAAATGCCCAACATCACCAGTCATTGGGGAAATGCTAGTCCAAACTACCAAAAGATAACACTTCACATCTGTAGAGTGGCTGTTATGAAAAAGACAAAAGATATAAGTGTTGCAGAAGATGTGGAGGAAAGAGAGCACCGTACAATATTGGTGGGAATATAAATTATTGAAACAGTATGGTGGTGCCTCAAAAAATTAAATAAAAGTCTGACACATTTTGGTTCATGTCTGTATCCTAGCTACTTTAGGAGGTGGAGATCAGGAGTACTGCAGTTCAAGGCCAGCTTAGGAAAAATGTTTTCAAGACCCCATCTCAATCAATAAAAAGCTGGGCATGATGGTGGCATAGCTGCCATCCCATCTACCTGGGAAGCACAGTGCAGACGTGCCTAGAAATAAACACAAGACCCTATTTGAAAAATGACTAAAGTAAAACAGGTTGGGGTGAGTGACTCAAGTGGTAGAGCACCTGCCTAGCAAGTGCAAGACCCTGAGTTAAAACCTCCTAGTACCATCAAAAAAAAAATTAAAAACAGAATTAACATATGTTCCAGCAGTCCTACTTCTTTTTATATAGCCAAAGGAAATGAAATCAGTATCTTAAAAAGCTAACTTTGCCCTCTTGTTTACTGAAGCATTATTAGTAAGGTAGTAAAGATGCAGAATCAAAATGTGTCTACTGACAAATGAATAAAGAAATAGCCAGGTGCTGTGGCTGACGCCTGTAATCCTAGCTACTCAGGAGGCAGAGATCAGGAGGATTGTGCTTCAAAGCCAGCTCTGGCAAATAGTTTGAGAGACTATGTCTCAAAAATACCTAACACATAAACAAGGTACAGTGGAATGACTCAAGGTGTAGGCTCTGAGTTCAAGCCTCAGCACCGCAAAAAACAAAAAACAAAAAAAGGCTCACACATGCCCACACAATGGAATATTATTTATCTCTAGAAAAGGAAGAAATCTTGGCATTTGTGACAACATAGATGTATCTAGAGGACAGATTTGTCTTTCATAAAGACAAATACTGCACGGCCTCATTTACATATGGAATCTAAAAAGGTGAACTTATGGAATCTACTAAAAGACTCCTAGAACTAATAAGTGAGTTCAGGATAAAATATAAGGGTATAAAATCAATTATATTTCTGTATACTAGCAATGGTTTGGACATAATTTTAAAATGCAGTAACATTTATACTTGCTTAAAAAGTGAAATCATAGATAAAAATTTAATAAAACATGTATAACACTTATATGCCAAAAACAATAAAATGCTAATAAAAAATCAAAGAAGATCTTAGTAAATAGTAGACATACCATCTTCATAGATTAGAGATTCAGCATCATAAAAATGTGAATTCTCCCAAAGTTGGCAAACAGCTGGCTGTGCTAAAATTCCACTCAAACCACTGCAAAATTTCTATAAATATGGACTGTGTGGGAGTGGCAGAAATAGACACATAGATGAATGTAGCAGAACAGAGAATTCAGAAATTAATCTACATAATATGCCCAACTGAGTTCTGACAAAGGTGCAGAAGTGACCCACTGGTGGAAAGATTAGCTTTTCAAGTGGTCATGGAGTAATTAGACTACTGGAGGCAAAAAAGAGAATAACTTAAATCTCAGATCTTATATAAAAATTAAATCACGATGGATCATCAACTTAAATGTAAAACTATTACACTTCCAGGAAAACATAGGAGAAAGCCTTTAGGATATAGAATTAGGCAGAGTTTGTAGATTTGCTGCCAAATAGCATTTGTAAAAGAAAATTTTGATAAAATTGATGTCAACAAAACAGACTTCAGCTTTGTGGAAAATCCTGTTTTAAAGGATGAAAAGATAAGCTGTTGAGTGGGGAAAATATTTTAAAACCTGATTAAAAATAATTATCTAGAATATATAAAGAGTTCCCAAAAGTCAACAATAAAAACTAAACATTCCAGTTAGGGAATGGGCAAAAGACACAAAGCGGTATTTCACTGGGTAGACAGACGGCAAAACAGAAGTAGGCATTTGAAAAAAGGCATATGAAATTATGTTCAGCATCATCAGTCATTAGGGGAATGCAGATTAAAATCACAATGAGATATCACCACAAACCTAATGGATGGGTGAATTTAAAAACAATGGTAATACCACATCCTGTTGAGGCTATGGAGAAACCAGATCACTCATGCATTGCTTGTGGTACTGCAAAAAGGTACAGTCGTTCTGCAAAGCTATTTGACAGTTTCTTTAAAAAACTAAACATAGGCTGGGGTGCAGTGGCTCACGCCTGTAATCCCACACACTCAAGAGGCATGATTGGATCACTGTCTGAAGTCCGGTCTGGAAAAAAGTTAGCGAGACATTTCCACCCCCCACACTGCCCATCTCAACAAGTAAGCAAGGCATGGTTGTGCACACTAGGGATCCTAGGTATGTGGGGAGGCATAGGTAGGAGGATCATGGTCAGGGGGTTGTCTTTGGCAAAAATGTGAGACCCAATCCAACAAAAGGGCTGGGGACATGGTTCAAGTAGTAGAGCACCTGCCCTAGTAAGCATGAGGTCCTGCATTCAAACTCTAGTACTGACCAAAAAAAAAAAAAAAACCCAAAAACCTTAATTATATAACTAAGATGCAAGGTGTTACTATCACAGGAAACTCGGTAAAATGAACATGGATCCATCTCCCTTTACCATCTCTTACATCAGTATGTATGTGGCGTTACAATGATCTTACAATCAAAAGATCAGTTAAAAAGCTGATCAACTACTTTAATAACTACTTTAACTTTCTTTCAATATTCAGAAGTGCCTTGATTTATGAAGGAGCTGTGTCCTGAGGACTCCATCATAAACTGAAATATTGCCTAAGTCAAAAATGCATTTAAAACACCTGACATGCTGCACACCATAGCTCAGCACCAGAGTACAATGTGGGATATCAATTCTTCACTGGTGATCACATGGATCAGTGGGAGCTGAGTTGTGGTGGCTGCCCTCCAGCACCAGAGAGGGTCTTACTCCATATTGCTAGTCTGGGCAAAGATAAAAACTCAAAATAGAAAGCATGGTTCCTGCTGAATGTGTATGACTTTTGTACCATCATAAAGGAACATAACCGTAAGTTAAACCATTGTAAGTTGGGAATCCTTTGTACCTCTCACTAGTGATTCCTTGGTATAAAAACTAAAGTGGCATCATAGAATGGTTCAGGGATCACCAAGTCCATTTCCATCAACATGGATGGCAGCTATTTGGAGCAGAGCAGCAGGTGGAATGGATTTCACCTAAACTATTTATTCCAGTGGCTTGGAGGTATGCTACGTAATCCATTATAGTCTAACCAGGACCTAGGGCACTGTTTTACACACACACACACATGAAATCATTAAGAATTTACTGGATGTAATATTTGAATAAACAATAGTGTTCCAAACTCTGTCAATTCTTCTGCCTCTTTTTTTTTTTTTTAAAAACTGTTTTCTCCTTACTTGAAGTAACACATATATCTCTTGTAGGAAAACCATCTATGTTAAAAGCAAGACTCTCTGGCACGTTGTTTCCTAATGAATACTGAGTTAGTGTTCAAAGGAATACTGCCTGCCTCTGAGGGTTTTGAACTTACAAAAACATTGGCCCTCTTCAAAATAGGCTGATAAACCTGAATTAGGAAAACACGTGTTTCTCTTGGAAGAACATCATCTGTGTAGAAGCAGGAGTGACTTTCGCATTGTTTACCTTTGAGAATTGAGTTAATTTCTGAAAGGAATATTGAATGCATCTCCCGGATTTCAAAGGGAGAATCATGTACTTTGTTCCAAATAGGCTAATTTTGCTGGACTGAAAAACAGGTGAACCCCTTGGAAGAAAAACATCTATGTTAGAAGCAAGTGTGTGTGGCGAGTTCTTTCCCTGTGAGAATTGAGGTAGTTTTTTAGAGGAATGCTCCATGACTCTCAGGGTTAATAAGTGACACAATCATTCACTTTGTGCAAAATAGGCCTCCTGTCCTGAATTGAAGAAACACATGTATCCCTTGGAAGAAAGCATGTATGTTAGAGGTCCGAGTGTCTTCTAGGAGAGCTGACTTAGTTTATGTAAGGCCTTCTGTCTGTCTCCAAGGGATTTCAAGTTGCAGAAACATTCACGTTGTTCAAAATTGGCCTATTCTATTGAAGCGAAGAAACAAGTACATTACTTGGAAGAAAACAATTTATGGCTGAAGCAGGAATGACTGGCATGTTGTTTCCCTTAAGGAATAGAATTAGTTTCTGAAAGGAATACTTCCTGCCTCTCGGGGTTTTCCAGTGACAGAAACACTCACTTTGTTCAAAATAGACCCTTATAGGTGAATTGTAGAAACTTGTGCACCTCTTGGAAGAAAAACGTCTACATTAGAAGCAAGTGTATCTTGCACATTGATTCCCTAGGAGAATGAGTGACTTTCTGAAAGGAGTCCAGCCTTCCTAACTAAAGTTACAAATTACAGTAACACTCACTTTGTAAAAGATGCCTATGCAGCTGAATTGAAGAATCATGTGTATCTCATGGTCGAAAGCTTTGTATAGTAGCAGCATTGGTGTCTTGCACAGTTCCTCTGTGTGAGAGTTGAGTTAGTTTATGAAAGGAGTATGCCCTTCCTGTCTGTTATTTCAAAGGGAGAAACATTCACTTTGCTCAAAAAAGGTCCATTCTGCTGAAATCAAGAAAAGGCGAATCTCTTGGAAGAAAACTTCTATGTTAGATGCAAGCATGTGGGCACTTTGTTTTTCTATGAGAATTGAATTCTCCTGCCTCTGAGTTCGACAGTGTTGATTCCACCTCAAGTCTGATGAAATTACTGACTCTTAGATTATCTAGTGATGAAATCCAAGGGGAAGACTTGTCTGAGTAAAATGTGATATCCACCTCATCCTGTGGACTCACTCAATTTTCAGGTCTAGCTGTTTTCTGTCAGTTGTTCTTTATTCTCATCCAAGATCCAAAATAATGTCATTGCAGTCCTAATACCCTGATTTGGTGCTCATGTTCTATAGAAAGGTGCATCCTAGTCTTTAACTAGCATAAATTAATTTTACAAAGGGGTTTCATTGTGATATTTGCAACATAATGTACTTTAATCAAATTTACCCTATTTATATTACTCTTTCTTAACCATGCTTCTTTCTCCCCCTCCATTTTAATAGATTTTAGTGGGTTTCATTGTGCTGTTTTCATACATATGTATATCTATGATTATTTGATGATTATATATGTAATCATCAAATCAGATCTTTTTGGATTTGGCTTTCCTTGTTTAACATAATGAGCTCTAGTTCCATCAATTCTCCTGTGAACAACATAATTTTACTCTTTGTTATGACTGAATAATGATCCATTGTATATAGTATCACCTTTTCTTTGTCCGGTCATTGGTTGTTGGCACCATATCTTGGCTATTGTAAATAGTGCTGTTATAAGCCTGGTTGTGCAGGTATCTCTCTAGTATGTTGATTTACTTCCTTTAGACATGTGCCCACAAGTGGTTTAGCTAGATCATATGGTGCTATGTTTAGTTTTTTGAGGACCCTCCATAATGATTTCCATAGTGGCTACTTTCCATGGCGTATAAGGATTCATTTCCCCAGTCCCTCCCCACATCCTTGCCAGCATCTGTTGTGTTCTTGATCTTGATGATTGCTATTCTGACAGGAATGAGATGGAATCTCAATGCCATTTTTATTTTTATTTCCTTTATTCAGCCATCCAGGTTCTGATTTTACTACTTCATCTGTCTTAGTGATAGAGGGAGGTTAGTTCTATGTTATTCCATTCCTGCCCACCCCCACATACACTTAAAAATGGCAGGGACACCAGGGAATTCTTTGATTGGATCTCTGATTTGCAATTTTGTTTTGGGAGATGAATGTTTACATGCTTTTTTGGTCCCTGTGGCAGAGAAAGCCTCAGCTCAAGCCATTCCATTATAGAGTTCTGATATCATGTAGTTAAAATGGGATGGATAAGACAGCCAAATGGTTTTAGAGCATTTCAGATTAAACTCAGCCATTATAATTGGCCTCAAAATATTACATGACACACACTGTGAGAATCTGTGACCTTTAATGTCCATAAAGATTCAATCCATTCTGGCAGTCAACATGCTGCCAGAAGGAGGACAGACCACAGTTCAACCCCAGCTGATGTAGAGAAGGTGGTATGGCCAACAACATGGGTCTGATTCAGGTCAGACAGCCCTAATATCCCCTTAACATCTGAGAGGTGACCCCAATACATTCTTGATATTTCTGCCTGCACTATGGATACCAAGGGGCATTCTGGGAATCTGTCCAGTGAAGCAATGTGACTAACTTTACAAAGCTTTGTGAAGACATTGTCTATGGCTATTAATACAAGTGTGCCAGCTCTTGTTCTCTCTCTCTCTCTCCAGATAATGTGGAAAAATGAATTAGAAAACAGTTACTGTATTTTGAAATAAGTGGTCACCATTCTTTTGCACTACTGGTATGCATAAATTTCTGATGCTAGATGTGTGTTTGTGTTTCTAAATTATAAGGAACATAGAACAGACCTCTCAAACAGAAGTACAGACAGGAGAAAGACTCTCAGCCTGGTGGGCAATCAGTTAAAATTTTGAGAACTCTGTCACAGCACATTGCTAATAATTGGCATCAGCCTGGGTGTAGAATCCACTTTTCCAGCACCCTTGCAGTGGTAGAAGATGTCATTTTCTCAAATGCATTGCTCCTTGAACTTGTGTGACTGAACCATCAATACTGACCTTGCAACTTTCAGTTTGATTCATTTTCTTTAAAAAAAAATGCAATTTCCTGTGTCTAAGGGAGGGGGGAAAGGTTAAAAAATATCATTACAAAGGCTCCAAAGATTTTTAGGACATCAAATTGCTCTGACAAACCATTTTTATGAGTAAAGTGTAAAGGAAACAGAAACATACGGATTAAATTTCCCTTAAAATACACATGGGCTTAAAAATTAAGGGGGAAAGAAGGACTTGGCAACATGGGTTTTAGGCTTTGCCAAACCCCAACTCCTGAGAAATAACTTGAGATGCTTGACAAACCCAAAAAGCAGCTGGTTTTGCCCTGTGCCCTCCTCAAGCGATAGCTAGAATCCTGCATGATTGGAACCTTGGTAACTGAAAGATGCTAATTTACAAACTCATGCTCTGATTCTTTGAATTACCCTAAACATTCCCTATTTGTAAAATATCTCCCTAAAGGCCTAGTCCTCCTCCGGTTTTCCTTGTAGTCAGGCAAAAATCACAGATCAGCGTTATAATTCGCATTTCATGGATGAAAACACAGAGCTTGATGAGGGCAAATGTAGATAGTTGGTGGCAGCTTTCTCAACATAGAAATTTACCTATTAGCACCCTGCACCTGCCTTAAGAATTACAGAGAACCATTGGTTTATGTTCTACAATGAACTGGTAGATAGATGGCAAGTGTAAACTTCTCACTGAACACTGAGAACTCAGAGGGATCTGTGTGAAGCTATTGAATAGTATTCATTCATTCATTCATTCACTTGTTCACTTATTCAATAAGCAAGTGCTTATGGAACATAAATGTTCTATTCCAATCACAATGGAGAGGAGAAAAAAATGTAGCTAGCACCTACTGGAAATTACTATGTGGCAGATATTGTGAGATAGGGAGCAATATCTCACTTAATGTTCATTTTCATTCTCAGAAGGCAGTCTGAGATTTAGATGGATGAAGAGAGAGATTTCACAATTTACCTAAGATTGACTAGAAAGGGCAGATCTAGGGTTCAAAGCCAAAGATTGGTAACAGTGATAAATATTCCAGAGACATTCAGAACATGGGAGTATTCCTTCCTACTGAGATTAGGAAGGCTTTGTGTAGGAGGTGGTTTTGGATTAGGATTTTAGGAGATGAGTGAAACCTGAATATCAGAGGAGGGGTCAGAGTTCTTTCTGCTAGGGGAAGATATGAAGGGATGGCAGGTGGGATAGGATGGAGAAAAAACAAAGAAGCCCAGGAAGTGACAGCTGGTACTGCCGGGATGCTGGGAGATCTCAAATGCACCTTCAGCTTGGGCAAACACAGTTATGCACCATCAGCCACAACATAAGAAAATGAGCTCTCCAAAATAATTCATGTATCTTAGGCAATTTCATCTGCTGTTGCTCAGAAAGTGAGGGTACGATAGGAGGCAGATTCTGAGCTCACAGAGAGCCTCTGAGCATCTGGCAGTGCTAAGGAATTCTACAGGTCAGAGTGTACTTTATAGAGAACACAGCCTCTATCCACATAGAGAAGAACTCTGATGAAGCCCATTCTAGGGCTGGAGGACTACCAGCCTAGGTTGGTGTTACTGAGATGGAGTAATTTTGCCCAAATGTGATATTTACCTTATTTGCTGATTTTAGAACTTTTACAAATACAAATCCCCTCCATCTGCTTACTTTGTCAATGAACCCTTGAAATTAGAAAGGTCAAGTTGTTAAAAATGCTTCAAATAGATGTCATAAAAAATTAATAACAAAATGTAAATTGTGCATGAAAATATATGCAGATGCTAAAATTGTTACTAATACATGAACATATATTTACCTCTAAATATTTACAAAAGGAAATATTGTGTTTAAGAAAAAAACAACCATCTGCCTGTTTATGACAAATCAAGCATGGAGACTTTTGACAGTTTCCAAAATGGTTATTTGTTAATAATAGCAGAGGGCGTCAAGACTTGAGGGTGGGAAAGTCAGTAGACGAGTAGTGGGGCTGAGAAAATTCACCATAGAAAACAGAGAGAACACGTTTGAATAAGAAACCAAAGAGCTTTGAAGGTGCACGAGTAGTTGCATGTGTAGCAGAACAAGTGATAACTATTCCTTCAACTTTTTTCTCTAAATGTGAAAGCAAAGTATGCTCTTTTTAGGAAAAGCAGAATATGGAAGAAAACCCCACAAAAGATAATCAGAGAGAAGCAAAATTCAGTCATAATCCCATCACAGAGAAAATAATTTTATTTGTTCATGCACTTCCTTGAGTATGTGTTTAGTATGTGTATATTACATATTTACATATATCAATAATTTTCAAACTTGAAGTCTGGCTTATGGAAATATTTTTCAAAGGGCTGCATTACATTTTGTTTTGTGATGTTAAACATGGATTGATTTACCTGGCTATTAAAACTCACCTTGCTGTGGGCTACCCTCAGAGTCTGGCTCAGTAGGTAGGTGCTTGAATAGGGTGGGCCAAAGATTTGGCATTTCAACCATGTTTCCAGGCAAGGCTGCTGCTGGTGGTCCAGGGACCACACTCTGAGATCTACTACTCTGTAAGGTTTTGGGTCTTGTCATTTTCTCTCTGTTCTTCTTGAACTCAGGGCCTTGCTTTTGCCAGTCAAATGCTCTACCACTTCAGCCCCAATCCCTCTATCCCCAGCCTTGCAATTTCTTCTTTACATTTTCCCCCAAGACATTGAAATTATTTGGAAATATCTTCCTTTTTCTTTTTCTTTTTTAACAACACATATTAATTGTGCATACTGATGGGGTGAGTGTGATATCTTCACACAAGCATATGTATGGAAGGCATATGATCAAATCCAGCCACTCACCCCACCCTGTACCCTTCCCCATCGCTTCTAATCTCCCTTCTACTTTCAAATCAATGCTTTTAGTTTTCCCAAATGAGAGAGAACATGCAGTACTTGTCTTTTTGTGTCTGGCTTTGGAAATATCTTTTCTGATGGATGCATAATGTTTTATTTCATGGTTTGCCTATTGTTGAACAGTTTTTCTGTAGCCATTAATAAAAGGGTGTCATTGTTTTAATAAAACAATCCTGAGATCACTGAGGAGGACCTTTAGCCTTGAGACAGAAACATACCTGAGGATTTGAGTTAAAAGGAAGCATTGACACTCCTTTGGTTAGAGGATTTTAGAGGACCACAGTACATTGTAGGTGTGCAGCAAGGTCTTGTGTGCCTGGGGAAGCAGCATCTCTCCCGAGGCTTTCCAATGACTTCTGCAAGGGACCACATGATATTTTTGAAATGCGTAGAAGGAAGAAGTCAAGACAAGAGTCTTGGAGAAGGCTGTTCTGACATGCTACCAGCTTTTTGCCAGAAGCTTGTTCCAGAAGTGGCTTGATAAGCCTACAGTCACAGAGAGACCTTTGAAGCTCTTGGGGCACAGGCTATTACCACAGAGTTTCACTGTGGGATGCTCTAGGCTCTTTTGCCTTTTTCTCAGCCTCGGCAGTGAGCAACAGAAACAGTTAACTGCCAGCAGCTCCCAAACAGTGGTTTCCGCGCTCAGCGGCTGCCAGCCCTGCAGGCTCACCACACACAGCCTCAGAGGTCTGGCTTGAAGCTCCTCTCTGCCCTGACGCCGCCGTAACAATGAGGAGCAAGGAAGGCTGCGGCCACCATGGAGCTTGGGCGGGTGATGGTGCCAAGCAGCCTCCACCCTCACCCCATGGCCTGTGCTGTTAGAGCTCATTTGCTTAGTCGCTGTCACACTGTCCCTTAAGAACAATTCCAAAGAGATCTAGTGAAGCTGCATTTCATGGAGAGGAGCGTCTGGACACCTCAATACATGGGTGAACTCAGTAAGAGAACACTAAACAAGGAGACCAGGTGTTGCTTGAACGGTGGTGTTCACACACAGGCCATGTATGTGCATTACCTGCTTTAATCCTGCCCTTATCCCAAGGATCTCACTACTATTACTCTGCCAATTTTGCCAATGAAGAAATGGAGTACTGGAGAGTTCGACTACTTGCCTGATGTCACTCAGCTGCCATGTGATAGGAGAGGACTTAACCACATCTGTCTATCTCTGAAGCTAGTGCTCCTAAACACCATTCTAATCGGCTTCTTTAAAAAAGATATCTTGTGTTTAATCTGTTCATCAGGCTCACCTCAACACCAAAGAGGGCCAGATGGTGCATTTTTTGGGGGGGGAAATTTTACACGGTAGAGCAGATTCAGCAAGTATTTTAAACCATGGTTTGCTGGTTACTGGCTCACCCTTATGGTACTCAGACCACAGGGAACATGTGGACATGATCTAGGGGGTCACGTAAAGATATCACATCCATCAACCAGAGGTTTCAATCCAAGCCACTACCTTATTAAAGAAAACTAGTTTTTTTAAGTCCACCATTTTCGTGCTGATATATAATATGGTGTGAGTTTGTCCCTCACAGTTCATGTATTGGGAACTTAATCCTCAATGCATCAGTGTTGAGGTGGGACCCGTAAGAGGTGACTACAAGGGTTCCACCAGAGAGGAGGACCATGGGGAGAATCAGGCCTGCTTCAAATTGAATCTTCCACGTCATGATATGGAGTCCCAAGACTGTGACCCTTGATCTCCTAGAGATGGTCATTAATGCTTCAAAGCCAGAGGAAGATGGTGTTTCCAACATGCTGGCTTGACATGGTTCCTTCTTTATCAATAATGAGATAAAATACTGGCTTCTTTAATGTAACAGACCTAGCCATTTTTCACAGCTGTGTTAGGAACTGGATTTTCCTCCTGATCCAGGATAGGTCATGCTGTCACTAGAATGGAATTGTTTTCTAAGAGTTACCCATTGAAGTATCCCAGGAAATGTCCCCTAGATACTGATGGCTTGCCCTGTGTGCATGGCCTCTGGAAGCTCCTTATTGTAACAAAGTAGAGGGAATTTAGAATCAACACTCAGTAATATTTTCATCCATATTAATGGGTTGAGTTCTATGGCAGAAAAAGTTTGCTGTTTCTGCCAGACTTGGGCTGGCCCTGAATGACAATCGTAAATAAGCAGGTCAGGCCCTTGCTCCAGCTTCAAGTTCTTTGTCTTGAGTTATTTTGTTCATGTAAAACAACATACAAAATGCTATGCTAGGCCACACATTCTGTACTACCAAACCATCAAATTCTCAAAGTTCTACCATCTCTTCCCAGGAGGGAGGAAGCCAGCCTGACTCCCAACATTAACATTCTGAGAGAACCAGAGTCAGAAAATGTCTGTTTTCTTCTTTGATAAACTTCCTTGGCAGAGTACAATGACCTGAATTATGGTGTGGCTTATGGCCCAAGAATCTAAAAATTGGCTTTTGCTCCCTGTCTCTACCTCCTTTCAGGCAGTGGTGTCTGGCTAATAGCACTGTGGACCCATCACTGAGTTTCCAGTGGCCATCAAGACTTCTCTTCTTGGTTATTACCTACCAGAGGATTACAGGGCCACAAATAACCCCAAACAGAGCTAAACCAAAAGCCAACTTCAGTCTTTGGCTTGGGAAAGCATTATTTGGTTTCTTTATATAGTTATTTTGCCTCTCTAGTTGATACCAAAACAAATTTTTGATCACTGATTACTTAGGACTTCGTGGTGGAAGAGGTGGCCAACATTTTGCTAATCAAGGAAAAAAGCAAAACCTGGAGTTTAACAAAAAGATGACTGAAAGATTCCTATAAAGGGAGCTTTCCTTGTAGAGAGAATCTTCCAGGTGGATAAATATCATGGAAAAGTCATTCATGCCTACACTAGTAAAAGAAGAGTGACGGGAAACTTCAGACTGTTCCCTACAGCACTACAAAGGGACAGAGGCCCTGGGACTATATGAAATAAAAAAAGCCCAGCTTGTATCCTCAAGGAGCTTACGGCCCAATAAATGGCTCAATGTTTATTCAGTCATTCATTGGACAAATATTTATTGAACACTTAGTATGTGCCAGGGAGCTTATTTTGATCATCACGTCCCAGAGTAGAAATACAGTCTATGAGAGGGGTCAGAAGTCTTCTGGGTAGCATCTGTGTTGTCCTTGGCAGATCCTTACCTGATCTCTGATGACATCTCACATCTCACCATTTTGTGAGACAGCTCATCTTATTGCTCCATAGTATTTGTCATTCAAGATTTATTCTGTACTGTCCTGAATCCATTATCTGCCTTCTTCTATCTTACCCTGAATGATCCCAATGTGTATTTAGAAGAATACTATAGAATAATTCAATAACCCTGCCCACTCCCTGAAGTCTACTTTCCTTCACCCTAAAATAAACACACACACACACACACACACACACAAAACCTAGAAAGCTGTCAGGCTTGGTTTTGCCCTGTGCTTGGCAGTTGTGGTGATACATATGGGATACAATGAACTAAAAAGAAGGTGGGAAAGAGTAGGATGAAAATGTTTGCTCCCTCCGCCCATCTAACACAGTGCCTAGCACTCTCTAGGCCTTCAGTAAACATTTGTCAAAGGAATGTGTGAATGAATGAATAAGTGTATGAATGAATAGAGGATAAGTTACTAACTTGACTACAAATTTTTAATGTTATAGAATTTGTTTTGTAAATCTTCATGTAACCAGTATCTAAGACAATATTTAGCCCATCTCTATGTAAAAGAGTAATTTCTGGATGAAGGGAAGGATGTATGAAATTGAAAACCATTGGCATGTAAGTTGGTACTAAATAAATGTTTGTTGTTTGAAAAAATGAATTAATGGATGACTGGATGGATGGATGGATGGATGTGCAAGCCAAGGATAGATGCTTCACTGGGGCCAATTATTCTCCTTGAACTGGAGAAACATCGAGATGACAATGGGTAGGTGAGAAAATATGACTCCATTTAATAGGGCTGTTGTGGTTTTCTGAGCATGAGCAGTTCTTTCCTATTGTTGACTCAGCAGCCCCGGCACTGTGCCTTCATTCTGTGGTCTTTTCTAACACGCTAGGGTGAGTTAGGTGAGATGGCAATTTTTTTTAACCAGATTCTGCTTTGCTTAGAAATTCTACATTTGTTTGGTTTGCTTTCCAATTGCTTAAGGAAACATGGATGTTAACCAGAAATGGTTACAGATGCTAAAGCAGAGAAACTGGTTTGGTAACAGAGAAAAGAAAGGTCTGAAAAAATGAACTACACATATGGATGTCTGCACCTTGGTCCTCCTAGGGCTATCTGGAGATCTGTAACAGACACAGGAGCAGAGGACATCCATTTCTCCCAAGTTTCTTCTTGGGTCTGACACACCCTTGGAAGAGCAAGTATTATCCCCAGACATGGATATTAGCTTCTCAGAGCACCCTCTCTGAAGAAGAGAGCACATTTTTCTTTTGATCGTATCACTCTGGACCCTTGGAAGGCATCCATCAGATGGTACAAGATCAAGAATACTGAAATCTGGTTTGTTCTTTCCCTTGCCATTGTTAAATCCTCAACCTCTTAGTCAATTTGGCTTTACTTCCCAGGAAACCAAATGCGACTTTGTCCTAGCAGGAATCTGACTCAGCCTTGGCCTCTTTGGAAGGCATTGAGAGGCCCATGCCAGTGATGAAGAGGAAAACCAGGAAGGTACAAAAGTTGCTCACTTCTTAGCAACAAGCGCTCTCACCAATATGCCTCTTCTGAGATGCCACTCGATTGGCTCTCCAGTGCTCTGCTGAAACGAAGAACAAATCTATGGCAGCATCTCTACAGGCTGTACAGAATTTGCTACAAATGCTAGGAGAATTACCTGTAGGCTGATGGATTAAATGCCTTCCTCTCTAAGCTGATTAGCTATTGGTTCTTTGTTAAACTGGAGCCTTTTGCCAACTACTTTCCAAGGTAAGTATTTGGTACTGAAAAAGATACTTTAGAGAAATGGATGAACAGACTAGGAAAGTTTCAGAGATGCCACTGGACCAAATGTCAGCAGCCATCTTCCCTCTTTGCTTCAAAAAGAACCCCGAAGAGTCTCTAAATGGCCCATAGGAAGAGCCAGTAGCAGGCTGGATGGCCGGGCCATCTGTTGGTCCTACTATTAAATTCCAAGCCCTACAGAAAAGACTATAATCCAAGTTGGGCAAGAAGTGAAGGCAACCTAAGGCCACTTTTACATGGCAGCTGTTCAGTGTTCAGGTAGGTCCAGCTAGATGAAGCCAAGGTTAAGTTTGCTGGAATAAAATCAGGAGCAGTACAATGAGGCTCCTAAATATTTAGCTGTTACAAACCTGGGCATCAGAAGGTCAGTTCTGTGCAGTAGGATAGTTAACACATGACCACTGACATGGCCTTGAACTGGATTGCCCTATTTGGACATTATTGGTCACTTCAGGCAAGCACCTTCCAATGATATGAGTTTCTTCTGATGTTTTGAGCATGTATTCACTCAAAATAGAAATTTCTCTATGTTCATTCAATTAATGAGCTGAAGCACTCTCCAAGAATCTTGCAATTTAAGAAGATCTAGAAAAAGATTCTGAAGAGTCATGAATGTGGGACCAAACACAGTTCCTTGAAATGATCCAGTGACATTCTCCTGTAGACATTTGTCCTTCTGGAAATGACAATTTCAACAGGATCCTCTTGAATCTGGAGTTTCTTAGAATAGATGGGGCTGCAATGATCCAGACTCTTACTTACAAAAAAGGAAATACTACTTTTAAGAACCAAGGCATGGCTTTGAAACATTGCCCTTTTTGCCTCTCTAAATTAAGATGGAGGCATTCAAATCCTCATATATTAAACCAGTGTTCTCTAAGCATGTGAGCTGTCTCCCAGTCTGGGGACTGGAGACAGGCACTGATGAGATAGCCTCTTCCTATTGTTAATTTTCACAGGAGGGGAGGAAATGAGATCAGACACTGTGCAGACGGTGATTTCAATAACAGATATTCTTCTAAACATCTGCAAATCAATAGAAATTGAGGTGAGGGGGTTATTAGGAAACACTGCATGGTGACTAATGAGGCTAGTTACTGTCTTCCTAAGCTGGATTGTGAATAGAAAATTTAATACTGCTGCTTCAAATCGCTGAGACATTCTTATTTATAGTACCAGGCAGATACAACTCGTCGCTGTATCCTTGGAATAGTTATTCTGTATTGCCCCAAGTAGAAGTGGTGATGTGTGGAGAAAATTATTGGTTTGGCTACAACTCCAGTGTTGCCAGCCTAACGTAGTTTCAAATTTTAAAAAGATAAAGTAAAAAACTCCACATCGATTTGATCTGAAAAGAGAGTTGATGAGGTTATGGAGATAGTTTATATGAATAGTTTTCTATAGGTTTTACAGGAATATTTCTTTGGGTACTTCTGGCTTTTATGAACACTTTCAACTCCAGTACCTGATAACTATGCATATGATATCCTTATTTTGTAACTGGAGAAAATGAGCCATGGAGAGGCAGAGAATTCCTGCGAGAATGGTTTAAATTGCTGGATGAATGGTAAAGTTGGAGCTATGATTGTAAAGGATTCACAATCCCATCTGAAAAAATCCTTACTGGAACATGAGAGTGCAAGAAAGGGGTGAAAGGGGGAAGAAGGAAGAAAAGAAGGAGCAAGGAGAGTGGTTGGAGGGAGAGAGGGATTGGAGAGGAAAGGGCAAGGGGACTCAGAAGAAGATGGCAGAAAGGAAGAGAAAATAACAAAGAAAGCACTCAACCCTGGGAGGGGAAGCCAAGATGATTTGGGAGATAGGGTCCTACCTGTGCTGCCAACTAGCTGTGTGGCATGGCTGTCTGGTCTCAGTGATTTCATCTGTGAAATGGGACCAGCCACATCTGCCCTGACTTCCAGACAGGGTTCACCAGAACACAGGAGACCAGGAAGACCAACAAGGTTCAGAACATACAAAGTGCTGTTTAATTTAGTGACAGCACTAGGGCAGAGATAGTCCCTCTGTATTGAGGATTTGGGCCTTAGTTACCCTGGAAGGTCACTTACAGTCTGAACTGCCCATTGCTACTGAGTGAAGAATGCCACACGTTACATCTGGGTCAATGCAGGCTCCGTGTGCAAACACTGAGGATTCCAACGCCATCCTGAAGGGAGGAGGGCCAGCTGCCCTAAAGCTGGGCTCCAGGCGCTGGCAGAAATGGAGCTGTCTCCCTGTTTCTGGCTGCCAAGACATCAACACTTTGAACAGCCACAGGGCAAGTTGGATTTGCAACCAGCAAAGCAGAGATCAGTTGAGATGTCCTGCCCTATACACAGGCCTCTTGCTGACAGGAATGAGAACTTGACCCTGGTAAGGAGCTGAGGACTGGCTTGTAAATTTTAAATATCCCTTGAGCTTTCTTATGAGTGAATCTGCTGTCCTTCTGGCCCTGAGAGCAGAACTGGAAGCTTGAGAACCAAGCCCAAGATGGGACAGAAGAGTTTTCAGAAAACTATTTCTGAATTCTAGTAATAGGGGTTTTTGCTCAGGATCCACAAGGTCATTTGTAGGATTCTAGCATGAGATTGTCCTTGCCCTCATGGTTTAATTCTCAGCTATGATAAGCACTGATTCATTTAGTCCTTTCACTTGCCTCTCATTAATACTCAGATATCTTTTCCAGTGGAACACTCTGTTTTCTTAAACAATGAGCAAAACACAGGGCCTTTCAATGACCTAGGTCCACCACACAGAAGGGGACAGAATGCAAAGTTCTATTTAAATGGCAATTAAGTGCAACTCACAACTATGTTAACCTCCTGCCCTGCTCAGCCACCTGAAAGTCATCTACCTGATTCCTGCCCTGGGCAACAAAGCAAACCTCCCTGTCCCCTCCCCCTCCTTCAGCCTGTGGAGCTAGAGATTTAATTAGTAATCTGTATCCTATTCACCCATGTTTGTTTAGAGGCACTGGAGATTAGGTTTCCCTTTGTAAGGTCTCATCTTCAAACTGGACAATATTTTACAATAAGGGAAGACCTGAAATGATGGAATGTGATTTGAGAATAGGTCCCCAACCATATAGAGGTGCAAAGCTTCCTTCTCCTCTGATTTTTGGAGCTGGATCAGAATTTACTTCTTAAAGAATTGTTTATCCTGTACTGGGCTTTGAAATCAAGGCCTTACGCTTTCTAGGCAGACACTCTACCACTTAAGCCAAGTCCCCAGAATTTTTTCTTTATTTTCTGATGGGGTCTTGTACTTTTGCCCCAGCTAGCCTGGAATGGAGATCCTCCTACCTTGGCTCCCAGTTTAGCTGGGATTATCCAGGCAAAAGCTTTTTTGAGATAAGGTTTTCCTGCTTTTTTGCCCAGGCTAGCCTCAACTGGTGATTCTTCTCACCTCAGTCGCTCAAGTAGTTGGGGTTTCAGATACATACAACCACAGCCAGTTTATTGGTTGAAATGGGGGTCTTATTAACTTTTTGCCCTGGCTGGCCTTGAACCATGATTCTCCTGATCTCTCCTTCCCAAATAGCTGGGATTATAGGCATGAGCCACCACACCCTGCTCTTAAGGGTCTTCTTAAGAGAACCTGGCTCTGCTGAATGTGTTTCGTGAGCTGTCAGGTCACATGTCTTTATTAAAATTAACTTCATAGTTACTGTTTGGATGTCAAAGATGTGCTCAGCACTGACTGTGGCATTTTATGGATAGTGTTGAATTCCATGGTGGGAACTCAGCCCAAGAGGTAGGATTTTATTGCCTTCATTCCAAGGATAAGAAAACTGAAACCCTGGGAGATTAAGCTTTTTGTCCAAAGCCACTAAGCTGTCGAAGCAGGACTTGAAGCCAGGGTTGTCTGATCCCCAGCCTGGCTCAGCTCCCTGTGGGGTGCTGCTTTTCCCTTAGCAGGGGGAGTTGGTAGTAGAAAGCAATCTGATTCCACATCAGACTGGCTGCCCCAACGTAGCTCTGTGGCTTTGAGCAAGTTATTTCCCTTCTCACTGGTAAAATGAGGCCTGCCATATCTGCCTCACAGACTCCGAGGGCAAAGGCAGATTCAGGAATCATAACCCACCTTGTGACTACAAGGGATTGCAGAAACATTCCTGCTTGGAGATCACCCTGGTCATAATATCAAGAGACTCCTCTTAGGAAAAGTTTGACAAAAGGAGTTAACAAGGGTGGTGACATTTCCCTGTGGTTGATGGGGTATGTGGGAGGGAAGGGTGGCTTCTTTTCACCACACATGATCTTCTTACAAGAAGGTGTAAGAATGGGGGTCTAATATTCTTTGTTCTGGAATCTTGAAACTCCCTTAGTGAGTGTGATACAGGGGAAGCCATACGGTGTGACTTGAGTGTTAAGGGAGCCTAGTTAGGTCATAAAAAGAATGCAGTTTATATGGCTTGCCCTTAGTCCTTGCTGCCATGTTGTGAGGAAGCCCTTGCCATATGAAGAGGCCATGTGTAGAGGCCATGTGTGGGTGGTACAGGCAACAGACACAGTGAGGTCCTCAAGTGACAGCATCAAACAGCAGGCATGGGAGTGAATGAGCTTTCAGATCATTTCTGCCCTCTACCTTGAATCTTTCCGTTGAGGCCCCAGACCTCATTGGGCAGAGACAGGCTGTTCCTGATGTCTGATCTGAATTGCTGAAACCATGAAAGTTAGTGTCTGATTATCACTGTTTTAAGTCACTAAGTTTGGGGTAGCTTGTTAAGTAAATATTTAATGTAGGGAAATATTAAAACAGAATCAGAGAGTCTGAGAGACAGGGATGTTCTAAAGACATTAGCATTTAGTGTCACAGAGACTAGCTTGACTCTGGGAGATCAGCAAGAGGTGAGGAGGTTCTGACAGGCTGATGGACACAGCAGGGGACATAAAGGAAGAACACTATTTGGTGATCTGGGCAAGGAAGTCTGTGTTTGTCACAATTGTGCAATCCCAGGACTGGGATGCAGAGGTAGAATTCAAGTCCTGGACAGGGAGACCAGAGGCCCATTTTTAATGACAGAAAAGCTAAAAAGGAAAACATCAATATTATACAGTTCCAACTCTGAGCTCTCTCTTAACCAAGAGGTGAATTTCAACTATATCTTGCAAGTAACTATATGTAAGAAATTCCTTAATCAGAAGAGGAATAAAGATGGATAGAGGCATAAAAAAATCAGAGAGAGAGAGAAGAGGCAAGAAAATAAGGGTTTGCAGGAACATTCTAATGGGAAGATGTTTGGGGGGCACATTTTGGCTGCTGGCAAGTTCAGATCCTAAAAAAATATGAGAATGAGATTCCACCTCCAGGCCAGCAGCTCCAGGGAATAAGCCCTTAACAGCCTGTCCAGTCTCTGCCTCACACTCTTTAGAGAATAGGAATTTGTTTGTAAGGGAAAGACCACACACAGTCCCCAACCACACCCCTGCTGTCACCCTAAATGACATTGGTGTGGTTCAATTAAAATTTTGTGAGAGGGGAACAGATTACAAGGACATCGTAGTTGTAGATTTCTCCATGCGATGACTTACTGAAGTACTCAAAGATTCCTTTCTATCAAAAATAGTGCAATATTTATATAGTTACAGAATAAATAGAATCCTGACTTGTGCCTCATATTTTGCATCACTCCTTCCAGGTAATTTGGGTTCTTTCTGACATGTTTCTGACAATTATGGCAATTGTCCCTGCTCTGGGGAGCTGAGGACCTTGGTCTGCCCTCTTCCCTCACAAGGTTCACTAAGCTCATGTTCAGTGAACTGATGAAACCTCTCTTTAGCACAGCCTGGGAGTTTCCTATTTGGTTTGGACCTCCTGCTGGTCTATACATCTAAGCCCCTAGACTCCTGCTCTTTCACCAAATTGGGACTTTTCTCTCCTCTGTTGGTGAGTGGACATTTTGTGCTATTACATGGAGCAGTGACCTTCAAATTTCCTTGACCATGGCTTACATTAAGCAATAATTTTATTCTGACTCAGTAAATGCATGTTTACATGTAAATATAAAGCTGAAAAATTTCACAAAGAAAATGACCAACCCAAGGCACCCTGCTTTGTGCTCTAGTGGTTTTCATTGTTTTCTATTCTGAGCTATGCTCTCCTGTGCTAGAATATTCTATTAGGTTAGACGAGATTCAATTACTAAAATATGAAAATCACTAGCTCTGACTGGATACTTTTTAGACTTAAGAAGGTTGATTGTGTGAAGGAAACAAAGAAAGAAAATGAAAGATCTTGTGGATATTTTCAACTCATACTTTTAAATACAATTGCAAAGGATGAGTTACAATTGGAAATCTTATACTTTTTAATATTCTAAGAATGAATTTAGAACATTTAAGTCCACTATTCTAATTTCTTCAGTGAATTTTCCCATAGGTTTTGAGCAGGTTATATTTTCGAAAGTAGAAAAGCACCTACAGTAAGATTTAAACAAAATCTCTCTCCCTCTCTCTTCCCCTCCTCTCTCTGTCTCTCTCTCTCTCTCACACACGCATGCACATATACACACACACATTTTTCCATGAGCACACATACTCATGTTGTTGTTGTCACAGGCACACAAGTATTTCCAAATCACTCTGGAATGCTTATCAAACGCCAGGGCACAGAGCATTTAACTCAGAAGTGTCTGAAATCTATTGTCAGGTGTAATGGTGTGAATCTGGTTTGCCCTCTCTGAAACTTGGGTTAAAATTTGATTGCCATTGTGGTGGATGTTAGTCCATTAAAAGGGATTAATGTCTCTTCTGGGAAAGTGGGTTTGTGTTTTGTCTGTTCTACACATACCCACTTGTCCCTCTGCTTTTCTGCCAGATTATGAAGCAGCGTGAGGCCCTCACCAGTGCAGTCACTGGATCTTAAGTTTCCAGCCTCAAGAACCATGAACTAAATAATCTTCTTTCCATTATAAATTACCCAGTCTCGGGTAGTAGGTTATAGCATCAGAAAACAGGCTAAGATGCTGGGTCAGGAAACACATGAACCACAACATAGTTTCATTAAAGTGAATCAGCCTTTTGCTAGCTAGATTATTTTCTATTTTGAAAAGGATTGGGTTGTGGTTAAAATGAATGACATGAAGTTGTTTAATAAAAGGAATAGTGCCCCAAAGAAGAAAAATGCCCTTGTTAGGAGAAAGGGGAAAAGGCGCAGGTATTCAACCTAGAATGCCGGATATTCTTCAGATAATTACTTCTCTAACTGTCACAATGCACTGTGAGGCCAGATTTCACCCACTGAACCCCCTAGTCTAGAAAACGTATGTGGGACCTACTTACTTCATAATGTGTTAGGTACTGGGCTTATCCTGTATAAATACATGCATTCTTTTGCCCAGTTAAGAGCTTTACATAAACAGGTCCTTGTGTTATATGTAATGCCTAATCAGAGTGCCTGGACCTATGGTAGGGCTTCCCTGACAGAATGAGAACAGGAAGTAGGGTGTGGAGAGCATTCAAGGCTCATCACCTAAGACAGGCAGCATCCCTAGGCCACGTGCAAAGCCATAAAGAAGGCTGGTGTTACCAGAGCAAGCCTGAGGTGCTAGCTCTACACCTTTGTCTACAATGGCCATTTAGACCTGAGGCTAGGTCAGCAGGAACACTGCTTTTGGGACCTGTCATTCAAGTGTATGCCTTTCCCCATGCTTCAGGGGTGTGTGTGTGTGTGTGACCAAAGGAGGGAAAGTGAAGAAGAGGACTTTGTTCCCAGAGAACTTCTTAGTGGAGATTTGTTGAATCTTAATATATTTAAACCAGTTTTCACGTTTTTAGCCTCATGCACATATTTTCATGTTTTTTGTGTGATTATTCACAGAATTTGTTGTACAGAATGTGGTACTTAGTGTCGCATGTCTTAAACTTCTATTTTTTTAAAATTTCAATTCTAAGGTATTTCATTGAGATTGCCAACAATTTCAATACACAAAGTGAATGTGCCAACACATTGTCAAGACTCAAGGTTCTATGCATTTAGGTATAGCTCATGCTTAGTGCCAGGCCTTATTGTTTTCTTTCTTTCTTTAACTGTTGGTTAGAAGGTACCGCATTCATTTTCTAAGTTATATAATAAACTCATGTTATTGGATCCAACCACTTCAAATAACAAGATGAAAACTAGAAACTCAGTGTTAAATGATTGTTTAGATTGCTAGACAATGTTTAGTTCAACATTACTCTTTTCAATCTCCTCTTTTATTTGGAAGACTTTTAAAAAATTAAAACACTTCTTAGTCTTTATGTAAAACTTTAGAGCTTGTAAATTTAAAAATTTTTAATGTGTAGTTTATATACAAATATTAAATGTATACTTTGATGAATTTTAGCAAATGTTGTAATAAGTGTGAACACCTAGGGGACCCACAACCAAATCAAGACAGGACACTTCTGCCCCTCTCCCACAGATGGTGCTAGTCCATTGCACAGCTTCTTCCTGGACAGACAGACAAACACAAAGGCAACCATTGTCCGATTGTATCACTATATAAATGCAATCTAACAACTTGTAGATTTTTGTGACTGGCTTCTTTTTCATGGGGTGATTTAAAAAAATGCTAATGGTGTATAAATATTTCAAAGTCACCAAAAGAATTAGTCTTCTCTATGTCAAGAGACCTCTTACTCACGTATCTGGCTTCATTTGCTTGCTGTGTTTTGGAGATTCATTTGTACTGTTGTTTGTTTTAGTAGTTTATTCCTTTTTAGTGCTAAGTATGATAGTACCAAAATTTGTTTATCCTTCCGTCTGTTGATGGCCATTTGGGTTGTCTCCATTTTGGGGCATTATTAATAAGGGTCCTATGAATGTTCATGTACAGGTCTTTCTAGGAATGGACATGTTTCCATTTATCTTAGGCAAATAGGAGTGAAGTTGCTGGATCATAAGATATGTATATGTTTAATTTTATAAGCAGCTATCAATTTTCCATTGTAATTTTAGAATTTTATACTTTCACAAGCATTGTGTATGAATCCCAGTTGCCCTACATCTTTGCCCACATTTGGTATTCTCAGTTTTTAAATTTTTAGCTATTTTAATGTGAGGGGAATATTTAATTTTGATTTTAACTTGCATTTCCTATATGCAAGTCTGATGAGTTTGGGCACTT
This sequence comes from Castor canadensis, assembly GCF_047511655.1. Lineage (NCBI taxonomy): Eukaryota > Metazoa > Chordata > Mammalia > Rodentia > Castoridae > Castor > Castor canadensis. The sequence continues at coordinate 31,919,130 of NC_133396.1, read as the reverse complement.
TTTAACAATGTGTTCTCTGATTAGTTTTATATCTTTTATGCAGTGTTTTGTTTAAGTCTTACAGATCTCTTTTTGGTGCTGGGGATCAAATCCAGGGCCTCACATATGCTAAGCACATGCTCTACCACTGAAATACACCCCCCTTCCTCTGTTTATCTTTGGCCCGTTTTGAAATTGAGTTGTTTATCTTTCTGTCATTGAGTTCTAGGAGTTCTGATATTTCAAATACAAGTCTTTTGTAACATGAATACTTTTTCTCAACCTGTGGTTTGCCTATTCATATATATATATATATATATATTTAAATTTTATTCATATGTACATATAATGTTTGGGTCATTTCTCCCCCCTTCCCCCCGACCCCTCCCTTAACCACCCCACCCCCTCCCTCTCCCTCCTTACCCCCTCGCTACCAGGCAGCAACTACTTTGCCCTTATCTCTAATTTTGTTGAAGAGAGAGTATAAGCAATAATAGAAAGGACCAAGGGTTTTTGCTAGTTGAGATAAGGATAGCTATACAGGGAGTTGACTCACATTGATTTCCTGTACATGTGTGTTACCTTCTAAGTTAATTCTTCTCAAACTAACCTTTTCTCTAGTTCCTGGTCCCCTTCTCCTGTTGGCCTCTGTCGCTTTAAAGTATCTGCATTAGTTTCTCTGTGTTGAGGGCAACAAATGCTATCTAGTTTTTTAGGTGTCTTACCTATCCTCATACCTCCCTTGTGTGCTCTTGCCTTACCATATGATCAAAGTCCAATCCCCTTGTTGTGTTTGCCCTTGATCTAATGTCTGCATATGAGGGAGAACATACGATTTTTGGTCTTTTGGGCCAAGCTAACCTCACTCAGAATAATGTTCTCCAGTTCCATCTATTTATCTGCGAATGATAACATTTCATTCTTCTTCATGACTGCATAAAATTCCATTGTGTATAAACACCACATTTTCTTAATCAATTTGTCAGTAGTGGGGCATCTTGGCTGTTTCCATAACTTGGCTATTGTGAATAGTGCTGCAATAAACATGGGTGTGCAGGTGCCTCTGGAGTAGTAACCTGTGTCACAGTCTTTTGGGTATATCCCCAAGAGTGGTATTGTTGGATCATATGGTAGATCTATGTTTAGATTTTTAAGAAGCCTCCAAATTTGTTTCCAGAGTGGTTGTACTAGTTTACATTCCCACCAACAGTGTAAGAGGGTTCCTTTTTCCCCACATCCTCGCCAACAGCTGTTGTTGGTGGTGTTGCTAATGATGGCTATTCTAACAGGGGTGAGGTGGAATCTTAGTGTGGTTTTAATTTGCATTTCCTTTATTGCTAGAGATGGTGAACATTTTTTCATGTGTTTTTTGGCCATTTGAATTTCTTCTTTTGAGAAAGTTCTGTTTAGTTCACTTGCCCATTTCTTTATGGTTCATTAATTTTGGGAGAATTTAGTTTTTTAAGTTCCCTATATATTCTGGTTATCAGTCCTTTGTCTGATGCATAGCTGGAAAATATTTTCTCCCATTCTGTGGGTGTTCTCTTCAGTTTACAGACCATTCTTTTGATGAACAGAAGCTTTTTAGTTTTATGAAGTCCAATTTATCTATGCTATCTCTTAGTTGCTGAGCTGCTGGGGTTCCATTGAGAAAGTCCTTGCCTATACCTATTAATTCCAGAGTATTTCCTACTCTTTCCTATACCAACTTTGGAGTTTGGGATCTGATATTAAGATCCTTGATCCATTTTGAGTTAATATTGGTATAGGGTGATAAACATGGATCTAGTTTCAGTTTTTTGCAGACTGCTAACCAGTTTTCCCAGCAGTTTTTCTTGAAGAGGCTGCTATTTCTCCATCGTATATTTTTAGCTCCTTTGTCAAAGACAAGTTGGTTATAGTTGTGTGGCTTCATATTTGGGTCCTCTATTCTGTTCCACTGGTCTTCATGTCTGTTTTTGTGCCAGTACCATGCTGTTTTTATTGTTATTGCTTTGTAATATAGTTTGAAGTCGGGTATCGTGATACCTCCAGCATTGTTTTTTTTACTGAGTATTGCCTTGGCTATTTTTGGCCTCTTGTGTTTCCATATAAATTTAACGGTAGATTTTTCTATCTCTTTGATGAATGTCATTGGGATTTTGATGGGTATTGCGTTAAACATGTAGATTACTTTTGGGAGTATAGACATTTTTACTATGTTGATTCTACCAATCCATGAGCATGGGAGATTTCTTCACTTTCTATAGACTTCCTCAATCTCTTTCTTCAGAAGTTTATAGTTTTCCTTGTAGTGGTCGTTCACATCCTTTGTTAAGTTTACACCTAGATATTTGATTTTTTTTGAGGCTATTGTAAATGGAATTGTTTTCATATATTCTTTCTCTGTTCATTATTAGTGTATAGAAATGCTAATGATTTTTCTAGTTAATTTATATCCTGTTACCTTGCTATAGTTGTTGATGGTGTCTAAGAGCTTTTGAGTAGAGTTTTTTGGGTCTTGAAGCTATAGGATCGTATCATCTGCAAATAGGGATATTTTGACAGTTTCTTTACCTATTTGTATTCCTTTTATTCCTTCTTCTTGCCTAATTGCTGTGGCTAGGAATTCCAGTACTATGTTGAATAGGAGTGGAGAAAGTGGGCATCCTTGTCTCGTTCCTGATTTTAGAGGGAATGGTTTCAGTTTTTCACCATTAAGTATAATGCTGGCTGTAGGTTTGTCATATATCGCTTTTATAATGTTGAGGTACTTTCCTTCTATTCCTAGTTTTCTTAGAGCTTTTATCATGAAATGGTGTGGATCTACTACTTGAGCAACACCTCTGGCAAAAAGTAATTTTTTGTTTGTATGAGGTAGAACTACTTACTAAGAATCTTTCCTTTTCCTGATTGAATGATTTTGGCACCTTTATTGAAAAATCAAGACATAAATGAAGGTCAAGTATTGAATCATTTTTCTCTTCTTTTTATCTATTTGTCTGTGCCTACATTAGTATATATGGATTACTGTAGCTTAATAATTCTGAGGTCTTCAACTTTGTTCTCTTCTTGTAGAATTGCTTTGAGTTTTAGATCTTTTTCATTTTCAGCCTATGAACATCAACCTAATACCCTATTGTGATTTTGTATTTGTCAGGATTCACAAAGAAAACAGAATAACTAAGATATAGAGAGATAAAGATGTATAAGAGGAAATGTATTATGGAATTGACTCATGCAATTGACTCATGTTGCAGAAGTCCTGCAACATGCTATCTGCAAACTGAAGAACTGGGGAAACCAATCCTATAATTCAATCTGGTTCTGATGGTACTCAAAGACCTAAGAGAAAGACATGTTAGTGAAAGTCCTAGAGTTGAAAGGTCTGATAATCAGGAGTTCTTATATCTAAGGGCAAGAGAAGATGGTTGTTGCAGCTCAAGAGGAGAGAGAATGAATTTGCCTTTCCTCTGATTTTTTTATTCTTTCTGGTTCCTCAATGGATAGGATGATATCCACCCATGTTGGGGGTGGGGGTTCTTCTTCACTCAGTCTATTGATTTAAATGCTCATTTCTTCTGACATATCCTCACAGACACTAGAAATAATGATTTACTATTTATTCGTGTGTTCCCTTAACCCAGTCAAGTTGACATGTAAAATTAACCATTACAAAGTTTGATTGGGATTGCATTGCAGCTACATGCTAGTTATTAATTGCCTGAGCCTCATAACATAGATGAACAAATTGAAGCTCAGAGAGCCATGGAAATTAGAATTCTAGAACTGGAAAAGACATTGTACAAATTGTAGTTTTCTGTAGTGAGTGCCTAACTATATTACACATTGGAATCACTTGGGGATCTTAAAACAACACATCTGTGACTCCCACCATGGGATATTCAGATTTAATTTGTCTGGTGTGCAAACCTGGGCATCAGTATTTTTTAAAACTCCCCTGGTGATTCCAATGTGTAGCAAACTTTGAGAATCACTGATTTAGTGCTCAAATTTGTAGATGTGGAAATTGAGGCCCAGAAATGATAAGTGAGTTGCCTAAACTTCCAAAATTTACAAATTGACTCATTGTTTTTCAAACAATGTCATCTGAATATTTGTTCAAAAAGTTTATGTAAACCCTAAAAGACAACAACTTTTTTTGCTTTCAACCCAAACTAAAGAGCTGCTACTTTCTTGCCATCAGATAATGTTCTCTAGCTCTTCGTGTTGTTCTGAGCAAAATTCTATACATGCATTTCCTCAGGGAAGGAAAAAGAGAAAGAACATAGAGAGAGGGAAGAGAAAACACAGGCATCAGAACCAGGTGTGTTATTCTACCCCTGGATGCCAAGTCATTAGCTGTCTTTGTGTTGTCAGTTTTCAAACTATGGAAACAAAAGACTATTTGGAGAAACACTATGAAGCCTGAACCCTTACACTTTTTATTTTTTTTCCTTTTTCTTTTATTATTCATATGTGCATACAAGGCTTGGTTCATTTCTCCCCCCTGCCCCCGCCCCCTCCCTTACCACCCACTCCGCCCCCTCCCGCTCCCCCCCCAATACCCAGCAGAAACTATTTTGCCCTTATGTCTAATTTTGTTGTAGAGAGAGTATAAGCAATAATAGGAAGGAACAAGGGGTTTTGCTGGTTGAGATAAGGATAGCTATACAGGGCATTGACTCACATTGATTTCCTGTGCGTGGGTGTTACCTTCTAGGTTAATTCTTTTTGATCTCACCTTTTCTCTAGTTCCTGTTCCCCTTTTCCTATTGGCCTCAGTTGCTTTAAAGGTATCTGCTTTAGTTTCTCTGCGTTAAGGGCAACAAATGCTAGCTAGTTTTTTAGGTGTCTTACCTATCCTCACCCCTCCCTTGTGTGCTCTCGCTTTTATCATGTGCTCATAGTCCAATCCCCTTGTTGTGTTTGCCCTTGAGCTAATGTCCGCATATGAGGGAGAACATACGATTTTTGGTCTTTTGGGCCAGGCTAACCTCAGTCAGAATGATGTTCTCCAATTCCATCCATTTACCAGCGAATGATAACATTTCGTTCTTCTTCATGGCTGCATAAAATTCCATTTTGTATAGATACCACATTTTCTTAATCCATTCATCAGTGGTGGGGCATCTTGGCTGTTTCCATAACTTGGCTATTGTGAATAGTGCTGCAATAAACATGGGTGTGCAGGTGCCTCTGGAGTAACAGTCTTTTGGGTATATCCCCAAGAGTGGTATTGCTGGATCAAATGGTAGATCGATGTCCAGCTTTTTAAGTAGCCTCCAAATTTTTTTCCAGAGTGGTTGTACTAGTCTACATTCCCACCAACAGTGTAAGAGGGTTCCTTTTTCCCCGCATCCTCACCAACACCTGTTGTTGGTGGTGTTGCTGATGATGGCTATTGTAACAGGGGTGAGGTGGAATCTTAGTGTGGTTTTAATTTGCATTTCCTTTATTGCTAGAGATGAACCCTTACACTTCTTAGGTAAAATCAGAATATCTGACAATATTACGAATTTCAATATTAGCAATTTCTATGTAAATTTCATTGAGAGGAAAATGCTTTTCAACAGCATAAGCAAAAAGAATTGTGCTCAGCATGTCCATTTCTTTTTTTATTCTCTCTGTCTGTCTATGGGATTCAACTTTCTTCTGTGTGGAAAATGGAAATGATAAGACAATAGGAAAAGCAGTATTATATAAGTTTTAGTTTTTAAAATGGGGGATATTAAGTTTGTCAGAATATGATTTTTTAAGCTCCACGAGGGCAGAGGTCATTCTTTTGTTGCTTGGTGTACACTTAGTAGCACTGAGCATGGCACTTGCAGGGAAGTCAATAAGTGTTAAGCCAAAGTATCTCACTAAAGGAGAAAAAACTAAGGTTTTATTCAAAATGGTTCCAATAAAAGTCCCAAGACTTTTACTTCAAGAATCAGACACTGTTCATTTCAAACGTTTATAAAGAAAAAAAAAAGACCTTTAAAGTTCACATTGAATATCTTTCAAAATAAATGTTATTTCACAGTTTTCTCATTTCAAGGCAGTTCAAGATAGAAAGATTCCAAGCATGTGTTCATCTTCTATGTTTGTACTTTTAGGGTTTGTGTATGGTTATTTGTATTTTGTTGTAAGACATCTTTCAGAAAACCAATCTTTTGATTATCAACTCTCAGACTTGCCTCTGTTGCTAATAAAAGATTGATTCTCTTACTTTTGAAATAGAATTGGTTTTAAAAAAAATACTGGTTTTGTGCCAGATTCATACCCAGAGTCAGCCTACATGTTTCTAAAGCCATAGTAGTTCCTATGAAGTGGAGCTGTCTGTGGGGCCCCTCAAAGCTGTCCTGTCTAGACTGGGTCAAATGAAGAAAGAGGAGGCAGAAGATCGGTGATGTTCTCAAGTTTACTTTGGAGACCAGAGAGGATAAAATGCAACTACAAACAGATATTTCTTTCTGTTATTTTTATCTCCCAGATTAGAGGAGAAAAATCATGATGGAATAAACATGTACTTAATACCTAATTTGGGGATTTGGGAAAACATAGATCCAAGGGGATGATGGAGGGGGTTGCAGCTGAGAAAGAACTATTCTTTGGAGACCATCTTGCCAGACCTGGGTTGATTCCCCTGCATTTTTCTTAAAGAACACTAGAGAGATTGGCAAAGGAGCACAAGGATAGGCATTCAAAGGGTCTTTTATTAGGAATTTTAAAGTTATTGATTAATAACAAGTAACCAGAGTATCTCTTTCCTTTCTTTCTTGTTTTCTCTCTCTCTCTCTCATATAGCCTAGCTAGGATAACATGCATGTACCACCACCATGCTTGGCAAGAACCAGTGTATCTCCTGATAATTGGTTGACAAAGTTTTAAGGGGGTAAATGTGTTTCAAATCAGAGCTGCTGACAGACAGAGTGGGCATGGGGGGCATGGGCATCACTGCCCATGCAGTGTACAGTCATGTTAAAAAGGTTGCCTGTGACGATACCTTGGAAGTGACACCCCTGTCTCCTTCTCAGAGTCCTATGGATCATATGATAATGTTCACTTACATAAAAGTTCTTATGCACTGATTGGTGTCTGGCTTTAATCAAATCCCTCTGTCACTTCTTTGATTTTACCATTTGTTCTAAAAATACAAATCTTGTTTGAGCAAGATTTTTAAAACTCAAACTCTGAAGGGCTCATCTGAGTTCTGAAGCAGTGTGGACATTGGAGTTAGCCATAGCTGGGTTTGACTTTGTCCTGTTACTTATCATGAATCTTTGGATACAACAGCCCTTTGAACATTCATCTCATCCCCTATAAAACTGGGATGGAAATACTTAGTTCTTGGAGTTACATAAGAAAATGTACATAGAGCATCCAGGACAGTGTCTGGCAGAGAGGAAGCACTCAATAGAAGAGCATTAGTATTCCTAGCGTTATAGTTATTATTTCCTTGTCACAGCATAGGAGGTCAATAGATACACAAGAAATGGTCGTAAATAAAAGCAAAGAACTTATAGGACTGGTGTCCTGTAAGCCAAATGTGTAGTGTTTGGAATTATAAATTTCTGTGTGTCTCATTACCAAAGTTTAAGACATGCCTACTTATCCTTCCAGAATGAGATGAAAGTTACATACGTTAATTTTACCATTATGGATTCAAGTAGTTTTCTATTGAATATTGAAAGAGCAATTAGGATTAACTTAAAATATGACATTTTGATTCTTAGGGATAAAAAAATAGAATTAATCAAATCCTAAAGTTTGATCTTGTTGGAAAAATGTCAAGAAGAGAAGAAGTAGTTGTTTAAAAATAGTTGTTAAAAATCTTTAAACAAAAGCTGGACATACCAAACAACCACCAATTATTTGTCATTTCCTTATGTGACAGTGAGAGACTAGGGGACACTGAACAGAATGACTTTTATATTCTGCAAAATTTCTGCAGCTAAGACTTTATGGGTGAGTGGGAATAAGCTATGGACATGACTACTGCCATGGTGCACTCAGTGCATATTTTTCTGAGAAGCCTCCATTCATTCCCTGAAATAAAGCTTGAAACTGAACTTGCCACAATTCAAGGAAAATTGAGTGAAATTGGGGTTCCCTCAGGGAAAACATCAGCTCATCTAAAACATCTAAATATAACCTATGATGTGCCAAAATAGGCAATGAATAAGAGAGAATTTGGGGGGCAGGAGATTAGTTATTAAAAATATAGGAAATGACCTGGGCTTGGTGGTGCATATCTATAATCCCAGCATTTGGGAGGCTGAGTTAGGAAGATCACAGTTTGAGACCAGCCAAGGCTACAAAGAAAGACCCTGCCTCAAAAGAAGGGGTACCTGATCCCTTTTTTCTTGCCTAGCAAATGTAAGGCCCTGGATTCAATCCCCAGTAATGCTGAGAGGGAGGGGGAGAGAGAGAGAGAGAGAGAGAGAGAGAGAGAGAGAGAGAGAGAGAGAGAGAGAGAGAGAGAGAAAGAGAGAGAGAGAGAAGAGAAGAGAGAGAGAAAGAAAGAAAGAAAGAGAAGAAAAAATTCTTAAAAGGCCAGGTACAGTGGCTCACCCCTGTAACCCAGATACTTGGGAGGCAGAAGTTGGAAGGATGAAGGTTCAAGGTCAGCCTAGGCAAAAAGTTCAAGAGACCCCAACTCAACAAAGAAGCTAGGCATGGTGGTACATCCCTGTGATCCCAGCTATGCAGGAGGCATAGATAGGAGGATTGTGGTCCAGGCTAGCCTGGGCAAAAACTGGAGATGCTATTCAAAAGATAACTAAAGCAAAAAAAAAAAAAAATCCAGGAGGTTGGGGGCATGGCTTAAGCATTAAAGCAACTGCCTAGAAAACACAAGACTCTGAGTTCAAATCCCAGTATCAATAAGAAAATTAAAAAGGATAAAGGGAATGGAATATTTGTAGGAGAAGGAATAAGAATAAACTCCATTTCATAACATTCATCTCCTTGGTTATTAGCAGAAATTCCCATTTGAAGTAGGGGTTAAACCTTCTGTTATGAAAGAATTACCCTCTTCATTTAGCTTTCTTATTGTCACATATTACATTCAGCTTCAGATTTTGTACCTGAAATTGGAAGCAACCATTTTCCATGGTGGGGGGGGATTGGGGAATGGTGGCCACAGTGCACCAGGAAGTGGTAATGATGCACTTTTGTGCCCGGTAGTGGCTGATGCCACTGGCTACCAACAAGGAGCAGACATGGACCCAACCAGGGTTTGTGCATTAGCCCACTTAATTCTCACGGCAGCCTTAGAAAGAAGAGGCCACTATTCACTTCATTTTACAGATGAGGAAGCTGAAGCTCTTCCACACACATGAAATACATAATGATATCAACTATCTTAATTTTTCTCAAAGTCTAAACTTACACTTTGGTGTCTTAAACATTTCTTACATTTGATTTTTTTTCTTCTTTTTTTGAAAATTTCTTTTAGGTTTTAGTAATATTTTTCAGCAACTAATTTACAGCTAAAGAAGAAAAATTCAGACTAACTGGTGACGACAAACATAAGTAAAAATAAGATTAACTATCTAGTTAGTCTATAATTGTAGTGTATTAGTAAAATCAACTTGAAAATTTCATTAAAATATGGAAAATTTCTGTTGTTTTTGATTCAGAAAAGCACTTCAAAAGTACATAAAATTCACACAAAGGTTTGTGTGTCTCAACATTATTTATAATAGTGAAAAATTGGAAGAAAAAACTATGTGTTAAAAACCAGAGAAATGACTAGAAAATTATAAACCATTAATGGATCTGAATATTGTATATTCACAAAGACTTGTTTGCAATAAATGAACATGCTATACTACTAAATGAAACAGGGATAGTGAATGTACAAATGTTTTAAATTTGGTCATGTGAAATATTATATATATTATGTGTACATAGAAAGAAAATAGCAAAGTGTTTGTGAGAGAGTGTCAGGCATGTGTGACATGTCCTTATGACAGTTAGAATTGGCTGTCTTGTGTATGAAAGCAATGGCTTCGGCTGTTAAGATGCATTGACAGCTATATCTAGAAAAAATATTTGGGTTGTTGAATTAGGGGCCCAACATAGGAATCATCTACTGACTTTCTCTGGCAGGCATTTAAAGGAAACAAACTGAAGCACATTTTCCCAGACAGGGTAAGTGTGGAATTAGGTCCCCTTTGTGGTATTCCACTCACCCACTGCAATTCCCTCCTCCAGCCTCCACTTAAAGATGTAACTATTAGTGGGAATGTAAAATAATTTAGCCGCAACACAGTAGAAAATAATATGGTATATCCCAAAAAATTAATAACAGAATTACTGTATGATCCAGCAATCCCACTTCTGGTTATACACTCAAAAGAGTTGAAAGAAGTGTCTCAAAGAGACATTTGTTTGCCCATATTCATAGCAGTGTCATTCACAACAGAGCAAGGTAGAAAGCAAGTATGATGGATAAATGAATAAGCAAAACATAGGATATAGATACACTGGAATATTATTCAATCTTAAAAAGCAAGAGATTCTGACACATGCTACAACATAGATGAACCTTGAGAACGTTGGACAAATATTTTATGATTCCACTTTTATGAAGTTCCTAGAGGAGTCAAATTCATAGAGAAGGACAGAATGGTGGTGTCCAGAGCCTGGAGGGAAGGGAATGAGGAGTTGTTGTTTGATAGGTAGACAGTGTCAGTTGATGAAGACTACTGGAGATGGATGGTGTCGGGTTACACAGCAATATGAATGGACTTAATGTCATGGAAATGTACACTTATAAATGGTGAAGATAGCAAATTTTATGTTCTTTGTAGCTGGCTATAATCTTAAAAAATGGGAAAATCAACGTAATGAATTGATGGGTTGATAAATCGCCTAGATCCTAACATCATAACAAAACCATGTTTTCTGGATCAGTATCATGAGAATTTTTGCAATTCTACTCTCCCCAATAAGAATAGCTACCATTTATTGAGTGCATTTTTTATATTAGATTTGCTGTTCACTACTTTGTGCATTTAATATAATGTAATACACTGTGAATTACATATTACCATAGTTGTTTTTGCAAAAGAGGCACCAGGCTTGCCTGAGGCCAGGCTACTGAGTATCGGGGCGGCATGGGGGCCACAGCTACATGCCTTAACTTATGTTGGACAGTAGTCAAAATTAGAAGCAGAGTCATCAACTCAGTGACTGTCACAGGCAGGGGACATTACAGTGATGGCTAGAACAATGCTATGGTTTGAATTTGGTTTGAGTATCTGTCTCAGGTGTTCATGTGCTAGAAGGTAGGTCCCCAGTGTGGTAGAGTTGGTTGGTGGTGGAACTTGTAAGAGGTGAGGCCTAATGGAAGATGGTTAGGTCATTCAGGGTGGGAAGAGTAGGGAAACCCTCATCCTCAAGTTTGCATCTCTGTGTCTTGCTGGTTCTTATCATAGTCCACATGAGCCTGCTATACTGGCAAGCTGCCCCCTCTCAAGCTTCTTCAGGCTTCATACATTGACTGCCATGGAGCCCAGTAGACTCTGCTAACCACAGGTGCCTCACTTTGTCACATATGCTCAACCTAAATATGGACAGACCAGTTGCTATTACTTTTTATAAAGGCTTTCAGTGACTTATGAAAAGGAAAGAATGACACTCCAGAAGAGTTTTGGACACCAGATAGTGCTTCTTAAGCAGGGCTTGATGAGTTAAATATAAATGAATCAGAACCATGTGCACTAGACTTTTCTTTGCAGGCACTTGCTTTAAAAATTAGGGACAGTATGGCTGGGCTTCACAAGGACCTGAATGAGAACTTCACAGAGCCCAGGGTCCCAAACATGGTGCGATTTTTCCCCCAGTTCTAATTTCTTTCATCTTCAGCCCATGAGAGCTGCTTAATATATGTGACATTCTGATGCACCTTCCCTGCAGGTGCTGTGTTCCTGAAATTCCTTGTTTTCTTGCCAAAGGCCTTGTTATGCTATGGTTAAAACTATGCTTTACCAAAGCCATTTTGACTTATCCTAAGAAGTTCACAGACTTTATTCTCACGAGACACGGGCTTTCAACAGCAGGAGCTGACTGTCTTGTTGGCTGTGCTGCCATCTCACAGAACCAAGTGTGGGCACTGTCTTGGCACCATTCAGAAATCCAAAGGGGCATTGTGACCTTGGGCAAGTCAGCAGGACATCACCACTTTAGTTTTCTCACCTGTAAAATGGGAGTCAAGTCCTTCCTTACCTGCTTCCAAGAGTAATGTTTGGAGGGCTGTGTAACTGCAGAACACATGTTAATCAAATGGCTGATAATTGCACTGAATGTACCAGAAAAACAAGTGGTTTCAACTTGCCTGGGAAGTGAAGTGAATTTGTGTTCTCTTCTTCTTACTGAGGGAAGGTCAGGGTAGGATCTATGTTGGAATGAGATAATTAGGAAAGAATTCATGTATTGTCTTGCTTCTGTGTGTAACTGTCATGAGTTATATCCCTAGAATTTTAGAGCTTGGAGAGTTTTGTGTTTATATCTTTATTTCACACTTGAGAAATCTGAGGGTCATGGGGCGAAATGACTGGCCCAGGTCATGTAAACGATCTCACTAAAAGTGCCGTGATGCCTATAACTGAGAGAAGAAGGCATATTCCTTTTACAGTGGGACTATTACAGAGAACAGGCTTTTGTTATTTTAAAGTACTTTATTATTATATCTATCTATCTATATATATATCAGCATTTATATTTCAATATATATATGTATACATGTATACATACATACATGTATTTATATATACATATGTATATGTGTGTGTGTGTGTGCTGGGCATCAAACCCAGGACCTCACATATGCTAGGCAAGTACTCTCCCACTGAGTTACACCACCAACTCTTCACTTTCAGGGCTTAGCACAGATCCTGGTATGCAACAGAAAATAAATAAAAATTTGCAGACTAAGCTAATGAGTGCAGAGTGTCAGGTAGGAGGAAAAAGAAGAGAAAATAAAGAGAAAGCATGACTCTCTCCCAGAGAAGCTCATAGTCTAGCTGTGGAGACAAGATAAATAGAAAAAAAAAGCACGAGAATGCTGCAAGCAGGAGCAGAATGGTGCCATGTATGGAAATGTGAGTAGAAAGAAATGGGCTTTTTTTTTTTTTTCTGAAGAAAGATGGGCTTTTAAAGAAAATGGGGGTAATTCACATGTACCCAGCAAACAAGACACATCTTGGTCTTCATGCGGTGAACCTGCAGTTTTCTTAGTCACTGGTCCCTCCTTGAGTAAGTGGGCCCATGATTCAACCTGACCCAGCACTCCAGGGCTTTGATTTCAGCTCCTGGAGCAGGGATTGGCATGGACCCTTATAAACAGGGCGAGTCACAGCATTTGCTTGTTATTTGGTATATGAAGATGGAGTCTTTTGTTCATTAGGAATATTGGTCTGCAGCATATAGACCTGGAATCATCAATGGCCTTCTTTACTGATATGCAGCAATGATGTCATAGACAATAGAAAGTAGAGCCAAGAGAAGGAAAAAGGAGAAGAGAGAATGATACAAGTTAGATTTCTAGATTCAGCCACACCATAAAGTCTACCCTTAGACATCCAGTTAACACATGCCAATACATTCTCTTTTTTCAAAAGGGTTTCTGTCACTTTAATTTAAAAACACTGACTACAACTGGTAAGGAGCTTGACAGCTCTGTTAATGTGTGATGATGAAGCTGTGTGGGATGATGAAGATGAATGGGCCATTTGTTGGAGCCAATAGTTTTTGTAGGGTCTCCCTATGGGGGGAGAGGGTTAGGTGTGCTTGCTGAGTCATGGAAGGGAGAGGGAGTTATCTTTAGTCTAATCTGGGAAGCAGGAAAGGCTGTCCTCCCTCTCTCAGACTCAACCCCATCTCCATTTGCTGACCCCACTACCTGTGAGATTCACTCTGGAATCCACTATTTGGATGATGCCAAAAGTTCTCTAGGTGTATTCAGTGGAACACTAGCCACTCTGAATACCAGAGTGTACCAATGTGCTCAAATGCATCCATTCTCTTTATTTCATCACTTTTTAGATTTAACTCAGATATTTCCCAAGTCTTTCAAGGAGGCAGCGGGAATACACAGGGTTTCCTGAACTTCTTTGTTCAAAGACCTCTTTGTTTTGTTTTCCCTTGTTTGGAGGAGACTTTCTTAAAAACATCTTTGAGAGGTCTTGAGATAAGACATTGTTTCCCCAGAAAATTCTGTGAAGCCACATATTACTTGGAGAATGCCAGTTATTATTTTGATCCCTCTTCCTTCCACAAAGCATTGGAGATTCAGAAGGAAGAAGAGTGGAAATGCAAAGTAGAGACCAAGAATGAAGTATGGAGGGGAGAGGAAAGAAGAGTGTTCTATCAATTCATAAACTAGGGTAGACAAAGATGACAAGTGAGTGAAAGGCCCTTCCTTCTTGGTGATGAAGGCAGAAAGCTGAGGAAATGATCATGAATGAACCCCTTTACTCAAAAAGAGCAGACCTCCAACACTCTAGAGTCTTTTGGTTCTTATCAGGTACTAGATGCAAGCAAAATGTTTACTTGAGAGGTAAAAAGAGTTTATTTTTTTTAAAGAAATGGACCTAAAAAAGGTGGTCATGTGATTCCTTATCTAGGTGACACTGAATAGCATAATGCATGGGCTTCAACGGAAAATTTACAGAAAACAGAAACATTGATCATATGACTTTTTCAGCTATTGACATTCACCAAAAAATAAGGGCATAGTAAGAAATCACAGCACTTGGTAGGGATGACCACAACAAATGTAGACCACATAGAATGACACATCACCTATGTGACCTCAACCTACATAAAGGTAGATAAGGTTTAGGGACCCTCAGGAGGGACTGCTGACAAGTTACCACCCACTGGTTACCACTCTGGTTAACTGTTATAGAAGAAAGCTGAGATAGGGCTTTGAGTAAAAGGTGTGGAGGGCAGAGTAATTTTAATAGCAGATGAGGGGGTAGAGAAAGGGAAGACGGAAGGGCAGGGCTCAAGTGGAAGTACCATAAAGTCTCATGTCTATTCAACAAGGATGTGTCTTGGAGACCTTGTTAGAATTAGATGGAATTAGATTGCAATATCAGTTAAACTTTTAGAGTAGCTGCCCTAACACAGTGCTGGTACAATAAGCCTTACTTAGCTTCTAGGCCATGAATCAGAGATTAAAGGAAAAACACATAGCTCAGGATTCAACATGATTGCATTTCTAATCTCAATACTCGATGAACAGTACTATTTATGACTCAATGCAAGTGAAAAATGTCAATAAAACCAAATTTTGTCATTTGCACATTACAAAAGTTCTCTACTCTTTTTGTTCCAGGGAAAAGCCATGGCAATCTATGACACCCTTTGTTGTATGTCCCTCCTCGATCAAATACTGGTTACTCTGTATGGATAAGGTCCTATACTGGACCTCCAGGCTGAGGTCTTATTCAGGTTCCCAAGATCTCCAGCCATAGCCCACTTTATTAAACATAACACCATTTGTTCACATCTTGGTTTGCTCTAAGAATATTTGTGATCTGTAATTCCTGTGAGCTTCTATCAACATTAATTATTACTATTTAATTTACTACTTAATCGTAACTTTTTGTGGAAAGGGAGATGTGGAGTAGTGAAAGAGGTGACAGATACTGCTTAGGAAGGCTTTGATTTAGATGGTGACAGCACGAAATAATGTTAAAAAGGAAATGATAACAAGGCCATGGCTGGAGGGCTGGGGGATAGCTTGGGGGACAGCAATGCTATTCATTCCAAAAAAAACCCAAAAAACCTACAATGCATTGGTAGAGTACTAATAGGCTTCATGGGTCCCACGTGAAGGAATTGGAAGCATAAAAGATAGGTGAGTCACAGGAGGGAATTTTGAGGCCAACTCACTAAATTGCCCAACGTAGATACTTCCAAGTAGAATTCATTTTTCAAAGGCTAGACAGTGACAGAGTTAAGGTTGGAACTCAAACCTTTCGATTCCAAGTTCAGTGTTCTATGCACCACACCTTGCTGAAGGCTGCAAGTATGGGAGGAGATGTCTTGCTATCCTGAGAACTCATTGACTTTGATGGATTGAAGAGCAGAATGGAGAACAGATTTGCTGGGGAAGTTTCCCCAAATCAACAGAAAAAGGTGGAAGATGAGTGCATGTAGACTGCAAAAGTTTTGAAATTTGCTGCCGGTGTCTTAATGAGCAACTGAAAACCAGAGCTGTTGGAGAATACTGAGAATCCTCTACATTTGGGAGGTCTAAGAGACAGAGTAGGCTTACAATGCATGAAAAATGCCAGTGCCAGACCAGGCCGGCATGCAGCCAACAGGCCAGGCTGTTCATATTTCAGAAAAAAGGGCAATGATTTCCATGGAATCCTGCTACAGAGGAAACACGGCTCCAGTATACTGAATAAGTTACACAGTTCAGCTTCTTCAGAGACAACACAAACCCACTGTGGTCACTCGACCTCATTCTGTGGCTTTCCCATCATGAGTTTGACCCACATTTACCAACCCTTTTCCCAGGGTGTCCCAGCTTCTTTCTGTCTTCATAATTTGTGGACAGCTCCTATGGGAGGCTGGGTCTCCATCATCATCTTTTGTGGCACTCTTGTATTACCTGACTGAAAACACTTTCTCCCTTTCCCTTGTTCTCTTTGATCTTTACAAAATGTAGTGTCACACAATGGTAGCCTCAGTGGTCAGCCTTTCATTGTTAGTTGGCCTCTCCAAGGGGTCTTTAAGTCTAGAACTGTTGGAAGCCCTTCAGTGTGCAGATTAGAGTACATCAGCAGGTATCAGAGGGATGATGACAAATGAGAATGGTGTCAAGAGAGATTGTTCAAATAAACAGTTGGATGCTTAGAATACAGCCTGAAGGCCTCAGATCTTTCTCTACCCTGTGTTCCCACTCCCTCCTCCTCCAAAACAGAAGATTAAGTTTGCTGTGAACATGAGCTGATGAAAAGAATTCAAATAGTACTTTGACTAGGACCCCAGTCAGACCCACAGGAGAGCTACAAATTGCTTTTGGAGACACCAGTCTCCTTCACAGAAAGCAAGCAGAAAACCCACATATCTTCTTTCTATAAGGTACTAACTTGTAAATTAACCTTTAATGGTGTATAAATGATGTTCTGAAAGAACTGCTTATGCAGCTATATTTATGATCTAGAAAATTGCAAATATTTACAAGATTATAGGTGTTAATGGTCTGTCAAAAATGTTTGTATATTGTACATACATTAAACCCTGGTTTCAGACCACCCTGGTATAAAAGACCACCACTCTCTAGTCTCATATAGTGTTTCACTTTGATTCCATATATGCCAATCCCTATAATTAGCCTGCTCCCTAATATAGATCAAGTCTACTTTATAGGGAATTCTCCCAATCATTTTCATTTCATTTAAATCCAGTACCCAGGCCGCCTATGTAAACTGTTTGCTAAATGGCTCAGGATGGCCAATCGATCTTATGTCAGCAGTGGCCTGTGAACTTGTCCGTCTTATTTCAGAGTGGGCCCCACTGGGGGGCCTAAGTGCCTCTTGTCTGATTGCTTTCCGGAAATAAAATTAAGCATATATATGAGCTCCTGTGCTCAGTCACTCTGCTGATGTTTGGTCATTTGAGCAGTAGATGTACATAAGCCACGGATAGAATTCATTTCAAAGGCTGCTCATTGTGACAATAGCACTTTCACTAAAGTGCTGACAATGGGAATAGCATCACACAAAGGAGGAAAAAGTCCTTTTTTTCCTGTAATTGTAAATTGTACTGTGTACTTGTTGGGTTACTGTTCCATGTGGGGGTGTGGCAGAAAGAAAATAAAGGTCACAAGTTGTTTAGAAATGGTTCTTCTATCCTAGTTTATTATCTCATTTGTACATTTTCATTAATGTCAAACTGTTTCCAGGGCTGTCTCAAGATGATTGCTCCCCCTAGGGACTTGCCAGAGTTGAGTCTGCTTCCTAGGAAAAGAATACCTCTTGAATTTTTATATAGATCACTCAATAACCACCCCTCCCACTCCACTCCCCTATCCCATCCTCAGAAATAGGGCAAGGAAATAATAAAATCAATTTTCCCTTAAGCCCTTTAACTAAACCCTGACAATATACCCTTATTTTCTTAAAAATAAAATAGGTTTGGGTGGTTGCAATGCATTGAAACCACTGAAGTTGCTGCAGAGGTCTTAAATGGAATAGGCTCCATGACTTCAGGCCCCAAATGAGGAACAGGGAAGGGCTGGTGACCAATCTAAGGTGCTAAGTGCTGTGTTGGGCAGAGAGTGGACCCCTCAGTTCTCTTTATCCTCTCTCTGGGATGATCCTCAGAGCTACTGTCTTTTGACTTGTCTGGTATTTGAAAAAGGTTTATTAAAATGACATCAGGATTCTTGGAGGGCTTGGATGTAGAGAATTCCATTGGCATTGTTCTGTGTATCTCTCTACCTTAAAATGTTTTTCAGGACCTTTAGGCTAAGTGTTCTCCTTCTGGGTTCCAGATCCTAGGGAGAAATGGGTTCTTTGAGATATTCCCAACATATCAGAAACCCTAACTGGAGTTATAGAGCTAACTGGGCTTAAATTGCAAAAGAGAACAAATATAGGCTTTCTTTTTATTCACATGACATCGATTCAATGTTTTTATGGATTTTTTTTGTAATGACAGTTTCTGATTAATAGCAAAATGGGGAAATTACTTCTCAATGATAATTTCATTTAGACGACATGGTTCAAAGTACAGTATCCAAATGGAAAGGAATATAATAAGGTCCATGCAGGTGACAAGTAGGGGCCCCTGGTTTAGAGGTGAGGCTCTGTGCAGGTTAATGAGTATCAGGTTGAGGCTTATTGCATTCAGGTGCAAAATGAGGAAACTGAAAAGCAAACACAAGATGAAAATCCCATTTAGGGACAGATTCTAATCTGTTCAATTGCCTTTTATATTGATCTAGGAAAACAAATGGCCAAATGTGCTCACGAAAGAGAATAATAAGTGAGTCTTCTCTCTCATTCAGAAAGTAATCCTCTTTTGTATAGAAAAATCCCATATTAAAATTAAGAGCCACCTGGGCACCAGTCAGGTGAGGCTGTTTGGACCCTGGATATTCCTTAGTGGTGCCAAAGAAGGAAGTGACTGGGGTGGTCGTGTGAACAGCCATGCTTCTGCTCTGTCTGGTGAGGCTGGCAGGGTCTGTGAGGGATTCATCAATTGTTTCAAACTATTTCTTTTAACATTATGGGTTTGGCAGAATCCCAGACATACTTTACCAAGTGCTTTTTCCCTTCATTTTAAAATCCCATGTGTATTTCAAATGCAAACCGTATGTTACTGATTCATTTACACTTAACTCATCAAAAATGCTGGTTGGGATGAATTAGTTGATGCCCAAGGAGAAGTATGGTCCCTCTTTAAAGGAGATGTTAGAAACCTTTTCCCTACCCCACTGTTATTTGCCAAATGCAGTTCAAAGT
Organism: Castor canadensis; assembly: GCF_047511655.1. Classification (NCBI taxonomy): domain Eukaryota; kingdom Metazoa; phylum Chordata; class Mammalia; order Rodentia; family Castoridae; genus Castor; species Castor canadensis. The sequence continues at coordinate 31,899,688 of NC_133396.1, read as the reverse complement.
GAATGTACTCCCCAACCCCTTTGTGTTCCTCCCATCACCCAATTTTAATCACATTAGAAAGGGCAATTCCAAGGAGCACTAAATTTGGGGAAATTCTTCATTCCACTCTCTCTCCTTTAAAAACTTGTGTATTTTAAGGGAAATCTAATCCATATGCTTCTGATTCATTTACACTTAAATCATTAAATTGTTGTTTTGGGCAAGCCACTTGCTGAAATTTTATTATTATTTCTTCAAGCTCTTTTCTGCAAAACAGGAAGTCATATTGGGACAGCCAAATATCCAAAAGTTTAAATTTGGTGTGCTAATTCTTAGGGCACCATAGTCTAGATAAATCTATTTTTGCCTATCCTCACAGGGGACCCAATGCAGATCTTGGCTTTCATGGCAGATGTGTATTCATAATCACATGTAATCAGCTAAATCACATCTGTAAGTAGGTTATTTCCTTTGAGTAAGTTGAATGGACCGTGTGTGTGTGTGTGTGTGTGTGTGTGTGTGTGTGTGTGTGTGTTAAGATGACATAGTTTATAGCAAATCATCTGAACCCTAAATATACATGGCAAGGTGGGATTAAAAAAGGAAGCACATGCAGAGAAAAACAGGAGAGAACTGACCTAAAACTGTTTGTATATCTTCCACAGTATAGGTGGAAAACACATAGATATACTTTAATTAGTCCCAGTTAAAGACTAGCTAAGGTCAGTGAGCCAATGTTTTCATGCCCACTGACACATGAGAAGGGCAGATTTTTGCTGTCTTTTCCCCTCCACCTTGTGTGATGATAGATGCTAGTGAGCTTCACTCTCTTATCCGTTCTATTTCCTTTCCTGAATTGCCTAGTAGCTTACCATATCAATTCTTCCAGGAACACCTCCCCATCCCATGCTTTTGTTTTACAGAGGAGAAAACAGAAAAATCTAAGAGTTAGAGACAAAGCTGTGACTTGGTCATAAACATTTGGATTATCTGAAGTTAGGTCCTTTCACCACTCTGATGTAATAGTAGTTATCAAAATTCAGATGCCTCTATGCAAAAATTTGGCAAATCATGAACATTAATCTCTCCCAATCCTTGAAACAGTCCCAGAGGTGTTACTGCTGTCATTCTTCAGATGTAGCCATGGTGATTAAGAGTGAAACCAACATCTGTTCATGAACAGAAGAGCCAGGATGAGCTCTCATGTGGGTCTTGCATCAAAGCACAGAGGCTAAAATGAAGACCATGAAGTGCATTTGAATATCTGCTTTACCATTCAGTAATTAGTGGTTCAAGGCTTATTTCTTCACCTTTTTGTGTCTGTATTACCCTTACAATGTAGACAATAATAGAACCTACATGAAAGAGCTATTTTGAAGATTACATAAGATATCCATGTAATAGTGACTAGATGTAATAAGCACTCAACAAATCACAGCTAATCTTTTTTTCTATTCCTCTAAACATATACTGTGTCTGTCTAATAATTTGGGAGCTTCCCAGGACCAAGGAACATCACCATCATGAATACAGAGGTCAGTAGTAGCAGCTGTGAGACAGACTACTTGTAAATATTCTGAAGTTCTGTTTCTACCAGCCTCTTAGTCCCAATCCTGTCCAGTGGTGCAGTTCTGTGTGCACCCAGCTCTGCCAAAGAAAGCTTGTAGTATTAGCATCTCTCCAACATGGAATCCTAAATAAAACCTTCACATCCTGTGTGGATGTGAAAGCAGGGTAGAGGTGACTTGGAGGGAAAAACAGCATTCCAGCAATCATTCATTAACCTTATTATTTTCACATCTGTAGCCTAGTGTTGTCTTTGAAACACAATTTTTATGCCATTGTAGGGCATTAACATTTCTAATTTAGACCATGGCTTATGAAAGTTTCTAAAGGTTCACCTATCAGGTGAAGCCACCTGAACTCCATTAGAATTGTGGAATGGAGATTTCATGGCAAATAAAAATACTATATCATGTTAATAAAAGCATCATGTGCAAGTGAACATAGAGGTAAGAAAGAGCTAAATTTGTAAGCCCTTACCCAGCTCTTCTTACTCTGACTGAAATCCTAAACCTTTAAGAGACCTTTAATGGCCACATTACCAATGTGCCATAGAAGCCGTTTCTGTTGTCTAAATCTTCTCAGAGCCTAAGTGAGAGATGATACTGAGCTTTCTAAGGTAGAATCTTCACAGGGACAGGGCAAACAGCTGATAGAGTGCTCTTGGCAGTGGGCCAGAAGTTGGTGGGAGGCAAGAAGACTTCAGGTAAATAACTGGAGCAAGTTTCCCCTTTGATTCTAGAATCCTTTCCTGAAGCTCCAAATACTGCTTGAGAAAAACCTATCTATCACAACGTGTTTTCTACACCCAGAGTGACACATCCTTTAAAATTAATTTCTTAAATTGTCTAAAGGAAACTATGGCTCAGCCTCTTTCCATGGCACCAAACATCTGGATGAAGGCCTGGGGAAAGGAGTCTCCTGAACAGGCCCCACGTCCTCATTTGCTTGTGGCCTGGAGGGTCAGTGCCTGAATAAGTTGGCAAGGTCACTAAGAGGGCATCCTCCTGGAAGAACAGCTGAGGGCAGAGTGCAGGGTTTACACACTGTTGGAAAGTGCCACCACCATGTCACCTGGGTATTTGGATGCCCTGAGCTGGGGATTTACCCTCTTTTTCCATATTGAGGAAGAAGACCAAGACTGTTAATGTGTAAGGGCAAAGCAAATAATGAGTAGTGTAGTACATTCATTAATGTGGTGTTTTTGTTGTTACATCTGCAACCAAAGAGGTAAAGAGCAAAGAATTCTGCAGGCCTGTGCACTCTAGAATTCAAGGGTCTCTGACCACTATCTCAGCCTTCTTATTCAACTTTGCCTAGTAGAGAAATTACATTTTTACTCCCAGTACTAATACATTATAGCTTGTTACATCATCATCATCATCACCACCACCAACTAAATCAATATAAACTGTTGAGTAAGTAGTATATTCAGCCACCAAACCAAGGGATTTATTGTGATCATTTTGTTTAATCTACAATAACCTTTGAAGTTGGTCCCATGATAATATCTTACTTATAAGTAACCCAAGGTTAAGTGAATTGACCATGTTCACCAAGAAAGCAAGTGATAAATGTTAATCAGGATGCAGTTAGGCAATCCAGGAGTAATATGAATGAGTGGATGGATAAATAAAGCAACAAATAATTACAAAAGCCCATTCTGATTTGACCAACTTCAGTGACTCGATGAGCATTTGGCAAAAGAACTAGGTTTGGTTTAAATTCCTGATCTGGCACTTTCTGGATGTGTGGCCTTAGGGTGGTAATTCTATCTATGAACTACATTCTCCTTTTTCTTTTTTCTTTTTTTGGAGTACTATGATTTGAACTCAGGGCCTCATGCTTGCTAAGCAGCACTCTATCACTTGTGCCACTCCACTAGCCCCTCAATATTATATTTGTAAAATGAGAACATTAATCTTTTCCTAGATGCATGATAAAAATCTTTATCTATACATGTGTAAAGTGCCTATTTCATAGATGATTTTTACTATGTGTTACATATTACTTCTTAACATTTGATGTGTTTATTTTAATTGATAATTGAATGTGGCATAAGGCTATCATTCAAGGAAATAAGACTATGGGCAGGTAATCTAATTTTCTGCTCTTCTGTCATTATTGGACCTTCAGAATGTAAAACTACTCTTCTTTCACTCTTCACTCCAAGTTTCACAGCCTCCAATAATTACCACCATGCAGAAGCAAGCCCCAGGAATCCCAGCTTCCTTTTATGAGGCCAGAGAATGAGAAGAGTAGGTTTGAGTCTGCCAAGATGAAAATGCCTTGGTTTTGAGAGACTAAAAAATTACATTTTTATTATTTTGCAATTTGCAAGTAATTATTTCCTTCCATCCTACAAAGGATGGATTAAAATCAATGCTTCCCTACTTCCCAATAAAATGGCTTGACTTGAGTCTTTGAAAATGTTTTAATTCATCTTTTCTAACTCCCACCAGGCTATTCTCAGACTTCCTCTAGCACTAGCAAGGTACAATGAAGGGATTCAGAATGGAAATGTTCACCTTTTAGGCAGGGATCGGCTCATGGTACATTCTTTCTTCAGGTAAAATTATCATCTATTAATTTTTCTCCATGATAGTTCTGCCATACCTACATAAATTTCCATTATTAGATCTTGGAGACTTAACCAATAATGAGAAAATACAACCAAGGTACCTAAGTGTTTACACCTGATGGTCTTGAATGTCTAAAATTTAACAAGCCTGTGTAAAAAATGTGAGATATACAATAAGCCAGTGAAAGTTGATTCATTTACAAAGCATGATTGGGTTACACTAGCACACTGACCTTCTTGCTTTATAAACAGGGTATTTTTTCACTGGGGGAACATATTCTATTTCCATTAAAAATCAACCACTTGCTGGGTGCTAGTGGCTCACACTTGTAATCCTAGCTATTCAGGAGGCAGAGATCAGGAGGATTGATGTTCCAAGCTAGCCTGGGCAAATAGTTCATGCAACCTTATCTTGCAAAAACCCATCATAAAAAAGACCTGGTGGAGTGGCTCAAGGTGTAGGCCCTGAACTCAAACCCCAGTATCAAAAAAAATTATAAATTTGTACAACTAATTCTGACTTCTTTGGGAGACTATGGATAAGATGTAAATATATTTTTCTCTTTCTACAAATCTGTTTTCTACAAAGGACATCCCCTTCCATCTTCCTGTGACCTAAAGAGAACAATGAGTGTCTTTCTCTGGGGCAAGTTTCTGTGCTTCACACCTCATCTTGGGAGAGACTGACATTCCAGGTGTTGGAGCTGTGCTATGTTTCACAATATGCAGAAAGTCCAAGCAAAGCTGGACTTACCTTCTGCTTTCTCTGCCTATCTGTACTACAAGGCACCAGATGCTCTTCCCAGTGTATTCTATAGCTCCCATTTCAAGGATTGTGAAGACACAACCACCAGGTTGTGTCCACTCAAGCAGCATTAACATGGGGCTGGTACAAGAGAGTCAGCCAAGATTCACACAGCCAGGTAAAGGGTAAGATTGAACAGAAGAGTTACTTTCCGCCTCACTCATAGGCTCTTCTGTAAGTGTCCACACCCTCTTTCATTGTTTATTCTTCTTTCTGACACTCTTCAACAGCAGTTACTTAAGCCTTAGTTTGGGTGGATTTCAGAGCTGATGGTTCTTGTGGATAGAGGAGCAATGTTCAGAAAGGAGGAAGAAGCAGGGTCTGTGTGTGTCAGGGTTGCTGTATTTTTGGGCCATAGGACTGCTCCCTGAGAGAGTGCAAGTCATCTTGTCCTTTACTAATCATCTTCCTCACCATCTCCTCCTCACATCCCTAACACTAAGGAATCCAGGACTCCTGAGCCCAGGAAGGACTCTCTTTTGTTGTAACTTTTATCAGCTAAAAACACCAACTTGCTTCATCTACATTCAGACTCCTATTAGTGATCTAACACTATCTCATGGTCATCTCTTTGAAAATCAGTGAAAACATTCATGCTTTATATTCCCTTAGGCATTGGAGTGCTTCAGAATACCATAAATTACCAATTACCTTTAGTAAGATTGGGGGACAGTGCTGTGGTTCAGAAACCAATATGCAAAAGCATTGTTTCATTTGCTTTTGTTCTGTTTTCTAGCATGAGTTTTGCTGAAACACTTTAATTTTCACAAAAGATTACTGTGTCAGCATTAGAAAAACTTTCAGCAATCCTGACTCTCTGTACTCAAATCTTTGACAGCATCTATGACCATTATAGTCTTGAATGTTCCATTGCCCAGTCCTTATTAGAAACCCAGGTTTAAGAAATACTATTCCAGAAAGAGTAATATAGATATGGTGAATTTGATCAAAGTACATTAATTGTAAATATCACAATGAAACCCCTTTGTGTGATTAATTTATGCTAATAAAATTTTTTTAAAAAAAGAAATACATACGGCTTTTGCAGATTACAATGGTGAGGTGCACTGCAAGATCCTGGTCAGAGCAAGTCCTGGGTTATTCCTCTCAGGGGTGTAGACATAATTCCTGATTGGTCAGAACATCAATGAGCTATGCACCTGGACCACAGTGTTCTGGCCTTCTTTTTTTTTTTTTTTTTTTTGTCAGTACTGGGGCTTGAACTCAGGGGCTCATGCTTGCTCGGCTTTGCTAGGCAGGCACGCTTTCATTTTGAGCTACTCCACCAGCTCTGTTTTCTATTGGGTTTTTTTGAGATAGTCTCGTGTACTATATGCCTCAGGCTGGCTTCAAACTGTGATCCTTCTGATCTCTGCCTCCTGAGTAGCAAGGATTACAGAAGTGAGCCATCAGTGCCTGACTGTTCTGGCCTCTTGTCTAGATGTTTTCACTGCCTTGAGCATTGCATTCTCTTGGGCACTCAGAATGGCTCAAGAGCCAATGTGTCAAGTTTTGCTATTGAGTTAACTGAAGCAATGCCTTTTGTAAGGACCTGCAGAAGGAATGAATACCATTGAAGTAGAGAACCAGGAGCAGTCCTATTTCTCCCAAGAATCTAGAAATTTCTAAGTTGATGTCTGCCAAGAACTAGGTTTCCCTCTGTGCCCTGGTGATAAGGTACATTGATTGGTGACAATTTTTAGTACCTGTAGAGAACCTTATGGATATACTCAGTTTACTGAGGCCATCTGTTGTCTCACCGCCTTCTATCACCCTGCTTCCTCACTCTAGGTTCCCTTAATTATTATTTTTATCTTATTTTACTGTATACAATTCAAATAAGAAGACTTTAGAAGTGAGTGTAAGGCAAACAAGAAAGCAAATAAATTCAGCTGGCCTAGAAATGGACTCAAATAATTCTGCTGCAAATTTAAAGCCCTCATCTTTGCTCTAATGAAAAGGATATATTACCAAGGGTTCTAGTCCTGCTTCTACTGTCAGCTAGCTGTGTAACTTTGGACAGAACATTTCCTTCTCTCCAGGTCTTCTGTCTCTTCATTTATAGAGTGAAGAAATAGAAATACATAGTTTTAAAGATCTTTTACAGTGTTCACCATCTTAGATATACAAAGGAATATGCATGCTCTGAGCAGATATGAACAACCACAAAGGTTCTGAAGGGCAGATGGAAATCAGATTGTGATCTAATGTTCCATGGATAAATCAGAGCCTATAATTTATAAGAAAATACCTGGTAGCTACATTGAGCTAACTTGGCATCTTCTTCAAGCAGTTTATAATCTAACAGATAACTGAAATTCTTTCTCCTCAATATTCCAGAGAGAGTAGACTAAATATCTATTGAGTAAATAAATGGAGGGATGAATCAATGGGTGAACACATTCTTGCATAGCTTCTCCAGTTTAAGATTCTTTTGTACACAACCGTAGATCTCTTCCTACAGAAGTTAGGGAATTCCTCCTCCTCCTCTCCCTCCCCCGCTTCCTCTTTTTTCCTCCTCTTTCTCCTGCTCTTCCTCTGCCTCCTTTCTCTCCTGATAGAATATGTATTTTTGTGTTCTAAAATTTATTTTATAGCATACAATTGTTGAACAGGGAATATATTGTGATATTTATATATGTGCTTGCAATGTATCCTAGTTAGATTTATCCCCTTCATCATTCTCCCTTATTCTCCCCCACACCCTTCTTAGAACAGTTCCAACAAGTTTCATTCTTCTGTTTTCTTCATTCTTTCATTCTTCTATTTTCATATGTGAATACAAAATACATCCACTATATTCACCTTCATTCACCCTTTCCTTATCCCCACTCCCCTCCCACTGGTACTCATTCCCAGAAAAAAAACCCTATTTTACTCTCTTGTCCTTCATTTAAATAAAAAATGTATATTGATAGTGCAAGCAGGTTTCGTCTTGGCACTTCAGGCCTACATGCATTGTGCTTTACTCAAGTTAATGCCCATAACTTACCTTTTCACTATCACCATGCTCCCTAATATTCAACAACTTATAGTTACATTAGATTCATATATAACTAAGGCAATCTTGTTCTCTCTGTCACAATATGTGATCATGTACATATAGTGTATGTTTATATATCATTTATATATATTTATATATGAGGGAAAACATGCAACTTTTGTCTTTTCAAGTCTGGCTCACTTCAATTAATATAATGTTCTCCAGTTCCATCCGTTTACCTGCAAACAACATAATTTCATTCTTCTTCATGGCTGAGTAAAACTCGATTGTGTATAAACACCACGTTTTTTCATGCTCCAGCTGGGGTGAGTATTGAAAAAACTGAAATAAGATCAAGTGGTTGGTCTTTAGCATCAAAGCAATAGGGGGAATAAAATTATGCAGTTCTGAGATAATTACCCAATCTAAAAACCTGAGTGATTCTCACCGTTGGGTCAGTGAGAGATTTATATTCTTTGCTAGTTGCTTAACAAAAGTCAGTGCTGATCTAAATGCAACTACAACAAATTTTGGCTTAACTGGCATGGAATCTGCCCCTAAACAGAGGCTTCATTTTTAAAAAGCCAACTCTACACTTACTTTCCTCTCTGAGCTGCAGATTATGTGTTCAGAAGCTCTTCTTATGAGCAACAGTTGAAACATTATTTTACACCATTCCAAAGCTATGCAAAGCTCCCATATTAAAAGAGACCAATAAAAGAAATACTGAGTAAACCCAGTTTGGCTTTCTTTGGAAGAGAAATGACCAATCTTTTTTTCTTTTTATTAGCAAGGCTATCTTTTTTATTAACAAGATTGTATGTGGCTTTGTAAGCAGCTTCAACTCCTTTTTGGAAAGAAGTTGAAATATAAATACATTCAATAAATGAAATGATGTGACAGATTTAGTTTGCCCTCCAACTTTCCTGCATGGGAACAAGTGTTCATATTGTTCAAAAGTTATAAAGCTTTGGGTGATAATCAGTGGTAGCTGTGCAATTTTAAATGTGTGATCGTGCATAATTGTCTATTGTACTGAGAAAGGAAACCCTGGTCTGCACATTTCCTGCTCATCTGTTGACGCCGAAGCCAAACAACTTAAATCTTCAGGGTGTGACTTCCCCTCTCAGTTGAGAAAGGATGTCACCCACTACAGAGACCTAGGGGAAGAGAGAGAGAAAGAGAGAGAGAGAGAGAGAGATTGAGATTCTAACCAGATGCTTTGAGAATGCATATTGGATAGTGCATCAGTCCTGAGTTCAATCCCCAATACTGAAAAAAAATACTCACTGGGAAGAAATTTGTATTGATTCACTATTTTGAATAACAATACTTAACTCTCTAGATTAAAGACATAAATAATTAGGTTTCTATTTCTGAATAGGAATGTGTTCATTAAAGAATGATGAATTTTTTACCTGTGTGCTATCACTTTCCCATACTGTGCCCATGAGAGACATAACTAATTGACAACACTTCTTTTTCATAAGCTGAAATTTGGCTTCAGTATCATTTACACTAGTATTTCAGTAGTTCACATCTAAGATGAAAGTTATTTGCTATGCGTTTTGAAGTAGGAAAAATATAACAGGGGGTCTAGGAAATGTCTTAAAAAGGTATATCTCAACACTGACTGGATTCTAAATAAAAAACAAAAGTGGAGATTTTAAACCCTAACTTTTTAAGGAAATGGAGAATCCTTGGATTATATCATTTTTTTCTGTCCCATTTTTTATGTGAAAATGGGCTTCTGTTCCTATGAAGATGGAGGGTGGGGGATAGGTATGAAGGGGAGGCCAAACAAGTGGGGCTCTAACATCTTTGCCTTGTTTCAGCCAGTGGGTAAATATATACAATAAAACTATGCCACAGAAGTTTGGGTTTTTTTTTTCCTTTTAGAAAAGTGCTAATAATGATCTAATAGAAAATCCAGAAGCTCTGCTAACTTCCCTAGCTATTAATTCTCAGCAAGTGCTTTGTAATTGTTGGCTTTCCACAAGGAAGCAAGTAGTCTGTCTTCTACTTTATCTTCATATACAAAGCCAACAGACCTACAGCACTGAAGAGTTCAGTCTTCTGCACCGAGTTTCACTCCCTGTGGGTCCATTTCTGCAGTCTCTCTCTTATTCCAGTACCCCGTGACAACACATACTACTTTAAAGGTTGTAACTTTATAAGTCTAACTATCAATTCTTGGCAAGTTAGCCAAACTTTATCTCTTTTCAGAATTTTGTGTTGGCTGTTCTGGATCCTCTTGTTCTTTCATATAAGGTTTAGAATCAGTTTGTCAATTTCTATGAATAATTGTATTGGGATTTTGGTTGTGTTTCCTTTGAATTTAGAGATAAGAGTGTAATTGTCATTTTTATCATTGTGAGACTTTTCTGCCATTCAATCAGATCTACTTTAATGTCTTTCAACAACCTTTTCCTGAGAAAATCTCAATGGTCAGGATGATTTTAGCAGTAGGTGGATCTCTGAGCTAATCTGGTCAGCCTGTGGGTGGCTTAGGACTTTTCAACTCTTCCCCTGCTGTTTCCATGAGAGCTTTCTCCTCACTATGTCCCCTGTCTCACTTGCTCCTTATCTTTCCAGTGGGATTCAATTAAATTGTCACAGTGGTCACTTGCTTGACAAGCCTTTTAGGCCTCCTTTCCCTCTGTGGCTTCCTTCCCCACTTTCTTACTCATGATTCCTGGGATTGCCTCCTAACAAACCACATGCACTTCCATCCTTGCCTGAGGGTCTGCTTCCAAGGCAACCATGACAAGTGTTAAGTATATTTCCAAGTCAAATAAAATGAATTCTCAGAACTTAACAGCAAAATCCTCCACTAGTGGTCACCTCCAGGGAGGGTCCCTCAAGGGAAGAGCCTGGGCTTTTAGTTGCAGGAAATGGTTGAAATCCACCTCCTCTACTTACGCTGTCTGTCCTTGATCAACCTCTGCTTTCCACCTACATAAAAAATAGTTGGTTATGCCCATAGTGTCGCTCTGATTATTAAATGATGTGTTAAATCTTACATTCATTCAACAAATATTCATTTCTCCAGGCACAACATATGTAATGAACATGGGTAAGGGACTGGCACAGAGTTTGGTATGATACATGGAAACTGTGGTTGTTGCTATGCTCTGATGAACGAGAGGCAGTTTGAACAACCAGTGGCAAACAGGAATATTTGGTACCATAGAGATATGTGCCTTCCAGAGATGAGTATATTCCCTCTTCTTCTGCCTATAGGTATTGTGTGCTGCCTGGGTACAAGGACTCAGTGTACCAGCTTGTTAACAACTCTGAGTCCATCTGTGGGATAGTGACATTGACCCCTACCAATGGACTGTGGTGAGGAGTCAATGAAGTCACAGACATAAAGGACAGGCACTTAGTAGGGTCATCTTTCTTTATCTCCTTTCCCTTAGCTTTCATGCTTGCTGACTTCTGAGTGCATCAATTCTCCTCCTCCAGGGATAATTTGTCACATCCAAAGGTATTGGGGACACCGTGCTGTCCACTTCTCCAGAATTAAAAGTAGGTAAAATGATACTGCTGTCTATACACTTAACCTGGCAAAACAGGACCTGATATTTATTATCTTAAAAGTGTTTTAAAAGGCAGCATTAGAGAAAATATACTGAGGCCTTTAAAAGGCAGAGGGATGTAACGGTTTTATTTAGACTTAACATATAATCTGAAGAAAAGGACAATTAAGTGTAGGAAAAAGGCATGGGTTTTAAATTCAGATGGACATGATTTTAACTCTAGTTCTGCCATTTTCTACTTACATGTGATCTTGGGCAATGTGACCTTCAATTTCTTCTGTGAAGTGTAATTCCTATTTTACAGTGTTATTAAAAAGATTAAATCAGGTAATTAGGAAAACATGCATAAAATGCCCAGTTTAATGCCTGGCACATAATAAATGCTCAGTAAGAATGATGGCAACAACTGCTATGATGCAGCTATTATACACCTCTGTATCTGTTTTGTGTTATTTTGGTTTTTTAACATGGGAGAGTTAGTCTAAATCCTAAAATATTTGTGAGAAGTCTGTCTTATTCCCAATATAGTGGCAACTCAGTTTTTAGAGTAAGATTATCTTCCAAAGGGCTTGTATTTTCTACATTATATATTAAAAAACCTTAAATTTCATCTTCTGTAATCAAATTCAGACTTGTGCCTCAGTTTAGCAAATAACTATTTCAAGCATTTTTTTCTGTGGTGCTGCCTGCCAACCAGACTTGGTAACAATGATTATTGCCATCTGCAATGCAGTATTTATTTATCAGTTATTAGAGTAGTTGTTTTATTTTCTCTTGCTATTGCACAAAAATGAGTGCAAATAGACTAATGATAAATGTGGTTCTAATGTAGCATAGATTGAAGAAAGAAGCCATTGCACACGCTGAGAATGTCAGATCTTTAACCTTGCTTTGACGTTCTTTTGACACAAGCTGTTACCAGTGTGCTATAAGGTGAAGAAGCACTAAACAGAATCCTGGAACAAGTAGTTGATGCTTGAAGCTTATGCATAAAAGATAAGATGTAACTAGAGATTTTAGAATATTCTCTCAGTTCTCTTGAAAGGAAACTCTGTTATGCATGAGTACCTTTTAACATTCATGGATTAGGTTTTAGCATAATTATTAATGATGTATCATATACATCAAATGAAACTGCCTATATTTCTAAAAAGTGCACCTGAAAGTGGGAAGTTTCTTTGTTTCCTTACAGAATTATAACAACTACTATGACAACACTGATCACGTCAGCTAAATCAAAGCTCTGGTTGACAAATTCCCATTTTGATTAATAGAAACTGTAACAGTTGTTGATGATCAACTGTTTGTTTAATAGGTTAAGTCATTCAACATATGAGTTCTATGGGGGTTGGGACCTGGAGGAGAGCAAAGGGGGGTTGTAAAGAAAATAATAAGAAAAGGTAGAAAATCACATGGGTCCCACACACATAGCTGGGCAACTTTGTAATATGAGCTTCAGCCATTGACTTCAGCTACAGAAGTGGGTCAGTGGTAGACATCATTTTGTATCTCTTAGCTCTTAGCCACTTGATCTGTTCTTGAGGGCAGCAGTGATACAAAGTCTCACTTCCGTCCTCACTGAAGCATCTGCTCATGGTGCTATGAAGTCCACCCCAGATCTCAAGTTTTATTTCTAATGCAGATTACAATTGCCCTGTGACCACTCCTGACTTTCCCCTCATCTTATCAAAGCAGGTGCTGGTGCGGAACAATAGAAAAGAGCAACATGGATTGCTGATGCCTCTTTTTTGGACATATAACGTCTATATCTATAGTGAGATGCTATTGTGATAGGTTGGACCATTTTCACTTGATACAAGGGAGAAACCCATCTGCTTTTTTTTTCTCTGTGACCTTTTAGTAGGATGATGCTGCCTGTCTTCTCTTTTAATAAATTGCAACAAAGTTCTTCTATTAAAAGAATCCATAAAACATGACTTTGTAATGTAGCAAAACTACAAAACCCATCCACCAGCACAGCTCTTGCAGTACTGTGCAGAAATTTCAGAATAAGAGTTGGATTCTCCAGTTTCCCTAGAGAAGTGCTTTTCTGTTGATGTTGTCTACTAGCTCCTGCTTCTATTGAGTCTTTGTCTTAATGACATAATTAAAACAGACTAGAACACTTCTTGAAAACATTGTAAATGAAAACATATTCTCTTGTACACAAATACAGTTGTACTGCTGTAGGATTTTCTATAAGCTTTGAAATGTTATTGACAACTTCAGAATCACATTGAAGTCACAGTTCACTTAGATTTGGGCTTTAAAGTTGGTGTGTAAGGTAACAGTGAAAAGTCCTTAAAGCACTCATCATCCATAAAGTGCAAGATGGAATCCTCTTTCAGAATATTCAGTACAAGCAGAGAGACAGGAAAGATCACAGCTGAACACCAGATTGAAGTAGTGAACTTGTGTTCAGGTGCCATGATAATGCGTGCACGTGCACACACACACACACACACACACACACACACACACACACATACACAATGCCAGAATTGCTTTATAATTTGTGAGCTCTATAAAGGTAATAAGGGAAGGAAATGAATTGCCTTAACTCCCACTGACTCTCATGATCAGAGCGGGAAGGCAGGTGACATTTCTCCCACAATTTCACCATTCTTCTTCTTTTGCTGAGTGTTATATAGTTAAATTTGCATATAGAAAATAGGACTTGTTGAATGTTAGAATTTAAAATACAAAACATTTTCTTGGAGCTATACCCAGAAAATTTCAAGGGGTTACAGACAAGCAATCAGAAAATGTTTGGTATTTCACATAGTCAATGTTACTGAAAGCTGCTTTTGGGAACCATACCTTGAGATTTAAAAACCTAAACAGCCAAGGCTCAGAATGTATGTTGAAATTTGAATGGAAAAAAGAAAAAACCTGGCCAGCTGAGTGATCTTTCTCTAAGTTTAACCATTCTAAACATGAAGCAAGAACTTAAATAATTTGCTTTACTGAGGGGTGAGTAGGGACAAGCTTCAGAGGGCTAGGCTGAGCCTCCTTCCTCTCCATGCCCAGTGACTGCTCTTCAGAACTACAGGTCTCACCACTCTGCTAGTGACATCTGGACCATGAGGCTTAGCCCTCACCTGCTAGCAGCATACAATTTGCTGGATTGTGAAATGACCCAATCTCTAACTGCAAATATGAAAATCCAGATGTGAAGATGGATGCCAACGCTACTCACTTGTCTAGCTTTCTCACTCCTTGTTACTGGACTAGCTCCTCTGAACTGAGTAATTCCATTTTTGTCTTTCTGTGGTGATTTTCAAAGTAGCCAGAAGAAAGAACCACCAATATGATGAGTGTTAGTAATGCAGGTGAGAAAAGTTTGCTTCAGGATGGCAGAAAATAGCAATAACAGTTGGGATCAATGTCCAAAGGCATTCTGTGAGTTTGTAGGCAATGAAATTTGGACATGATTGACATAAGTGGACTATTGGAAAGGCACAAATAAAATGTGATTTTTAACCAAGGGAAATAAAATTGAATCAATTATATCAAAGTAGGCTTGAAGAAAGATCTTATCATCATGTGACCTAAATAAATGGAGAGTTGCTGGGCACTAATGGTTCATGCCTGTAATCCTATTACTTGGGAGGCTGAGATTAGGATAATCATGATTTGTAGGCACCCTGGGCAAAAAACAAAAGCACAATAGCTGGGCACAGTAGTGTACACCTGTCATTCCAGTGATAGCAGGAAGGATAAATAGGGGAATTATGTACAATCCAGCCTGGACAAAAAATGAGACCCATGTCCAAAATAACCAGAGTATAAAGGGCTGGAGGCATAACTAGAGTGGTAAAGCATCTGCCTGGCAAGCACAAAGCCCTGAGTTCAGATCACAGTACTGCTAAAAAATAAATTAATTAAATAAATGGAGAATCAATGAGCAAACATTCAATATTTTTCTCTCACCATTTCTTACTGTGAATGCAATGAATAATAATGTCAGTCTTCTGAAGGAAAACTATATCCCTAAAAACAATATATGCTATCTAAGTTTCTGAACCTCCGGAACACCAAATTTTTGGCATAGTTATTCCTTCCAGGAAAATGCAGTAATTTATTTGAATATATATCTATTTAGCAAATGAAAGTTAACATTGTAGTTTATGTATCAGTAATTTGTGGGTTTGTTTAGTAGGAGTCAGTCCTTCTTACTTCCTTTTGGAATGCTCTTGAAATGAATTTTCTAGGCATATTAAAAGAAGTGTCTAGAGATTACCCCTCTACAGGCTGAGGCCTGGGATGCTCAGGATGCATAACTTTGAGTGATTGAGGCAGAACACTGGGCATGTGATGTGTACCATGTGTTCCATCTTCCCTTTGTCTCTTCCATTGATATATAAGCTCCCTTGAGGACACAGGTACTGCCTACCTGTTTTTATTGACTTATCTGCACCAAGCACACCTAGCACAGCATCTGACAAACAGCACAGGCTTGGTATAAATCTTTTACATTAATGTGTTAAAATGTCAAGGATATCAGTAGAGAAGAAAGGCCCACCATCCATCCAGGTACTACTTCCTGCTGCTTTGCCATATTCTACTTGCACTACTCAGAGCCTTCTCAAACAGCATCTTTCCCCACCTCCTGCTTTCCTAGCTCCTATCCCACAACCCTACTCACACGTCATGTCATGACCTTCTCTGGCTGAACTCTGTGGCCAGCTGGCTTCTCCACCCCAGGACAAGGAAGTTTCATTTCATTGACAATGTCTTCAACGGCAAAGAATCATACAATTTTACAGTGTTTAAATTTTGATTTTAAAACAAATCTAACATTCTTTAAATACCCTTTGGTGCTGGAGATTAAAGCCATAAATTCAGAAATTGCAATGTAATTTAAATGCATATGTTTACATATAATTTTAATAACTGTAGCCCCTTAACATTTTTTCCTGAAATGGTTCTCATGGCAAGAAGGTAGTTTACATCCCGCCCAATTCCTTAATTATAATCAGCCTAGTCTGTTGGACCCAAGAGCTTCTTGTAGTAGACATAAACCAGTCCCATTTTGGGCTTCCAAATCACACCATAGTTTCTTGTCCAAGTGTACTTTGTACAGCTGTTCCAGGGAATATATGACTGCAGCCTCACATCAGGGTGGGTCTTTCTTCTTATATGAGATCCTCTTTCTTTCCTTTTCCTGTGGGTGGTTGAGGGCCCAAATGGCAATAGAAACACAATATGTGATTCCCCTCTAATTGACTTAGATTTTCTTATGGGCCTGCAGCCTCCTCAGTTAAGTCTTGCTTTTGTTTGCTTTATTACTATTGCCACAAAGAATCTGGCTAAGAACCTGGCTTCCTTCATTGGACATTTGGCATTCATATTCTGCCCTAGCTTACTGAGCCCTTGGCCTTGAATCTCTGCTGTCTTAGAGTCTTTCTAATCACTCTAGAAGGTAGTCATTTTAACCTGCTCCATCAGGCACTGACATGACACCACTGACAAAGACAAAAATAAGATGGAAAAGGCTCAACAGGTTACCATCCACCAAATTTGGAATATATCTGGTTGGAATATTCCTAATGCATTTACAGTGATTATTGATTATATGAGCATGTCCCACTGACTGGCTCCTTTCACTCAGCATCGGTTGTGAGATGGGTCCATGTGACTACACGTAACAGCAGATTGTGCATTCTCAGTGCCGTATAGTGTTGCACTGTGCGAATCTGCAGGATGGAACTGCTGTGTTACAGGCTGTGTGTGCTCATCTTAGGAGATAAAGCCAGTTTTTCTAACTGGTTGCACCAACTGTCTTATTTACCAGCAGTGTCCAAGAATACCAGATACTCTCCATCCTCACCAGCACTTGGTGTTTTCTGTCTCTTTTGTTGTGGCCATTTGGCTGATGTAAATTTATTATGTTTTATTTTGATCCTAATATCTGGATATGTGCTAGAATTCCTTGGAGGTACTTTAGACCAGCATTTGTTTATGATCTGGACAGTTAGCTTTCAGTGTCTTTTATGTAGCATTAAGCCTCTTTCTTGGTCCATCTCTCTCTCTCTCTCTCTCTCTCTCTCTCTCTCTCTCTCTCACTGGGGTTTGAACTCAGGGCTTCGTGCTTGCTAGGCAGGTGCTCTACCACTTGAGGCACACTTTTGGCCCTTTTGCTCCAGTTGTTTTTAGAGATAGGGTCTCTATTTTTGCCCAGGCCAGCCTGGACTATAGTCCTCCTATTTTATACTTCTTGTTGTTTGTAGCTAGGATGACAGGTGAGCACCACTGTGCTTACCTAGTCACTAAGATGGAGTCTAGGAGCCATCTCCCCAACTCCCTTGTTGGCCTCCCCTTGCTGCAATCCCTAATCTCAGCCTCTCAAATAGCTAGGATTATAGGTATGAGCCACTGGTGCCTACCTTCCATCTCTCTCCTTATATAAGGCAAGGTGCTTTATATATCAGAGATAATGTTGATTTGGTCATTAACACAAAGGCACAATAATCCAGTGATTCTTTCTGAAATCAACTCTAACATGATAAATATTCTTAATTATAACTGTGAGACTAAACATCACACCACACCAGCAAGGGTTCTTTAACTTCTATAATGGGCATTGGCTAAAACCAAAAATAGCCACCCTCAAACAACCTCCTCATGTGCTTTGGTGCTATGAAACCTCCTTGGAGAATCAAAACACTTAACATGTCTGCGCAGTGACCTGGCAGGCAGGGGAGTGACATCATGGACTTAAACAGCAGAATAGAAGGTATGGATATGAGATCTTCATGGGTCTTTCGGAGCCAGGAAAATGTGGTTAATCCACAGGTAAGACTTAGAGAAGAATAGAAACAACTCTTTAGTCCATTGTTAAAATAGGATGCTCTAGTTATAAGTGTGAGGGTTCTTAATTTTATTAGTTACCCCACTATACTGTGGTCTGTTACTTATTTCCCAGACAAGGCGCCAGTTGCCCGTAGCCAGCACCAACCTTCAGTCCTGCATCCTCAGCGTTGGTGCAGTGCCTTGGATCTGAAAGCACTTGATATGTACAAGACAGAAGTGAAGGAAGAGGACCCAGGAGTTCCAATAAGTAGCCAGGGAAGGATGAGGAAGATTTAGGTGGGCAGAGTGGAAACCAGAGGCCTATCTATGCAGAGAGTCTGTACCATATTCATATCAGTGTTTCCTTGTGTTGCCATCATTTTTTGTATTTTCAAAAAAAAATTTCACATGATTCTCAAATTTCATACCCCCAGAAAGTCATGAAAATTCATGGGACTCAATGAAGTAAATCAAGTTTTAAAAAGATAAAACCTTGTTAACAACCAAAATTGATAATTCTGTAGGTCAGAAATTAAATAGAAGAAGAGATATGGGGTGGAGTGGGCTGCAGGGAGTGCCCTGAGTCCGGGGCTTAGGTCTGGGGTGAGGAGGTGCAACTACGGTTTACTGGGGATTAAAAGTGGCTTCATTCTGAGTGGGAATCTGAGGTTGGGATCACAGCTTGAAACCAGTGGGTAACATAGCTCTCTCAACTTATCAAAGGCAACAGATAAAGGTCGCTGTGCACTGTTGTTACTGTGACCTTGGGAGGCTGGGGACAATGGCTTCATTTTATAAGAAGCAACTGTGCCAAACTAGCATGAACTTGGGGCTTGAACCTTGCACATCCCCAATATCACCCTGGAGCAGGCACAAAAACCCCTTTAAAAATTTAGCTGGATTGGGAAACTAAGGTGGTAGCCCAATCAAGGAAATAGAGCAAGACCTTTACATGAGCAGGATGAAGGGTAGGTAGAGAGAAGAAAAGAAAGAGAGGAAAGGCTTACAGAAAGAAAGATCCATGCCAAACATCCAGAGCACAAAGAAATTCTGTGCTAAGTAAAGAATATAATGAATAAACTGGGTGTGGGTGGCACATGCCTACAATCCCAGCACTCAGGAAGATCATGAGTTCAAGGCCAGCTGAGCTGCATAGCAAGACCCTATCTCAAAAATCTCCCCACCAAAATTTCAAATGAGATGCTAAAAAATTTTGGTTGCATTAAGATGTAAATATGTCTATAGCAAAAAATTTTTCTACAAAAGGTAAAAGCCATTGACCAGTTTGCGAAAGATATTGGTATATAACAGACAATAGATTACTACCCAGAATAGGTATTTACCTTGCACAAATCCATAAAAATAAATTAGCAACTGATTAAAAGCAGTAAAGAATGTGAATAGGCAATTCACACAAGAAAAATGAATGCCCAACAAACATATGAAAAGATACTCAAATTCACTAGCAATTAGAGACATGGAAACTAAAAAAAAAATGGAGACATCATTTTACTCCTCTCATATTGAAAACACTTTAAGAACTGAAAATAACCTTGATAAGGATTTTGAGGAACTTGGGAACTTGGATCCCCTGCTCATGGGCATGTAAACTGGTTGCCATTAGGAGGATGATTTTGTAATATGTAGTAATATGCATGAGATACATACTTTACAAACCAACAATTTCACATGTGCATACCCTAGAGAAAATTCTGCCCAGGTGCATAAGGTTTCAGGGATAATCATTGCAGTATTTTTTCTATAGCAAAAGTTATCAATAACCTAATTGAGCAGCAATAGAATAAATAAATGAATTGCAACATATTCATGATTGAAATGCTACCTAGAATTAAAACAGAAAGCCACAGTCACATGTTCATATGGATAAACCCAGAAACATAATGTGGGCTGACAGGAAATGAATGGTGCCTATGATTTGATAGTATTTATGAAGACTTAAAAAACTATGAAGCCATTGTGGTTATTGCTCAATGGTAGAGAAAAACCTGGATTAACACACAGGATTGTGTTTTGTTGTTGTTGTTGGAGAATGATACAGTAGAACAGGATCAGAAAAAAGGGGAATATGAAGATTGAATTATATTTATAATAATTTATTTCTTTAAAATCTGTAAAAATCTATACCAAACATTGAAGCACTAAAGCTAGTTAAATGTGAGTGAAAAGTTCATGGGTACTCACTGTATTATTTTCCTCCATATATGAAGTATTTTATAACACTTTCTCTTTTTAGGGTCAATTGCTGTGACTATTCACAATTCCCTAATGTGTCATTGCCCTTGTCCATAGTTTTTGATGTTTATCCAACCCTGTTGCTTTCCATAATCCTGTTGGAATCATGGCTAATGGAACCAGGCATTCTTCAATCTGAGGAATCCTACCCACCACATGTTGACCAGTAGCTTGCAAAGAAAAAAAGACTTGAATCATGTGAATTTCTTTTCTTGGAGTTTGGAATCCATGGGCATTTCCCCATTACTCCTTCCATCTGGGCCCTGATATTTGGGGCCATATGCAATCTGGGGAATAAAAAGATGACCTAGTAACTGAGGCAGCAGATCCCTTGAGAATCCAGAGAGAAGACAGCATCTCTGATTCTTTTTTTTTTTTTTTTTGGCAATACTGGGGTTTGACCTCACGGCCTCACACTTGCGAGGCATGTGCTCTACCACCGAGCCGCTCTACCGACCCTTCTGATTCTTGATAATGCTCCATTTCTTATGAACTTCTCTAGTTCCAGTAGCATAAGTTTCAACTAAACTCTGGTTAGTTTGATTTCACCAAAAATCTACCTTCTGACAATTCTCTCCTCTCACTTCCTTTTAACTTGAGCTTCTGATCCTTGCAGTCTAAAAAATTAGTTAGAAAAGGTCTCTAGTGATAGAATCTTTTAGTCAATAATCAATAGTTACATATGAAAGCATTTTCATGTTGAGGAAGATAGGAAATGGCTTCTGGAGCCTTAGTAAATTCATCTTTGCTTGAGCTCTAAAACAGTTTAAGTCATATTTCAAGCTCTTATTCCCACTCCTCCCCTCAACTACAGTCTAAATAGAAAGCACCAGGGTTGTGCTAGAGGTGGTTTGCACCAGTTTACAAGAGACAGTTGTTAGATTTTTAGAAATTTTTAAGCTATTTGCTAAATAAAGACATTCTTCAAAATTAAATTATCTAAACTTGTAGTTGTATAACAATTAAAATCTAAAGAAAAATATTCAAATCTTATCACTTCCTAATTATTTTGCTATTAAATATGCTTGTTAGGTTATTTGAATGTGTTTTACCTGTATGTTGAAATGTAGATGGGATGGGGTGTGACTTAAGTGGTAAAGTGCCTGCCTAGCAAGTGTGAGTCCCTGTGTTCATTTGTATATTTATGTAAACATAAAGATGTGTTAATTATGCATCCAGTCACATGTAATGGTTTGAAATGGCCATGGTGGCATATTTATGTCACAGAAATTGGCAAATACTATAAACAGGGCTTGATTTATAGTTTTGTTGATGGTATAGATTTGAGAAAGTAATTGGGCCAAGCTCCAGTGGCTCACACCTGTAATCCTAGCCACTAATAAGGAGGCAGAGATCAGGAGGATTGCAGTTCAAAGCCAGCTCAGGCAAATAGTTCATGAAACCCTTTCTTGAAAAATCCCATTACACAAAAAGGGCTGATGGAGTGGTTCAAAGGTGTAGGCCCTGAGTTCAAACCTAGTACTGCAAAAAAAAAAAAAAGTAATTAGTGAACTGCCAATAATGCAGATTATGCTAAAGGAGTTTTTGATCATAACTGTCAACTTATGAATAACATAGAAACTTGAGGAAATATTCAACTATATTTAAAAAATTATTACTCTAGCACAGAAGCTGCTGACATTATTGATGAAGACGGTACCTGTGACATACAGCTTTGTTGTTTCACTTTTGTCTTACTCATTAACATATACAGAAATATCAACCACATTTACCTGGAAACTATATTCATTCATCAATTGCAGCCTAGGATAACTACAGATACAAGAATTTAGCAAAAAATAATGAAAGTACTCTTTGAGAATCAGCTATGTAGAATTTACAATGAAGAGTATTGCATATTTTATTATTTGTAAATTATTTGCTATATGTAGGTTATATCAGTAAGCTTTATAATAAGCACACAAACATAAATGGAGTTGTAGACAGAAAATAATACAACTAAAAAATTAGTAATCCTGGAGCATTAGACATGATTTGGAGAGGAGAAGTAAGTGAGGAAAAAAGCAAACAAGGTAGGGTTGTAGTATATCTTACAGTAGGTAGGGAAAGGGGGAAATCAAGGGGTTACCAAGAAGAATTTGGGTAGAGAAAATCTTTAGAATACTTTTCTGTGGCGTGTAATACAGTTGATTTTGGAAGAGCTTTTTAAAAATTCACATTGTTTTCATCTTTGTAGATGTTTGGTTTCTTTTGAGTGTGTATCTGAACTTAGATGGCCTATGAAGTAGTTAGATTCCAGTTACTCTAGCACTTTGATTATAAATTTATTGTTTGGAATAATATGGGTTTACCATAAGCAAACTGTGCCAAACTTGCTTTCATTCCTCTTGGAATAGGGCAGTTACATAGCATGTTCATATCTCGAAAATAACCACAAAACAATGATAGTGTAGCTATCACCACTATTAATGATTGCTTTTATGTTACCAGTAATTTTTTATATTCCTTCCTTTGATTACTCATCATAATCACCAATGAGGCAGACATAATGGTTTATGATCACATTTTACATATAAGGAACAGACCCAGAGAGGTGGTACAACCAGCTCCCAAGCACATAGCTTGCAAAGTATAGTCAGATTAGAATCCAGACAATTTAGCTTTAGAGGTCCTCATGCTAGTCAACTTTGTAATGGTACAGAACTGTCAAAATTAGCAGGTAGCATAAAATTAGACTTAGTTTCTAAGGACTGATCTCTGCCAGGGTGTTGGAAAGCTGCCAGTGATTGATTTTGTTGATGGATTTAATAAAAGCATTTACTGAGCATCTGATCTTTTAGGTTAATGTCACGGATGTTTCAGAACAGACAAAATGAATAAAACATGGTTCCACCTTTGAGGAGCTTAAAAATCCAGGTATTCATTGTTTTTATCAATCTCCTAAGTGAAGTCAAGAGGCAGATTGAACTGGAACAGGGTTTAAAAGAATTGAGATTCAAAAGCTCCTAATAGTTTCCATGAATATTCAGAAACTAATATGTGTTACAGGGATACACGTAAAGATTTGCATGTAATTCAAAACCAAGAGCAGAAGTACAGGACTGGAAAAATCTCAGTTTGCAGCAGCTTTTATATAAACCATCTAAAGGTTTTAGGATTAACCTCAGGACTAAAGTGTTTTTAAAACTTTTGATTGGGTTGTACTAGAGAAGTTACCTATCAAGAAAGAGAGTTTTGCTTTGTTTTTCACTTAGAAGTCTGTAGTGGTCAGCTATTCTTTTGATTCAGATTGTAACATTTTAAGAGGGACATTGAAAAGATAACTAGAACAAATGGAAAAGAATAGCTTAACCCAGTCATATGAAGATGCCTGAAGGAACTGGGTATGTTTAGCCTGGACAAGGAAGACTCAGAGAATGTGGATCAGATTCGAAAATATTTGGAGGGTTCTCATGTGGAAGAAGTTGATTCTTTTGAACTGCTCCAGAAGGCAAAACCAGCACTGATGACCTGAAGTCACAGGGAGGTTATCTTTAGGTTAGGAACAGAAGATGTTAAGCTATTTAAAAAGTAGATTGGGCCACCATATAAGAAAGGGGGAGGGCTCTTAGAGAGAGTGTTTGAGGAGGATGGTTTTGGGGTGTGCTATTGAACCATATCATATTGAAAGCCACTTCCAAAATTAAAACCCCATGATTTATGATTCCTTAACAGGAACATTTCCTTAAACTTTTACACCACACACATGCACACACACAAACACACGCACACCACATACACACATACCACACATGCACACGCAGATCATATTTTCCCCAATGCAGAATTTAAGGGATGGTAACTGACATATAAGTAGCAATTATTTTTATATTCTTCTTAGAAGGACAAGAAGTAGTATCTTTTAGGTCATTGCTGTGGGCATAAGCCCCAGGAATCTAATTGTGGATCACAGGGGGCTGTTTTGATACAAAGAAGGGAACACAGAGGGAATACAAGGTTACCACTGGATGACACTTTAAATCCTTCAGCACAGAGCCTAGCAGCCATAAGAAAGCCCTCAGAAATCTGCAAAGCCTTTCCAGAGGCCATGAATAGAGACAGACAGAAGAAATCATTCTGCCTGGATAAATGCTGCATCCCTTCACTGCCTGTGGGCCACAGACCTCCTCTGCAAAGGGTAGTTCAGCCATGGAGAAGAAGAAAAAGCAACCAGAATGGGAGCAAAAGTCCTGGCACATGGATCTTGAGCAAATTTACACAAACTAAGTAAGTGTAATTGACAAGTGGACACTTACAGGCAGAATATTTAAAGATCTCACCAAATGGGCCAAGAGAAACCCCTGGAAGAAACTGTTCTAGACTTGTTGAGTACAGAAAAAAATAGAAGAGATTGACATTATAACTCAGACAAAGCTTAATGGAAAAGCAAGAAGAGTTAGGGGACCAGATTTTTGCCCAGATGAAAACCCCCAATAAAATCCTAGTCACATCATGCAATTTATTAAAAGTTGTTTCTTCCCCATGAACCAATCAACTTCCACTAGTTTCTAGCACTCTTTCTGACTTATTTCATTAACATGTCCTTCTTTTTCTGGAGCAGTCAGAGCCCCGGGGAATCTCTCTCTTCCCCCACCTCAGTCCCACCAATGGGCCATTGAACGAGAGCCAGGGTGTTGTCGTCTGTGTAAAGAGAAATTGCAAAACCACAAATTGCAGAAAATCGTTACTGCCAAAAATTGAAAGGAACACACAATATCACCAGGCCTCTTAAAAAGCAATTGCGCGTTTTACAGGGCTCTGGATAATCCAGGTTTGTTTGGCAACTTTCTCACCCATACCACCCAGAAAGAAGACAATTCACCCCCACAGGAGGCAGTGATCCTAAAGAATATGAGTAGTTCAAACAAACAAGAGTGGGTACAAGTCTCTGCAGGATTACGAATTTGGCTCAATAGGGTTCTGTTTTCTACCACTGCAGAGTATTGACTTTAAAGGGCCATAGTTTGCCACCAGAGTGCCAGGGACCCCTGATAAAACAGGGAAAGTCCCCAATAACCTAATAAGATTCCTTATGGGTCCAAGGCACTTTTATGACCTAAACTCTTCCCCCAACATGATCTTATGTGACTCTTCTAACAACCCTTTGAAGGAGGTGGAAAAATATATCTTCCTTCCTCCTCCCCAACTCCACATAATAAAGAAACTTAGAAGCTGAGGAGTTAACTGACATTCTCAAAGTCATACAACTTCTGAGAGAGTGCCCTGGAACTTAGCTGTGAGCCTTCAGGGTCCTTCCCTCACCCAGCCCTATTTCTGTGTGGAGCTACATCCTCCGACTTGACTAAGCAACTCTCCTTCCTTGGGGCTGAGATTTTTATGTGTCCCAAACATGCTCCCAGGTCCTTCCACTTGGAAAGCCTCTCGCCACTCACTATAATCTAACCCTTGTGTAATGGAGCACTGATTAGGTGGTTTTCCATTTATATTGGTTCTGTAATTCAGTTGTCATTAGGATACAAGGTCAATTCCAGAGAGACTGATGCATGTGGCCTCCACAAGCTACCCCAGTCATCATGACCTGGTGATTTTAATGCATTTTCTTGACTCATCTTCATACTCATACTCATCTTCTTCCAGTTGCTCAGAGATGACTTGGGGAGTGAGTAGACTCATTTTGTCTGGAGAGTGTAAAATTCTAGTGCAAGTTTATGCCTCAGAGTACTTACAAATAAAACAGGCAACCATTCTTTGGTATATTCTCCAAAAAGAAAAAAAAAAGTGAAAGTAAAGGGATAACATTTGAACTTTCAAAGGTAAAACCGTCAGCCCCTACCTTACCTACTTTTCCCCCACCCCCATCCCCCACAATCTGAGAGGTAAAGAGTGTTTTTAACTGAAATTTTGATAAAGAGATCTTGGGGATAATAGTCATATATATGCATATGTTTATATATAATGACTTGAAGTGCTGCCTTAAATGGCCTTTCGCTACTTCATATATGTGTATGAAAATAGAATAATTAAAACCATTAAAATTGTTTTAAAAGGGAGGGGAATAAGAAAGAGCAATAGGGGAAGTAAATTGATCAAAGTACCTTATATGCATATTTGAAACTATCAAGATACACTAATAGAAAGAAACCACATGAAGAAGATACATTATAATCAAATATGAGTGAAAACAGTTATAAAGAGAATGCCTTAAAATCAGCCACAGGAGTAGCTAATACATACAGAGTATGAAAATATGAGTGAAAGAAGAATCTTAATTAGAAGATATGTAAGCACCTAAACCAGGAAGCAACATCTTTAAAATACTCAAGAAATAAAAGCTGCCAACTTAAAATCCTGAACCTATCAAAAAATATCTTTGTAACAGAAGGGTAAAGAAAGAAAATAAATTTCCTTTCACCTAATTTTCACCATGAACATATACCAGCAACATTTTAGGATTGAATATTACCAAATTATTTCAAACAGTAGTGAAACTGAATGGAAAGTGACATATGATAATGAGCTACAAAATAAGAATATGCAAAAAATAAGTGCAGGCATTTTCCCCTGAACAGCACTCAATGCTCAAAAGAGAGAATATAGTCAAAAGCTAACCTTTATATAAGCAATATACTGGTAACACAAGAAAAGGGGCACTACTCATAAAAGCTAACATGACTTTATTGGTAAAGATGCTTAAAATATTCATAACATGCAGGTGTCTTGATAATGCAATAAAGACCAACGCAGTATAATGCAGAGCTTGACATTTAAAAAAATTCCAGTGAATGCATAATACTTTGACATTAAATTTGAATGAGTTGGAGAATGGATGTCTCTTGTGCTGATGTTTGAATATTTGGTGTAGAGCAATGGGATCAATTTATTCTAGAGAGCAAACAAAAAATAGCACCCTGGGAAATCAGTAAAAACTAAGATTTTTCTTGCAGTTCAGCTGAACACATCATTTTCTCATGGGCTTCATAATCTGAAAGAGAATTTATTAGAACACGTATACTATGTATAATTCAAGTGAGACCTTTGGATTCTGATGGGTCTAAGGAGGTCTAGTTCAATGTTTCAGTGTCTGCTGAGATGTACTCTTTTTTGGAAATTCTGCATGAAACAGGAGCTGTGAGTTGATATAGCCTCTATAGTTTACCTGGGTCATCCTTCTACCCTATAATTATTGATCTCTTGCCTACTTATCTGTAGTGCCAAGCAATTCATTACCTTTTGAAGAGCCAGGGTCTTCATTTTAAAATGAATGCCAGGTTTCTCTATCTCCTGCTTTTTGAACTTAGATGTTATCAGATTATTCCAGAGACAAATGAAATTTTCATATGTATACACACACACATAGATTGGTTAAAATCACTTAAAAGCATTAAAAAAAGGATAAAAAAATCCCATTCATATCAGCAAAACTCTGAAATCCTTAGAACTCCTAATTGAGATCTACTGCAATTTTATTTGGTCTTTTAGAGAAGGTATTTGAAATTTGGGTATAGACACTGGGAGTACCAGAGTAAAGAAACATAATCCACAGGAGATTAGTTCTAGAAAGAACACCGGTTTACAGGGTGGCTGCAATGCAGTAGACACAGAAAGGAATTATTACGGTAACTACCATGCTGTTAAACAAAAAACAGTTTGTGACTACATGGTGAAGACCAACTGGGTGAAGAGCAATAAATTAATCAGCCATTAGAGAAACATTGAATATTCATGTTTAATGTCAAGGGTGACCATAATGTCTAGATGAATATGCATAATTCCCCCACACTTTTATCAGCTTTTTAGATGCAGTATTGTCACAGCCATGATCAGGTTCAATCTGCTTCCAGAATAGTTTCTAAATGCTTCATGATGTCACACAAATCAGTAGTGTGAAACATTAGCTTCAAACTGTGGCTGCATTTGTAGAGCCAGACTTCTAAAATGCAGCAATGTGAGCTGGGAGCCTTAAAGATTAGGAGTTTTTAGGAATCACAGCTGAGAAGTAGATACCATTTCAAGGAGGAAATGTACTTACATTTTGCTGCAAGTGAAATGCCTGTCTTTAAAAGGTACCCTCTGAAACAAAGAGAAAAAAAGTATGTTAAAAAATTGTACAGTAACCAATTCAAAATGAAAAAAGCATTGGATTTCCTTTGAAGGTATAGCCACTGAGTGAAAAAGAATGAAGAGCCTAATGACAAAAATATATTTATTAGGAGACTCTCATTGGGGTTATGGGGATTGGGGTTATGGGGAACTGTAGAACATAAAGAAGTCAACTGTCACATCTCATAGCGTACTCAGTTCCTTGTCCCTGAATGTCCTAGAATTTTAAGACCACTTGATGCTTACTTTGTCTCCCAGGTAAGATCCTGGAGAGGAAATATGAGGAGCCTGGTTGTCTAGTTCAAGACTTAGACTCACAACTTGCTTCTGGTTTGTGCTGACATGTACCTTGTTCTTATAGGCCCAGTTCTGACTCATTATTCCACTAAAGGAAGTCCTCTGAAAAATTATAATTTTCTCCATTCATGCTTCTTGGGATAAGTGGACAGTTTTCTTTTCCAAGATATGAAAAGCTTTTGTCGGGAGGCACACTCAAGGGAGGATTGAAATGAATGCCAGTTTTCTCTTTATTCAAGGTGGTAGAGAAAGGGAGGAATAATTAAAATGTGCCTGTTCTTGGAAGGAATCTTCCAGGTGTGCAGGCAACTTGTTAAGTGTGGCAGCCCATCAGACAATTCAGCTCTCTTCTAAATTCATTTTTTGGGGCTCTATTGTGGTTATCTCTAAAGGGGTACTTTTCAGGGTAGCAGGATTGATAGAGGATGTCTGGAAAATTTCCATGATCGATATGAACTACTCTGTTTACATTCTGAGATTCATGTGGTTCTGGGTCATCTCTAAGACTGTGCATTCAAGCCATGATGTCCTCAGACCTACAGAAAGATCTTGCCAATCCACCCACATTGATCTGGATAAATCATTCTGGCTACTTCTGTGAGCAATGTTTTTCCAACCTCTGTCATTTTTCTTATAAATGGTCTGACTTTGGAAAATTGATTCAATTCTCTGAGATTGCTAGAAAGGGATAAATATGATAAAAATGTAAAATATTTATATAATGTAGTCTCCACAGTGGAGAGTTTGGATCTGGAATATTCTTCAAAACCCCAAGTGTTAAATGCTTGGTCCCCAAATTGGCTCTGTTGGTAGGATGTGGAACCTTTACCAGGTGAGGTCTAGTGGGAGGTATTTAGGTGGTTGAGGGAATGCTTTCGGAGGTGATTTTGAGACTCTGGTCCCTTCCTTTCTCTCTTTCACTTTCTGGTCATGAGGTAAGTGGTTTTGCTCTATCATACATTCCCACCAGGAGGTACTGCCATAATCCCAAAGCCATGAAGCCAGCTGCTCATGGAAGAAAACCTCTAAAATTGTGAGCCAAAATAAACATTTTCTCTTTACAAGTTTATTATCTCAGATGCTTGTTACAGTAATGGAAAGCAGACTGGCCAAGTAGGACTTGGTAAATGCCATTTGGTATTGTTCCAGTTGTCACTGTTATCAGAAGGTCAAGCTGGGAAATCAAATTAAGAACAGAAAACAAATCTATGAAATGGACGCTAAGAAGATAGCTATGGAGAGAGTCTTGCTTGAGTAACACATCTCTATACTTGGCTATTGAAGCTGTGTCATTGTCCCAAATTTCTCTCCCAGTTTACTTTCTCCCATCTTGATTCCTCCAATTGCTGAGTATAATTCAAGAACATTCACATTGGGAAGTCCTAAAGTTTTTAGCAAGCTGCCTAATTCCTATCCATGGGGGTAGAACTCATAGATTGACAAATTATTAAGTTATTAAATTGCCAGGTCTATGAAGAATGGGGATAATTGCTCTTCCCATAGGTAGGTTCTTGAACCATTTGTACTGGGCTTAGTTTCTTAGAAGGATCCTATAGGATGACTCAAGATGTCGCATGTGTCACTAACTGGAAGAAGTAATGAATACTGCTCTGATCACAGCCTGGCATACACTTCTACCTATCACTCCTTCAAACAAAAAAGTGTACTGAAAACTCTTCTGAAATCGTGTACTCATCAGCTCCTTTGAGGAACTTGTTGCTAAGAAATAAATTTAGAACTCTCTCACCTACTGAGAAAAGTTTTGCCTCACATAGTAGAGCCTTTAGCCACAAAATGTAGGAATAAAGAAAATTGTTACCTCACGGTTTCATTGGACAAGAACTCTTTATTTGGGCAACAGTTTCACAGCAATATCATTGATTATTTTGAACACTATTCAGAGCTGTCCTTCAAACTGTGTTATGTAGTTACCTAATGTGATGGTGCCAATAATTTTTCTTGGGGTACAAAATAAACCAAGCAGTTATGAAAACTGTGATGGTTCGGTTTCACAGACTGTATAAAAATTCATCTTTTCTTTTGAAAGCTTATTTCCACAATAGAAAAAGGAAAACCTGAATTTTTAAAGTAGAAAGGGGTGACTAAAAATGTTCAATTCATTCACTGTTTGTTGGCTACCTACTATGTGCAGGACACTGTGCTAGACCCTAATAATACATCCCCTGCCCTTCTGATCAACGTCTGCATGGTTATAGAGATAACTAGAGAGTTTGGAGAGAACATAACACAGTATGGTACAAGGTTACAGTGCTGGTCAGACTGTGGGAAGGTGGAATTTGGAGATCCAATCTAGACAGTTCAAGGAAGTCTAAGGGATATCTTGGAATAAAATGTAGTGAGAAATTCATATTTAATAGTAATAATCACCAAGAATGCTAAAACTTCTCAGAAACTTCCCAGAGTGCTTTTACAGGTACTGATTAGCTTATTCCTCATAAGAATCCAAGGGAGGTCTTATTCCTACCTCAGAGCAGGAAGGGAGAAGGTAGATGGGAGTGTCAAGCACATCAAGCAAAAGAGCATCATCAAAAGTGTGGGCTCCAGGCAAGAGCAATGGGCTCCTTGCAGGGACTAAGAGACCAAGTCAGCCATTTGCATTTTCATGCACATACTTTAGCAAAATCCATTCTTCCACCACATAAGAGTTTAAGGGGTCATTGGGTGCTGGTGGCTTATTCCCCTAATTCTAGCTACTTGCGAGGCTGAGATCTGGAGGATCCCAGTGAGAGGCCAACTCAGGAAAATAGTTCAAGAGACTTCATGTCCAAAATAACCAGAACAAAATGGACTAGAGGTATGGCTCAAATAGTAAAGTACCTGCTTACCCCCTCCCTTACCACCCACTCCGCCTCCTCCCGCTCCCCCCCCTCAATACCCAGCAGAAACTATTTTGCCCTTATTTCTAATTTTGTTGTAGAGAGAGTATAAGCAATAATAGGAAGGAACAAGGGTTTTTGCTGGTTGAGATAAGGATAGCTATACAGGGCATTGACTCACATTGATTTCCTGTGCGTGGGTGTTACCTTCTAGGTTAATTCTTTTTGATCTAACCTTTTCTCTAGTACCTGTTCCCCTTTTCCTATTGGCCTCAGTTGCTTTAAGGTATCTGCTTTAGTTTCTCTGCGTTAAGGGCAACAAATGCTAGCAAGTTTTTTAGGTGTCTTACCTATCCTCACCCCTCCCTTGTGTGCTCTCGCTTTTATCATGTGCTCATAGTCCAATCCCCTTGTTGTGTTTGCCCTTGATCTAATGTCCACATATGAGGGAGAACATACGATTTTTGGTTTTGTGAGCCAGGCTAACCTCAGTCAGAATGATGTTCTCCAATTCCATCCATTTACCAGCAAATGATAACATTTCGTTCTTCTTCATGGCTGCATAAAATTCCATTGTGTATAGATACCACATTTTCTTAATCCATTTGTCAGTGGTGGGGCATCTTGACTGTTTCCATAACTTGGCTATTGTGAATAGTGCCACAATAAACATGGATGTGCAGGTGCCTCTGGAGTAACAGTCTTTTGGGTATATCCCCAAGAGTGGTATTGCTGGATCAAATGGTAGATCGATGTCCAGCTTTTTAAGTAGCCTCCAAATTTTTTTCCAGAGTGGTTGTACTAGTCTACATTCCCACCAACAGTGTAAGAGGGTTCCTTTTTCCCCGCATCCTCGCCAACACCTGTTGTTGGTGGTGTTGCTGATGATGGCTATTGTAACAGGGGTGAGGTGGAATCTTAGCATGGTTTTAATTTGCATTTCCTTTATTGCTAGAGATGGTGAGCATTTTTTCATGTGTTTTCTGGCCATTTGAATTTCTTCTTTTGAGAAAGTTCTGTTTAGTTCACGTGCCCATTTCTTTATTGGTTCATTAGCTTTGGGAGAATTTAGTTTTTTAAGTTCCCTGTATATTCTGGTTATCAGTCCTTTGTCTGATGTATAGTTGGCAAATATTTTCTCCCACTCTGTGGGTGTTCTCTTCAGTTTAGAGACCATTTCTTTTGATGAACAGAAGCTTTTTAGTTTTATGAGGTCCCATTTATCTATGCTATCTCTTAGTTGCTGTGCTGCTGGGGTTTCATTGAGAAAGTTCTTACCTATACCTACTAACTCCAGAGTATTTCCTACTCTTTCTTGTATCAACTTAAGAGTTTGGGGTCTGATATTAAGATCCTTGATCCATTTTGAGTTAATCTTGGTATAGGGTGATATACATGGATCTAGTTTCAGTTTTTTGCAGACTGCTAACCAGTTTTCCCAGCAGTTTTTGTTGAAGAGGCTGCTATTTCTCCATCGTATATTTTTAGCTCCTTTGTCAAAGATAAGTTGCTCATAGTTGTGTGGCTTCATATCTGGATCCTCTATTCTGTTCCACTGGTCTTCATGTCTGTTTTTGTGCCAGTACCATGCTGTTTTTATTGTTATTGCTTTGTAATATAGTTTGAAGTCAGGTATTGTGATACCTCCTGCATTGTTCTTTTGACTGAGTATTGCCTTGGCTATTCGTGGCCTCTTGTGTTTCCATATAAATTTCACAGTAGATTTTTCAATCTCTTTAATGAATGTCATTGGAATTTTGATGGGAATTGCATTAAACATGTAGATTACTTTTGGGAGTATCGACATTTTTACTATGTTGATTCTACCAATCCATGAGCATGGGAGATCTCTCCACTTTCTATAGTCTTCCTCAATCTCTTTCTTCAGAAGTGTATGGTTTTCCTTGTAGAGGTCTTTCACATCTTTTGTTAGGTTTACACCTAGGTATTTGATTTTGTTTGAGGCTATTGTAAATGGAATTGTTTTCATACATTCTTTTTCAGTTTGCTCATTGTTAGTGTATAGAAATGCTTGAAATCCACTCTCATATGAACCCCAAAGGACACAGAAAAATTGTCTCTGTGTTCTCAAATGGGGGTCCGTAGCAGCTGACATCCAGATTACAGTGCTCAGGCAGGGGACTCTCTATACAACCCATTGACCTCACATTCTCACCCTGGTTCCTGGGGCTGGTCCTCCCTGTTTGCCACCTGTAAACTATACTTTACACTCATTAGAAAGCAAGACCACCTACTAATTTGTGAATATTCTATGCTGATTGACTGCATGGTCTTCTATTTAGTAATTTTATGATTTGTAAAAAGTTAAATCCATTCAAACCCAGATTCTTTGTATAATGTAACATAAGGACTTAAGTCTCCAAAATACCCATTTCTCTTTATGATACATGACAAGCTAATTTTTATGTGCCCAAGATTATGAATTTTGTGAAGAAATAACTGCCATGTTCTGACTCAGAATATTGAAATAATTCTGACTTATGTTGATTTTACTTACTTGCTTACTACTTTGGTATAAATGGTTATTCTCTATTCAGCTCATTCCCAGGAGTGTTGGAAACCAATAACCTTAAATTATCTGGAAGGTTAAGAATGAATTGATAAAGGTTTTATTTAAGATGCTAATTATCAGATAATAATAATTATTTGTGAATTATACATCTCCTCTCACTCTGGTCAAGTGTTCTTTGAAACCTAAAACTATGTGCTGAAGGCACAGGACTGTGCTGCTGAAGTTCAAAGGGCTCTGTCTATGGCTCCCACTCTGAGCACAGAGGCAATGATACCAAAGAACCAG
This sequence comes from Castor canadensis, assembly GCF_047511655.1. Classification (NCBI taxonomy): domain Eukaryota; kingdom Metazoa; phylum Chordata; class Mammalia; order Rodentia; family Castoridae; genus Castor; species Castor canadensis. The sequence goes on along the minus strand of NC_133396.1, from coordinate 31,865,174 downwards.
GAGTTCAAATCTCAGTTCTTCCACTGATGTCCAGTGTGACCTCTAGCCAGTTATTTGATTGTCAGTTACCAAATGGAAATAAGAGTAGTGTTGCCACCTCTTCTGTGATTAGTATGCTTGTTGGAGAACATGCTATAGGTAAAGCTCTGGGCAGAGACCTGCCCCATTCTAAGTCCTTAGCATATGATAGTGTGATTAACTTTATTAATTTCAAACTGAGAAGTTATTGTATAAGAATTTCACCTTTTGTTGGGATCAAAATGTTCCGTGCTGTTTCCTTAAATGGTGATGAGAAGGTCACGTAATATCTCCAACCTTCTGTCTCTGACGTTGAGTTCTGGATTGGCCTGCCATGGGCTCTGGTCTAAAAAGTGGTATCAGATAGTTTCTTCATGACTGTTCATAATTGTACTCACAGTAGCATGTTTGCTTCCACCTGGTGTCCCACCTGCTGCTTGCATTTTAAGAATTTACTAAGCATTTCCAATCACTTCTCTTATGATATTGGAATTTGACTTTTATTTTCTCAATAGCCTCAATTCTGTGCCTTTGCCTAGACACAGGCATTCTACTGCCTTACCATGTTTACTTATACATGGCCTCTTGTATCTTGATTTCTTCCTAGCCTTTTTAGCAGTTAAAATGTTTTTAACTTAAATAAGCAATTTTCATTACAGAAAATTTGGAAAATACAGAAAAAAATACAGAAAATACTAAAGTGAAAGAGCTCAGAATCACACAGAGTTATTTTGAAGTCTACAAAGAAGCAAGTCAAATGCCTTGCTCATATTTACCTTGCTCATTTCCCAGAGGCAATTACTATTAATGGTACATCAGGGTATAGTTCTGAATTGTTTTGATGCTCATGAAAGCACAGACACAGGGTAAACCGTTATACATACACATGTATATCATTAAAAGATTTTCAATAGAAATAAGGCCATGCTAAATAATTTGCTATATTTTTATTCTCTTAATAGTTTTTTTCTGTATATAATCTCTAAGTCAGTAGATACAGCTCTCTTCATTCTTTTAAGCAGCCAGATACAAACCCATTCAATGGATGTGTCTTAATTTATTCAGTCTATCCCATATTAATGAACATTTGAGTTGTTCATGGGATTTTTTTTTTATTTTGCTATTACAATGAGCTTGTATGGACCAGAACTTTTTGAACTTTTGCTTTTAGACTCATAGTTTCACACTGTGGGTATGAATTAGAATTGAGTACTATACAAGAGTGTATGTGTAACTTAATCTGAAATGGAGAGAACAAATTAATCTTCAAGAAGAAAAAAGTCATATTGGTCATATCACTTTTATTAATAACAGGATCTATACTCCATGTATCCTATTTCACTGGCCACACATAATTTCTATTCCTTTGAGTTTTTTCTCTATGTGATCATCTTCCATCTGAATTTCCTGATACTATATTCAGCAATGTTCTTGAGTTCTAAGAACTCTTTCTTTTTCTCAGATGGTTCCTTTGTAATTATTTCCCTAGTCTCCCTAGGAGTTGGCATTATTCTTAATTAGAATTATTTTTATTTCTTCCTTTAAGTTGAACTCCCAGAGAGCTACCTTGCCTATGTTGTTCTTTCCTCCTTCAAACTGCTGAGACATCTTCAATGCCTCCTGCATGGTCTTCCTTACTCTTCCTTGTCTGCACATATCCACATCTTTCTCACTGATTAAGAGAAAATGGATCCTCAGCACATGTGCAGGCAGATTATTGGGTCTTATAAGCAGTAGTGGGTCTGCATGTGGTGAGAGGAAAGGGAGGAATCTTTTCTTGGTGAATGGGTTGGTTGGCTAGGACTTCCCCACTGAGTAAAGTTCTTCAGATCCTTAGGGGCAAATGCAGAGCTTATTAATTCTGTTCAAATTATATAGAAAAGACTCCTCCCCAGCCATGCCTACAAAGTGATGAGTGCTGGTGACAGCATCTCCTACGTCTGTACTTCTTACCTTTGAGTGTGTTCACAGATCATCTGTGAACTTGATTCAGGAGATCTATGATGGGGATTGAAACTTTTAATTTCTTACAAACTCCCATGTGATATTGATGCTGCTGCCCCATGAACCACACTGAGTAGGAACTGTAGGTTCTGTGAGCAGGATCACTTATGCCACCTAAGACACCATAACTTCCCCAGCCCTAGAAACAATGGTGCTGAGAAGCTGCCATTACCAGTTAAACCTGAACCATCCCCCAGAACCTGTAAGCCAGGGTGTATGGGATTCCCATGAACTACAAACAAATGGAGGCCAATTTGTAGACAGTTGGAAACCACCCTGTCACTCCTATAGAGAGCTGGAAGAAAAGAGGATTACCCAAGTACCCTTGTATAACTTCCACCCACATTTTTAACCATTGCAAATTATACAGAGACTTCTGTAAGAATATTTGAATGTATTTTCAACTGTTATATATTGTTCTTGGTGTGGATTCATGTCTGGCTACCACTGAACTTTGGAAAAAAAAAGCCTATGAATTTATTGTACATCACATAGTTCTGTTTGATTCTCATCTTTAACAAATCACAACAGAACTTCTATTGGTCTTCAGTTTCCTTGGAAATTCTCATGATTTGGGCATCTTTCATCAATGGCAGGCTTTTCATTGACAAGATACATATTACATGCAGATGTATAAATATGATACATATTTACCTATTTAAAACATTTTATTTTTGTTCTCATTGGGTTAATTCAATTTTAGGACTAAAATTTTATTTCATTATCCAATTATTCCAATATTTAGGGATACATCCTTTTCCCAAGTTTTGATTGAAGCATAGGGATGGTCAATTAGTGATGGGCTCCACCTTCTAGGGGCTGCATTTTGCTGGGAGTACGTTGTAGGAAGCTTTCAAGCTTAGGCAGTGTTTCACATAGATCTTCTCAGGGATTCTCAATTCAACTTTGAAAGACAGAAAACAGGCCTACCAGCATTCCCAGGTTCACAGGGTATGTGAAACTTTGGCATTGTCATAGAAGTCATTCCTAAATATCATCAAAGAAGACTGATAATGGTTTTGTGGAAAATAGAAGCTAAATGTTCGAGTTTAGGAAATGTTAGATCAAAGATAGTTAAACGGGTACTTCTATTGTAATCTTTTAAAGAACTTTTAATATTTCAGTATTTGATATAAATTCTAGGGAATGAGGAAATGTCCCAAATTTATGTGCCCGGAGAACCCTTCTTGCCATGCATCTTGAAGGACATACATGGAGAACAATGACTTTGGTCATTCAGGAGCGTGGTCTCAGAACTGTGATGGTGGAGCTGGGATTTCACAATGAATTGGTGTGGGTTTGAAGAAGAGATACAAAAGGGCCTTCCCTGAAGAACAGCCCATGCAAAGGCCCTGAGACAGGATATGTGACAAGGTAACACTGAGTAGCTTACAATAGTTGGATGGAAGAGTTCCACATGGAACAACGAGGAGAATTAGGGATAGAGGTTAGCAAAGTAGATCTCACCAGCCAGGTAAAGAGTTGAATGTTATTCTGAAATCCATGAAAGACATTTAAAGGTTTTTAAAACAGGGGAGAGGTATGAATGAATTTGTACAGCAGTAGATTGCTGAGAGGTCAGCCTGAAGAAAGAAACAGGAATGAGGAGTGACTGAAGTAAACCCAGATGTTGAGGTACTAAACTAGAGAAGAAAGATGAGGGAGAAGAGAATGGGATTAGTCATCACCCAGTGACCACTGGAGGTGATCCTGGGGTTGGGCTGGGCTGGGTGGGTGATGGAGTTTCCCACAGAGATGGGGAGGAGCAGATCTGGACTAAGCCTAATAACTGGCTAGGAAGTAGAAATCAGGTGAGAAGAGATGGAGCTCTAAGCTGAAGCCAAAGAAGTTTTAGACATGTTGGATCTGAGGAGCCATTGGGACGTGCCTGTGTTAAGTTCTTGCGAGGTAAATATATTAAAGATAATAACAGTACTACAAATCTAGAGGTCATGGATTTACTTTACATGAAACAGACCTCATTTACATGTTGTATTCCCCAAACCCCTCAACTGAGAAAAGACATGTGTGAATTATTTTAAAACAAATATAGCATGGTGAAAACATGGCTGTTTAAAACCTGAACTGCCTGGTCTCTTCAACCACATGAGGAAGAGAAACTTAATCATGTCAGTGGAGGTACAAATCAATCAGAGAGAGCTCACCCTCAGCACTACTGACACAGCTGAGGATTCCTGGTGCCTCCTTGTAGGAGGTTTAGCTGTGTCCTTGGCCTCTAACCAGTGCATAGCAGTATTATCCCTGCTCTTAGCTGTGACAAGTGAAAATGTCTCCAAACACTGGCAAATGTCACTGAAGGGGCACAGTTGCTAGGCCTTCCCTTCCTGTTGAGGACTGCTGTTCTGTACTTTCCCTACCACATAATGTCATGGAATTTGGAAGAATTCTGATACTTCCTTTGTAACTAAAGCGGGAAACCCTAGGAGATGACCTTTTGCTTTGCAAAGTGTATTTTAAAAGTTTATTTTAAACTGACAATAACTGCATATATTTATGGGGTACAGTGTGATGTTTCAATATATGTATCCATTGTAGAAAGTTGAAATTAGGATAATTAACATATCTGTCATCTCAATATTTCTTTCATTCTGTCATCTTAATATTTCTTCGGGATGACATTTAAAATCTTCTCTTTTAGCTATTTTGAAATACACAATACCTTATTGTTACCTATAGTCACCAGGCCATGCAATAGAACACCAGAACTTATTCTTCCTACGTAACTGAAACTTCCTATCTGTTGACCAATGTATCTCTTTTTTTATCGGCCCTCCCAGCCTCTGGTAACCACCGTGCTGCCCTCTGCTTCCATGAGTTCACCTTTTTTAAAATTTACTTTTAAAATTTTATTAGCATATGATAACTGTATAGGGAGAAACATTTTGACATTTACATATGTGCTTACAATATATCTTTTACCCATGCCATTATTTTCCCTCTTCCCCCTCTCCCCACTTAGAGCAATTTCAATAGGATTCATTCTTCTATTTTCATATATGAGTACAAAATAAATCCACCATATTCACCCTCATCCACCATTTCCTTAAGCCTGCCCCTCTCCCACAGGTACCTGCCTCCAGAAAAGTCCTGTTTTACCCTCCTGTCCTTCATTTTTTTTAATGTATATTGATGGCCCAAGGGGGTTTTACATTGGTACTTCAGGACTGTATACATCCATGTTTTAATCAAATTAATTCTCCTGTTATTTATTCTTTCTCTATTACCATGCTCCCCTAATATTCCACAACTTACAGTACAGCATGTTATATTACATTCATATATAGATGATCTGTTGCAATATTTTTCATTCTCTAACATTTTCTTTCCCTCTACCACCTCCTTTAGTTCCCTCAGACAGACTCACTAATACAATTTTGTTCTCTCTCCCTATGTGTACATATATATATGTATACACACACATACACACACACACATGTATTATCATATATATATATCTATAGATGCATTCATCTTACAAGTTCACTTTTTTTTGAGTCCACATGTAAGTGTGATCTGATGTATTTGTCTCTCTGGGCCTGGCTTATTTTACTCTATTAAAATGTCCTCTAGCTTCATCCATGTCATTGTAAATGACAGGATTTCTTGTTTTGTTTGCTTTGGTTTGAAGGCTGAGTAATAGTTCATTGTGTATCCATATTACATTTTAAAAACCCATTCATCAATTGCTGGACACTTAGGTCACTTCCATGCCTTGGTCATTGTGAGCAGTACTTGTAATGAACATGGAAAGGCAGGCATCTCTTCTGCATTCTGATTTCACATCCTTTAAGTATAAACCCAGTGCTGGGATTTCTTGATAATCAGTAATTCTATTTTCAATTTTTTGAGGCACCTCTATACTGTATTAATGAATATTTGAAAATGCAAAGTTGGCATAGACCTTGAAGAGATGGTATGGGAGCTGTATAATTATACTCTGCTGTATATAATCGAGAGGAGCTAGCTCCCTAAATTAAGCTGGGGGGAGCTTGTTGAGCAGTGAGGAAGCGGATCTCTTGGTGGTTGGAGGACACATGGAGGGCCTTTAATGACAGGGTTGCTTAATGTTCAATCCTAAATATTTTCTGTTCTTCAGTGTAAGATTTCTCCATTGTTCTAAAGTCCTGATGTGGGAGATCAGAACAATGGGAGCTCCACCCAGCTGTGGGTGAGAGAAGGTTATCACTAAGATTTTGCAGAGTTTAAAAAAATCTAAGCTTTGGCCTCACCATTAACATCTTCTCCTCTTTGTAGATTCCCCTTTTTTCTTCCTCTTTTTTTTTTTTTGTATATCCAAAAATAAAAACTTTCCTTGAGAATAAATCTCTTTGACTGGAAGCTTAACTACCTTGTGGGATCCTGATTTTGGTGTAGGCATCAGAAAGGTGCTTTAGATGGACCCAGGCAGAATTCCAGCTAGAAAGAGACTTCATTTACAATGTGGGGTCCTCTTGACTGATGTTTTCCTTTATAGATAGGTAAACTGAGGCACAGAGGGCCACTGTGTTTTGTTTTAGGACACAGGTCTTTTGGCTCCTTGTTGTGTGCTTCTTCTAGCAGAGCACATTGCCTATGTAAATCACATCTCTGATGAGCTGACACTAACATTTCCAAAAGCCTGTGATTTTTGCATCAGCAGCTTTAGGTTATAACCCTGCCTGAACAAAAGAAGTTGAATAAAAGCTATTTGACTAAGGGCTTACTCTAAGGATGTCTTACAGTTATGCTTGTATTCATACTCTCCTTATGGCATCATTAAAATATGATCTGATTCAGAATATTTTCAAGTTTCAAACATTTCTTTTTGCATTCCTATGTCTGTCAGCTGACAATACAGATTCATAGAAGCCTTTCATGTCTCATAGGCTACTGTCCAAACCTTATAATTAAATAATGAGTTTCTTAGGATTAATTATTCAAATATCAAAGTGATAGTGTTTGGCAAGGGACAGGACATCCTTTTAATCTGCTGTAGATAATATAAAAGGTGGTCAATGGCCCTTGTTTACATATCTTGCTATCACTTTTAATGAAATAGTTCCTTTGAAGTCACAAAATATCATGGTCTACACACATCAAATCTGAACAAAAAAGAGAAAGAAACCATGTTGAAATTCTTTCTCAGAAAAGCTGAGCTCAATTAATGCTGTTCTCAACCTCTTCCAACAGGAGAACAAATGGTTTGAATTCCTTATGAATCAGAACATGGACCCAGGCAACATCTTACTCATCTTTTTTTTTTTTTTATCTTCTGTGTATCTAGCAGAATATTCAGCACACAGTGGCTATTCAGCAGAGGACAGGTAAATGAATGACCTCCCCCTACCTGCTTGGCTTCTCTAGGGGCAATCCTGCCCAGCAGCCTCCCACCACCACACTGCCTCTGTCACCAAGACTTGTGCCCAGGGCTGGCCATGGAATTTGTGGAGTGAGGTGCCAAGATGAAAAGGAGTGAGGAGTGGTTTCTTGTTCTGAAATTATTCAGAAAATGAAAAGAGTGACAGCAAAACATTAAGCATAGGGTCTTATGTGGCTGCATAGGGTACATGACCACGGAGCTGGCCCTATGTGCCTAGCCATCTGATTCCTTCACCCCACAAATTACAACACTGGGACCAAGTGAAAACTACACTGGAGGTGTCCTTGGCTCCTTCTTTCCTGTCTCAGTCTCACCCATTCTTCTTGAGTCTAGTCCTTCCATCCTGGTTGGCCTGCCTCTCCTATTGTGCTTTCTGGACCTGATGTAAGTTGGAAAATCTTGCCTCTCTTTTAGCTTTCTCTGTCCATCTGGTCACCGTAGTGGAAATGAGGCTTTCCCACCCAGTAACCCTGCATAATAAATGCTATTATTCCATTTTACAGATGAAGAAATCAGGGGTTTAGCAGAAAGAAAAGTTAAATATATTGCCCAAAGTCACAGCTAGTAAGCGGCAGATTGAAGGTCTGAACCCACCCTAACTACTAACAGTTACACTTTGTACAAGGTGACCTCCACTGTCAGGGCAAAAGTTTCAGCTTCTGGGGACTTGTACAGAGCCCAACATACATGTCTATAGAAGATGACACTCTGTCGGGAGCAGAAATTTGGAGCCAGAGAAATAAACATAAGCGTCACTCAGGAAATCCTCGGAGATGTTGTGAAAGTCTCTGGACTTCCTCTAGTTATCTGAATGGGGACTTCATTTATGTGATTTAGTTATGAAAGAAAAAAGTTGCCCACAAAGACTAAAGGCCTCAGGACATTATTTTTACTACTTGTGTATTATTTCTTTGCATGTTAGCCTGTTATCACATAGGGACAACAGCAGTGGACAATGGAAAGCATTAGGAAAGAGAGACACACAAAAAGACTGGTGACAATAAATGGGTTAAACATTGCAGAGGCCAAAGTGAGTAGCTGACTTTAAGTTTGGCAATGGCAGGATAGGAAGATTTTTTTTGTGTGTGTGTGATGTTATTTTTTTTTGTTTTTATATCTATTCATATGTGTACACATTGTTTGGGTCACATTTCCCCCTGCCCTCCCATCCCCCCTCCCCGTTCCCCCCACTCTTCACTTGCTTCCAGTCAGAACCTGTTCTGCCCTCTTATTCTCCAATTTTGTTGAAGAGAAAACATAAGAGATAATAAGAAAGACATAGCATTTTTGCTAGTTAGAGATAGAGATAGCTATACAGAGAGATTCCTAGCATTGCTTTCATGTACATGTGTATTACAACCCACATTTGTTCATCTCTACCAGACCTCTTCACTACTTCCTGGTCACCTTCCTATAGTGGCCTCTGAGGATAGGAAAATCTTAGAGAAAGATGGTGTTGCAGAGTTTTCAGAGTGGGAACCAGAGGAGAGAGATGAATCAATGGGAGCTGCCAAAAAGAGGAAGGGAATGGAAAGTGGGTCTTAATGTTCTTTGCTAAGTGTGCATGTGCAAGACACATAGCCTATCTAATTTAAATCTCAGAATCACCTGTGCAGTGGGGAGCACTAGCCTATCATTTCTATAAATGAGAGAAATAACTCTCTTTACCCCATTGTCTCCAATCTGTTTGCAGAGCTTGCTTTTTCTGCTCTTTGACACATTTTGAACAGCCCTTCCGTGAAGCTGTCCTTGGTGCTTTCCTGCCCCCACCCTTACTATCCAGACAGAGATCATCACTTTCTGAACTTCAGATATATCCTCATTAAAGCATATTTGGCACCCCTAAAGGTTTTCCACTAAAATAGAGGTGAGAGAAGAGGATATGAACGAACCAGATCCCTGCACATTTCTGTGAAGTCTGAAGTATTATCTTAATAAATCATGCCAATTGTGCTTCTACTTGCAATTGCATACAAGTTTGCATTAATATTAAAATGTTTTAAATTCATGACTATGGAAGTGACTCAGTCCACTTCTTATGCACACATCTGGAGTGAGAGAAACCCTGGTCTTCCCATTTTCTGGCTGGTCATGCCTCTCACTGTGGGCCACAGGAACTCCATCTGATGTGGATATATAGAAGATAGTTTACATGACTGTCATTCTGCCCTTTATACTTCAGGCATATAGAATGCTTAATGGAACTGAGGTGAAGTCAAAGGGATTCTTTAAAAATAGCTGTTGGGGTTAGCATTACCTGGGTTGACTTCAGCCTCAATTTCCACTGCAAACTGGAGACTGCATTAACCTTCCATCAGGACTGCTGGAAAGATGTAATGCATCACTTTATGGGCAGTGCTTAGGACAGCACCTGGTGCATGGCAAAGCTTCCTGAAACAGAGGACAGGAGCAGACAGCCTGAACAGTCAAGGTGGGAAGAAGAGATGCCCCTCTTGACTTCCTTGTTCCCCTTGAAGTGGCAGCTCCCACATTTCCCACCATAAGTGGTGTGAGAATGGTTGGCTTCTCTCTTCATTCCCTCACTTCCTCCTTCATCAGCAGGATGCTATTTGACTAGACTATGGGAAGCCACACCTCCACCAGGCTAAGTTTCTGTGGCAAGCAGTCTTCCTGGCTCTGGCCATTCCTCCTATGGGCATGGAGTCCAGGATTCCTGTGTCAGATGTCTGCTCCCTTAGGTCAGCCTTCAGCCTTGGCCTGGTTGATTGAGCCCTGTTGGTCTGGCTCCAGCTCCAGACTCTTCAGCTTAGAGGAGAGCAGTTAGAAGCCCTGGTGTGCCTGTTTCAAGGAAGTTTCCTGCTGGTACTGTATTTGGGAGTCACTGGAAATTCCTAGCTATCAGTTATGTTGATACTTCAATACCCATGTAGTAAAGAAGAGAGGGCAAGGAATTAGCGTTCTGATTTCCAGCAAATTAGGTCACTGCCTGGAAGCATTAAGCAGAAACAAAGAACTCAGATGAGAGACTATTATAGCTATTGAGACCAGTGTTAGCATGAATGGGCAATCCCAACCTGTGTTTTGTTTTGTTGTTTTGTTTTAGGAGTGCTGGGGATGGAACCAGGGTCTTCTGCAAGGTAGGCAAGTGCTCTATGACTGAAGTACAGCCTGGTCTTGTTCTTTTGATACAGAGTCTCACTATATAGCCAAGGCTGGCCTCAAACTCCTGATCTTCCTGCTTCACGCTCCTGACTGCTGGGATTATAGAAATGAACCATGATACCCAGCCAACTTCTGCTTTTGACTTGTTTCAAGGGCTGTGACTTGCAGTAAGTGTGCTGCTGATGTCAACAGTGAGTTATTTGGATGTCAAATAGTACAGAAGTGCTAAATTCCACCAGGGTAGAGAGAACTAGAATGAGCAGCTTTGACCTTAGGTTAACCACCTCTAGTGACCCAAATTGGGCTTCTTTTTGTCATGTTTGCAGTTGCACAGGCCAAGGGGTGACTCTGGAAGACCTCACCTCCTCATTCATGCCATTTGCCCAATGGCTCCCAGGCTGTCTGCCAGATGGTCCCACAATGGCTTTTTTGTTTTCATAAAGCTTATTTCTTAAATAAGAGATGAGTTCTCAAATACATATCTGATTCTGACATGGATGTGAGAGACCTTGACCTTGATAACAGAAAGGATCAGGACCCCTGGCTTGTTATCTTTGGGCTTTTGACTAGGCCACATATTTAAAAGGCCTAAACAATCTGTTTCTAAAATATATTTACTCAGAGTTGAGGAAGAATGGAATTGGTTTAAAATATAGACTTTAATCTTGCATTTAAAACAAGAGCTGCTGGAAATGAAAGAAGACACTAAGTGGAAAGGGAGAAGTTACTTCCTGGGGAAAAATGTTGAGATTTTAGAGACTAAGGACAGATATGAACCCCCAAATTTTAAAGGCTCTTAAAATTGAGGTTAAAAAAGAAGCATGATTGGCGCCTAAAAAAAAAAAAATCCAACAGCTGATTAAAGAAAGAAAACAAAGGAGAATAACATTCCTAGAGATTACCAGGAAGTGGGGAGCTATTAGGAAGCGTCGCAATTAAGAGCCACACTGAGCTGTTACATGGTATCTACACAAGGTTGTTTGGGGCAACTAGGAAGATCAGAATGGAATCCTCTGGGGATTATTACACTTGGCCAAGATGACATTTATTGCAGCAGTGAGGGAGGAATGGTGGTGGGTGTTGGGAGGACCTGCACACATTAAGTCCTCCTGCGGAAGGATCAGAGCCAACCAGCCTTGGGACAGTGGATCTCCCATGGAGGATTTTGTACTCCATCCACTAGGGGACAGTCTGGGGCACTTTTTTGATTATCATGAATTAGGGGCAGGAGGATCTACTGCTGCTAAACACCCTACAATGCACAGGAAAGTGCCCATGATAAAGTACAAACGTCAGTAGTGCTAAGATTGAGACCCTGGTCTAAGGAAAGCCTGTATAGGGCTTAGCACTTGGATCCAGATGGAGTCAGACAATTGGGACTTACCCATGGAGAGCTGAATAGGACAAGATTTGTTTGAAATGTGGTTGTTTGGGCAGCTTCTGAAGTCACGGACTTCACATAGCCTATTAACGAGGATCACATAGGACAAAATCTGGAATAGTATCATGAAGAAAACTAATGAATGCTGCTGGAAGCAAACGGAAGGGGAAAGGAGGGAAGGTACCAAGTGGATTAACATCACATATGGACCTAGGGAGCCACGAGAAGTACTTCCTGCTTTCACAGACAGCCTGGAAAGAGAGAGAGACTAATGAAGCACCTGAGGCCTTTGCCACTGCAGGAGGGTGAAGGTGACAGAGGTGAGTGCTCTTGCTACCAGGAAGGCATCGCAATGCACACAAGGCCTGGAGATTTAAAACCTGAGAAAAGTCAGGGTTGGAGGAAGAGCACATGGTAAAGGATGCTATGCCCACAAGAGCCATCTAGCTGGAGCTGCATCAGTTAGGGTTGTGCTTTGCGAATCCATTGTGGATAAATGCTGTCTTAGGTAAAAATACCTGGCTCAGTGCTGGGTCTACAGCAATAGCGTGCAAACTTTTCATTGGGATCACCTGGGGAGTGTGCCAAACTCCAGATAGCTGGGCCCTGTCCAGTCCCCAGAGTGCTATAATAGGTCTGGGATGAGCTTGCAAATGTGCATGCCTGACAAACTCCCAAGCGAAGTCAGTGCTGCCTGTTCAAGTGCCACATTCAGAGAATCACTGGCCTGCAGAATTATGGTGTAGGAAGCAAAGACAGTAGGTGCCATTTCCTTGGAGCCTGCTGCAGATAGAGAAATGCCAAAAGTAGAGCAAGGGATGCAGGGTTTGGATAAGTCACCAACATAAACTTTGCTTAGCCAGAGGTCTCTCTCTCTCTTGAGCATTCTGCAGCAAGAGTTAAGAGATGCTGAATCCTTGTAAAGAACCTACCTTTGACTCGGCCCTGGTAAGAGGGGCAAAATGAAGGGCACAAATCTGAACTGGAAATTAAGAGAGTTAAAATATGTGGCACAGAACTGACCCACAAGAAGATCCAGACACAAGGGGCACCATTGAAATTTAATTTTGCAAATAGACAGGAGTGTTTCAAATGCCAGTCTCTGAGGGAGGCAACAGGATGTATGGGACCTTTCCATTCCTCGTTCCCAAGGACATGGGAAGCCCAGGGTTACAATTAACTTCTTCACATTCCTTGGCACACAATTTCTATGCGTCATTGTTTATGCTTCCAGGTCATAGATTCTAGCTAGGCATTCTTGCAAAGCTGAAACCAAAAGCATTTTCTTTTTTCCGAATTTTTCTGTCAACCTTTTTTCTTTGGATAACACATAGGGGTTAGCTGATAACCACAGTGTGAATCCGGTATTCTACATCTATCTGCTTCTAAGCTGTTCTCTGTGTATATTTTTCACCAGCAGGAAGAAGTGTTAAGTAGTCAGATTCAGGCACCAAACACCATTCTATGCTTCTAAAACTGTAATAAGCAGCTGTTTAACTATACCTTTATATATTCCTGCACTAAGGGACTATCATGTTGGGGGGGAACAAAGCTTTATGAACAGCTGTAATTACATGGAGTAAGTGAAAACAAAACTGATTATAATATCACAATTACATGAAAACAGAAAAGCAAAGAAAACATTATTCATAGATAAAATTATAGATGGAAATAAATCAAAATGTATATGAGGGCTATTGGTGGATAGAGGAAATTTTCTTTAAAGCTTTTCTTGTGAACTTTAGGTATTTTAATGAAAGTGTCTTGTTAACGTTAGCAGGAGATGGGAACCTTTACTTTTGAAAGACTGGAAAAGAAGATGGGTAAACAAATGTCAAATGGTATGGAAGGTGTAGTGGAGACATGTTTTGACATGGTTGAGAGACTTGTCACCCAGAGAGGATTACAGGAAGACAGAATGATTGATAGTCTGATAGGGAAGGGATTATTGACCAGGAGACTGACATTTCTTGATATTTTAGGACTAATGTAGATTTGGTGCACTGGAATAGGAGAGATGTCAAGCAGAGCTAGACCAATATTGCTAACCAATTGCAGAACTTTGAAAGAAAGTTTTAACACCCTATAGATATAATGAAAATCAACAAAGATGGAAATTGGTTTAATAAGTACCATATGGGAAAATAGAATGAATTGGCTATGAAAAAATCAGAAATTTCCCTTTGAAAGGATGGCTACAGTATCATTTTTCCATTATAAGTGAGGAATATAAGCGCATTGTCAGAAATACACATTATCAAGTGAATTTGAACAAAAATAGTTTTATGTCAGTTGAGTTGAATAAGTTTGGATTTTCATTTAAGCATCAAAAGAAAGAATCTAGTGGTTTATGAGCAGCTTTTCAGAGAGCAGAAATGATAAAAATTGCAAACAGATGATATGTAAATAAATATTTGCATCCACTGGTATAAATATTTAGAAGTGCTGACAACTCTCAATTATTTTGTTTTAATTGATTCACACAGAAGCTAATTTTTAACAATTGTTCTTGGACACTTAACATTTCAGTAGCAGAGCTAAGGTCTTTGCTCTTAAAAGTGCTTTTGGGGGACAAGTCTCTGGATAATTACCCCTTTGTACCATGGAGAAATAAACTCTTCATTCAGTCATGAAAACATAGGGGTTTGTAAATCTCCTTCTGAAACCAAGGAAATATTGGTCTGGAAGAGTGGAGACAAGAAGGGTGTGACATTGAATTGTTAAAATGGTGGTGTTGGGATTGTGGTTGGGAGGACAAAAAGGGGCAAAACCCATAGGAAGTTTTAGACACTGGTCAAAACATCCACACATGACATTGGCTTCCAGTCAGTAGTGTATGATCATCAAGAGTACTTGGTTTTCTAAAAGGGGTGACTTATATATCACTTAAGAGAAGAAAGCAGGCATAATTTGGAAGTTTTCCCATTTCTTACTCCCTTCCTCCCAGTTTGTATCCCACTATCAGCTTTCTTTGATAATTATTTATTTTTATTAGTAAAACAGGTATCTCTGGCTATATTGTGCTTCATTTATATTCTAAACCAGTGTCTGACTTTTATTGATACTTATAATAGTCACTTATGTTCTTTCCAACTGTTCTGACTCTCTTCAGGGCATAAGGAAGGAAGATTGCTTTCTTGGCTCCTTGGTAGATGGATGAAATCACATGACTGGTTCTGACCAATTAACTGGGATCCAACATGAAGAGCAGAAAGTCACTTGCTTGGTAGCTCATTTAATTGCTGAGGTAAGTCCCTGGATGGCTCTCTTTGTTCTCTGACATGGTTCAGGATCGTAACTGTTCTGTCAGTCTGGCTTCCTAAATGTTCTGATGAGCAGAGAACCCAATGACTGTGTCATGCTGTAAGAGGAGAGGTAGCAGGGAGGAGGATCTGAGGAAGATGTGTACTGGATGGAATTTTAGCTGTGGGATAAAGAATTTGGATAATTAGAGAAGAGATGAATAGGTCTTCAGGTAAGAAAAAGGAGATAAGCAAAAGCAAGTTTGTGAGAAAGCACAAGTTTTTTTCAGGAGAGGTTAAATAGACCAGTACCACTGATACCGAGGGTTATTTAAGAAGTATTAAGTTGGTCTGCAAAAACCAAGCATTATGAGCTCATTAATTCTATGAGCTCATCAGTGTACGAAGCAAACAAAACAAAGCACTGTCCTTATGGCAAGTACATTCCAATGGAGTTGGATGCATTGCCAGGTGGAGTTTGAGCTTTACTTGGTAGGCAGTGAGGAGTCTTTCAAAGTTACACCTCGTTCAGTTGGTGCCTTAGGTAAATAAAGTTGAAGACAGTGGAGAGGTGGCTTGGAGACAGGCAACAGAGACCAAAGACCTGGAAATCAGAGTGAGATCTGAGGGCCTAGACTCAGTTTGGGGCAGAGAAGCACCCTGAGTGGGGCATCACCAGCATTGTGGAGGAAGTGAAGAAGAAGGAGACAAACAAGGAAAGGAGATGCTACATCCTGATTAAACACATGTGTGAGCTACAAGTGCAATGAATGTAAGGCCTAAGGTAACATTCTTCATACTTGGAAGATCTTCAGAATGATGACATAAAAACAAAAATTTGGGGCTGGAGGCATGGATCATATGGTATTGCGTCTGAGTACCAAGTGCAAAGCCCTGAGTTGAAACCCCAGTACCATAAAAAAAATAGATAAATTAAGAATAAAATAAAAATGTTGTCATCAGCAACTCTTGAGCAATAACCCTTGCCATTGGAAGGAGAGAGAGAGAGAGAGAGAGAGAGAGAGAGAGAGAGAATTCATCAAGGACTGAAATGGCTTGTTATATCTCAAGTCCATGCTCATTTTCTCTTTTATTTATTTTTCCTTCATAGTAAAAGTAAAGCTTGTTTGTGACAGAAAGTTTAGATGACATAGAAATCTAAAACGAAGACAGTGGTGGTAACTCAAAGTCCCCTGACCCAGAAATGCTAATGGCTATCATCTTGGTTAACATTTCACCTTAGTATTTCTTGTGCATATACATGTGTAACTGTTTTTCAAAGCACGATTACAAATGTAGCTTTGATTTCTGCTTATTACACTTACATGATAATGAGCATTCCTTTACATCATTAAGCTTTTTTCAAAAACTTGATTCTATACAGTTACCTAATATTCCATCATGGACATTATGTTCTTTCATTTGTATTCTTTTTCTAGTGTTAAGGAAAGGACAATGTCCATTCTTATGCAAATCCACATTCTTCCATTATGAATCATGATACCAGGATTAATAAAATCAAACATATCTTTCTGGAGGAGGCCAGATATTTACTGTCCCTGAAAGATGCCCAGGACTTGAGTGACAAGAGACGAGTCTACAGAAGCTAAAGAGGTGGAATGGCACAGAGAGGGAGGGCTTGTCTGTGTCATCGTAGATAGATAGGTGACTGGATGAGGACAGCAAGGGAGGGCTGGAAGGCTTGCATTGTTAGGTTAAGAAGGTCCCTCGTTGTTCCACAGGCAATGGAGAAGTAAAGAAGGCCACTGATAGTGCCTTCTGGTGCATACCAATGTTTTAGGAAGACTATGCTGGTGACCACAGGAAGGTCACCTAGACTGGAGCCAGGGAGAAGTTAAGTTACGAGAGCTCTGTTCCAGGCTGAGCTGAAGAGGTTGAGAAATGCTCTCACTCTTTATACATGAGCACTAATTGCATAAATCTTCAGGGTGGTACTTGGTGGGTCATGAGGGTTCACTGCTTCTTAGTTCTTAGATTCATTTGTGACTCTTCTCTCTCTCCACAATATATTGTAAAGAATCACACTTTCCAGGCCCCTTTGCTCCTTCTCGGTATATATGACCAATGGAAGGGTTGTGAAAAGATTAAATGACTTGAAGAGGGGGAAGACATGGTATTTCTGTCCCTAGTACACTGCCTCTGAAGGGTTCTCTGGCAATGGCAGCTTCTTCTGTGGCTTCCACTGGACATGTCCTCCCTGCATGGTCTTGCTGCCCACTGGGTGCCCCTAGTTTATTTCTCTCTCCAGCAGGGGTAGGAGTAGTTTTCTGCTATTTATAATCCATGACTTAAATGGTCTCCTGGTTAGTTAGATTTTTTTGTGGGGGGGAGGGTTATACCTGTGAAAACAATTCCCTCTATTAAATTCTCTGTGTTTAAAACCCCAGAGAGATGCCATGTGCTCACATGTGTAACCCTAGCTACTCTGGAGGTAGAGATCAGGAGGATTGAGGTTCAAAGCCAGCCTGGGCAACTAGTCCACAAGGCCCTATCTTGAAAAAAAAAAATCACAAAAAAGGGCTGGTGGAGTGACTCAAGGTATAGGCCCTGAGTTCAAACCCCAGTACCACAAACAAAACAAAACAAAAAAACAGAGTTTAGTCTCCATTGTGACTGTAGAAACAAAAGACTTAAGTTACAGCCATCAGAGGTGAATACAGAATTACATATCCAGGCTAGCTAAAGTTTTGTGTTCCACAAATAACTTTTGATGAGGCAACACACTGATTAGTTCTTAACTCTTCCAGCAACTCTTTGTAAAAGTTAAGAACACATTTTTCTGTCTGATTAGTAATTTAATCAACAAATATTTGCTAAGAGTATATTAAACATAGGTACTGTGCTAGACCTTTCTTGGAGTTTACAGTTGGATAAGGAAGGTAGACATTAATCAAATAACCATACACAAAATATAGATCTGTGATGATGATGAGAGATGAAGATGAAGATATGAAACTCTACTAAAGTTTATGATAATGTGCAGGGCAAGTGCTGGAGAGATATGTGGTATCTGGTTGGTTTCACTGAGTCCTGTTTACTTTATATGGAAAGCAACAAGAAATTCACAAGGGCATTTGGAAAACAGTGTGTGTATTTGAGGGGAAAGCCATAATGTGCGTGGCACAATCCAGTACACATTTAAGAAGGGTCTTGAGGCAGCAGAGAGATAAGACTGTTGGAACCTCACAGTGAATGTAGAAGTAGACCCGTGAAAAGATGACTGCAGTGGTCCCTCCCACTGCCTGGGCTACTATGGAGAGGTGCAAGGAGAAGCTTGGTGCATACAGCAGAACTTTTTCATGATCCCAGGTTACCACTATGACCATTTTGATGAAGCTGTGACTATAGAAAATTGAAGTGACTTTGGACCAGTAGTTTTCATCAAAGAATCGGGGGTAGATATCAAGTTTTGGTTGCTTAAGTTGTTACTCTGTATACAGGTGTATACCTATGTGCTCTCAGGTAATCTGTACGTGGATATTATCCTATAATAAGATCTACATATATTAAAGAGGGGTTTGAACTTGGCCTTGAAGACTGCCCTGCCCAGTGGTGTTCTGTGTTCTATAAAATTCCATAAGGGGCCACTCAGAAAGGCAAGAGGCAGTGGAACTGGTAGACACTGGACCTAGTTCATCTTGTTCAGCCAGAAGAGTTCTACTTTTATCTATAGATCTTGAGGTTCTACATGATATTTCACTTCTAAGGGACCCCCACCATTAGACTGTGCTTGACAGCAGTGGCCTCATCTTACAAAGGAACTGAGGCCACAAAAGTGAAATGACTCATCCACAGTAGAATAGCCAGTTCATGATAGAATCAGAATTAGATTCAGAGTCTCCTGAATCACTGCTTGTAGCTCTTTCTAATAACCAAACATAAAATGATATTTTCATCTATCTTCTGAATCTTTAAAAAAAATCCACTTTTGAAATTCAAAACACTGGCTGTACTTTCCTCTTTACCCTGGATGGTTTGGCACTTAACAGACCTAGTCACACCTGTTTGTTCCTCTATTTAAGCTTCAAAACAGTTTACATTGCGTGTGTTTCAGGAATGCTCAATAAATATTTGATGACTTGCTTAACATCATTCATACATTTTTTAAATTCAGTGAATACATTAAATGCCTAGGATATGTAGCCACCCTAGGGTCTGGAGATAGAAGTACCAAGTAAGCATATTGTTTTAGGAGAATATTAACAGAATAGTAACAGGTATATGTCCAGAGTCTGTGTGAACACAGAGGTGAACTTGACTGAGGAATTAGAACAGGTTTACCAAACAGAAACTCAGGATACCCAGATAAATCTAAATTTCCAATAATTTATACAAATTGTTTAGTGTAAATGTACCCAAATATTGCATGAGACATATTAATATTAAGAACATATTTGTGGTTTATCTGAAATCAGATTTAATTGGAGTCCTGAATGTTATCTGGCCAATTAGGAGGTATATCTGGACACCTGGAGAACAGAGTTCCATTGGACAGTGTGGAAAAATGGGGCTCTTATCCAAGAGACTGAGCGAAGTCTGAGGCACTGTGAATAGTCAAGCCCAATGACAAGGTATGTGAGGATATTCGGGGATATGGATGGGGAAAGAGGCACTTCAAAGTTGAGGCATCAAAATTGAGTTTGTGATTCCACATTGTTCTGGAAGTTCAAGCCAATGTAACAAGAACCAGAACAGAAATGAAGAGTAAGACCTTTGCTTATTGCAAAAGAGAAAAAAACCCCATTATTTTCAGAAAATACCTTTGTAAAAATCCCATGAGAATCAGCTGAAAAAATGTTGGGATAGATGAGAGTCCAGTAAGGTCACTACATATGAAATAAACAATAAAAAGTCAACACCTTTCTCTTATAACACCAGTAACCAGCAAGGAAATATGATGGAAAAGCATTGTATTTGAACTACCAGCAAAAATATAAAGCAAATACAACACCATGACATGTAAAGGACTTCTACAAAAAACAATTTTATCAGAGACATAAAAAGAGATGAAAAGATGGGGAGAATCATGTCACATTCCTGTATGAAAAGAGCAAATATTGTAAAGATTTAGATTTTCTCAAAATTTCATTTAGTTTTTAGGATTAGTGAAATCACCATCAAAATTTCAATAGGATATATATGGAACTTCAAAATGATCCTAACATTTATTTGGATGAACAAGCTAATAAGAACAGCCAGAGAAATTTAAGAAAAAGGATTAATGAAAAAAAGGATTAATGAAACATCTCCCTGATGTTAAAAACATTCCCAAAGCTACATTCCTTGCATCAGACCTGTGATTGGGAAGAAATAGGCAGAGAAGACAACAGAATGAACCTGAGAGCCCACAGACAGCCTTTGGTGTCTGAAACAGCCTCTTATACAACAGGATAGCAAGCACCTATCAACAGGGAAATGAAGGATTATCCAAGAAAAGGTGCTAGTTGGTTATCTAATTAGAAAAAATAATAGTAATTTGTACCTCACAGAAAGCACTACTTTCTAGATGCATTAAAGAGCTAAATGTGAAAATTAAACCAAAAAGAAAGAAAATAAGGGTAAATATTTATTTGCTCATTGGATTTAAATTCTGCTGTGCTTGGATTAAAAGACTGAGTGATGTTAATCAGACCATCAGAAGACATGAGTGGGTTTTTAACAGTTCTTTTCTTTGCCGAGCATTTGCTGACTGGGGAGAAAGACATGCCTTGGAGTTAGGTAGACCGGCTAGAAGAACTTTAGAATAATCTGGGCTACAGATTATCAGTAATGTAAGCAATGCTTAGTAGTAGGGAAAGAGCAGGAGAAAGGCATGGAAACTAGCAGCAGCCTCCCAAGGAATTTGCTGTGCATATTGTGTTTCTAGACACAAAGGAATATGCTAGAGATATCTCTTTCCCATGGTTTGTAAAAGGTTAGTTTTTTAGTAAAATCTATTTTTATTATCCCCATATACAAGACCTCCCCTCAATTCAGGTCTTTTAAACTCCATGCCTAGCATAAGCAAATTCACTGTTTCCCACTTTCTATGTTTTCTTTTCTCAGTCTCTGGAAACACGATATAACTAAGTTCCACTGTAATCGATAAAATATTGTACAGTGTGTGTGGAATCAGATATGTCTGTGTTTTTATAAACGTGCATTAAAGAGGGACAGGAATGGAGCAGAACAAGGCTGACTTGTTCATGCTTTTTAATATAGATATGTTGTACTAAACAGCACGATATGTCATAAAATGAAACTTAATACTCAAAAATGAGATTGCAGTCTCTGTGAGTTTCAGTGGTTTTCCTGGGAGACAAATCTTCTTTCATTTGAATAAACATACAAAAGCATTTTTTATACAGTACTAGGAACTACCCAGCTATAAAGTTGTGTCAGCAAACAAGTACCAACACGATTATAATCAAGCTACATTTTGCCCTGCTCTTAATTTAGAAGTTCAGTGTCAGGTTCGAAAAGCACATTTGCATGACACAATGTGCCTGACCTCCCTGATTGGCCACACTTTCCCCCAAAAGTACTTAATATTCTATTAATGTCCAGAGCAGGAATGGTGACTGAACCAAAAAAGAGTTATCAGGAATCCTGATCTCAGGATTTAAAGGCACATGATCCAGTGCAAGTGAATGCAACTCTGGTAAAACCTGAAGGTCTCTCACTCCTCCTTCTACTAGAATTCTCTGACTGAATATATAAAGTAAATAATAACTCTTTAACTTACATGCCCCTAATTTACACAACTTTCACATTTTTAATACTCTATACTGCTTTTTTTCTTATTAATTATCCCCTTCGGTGTTAGTGAGAAGTAGTTTTAAAATATTTGAGAGCTGAACCAATCAGTATCTAGTGTGATGTATGTACATACTATTGGTAGGCATTGCTTCTTCTCCTAGTTTAATAAGCTGTGCTTTGGGACTTATAGCAATGCATGCTGTGTTATTGAATGGAAGTTGAAGAGCTATTGGCCCTCACAGAGCAAAGAGACTCATACACTGAGTGGCACTCTAAGTTATTAGTTCTGATTCTGGCCACTGTCACAAACCCTGTCATTTACTTAATGGGGAGAAGGAAATAGCTCTGGATCTTCTACTTTGAGTGTCTGCATCTTTCTGGGTTTTCTTACAGTGTGAGTTGTTTGAGTATAGATTGAATGTTTGACAGGAGGCAAAGGGTTAGAGATAATGACACTGTTGCAATGAGGAAAGCCAAGATGGAGGCCAAGAAAAGGGAATGAGGTCCAACTGGGTTGTCCTCTGGTGCCCATGAATATGTAAAATAAAATCTTCTATACCACACTCATGTACCACACTCATGCCACAAACATTTACTAAGGGCTTGCCTGCAGGAATTAGGTAGTCCCTTGAATATGCAGAGAGGAACCACACACTCTTCAAGGAGGATAGAGTCTAGAGAGGAAGAAAAACATGATTTACAGATACACATCAGCTTTTAATATTCAAAGTGTTAAGTGCTCTAGCTGTGTCATGAGCAAAGTACATGTGAACCCCAAGAAGGTACTCAGCTTCCTGGGAAAGCCAAGGAGGATACCTGTCTTGATGGAGGAGCAGAAGGCCAAATGACATTAGTGCTCTCAGGGTGAGCTGTTGAGATTGATTGATCAAATATTGTTCCTTATGCAAAAAGAATGATAAGAGATGCAACTCAGGTGCCTGCTTCTATGGTATCTTCTTTCTCTATCTCCCTGGAAATGTCTTCAGTTGCCTCCATGTTGCTTATTAATAGAGAGTAGAGATGCGCAGTGAGGAGGAGGCAAAAGCTACCTTACTTACACTATTGAGTTATTTTATTTTTTTAAGTAGATGATATTTTTAGAGTAGTTTTAGGAATATACAGAGTGTTGCCATATATTCTGCTCCCCCACACATCTAGCCTTCCCCACCAGTGTGGTTCCTTCATTACAATTGAGGAACCTATAACCATTCAAATTCCATAGTTTTCATTAGGGTTCACTCTTGGTGTTAAACATTTCGTGGTTTTGGACAAATGTATAATGACATGTACTCACCATTATTGTATCATACAGCATAGTTTTATTGGCCTACAAATCCTCTGCGGTCTGCCTATTCATCCCTTCTTCCCCTACCCTTGGCAACCACTGATCTTTTTACTGTCTCCATAATTTTGCCTTTTCCAGAATGTCATTGAGTTGGAATCATATAGAATGTAGTCTTTTCAGAATCATAAAGAATGTAGCCTTTTCTTTTACTTAGTAATATGCATTTTAAGTTCCCACCTGTCTTTTCGTGGTTTGATAGCTTATGTCTTTTAACACTGGATACTATTCCACTGTCTGGATGTCCCATAGTTCATTCTTCCATTCACTTATTGAAGGATGTCTTGGTTGCTTCCAAGTATTGTCAATTATGATTTAAACTGGTTAGAAAAATCTATGTGCAGGTTTTTGTGTGGACTTGTTTTCAACTCCTCTAGATAAATGCCAAGAGAGTGACTGCTGAATAGTTTGATAAGAATATGTTTAGTTTTGTAAGAAATCATCAAGCTATCTTCCAAAGTGTTTGCACCATTTTTCATTCCCATCAGCAATGAATCAGAGTTCCTGTTGCTCCACATTCTTACCAGCATTTGGTGGTGTCAGTGCTCTGGACTTTGGCCACTGTAATATGTATATGGTGGTACTTCACTGCTGTTCTAATTTGCATTCCCCTAGTGATGTGTGATGTGCAGCCTCTCTGCATATGTGTATTTTCTATCTATATCCTCTCTAGTGACATGTCTATTACATATTAAGGTCTTTGGCTCATTTTTAAATTGGGCTTCTTTTTCTGTTGTTGATGTTGGTGTTTTGAGAAAGGGACTTAAACTGTATTCCAGACTTACCTTAAAATCACTATGTAACCCAGGTTAGCCTCAAACTAAAGATCTCCTGAATACTAGAATTGCAGATATGCACCACAGTGCCCAGTTGGGTTGTTTGTTTTCTTATTGTTGAATTTGAAAAGTACTTTGTAGCCTGTGTCTGAACTGGGTTGGATGAGACACTAAGCCCTGTGTTGTTCTCCTGTATAGATCATTTCTCTGGTGTCTAGGGGGCCAGCTGATAAGTCCTTTCTGTGACAGATAATTTTTGTCTGCACAAAACTACCTGAAAGGTTTTTGGTCCAATGCATACCATGGTCCTTGTGCATCACAGTGGTTAAAGTAGAGTTCTCTGTAACAAAAACACTCTGGGAGTAGCTGACTGGCTCCTAGTAGCTCTGTGACTTTGGACAAGCCACTTAACTTCTCCCAAACTGCAAAATGGGATAATAACACATATATTTCCTGACTTACAGGGTTATTGAAGATCAAACATGATATTATATGTGAAAGAGCTTTATAAGCTCCATAATGCTATTCAAATGTGAAGGATTATTATTTTTATATGTGCAAGAAGGCTGGCACAGCCTCTCTCCCAGGTGACTAGAAAGCATATGTGATTTTATTTGCACCAATAATTTTATTCTTATTAGTACTTGTTCAGAATACTATATGGATATGCACAATGCACAAAGCATTTATTCTTCTTTGGCTACAGTAACGATACGCCCTCCCTCCAAACTTACCCTTGTAAAAAGAAATAAGACTCATAAAACAGAACAAAAGCAAAAGGAGGGGTGGTGGGTGGCATTATTCATAACTGTGTATCATCAAAAGGACTCACCTGTCACTTTGCAAATGCGCTGCTCTTGACAGTGGACGGTTAATTCTACTGACCAGATAACCCTCCAAGCACACAGAACTATTGCTCTTTCTTCTGGTTCTCTCTCTCTCTCTCTCTCTCTCTCTCTCTCTCTCTCTCTCTCTCTCTTTCCCTCTTTTTTTTTAACTTTAATTTTTAACATGGTTTCCTAACCTTCCACTTTAGGAGGTAAATACAATTCTGGCAGAGTCCCCGTCTAATTTAGTTTATTAGGGCTTTTACTACAAGTTTTTAAGCACTCGCTGATTTTCAAAAACATATTAAACTGGCCATGGCCAATCGCATAGATTGGTACAAGTCCACATTTCCCAAACGACTTAATAGTCTGCAGCTTGTGCCAGACAGAGAGTGAGCTCACCATTCTCTTTCCCACCACTTTAAGGCTGGACATTGTTTTTCAGCTGTGTGGTGGGAGGGAATGGTTTGCTTTGCCATGCTTGTCTCCTCCCTCAAACTCCCCCCTACAATTTTATAGGTTCCATTGTCCTAGAGTGCACATTAAGTCCCCAAAGTATGTCTTTGTGGGCCATTTCTAGGACTACCAGCCCTACTTTGCCCCATTCTTGGAAGGTGGAGTTCCTAGGGATGTTTTTTCAGACAAAGTTTGATATTTTGGGCAGGAGGTTTGTAAAAGCTATGGAGCTATCTTATGGCAAAATAAAATGTTTGAGATTTATGTCTCTTTATCCTTTTCTATTTCTCCATTTCTTTTCAAATTGCCAAAGACAGATTCAGCAAAAATTTATGGAGAACAAATTAATGAATGGATAAATATTGGAGCATTTTCAATTGCCAGGCTCAAAACTGGGTCATAGAGGTGAACTCACCATCTATGGGAGAGAAATCACTTAAGGTATGTGTGCCTCTGACATCCTTGGGTGGCATTTGGGATAAGGATTTAGGTCATGTTTCAAGGTGGTACAAGGGAGCTATGGTTAATGATGTGGGCAGAGGCTGATGAAACACAAAGGTGGCTGATTTCCCAACAATGGACAAACTCTCCCAGGAAATTGTGCAAACACTGTGCCTGAGATTCATGGTGCATTTCTTATTTGAAGGTTGCTACTCTATTTCCATCTGTTGGCCTGTGCACAACTTGGAGTCATTCTGTGCCTGGCAACTCATGGAGGCAGCCATAGCACTTAGTATTGTGGAGTCACAGCTGGAGCACGATTCTGGTTTGACTTCTGCTCTAAGTGGTGAACTGACCCTGGACAGGTCACAAGAAATCTAAAATGAGACAGAGTAACACAGGATCTGCTGATCTCTCTTCTGATGAGAGGATCAAATGAGATCATGAGAACTATGCTTTATTTGAAAATTTCTAAAATGACATTGAAGCACAAAGAAGTATGTGTATATCCTTTGAGTAATTAGAGCTGCAAATATAATGAAGTGGTTTTGAATACTGAAATAAAAATAAATGCCTATGTTCTTTTATGTACTATATATGCATGCATATAAGTACATGCATAACAGGGGTGTCATATGCATCCATATCTGCATATATAATGTTTATTTTAAGAAGAGAGAGAAAAATAATAGGAAAACAACAGGCTGTGGCCTGCATGCTGGTCTGCAGCTGTGATGGACAGTTAGGAATTTCCCCTTGGATCCAGTCCGCCTGAGGTTCACTTGCTGCTGTGTCAGCTGAGGTAAGTCACTTTGCCTCTGTGAATCTCAGTTTCATCATCTGTGAAATGGAGCACAGCAGTGCCGCCATAACCAGGTTGTTGCAAAGACAAAATGACATCACACACACATGCACACAGAGGGGCTGGTGATCTAGTAGCCATTGCCATTTCTATTATGGTAGGACTTTTCTTTAAAAAAAAAACAAAAACTGGGTAAAATCTTCCAATTTCAGAGACCAGAATACAAAAAGAACACAAACATCTGAAGGAATGATTCCAAAACTTTCCAGATAAAAAAGCATTCATGTAGGAAAGATGAAACTCCTTGGTTATGTTATGCTACAGACATATCAACATTATACAGAATTGACATTATTTTTCTAATAACAAAGAACATAACTCATTCCCTAGACTCAAACAGCCAACCAGACCCTGGGGAAAGGCATATATTATGTTAGCAACTTGGAATAGAAACTCCCTTTGAAAGCTGCTCAATAAAGAGTCCTTAATATACTACACACAGTGCAGGGCAACGTGTTTTGTAGTTAATGAACCTAGAAGCTAAGACTGATGGTGTGTCTTAGAGAACAGTGCTTTTTCCTCGATGCTACAAGGTAAATTAGCATCACGTCCTCTGTCGTGAAATTTTCAATAAAGAACCGGTTATATAAGGTATTAAGCCTTTCTCTAATTACAGCTATAAATATAGATAATCAAGTCATTTTGAGTACTAAAATCGATTTTACTGTTTATGCTCTTGCCATGGTATATATTTAGCTGTTGACTTTTCACTTGAAGACATAAGCAGTTGGTGAAAAATGCCCTTAGAATGCTAATTATGTTGTCATGGGAAATACCAATAAATGTTGCCTGTAGGAGAGTTAATGAGGATTGAAAACAGTGTAATTGTTTTACCCACTAAACACCATATACCAGGAGAACCTATGATTTTGTTTCATAAATTAGATGCTAAATAGTTTTCTCTGGCTATTGTCAATAGTGTCATCTCTAAATAATGAAGTTCTGTTTAAGTGCTTAGCTGCATGTGTGAGCCTGGGGCTGAGAAGGAGCCTTCCACTCTGAATCACAAGTTTGCGCACATTGGGTTATAGAGAGATGAGAATGGGTTTACAGAGGAGCCTGAATCCTAACCTTAAGCATAGATGAGGACCACAGTAGCAGGCAGGCAGTACAGAGAATGGTAGGCTGGTTAATTTCACCTCTATTCTATTTGCATTTCACAGACAGGAAGTGACTGTACCCTCTAGAAAAATGTGGTACTGTGAACTGTCAGTATAACCACCTTTCAAGTAAAATGCAGAAAGAGAAGCCAAAAGAATTCCTACCCATGCAGGGCATGGAAAGTTGCACTGCTGTAATCCCAATACGTCGAAGGCTGAGGCAGGAGGATCACAAGTTCAAGGCCAGTCTTGGCTATATAGTGAGCTCCTGTTCCAAAAAAAAAAAAAATTAATTGATTGATTAAATATAAATTGCTTAAAACATTAAGAGTTCTGATCCATACTCCATGCATGAAAAGATAGAAGGCTACTTCTTCTAAGGTTCTCTTTGTTTCCTTATTTATTTATTGTAATTATTCAGCCATATAAAAATACCTCTTCAACACCTTTGGTCAGGCATTGTACTGTACATGAGCTCAGTCTACTGTTTTCATATGCTGGAGTTCACAATGAAAGCTTCGTGAATCAAAACTACATTAATGGAAGTTGCTTCCAGATTTGGGGAACAAGGTAGGAATGTTTTATCAGACTTAGTATCTATTAAATACTGGGAACCTGAAAAATATTATTTCATTCATTCCTCAGAGAATCCCCATGTAGATTAGGTAACTCAATTTTATAGCTGAGGCAAGTGTAATTTAGACTATGACTTCCCCAAGGCCACATAGCTTGCAAGAACCTTACTGGGATTAAGATCCATGTTTTGATGACCTTCCTTCTTATCAGCTATCTCCTATTAGGTATCTGTGTTTTCCCAGACAATCTCGTGACATGAGCAAAACTCTACAAATGGCTCTTGGCCCGGTTTTTGTCTGCTTTCTTTTTTCTGGGATTTTTTTTGGGGGGGATGTCCTCTTCTTCAAGTTGTCAGGAGCACTGAGTACTGCATTTCAAACGAGGCCAGAGACTCCTCAGTCAGGACTCAGACATCAAGAACCACTGGCAGAAGTCTGGTTAGACTTGCTTCTGGTTAAGGAAATGCAAGAAGTTTTGAATTTCACTCCTCTGTATTAATAGGATCTCAGAAAATATTAACAAGGAGTCTCTCTATTTTGTCTTCTCATTTTCTAAGCCTAGAAATTCTCAAAGTATGTTTTAAGGGACAATTGTCCTATGATCAGCAAACCTATGCTCAAATAGTTTTGAGAAATTGTATGTTACTCCCCCATGATGATTCATGACGTCCATCAGCACATAAAAGGATCTTAGAAGTCCTGCAACAAACACCCAAACAAATAAGATGCTTGGCCTTTGGCCCAGGCCTTTTACCTAAATCTTTCTATTTTTCTTTTTCTAGCAGTACTAGAGTCTGGACTCAGGGCCTTGCACTTGCTAGGCAGGTGCTCTATCACTTGAGTCATATCCCCAGTCCTTTTTTGCTTTAGTTATTTTTCTGATAGGGTCTCTAGTTTTTCCCAGTGTTGGCCTTGGACCATGATCCTCTTACTTACATTTCCTGTGGGATTATAAAAGCATTCCACCATTCCCATATTGTCAGTTGAGGTGGGGTCTCTCTAACTTTTTGCCAAGCTGGAACCTCAGTCCTCTGATATCTGCCTCCCAAGTCACCTAAATCTTTATGCCTCTTGGAATGGCATTCTGCCCACTCTGAGGATAGAAGACCTACTCATCCTCTGGATCCAAGGCCCACCTTCAGAGTCTGATTTGGAAGAAGAGAACTTTAAGAAGTATCTTATATATTTCAAATATATACTTGAAGGTAATTTTGATAACCAACTAGTTAATTAGTCTCTACTTTAGAGATTTCCCAGGTGAAACCTCAAATCTGAGTGTAGGTTAGCACTCTTCTGATTCAGGAACCTAGGAGCTAAAATGTGTTCACACCAGAAAAATTACTTCAGGTTGCTAATTATTTATATTAATAACTTTATGTGTCAGAGTTCACAGTGGGCCATGTTTAAATGAAAATCCTTCAAATAATAAATTTATTTGAGGTTTTCGAAGAAACTCAACTTATCCTCTCTGTGTTCTGGACAGTCACATAATCCATAAAACAGTCTAAAGAGGCAAGCTGCTGGGTCACAGGGTCCTGGGGTCATCTCAGAATTTAACCTAAGCCAAATTTGCCTAAGTCTGCATCTTTCTCTTCTGAGATTCCTACAACAATCCTTAGAGTTACTTAATACAGTTACAACAAAGTGAATGTGGAATTGCAGGGGAGGGGTGAATGCCATTCTTCTACCCCAGAGACCAGTAATCAACCAATTTTAAGGGTTGGTTACATTAACACACAGGAATGAATGATAAATAAGATTTCTTTAGCAGTTATTCTGCATTTATAGTCCATTGTGACTTTCCTTAAGGGACAATGAAATCCCAACGGAAATCATGAACCTAACTGGAAAATACTGGAAGTATTCCAGAAAATACTGGAAGTAACTTAAATATTAATGATGCACTAAAAGAATTTACTAGGATCTCAAAAACAAAACAAAACACAAACAAACCCAAAAACAGTACTGGCAGCTATAGTAAAACTAGGACTTAAAGTGGTTAAAATACCAACATCAGAGAAAAATAACATTTTCCCATCTTTATTCCTGCTGTTGCAAACATGATGCACTTTAGCCTATAAACAGCACAATTTTCTCAAACAAATGTTATATTGGTTGTTTTATCTTGTGAGGCACTTTCTGATTCCAGAAAGTAAGTCAAGCCTGAATGGTGGACTTGCACACCAGCCAAAAGTGGGAAATTAATTGTAGGTGGATTATGAAAATTGCCCCTTCCTTTTATAGGGACACATAGGCCAGGAATCCTCAGCTTGTTTTTGGCCCTTCAGAGTGGTCTATTCAAGTCCAAGGTGAGATGATTTTCTATATCACACATAGCCACAATGTTAGGAAAACAAAAATTCTATCCACATTATAGAACAGCAGCAGAAAGACATGCACACAGTGACCCATGGCTGTGCCCCCTTGAACACAGGCCCCATCAGGCTTGGCAAGGTGACATGGCTTCCGAACAGATCTTATAGTTGGGTGGGACCTTCTTGGGAAAACCAAACTGTTGAGTAGAATCCATGGTGGTCAGTCAACTGTTCACTCTGCTGATCAGCCAACAATGATGTCATTGACCCACTGATGGGTCATTTTAGCTGGGGGCTCTGGACAAATGTATATTTTTCTGAAGTCAGGAGGGCTATGATGGCTTGAGTTCGTGGAAATTCCAGTCTGTTTCTCTGGAATTATCTGGTTTGCTTATTTTTTGATCAAGCAGTGGCAGGGTTGGATTATCAAGTGTCCTGACCTGGACAAGAAGTTTTGTGTCTTGAAAGAATCCACATTTCAAGTGATAGGATGAATCTTTTTTTCTGTGATACAGGATGACTGCTGAGTCAATAACATTATGGGAAAAAAGATCATGAGCTGAGTGCTGAGAGCTTTCCAGCTCTTATTCCTATCTCTGTGCTTTACTTCAGATCATATACTTTGTCCTCAGAGAAGTATTTTCCTACACGTACCGCTGCTGACCTGGTTCAAAGCTTCATTCCCACACAAGTGAGAAAGAGATTTGAGGATTTTGGGCCAAAGTCCCTCTCTCATTTGATGTCTTTTGAGGGCCAGTGATGTTCATAACATAGGATGAGGGACAGACTTTGCTGAAGGGACCATGAGCACTGGTTAAGTCAGTCTGCTTTACTATAAATAGAGTTCTCTTAACTTCTTGTGCGCGTTGAGTGGAATTCAACAT
Source organism: Castor canadensis (assembly GCF_047511655.1). Lineage (NCBI taxonomy): Eukaryota > Metazoa > Chordata > Mammalia > Rodentia > Castoridae > Castor > Castor canadensis. The sequence continues at coordinate 31,833,689 of NC_133396.1, read as the reverse complement.
ATAACAACCACTCCTGTCCCATGTGCTTTCCCAAGCACATATCCATCATATCCAAACTTTAAACTTGAGTAAATATATCTGTCTCACAAAATCCAAGGTATTTATTACAGGGATCACCCACTTCAGGAATTTAAACAATGTTCAGACCAAGGAAAAATTCCCTACCAGGATTTTAAACTCCATTTCCCCTCTCTCCAGCTGGCTAGCAGAGCCTGGCATGAAAGCAACTGAACCAAGCAATCCCCTTTTCTCCACCCCACCCCCCAGCCCTTCACTCTCTAGCCTCTTTAACCCCTCCCTGCCCAACCACATGGATTTGCATCATTTACAAAAAAAAAAATACAGTGTGTTGGTGCCAAGCTGACTGGAGGCTCCCAGGGGACATGCAGGGTGGTAAGAACTATCTCCCCCCCACCACCTCTTTCATGTCACACTCTGCAAAAATCAAAGAAATAGACTTAAATTAGAAGATTATAAAAAGGTATTTTCTTTCTTTCTTTCTTTCTTTCTTTTTGGCAGTACTAGGGTTTGAAGTCAGGGTCTCACTCTTGCTGTGCAGGCACTCTACCACTTGAGCCACTCCACCAGCCCATAAAAAGATATATTTTTGTCTCTCCCTTGCCTCTCTCCCCCTCCTTCCCTCTCCCCTGATATCTAATAATAAGCTATTAATTCCAGCCATCTCTTACACTGAAGTGTGGTGTATAAGCTGTGCTGCATCAATCAGAGTATGTGTCTGGTTATTTCAAGCATTCCCTGTTGGCATAAAGAAAGGCTGGTTTGTCTGCCCCAGCCCACTGCAGCTGAGATTGCCATTGATTGATAACTGAATGCATGGGACTGGAAACTTCTACAGCTGAACTAGCAGGAGTAAGCAGAGGAGGAGCTGAGAGTCCAGAGGAGGGTGAAGTTGGGGCTGGTGCAGGGAGGGTGGGAAAGGTAGGATGGATGGTGACAGGGTATTAATCCTGTGAAGGGGGTGGGGACCTAGGCTCTACCATCTCCTGCATACCAGCCAAGTATGAGCTGAGTCGCCTGTCCTTGGCCCCTGATGGAGACCCATAGGCTCTGCAAAGTATATTGCAAGTTTCTCAAACAACTCCACTCACCACTGCCTAGCACCAGTTATACAGTCACCTGTGATACCACAACATTTTGGCAGGGGACATAAACCAGTTATATCCAGGGGATATTTTTCACCTTGATCCTTGTTAAAAAAACAAAAAGTTGTAATTGAGCAGAACCCAAAATTTCCACCCTGGCATACCTTTATCAACCTCTTCTAGACTAAAATATGGCAACATGAAGTGGCTTTTTGATATAGAAAATACATATTTTTGAAATCTTACTGTGTGTATATGGCTAATATCTTGCAGATATCCAGAGACCCCAGTTTTTCTCAGAGAATTAGTGCTAGAAAATAAAATGGGTCTAACTAGTAGAGAACACTTGCTTAATAAAAATATAGATACAGGTTTTCTTTTATTACTCTTTGCCTCAAAAGGTAGATGGGCTGGTAGGGTACAAGAAATTGTGCTATGGAGAGAGATAATTAATCGCTCTCACATAATAAAAACAAAGATGGTCTGCTTGAACATTGGTGCCTTGTAGGCTCATTTTGACCTGAGTAGAGCCCATTCTCTCCCAGTCCCTGCCAATGCCCCAGGATTGAGCATAGCTTTCAAGTACTGACATTCATTCTAGGGGAGGGGAAAGAAGAAGGTGGGGGGGCTTTGGGGAGATGAAGCTATTAATCTTTATTTTCTGACTTAGGAGTAAATGAATAGATTTGAGAGGGAGTAGTCAGGGGTGTGAGTGTCCCTGGAGGCTTATTTGGGCAAAATGCTAACCTGGACCTGCAGCTCTTGATCTCTGTCTAATTATAGAACCCTTAACAGGAATGACCAGCTGATCCATGTAGCAAAAAGCAACCATGAATCAACAGTGATGGTGAGAGGGGTAGAGGTCATCCCCAGGCATAGAGACTCACAAGGAGGGACAAGGCAAATAATTGCATCAAGTCTAGACAAAGATCCCACACACAATTCACTAACAAGACCCCTGTCTTCCAAACCTTGGGAGGTTTGGAAGCTAACCCCAGTCTCTCTCCCTTCTCCATTCAAGCTGTCCTGAATGTGACTGCTCTGTACACTTGCCAGGGATTCTAAGTGGCATGAGCTGAGGTGTCCCCAGGCTAGGCTGTCAGAAGCCTCTTGTAGGAAAAGTGAAGGGCTACTGGCAAAGAAAGAACTCCATGGCATCTGGCTCCCTGGCCAACCCAGGCAAAGGCCACAGAGGGTGAAAAGATAAGAGACGACAGTCTCCAGGACAGGAGCGCCATCCTTCTCCTCTTGGCTGCACCACCCACAATGTCAGACTGACCTAAGGATTCTTGGAAGACAGCAATAGCACAGTCAGCACAGCCAGCACAGAGGAACCTGGCAGATACCACAGAGTCACAGCAGCTTGGCTGACTGTCCCCAAGACTGGGGTGCATCAGAGGGAAGGAAGTAGGACTCTACCCTGACAAGGAAAGAGCACTTGGAGAAGGTTGTGGAGACTTCAGCCAAGTAATCTCTGTAGTGGGTCCTGAAATCTAAATTTCTCCATTCCACTGGCAAATTTATTGAGCACTTTTCTGTGCTGGGCATTGTTCTAGGAGCTGGAGAGACAGTTATAAGCAAAATAGACACAAACTCTTGCCTTCCTGGAATGTACATTCTATAAAGCACGAGTGTGGGGGTGGGAGGGACAGGGAGGGAGACAGGGAGGGAGACATGGTGACTGGGAAAGTACAGGAAATGTGAAGGAGCCAATGCATAGCCAATGTGCTGCACACCTGTCACCACTTCCTTGGCAGATCCCCTGGTTCCTGACTCTCCTGGTTCCTAACCCTGGGCTCGGCCTGTGGATGCTGGTTGGCACCCACTATGTCCTGTCCTTGGATTCTCACTACCACCTCCTAGCTTTGACCGTGGCTTCCATAGTCCTGCCTTTTGTGTCACCTGTGTGTAGCTTCCTGGTCCTGAGTATGCTGGACACAGTTTCTCCCACCATGGCCTTATTTCATCTGGCATAATTAAGAATCAGAGAAGTGAATGGGTGGAAACAGACACTATTTACTATTAGGGCTGCAGAAGAAGAAGCTGTAGTAGTTTTTGAGGAAAGGAGAAGCATCCCAATCTCTGTGAAGTTCAAAATCAAAGAAAAGGAAGAGTGAAATAATGGTCTGTTCCATAGGTCATGTTCTTTCCAATCATATAGGCATAGATGTGAGGTCAAGTTCTGCTGTATTTCATCATCTAGTAAGGCTAAGAGCTATTGAATCACATGAATTATTTTTTCTTACTTGTAAAATAAGATTAATCCCTTTCAGAACAGTGAAGAGTATTAAGTAGATAATCTGTATAAAACTATGTGTGTGACAAGAACATGGCAAACATGTTGTGAAATGAAGAATTCTTTTTGTGTTTTGCTATAATTATTCTCGGTGATAACAAGTACAAAAGCATGCTGGAGGTCAAATTCTGGAAGGTCTCGATGAATAAGGTTAAATGTCAGAATGACAAATGGCAAGGCTAGGGCAGAGACCCTCCGTGGTTCCTTTGCTGATCTTGCCAGCTGGGAGTTGCCTCCCCAGGGCGTCAGTGTATGTCTGGGTAGAGTTTGAACTTCTGTCACATGTTCCCCTGCTGTTCTCTGTCTCTCATCTGTATGGACATCTGTGTCTGGATGGGTTTAATGGGTCCGTGTGAAGACTCAGGCTTGGGGTGATGTGACCCAGCTGTGGGCAACCTCTTATGTGAGAGACTTGGCCTCTTCACAGAGGGATGCCAAATGAAGAAAAGAACTTTTCTTTGGCAGTTTCCACAAAGTGAAATGCCAATCCCCAGCCTTTTGAATCTTCCCCTTCTGATCACCCGCTGTTTATGGAAAACGAATCACATGACGCACTGACACACAAATGGAGAGGTAGTTTGGGGTAAACAACACAACATCCTGAAATGCCACTGGCTATGCATGGCACTGATGGTATAACCACTGTTGCAGATTTGGAGCCTGGGATGGGGCTGGTGGGGGCGCTGCTGAGGTCAGAGGGAAAAACACAGGCTCCTGGATGCTCTGCTGGGCTAAGTAATGCTGGAGACAGCATTGCACACGGCTCCTTCCTTCTCTGATGTGAGTCAAAAGCACCCGCTCCAATCTCTTCCATTCTATTCCCTCAACTCTCCTCTTCCAAGGCAGTGACCAAGAATAAGGGCCAAGGGAGATGGAAATAAGACAATGTCACCAGAGATTTCTGCTTCAGAATGGAGGCTCACAGAGAAACCCCCAGGCCACTTCTCAAATAGCACATTTCCTAGTACCAGCTCCTGTATCCTTCCACAACTCCTGCAAACCTATTCCTTGAGGTATATCCCCTGCCACAGTTGACTGGGAGGAAACCTGGTTTTCCCTTCTGGCCCCAGAAGATAAGTTTGAAAGCTTCCAGGGTCTTCTATCAACCTGAGGAAATGGGCATATGTGTGTGTGGTGGTGATAAGGGTGGGTAACTCAAGAATAAAAATGGGGTGTTACCCCGTGTCCATACATTTCACAGGCTGGCCATAAAATAGCTCCTACATACTCTTAATGATCTCCCTCACTGCAACATCCTGCCTGCCTCCTGCAGGCTGTCACTTCTCTATGTTCTTGCTGTTCTTACAACCACTTCTGTATTTGCGCTGGTAATTATTTCCTTGCCCATCTTCCTCCCACCCTGGGCAGGAAACTCTCCAGGGCAGGGAGCTGCCTTGTTCCCCTTGAAATCCTTGGATTCACCTGGTATGTATCGGGAACTCAATGCATGTTGGTTGAATGAATGAATGAATGAGTGTTTTCACTAATCATTGTTTTCTTTGATTGTAAGATTCTATTTTGAAGACTCTTTCATTTATTTTTTTAAATATGGAGCAAAGAAGAAATGCAGAGCTGTCTTTGAGCCTCAAAACAGGAACAGACTCTCAGGACCCAAAAATGGGGACCACAAGCCCTTTTGTCTTCAGTATGGCTGCCACAGATACATGTGGCCTGAGCATCCAGGATGGTGGGTGGTGCTTCAGGGATCTCCCAGAAACTTGCTCAGCCACTCAAGGAATGCACATGTCACTTTTCTGCACTCCATGCATCTCCCACTCACCCTGGTACCCCCAATCCCTCCCCTTTCATTCTTGGTAGGATGCACTGCATTCTGCTTCATGAAGAAATGAGAAGTTCCTGAAGAGAAATGTTATTTCTCTTCCCAACCCCCAGCCTCCACCTCTGCACCATCCTCTGCTCCTTGCCTTAAGTTGTGAAGGAGAGCAGGCTTCTCTCTGGTCTGGGTAAGACCTTCAGGTAGATCCCAGATGCTGCCTCTGACTCTCTTGCCTGTCTAGACTCCCTCTTCTAAATCATTCCCTGTAGTATTCACACAGGCTTTATTATCATCATATTCAAACAATAGCAAGCCCCCTAGAGACCAGATCTCTGCAAAAGCAGTCATTTCTATTTTCTTCACAGCCATAAGTCTAGAAACAGTGATCTAAGCCTGTGGTTTCCACTTCCATTTTGCCTCTAAAAAAACAACTCTGGCTGAGGTGAGGGATGACATTCATTTTTTTTTTTTCTTTTTTGGAGATAACCAGATTTAAATTCAGAGCCTTGTGCCTGCGAGGTAGGTGCTCTACCACTTGAACCATGCCTCCAACCCCTTTGTGTAGATATTTTTCAAAGAGGGTCTTGCACTTTTTGCCTAGGACAGCCTGGGCTGCAATCCTGCTACCTACATCTCCCATATAGATGGGATTATAGGTATGTACCACCAACCATGCCAGTTTGTGTGTTTCAACACATAAAGTTGGTTTCACCACAAGCTGGTCTTGAACCTCAATCCTTCCAACTCTGCCTTCCCAATAGCAGGGATTACAGGCATAAGCCAGCACACCTAGCCTGAGATTCATTTACACCCGAACAGGAAGTGATCTGCAGTTGACCATTCAACACAGAGGGTGAGGTGAAAGTGGGTTGATTGTGAGAGGCTGCACATGGTGGCTCAAGTCTGTAGTCCTAGCTACTTCGGAGGTAGAGACAGGAGGATTGCAGTCCAAGGCCAGAAGGGGCAAAATTATATGGAAAATAAACTAAAAGCAAAAGGAGAGAGGGGTGGCTCAAGTGGTAGAGCATTTACCTCACAAGTTGAATCCCCAGTATCCTACTCCCTCTACCCCCAAAAGAAATGCGCTGATTTTGAGAAGGTTTGAAGGTGTGGCCAGATTTATTGCTACAGAATTGGATAAAGAACATAAGAGAAAGAGAGTGCAAAGATGACTCGAGGGTTTTAGTCATTATTGTACTCAGCAGGCAGACATTTCTGGGTTTTTTGTTTTGTTTTGTTTTTGAGACAAAGTCTCACTATGTAGCTCAGGCTGGTCTCAAACTCATAATCCTTCTGCCTCAGCCTCCAGGGTTCTGGGATTATGAGGGTGAGCCACCATGCCCAGCCTCGGTAGACATTTCTAATGGTCGTAAAAATCTGCTTTTCCTCTCCTTCTGAGTACACAGAAGGCTGCACTTTCCAGACCCACTGAGGTTGGGTCTGTGACTCAAGTGACATAGATCACTTCTGAGTTGGGTGCGAATTTCTGTGTGAGAACCTCCACTTTTTCTTCCCCTGGTGGAGCACTGGAATTTCATGTGTCCCAGATGACTAGTGCCAGCCTAGGTCCTTGAGTGACTGTGTGGAGCAGAGTTTCCTGTGTGCCTGCAATGGGTATGAAGTTTGAAGTATCTATCTATCTATCTATGCCCATTTTCATGCATATATAATATACATATGTATATAACACACACATATAACATATAATTTGTATGTATTTACATTCAACTTTCACACTAAACTCATGAAGTAGGTCTTAATAAATTTCTCTCTGTATGTCAGCTTCTTTCTTCTGCTAAACAAGTGATTATTGATTTTCTAGAATATGCTAGGGACTACTGATGTAGTTCTGGGTATACAGTGGCAGCTGACCCAATAACTAGAGATATTCAATATCTTGTCTATGGATTAAAAATGACTAATAGGAAGAACTAGATTTGAACACAGATTGCTTGATTTTAAAGTTTAGGAGTTTATACTCTAGTAGAGAACAGAGTGCTGCACAAATATTAAATACAACAGCTAAAAAGTCAGAGGGATGGTAGAGAGTTTGTTTTCAAAATATACTTAGAGCTGAAAGAAAAAAAATGCCATGGAGATACAGGGATGGAAAGCTTATGTGTCTAGCTGGTGTTACCAGCACAGGTTTCAGGTAAATGGAACTTTGTAGGATTAATGGGAGTTTGACTGAAGACTGTGATGTGAAAGGGTTTCCAGAGACCTAAAATGTTCAAAATGCATTTGGAAGCAATGTGCAAATTGCTGTTGCTGCACTGTGGGCTTGGCATTTGGAGGAGTAGTTGTTTAGGAGGGAAAAAGACTGTAGAACTGTAGACTGTTAGAGTAGAATCCAATCTTGGTGATCCTACCAGCTAGGGATGTCAAGGATTTTGATCTTAAGGAGTCATGCTGGCATAGATGGTATTGAAACTCAATAGTGCTCAGAGGAAACAGCCAAAGGTGAACTAATGGGAAATTGCAAGGCACTGTGGGAAAGCAGTGGTGCCTGTGTGCCATTCATCTGGCATCTGTGATCTCCTCCACTCAGGTCATTCTGCATTCCAGGGAACTGAGATCTAGAGAGGGAAAACAACTCTTCCAAGGTCACAAATATAGACTAGGGTACATTGACAGCTAGAGTAAAGACCATTTGCTTTCTTTTCCTCTTCATTTTTCCTCCACACTAGGCAGCTGGGAAATCTCATTCATTTGAAAGATCATGCAGGTAAGAATGAAGCTCTGCATGTTTTTCAGCAGGGAGATTGTGCTGGAATGATGGTGAGACTGTGCCAGGCAGATTGTCGCATGGAAAACAGAGGCTGAAAGGGTTAGGTAAGTTCCAAAGTAGACTTAGGAATCCTGTAATAAGCCCAGAATTAGGGCAATGGTGGTAGCAAGACTGCAGGAGTGTGATTGCAACAGAGGAGGAAGAATTCTTGTTGTTACTGATAATGCTGTTCATAAACAGAATCAAATCACTGCTCTGGGAAGTGATGATGAAAAGAACATTTCCCCAAGAAAGCCCAGACTAATCCCATGTTTAAACAATCCTTGGATGCTGTGTTCCACGCTAAGGTTGCCTATTTCTCTGAGTGCCAAACACCCTTAAGAAAACTAAAAATATGAAGCCAGTACCTGAATGTTTGGTTTCTATGACGCCAAGTGTCCCACAGAGCTGATTCAGAGGCACTGGAGAGCACGTGGTGCTGACCGCTGGCATGGACATTTTATAGATTCCACTGGGACTCTCAAAAGTTTGGGTGTGTAGAACATGCTACCCAGACGACACTTATTTTGATCCTTTTGGCAAATCTACTTCATTTGACAAGGAGACGAAACACAGAAAAATGCCCTATCTCAAATACAGTTCTGTTTAGAATAGTGAGAGTTCTGTAGGTAATACAGAACAGTGACCTATATGACAGCAATTATAATGACATGGAAAACTGACTCTGGATAATTTTGAAATATTTTCTTTAAATTATTCGTAATCATTAATCTGTGAGCTACAAAATGATGACGTGGGCTGGAACAGAAAGGAACAAATCCCATGTGACCTTGGGGAAATCTCCATTTGGGTTTACAGGCACTTAGTAGGTAAAAGGTACTCAATAGCAACTTTCATTCCATGATATTGGCACAGAGTTTAGAGTTCATGAGGCGACTTGATTGAACCCCATTTCATTTGACAAAAAATCCAGTGAGGTAGGCTCAGAAACATTAACTTACTTTACCCAGTGCCACCCAACTAGCAAATGGTGAGAGCCAGGTTTGAACCTATGCCTCTTGGCTCTCATTCTGATGTACTTTTCACCACACCATAATAATGAGCACATTATGTATATTACCATTTCTTCTTAGTGAGCTCTAAATGTTGGCAGTCCATACTGGATTTTATTTTCCACTGTGATTTGTGCAACAGTTGCCACCATTGAATATTCTTAACCAACCAAATAGATTTTTATTGAGAAATAAATTGATTCATGATCCTGGCCAATAGTGCTGAACTGTATAATGTGGAGCCCCAACAGTAACCTGGGGTCATAGACTATTTTCAGTTTGTAATCTGGAGTGTGGGAGGGGGTGTTAATTCATATTAAAGGGACTTTGCTCTTCTCAAATGATGAAGTTTTCAGACTTTCTGGATGTTTGAAATTAAGAAAGCTGTGTTTTCAATTTTTCATTTTAATTCATTCATTCATTCAATCATTCATCTATCCATTAAACATCAGTCATGTGCCAGGTACAATGCTAAGGGCTAGAGAATAAGAGATGAGATATAAAATCCTAACCCAAACCAAAACTGAACTATAACTCAGCATGAGAACAGATACCCTGGAGATAAGAAGGGTAATTAAGGGATGTTCAGATAAGCAGCTGTCTGAGACCAAGAGGCAGGAAAATGGGCAGAGAAGGATTCTTAGAGGATCCATTGTGTAGGCTGAGATACAAAGCATGATCAGAAGTTGTATGGGGAGGATGAAAGCATGTCTAAACATTTGTTGGCTATGGGCCCTATAGTAAATGCTGCAATGAAAGAGACAGAAGAGGAGTTAAGAAACTCAACTCTGCCTTCAACTGGCTCCATTCTTCGTGGCCTCTGTGTACCTGTTATAAACCAGATGCTTGGGATCAGATGGCTGTACAAGGACCTACCTGGTGCCCAGATCCTCCAGATCTTAGATGGTGACAGCCTGGTACAAAGGCTTACTCAAGCATACAAGATGAGAGAGAATGGTGAAAATGCCAGTGTGTTTCATGTATCCCTAATATGAGTACATGCATATGAATAATGCATTTCTATTGTTCATACCAGAGAAAATAGAAGAAAAACATCCACACGGATCTAGAAAAATTATATTTAATTATCTTATAATTAAACAAAAGAAATTGTGTGTGGTATAAGACAGTGGGTTGTAATGAAGGTCTTTTTGGGCCACGGAGCAGTGGATATAAAGGTGCAGGAGGGAGAAAAACCATGGCAAACAGAGGGTATGTCCAGCAGCAGAGAGGAATAAAAAGAGCAAGCTGGAGATCAGGATGGACGACATTCTCTGAGAGGCCTTGGCATCCATGTTTTTACTGGTTCAGAGGTATGTCGGGGGAGGATACTTTTTATTCTATTGCTGATGAAGATTCATCCAAATTCTGTGATTATATATACAAACACACCCCACACACACTCCCTACACGAAAATCCTGCGTTATGCTTATACACTGGGTAAAGAGTAATGAATGAAAGCTGTTTCACATGTCTAGAAACTTTTTCCTTCATAGATCAGAGTTAGTGTCCTTACCTGTAAGCTTGTGTGCTTGTTTGGCTTGCCTTCTAGGGACGGTGGATTAATATTCATAGGCAATAGGAAGGAAGAAAAAGGAAGGCAAATACTGCAGGCAGCACTGGATGGACAAGTTCCCATGGATAGCCAGGCCTCGTGGCATTACCATGTCATCTCTCAGTCCACAAAGATGTCAGCAGAGTAAACTACCTCTAAATTTCAGGAGAAGCTAGTTCTCCGGTTCTCCATCAATGGACACCTGCTGGCCAAGAATGTATCTCTACAAGGAAACACAGGTATGGAGGACAAGGCTTAGAAAAAGTAGACATTGGTCATGGAAGGAGAGCAAGCACAAGTTTGTATGCTGAGAAGATGTGAATCATAGAATCGTGAACTATGAGAGCTGGATGTTTTAAGAAGCAAGTTAAACACCGCAGTGTCAGCCAGGGCTTTCTGCATCACTACATGACTATTACTTGCTCCATGTATTGCTCAAGGCTGGACAGCATTGAGTCTAAACAGTGGCCAGAGTCCAAGAGAAAATCTGCATATGTCAGGGAGGTAATAACGAGTCATTTCTGCTTGGCTCTGCTCTTAGAAAAATCTCTCTGTAAACTTTTATAGGCAAAATTGGCATCTCAGATGTAAAGTGCTTACCACTTCTGGTCTGTCAAAGTTTAAATGCATATTTAACAATGGAAGGGAGAAAACCTGTTTAACTCTGCTCTGAACGGAGATTATCCACTCATTTGTGTTTACAACACCCAAGTACAAACTGAATCATGTCCCCTCACCCAATTTCATATGTTGAAGACCTAACTCCCAGTACTTTGAAATACAGTCATCCCTTGAAAACCACCAAATAGGATTGGTTGCACAACCCTATGTGGAAACTGAAATCTGTGGGTGTTCAAGTTCTTCATATAAAATAGTATATTTTTTGCATATAACTTATGCATACTTTCTTGTGTATATCAAAGCATCACTAGATTAGTTATATACCTAATACAATGTAAATAGCATATAAGTAGTTTTATATTGTTTAGGGAATAATGACAAGAAAAAAGGTCTGTGCAGATGCAAGTTTTTCCCAAATACTTGAGGTTGGTTGAATCCATGGATATGGAACTCCTGGAAATGGAGGGAAGACTGTATTTGAGGATATAAGTAGAACTAGGATAAAAATGAAAATAGAAACTTGTTCATGGTACTGACTAATGAGGCTCCTAACTGGTTTCTCCTGCATAGATCTGTGCTGCTGTCCGTGTGCTGCATTTTTGCAAGCATGGGTGTCCAGAATTCCTATCTTGAGATCTGTCCCCAAACTGCTATAAATTGTTTTAGCTTAAGTTAGGAAATCACATTTTCTATAAAGAGCAAGTAATTCTCTAATTTGGTCCATGTAATTTTTTTTCTACTGAAATCTAAAAGTAAAGTTAATAAAATTTTTATTTAAAATATTTTCCTTGCTTAGTTTTCTTTTATTCACCTATGTAGGGTTTGTTCATTACTCAGTAAATGTTTCCTAAGCACATGTGTCAGATATTGTGTTAGGTAAATTCATCTTGCTAGATGTTGAAAGAGAGTGTATAATATAGAGAATTACCATATGCTTAGGAATTAGTTATTTCATATGTTATTAAGTTGCATTATGTAGTCTCTGTAAAATTACACTGAGAGGTAAAATTAAGCAAGAAATTCAAATGGCCAGAAAACACATGAAAAAATGCTCACCATCTCTAGCAATAAAGGAAATGCAAATTAAAACCACGCTAAGATTCCACCTCACCCCTGTTACAATAGCCATCATCAGCAACACCACCACCAACAGGTGTTGGCGAGGATGCGGGGAAAAAGGAACCCTCTTACACTGTTGGTGGGAATGTAAATGAGTACAACCACTCTGGAAAAAAATTTGGAGGCTACTTAAAAAGCTAGACATGGATCTACCATTTGATCCAGTAATACCACTCTTGGGGATATACCCAAAAGACTGTGACACAGGTTACTCCAGAGGCACCTGCACATCCATGTTTATTGCGGCACTATTCACAATAGCCAAGTTATGGAAACAGCCAAGATGCCCCAGCACTGATGAATGGATTAAGAAAATGTGGTATCTATACACAATGGAATTTTATGCAGCCATGAAGAAGAACGAAATGCTATCATTCGCTGGTAAATGGATGGAATTGGAGAACATCATTCTGAGTGAGGTTAGCCTGGCCCAAAAGACCAAAAATCGTATGTTCTCCTCATATGTGGACATTAGATCAAGGGCAAACACAACAAGGGGATTGGACTATGAGCACATGATAAAAGCGAGAGCACACAAGGAAGGGGTGAGGATAGGTAAGACACCTAAAAAATTAGCTAGCATTTGTTGCCCTTAACACAGAGAAACTAAAGCAGATACCTTAAAGCAACTGAGGCCAATAGGGAAAGGGGAACAGGTACTAGAGAAAAGGTTAGATCAAAAAGAATTAACCTAGAAGGTAACACCCACGCACAGGAAATCAATGTGAGTCAATGCCCTGTATAGCTATCCTTATCTCAACCAGCAAAAACCCTTGTTCCTTCCTATTATTGCTTATACTCTCTCTACAACAAAATTAGAAATAAGGGCAAAATAGTTTCTGCTGGGTATTGAGGGGGGAGGAGAGGGAGGGGGCGGAGTGGGTGGTAAGGGAGGGGGTGGGGGCATGGGGGAGAAATGACCCAAGCCTTGTATGCACATATGAATAATAAAAGAAAAATGAAAAAAAAAAAGAAAACTACATTTAAACCTAGTGAAATTTAAATGAGAAAGTGTTTACTGAGAGCCTATTGTGTACAAGGGTTCATATGGAAGTAATACAGAATGGGACACAAAAGACAGAGACATTGCCTGCCCACAAGGCACTTACTAAGACCTCCTCAGATACCTTTAGCAATTAGTAAATTGAAACAAGTTCTATCCTGAACATCAAACCTTAAGAAAGTGGGAAAAGTCATTCCTAATTCTCTTAATGCCCACGGTGTTTACACCGCACTCAGTGCCTCTGCCATGGGACTATTATAGTCTTCTTATTGAGGACGAAACTGAGCTTGAATGAAGTTAAGAAATTTTACAGCATCCTTTGTAGTCACTAAAGTGATGGACAAACCTCTCTCATTCTATTTGTCATTTACTACCACCACATCTCAAGTATTAGAGGCAAAAAAGAACCCTCATGTTCCCTCAGAATGCTTAAACAACACCAAACAACCTCATCCACAAGAGTCAATGAAGTTAGAGCCTGTACTCCATGTGTGCCTGATCCTCTCCTGCGTTTAGACCTTTGTTTAATTTGGTCATTTTGTCCTCACCTTCAAGGCATCATTGCTGTTTCTTTTCTAAGCCAGGGGTGGGGGATGAGCTTTGATAGCAGCCTCCTGAGACTAGAATTTCAAAATAAATCAATAGGGTCTTCCATGGAATTCATTGCAATGGGATTTTAATACTTATCGTTACTTGGCTCCCAGACTCATTTAACAGAGGCCAATTGGCAGCTCCCATCTATTATAAAAGTCTCTGTAAGAGAAAACATGAGAGCTCTGTTCCCTTCTCCCTAGGATTCTTTATCTCCTTTGAGCATCAGTAATCAAAGTGGCATTTACTAGCCTGGCAAATGAATAAATCTTTACTTTCCCACAAGTTCAGTTATAGGCATCAAGCTGTCCTAAAGTTTCGATAGCAAGCAGAGAGAGAGAGAGAAAGAAAGGAGGGAGGAAGGGCAGGAGGGAGGGAAGAAAGGAAGGAAGGAGGGAAGGAGAAAGGAAGGAAGGAAGGAGAGAAAGAAAGAAAGAAAAGAAAGAGAAGGAAAACTAGCTAGCTATAAGGAAAACCACCTTAACAAGGACCATACTGGTCCCATATTAGTTTGCTAGTGACTTGCAAGGTTTATGATTTTTATCATTTACCTTCTTTCCAATATATCAACTCCTAGGGGAGGGTTCATTTTTTATTCATTCTGAAAGTTTACCGTCAATCATCCTCTTAAAGGGCTTGCCAGAAACTTGGACAGAACCTCATAATAAAATTGCCGAGACAGAGGACTAATTGATTTCTATAAATAATGTTAGCTGTAAAGATATGAAAGGTGGTTAGAACCACATGGATTAATCTCCCTTTTACTTCATGTGTGTCTGCTTCTGCAGACTGTACCTTGACAAAGCACCCTGACTATTTTGCCCTGCAAACACACAGCAGGAGATTAACACCAGATGGCCCTCCCTTCCCATCTCTCTTCCCTCTCCTCTCACCCACCCCTACTTCCTCTGGCCAAATTCTCTAATTACCCTCCCCCTGCCCAGCTTACATCATATAATTTAAAAATTCTATTTCCATTAGACAACATGCACGAAAATCACGTTGGCCCTCCACCTTTCTGTCCAACAAATGAAAACACAACCCAAACCCCAAATGCAAAAGCATTTACTTGGTAGGCTCAAGAAAAAGCAGTAGTGACTGCTACTCAAGAATTGTTAGTGTCTGTTTTGGAAAGGGAACCTGATGGTTAGTGTGCGTCTGGGATGGGCATGTCACATGTTACGGTACTAGTGTCCATCACGTGCTCAGCACTAGTCAGCTGTAATTACGTGTCTGTGTCATAGAAGATGTGGGGAAATATATGCCAGCTGGATGGAGATAATGCTTTAAATTTCATAGTTATTTAAGAGTTACTGAAGAAATGTTGAGAACTCACAAAAGTGCCATCTGCTCAGGCCAACTGTGATACACCAAAAAAATAAAGCAAACTAAAGACAGGACTGGGGCGGGATGGTATATGTCTAATTCTAAATTATGATATTAGATCATTACAGACTCAAAGGCTGATTCATAAGGACACCACCTTTGCTGGTTCAGTCACTCAGCTGGTTCTAATCCCAGCTAAACAAAACAAAATGTCACTCAGCATTGCATGCCATTTTCTGGCTATAGATTAAGTATAAAAAGAATGATCACTTTCACTTTGGATAGAGAGAAGAAACATTGTCACACTAGACAAGAGTTTAACAACATTGACCTATCTCTTCTTGTTTTTTCTAGATGTCTCCTAAACAGTGTTAGATACTATCCATAAATGAGTGCTAAGAAATCTCTTTAATGGGTAACACAAACGACTGAGCTGATTTTAATAAAGCAATTCCACATCAGTCTACTTTTGATAGCATTACATATTCCTGATGGTTGTCATACTTGAAATATGGTCACGATCTGAAAAGCTTTCACAGATACCTTCTTTTTCTATAGCTTTTCATGCAAGGCAGACCAAACTTTCTCAAAGCTTTTATTTTAGGGGGGGAAATGCATGCTGTGTTTGGTAATTTTAAGTCTCCGTGAAGTTAACCACACTTGTAAAAAATCATTTATTTTTAGCGTGGGCTCTGTCTGTAACATTCCCCTCTTCTCCACATACTGCTCAGTGTCTATCTTTACCCCTTTGAATCTGCTGGCTTAACTCATTTGACAGTTTTGTATTTTGATGGTAAGCTCCCAGAAAGTAGAAGCTATTTTATTTTCTCTGGCTTTGACTTTACTTACAGCCTCCAGTGCCTTAAAGAAAGGCTGCAGGCCTTCCCACCAGCCAGCAGTTTTTTTTTCTATTTGCCATCCTTTCTTTACATTTCCATTAACCCATTTCTGTAATGTTCACAACTCCATCTAAACACCAGTATGGAAGAAGATGAGGTGAAGTGAGCCTAGGAAAGTTTTCTTTCTTGCATTTTCTTTTTTGGAAGGTCTTGGGTGGAGAGATAAGCCCATGTTGGAATCTAGTGATCATGCTACTTGATCTCATACTTCTAGGAATGAAGCAAGTACCTTCAGGGTGCATGTGAGGGCAGTTGCCCTTAGCTAGGATGTGAGGATTGCAGGACTGATCCAACCCAAAACAACGTGTACAAACAGCCAAAGCATTCTGAGTAAATGAAAAATGAGCACACCTGTTCACCGGATCAGTGGAAGTTGTCTACGGTGTCTGAAACACCATGGCTAATGGATCTGGTGGATTATTTAGCATGGGGTGCTCTGCATGTAGGCTGCTTGGAAAGTTAAGAGTGCCAGGAAATACAGGGAACTGTATTTATATTACGTGGAGTTGAAGAACTGTGTTACCCAGTTTTCACTGCTTAAGGTAACAGACTGAAGTGTGAAACCAGAAGTTGAGAGAAACAACTGGGGTGAAGGGAAAGCTCAGATTTCTACACATCCAAATCAAAAGAAGCTTCCACTGCTTTCTGATCTATGGACTTGTGCCTATAAATGCTGTCTTAAACTCTAGATTAAAGCCTTAAAGGAGGGCAATAATTATGAGCAGGGATTGAAGGCATCAGTAAGTTCATAGGCTAAAGCATCCTTCTGGAATGGTCCATTTAAGTCCATTAATAGAAATGTGGTGATAAAAGAGACTGAAACCAACTTACAGTCTTTTTGAGTGACAGGTAGGGACACAGTACCTGGAGAACACCACAGTCCCCTACACTCCTACTAAAGTCTTGCAGGAAGAAAGAAGGGAGTTCAGAGAGACTGATAAGCATTTGAGCTGTGATCACTGAGAATAAGCAAGTATCTTTTCCCAGGGTATTGGCAGTGGTCATCTGGGGGTACCAGGAGATGTGTTCCGGGGTCTGGCTTCTCACATAGGTGTGTCCCAGACAGACCCACATGTCAATGCAATCAAAGCCAAGGTGCTCAAATAGAGCTGCTACACCTCCCATTTTCTGGGCTCTCCACTTTCCCCCTCATCTGTTTGAGATAGCTCTCTGGATTTCAAAGTTGCCAAGGACAAGGATTTGGTATTTCTTTCCTCCCCTCTTAGGCTCCTATGTTTAGAATCCCCCACCCTCTCCATTTTCTGCCCTCCTGAGATGACCAGTGCTGTCCTTCTGGTTTCTGGAGGCCAAAGTCTCTCACTGTGCTATCCCACTGGAACTGCATCCTCCCCAAGAGAAATGCTCAGTCTTGCTGCTTTGGAGACCAGCAACAAAGACTTGCCAATTAAGGGAGCAAAACAGTGTAGATCAGGGCCTGGCAAATGTTGTTTCTAAAGGGCCAACAAGTAAATATTTTAGCCTTTGTGGGCCAGACAGTCTGTGGCAACTACTCAATTCTGCTGTCAAATTGCTAAAGCAGCCATAGAAAGTGCGTAAATGAACGAGCATGGCTGTGTTCCAGTACAACATTATTTATAAATTCAGAAGCTGGATTTGGCCTGTGGGGGCCATAGTTTGCTGATTGCTGGTGAAGACAGAAAAATATTAGTAAAGAGTAAAGAAAGAACCTGGCTTCCCAGTCACAGCTTTGACCTCAACCAGCTGCCTGTTTTTGCAGAAACCACTTCACCTCTTCCTTTCCCTCCTCCTTCTTGCCTCAAAAAAAGTGTGGCATAAAGAAGATAGTGTGTGACACCCATCATTCACCTGATATCTCCAGCTGCCTTGGTCATCTATGGCCCATAGTGCAAAGGTCCTGGGATTTGTTCTGACAGTAAGTGCCCTCATTTTAAGCATCTGCTATGAGATGACATACATTACCTTTCTGCTTTCATCTTCACAACTCACTGAGGCAGATCCTATGATTTCTTTTTAATAGAGAGATCAGGGAAATTACACACTACATGGATGTCTCAAATCTAGGTTGTCCCACAGACTATGTGACTTCCCATGTGGGCTGCTTCATTTCCAAGCCTTTCACCCTAACTCTAATGTGGTTTTTAGACCACGTTCCTCTCCACAGGTATTATCACTTCTATATGAAAAGATGTCTAATGACCTCCCACCAGTCTCTACCATGACTTTTGAGGCCTCTAGGACTTGTGCCACTTTTCTCCAACCTTTCTGAGCTCTCCTCTCTGTCTCTCCCACTCTGTCTCTGCTGTAGATACCTTGCCTGCTTTAAACGTGCCAAACTTACTCCACATTAACAGCTTCCTGTTGGTGGCCCCAGTCTGGAGACAGCACTATTCTGCCTGTGTCAGCTTGGCTTATGACTTAACTGATGCTGTAGCTTATAGATCACCTCCTCGGAGGGAAGTCTTCCTGCCCATTCTATCCACAAGCAAGGGAAGTTCTTAGCTTTCAATAGTGTCTGTTGATTGCTGATTAAATGAAAGATTCTGTTGGATAAAGGTGACAGAATGTGGCTGACTTGGGACAAGCTTCTCACCACTTCAAAGGTGGAGATTCACATCTACCAGTAGTGAGAAGCCCCATTCCTGCATCTCTGAGACAACTTCCGTGCCTTGATCGCACAAATCAAGATATGGCGTTGTCTCGTTCTGCAAAAGTACCCAATACAGGAGGTGTGACACACAACTGGGAAAAATCATTCCCACAACTCTGAACATTAGAGTTAGAATGTACCTGAGCCCTGACCAATTCCCTGTCTCCAAAGCTCTTTGGCTCCCTCTGCCTCTGTCTCCAACGTCCTTTTGTGGAGCATTTGTTCCTGACCAGTCTGGCTGCCCCTTCCCTAATCTTCCTCTGCCTCAGTCTGAGGATGGACGATAAGCAGTTTGTTTGAGTGGAACCAATATTCCCACCTGAACCCTGTCACTTGGTGGATGGAGAAACCAAGGATTAGAAATCTGAAACAACTCAGGAGAGGTTGTTTCAGACCTCAGGAGAGGTCTCGTTGCTAAGAATGCCAGACCTGATACTAGAGCCTGAGTCATCTGACCACAAGACTGGTTCTAGCTCCATACTCCATTGCAACTAATGCTAAAGGCAAGCAGCATTACTAAACACCCCAGGTTGCTCACTGAAGAGTCAGTTCAATCCTACAAACATCCACTGAGTGCCCCAAAGGCACCTGGCCTTGTGATTGGTTAGATTTGGTGTGCAACAATGAAAACAGTACAGTTTCTACTCACAGAGTTTAGTGGAAGGTTGAACACTGAAGGAAAGAAATAAAAAATTGTAAATTGTAATGTTGGTTGAGAGGATAATGGAGTTTAAACTCAGATAGTACCTCAAAACACCTATCCCAGAGACTCCATAAACAGTCATACTTAGATCTCACTCTGTGATTTTTAAGAAGGCAGATGATGGAAATAAGGAAGTAAGGAGGGAGGGAAAGAAGGAAGGGGGAAGAAAGGAAGGAAGGAAAGAAGAAAGGGAAGGAAAAGAGGGAGGGAGAAAGGAAGGAGAGAGGAAAGAAGGAGGGAGGGAAGGAAGGAATATAGGGATGGAAGAAAGAGAGGGAAAGGAGGAAGGAAGGAAGGGAGGAAGGAAGGAAGGAGGGATAAAGGGAGGAAGGAAAGGAAGAGTGAGTGACAGTCAAGCTTTGCCTTTCAATTCTAACTTACACTTATTTCTGCTTCTTTCAAAGACTGTGAGCTAGAAGGTCATTCTTTAGATGACTTTTATCAGTGGTTCTCTCCTACACTGAAGCCCTGAGGTAAAATAAAGGAGTTAAATCATTTCCCCTGCCTCAGTATCCCCTACCAGACCCTCAGCCTAGACTTCAGCAATAAAACTTCTGAATTATTATAGCAAGTTTTTATCAATATTAATCAAGACAGTTCCTCCATCACCCAAAGACACATAAGAGGTCTCCTGGACCAACATGAGTCAGTGACAGGGATTCAAATACCTACACAACCAGCAGAGTTAGAAGGAGACATATGTCAGTAAATCCATCCAGCCCCACCTCTGTTCAGCCATTCAGAGATGAACACCTACAGGAAGAGCTCACAGTCTCAACATTAGAACAACTTCTCTGTCATTATGACAAAAAAGTCAAAGTTAAGGTGGAAAGAAAGTCAGGAGAGGGAGAGGGAGAGGGAGAAGAAGATAGAGGGAGAGGAGAGGAGAGGAGAGAAGAGGAGAGGAGAGGAGAGGAGAGAAGAGGAGAGGAGAGGAGAGGGAACAAGTGCATGAGAGTTCTGACAAAAAGAGTTTTGGCACTAACCTGGAAATAAGCAATCTCTGGTTTCCTTATATTCATAACCAAAAAATCCAACTATAAGAGAGAAAGCAGAAAACATTTGCTTCTAGAAGCTTCTTTCCTCTGTCCCTCCCATCCTCCCACCTCCCCAAAGACAAAGGCACACTTTACAGCCTCAAACTATTTCTTTTGGATCAAAACTTGCCTGTGTGCAGAAAGGAAACCAGCTTTTCCCCTGCCTGGCCAGGGATGCTCACCAACTTGCACCCAAATTCACTCACCCACTCAACTCACATTTTTCTGCTTGCTGAATGCAAAACAATTGTCTCCAAATGCCAATTACAAGATGAGATTCAAAACTGTTTTCCTACCCTGTTTAGAGAAGCCTCCATGAGAGACACACACCGGGGTGAGCTCTTGAGTTGAAAGAAGCCCCCGGGATGGAGGGAAACCCCTTTGCCAACGAAAGTCCACACGGTTTGGTTGCCAAGGGAACCCTGGCTTTGTCCAGGGAGGCTGAGAATGGCTGCCTCTCCCACAGCCTGGTTGCACAGCAGAACCCGATCTCTGCACAGGGTCAAGAGCTGAGGCCGGGGAATTGCTGTACATGCTTGCTGACAAAGACATCACTTTCAAAGAATGATAGAAGTAGTGAAAAATAATGTCTTAGGATGCTCCTGGTGGCAAGGGGATGCGTTTATTTATGATTCTGTGGTCAAGTTTGAGTTGGCCCTTGTGCCCCCTGGAAGGCTTAGGGTTGGAATATATAGCTGAAAGGAGGCAGAGTGGGAAGGACAGAGGGACAGGAAAGGGAGAGAGGGGAAGGTTGAAAGGGGTGCATTTCCAGCTCCTTTTGCAGATACTGAATATTAATCAGGTAAATAATTAATGAGTTATGATGCTTAGTTGAAGATTTGGACAGGATTATTTTGGCTACAGGGTTGGAGAAGTGGTTTTGGTTGTTTCCTTCATGTCTAGTGGGACCTGCTGGAGATGATAGGATTGTTTTGAGAGTCAAGCAAGTTGTTATTTGGCCTCCACTTTAAGGGCTGGGGGTGGGGGTGGGGGTTTGGCTTTCCTTTCCAGAGTAAAGTCTCTTAGAGTCTTAGAAGTGTGCCAAAGGGGGACATGGAGTGCATTCTTATTTTGAAACATCTTTGTCAAGAATGGGTGGAGTTGAACAGTAGACTGCAGTCTGGATAGACTTTGCCTAGTGTGCTGGCTAGTGTGGTGCTCAGTAAAACATTTGCTGTTTCAGCGGCCACTGGGGGAGGGCTTACTTGCAGAGTTTCCTGTATACCAAGGCATGATGAGGAGCACTTAGCAGATGGAGTTGAGACCTGGAGACTGTGCCTCACCTATCGACCCCTAGGTGAGCGGTACAGGAGAACAGACAAGCTCAGAGCCTGTTTCCCTTGACTGTGATGTCTTTTAAATAGAAAATTCAAAATTCTATCCAAATGCTGCTGTATAATGGAAAAAAATGGCAAGTAAGTCAAGAGAAAGTCATTGGTAACTACATCTGAACTGAGCTCAACATGGGGTGAGGCACTAAGAACAACCACACACACACACACCCCACATACCACACACAAACACACCACACACATACAAATATACCCAACATACACGCAAGCCATAGACACACACAACACATACACATAAACATACCACACCACATATAACATACATACACACCACACACACACAACACACTACACTCATACCACACACATACCACAAACACATCACACCACACACACACTACACAACACCACACAACATACAACACACACAGATACACACAAACACCATAGCAAATACCACACACACATGAACACACCTCACACACCACACACACCCCACAGTGCACACCACAGACCACACACATGCACACCCTGAAAGATGGCGAGTGTCCCGTAATACTCATCTCCTAAGGCTCAGCCCTGTCAGCAGTTAGTTCAGGAAGCTTTCGTCAGTATTCCCAGGCTCCCATAGTATGTTTTTTTTTTTTTTTGGTGACCTGAGTTTGAACTCAGGGCTTCACCATTGCAAAGCAGGTGATCTACCACTTTGACCACATCTCTAGTCCACCTTGCTCTGATTATTTTGGAGATGAGGTCTCACAAACTATTTGCCTTGAACCATGTCCTGTCTGGCCTTGAACCATGATCCTCCTGATCTTAGACTCCCAAGTAGTTAGGACTACACAGGCTTGAGCCACCAGCGTCTGGCTGGCACTTTTTTGTAATTGGTGGTACTTGGGCTAAGAGAGTGCTCTACCACTTGATTCATGTCTCCAGTCCTTTTACTTTAGGTTATTTTTTATATAGGGTCTAGTTTTTCCCCAGGGCCAGCCTCAGACTTTGATCCTCCTAACTACACCTCCCACATAGCTGGGATTATGGACCATACTCAGCTTGTTTGTTGAGATTGGGTCTAGCTAACTCTTTCCCTGGGCTAGCCTCAAACTGCTATTCTCAAACTTTCTACCTCCGGAGTAGCTGGAATTACAGGCATAAGCCACCGCCCCTGACCCCTCCCATAGCACAGTTTTACAGTTCTTCTTCCTAATACTGACCATGCTGATTTAGTCATTGGTGCAAATATGTACTGATATCACATGTCCCTTGTATTAGTTCATTTTCCATTGTTATAACAAAACACCAGAGGCTGGGTAACTTATAAAGAAAATAGTTATTTAGTGCACGGTTTCAGAGGCTCAAGAGCAAGGTACTACCTTCCGCTCAACTCTGGTGAAGGCCTCATGGCAGAGGGCATCATGGAAGAGCATATGTGGGAGGGAGAGATCACATGGTGAGATGGGAAGCCAAAGAAAGAAGCAGAGGGGTGGCTCACTCTTCATAACAACTCACTCTTAGGAGAACAACTGACTCTGAGAGAACTACATTAATTCCTTCTGAGGGCAGCACCCCCAATGATCTATTACCTTAAACTAAGCTCCACCTTTTAAAGGTTCCACCACCTCCCAACACTGCTACCCTGAAGACCAGGCTTCCAGCACATGAACTTGTGGAAGACACTCTCAAACCAAATCCCAAGCAGATAGTCTTCTGCCAAAATCTTGATGGAAAGACCATGCTTCATTCCTTTTTATCTCTTTAATACTTACATGGCTTCTACATAACAGAATGATACATGTGCTCAAGAACTGAACTGCAGTGGACCAGTGTGCGAGTGTCAATTACATTAAGCTCAATGCAGGACTCATGAGACATTGAAGGCATAGCATCTGCCTTCTTCAGAAAGCTTAAGATCTGTGTAAGATGAAGGGCTTGATCTTTAACATGACTTAAGATCATTGACGTAATTGTAACTGAGTGTAATAGAAGTAATGTGTTTATTTAGCGGATGAAAACCAAGGCTCTCTCCATGGTGTTGTCTGTCAGACTGGCTGTGAAGTCCCAGGAGCCCAGAGCTGCAAACAGGCTCAGTTAGGCTGTGGGTTCATGCTTATTTCTTTCTGTCAATACCCTTGACTTTTTTTTTTTTTTTTTTTTTAGCTTTTCTCCTTTAAAGAGGCCCTGGTGAGGTGCCTCTTACTGGTGCTGTACCTGCTAGAAATATTTCCATCCTGGTATTTTCCCTACTATATAGTGGGGCTTCTGTTCTGCAAAAAATCTAAATCCAGTAAAACCCAATATCAAAATGCAAAAGTCACAATTGGCACATAACCACAACAAAACACAGGATATTAGACATTGTTGTTATTCCTGGATATTTGAGTCCAGAGTTCTCTCTTCTCTGTCTTACCTAGGATATTGACATAATACATCCTTTGTATCACTGGAAGTGCTAAACAGGGGAAGATCTCAACCAAGATTCATCAAGTAGGAGATGGTTCCAACAAAGGGAACAAGGTCCCTATCCTCACTGCTCACTGCACTTTCCCAATGAAAACAGCAGGTGGAGAATGCTAGGTGACCAGGACAGTAACAGAGGACTGATGCTTTTAAGGCCATCTGAATGTCACAGATGAGGACTGAGGTCCAAAGAGATAATTATATACTGAGTGATCAAAGAGTAGACAGGACCTTAGGTCTGGAAACACCCAGCCACACCTTTCTGAGGGGTCTCAACCACAGGTCTGCCCCCCTCCAGCCTGCCTCCTACTCTGCCCCCACGAAGATTTCTCCATGCTGATCATTTTTTATCATGTCATGTCACTGCTCAGAATAAAATGCTTCCACAGCTCTCCACTGTTGTTGGAGCAAGTCCAGGCTATCAAGCCTTCTGTGATCTGCTCTGTCAGTTTTTCATCACTAAGATAAATATCTGAGAGAAAGAATTTAAAAGGAAGAATGATTTTTTTGGGTTCATGGATTTAGAGGTTTCAGTCTATGGTCAGCTGGCTCTATTACTTTGGGCCTGAGGCAAGGCAGAATATCATGGTAGCAGGAGAGCATGTGGAAAAGACTGCTCAGCTCTTGATGACCAAGAAGCAGATAAAAACTAGCTCTCTCTAGCTGGCTTAGTTTCTTCTTTCTTTCTCTTTTATTCAATCTGGCTTTTGTCTATTGGATGGTACTGCTTACATTCAGGGAGGTCTTCCTCCATTAGTTAATCCTCTCTGGAATCACCCCTGTAGACACACCCAGAGGTCTGCTTTACTAAACTCCTAGGCTCTCTCAATCTAATCAAGTTGACAATCATGATTAATCATCACAAATCCACCTAAATGCATCTGTCAACATGACACCCAAATGAATTTCCTTAAACCATACTTAATTTCCAAATAAAGACAAGGACAAGGTCATAGTTCAATTTAACATGATATAACTATCAGGCATGCAATTAAAAATGCATGAATTCCACCCCTTAAGTTTCAGCAGTTCCAGTATTGCTCAAAAGTTGAAGTCCAAAGTTTCCTTTGAGACTCAGGCAAAGTCTTAACAATGATCCCCTGTAAATCAAAAAGAAAGTTACATATTTTCCAGGTACAATGGCATAGAGCAAACATTCCTATTCCAAGAGATAAGAGTAAGGGAATAAAATCAAGTGTTGGTCCAAAGCAAGACAAGACCAAGACCTAGCAGGGCAAGCATTATATCCTATAACTCTACATACAATTTCTAGAACACATGGTGGTGGGATTTGGGCCCACAGTATTGGGCAATCCCATCCCTATAGCCTTGCTGTTTGTAGCCCACATGGCCTCTCTCCTAGGCTGCCTTTTCTTGTTGCTTTTGGCTTTCCTTGGCAGATATTCCACATTCTTGTTACCTCTAACTTCTTGGATGTTTTTGGCTTTATTCTCACAGTCTCACACATCACCTCAGGGGTTGCCTGCAAGGAATTCGAACTTACTATTCATTGCTTGACCTCCCAGGCATTCCTTTGAAATCTGGGTGGAAACCTTCAGAAGCCTGCAGATTCTTGCATCTTGCATGCTTGCAAAACCAGCATCATGTGGCCAATGCCAAGGTCTGCCACCAGCTTGAGCAGTAGCCAGGCCCCATCGGACTACAGATACAGTAGCCTCTGAATATTTGGACAGCTTAGTATAGTGAAACAAATCCTGGGGGAAACAAATTCCTTTGCTGTCAGTGCAAGTGGAGTTAGCAGAACTCTTTCTCAAGGGAAAGTCTTTTAAATGAGTTTAGACTTTATTTAGCTTTCTGTGCATTGGGTCTGGTCAATTCCTGAGATGCCCTCAGGCAGGCATCTTTCCTATAGTCCTGGCACAAAGTACTTGATTCTTTTTAATGGTGCTAATGTCTTTAGCAACTGTACTTAACTGGGATGTAACTTTAAAAAGTGCCCCTTTTCTGCACAAACTGCAAGTTTTAAAAATACTGCTCTGCTTTTTGCTTTGATTCTAATTATAATGCAGGTAAATGCAACTAAAAATAACCATAGCCTGAGCACTAGACTGCCTTGAGATTTCTTCCAACACCTATATTAACTGGTCCATTGCCTTTAAATTTAGCTACACAAAGTCTCAGGGCATGAAAAATACAGATAAGTTGTTTGTCAGAATGCAATATATACGGCCCATAGTCCAATATCCATTAGAGTCCTGTTTCCATCTGAGACTTCATGAGCACAGTCTTTACTGTCCACATTTCTATTGGTATTCTGGTCATCTGAGCTCCCACTAGAATCAGCCATTATGTTCCATTTATAGCAATGTAAGGCTTTGCCACTTGTACCTCCGAAGTTCTCCAAATTCCTTCCACAAACTGGTTCTAAAATCTCTGTACCACATTGTCAGGTAGTCACAACAATGACCCCATAACTCTTGGAACATTTTCTGTGTTATTCAATTTCTTGTCTCTGTGACACATACCTGAGAGAAGCAATTTTAAAAGAGGAAAGATTTATTTTCGCTCAAGGTTTCAGATGTTTTGTCTTTAGTCAACTAGGTCTGTTACTTTATCAAGGCAATGGGAGCATGTGGTAGAGGCTACATGGTGGGGGGGGGGAGAGAGAGAGAGAGAGAGAGAGAGAGAGAAGGAAAGAAAGAAAGAACGAAAGAAAGAAAGAGAAAGAAAGAACGAAAGAAAGAAAGAAAGTATGCCTGCATTCTGTATTAGCTAGCCACCGCTGCCTTCCTATTTTTATTCCATCCAGGCCCCCAGCCTATGGGATGGTGCCACCCACATGACATCCAGGGCTCATCTCTTCCCTTACTTAATCCTTTCTGAAAATAACCTCCCAGACCACCCAAAGGTGTGCTTTATCAGACTCCTAGGTGTCTCTCAACTCATTCATGCTGACAATGAAGGTTAACCATCACACCTGCCCTTCCTGATTTTGCCTCAACTCCATTCATTTCCTCTGTGCCTCACATCCTTTCCAAAATTATCAGTGATTATTTCATCTTACCATATTCTTTCTTTTGCACATTCCTCTGCCACGTGTGACTCAAATAACCATAATGTCACTGACGTCTCCTCGAATCAGCTGGCAAGATCTCCTCTTATGCCAGGAAGCTAAGAGAGCAGCATCATGGATCAAGGGTCTTGGTGGAGGAGGCTCACATAGGAGTATGTCATGCATAATGGCAGGAAGGGATGATATTGTGACACTTAGTCTTCTTCACAAGTTTCTGAGCATTTCATGAGAGACTAATTAGAAGAACACATAAGGGAAGGAGAAAGGAGTTGGGATGCAGCCATCTCTACCACTCAAGTATGTTCATACCTTCCAGGTACTAACCAACTTCTACTTGAACCAGTACCATTCCTAAATTCTAGGGTCTCAAAGTTAAATATCTGAAAGGGCCAGCTAAGTGTGCTAAATGAGAGCAGTAGGCTTTGTGTCAGACAACAGGGAGCGGTGGAGACTGTGGTGAACAGAGAGAAAATGCTATGTGTAAGAGAACAGCAATAACTCAGCTCCAGCTGCTTACTGACATGTGGCTGTAGTCCAGGATTTCTAGAGTATTTTTACTTTTTTAAGAGAAGCTAAAAACATGAGAATGTGTGAAATTTCTCAATTTAAAAAGGTTTGTTAAAAATTTTAATAAACATTGTATTTATGTTATTAACAATGTTAATAAAAATTGTGTCATATATTGCACAATTATCAATAGTCAGTTCTTGGTCTGCCACTTTGCGATCTCTCTATAGAACTTTCAAGAACATATTTGTAGGCATCAGACAACAGGAGTCAATAATTCTTAGGTTAGCCACAAAACTTAGGTTAAAAACATCTGCAGGGTAAGAGGGCATAGCCATAAACGATTTTAACACACCACTCAGTGAACAAGAAGGTGGTCCAGTGAATGGACACAAAGAAGGGAAAACAAATAATGTGAGACCTAACTCCGCCTCTGCATGTGGCTGTGTTCAAAATGGTGATGGGATTGGTATGGTTTCCTCTTTCAATGCTGGGAGCTGGATAGCTTCAGAGTCTTCCCTAACTCTCCCATAGCACTGGGAGCCTTGGTGAGGGAAGGTGCCTGTCACCACGGTGAGCAGGATTGCCGAGCTGGGCATGCAGAACACATGCACTTCAGCACACGTTCTTCTTCTTATTAGCCTAAAGCATCCTTTCCCCAGCTCTCATCTACCATAAACTCCAGGCTTCACATCTCGGGAGGGGCTGACAGTGGTGGCACCCACCTTTCCAAGAAAGATCTTTCTTTACCTATGACCATCAAGGCACTGGTTCAAATGCACATGACCCAACCATTCACGGTGTCTGCCCTGTTCAAATCTGTAGAGGAAACCACTGCTGACCGTCAGAGCCCTGTCTAGCATCATCGACCTCTTCTTCCTCAGGCTTAGCATACTGGGACTTTTCCTCCAGAAAGCCTGCTTTCAGGCCCATTTCACTTCTCCTGTTCACTCTCCCTATGATTTAAATCCCAACAATTAATTCTCTATGAAATCTACTGGTCCAGAGACACTATTTACTATTTCCAAAACCATCATCCTTATCACTGTTCCAAACTACTGTTGCTATTCATGTTTTTCCAAAAAGATCTTTCATGCCTCTAGTCTCTCCCTGCCTAGCCCCAATATAATTTCCATCATATAATCTTTCCTATTATTTATTATCTCCAATTAAAATATGAAAGCATGACCTTGAGGGACCTTTTTAACCCAACTACCTATATGTAGAGCCTATCTGATTATTTTCAGGCAACAGAAAGAATGATTTTTAAAATCAGCCCTAAGTTTATATCCTAGCTCTTCCATTTGATCCCTGTATGCCCTGAACAAATTATATAACCTCTCTTACCTTCAGTTACTTCTTCTTAAAATTGGAATATATAATACATACCTTGCACAGTTGTTAGAAAAATAACCTAAGTTAATGTAGGATATCTCATTGTTAGTACTCAAAAAATGGTAGTGGTCGTTAACATTCATCCCCACAAATGTTATATTACAGGGATCAAAAAGAGGTGATTGCCTGTCTGCAACACGAAAGAAATGCCAAAAGAATCTGAAGCAAGCTGAATAAATAATGGAAACTTGAACGTTTATGTGTTTTTCTATCGTGTAAAAGAAAAAATTAAAAATTTATCAAAAGATGAAATTCTACTGCTATTAAGTGTTTGCAATTTTTCCTGAACATTTTAACTATGTTACATCTCTGTTCTCCAACACGGATACATGGTTCTTATCAAAGAAAGTCCCTGTAAGTCTTCTAAAAATACCTGCATCATGTGGGCCATGCCTGAATGCATGGTTTTCACATGTAAGCCGCATGGACTATGGTCATCTTCTGCCTTCATAGTGCTACTAAGCGTGGAGGAGTGGAGAGGCACAGTTGTCTGAGGCCAAACGAACCTCAGTGTGAACCTGCCTCTATCAAAGTCCCAGCTGTGGGACTGTGTGCAGGATATCTGACCTCTCCAAACCTTAGCCCCTTACCTATAAAATTAGGGGAATCACACGGTATAAGGAATATTAGATTCTTCTAAAGGGCCTTGCTTAGCTTAACTGTGCACTAAATATCACCGAGAATATATTATTCTCTTCCTAGTTCTTATTTTTTTAATTTTTGTTTTTGAGACAGGGTCTTGAACTTGGCAACCCTCCTGCCTCAGGCTTCTGAGTGCTGGGATCAGAGGCATGTGCAAACCATACCTGACCTTCTCTTCCTTCCTGTTTCTTAAGCAGACTCTAAAGTTCATATTCTCTAAAGAATTTCCTTCATTGAGTCTCTTAGACACTAACCACTGCGTTACATTGCCTCTTGGCAACAAATAGACTCTTAAAGTCTAACTTACAGAGTCTTAAAGAAACGTTTTGAGTTAGATTTGGTTTTCTGGTTTCAACACTAACTGGCTGTCTTAGCTGGGTAAGTTTCAAGCCTCTTTACTTGTGAAAGTAAGACTAGTCCTCCCGTGGTGGGCCCCTGGGAAGATTCACTGAGGCAAGTCATGTACAGTGTTGAGAACAGGACCTGGTAAAGAGAAATGACCCAATAGAAGGCAGAAAATACCAGAAGTGGTAGCTAGCAGGTTGGGGCTTTGATTCCTTCTTGACACAGAGAAGTTGGATGACCTTGGTCCATTCGCATTGCTTCTCTGTTTCCATATCTAGAAAATAAAGGCCAGACCTGTCTTATAACCCAGGAATCCTGGGATGATGAAAGAATTTCATAGATATGAAGATTTTTTAAAACATGGAAAGCACCGGTTTTACACATCTGCTGGCAAAAAGTTATTTTCCCCATCCCTTTTGTATACATATTTATATATCCATCTATGTAAATCTATATTTATCTAGAAGTTCCTCAAAGGCAGGGAGGGATCCTTTTTTTCTGCTCCCATACTGTGTTTTCTGATTTCTGTTGCTTGCTAGTACACATTGAGTGCTTGTTTCTCATTCGGGCCTTCCAGATAGAACATGATAAAATTGAAAAAAAAAAGAAAACCACCCACTCTTTATGTGTAGACAGTATTTCTACCAAGGTGAAGTTTCAGCTCTTGGTCCGAGGACCCGAGCTGCCCGAAGGAGAGGGAAAAGATTAAGCATGCGTAGTAATGCTTCCCAGACAGGGAGGGAGACGTCAACTAATACTCTTGTGGCTTTTAGAGAAAAAAAAAAAAAGAGTAAGAGAGAAGAAGGAGGAAAAAGAAAACCTTGAGCTTTAAACAAGTGGCCAGGCTGTTTGTCATCTGTAAAATGAGGCTATGGAAAAGCACGAAAGGGCAGTGGTCCCCAGGTTTGCTTCAGGGATCCGTGCCTCAGACATCTGGTCCAGTGCTCCTGGGCTGTCTGTCTGCAGTTTCTTTTTCTTTAACCAAAACAGAGAAGTCTCACTGAAGTTTCCCACCTGGCCCAGGAGTTTTAGACCCGGCCTAGGTACTCCCTAAGTAAATATTTTTATCCTCACTCACTCACCTCCTCCAGAGGTGGGATAAAATCATCTCTTTGCTCAGCTAGAGAAGAAAATACCCAAACCAAACAACAGGTTACTTGTGACAGTGGAACCCCTCATTCCAGGGACTCCCTGGAGGGCCTGGGGTTTAAATCAAAGTGTCTAGGTATGTGCCCATTTTCTAGACAAAATCTGATTCACATGGACCTGGTGACAAAGTTGGATACATGCCAAAGCACTTGAGCGCCTGTGTAGGTTGGCACAGGGACCCCCCCCACTACCCAGTAGTTCTAGAAATCCACCTGCAGGCAAAAATAAAGGCACAGTTTAATCTCAAGTACAAAAGATAGTGTGCCCTTGATATTTCACATAGAGACTGAGCCCTTCATGATATCGCCAGAACCTTCCTGCTATAGCCATAACTTCAGGTACTCTTTCAATTGCTTTGGACTTAGTCCTTTTTTCAGAAAATATGGCAGGTGATCATTCATTTGTACCAGGCACTGTGCAAGTCTGTAGGGATCTAAAGATGAAACTTGTTCCCTCTGAATGTTCACAGCTCTTATGCTGAAGTTAAGAATCTAGATATGCAATTATCTAACTATTTGTTTCCTAGGGTTATCACAGCAAGTCATTGCAAACTTGGTGGCTTTAAAAAGAAAAATAGAATTTAATCTCATAGTATGGAGTCTAAAAGTCTGAAATCCAGGTGTTGGCAAGGCTGGTTCTTTCTGGACACTCTGAGGTAGACCCTGTCCCATACCCCTCCTTCAGCTTCTGGTGGCTCCTGAAAATCTTTGGAGTTCCTTGGCTTGTAGCTGTAAAATTATAGTCTTCGCCTTCATCTTCATCATGGTCTTCCTCTGTGTCTCTGTGCCAAATCTTCTTTCTCTCATAAGGACACCCAAAGTTGGATTTAGGGCCCACACTAAATCCAGGATGACACCATTCAGAGATCCTTGGCTTTATTACATGTGAAAAGGCCCTGTTTATAAGTCAGGTCATGTTCATAGATACTGGAGTTAGTACTTGGGTATATCTTTGTTGGGGGATACAATTCATTCCACTACAAAGACTAAACATGGTAAGTGCTACAAAATGGAGGCAAGCACAGGATACTTCTGCAGTTGGGTGTGTGTCAGGGAAGGCATAAGGTAGGAGTTCCTGGGGGGAGTAGTTTGGGAGGACAAGTTGCTCATGAAAGGGCTTCTTGTATGAGGCTTAGAAGATTGGGAGTATCAGAAAAGGAATGACTCCATCCTTGGCATTGAGTGTGGATGGACTCCTTGGATATCCCCCTGCTCACTTCTCCTCTCAACTACCATCTGTGGGACCCAAAAGTAAAGACCTCTGTATGTTGACTGGAACTCAAGTAGCACAGCCTCTAACACACCACATGTGGAGCCCCTCACTTTGACCTCCTAAATGAACCACAAAATCAGCTCCAAGCTATGTCCACTTCACTCCTCTTTGCTCTCCTTTTCATTATTAGAGTTCTGTGTGTTGTCTTCCCTTTCTGGGAATCCCAGTGTGCTGTGAATACTAAATAAGCATTCACTTATGGTCATCGGTGAGTGTCCTCCATCTCAACATCCAAAGGCAGTTCTGGGTGGGTTGATCACAGCCTATCTCTGGGTGAACTCATCACACAGATAAAAATGGAAGGAGTGAGGAATCACAAGGAATTCATACAAGGTGTGAATAGGTATGTGGAGTGTGAGTGGGGTGCTGGAGAGGTGAGTACACGCTGGAGAGGTGGACAGAAGACAGATTACAGTGAGTCTAACACAGTGAAGGTCTTACAGTGAAATCCAAACCAGAAACAGCATGTGGGAGCCAAATAGCCCCTGCTCACCTGTAAAAGTCAGGTGCTGCTTCTTTGGAACCATCTGGTTCTCAAGGAATTAAGGCCTCAGTGTTAGGAAATACAGGATGTGATGAATATACAAGTGGAAAGCCTGAAAGTGAAAAGCAGAGTTGTGGCCATCTGTAAGGATTTTCCAGGGAGTGAATTTCATTCTGGAAGCCTGTTTCAGGTGAGTTGACCTTTCAGGCACAAGGGATACATGAGTAAGCTTTTAGGCAGTGTCCTATGAGTTCATTCCTAGCTTATTAAGGTAATGTGCTTCCAAATGCAACCCTGTTGCTCCAGAGGAATGATTTGCTCTTCATGGAGTGACCTTGGCCAATAGCTTACCTTGATGGAGGACAAGCTGGGAAGCAACCCCATAGGGAGATTTCCAACGTGTCATTTTCCTCAGTCAATGGAATGGTCAGAACACCCAGCATCTGTGTGGCTTGTTCTTTGAATCCCATGAAGCTCCCTAGACCACAAAGTTAGCCCTAGCACACCCTGGTCATAAAGATGAGGAATCTTATTGTACTTGTGACACTGGCTTGCTAATGTTTTTGAATAAGGATATCAGAGCTCACTTTGGTGTGGTATTTGTGGAAATTAAGCTCCAGACTGAGTGGGATCTCAGCACATAAGTGAAGTTTTGGGTGGAAACTAACTGAATTGGAGTCATTTGCTCAAATAAAGCTCCCCCCACCCAATGCCCTAATGAGTGTTTTCAAATCTTCCTTTATTCTAAATATCCCACCACAATGAGAACACAGTATGGGGAACTCGGAAAGCCACGTAACCATGATTTCTTGTTGCTCTTTCCAAACTCATTTATGTGTGGCTTTGGATGGTCTTCAGAAGACGTGCTGAAGCATTCACATCAATCCAATCCAAAACTTTGCTTTTGTGCTGGACCATTCTTTATGTGATGGCCATGGCATCCTGGATCATTCTAGAGCTAAATGTCAAGAACATGACCTTCAAAGATAAAAATGGAGAAAAAGTAGCCAGCTACCCTGATCTTCAACAGCTTCTCCTAAAAGGCCCCATAGCATTCTGTATTAGAGGCTTGGACAGCAACCACGCGACTGTCAGCAAACTGCAGGAATTGTACTGGCACGGTCGCCTTGTGGTGGCTCTGTCTACAGACTGTGTTTCTTGTCTGCCTGCCAAGCCCTACCGTCTCTGATAAATGCAGCACTCAAAGATGGCTAACAAGAGGGGAGGATTGATTGTAGCCTGAAAACCAATCCTATGGGAAAAACCAATGAGGGCCAGGTCTAAAGAGAAAGCAAAGATGTGATATTGAGAACTGGAGAATTCAAGGGCACTTCTAGAAAACCAGGAGCATATCAGCACTTAATCATCACTTGCGTATCTCCGGAGGTAAGGCTGTCAGTAGGGACTTTGAGGATTCAAAGAATTACATGATGTGATTCTGCTCTCAACAGACTTTCAGGGTATGGGGAGTTAATAGGCATCCCACTATTACTGGGAACACTGCTGACACAGTCATTTCATAAATGGATCAGACCAAGGTCATACCTGTGATATGTGACTATAGGGAAAGAAGTAAGTTCCAGTTAGGCATAGTTAGAAAAAATACAAATTTTTATTTACTTTTCTTAACATGTATTAAATTTCGCATTGCATTTAGTAATCATGTTTTTAGTTCTGATGTTTTAACTGGATACCAATTCACCTGACTCTCCTTACAATCCTATGATGTAGGTACTGTTAATATTTTTAAGATGAGGAAACTGTAAAGGGAAGTTAAGTGTCTTGCCCAAGTTCGCTCAGCTAGTGTCAGAGTTGGGGTTCATAACCTAATGCTTCCAGGAGGTCATGGGAAAAGGGAAGAAGTGTTTCCTATAGCTCTTAAATGCTATAGGGAAAATGCAGGGGCTTCTGACCAGCTAATGTAAGTGGAAAGGCCCTTTTTTTTTTTTTTTTACTTCTCCAGGTGTGTGGCCTGTAATAAATGGTTTTAAATCTTTCATTCTCCCTTCACTCTTCTCTGCCTGTTGGTCTCCTTAGAAAACCACATGGACTCCAGTTCAAAGACTATGCTGATAAAAACAAAGTTGCCAACCATCAGGCTACAGCCCAGGGCAGGACCCCGGGTTCTTGTGGTACAAGTTGTCCTCCTGGCTGTCATCATCTTTGAGCACAGTTATTCTACTCAGCAGGAATCCATTTGGGAGACTGTTAGATGTTTGGTTGAAGCTCATAACTAACTACTATGTTTGGTGGACCCTTAATTTTATCAACACAGTTTTAGCTCAAAGGCAAATGAAGTTAAGGTGCTGTTACTTATTCTTGCTGAGCAAATATGGGGTCTTGGTGATCACTGTAACATTTTTTATTGTGTATCTAAAATTTAATCATCTTGCTAGAATTTTGTCAAGGATTTTAATAAAAATGTTAGTAAAATAAAACCATAGGATTTTAATAAAATTTTAAGTTTAAGAAATTAGATTTTAATATATTTGGATATCTTCTGACCACTAGCCCTCTGAGAACTGTTCCATTCATTACATTATCTCAAAGATAAGTAATAAGATTAGTAAAAGGATGTATGTGCTTGGATTTTCAGCAGCCAGAGATAAAACTTTTCAAGTCCTAAAACCTTGAACTTATCAATACCTAATTGTGATCTCTCAATCTTAACTTGTTTTCCCTTCTCTATGCTATTTATTTTGTTCTTTTTAACACGAAGATAATTCTTGCTGGGAAACCTCAAAAACACATAGAGTGTTGAGTGATCTTTTTTTCTGTTGTTCAGAAATGCCATTCATTAAGTGCCCACTGTTTTGGCTAGTATGACAGACAGGCTTTGGTAACATGAGGATCATGCCCAAGATTAACTTCACTCTGGTTTCCAGTGTTCCCAGGAGTCAGAAAGTGAAGGGCACTAGCGTTGCACCTTCTGGTTCAAATCCATTTTCTGAATGATTTTTCTGAGATCTAAGTGCCCTGTGTATGCACATAGGTTTCATGGGTCATCCAGCCCCTTGTGTTTGTTCTTGTTGGGATTATCTTCAACTGAACAGAGTGTCAGCTATTGTCACTACTAAAACTTAGAAATCCTTTCTTTGTTTCTTTGTTTCTTTCTTTCTCCTCCTTCTCCTCCTCCTTCTTCTGTTTGGCGGTAATGGGGTTTGAACTCAAGGCCTCATGCTTGCTAGGCAGGCACTCTTACTGCATGAGTCATTCTGCCAACTCTTATTCTCTGAATTTCCTGAAGCTTTAGGTACATGTCTAACAATCTTTATTGTACCTTGAACCTCTCTTAACTGGCTCCCTCAAAATTCTGTTAATTTGATATTGATTGAAAGCCAATGTTAAGCAGAAGAGCAATTCTATTTTTCCTTCCAATCAGGTAAATATTGATGAGATATTCTAGTTGTAATACCATCAGACTTCTGATAAATGCATGTAGAGTTAAAAAACATCCCAACCCACTAAGACTTCAACTTCTATATTTTAAAAAATATTATCTGGTATTAGGAAATATTTTTAAAATAATCTCTATCAGAATGATATCATCTTCAAACACTATCTAGGTATATAATGGAATAATGCCACAAAAAATTAGAACTCTTGATCATCTTTTCTATTTTGAAATGAAATGCTTTGCATTTTATCTCCCCCTTCAGATCTGTAGGGCTTTCTGCAGGTGTATGACTCCCATTATACATGGGCCTAAATTTCTCTTTTTCTTTCATTGATAGGAAGCATACCACAACATTTCTTCAGTTGGGATAGGAAAAGATTTCCAACAAGTAAACAGGACTATCTATAAGCCAAGGTCCAGAAAGAAAGACTTCAGATGGGTAGATCTGAAGTTTCTATAAGGGCTCATCAGAGCTGCTAGTGAACAAGGGATGTTCTGAAATCTACTTCAGCAGTGCTGAATTTGACCCTGCCCAAGCATACAGCCTACAGCCTCTGATGTTTTCAAAGGGCTGTGTCTTATAGAGGCAGGTCCCAAAGGGAATAAATCATTTTCACTCAGCCACAAACCTCCAAAGCATGTATTCTAGCCACATATTCTGCTGGAAATTTACTCCCTTTTTAGCCCTCCAGCATTTTTACTTCTACATCAATTATACCTCGAAATGCATCCAGCCTGCGGGATTTTAAGTGTTTTCTTTTCAGATGTCTGTTCCCTGCCAGACTATAACCTCCCAGAGGATAGTGACTGTGTCTGATTCACCTCTGCATTTTCATCACCTAGCATCTGGATGACATTTTTTTTGAATAAATAGCTTAATTTCCTTTGTGCATGTAGTTGTGGCAGATGCCAGGTAAGGGTGTCTAGGTTTATCAATGTGACTTTCCTCTTTCAGAGCAACAGAATTCTCGACTTTGGTGACTTGGCCAGGGCTTTCTGGTAACATGTATTTGCCATGTAGATAAGTTATTCTAGGTGGGGTTGATAGCCTTTCTTTGCCTTTTCTCCAAAGTTTCATTCATTGTACATTTTCGTTATAGCCTTCACAATGCAAGTAAAGAAATAGCCAGGGGATTGAATGTATTTTTCTATGTAAGCATCTCCAATTCAACTGTTTGCTCCTTTTACCCTGTAGGTTTGCTATATAAATGCCTTTTGTCATCACCTAAGACTTGCTAGAAACCTCTGCTCTAACTGCTGACTCTTGTCATATTAGTTATATTTTCCATATAGTTTTGTTTTGAAATATAGTTAGACTTTCTTCTCCCTCTCTCTGACAAAAATCTTGTTTGCACTCTGTTGATCAGGTCAGAATTGTCTGCCAAATGCATTCTTCCTCATCTCTGTAAAGTGTACCCAGAGCCTAACCAGAACCTTTTGTTCTGTTATCATAGGCCACAGTCCAGGAAACTGACATCTTCTCTTCTACACTATCTCCAGCAGTCCACCCTTATCCTCCTTTCTTTTCCAAAGAAGTGACCTTCAGCTGGAAGAAGTGTTGAAAACATCACTGCATCCTGAAAGTCCCTCTGCAATTTTTCATCTAGAACATTAAAGTTTCTGGGACCCATCCCACTATTGTGTCCCAGGGGAGGCAGTGAATGGTGATATTTTGGGTCTCCTCTGGCACATTGGCATATACCTTCTACTGTGGTCTTTTGACTGTCCATACTTAGGTGTCTCTCAGTGCACAGTTCAGACTCTACTCCATAGACCATTTCTTCTGAGAGTGATAACAGGGTTGTCCTAAGTGACATGTTCTGATAATCTCTTTTATTAGTATAAGAGCCTAGGATGGTGTCTTTTTTTTTTTTTAACAAAGTATCTTATAACATGCTCCTCTACAAGAGTATCTCTGGGGTTTCCCCTTTTCTTCTCTTTCACATAACTTTTGACATCTGTGTTCATTCCAACTTTGACATATTTTGCTATACATTGTATCTTCCTGACTTATTTTCTATTCCACATTATGTTCATTCTTTGATAAACACGAATAGAACAGGTGATCTATTTTTTCACTTGTAGTAGCCACTGAGGCTTGAACACAAACCAAACAGAACTCAATCAATAACCTCAAGAGAAAGAGAAACATGAAATGGTTTCTTACGGTCAGAAAGTTCTAAACAGTTTGGATAACTTCCTGGCCTCAAGGACAAGAAAGCTTCCCAGGGCTATGGGGAGCAATCATTTCCAAGTCTTGCTGACTCAAACAAGTTAATTGCTTTCTCATTCACTTTCTCTTAATAGTAATTTATACTTTTGAGACTCTCCAAGTAGTTTCTCAATAGCTGGTATTGGAAATATTAGAAAAATCATAATCAACATTGTTTTGGTGTAGTCCAAGCACCAAGCAAAGAGTCTGGAGAAGTGAATTCTAATCCAAAGTGTATTACGTGAGCTGTGAGGCTATTAATTCGATCCTGAATCGAATTTTCTGATTGATTAAATTCAAGCAGAAAATAGGCCCTGTTTTTTTTTTTCATTTTTCTTTTATTATTCATATGTGCATACAAGCCTTGGTTCATTTCTCCCCCCTGCCCCCACCCCCTCCCTTACCACCCACTCCACCCCCTCCCACTCCCCCCCTCAATACCCAGCAGAAACTATTTTGCCCTTATCTCTAATTTTGTTGTAGAGAGAGTATAAGCAATAATAGGAAGGAACAAGGGGTTTTGCTGGTTGAGATAAGGATAGCTATACAGGGCATTGACTCACATTGATTTCCTGTGCGTGGGTGTTACCTTCTAGGTTAATTCTTTTTGATCTAACCTTTTCTCTAGTTCCTGGTCCCCTTTTCCTATTGGCCTCAGTTGCTTTAAGGTATCTGCTTTAGTTTCTCTGCATTAAGGGCAACGAATGCTAGCTAGTTTTTTAGGTGTCTTACCTATCCTCACCCCTCCCTTGTGTGCTCTCGCTTTTATCATGTGTACTGGGTGGTTGTGAGGGTCAGGGTGACAGATGGATGGGTACACAAATATAGTTTATAAATTGAAAAGCACTGCCAAATATCACATTTAAGATTTTGCATATTAAGGTAGCCTGACATCCTAGATCCCTCAGTAAAAGGACAGGCCAGAACAAATAATTCTAGCGCCTCTATTTTTTTTTCAGCACGTGCTATGTGAGATTAAGCATATCATTCATTCTGTTTGAGATATTTCATCTCTGTAATGATAAACTCTGGTCTTCCAAGTTCTATTTTCTTCTAAGTCTCCTCCTCATCCACTGACAGATGACACCAGAAGACTCACCTTCAGGAGGAAGGGCATCCCTGCTCACCACTCAGCTCACAACTTCACCCTAGAAGTCCATCATAACAACATACCAGAGGACAAAACAATACCTCGTATAGTGGTTAGTAGAAATGGTATAAGAAGGATTGGTGTTCCCTTACACTAAGGTACTTTATATGAGGGTATAAAATAACTTGCAGTAGAACCTGATATCTGTTTAGCTTGTACCTGTGAACAGATATACCATCTTTAATTAATTAAGTTGCTCTATCTACTATTCTTTTGTTTTACTATGAAATAATAAAACATATACATATTTCCTCTGGTCTATGGCACAGAGTGCCTAAAATCTTTGTAATTTCCTGAATAATGGGGAGGCTAGGAGAATCTTTTGTTCTAGTATTTGGTCTTTGACCCCAGTTATCAATACAGAGACCCTAAATCCTTTGGAATTCCCTGGTTGATAGGAGGAGTGTGTTTTGTTCAAATGAGGTGACTCTTGGTGAGTTTTTGGATGGTGGCTGGTCACCAGAAAGACTAAGCCATGACTGTGAGCTTTGAGCCCCACACTCTGTTCTCAAGAGAGAGAGGAGTAACTGGAAATGGACTTAATAATGGATCATGTCTACATAGTGTTAAAAATCCATAAAAAAATCCCTACTATTGGAGAGATTCCAGGCTTGGAGAGATTCCAGGTTGGTAAATACACATCTGTATACCTACAGCCTGGCACATCCCAACTCCAAAGGGACAGGAGCTCCTGTGCTCAGGGTCTTTCCAGACTTCACCTTATGCAACCCTTTTGTCTGGCTGTGCATCTGTATTCTTTATTGTGTCAACATACTGACACTGTATGTGCTTCCTTGAGTCTTGTAGGCTGCTGTTGCAAATTAATGAAATTGTAAAGGGGGATTGTGGGAACACCTAACTTACAGGTGTCAGCCAGAAATATGGGTAACAGCCTACTCTTTGAGATTGGTGTCTGAAGTGGGGGCAGTATTGTGGGCCTGACGCTTTAATCTGTGGAATCTGATGCTATCTCCAGGTAGATGATGTCAGAATCAAATTTAATCATAGGATTAGTGTTGGAAGAGCTAGAGAACCGCTTGGTGTGTGTGGAAATAACCCCCAGATCTGGTGACAGAGTGTTGTATTGAGTAGTGTGTGAGAGTATTCCCCATCTCTACTGGGACAGTTCATCCAGAAATATAGATTACACAATGACTCCATGCTGATACAGTTTGAGAGTTAAGGGGAAAAGGACACTGATGGGTACAGACTCAGGTACATGACACAGAAACTTGTAGCGATGCTGTATAGCCCAGAGAGCCCAAATTCTGTGAGTGCACAGGAGGAAATGTAAATATGTACCCCCCAACACACACAGAGGACTAAATACCCCAAATGGTATCTGAGATGAGAGAAAATATGCTCTGTTATTTCATTTTTAAGGCTGTCATTTTTTTTTCAGTAGACCAGAATGAAGGAAAACACACAAGAAGCAGAAAGCGCCTTGAGGGTTTTATTGCTTTTGTTTGAAGTCATCCAGGCAGAAGTTGATTTTAATTTAAATGTGGGGTTAGTTTACTTTGGGGGGGTCACAGCACAATGTAAGCTAGGACACTCAGCAATTATCTTTCACCATGTAAAAATCTATGAGCCTGTACACTTGGAGAAAGGCTATTTGTTATTTTTCACCTGAAATAAATTAACCAGCCAACTCAAGGATATACAGACATATACATGGACAAAAATGAGCTAATATTTCTATACTTACTTCTCCCAACAGATGAAATAGAGAATTGACTTTCTTGGGCTGATACCTAGAAAGGAAAGCCTAGAGAATTTTTTTCTAATAGTCTCCTAAATATAAGTAGAATTTACTTCCCTGCTATAAAGTTATGCCTGAGCCTTGCACCAACATAGTGATATTAAAGAAAACAATTCTGAAATGGCACCCTCTTGACCTGCTCTGATGTGTGTTTGTGCCCCCTCCCCCCAAACTCATTGGATAAAGCCTAATATCCAAGGAGATGTTATTAGGAGGTGGGGCCTTGGTGAGGTGATTATATCATGTGGGTAGAGTCCTTATGAGTGGAATCAGTGCTTTGTAAAAGAAACCCCCAAGAGTTTGCTAGCCCCTTCCACCATGAGAAGACACAGAAAGTTAGCAATCTAATCTAGAAGAAGGCCTTCACCAGCTACTGACTTTGCTGTCACCTTGATCTTGGACTTCCCAGTCTCCAGAACTATAGAAAGAAAATTATATGCTTCTA
Organism: Castor canadensis; assembly: GCF_047511655.1. Lineage (NCBI taxonomy): Eukaryota > Metazoa > Chordata > Mammalia > Rodentia > Castoridae > Castor > Castor canadensis. The sequence continues at coordinate 31,791,706 of NC_133396.1, read as the reverse complement.
TAAGACACTCCATTTTCTTAGAGCAGCCCCAGTGGACTAAAGCCTTTCCCCATGACCTACTCCATCTATAGTAGATTGATATATTCTCATTTTAGGAAAACCTATTACAGAGAGACCTTGCTTATATAAAATTGCTTTATAAAATTAAAAAATTATGAGTAAAGTAATTATAAGTAGATTGAATCTCTTATATCTCTTATGAAATTTACTAAAAATGTACTACTTTGGAGCCTTCACACAATTGCAATAAGTATACCTTGAAAACACGTGGCCACATAATACAGTACAGGTATGTACTGCCTAACACAATAGCCTCTGTCATACAGATGTCCAAATGAAGTAGGGCAGGTGGCAACCCACTCCACGATCTCCAGAAAATCCTAAATGTGCTTTCATTTTATACTTCTTTATTTATCAAATAGGGAACCTAACTGTATCACCACTCTGTTGAGAGGACAAAAACAATTGCTTTGCATTAATTGAGAACAAAAAAATGGGACCAAGATGTGAGATTTTCATTTTCACTGAGGGATCAGCTCTGCCCACTCTTTTCATAGACTCCTGAACTACAAACTACAAAGATACGACAAGCTCCCTATCATGGGTCACTTGCAAATAGCTGGGCCTGTGAATAAGAAATGACCTCATGAGTTCTGCACTGGAGGGGATTCATGATGATAATTTTTACTCTCAGTGTCCATAGAATTGACTTATTAAAGTTAGAATGCACATTTGTAGACTTCATCATCAGAGGGGTCTTCACATGGCCAAAGAGTCTCCGTAGGCTCTTCTTAATCATGAAATTCTCACATAATTTCAATTGTTTAAAATGATCATCTGACTCTGTAGAACCACCACTGTGGTGAATTCCCACCACATCCCTGCCTGGAAGGATGTACTATTGATGCCATAATGAGGCAGTTCTAGACTTTTTGATAATTCCCTTGAAACAGATCCAAGATTGAAGTCCCTTGTCCAAGGTCAAGTTTTAATGCATATTTTGTAATGAGAGATACACAGCTAGAATCAGGGATTAAAAAATATTTTCAAACTGAAATGTCTAGAGTAGCTTCAGACACTTCTGATTTATGCCCTCTATGCAAATTTTCACTTGGACAGTTTTTTGACCCCCAGGTCTGTTTCAAAAAGCTACGTGCAGAAAACTGCAAATTCTACATTTACACATACAAAGACTCTCCAGGTACGGTCTGTCTCAAGACTGAGGGAAGAAAATAGCGAACAGCATCATGGATGGTGAGTTGGAAATCTCCATGTTATGCTCTAGTTACTCCGTCAAAATATTCAATAGCAAAGTGACAATTTCCATTTGCCCTTTATCTGCCTGAAAGTTTTTGGCAGTTCCCTCTACAGGCTTCTTGAGTTCTTTGGTATCACATAGGCTCATAAAAATACCTGTGTTTATTTTCACTTCTTTTTTTGTCTCAGACACTCTATTCAATTTGAGATAGATGCCTTTGGCTATTGTGAAAATGTAGCTGTTTAAGTGGCTCACAGAATATGAAAATAAAAATTAGGTTAGAAGCCTAAGAAACACCCAGATCAGCCAGCTTCACCCTCTCCAATCCAAGGAGATCTGACAAGTTGCTGTACAGAAAAGTAGTCTTTTTGAGGCAAAACTGCCTTCTTGCATGCACATCAACTCCCACAGAGGGCAAAACACCAGCTGTCTGAATACTCTCTCAGGCTGCATCTCCAGGAGCAAAAAGGGACTCTTCAGTTTCTACAAAGAGAACTCTCTTCCAACTAATCAAAATGTCCCTTGGTTTACCAATCGAAATGCCCCCCCAACACAGTGAGCCTGCAAAGCTTTTCCCAGCTAACCTCTGCCCACGGAGAAGTCAATAAAGAAACAAAACACAAATAAATTAGCATTCATCACTGCTGATCTAGTATAAATATTTATAAGGGAAAGATGCAGCGATTTTTGAGTGATCCATGATTCGGACCCCACATAAACAGTTAAAAACAGCCATACTTGAGATATTGCACTTTGCATTTTTTTCCATTTCACATCACCATAATCACCTAATAACTGTTTAAATGGACCCATTTGCTGTAACTATAAAAGAACCGTGTAAACTTGTTGTCATCTAGACACATTAGCCGTAGTGGAGTCAATGAATTTCAACAGTCACTTAATATCACAGCCACTAGCTACCTTAAAACTGCCAGCGACAGCCTGCCAGGAAGCTACTGTAACAGCCCAGCTCACTGCCTCCCGAGCAAGACGTGAGCGTCATTATGAATGCGAGCATTGCTGCTCTAATTAGGCCTGGGAGAAGTTTAACAACCATCCTACAGTCTTGCTGCTGACAAATATAAAAATAAAGCCTTGTTCGAATTAGCAATGTGAAGTGAGAAGGTCTAGAAGCACCAACTGTCTGAGAGGCCCTGAAACAGCTCTAATCTATAGTGAGGTTATTTTGGTTCATAAACTGCTAGTAGGTTACCTGCAGGAGGTCTCCCCTGTAAAATGAATTATAGTAAGCTCTATGTGATAATTAACCATGCATTAGCAAATATCTTGAAACAGGGAGGCTCTGTTTTCTCTGTATTTTGACTAATAAAAGCATGAATTTGTTCAACAAATGATCATTTAGGTTGTGGAATTCTAACCATATTGGAAGGATACAGTGAGCAATGCAACATTGTGCTGGTCTAAGGGTTTCCTTACCCAAACAGGCAGCTTAATAGGCTGGCTTCATACTATGATGCTATTCACAGACCTAAAAAACCACAGCGTTGAGAAGACAAATACAATATACATTTAAAATAATATGAACCTTGTGCTCTTATTTACTTTAAAATCACCCTATATGTGACAATTAAAAAAACACGGATAAAGTTCTACTTCAGAAAGCAATCTTATATTTCATTTAAATAATTTAAAATCACCTCCCACAACTTTTTGGCAATTAAAAAAAATATAATTATATTTTTGTAGAGCTGGTTTCTAAGAATTTTCTTTAACAGGTTTCAAGCTTGCTGTAAGAATGACAACTAGATCACAACATGGAAAAGATAACACTATTTTCTGAATTAGTTAATGCATCATCCCAAAGGGTATAAATAGGTACAGCATATGGATACCAGTGACTTTGAAAGAAGTGTTTTGGGTGCCCAAGTGGGGGTGAGAGGAGTGACTGGAATAGAATCTTGGGAGGTGGAGGCGGGTGAAAAGGGATGTCATTTTTAATTGGGGGGCATCACTGGGAGTGGGAATCCAGGTGTTTTTGTCAGTACAGGGGCCACATGATGGTGATTTTCTAAACGGTCTGACAGCATCAGAAGTGCCAATAATGCCTTAAACTTACAAAGCCCTTCTCCTTCTCCCATGGGATGCTGATTGCTTCATAATAGAGAAGGGTATCCCCTCTGGTACCCCTCTCATCTTCTAACCTCACAGCTAAAATGCATATTTATATTAGTATATGTAAACACATGCACACATACTTACACAGAGCTAAAAATAACCCAGAAAGACCACTAAGGCAGTTTTTATCCCAAATATGTGACCAATAGCTCTGCTTTAAATAGTCCATCTAAGTCCATCAATAAGTTGAGGTTATCCCTTCTAAGCAGTTTCAAGAGTTTATATGTTTATACCTAAACAGTATCTGTGGGATATTCATAGACGTTAGCTATGTTAGCTCAAAGGGTTCTGTGGTCAGATATGTGTGTGTGTGTATATATACATATCCCTGGATTAAGTAAAGTAACATAGGTTTCTTTATCACAGGACTTCTCAGAGCCTTTACTGCCACTTTCAGAAATACTGTCCTACTGTAAACATTAGATATGCATAGCCAGCTCATTGGATAGAATACCTAGCTTTATAAAAAGTTTCACCAGTGACGCAGAAATGAAAAAAAGATGTCAACTCTGAAGATCTCCTGATCTGGTGGGCAAAGAATTGATAATCTGGGAAAACAAATTTGGTCCTCAGTGAGGCTAAAGGATTTTTAGATTGGCTAAAGGAAGACCCTCTTGATAATCAAATCATCCTTCAGCTACAAGCCATTCACCCACCCTGGGGTCTCAAGGAAAATCATAAGGCAAACATGTTTTGTCATTTCAACAAAGGATTCCTTCTTCCCATTTCAAGTCATGTCAAAGCATTTCCATTTTGAGTCTCTGCGTACCTACCAAGAAGGAACAGGTGACCATTGGCTTCTGTGAGGGAGATGAAAACACACTCCCACTCTTCATGGTGTTTCTAGCTCTTCATGAGCAAAAACTCTCTTTTCCTTCCAATACATATAGGGAGTTTAGGATGCTGACTATAAACTCCCATGAAAGCAGAAATCTTCAAGTTGAGTGAAGGTCTTGAGCAGGAAAAGGGAAGAGGACTGATGTTAAAACACAACCCAGTCTTGTTCTGTGCCTTTTGGGGTCTGGGTTGTGATGTACCTCACAGCAGGAGTCCTGAGACAGTGAAAGGAGAACACCTGGGATGCCCCATCACTGAAAAACATCAGAGGCTGGTGGCATTGGAATCACCTCAACCACACACTCTCTCCATTCTTCCCCTCTCTATCTCTCCACACACAGATTTTCCTGAAAAAAATTAGAATTTTTGTTTGAGTCTTTGAGTAAGATTGGAATTGTATCTAGTGGTGACTGGAAGTTTTCAGTACTGGGTTCAAGCTTGGAAGTGATCATGAGGATCTGAGAATACGTGAAAAAAATAATGTGTTATGAGAAGAAGGTCCTGAATTTTGTTCTCTTGTTTGATGGGAAAGGCTCAGGTTTGGAATCCATCAGAATGACCTGGGTTTAAATCCTCTAGCCTCTGCCACATATTACTGCACACTAGGACAACACATTTAGCCAAACAGAGTCTCTATTCTTTCATCTACAAAATTGTGACAATGACATAACTTAAGCAAAGTGTTTGGAGAACAGTGGGGTTTGAATAAGTACTGGTATCTCTCACCCAATCTCATATTGTCCAGTGTGAAACTCCTTTCACACTTACACCCTTGTGCTATAAGCTAGTCTGGGCCTAGTGTCAACGTCCTTTTGAAAAGATAGAAAAGTTCAGGGTATATGCTTAAATAATACCTATTCTTTTTGAAAATTTATAATAAAAGTGGGAAGGCATTGTGCAGAACAATTATTTATGCATTTATCCCATTTAATCTTGACCTCCCTATGATACAGAAATTCAGTTTCTAGACGATGAAAGTCAAGAGTTATATTTAAAAAATTCCTGGTAACAAGAGTGGTTTATTTCACTCCATTCTGCTTCCATCAGGACCAGCCTTAAAGCCCTGAGCTGTTTCTGCCCTATATATTCATCAAAATGGTATTATTAATTGGGCCTGGGAGCAAGTGCTAAGAGTGCCCCCTTTTGGTCCTTGGAAGCCTTGCAGCTCATCTGGGAGAATTAGGTGTGAAGCCTCCCTTAGGCTCTTTGTGAGCAAATCCAGGGTTATTTGTGTCTCTTACTGTTGTGTCCCCTGGTTGGTCTGTATGTGGCTTTTACATTCCTTAATAAAGTAATAGACATGAAAGAATTCTGTGACTGATGCCAGCAGCCACAGAGAACACCAAGTCTAAAGTCAGCTAAAGGTAAACATATGGAGCCATCCAAGGAATGTGGCAATAAAAGTTGGAACATATGACACAGCCTCCCCTCCCCCCTCTATTTTTCGGGGATAAATGTGTCAAAAGGGAGCAAGTGTCTCTTTGTGACTGCATGCCTTCATTGTGATCCGCTGTCACCTGGCAGGAGTACCTGGTCAAAGCATCTTTCAAGAAATAGCACCCTCCCCTTCTGAGTATTCAACTACCAAAAATCTCTCAAATCAAATCCAAAGACAATTATTTATTTTCCAGACTTAATAGCAAAAACACCCCTGGAGGACTGAATATGGTATTTGACTTTTATTTGGGCCACTCTGGGCATCACCAGCAGCTTTATTCTCCAAAGTGTGACTTTGCAGTGAGCTCTTAGTTGGGCTCACAGAGCTGTCCAGGGGCACTGGCTGGCATGCTCACTCCCCACAGAAGAGCAGCCCTGGGCCAGGCCAGAGACAGCACATAAATTATGCTTCTCAGTGCAAATTTGACTCCGCATGTCTTCTCTGTGGCTCGTACTCTTCATTCTTGTCGAGGGGAAACATGACCCCAGTCTGTCCCCAGACCACCTTCCCAGCCTTGTGTGACACCACCACAGTCTCACCATGGGCCCACTCTACCCTGTTGTGTGGGATCCATTGGGGCTTCCCATTCTCCTAAGTCATGCCATGACCTATGTCTGCTTCACTCCCATCTCTGCCTACAGCATCGAGCTTAACACATGTGTGCTATCAATTCAAACCTGACTTCATTACTGATAACCCACATATTTTGGAAAAAGCAAGCTGGCCTCTCTATGCTTTTCTATGTATTTTCTCCCTTGTCAAATGGAAACTCTTATAGGACCAACTAATTCATCATGCTATCGTGAGGATGAAATGAGCACTGGGCTTAGTCAGTATCTGGCACGTTGTAAGCACTCGGTAACATTTAGTTATTACTCTAATTATCAGTAATCCCACTATGGAAATTCTGCTCTTCTTTCCAGAGACAGATCAACCTCATTTCCTCCATCATGAGACTTCCAGGAAGTCTCCTCTTCCTTCCCCAGCTTTCTTTGTATTCAATTGCTCTTCCATCTCTTTGGTCTCTGTTCCTCTATTATGCCATGTTTTCATCTGACATGAAATAATTTCATTCAGTTAGTAGCCATTTATACAGTAGTAGCAAAGCACATTGCATCAGATACAAAGATGGAGCTGATAGAGGAGCTCAATGTGAGGATTCAAAGACACAAGGGAAGCCATAATACCGAGGTTAGCCATACCGTAAGTTTGAATGAAAGTGCTATGAGACATAGGCAAAGAAGACTTCATTGAATGGGGCAGGTTTAGAGAAAGGAAAGGTCAAGGTCTTGAGGTGATCAGGAAATGTTGTATGCAAAACATTGTGTTTGTAGGGGATCCTTCAGGCTTTGAGGACTTAAGGATGAGGAAAATGGCAGGGAATAGCAAGGCAGAGAGTGTTGCTACCAGACAAGTGACTGGTCATTTTCATCACCCTAACCAGAATATAAACTCTAGGAAGCCAGAGTTCGTTTCAGAAATTATTTTCTTGCCATTAGACATGTGAGGAGGTCCCACTGAGGCCTGGAAATGGGAACCCAAAGCAGTTGGAGGTAAAAACTGGGAAGACTGATAATATGAGGAAGAAAGGACGGACTAAGAGAAAACCATTACTCCAAGTAAGGACCTGATACTCCAGAACATTCTAGGTGGTATTCTAATTGCCCAATTGATGGGCCAATCGAGTTCATATTCTTTTGTATAGTGGCCATTCTAGCAAAGGTAAAGATGTTTCTCTGAGCCTCTGATTGAGAGTAGTCTTGGCCCTGGGTCAGGGGATAGCTAGGTTCCTGGACAAGGGGTTACGGTGGGTTTGAAGCCAGGCTCCAGTTCCAACAAACACCAGCTCTAGGGACGTAGGTAGATAGTGGGCTGAGAAAACCAGTTCCTTATGGGCAATAGTGCTTGGCTTGGGCTTTTACTGTGCCAAGAGCCATATTTGTAGGCCACCAAACTGAATCTCACAGAAGCTGTGGCTTGCATATGCATGTATACTGCTGTAGAGGCAGTATTTATGGGCATCAGACCTGGACTGAGATCATTGGTCCTGGGACTGAGAAAATCAAATTATCAAGAACTCTCAGCCCTCAGCCTCTGTGTCTTCATCTGTCTAGTGTGGAAATTCATGCACTCTACATTAGGATGAGAAGAGATTAATCATGTATTTCTTTTCATTACTGGTTCACACCAGTAATATGTCTGGGAACCTATTAGAAACACAGAGTCTCAGGCTCCATCTCAGATTCACTGAAGCAGATTGTGAATTTTAACTAGAACCTCCCCCCCCCAAATGATTCAGATGTACCTTAGAATTTGTTAAACACAGAATTAGAATGGTGTATGGCCAAAGTTGTACAATGGCTGCTGTTTTCATGTTCTGTTTGCCCTTCTGGTGAACAGGTGTGATGAATTGCCAGCCTAGATTCAGAACAGAAGAGGTGAATTCAGTAGGTTCTTACTAATTCAAAGTTTGCATGGGACTTACACTGCTGGGATGTAAGTCTCCTATAAATTCTTTAGACTTACAGTGACTTGCAGTGTTAATCACACACATACACACACACATTGGACTTTCTGGAAAACCCAATCTTGGATTTGTTAATCTGTGAATAGCAAGCTCTCTCTCTTTATACCCTATTACTCCTAATTTCTTGACCCATTCCTTCAATTTCCAAGCTACTACATCTTGTGATTTCACCCTTTAAAATTTGCTTTCCACTCTGTATATTGTTAGATGCTATACACTGTTGTTTTGATTTTCATACTCTCTGCTAGAGTGAAAATCTTCTGTGTGCTTTTGAGAAGCCTGAGAGAGATCCCATTGTAAGCAGGAAAAAACAGAGGCCACCAAGTACCATCACTTGCTTTCTGCTCTGGCCCACTGGATGGTTCTGACACATCACCATCCCTGCTCTGCTTATTATCCACACACTGATCCACTAAAATATCATTTTGTATAGCATCAGCCCCAGCTCCTCTGAGATGCTTAAAAAGTGCACTGTGCTGAGCTCCCAGAGTTTGCTGATGGAAGATGCAGACACTTTACTCCACACAGTGTGGGAGAAAAGAGTTAAGAGTGTGAATTACAGAATGTTACTGGTAGATTTAATGCTGGATAAAATGTCTTGGACTGCACATTTAGCCACTTATTATATCATCTTGATCATGTTAACTATCACACACAAGCCTCAGTTTCCCTATACATAAAGTAGGGGAAATAATGGTACAGGATTTAATGAGCTTACATATGCTTATATAATTCCTGGCACATAATAAGTGCTCAATAAATGTTTGCTATTAATATTAGGCTCACCTTATACAAAGAGGTTACTCTCTGCCCTCCTTTTCCCATTTAATAAGCAAACAGACAGCTCAGACTTGGAATGGAGTTCTGGTGAGCTCCACCCTAATGGAAGCCAAGTGGTGCCTCATAATCCCTGAAAAAACAACAGGTAACCTCCAAACTACACACCCTAAGGAGCCAAGACCAATGCTTCAGTGCCCATTAGTCCCTGTCTGGCTTTCTATAGGAAATATGACCACTTTTTTTTCAGGGACTATAATTTGTGGATTAATTAGACTATTTGATTTTCTTTCTCTTTCTTTCTGATGGCCAGAGGACCTCATTAGCACCTCTATTAGCCTTTGGTCAGGGAAGGAAGAAGCAGTGGCAAGTTCCAATAGTTTGAAGGAGGAGAAAAGAGTAGAAGATGAATTAAGCATTTTTTTCCAGGATCCTGAACTTCAGATGTGGATAGGGATGAGCAAAGTTGATCCAATCACAATCACATGTTTACTAAATACTGTTGTGTATAACACCTCTTCTAGTCAGTGCAGGGGAAAAAGCAAGCCACACATGGGGGCAAAGGAAAGTCTACATCGAAAAACAAGCTCATGGTATAGAAATGAAACAGCAACAACAAAGCAGATCACAGTTGTGTTCCCCCCCGCCTTTTAGCTTCCTCATCTATGAAGTGAAGGAATTGGACTTAGTAAGGTTATGGATTTTCAAGGTTAAAAGGGACCATAGAGCTCTTCTATACCAACATTGTTTTCTATTATCTCCAATGGTTAAAAACTAATATTTAGGTTATATTTTACTAGAAATATATCTCCCTGTAACTGTGCCATGTTGGTATTATTTCTGAAAGCTGTCCAGCTCTCAGAAAGCCAATACTTAGAATGGCCAATTCTCATGGTATTCCTCCTATGCCAATTTTCAGAAAGAAAATCTGTTAAATGGCCAGGCCTAATCTTTACCTAACAGGTATCAGTAAGTCTGGGTCAGTTGTCAAAGCACCTCTGTACCAGTATTGTACAACCACTGTACAGTGTACCTCCCTCAGACTCCCACTACTGACCCAACATCCTGGCACCATCCCTTAGGACTCTCTCTGACCTGTTTATGATCCACAAGCCTAAGGCTTAATGTCCAGCACAGCTAGATGGCCCTCTACAGGGCTCTATGCCAGCCCTTCAGCCAATATCCCTTCTGAGTGGTCCTTGCTCAATGCTGTGCTGATTGCTAATATATGCTCACATAACCCCTGTAAATGGTCCCTTTACTCCCTGGGCCATGTGGACTAAATCTAAGTATGTTCCTATAAGCATTTGCTTATAAGTGCTTCCTACAAGCATTTCCTACTAACATCCTTGGTGGGGACTGAATTGCATTGAATACAGCAAAAGTCCCTTTATAAGGAATACTTTACTTCTAGAATCTAGCCAAAATGTTGCTTCTCTTTTCTTTAATAATGTCATCTTTAAGATGTTTATCAGGTATAAAATTCTAAGAAATGAAAGACAGGCAAACACAAGGTGTTCCATGACTCATGTCCATATGTGATTAAGCTAGCTGAGGGCTCTGAGCTCATGGCACTGGAGATCATTAACAGCTTGGGTACTGATTCTTTAGAGGATGTTCAACTTGAGAGAGCTTTGAGGCAGAGCAGAGGAAGATGATTATAGGTGGATGACACTATCTGAGCAAAGGAAAGAACACAAGAGCAACTTAAGGATGACTTTGTAGGAAAAAGCAAGTAGAACACACTGGAGTAAACTTTTCTTAAAGGAAACAGGGAGAGTGTTAGTGGGCATCTGGATACTATTTCTCAAGTAATGTAGGTTAGAGTGTTTTTTGCTGGGTAGTGAAATGAGCGTCATGCAGTGCTGAGAAGATTGGTTGCTGATTACTATGAGAGGAAATAGAAATGCTGGGATACATGTTAAAATAGAAAAGAAATAGATAAATTCAAAGGGCATTAGAAAGTTCAAATTATGATGACTAACTGGATGATAAGACAACAGGATTGGGGCAGGGATTTCAGAAATCAAGGTGATGATAGAATTTTGAGCATAAAGGTCTGGAAATACAAGTAGCATACTGACAGGTAAAAACATTCAAGAAAGGAAGTCACTAATGGCAAATTAAAATCTCCTGTATACAAGATAATGTAAGACCATCATTTGAGGTGTCAAGAAGAAAAAAAGGTAAAGCTATAAAACAAGTAGTTCATTCTAAGAGGTTCTCTATCAGGATAAATTGCTTATTGTATCAATTGGTTTTCTGACTTTTATTTTCCTTCTGGTACCAGTTTTGCCCCAACAAGCCTGGAGTAACCAGATGGTAGGAGTTCCTGAGGTAGAGAGTCCTAAGGGTTGGATTCCAGAGGGAATGGCAGATCCAAAATTGCCAAAGACCATTCAAGTTCAAGATCAGGAAGAAAATGCCATTGGTGAAGTCCAAAGAGTGAAGAGAGAATGAGCCTAGGAAAGCAATGGAAAATTTGGCTTGCAAAAGGGCAGGATGGCATGAAATGTAGGAAGAGATCAAATTGGGCAGTGAGCAGTGTAAGGGCAAGGCTGTGAGTGGCAGGTTGATGGAAGGAACTCCCTTTATGGAATGATTGACAATGATTACAACAGCAGGTGATTAAAAATATGGCAAAGTAATGTGATAGAAATGGTAAACCCGTGTTGAAGGAAAGAAAACCTGTTGATGATAGAAGAATGAAGCATCTGAGAATTAGGCTTTGGGACAGGAAACCTAGGTAGTTATTTGAAGCTTAGATTAATAGATACAACATACCTCCTGGCAGTGAGAACAGAAGGAAGGAGTTGACTAACATAGATTGTACAGCTCTGTGGAGTGAAATAATGAATGCTATCGTTCATTAGCAGCTGTCTATATGCCAGGTGTGGTGAAAATGCCTTTCCTTCTGCCATTTCTCATTGTTGTGATAATCCTGAAAGATAGTATGAGGAAACCAAAGTTTAAAACAATTAAATAACTTTGTCTGTAGGTGACAGACCCAGTGTGCAGTTACTGTTTTCTTTTTTTGAATTAACTATTTTTTTGCAGTACTGGGGCTTGAACTCAGGGCCTTATGCATACTAGGCAGGCACTCTACCACTTGAGCCACTCCACAAGCCCCCCTCCTTTTTTGATGGTATGTGGTTTGAACTCAGGGCCAGGGCCACGGCTTCATGCTTGCTAGGTAGTTGCTCTACAACTTAAGCCACTCCTCTAGCCCCTCTTTTTTTGAATACATGCTTAATATAACTCCCAACATTTGGTCAATCTATATACAAAGCGTGCAGACAAAATTATGAAAGTACAGTTGAGCTCTGAGGTATAAGTCATTATTCCTTTATTGAATTCTTACCAATCACACTTAAATAAACTTTAGCTTTTTCTATCAAAGACCAATGTCCTTTCCCTGCTAATTACTGCTCAATTCCCTACTCTACCAAGTTTCTTAAGAGTTGTGGCTGGCAGAGTGACTCAGGTGGTAGAGCAGCTGCCTAACAAGCATGAGGCCCAGAGTTCAAAGCCCAGTACTGCCAACAACAAAAAAAGAAGAGTTGTAGCAGTTCTGCCTCCATTCCAGCCTTTGCTACAGGCCTGGTTATCCTCCCCCATACTCTTCCACAAGCTGTCCAGAATGACAGCACCAATGACTGCCAAGCCCCTCAGTCCAAAGCGCCTTCATTTTCCATGACCTCTGTGTGGCATTCAGAATTGCCAGGAGCTCTGTTAATGAAATGTCCCTTTCTTTTGCTTTAGGAATGTTACAAGCTCTTGGCTTCACTCTTAACTTACTTTTACTTACTTGATTGCTTCTTTACTGCCTCCCCTTACTTTTTCTTGCTTGTAAATATCCATGTTCCTCTGGGTCTTGTCCTAGAAGGTATTCTTTTGTCACTTTGTTGACTCCTTCTCTAGGCAATTTTGCCCATGATTTCAATGATGTGAGTCCCAAATATATATATCAAATTAGATCTCCCTCCTAAGCTCCAGATCCATATATTCAACTTACTACCTGTGTTACAGATCTCCAAGAATCAACAGATGCAAAACTAAATTATCTCATACCTCCCCAAATTTCCATCCTCCTTATCTCAGAGAACAGAAATGTCCTCCAATGACCCAAGTTTCAAACCTTTGGGTTCACTTTCCATATCAAGTTAATCAACAAGGAACCTAGATTTCATTTCTTAAATATCTCTCAAAACAAAAGATTGTAAGTTCACTGAGAACAGAGAGCAAATCTCTTGCTTACAGGTTAACTCAGTATACCATATGGCATGCTAGGCAGAGAGACAACAGTCAATAAATATTTGTGAACTAAATGAGCAAATGAATAAGTGATGCGATCTTTTCATTTATTGCCATTCTCACTATTGCTCCTCCAATAAAAGCTTTCATTATTTCTCAGCTGGGCTGCCTATCTTAGAGGGTCACCAGAAGGATGTAAAATGCTCAAACAGTGCCAGGAACATTGTAAGTTCCCCCCAAATTTTAACTATCATCATTGTTAGCAGCAGTAGTAGTACAAATATTGGTAAATTACATAAGTAAAAATATTGTCATGGATTCTAAGATTTAAATACATCTATTAAAAATTTTTTGGAGTGCTAGAGATTGAACCCAGGACCTTGTACATGCTAGGAAAATGCTCTACTACTGAAATACACTCCAATTCCAACATCTATTTAATTTTATGATAGATATATTTCCATGCAAATCAGGTATTATGTAAAATATTAAAAATCAGATGAATATGAGGAACAAGTGAAATCCTTATATATTGCTCATGGAAATATAAATTAATGTGACTACCTTTGAAAAAAGTTTGGAAAACAGTTTCTCAAAGGATTAAATATAGATTTATAATCTGATCCAGCAATTCTTCTCCTAGGTATATATCTAGGGGAAGTGAAAGTTTATGGCTTCAAAAACTTGGGCATGCTTGTTCATCATAGCAGTTTCTATAGTGGTCCAAAAGCAGATCTTGGATTTGATTCTGTGGTTGGGCAACTGTGTGATTTCAGGTGAAGTCAACTCTCTCTGGGTCTTGGTTTCTCAGTCATATAATGGAGTTTTTGTCCTCCATGACCTCTAAGATCCTTTTCCATTCTTATATGCAGTTAGTTTGCAATTAGAAAACAAGTTAACTGGACTCAACAAAGGACCCAAGAGCTTCCCATCTGCATCATTCTGGGAATGTACCATCTGAAATGCTCAAATGCCACAGCAATTCTCTCTCTCCCTGTGGGCATGTAGCTCTTTCTGGCTGATGATAGTAGGGTAGTAGTAATATTGTCATTACAGTTATCATACCTAACACTCACAGGGGCCAATGTTTATATTCCAGACACTCTGCCAAAGAATATATGTGTGCTGCCTTATTACAACAGTTCCATGAGGGCAGCATCTCACAGATGAGATTACTGAGACACTTGGATATCATAGAACTTGCCCATTATCCCACAGTACATGCCTGGACATGCAGTCAAGGCTGTTCAGCCTGGCTCCCTGGCCTTGTTTGCTACACACAATGTAATGAGTTAAGTAGGCCCTTTACATGCTTTCTTTTTACTATCTTTTAATATAATTAGTATTGCCTCATTAAAGAAGCCAACCCCAGGCTTCTGGGTTTAAATTACTTAATTTTCTTTTATTGTGTGGGTTAAGTACAGTTCTCAGTCACTCTACTAAAAAAATTGAAGATTCATTATGCAAAACACTTCAAGGTAAGGCCAGGTCCACTTCCCTCCCAACCAGGGATATACAACTGACATCAGTTGTGGCATGCAATTTTCTTCCCACCAGGTTGGCAAAAATGAAATGAAGAATGCTTAGCCAAACACAACAATGGGATTGGACTATGAGCACATGATAAAAGTGAGAGCACACAAGGAAGGGGTGAGGATAGGTAAGACACCTAAAAAACTAGCTAGCATTTGTTGCCCTTAACGCAGAGAAACTAAAGCAGATACCTTAAAAGCAACTGAGGCCAATAGGAAAAGGGGACCAGGAACTAGAGAAAAGGTTAGATCAAAAAGAATTAACCTAGAAGGTAACACCCACGCACAGGAAATCAATGTGAGTCAATGCCCTGTATAGCTATCCTTATCTCAACCAGCAAAAGCCCTTGTTCCTTCCTATTATTGCTTATACTCTCTCTACAACAAAATTAGAAATAAGGGCAAAATAGTTTCTGCTGGGTATTGAGGGGGTGGGGGAAGAAGGAGGGGGCGGAGTGGGTGGTAAGGGAGGGGGTGGGGGCAGGGGGGAGAAATGAACCAAGCCTTGTATGCACATATGAATAATAAAAGAAAAAAAAAGTTCAGTCACCAAAAAAAAAAAAAAAAAAAAAGAATGCTTAGCCAAGTTGAATGAATGGCAGAAGGGTACCACCCACACAGTGTGAGCCAGCAGGCTAGTCCCAAGGGCTATGATACCTTTGACAATATCAAAATTTAACTTGTTCAATTAATTCCTCTTTGGAGAAGGTAGCATTAGAGTTTCCACTGCTGTATCCACAGTACCTATGGAAATACTATATCCTATAGAAATATTATAGAAACACACACAAATTATATGCATGCAGATGTGCATGTGTGTGTATACACCTGATCCATGTCAGTGATGGTGAAGAAACAGAAGCCACCTAAAACCTAGTAACTGGAGAAAAGTGATACAAACATGTGAGGCTATAGAATAGGACACTGTTATTACTTCAAGGAATTAAGTACACCTTAATACCTATTGGCACAGAAAAATCTCCAGGACATATTCTTAAATGGAAAAAAAAGTCTAATTGCAGACCAAAATATATACCGTGATTCTATCTACAAATTTAAACTAATCCAACGCCATTATGTGTATTTAGTTTTATATATAATCTATCTGTGTGTATGTGTGTTCCAGGGCATTTTTACAGAAACATTATCTGCAGGGTATATATGCCAGCCAATAGTGGTTATTTCTAGAAAGGAAAGGGAATAGATTTTGTCTGGATGTATGGATTAAAAAGAGAATTTCACCTTTTATGAACATTTGTTTTATTTGCTATTTGTAATCAAGAATAGTTTGGTAATTAAATAAGAATGAAAGAAAAAAAACAAAAGACCAGAGGCTGGAGAGAATTGATTTCAGTGGCAACCAAACTAGAGCCTCACATTAATGACTC
This sequence comes from Castor canadensis, assembly GCF_047511655.1. Classification (NCBI taxonomy): domain Eukaryota; kingdom Metazoa; phylum Chordata; class Mammalia; order Rodentia; family Castoridae; genus Castor; species Castor canadensis. Next base: position 31,775,559 of record NC_133396.1, on the reverse strand, counting down.
AGAAGCAGTAGCAACCACAGCTAACCTCCTGTCTTTCCCAATCTGGAAGGAGGCCATCCTTTAGTAAGCAGTTCCCTCAGGAATGATCTTAACAATGTGTTTGAGTCTATGAACAGGCTCTAGAATCACGCAATGCATAACTTTCTCTGGATTGGTAAAAATGACTTCTTGTTCTAATAAAATATGCTAGTCTGCATTATAATAGTGATTTCTCTGAATGTCAGAATAAATTATGGGTCCTTGGGACCATTTCTCTATCAATAAAACTTTGCATGAACAAATTTGCTCTGAGGCAGAGATGAGTTCATCTGTAGTTAGCTGTTCAAGAGTGTTGCCATACACTTAAGTAGAAATGTAGAGCCTAGCCAACATTCTCCTGATTCAGATCATAGACTTCACCTCAGATTACCATTTCTATCCTTGGGTCAGTGGGCTGTGTCCTTGGAGTAGCAGCCATTCTTTCATAATGACTTCAAGTGCTCTTCTGATTTAATGGAATAAACTCAACGAATTACTGTGCTAGAGCTCTGCCATCTCTTTTTAAATTTTCAGATGTACTTTATAATTATGTTAGTGAGTACCTAATCACTTCAGCACTAATTATCAGATTAAAAAAAACTTTTGGCCAACACCATGAATTTCATTTGCATCCATGAAGAAACAGAACTATAGAAGGTGTCAGTTAAATTAGTTCTATAAATAATTCAGTTAAACTGCCCATTGTTTTATTTGCTTGTCTGTTCTATTTTTATTCTGTATACATTTGTAGCAAGGACTTTGCTCTTAGTAAGCCAGCTTTTCTACAACAAATCCTTTTTGGCATTTGTAAGTTGTGTCTGCAATATTTACTTGTATTACTTTTAGATATGTCTTGCATGGCCTCAGTGAAAAACAATACGATTTTGTTTCAAAGACAGAAAGAGCCTCACAGGTACACCAGGTGAGGCGGAGGGACTGTGAGCAGCAACTAAGTGGCATTTGATTGAGTCTGATGGATGTACACCTGGGAGAGAGTCAGCAAGCCACTTGCTGGTTCTTTGTAGACCAGGGTTGAGTTAACCAAGGAGAAAATGATTATCCTTCATTGGAAGGTAGAGGCAAGACGTAGGTGGGAATGGGCCACAAGCCAGAAGGCCAGAGATTTGGATTCCTTCCAGGATAAGGAAAGGAAGAAAATGGATTTCCATTCAAGTTTGAAAGACTAGCAGCCAGGCCACTAAAGAACAGGGGGAGTGGGGTAAAAAATAAAACTAAGAGCTAAGCCCAAATCTTAAGCAAAAAAAAAAAGCAGACTTACCTCCAGCGGTTCAGGGATGGTTGGTCAGTGCCCCAAAGCCTCCAGGCTGTTCCCTGGGTTCCAGCCTGAGGCTGCCCAGACAGCTCTGTTTAGAGTCTCCTCACCATGGTTCCCAGACAGGAGCTAGCAGCTCTATGCTTTCTTTGCAAACACAGCTGCCGAGGTGGCAGTCCAGGGTGAGGCACTGGATCACTGTGTATGCAGTTAGCCTACCTTCTGCTTGGAGTGTCTTCACAGGCTGTTAGGAGCTTGCCATTTTACGTTGGGAATTTTTCCCTTATTTCCTTTTGTAGGGAATGTGATGGGGCCTGTACTTTCTCAGATGCAGCATGGTTTAAAGGAAAGAGTTCAAAGCAGATAACAATAGTCTCAAACTTTAGTCTTGGCCTTCATTCATTCATTCAACATGTGTTTACTGAGTGCCTACTGCATGCCAGGCATTAGACCATGGGCTTATAAGGCAAGTGCAAAAAAGAAAGTCATGGCTGAATTTGCAATCCTGTAAGAGAGACAAACATGCCTCAAATAACCCCATAAATCAGTATGTATTCTCGAGTTGTAATATGTGTCAAAGAAAAGATCTCAGGTGTATAAGCACTTTTTAGAATGAAGACATAGAAACAAATACCTAGCCTGCGAATTCAAGAGTGCTTTCCTGGAAAGTGAAGAAACTAGTACAAATTGACTAGATGAATGAGAGAGGAGCATTCTAGACAAGAGGAAGACTAGCATGTGCAGAGGCCTCTAGTTAGGGAAGATGGTGTGTATGGAATGTTCAAGGAAGAAGCTTCCAGTGGTTAGAATATGAGAAGAGGAAGAGCCTTTTAAAAGGAAATTGGTGCTCTAGGCAGAGGTCAGCTAGGCTCTTTTTATTGCATGTGTTAAATAACAGGCAACTTCATTTGGGCAACGATGTTGTTAATAAGAATATTCCTTGCAATCAGGCTTTACAAACTAATCAAGCTACTGGTCTCTAGTTAAAGGAAAGCTGAAATTAGTGAGGTAGAATTTCTGTGTTCCAAGAAAGGAGCAGTTGGTGGTGACATTTTGACCCATGACTCTTTTCTCCTTAGGGTGGCCAGCCTGTGGTATACTCTAATGTTGACAACCCCTAAAGTGGTGAATTCTGCTTATTAATAGGACACTGTGTTAAGCATTGGCACATGCATTATTTCTCTGAAGCCTCCCAACAACCCTAAATGGCATTTATTAAGCCTATTGAAAATATTCAAGGTCGCTGTCTTCCTGGTTTAGGATAGGATTGTACTTCCTACCTCCTTGAGGTTGGGGATGGTCACGTGACTAGCTTTAGTCACTCCACAGTGCCGGAAAGTGAGTATGTCATGTTTGTGTAGAAGTATTTAATTGCCAGTGTGAGATCTCAGCCATCCTTTTTCTCATTTGTGGTGATTATGGAAGCACATGTGTAAATCAGTGATTCTCAACTAAGAGTGGCTTTGGCCTCCCCAGGGACACTAGAAATGCCTGTAGATCATTTTACTGTGACAATTGGAGGAGCAGATGCTCCTGGCATCTACCAGTGGGAGCCAGCGATGCTGCTACATATCTGGCAGTGCATACAAATACTTCCACGACAAAGTAGAAGCAGACTCAAATTGTCACTAGCGCTGAAGTGGAGCATCCCTGGTCTAGTTGGAGCCTCCATCAGCCTGTGTCTCTGAGTGACCAAAAAGTGCCATCCCCTTTATTGGCCTTCACTGAATATTAAATTGCATAAAAAACAAACCCTTGTTATAAAACCACTAATAAATGTAAGATGCTTGTCACTTCAGCATAAGCTCATCCATGCTAACTAATACAGTGCTTGAGCAATGGTTATTCCCATTTAAAAAAAATCTAAGGCTCAGAGATGCCAAGTAAGTTTCCAAAGGTCACAAAAGTAGGCAGAGCTGGGACCTTTGCTCAGATCATCTGGACTCCAAAGCCTGTACATTAACCACTCCATTAATGGCTAACCACACGTTAGTCATCCAGGGTCTGTTCACAGACCACAGAGGAGAATGATCTTAAACAGAAGCTACTGTATCCCTCCCAAAGGAAGAAGGTACCCCAAAAAATTACTCCTATTTATCTAATACTGTTTGTTGGGAGAATTCAGGAAGAAGTTGAGAAACAAGTTCAGCTTATAAAGCAGATAAAATCTCAACCTTGTAATATTTTGTTTTTGTCCCCATATTTCCTTGTATATACATACTAAAGACAACACTAGTATGCTTTTTTGGGATTGGCTAATGAAGAATTTTGACTGCAGCTCTGAAGTTTCCTGACAAACTCCTTCAATGCAGACCCTTAGTAATGTGAAAACAGAGCCAGGCACAGAATCCGGGGAGTGGGAACAGGCGAGGAATAATTACCCTGTGTTCATTCAGGTGTCACCTTAACAGAACTCCCCTTGCAAAATTCATTATTGCGATGACCCCTGAAAACCATTGATGTCTAAAAGTATGGTGGTTTACCCAATTTTTAGGGAGGGGGCTATGCATGGAGCTATTCTGACAAGATCAAAACCTACCAGGCTAGAGGGTAGAATCTCCAGTGTCTATTTATTTCCTATGTTCTTGGGCATCTTGAGCCCTCACTGGGCCTTCAGATAACTCAGGGATACTCTCACAAGCTTGGCCTCCAGTTTTTGCAGTACCAGCCCAGCCAGCATGCTGGCTCCAGGGTCTTTTCATGGTTGAGCCATCCTCTGCCAAGGTCTCTGAAGTGAAAGGAAACCAACACCTCCCAAATGTCATCCAGCAATCCAGGTACTTGATCCCTGACATTAAAGACATGGAGAATTTTGCCCCCTGAATTTTATTTTAGCTATTTTCTTTGGAGCAGGGCCTGACACATATGCAAAATCAAAGTTTCACATGACGCTCTGGGGGACAGCCAGAGAGGGAAGTGGTATTTCAGCTGTACAAATCTCTCAGCTTATCTCTCTCTAGTGGATTCTTGGGAAAATGTCCCCTGCTTCTGTTATGCAAGTAGACTCCCTATAATATTGTTACACTAAACCACAACCAAAATTTATTTCTCACTTTATATGTTCTCAATTGTATTTTTCTATTTACTCCCCCCCACACACAAAACTCTAGAGAGAGGAGTTGGTAGGACTGGATGGCCTTCAAGATGAAGTTTTTGAGGAAAAGCAAATATTATTATTTCTAAGTGAGAAGATGAGGACACTGAGGTGCAGAAAAAAGGACTTGCCAAAGTCTCATGATTAAATTATGACTGTTCTAGGATCAGAAATGGGAATTTAGGATTCAAACCGCCTATGCAAGCTGCTAAAAGAAACGAGCCCACTGATTAATACGGTGTTAACTTCATCTGGCCATTAATCAACATACCAGCCCTAGTGTTTGGAGCCAGATGTGCTCTTAAAGATCAACCAGGATCTGAGGTCTTCTTTTTTAATAAGTGAGGGGAATTGAGGTCCAATGCTTAGGTTTTGTACACAAATTGCATACACTGCATTTCAGCTTACATGCTGCTTTCCTAAAACTAACCTCAACTTATTTTTACCCTCATAACCACTCTGGAAAGGGTAGAGCTCATATCCTTGGCTGCCATTTGCAAAGGTCTATAGGGATTGCTTGGTAGAATGGAGCTTCTTAAGTGCACAGGTTTGGGAGTTGTTCCTGGTTGGAATCCTGGCTGTGTGATCCTGGGCAAGGTGACAGAGGTCATTTGTAAAATGGGAAAATTATAAACCTCTTTACAGCATTGCTTTGATGATTAAATATGGTAATGTAAAGCACTTAGCTCTGTTAGGCACAGTCATCAGTGGATGGCAGAAATTACTAATGCTACTATTATCAAAGTCTAGAGCAAGTTTCCTCAACCCCAGTCCTCCTGACATTTAGGCCAGATCATTTGTGTAGGGGCTGGCAAGTGCATTGAGGGATGTTTAGCACCACACTCCTTAGGTGCCAGGTATACCACAACTCCTTCATCCCTTAGTTGTGACAACTAGAATGGCTCCAGAATTCCCAAATGCCTCATTATATTACCTAACTTTACAGTATTTTCACACCACATCAATATCCCCTATTTCTGTATTTTCCACGAGACTAGACGACGCTTGGCAGGAGGAACCACCTTACATTTAAGTTTTGGTTCCTGGTCCATCCTATAGCTGGCTGAAGCAAGCACTTCCAGAGTTTCTTGAATGAGTGAGTATTGGACTATAGAAGAGTCCCATGACTCTTCTCTTTTGGGACTGAGTAGGTGACTCAGCCACCATTGTAGGAAGATTTAAAACACACCCTCTAGCTCTTCTGTCACCTCCCCTCCTTTCTACAAACATTAATTGCCACTCAGTGAAACAGCAACATTTGTTGCCAAGAAGCAGGGCAGAATCACTGTGCTCTGCCAAGGGCTACAGGGACAGTACACTTGTCTGTTTCTTGTCTCCTATGTGTCTGCAAATCACCTGAATCTCGAGGACTAGTGTGGCCACTGGGACCAGGGGAACAGCTGGTTGGGACACCTCCAGCCAGCAGCCTCCTCACACTGATACCTGCAGGGGCTACACTTCTTCATTCTGAAGGTTGACTGAAAGCGTGACATAGAACTAGATATCAGAAAATCTCAGTGGGATTCTGGTTCTAGAACTAACTTCCTGTGGCCTTACTCAAACTAGGCCCCCTCTCTGGACCTCACTGTTCTCATTATGAAACAAGGAGCCTAGCTCTGATGAGCATTTTGCACACTGGGATCTATTGTATATTGGAGTCACAGCAAAGAGTATTTGCAATTGCTGAGCAAGCCATAAACAACTGATCTATTTCTTTTGCCAAGAGCATCCTTCCTTGAAATCCTTAATTTTCTCTACCTCCTTTATGTACCTGCTAAACTCCCACATATCCTTAAAGGCTCCATTCAAATATCACTTTCTCCCTGTAAATTTCTCTGTGGACCCAGGCAGAGTGAACTGCTGCTTCCCTGGCGTGCCCCACAATCCTGCACGTCCCTCGGCTAGTACTTCTTTTGCTATTTCAGGAAGCTGTTTGTGTATGTCTGTTTCCTCCTAGGCTGTGAGCTCTTGGGAGCAGGAACTGTTGATTTCATTTCCATATCATTAGCCTAGGACACAGTGTTTGGAATGTAGCAGACCTTGATTATGTTACTTGAATTGCCCAGGACACTCTTTCCTCTTGCACCAGTTCCTATCCCTGCTGAGCAAATCAAGAGAATAAACCGCTTTTATATCATGGAAAGACCAGGCTTTCCACTGGGCCTGGGCAGAGTCCTGGGCTGTCACTATGGAGCACAAACCGCTCTTGGACTCCTGCTGATGCATACAGCCTTCTGCCAGCCTAGCTGATGGTCTCCAGGAAGAGTGGTCATGGGCACACTCCTACAGTGCCTCTGGCTTTGGTCCACCTCACATTTGATAACTAGAGGCTGCCACTGACCTGATGGACTTTGCTTCTGCTCAGCTCTGCTCCCCTGTTATGACAGGGCTACAGCTTGCAGAACTTCAGGTGGACAACTCCAGGCAGGATGCATAGCGTGGAAGTTCACCCAATACCTCCATCGAACTTCTCTCACCTTCAGTGTTGACTGACTTTTCCAAGGTTACTGCAATTGCCATTTTTGTTCATTTTAGAGACATCCAGATGCATACAGTCCCCGTGATCATCAATGTAGCAATTCCAATGAAGGGACTCATGTTGTTACCTACTAAATAGCAGATACTCATTTACATATTTTGCTGTGCCCTATTTATGTAATATTTAATTCTTAAATATACATGTTTCTCAGAGCTTTGATTTACCTCTACCTGGGAACAATTCTCTCCTTAGGGTTTCAACACTCAGGTTATAATAATATAGTGACAGTGCCATTAAATCAGTAATTTCCAGACTCTGCCTCTATGCTCAAGTTACATGGAGAACTGGGAAGTACACATCCCCACAATCCCACTTCCTGGGCTACTAAAGATTCCATGCTTTCCGGGACCTCCTCAGTGGGTTCTAATGTTTGTCCATGTCTTAGGGTAACCATTTCATATGACACCATCAGGGAATGAGGTGTTCCATATTCATGAACCCCTACATAAATAAAATTTACCAATTCAAGAATCCAAGCAATTTAGCCATTTATATCACATTGTTGGAAAATTTAATTTATAAAATATAACCCAAATATAATGAACATAATTAGCTTTCATATTTATGACCAATGTTATCTTGAATATAAAGTACTACCCTCTAGCCTAGCTATGTGCTCATATACAATTGAGTATATAATTCATTGTTTCTCTCTTTACTAAATGACTGTACATGTCTGGCTTCTCAGTTTATTTACTGGAGAATTGATGTTAAAAGAAATAGGATCTCTGGACTTGGGCCATGTGTTGGGAGGAGGTGCAATACTATGTGTTAATATGTACAAATATTTTACAGTAAGTTCCTTGTCGTACATAACTAGCATACAACTTGACTGGAATATAGACTTTGGGACATTTTTCAAGTGTTGAAGGTGAATTTCCAAGGACACTCCTTGGTGACAAATGTAATCTGTGCCTTTACAGACAATTTTAGATGGCTTATGTGTGAACAGAATCTTTCTGCTGGTGGAATGGCTCAAGATGTAGAGTGTCTGTTTAGCAAGCGTGAGGCCCTGAGTTCAACTCCCAGTACTGCCAAAAAACAAAACAAAAAAAAACCAAAAAAACAAAGGAAAGAAAGACTATTTCAAAACTTCATTTGAATCAACATTACTAACTTCTTCTCAAACTTTGATATGAAGGAACAACTAGGTTGATTGCTTAAAGTGCTCATCTCACAGCTCTGCCCCTAGAGATTCTGACTCCTCAGGCCCCAGACTTGGTCCCAAAATCTGCATCTTTTTTGGTGGTACTGGGATTTGAACTCAGAGTTTTGCACTTGAACCATACCTTCAGCTCTTTTTTGCTCTGGCTATTTTGGAGGTTGGCTTGGACAGCTACCCTCCTATTTCAAGCTTTCTGCCATAGCTGAGATGACAGGGGCATACCACCATGCCCAGCTTTTTCCATTGAGATGGGGTCTCACAAACGTTTTTGCCTCAGCAGGCCTGGAACCATGACACTCCTGATCTCAGCCTCCCAAGTCGCTAGGGCTACAGGTTTGAGTCACCAGCACCTGGCTCAGAGTCTGCATTTTGAATAAGCATTCCAGGCATTGTGCAAGAGGCCAAATAACTCATATTTCTCAAATTATTTCTGGTGAACAATCAGTTTTATTTTTTGATCTCAATGTTCTGATGAACAATTTCTGACCTCTCAGCTCATTTATGCAACTCATGACATGAATTTGATCATATCCAAAATTGATCTATGCTTTATCTCACAAGAAATACCTATTTAACATGAGTTGGAGGTTGAAGCAATGATGCTGTTAAAGTTTTGTTGGCTCTTGTCAATGAAGACATACTGAGTAGCACCATATACAATGTGAAATCACTAAAGTGTGAGACACTGAGAGGTCCCTAACCCCAGTAATCCCAGGAGTTTCAGTAATAACGACTTTTGACTAAAATGAACATCTAATTGGTTAAAGTGTTGGTTGATGGGGAGGCAAATTTTGGAGCATGTGATCTATCTGGCTCAAGGACAAGATACTGGAATAATTCTTTTATGACACTGATTCATTTCTTATATGGTGATGAAGGAGTGGGGAGGAAGGCATTGTGGTTACAAGACAATTGCCTAAGGCATTTATTGGCTGCTGTAACAGAATGCAATAGATGGGTGATGTAAACAATAGACATTTCCAGTTCTGGAGACTGGAAAGTTCAAGATGAAAGTGCTGGTGAGGTTAGACCTGGTATCTAGTGAGGGTCTGTGGTTTTCTTTCCAGTTTGTGGAAAACTGCTTTCTCATTATTACGCGCACACATGTCAGAGAGCAGAAAGAGTTCCATTCTCTCTTCTTCTGTCTTCATGACCCAATCTAGTCACCTTCCAAAGGCCCCCACCTCTAAATATATCACACTGAGGGTTAGGATTTCAACAGATTAATTTTGAGGGGACACAGCCATCCAGTCCATAATAACAATAGTATGGAACCCTCTCTGAAGAGTTCTGTATTCTTAATCCAGGAAGAGCCAGCTAGGATCCAAACTATAGCTAGAGGATGAGAGGTTGGCCAAGCCCTAAGCTTGGGAATTGGGTAGAATAATTTTTTCCATAAGATGAGACTGAGTATGCTAAGGTTTCAGGGGCTACTAACTCTGTCACCCAACTGCCCTCTTGGATTTTCTATCACCCTAGATGGTTGTAAAAATATTGGAATTCACTTTAGAAGTGGAATGTTAAGAGCTATTATTATAGGAACTGTTTAACATGGTATAAAATGATTATGCAGTTCATTAGATGTCTCAGGGTAACATCGATAACTGCACCAAAATATATATTGCTACATTTTGCACATGTAATGAAGGATCTATCTACAACCTGAGGGAAAATATTGTCTTCAAACACAATAGGGCTCCATAGACAATGCTCCTAGGACCCGCTATGAACTCTATCCATAATTGTACCTTCCATACTTGATTGGGCTCCATCTCCTACTCCAACTTCTTTCCAGAGAAGATGGGACAGATTTAAATGAATACAACCGAGTGCACAACTCCTTTCTGGGTTTTGATTCTGCCTTTACTGCCATTTAGCAGCAAACTTGCGGGGAGGTCTGAGTATTGGACAGAATAATTGCTTCAAACAAATTAACATGTGGGTTTTCCTGCATCTAACCTGTCCCATCTTTTCTGTTGCCACTTTGTTTGCTAGAGTTTCATTTTTTTCTTTCTGGCACATTACTGTAGCTACTAAACCAGTCTCCCTCTTCTGTTTTTGATTCCTTCATCTATCTTCCATATGCCCCCCCCCAGAAGGTGACATAAGCATGTCACTCTCCACTTAATGCCCTTCCATGATGTCATCCACAGGCTAGAGTCCAAATATCCCAGCAGCATGAGACCCCCTCATGACCTGGTTTTTGTTGCTGCTTCTCATCATCCTATACAGTCAGCCATGCAAGGTTATCCATAGTCCCTCAGAAGAAGAGAAGACTACACTCAATCTTGTTGATCCTCTCCCAGCACCTGTTTCCTCCTTAGATTTTGCCTGGAGAATTTCCACTCATACTTTACGGCTGAGCTCCAGTGTCTACGTTTCTGCATTCTCCAGAAGACCAAAACCTTCTGGCAAATGGGAACCAGATTTAATCAATTTTTGCATCCTCAGAGTACACCACCAAGCAGCACATCAATAAGCACTTAATCCTCAGTTGAACATCCTGGGTTGCATCATGGAAGAACTATGAGTCAGACTGGTGGAATGAAAGGAAGGGAAAGATGGGAGGCCTGGAATTCCAAATATTAATAACCCTCCCCAATAAAAACTATTCACCATTCTATTCACCTGAGATTTTCAAAATGTGTTAAATGGAACATGGGTGAAGGAATAAAGCCAAAAAATTAAGCCCTTAAGTAACTCGCAATCCGATCCATCATTCCCTTCCTGTATTCATTAAGTGAAAGGCTCAGTTGTGTCCTGTTGGAGTAACAAGCCTTAGCATTTACATCGGAACTACTTTCTCCCCACTTAATCCACCACTCATAAAGGCTCCTGGGGTAGGAAATTGGTACACAGAAAAATAGCATGTCACTTTTGAGTTGTGACAAGGCTAAGAGTATCTATCCATTACTGTGCCTGTTCCAAACCTGCTGGGCAAATTGCAAAATGGTAAGAACAGCTTGGCAAGTGTGGACAAGTTGCTGAGGCCCTCATTCTTCTTAATCTCAGAGACATACAAACTTGGCACTCTTTAAAATAGATACAACCAGGAAGATGTGCTTCTCCTCCTCTCCCCAAACTCCCGCCACCCATCCGTCACCACCCCTCCCACACACTCCCCTTCTGACTGCTAAGGATGCACTCTGGGAAGAAGAATAAACATGCTTATTGCTACCTTTCTTACGACAGAGGTGAGGGTAAGGCTGGGAGTTTGCAATGAACTGTTAAAATGCAAATTATAACTTCAAAGTTTATGGGCTTCTTTTTGCAGTTAAAGGTGAAGGCGTTCAATCAGTTATTAGGTAAAGATTTAGAGAGCTTTCACTCTCGGCCAGGTACTTTTCTAGGCTCTGGAGACATCAGTTAATAAAAGAAGGTGCCTGCCCTTATGGAGCTTACATTATAGAACAGGAGACAGAAATAAATAAATGAACTTATATCAGCATTGCATGACAGAAAGTGAGAAGTGCATTGAAGAACAATAAAACTGGTTGGTGTAATAGATATAGGGTGCATGTGTACTCATATGCATGTGTGTGTGCTTGCATTTGTGTATATGCATGCTTGTGTGTGTATGAATATGTGTGTGGGGGCTACTTTGAATAGGTGGTCAGAGGGCATCTCTCTGAGATGAAATATGAGCATACTGTATTATTTTCCTGTGACTGTAGGAACAAATTTCTACAAATGGAGGGTTTAAAAACAATACAAAGTTGAACTGGGGGTGTAGCTCAGTGGTAGAGGGTTTTCTAGTATGTGCAAGAGTTGGATCCCGAGCAGTACATACATACAAAAATTTTACTCTCTTATAGTTTTGGAAGCCAGAAGTCTCAAATCAAGGTTCCAAGAGGGCCACCCTCTCTCCCTACATTCTAGGGAAAAGTCTAGTCTTCTCCAGCTTCTAGTGGCTGTTAGCAATTTTTTTGACTTATAACCATGTCACTCCAACCTCCAACTCTATAATTAAGTTACCACCTCTTCGTGTGTCTCATTTCCATTTACTTCTGTTTATAAGCATCGAGATACTTAGATAATCCAGAATAAACTTCTGTTTTTGTATGTTGAACCACCCCTGCATCCCTGGGATGAAGCCTACCTGGTCGTGGTGAATAATCTTTTTGATGTGTTGTTGAATTCGGTTTGCCATTATTTTGTTGAGGATTTTTGCATAAATGTTCATTAAGGAGATTGGCCTATAGTTCTCCTTTTTGGAGGTGTCTTTGCCTGGTTTTGGGATAAGTGTAATACTGGCTTCATCAAATGTGTTTGGCAGTTTTCCTTCCCTTTCTATTTCGTGGAACAGTTGAAGGGGGGTTGGTATCAGTTCTTCTTTAAAGGTCTGATAGAATTCAGCAGAGAATCCATCAGATCCTGACTTTTCTTTCTGAGGAGATTCTTGATTGCTGCTTCAATTTCATTTTGTGTTATAGATCTCTTCAGGTGATTAATTTCCTCTTGGCTCAGTTTTGGATGATCATATGTATCTAGAAATCTGTCCATTTCTTTAAGATTTTCAAATTTATTTGAATATAGGTTCTCAAAGTAGTCTCTGATTTCCTGGACTTCCATGGTGTTTGTTGTTATCTCCCCTTTTGCATTCCTGATTCTACTAATTTGGGTTTTTTTCTCTCCTCAGACCACATTAACAGAAGCAAAGACAAAAACCACTTGATCATCTCAATAGATGCAGAAAAAGCCTTTGATAAGATCCAACACCATTTCATGATAAAAGCTCTAAGAAAACTAGGAATAGAAGGAAAGTACCTCAACATTGTAAAAGCTATATATGACAAACCTACAGCCAGCATTATACTTAACGGGGAAAAACTGAAACCATTCCCTCTAAAATCAGGAACCAGACAAGGATGCCCACTATCTCCACTCCTATTCAACATAGTACTGGAATTCCTAGCCAGAGCAATTAGGCAAGAAGAAGGAATAAAAGGAATACAAATAGGTAAAGAAACTGTCAAAATATCCCTTTTTGCAGACGACATGATCCTATACATTAAAGACCCAAAAACCTCTACTCAGAAGCTTCTAGACATCATCAATAGCTATAGCAAGGTAGCAGGACATAAAATCAACATAGAAAAATCATTAGCATTTCTGTACACTAACAATGAGCAAACTGAAAAAGAATGTATGAAAACAATTCAATTTACAATAGCCTCAAACAAAATCAAATACCTAGGTGTAAACCTAACAAAAGATGTGAAAGACCTCTACAAGGAAAACAATACACTTCTGAAGAAAGAGATTGAGGAAGACTATAGAAAGTGGACACATCTCCCATGCTCATGGATTGGTAGAATCAACATAGTAAAAATGTCCATACTCCCCAAAGTAATCTACATGTTTAATGCAATTCCCATCAAAATTCCAATGACATTCATTAAAGAGATCAAAAAATCTACCGTGAAATTTATATGGAAACATAAGAGGCCACGAATAGCCAAGGCAATACTCAGTCAAAAGAACAATGCAGGAGGTATCACAATACCTGACTTCAAACTATATTACAAAGCAATAACAATAAAAACAGCATGGTACTGGCACAAAAACAGACATGAAGAACTGTGGAACAGAATAGAGGACCCAGATATGAAGCCACACAACTATAAGCAACTTATCTTTGACAAAGGAGCTAAAAATATACGATGGAGAAATAGCAGCCTTTTCAACAAAAACTGCTGGGAAAACTGGTTAGCAGTCTGCAAAAAACTGAAACTAGATCCATGTTTATCACCCTATACCAATATTAACTCAAAATGGATCAAGGATCTTAATATCAGACCACAAACTCTAAAGTTGATACAGGAAAGAGTACGAAATACTCTGGAATTAGTAGGTATAGGTAAGAACTTTCTCAACGAAACCCCAGCAGCACAGCAACTAAGAGATGGCATAGATAAATGGGACCTCATAAAACTAAAAAGCTTCTGTTCATCAAAAGAATGGTCTCTAAACTGAAGAGAACACCCACAGAGTGGGAGAAAATATTTGCCAACTATACATCAGACAAAGGACTGATAACCAGAATATACAGGGAACTTAAAAAACTAAATTCTCCCAAAACTAATGAACCAATAAAGAAATAGGCAAGTGAACTAAACAGAACTTTCTCAAAAGAAGAAATTCAAATGGCCAGAAAACACATGAAAAAATGCTCAACATCTCTAGCAATAAAGGAAATGCAAATTAAAACCACACTAAGATTCCACCTCACCCCTGTTAGAATAGCCATCATTAGCAACACCAACAACAACAGGTGTTGGCGAGGATGCGGGGAAAAAGGAACCCTCTTACACTGTTGGTGGGAAAGTAAACTAGTTCAACCACTCTGGAAAAAAATTTGGAGGCTACTTAAAAAGCTAAACATTGATCTACCATTTGATCCAGCAATACCACTCTTGGGGATATACCCAAAAGACTGTGACACAGGTTACTCCAGAGGCACCTGCACACCCATGTTTATTGCGGCACTATTCACAATAGCCAAGTTATGGAAACAGTCAAGATGCCTCACCACCGACGAATGGATTAAGAAAATGTGGTATCTATACACAATGGAATTTTATGCAGCCATGAAGAAGAACGAAATGTTATCATTCTCTGGTAAATGTATGGAATTGGAGAACATCATTCTGAGTGAGGTTAGCCTGGCCCAAAAGACCAAAAATCATATGTTCTCCCTCATATGTGGACATTAGATCAAGGGCAAACACAACAAGGGGATTGGACTTTGAGCACATGATAAAAGCGAGAGCACACAAGGGAGGGTTGAGGATAGGTAAGACACCTAAAAAATTAGCTAGCATTTGTTGCCCTTAACGCAGAGAAACTAAAGCAGATACCTTAAAAGCAACTGAGGCCAATAGGAAAAGGGGACCAGGAACTAGAGAAAAGATGAGATCAAAAAGAATTAACCTAGAAGGTAACACCCACGCACAGGAAATCAATGTGAGTCAATGCCCTGTATAGCTATCCTTATCTCAACCAGCAAAACCCTTGTTTTTTTGTCCTATCATTGCTTATACTTTCTCTACAACAAAATTAGAAATAAGGGCAAAATAGTTTCTGCTGGGTATTGAGGGGGTGGGGGGGAGAGGGAGGGGGTGGAGTGGGTGGTAAGGGAGGGGGTGGGGGCAGGGGGGAGAAATGACCCAAGCCTTGTATGCACATATGAATAAAAAATAAATAAATAAATAAATAAACTTCTGTTTTCAAGATCCTTAACTAAATCACAGCTTTTTGCATATAAAGTAACATTCACAGGTTTTGGGGACTAGACTATGGATGTACCTTATTAGGACCACCACTCAGGAATATGGTGAATAATATGACCTAAATAAAACAAGGATAGCATAGGAAACTGGAGAACAATACTCAAGTGGAGACAACAGCAAGTTCCCAGGCTCCAAGTCTAGCCTTGGGTGTTACAGAAGGCCAAGAAGCTAGCCACGGTGTCTGGATTGGAAAGAGTGAGTGGGAAGGAAAAGATGAGATCCAGGGGTGGGTGGTGGTGAAGATCATGGAAGGCTGGATAGAACTTCAGCCTTTATGCTCAAATGGAAGGTTCTTAGCAGAAGTGTGACATGAACTGATGGGTGTTTCATAAGAGCACCTATGCTTAGACTGGGGTAAGGACAGGGCAGCAGAGCTCTGTTTTAACAGAGCACTGATGCACAGATTGACCATAGGTGTTCATAGAGTACGGAGTACCAAACTTCTCCAGTAGTAAAGAAAACCAGGCATCTGGAGGTCATAAACTGGTGGGACCAGAAGGGAGAGGAATTACAGAGGGCGGTTTAGTAAAAGGAAGGCAGGCTGTGATCTAAGGCAGGGTAGAGTTTGGGGTGGGTATATGGTCAGCAAGAAATTCTCCTTGGAAGGCAATGCCCATGACTCTCTATGACTGGGTTACCTCATCTTCATTTTTAAGTTTTTGTTCCTACTGTTTCTATTAACCCCAAACCTTCAGTACAGAGTTACTATCAAATCTACCAACCTCAGGTTTTGTTTCTTTGGAAGAAAGCAATCCTGAATGCTCAAAGTACTTTAGCCCCATTGTTTGGAATTGGAACCAAAGTAAGGTAAATTTCAAATTTCAGCTCCAAGGCCATTTGGGGTGGGCACAGGTGGGCAGAAATACTGAGAAATGAGAGAATAAGAGAGGTAAGTAACCATTCTAGTTCCTAGGACAATAAAACCCCAGCCACTGCTCAGGTCTTTACAATCCTCTTATATTGGAACATTGCCTGCTCTCCAGTGGGCATGGGAAGAGCTGTACCCTGTGGAAAAGCTATGAAGAGATTCAAGTGGACCTATCCTTGATTGGGCACTTAGCATGTACCAGGCACTTTCCACAAAATTTCTTTAATTTAGTACTAACTAGAACCTTAAAAGTAAACCGTTATTGTGGCCATTTTACAAGCAAGGAAACCAAGGCCTGAAGACATTGGGTAAAATTGCCCCAGGTCATATGGCTAATAAGCAATAGTGCTGGGATTTGCACCAGGCCTCTGGTTCCAAAGGGTTCATGTTCTTCCAATTCCATTAGGAAGAGGTCTTGGGGCCTGATTAGGAAACTCTGTAAGGACTTCTTACATCTTTAGGCATCTACTGACTTTCCTGTTTCTGACATTACATGGAGCCAGCATTTTGGATTCCCAACTCTGTGACTCACAGACCATCTCCAGATGTTTGATCAACCCAGTGCTCTCTGCCAGCTATCATAATAGAATCATCACACTTGAACTTCAGGGCATGGGTCTTCTAGATGCAGAGTCTAGCTTCCTCCTCTGGCCTTGTTAGCGCTCTTGCTTACCCTATCAAAAGGCAGCTGTCCAGTAACCAGTTGTACGGGTTTCCTTTGATTTTGTGCTGATGTTATGATCCAGCAACACCTAGGCATATACCCAAAGGAATATAAATCAGGTTACAATAAAGACAACTGCACACCCATGTTCACTGCAGCATTATTTACAATAGTTAAGCTATGGAAACCGCTAAGATGAATGGATCAGAAAATGTGGTATTTATATACAATGGAATTTTATTCAACCATAAAGAAGAATGAAATTTTGTCATTTGCAGGTCAATGAATAGAACTGGAAAACAGGTTCAGAAAGCCAAAGATGGCATGTTCTCACTCATATGTGGAATATAGACCCAATAAAAATACAAGCAATATTATATATACATAGAAATATTTTACAGAACATGTACCCAAAAATGAGACTAGTAGAGGAGACCAAAACAAAAAACTTGTGCTAATGTTAGTCAACCAAAGGGTTGAAAATAGTGATGCTGCTCTTCAAAGGTCTATTTCTTGAAATTAGCAATGTTCCTTATGAATACTCAGGCGGTCAAGTGTTCAGGAGACCTCTATATTTAGTGTCTGTATTTTGCTTGTATGCTGCATGACTTTCTCTAAATGAGAAGTTCCCCTAGGTCTGTATGTAATACAGCGAGTCATCATTTAAAGATTCAGGCTATGTATTTAGAGCTCAGAGCATTTTTTACCCTTCACTGCTATTTAGAGTTGCCTCAAGTTCACCTTTGAACTAGGCAGTCTAATGATGATAGTGATGATAACTGACATTCACTGATGCTGGGTTCATTCTGATCACTTTAGTAAAATTTGTGTTTTTTTTTTTATGGCAGTACTGGGGTTTGAACTCAGGCCTTTGCACTTGCTAGGCCCATGACCCCAGCCCTATTCTGAACACTTTAAATTCACTGGACACTTAATTTAGTCCAAATAACCATATGTGGACCCATTTAATAGAGGAGAAAACTGAGATAGCACTTAAGAATAGTCATTTATGTGAGAAGGCAACATATGCATTCCTAAGAGTTAAGATACTATGATGCTAGACAAACACAATGGAGTTTATGAGAAAATATGGGGTAGAGCCTCTTTCCCTAAGGCTGCCACATTGAAGTACCCTGAGCTAGGTCTTATAGCTCGAGAGGCTAGTAGTCAAGGTGCTGGCAGAGTTGGTCCCTTCTGAGGGCTCTCTGGGAGAATTCATCCTATATTTCCTAGCTTGCTGGCAGTCTTTCACGTTTCTGGCTTTGTAGTATTCTCCAAAATCTACCCTCATGCCCACCTGGTGTTCTCTCTGGGTGTCTTCACTTAGTCTTCCCTGCTGGCATGTTTGTGTCCAAGGCTTCCCATTTTTTAAATAAGGACACCAGATATACTGTATTAGAGCCCATCCTAATAACCTCATTTTAACTTGGTTACCTCTGAAAAGATCTTATTTCCAAATAGAGTCACATTCTGAGATACTGAGAGTTGGGTCTTCAACATACATTTTGGGGGATGAAATTCAACCTCACGGTGAGTATAACATTCAAAACTTCATCCATGGCATTAAATACAGACAGTAAACTAGTAGACAACAGTAACACAGTTTTACACATGTTAAGTTGTTAAAAAATACATACATACTACAGTAAATATGGCACTTCCTCTTGGAAAAGCCCAAGTGTTTGCTTGTGGAAGTGAATAGCTTGAGAAGTGGTAGACAGAGGGTAATCTGAAGTCAGAAGGAAAGTTGTAGTGTTCCTCAGATAGATATGACTCATTACACACACAGTGAACTAGGTAGTTGTTTGAAATGTGTTCCTACACGGCAGTTTTTATTCCTGGGGGCAGTTTTTTACATTCCTCTAGTATTTCATAAGTAAATTCAAAAACCCATCTCATACTCAATTTTTCCCTATGTATCAATGTCTTTGGAACAATGGACATGAGAAAAACAAGTATTCAGCCAAAGGGAGTTGAACTTGACCCCAAAGTCACATAGCTTTAGAGGAGGTACTGCATGTTAAGCAAAGTAGTATACCGGCACCAAGGCCGAAATTAGTAGGCACTTAGCTGTCATGCTGGAAGCAAATTAAAGAAAATATGAAAATTAAATGACTTACTGTCATGCCATTGGGCAGTGCTTTGTGTGATCTCACTACCTGTGTCAGGCAGAATCCTAAGGTGACCTCTCTCCTCCCTGACTTCTGGGACTGTAAATGGAATGAACGATCATGATGAGATTACGTGATGTCACCTGGTAAAAGGGATTTTGCAGGTGTGATTAAGGTTACTAATTGGTTGCTTCTGAGTTAATCAAAACAGCTGTTAATCAGGTGGGCCTAATCTAATCATGGGCACTCTTGAAAAGCACACACATTTCTGACTAGAGACAGAATCAAAGCATGAGAAGATTCCAAGTACCTTGCAGGCTTTGAAGGTGGAAACCCAGAGGGCAGTGACCGGTAAGCCTGGAGAACAATCACTCCTACCCACCCATCAACCAACAGGGAACTAAATTCTACCATGACCTGAGCAAGTTTGAAAGCAGATTCTTCCCCAGACCCTCTAGACAAGACACCAGTCATCCCAAGCCTGGACTTTGGCCATGTGGGACCCCACAAAGAGAACCCAGCTGAGCTAAGCAGGCTATTGACCTATACATCTTTGAGTTAATAAATGGGTGGTATTAAACTGACTGTAATTGGCAGCACAGCTTAAAAACAAACATATCCTTACTTCTGGACCCTGTACTGTAATACACATAAATAAAAGAAGGGAAGGGCAAATCTCTTTTTGGTCTCTACATGGCAAAAATCATTTCTAAATCGTTTCACCTTTTCTCCTAGTCTCCTGGGGGCACTTGTATAGAAGTCTGCATAATTTTTCTTTTGTAAATATGTACTTTAGGATCATGTTTTCTTTTCTTCTCATATATGTCTTGCTGCAAGCTTTTAAGGTAAATACTGTTTGGAAATTTCCTCTAACAAGCGTGGTTTCCATAGGTGAGATATTTAACTTTAGTTCCAGAAATTATCTGAGGAAGGAAAAAGCAACACTCTCTTCCCACCTCCATGTCCCCACATGAAGGTTAACTGTAAATTGAAGGTTTTTTTTTTTTAACCTATTCAAGTAGTTAATCCATTTATCTCTGAAGTTCTGGCTGGGTTCATAAGCCTCTCGAGTATAATGGTTTTCTTTTGAAAATTAACCACATACCCTTTGGCTGCTTTGAGTTAGGTCCATCCTGTGCATCTTTCTTTGGTTGAAGTAATTCAAATCTGGACGTAATCAATGTGGAAAAATGAGCTTTCTCCCCATTTGCTTTATAAGGAAGTTAATGCTTTGAACACAGTGTTCACTTCCCTTCAGGGAAAAACATCTCTTGATAAGTGGAAATATTTTTTCAACAAAGAACCTGCTGCTCCAGATTTGTTATAAAAACTGGTTTGACAATCTGTTTCCATTCCTGTGTTAGATGTTGGGAAGAAAAGAATGTTGAGCATTGTGGGTAATTTGTATTGAGTTAGTGAGAGGTGAATTGTGTGTGTGTATGTGTGTGTGTGTTTCATTTGTTGGGAAGAAAAATGAGATATTTGAAAACTAGATTTTAATAAATAAGTCAACTCTATTTAAAATATATGCTGCAATATTAATTGTACAACTTTGCTCAATGACTTTACTGTATAATACATTTTCATTTTGTTTTATGATTTTGATTAACACATTTTTATCATGTGTTTAATTTTAGTTTGCCAACTCCATTGCTGTGTTGGTACAAGACTTTATATACCTCCCCCTTATATGCTGCCATTATCTACAGAATTCAGAGCATTTTATTTACTTTAACAAACATTTTTTGAGGACTTCCTATACTTCGTGCTCTGGATCAGCTGTCCAAGGTAGACAAAGGTGAATAATATGCAATTTCTCCCCTGAAGATGCTCATAGTTATTTTATAATGACATTTCTCAACTGTGTCCAGATATGGAAACCCAGAATTCCTCAAACTATTTGCAAATACTGTAGTATATTCAAATGAAAATAAATACATTACAATTTTGATAAACCAGACATGATTTTACATCAGAATCTACTATAGATAAGTGTTTGTAGGTATTAATGATTTATACAAAAAGAAAAAAGGAATAGCAGAAAAATACAAGCCCAGGAACTATCATATATCTATTTTTTTTGTGGATTGCAAAAGGGCCATTGTTATTTTGGTTTGCTGTGGGGTGGGGGTCACTGTTCTGTTAGGAGAAGTAAAAGTGTAAACCAATTAAATATAGCATGTTAGAAGTCCTTTCAAAGTTGACCTTCAGGGGACATGCTGCTTGCTCTCTGTGGATGCTTCTTACAAAGCATTCAACTACTCTCTCCTGTATTCTTCTGTAAGTACCAGAGTAGCCACAGATAACATGTGTATTAATGAGTGCACCTGTGTTGCAATAAAACTTTATTTGTATAAACAGGTAGTGAGCTAGACTTAGTGCGTGTCTGTGGTTTGCCAATCTCTGATCTAGATGACCTAGTAATATGCCTCCCTAAGTGTTCAAATGCTGGAGGATGGGGAGAGGTGCTCCAACAAAAACCAGAATGGACAAATGGGTCAATGGGCCCCTTTGATGGCTTTCTTGGGGCCGAACATAGAAGTAGATATCACCATTTAGTGCAGGGGACCAGCCTGTGGTTCCACAGATGCTGAATAGTGCCAAAGGGCAAAAGGAGCAATGATGCTAAGCAGACAGGTGCTGCCCAGATGTTGGAACCACAGCCTATCTGGAAGGCAGCAAGGCCAAGGTCAAGCAAGGCATTATAGTGGAAACTTCCCATAGTGAACTTGTCACTTCCCTGCTGACTGTGAGGATTCCCTGCCTGACTCACAGTGGTCCCTTCTGGGACACTCTGGGTCATGTCAGTAGAGACAGCCATGGGTCAGGCTTAGTAATTGCAGTGCTCCCTGTCGTAAGCCCAGGCAATCTTCAAACACAATAGATAGAGGGTCAACCAGATCAGGGATCAAATCCTGGCTCCAACAGTACCATTTCTATGACCCTTGGAGAAATCATTTGACCTCTTTGGGCTGTCTCCTCAGTAGTGGTAGAAGCAGCAGCAACATCCAACAAAAGTATTTTCTATGTGCCATTTTAGACACATTACCTATGACATTCACAAAGTTTCTGTCAGATGAATATGTTAATGATAATTAAAGGGTGGATAATATCCCCCCTGACAGAATTATGAAGATTAGAGATAATTCATGCTAATTTCTCACTTTAGTACTTGACATGTTGCTCCAGTTCAAGAAATGATACTACGTTATTACTCTTTTTATTAACCAGCATTCAGAAACAGTGTAAACCAGGCCCTACTCAAGAAACTTCATGTAGTGAAGCACTCTTTATGAAGATTTTCCAGGTCAGTGTGCACCTTTCCCTTGTGGGAAAGGGAAAGGACACTGTGGACTGGGCCTGTTTCTGCCACTATTTCAAAGAACCAAATCTGCTGCACAGGACATGAACACTTGGTTGAGGTAAGAAGCCCAAAGAGATGAATCTAGGTGAAGTCCCTGACTAGCTGGTTAAAGCCTTAAATGGGGGAAACCCAAAAATGTACTGACAAATGGGGGGAGTGACAAGGAGATTAAAAATGTGAACTTTGAAACTATGAACATTTTTCCCCAAGGGAAGCTAATCCATGTCCAATCATAATAAGCAGATTTTTAAAAATGTGCTTTCTTTACCACTAATCTTTAGCTTACTTATTGTCTTCATGGCTCATAACCCTACTACTGTGTGGGTTCTTCCCCTTGCCTTCTCTTGCATCTTCTAACAATTAATATCTTTCTTTTTTTGTGTCTCAAATTCAGACTCTCCAAAGAGAGGAATCTGATTGGTCCAGTTTGTTCCCTCATAGCCTGCTTACAAGCTTAGATCACATATTTCCTCCTGGAAAACCAGCTGTCCCACGAACAGCATTGTCATGTGACAGAGACCACAGTAATCTGACCAGAAAGAGCCATCTTGGATTGAAGCTTCAGTAGGAAGCTTTGAGCACAACCAAATGGTGTTGCTTTACAAGTCTTGTGAGCATCCACACATGGTTGTCCCACAGAAGAAAAGTAAGTTGCCAGCTGGTTGGCCTGAACCCAAATGTATTAATTTCCTAAAGCTGCCATAGCAAATTTGGGGGGGCTTAAAACCATTGAAATTTATTCTATCACAGTTCTGGAAGCCAGAAATTTGAAATCAAGGTATCAGCAGGGCCACCCCCCCACAAAGGATCTAGAGGAAAATCCCTTGCCTCTTCCAGCTTCCAGTGGCACTAGGCATTCTTGGGGGTTGGCTGCATCACTTTAATCTCTGCTTCCATCTTCCCATGGCTGCCTCCTCTATGGATGTTTCCTGTTTGTTTCTTATAAGGAATTAGGGCACACTCAGATCTTCCAGGATAACCCACCCCCAGTTTTTTATTCATATCCACAAAGACCTTTTTCCAAAAAGGTCATACTCACAGGTTCGCAGGATTAGGATGTGGGTGTACCTTTTAGAGGTGAGCATTCAACCCACTGCACCAATGAAGACTGACACATGACCATTAAATGTTACTTTTTCTGTTTTTTTTTTTTTTTTTGAGACAGGGTCTTGCTATGTAGCCCAGGCTAGTCTCAAATGCACAATCCTCCAGCCTCAGCTTCTTAATTGTTGGAATAACAAGTATGTGCCACCACACCCAGTAACCAGGGGACACTTAGCTTTAACTTAATACATAAACATCTCAGGAACTCAACAAATACTTGTTAAGTGAATGAAGAAATCAGCACATTTATCAGTTGGGAAACAGACTAGGAGAAGAGGTCTAACCCAGATCTCAGATCTAGATTATAGCAGTGCTTGATCTGAGCCCAGACCTCTGCCCTGGGCCTACAGCTCCTACACCCATGGCAGACTTGCATCTATGACCATGAGGAGAATTGAGATTCAGAGGAACTTGTCATAAATCAGCAAATTAGCCTGACCTGGGACTCCACACTCCTGGAACAGACCTAATTCCACTTATCCTGCCACTTTGAAAGCCTCCAGTCATCAGGCCAAAAAAAAAAAAAAAGTCTCAGAAAGTAAAATGAATATCCAGAAAATAAGAGGAGAAATTGAAGGATAGTTTGTGGTATATTTTGTTAGAGCTAAAAGCAGTTGGTGATGGATTTCTATTTTATGTTTACCTTTTCCTATAAATTCTCTCAATACACAAGAAAGACTCAGTCCTTGCCCAGTGAGGAAACTTTTAGAACACAACTTGATATGCTCAGATGTACAACCAACCCTTGAAGGGAGAAGCAAAGTCACTTCAGAACCATGAGTCTTCCTGACTTCTCAGAGTTGCTGCAAATCCAAGACAGCAGTGTGAGAGAAAAATCAATCATGGCTTACAGGCAAGACTGGTCTTTCTTCACACAATAGTTCCCCTGGTTTTGCTTTAAATGCCAAATGTACAAAAGAAAGAAGGAAGTTGCATTGCCTAAGTATCATCTCCCTGTATTGGTCCTTGGTTGCCATGACAGCATCCAGTTGCCACACATTCTATCATTCTCTTGGCTTTCTGGCGCCTCCCACTGGTGAAACCTCACCAAAAAATGTGTCTTTGGATGGTGCTTATTTTTTTAAAAATATTTTAATAGATTTCAATAAAAGTTATGATTTCCTGCTTCTTTTGAGACTTTGCAGGCTCTGATACCAGAGTCTCAACTCCTACAAGGCTATTTAGTAGGCTTGCATTTAGTATTTCATGAACTTTCCTTTGGAGCACAGACTCTCCAGCCTGCGATTGTTTGCACCTGCCTGCTTCTCTTCTTCATGGCCCCTGCCTGAAAATGCTTGAATTTGAATCCCTTCTTTTTGTCCACTAGTATCCATTCAACTAAGTATGCCATTCACATTGTTGTAAGAGGACATTCAAGAAGAGGCATGCAGTATTCATGCCTAGCTTTTCAGTTTGAAATGCTCCATTGGGTTTCCTTTTGCATTCTCCATTCTCTGAGTTTCCATAAAGCCATAATGCCAGCTCCCTGGTACCTGTTTCTTCTTCATTCTGCACAGCTCCACTTTTAGACTCTGCTCAAAGTCAGAATACTGAGCATCTAAAAAATATCTCAGCCATCACTGCCCTGACATAACAATTCTGTTGGTGCAAGAGCATATTCTCTGTCAAAAGAATGATTTCAAGAGGTAATAAGGTTTCAGTTCAGTAGCTGCATGGAAAATCATATTGAGCTTTCATTTTTTGTTCTCTCTCTCTCTCCATAGAAACTCTCTTGAAAAGATCTGGTTATGGAAGAATAGCAGGAAGATGTGTGGACAATGATTCTGCCTGGGATTATAAAGCATGGTTTGACTTAGCATGTGTGGAGACCTCAGTGCCAGGCACATTGTCTGACACGTAGCAGGTGCTCAAAATATACGAGAGAGAAGAAAGGGAGATCAGTTGCCCAGTATGTTGGGTTCAGTCTCTACATTTTGTTTTAGTGATCTTTATGGAGTACTTATGATGCACACCTTCTCCTAGGTGTACTTGAGTTTTGTTCATTCACTTAGTTGTTTGTCCGTTCCCTGCATGCCAACTTGATTTTCCTGAAATCCCCATTTTTATGTGTGACTTCAGCTCTCTGATTGTCAGTTAAGAAGCTCATCACTCACCCACATATTCTTCAAGAGCAAAGTGCTGCTCTTATCATTAGCAGTCATCACAATTCTTTTGATAGTGAAATTTGAAAGTTGCACATCATATAATGTAAACTCTGCAATCACTCAGAAAAAATAATTCTCCAGTAGTTTTTTTCTATAGGCCACAGTGGCTCAGATCCTCTTAAATTTACCTAAATTCTAGAGCTCTCTGTAACAAGTACAATGGAAGGCTCTCCACTGCTGGACAAATTCACTGAATACATGTGGTCTTAATATCCAGAGAATAACTTATCAAAAAGTAAGTCACTCTTTTGTTTTGTGAAATTGTAATCAAGCCAATATACCTTCCAGGAGCATAGTTCACTTTTGATGAATAAATGAGTGCACAGAAAATGAATGCACAAACTGGGCACTGATTTTTGCAAATGAAATAAGAAATCTGAAAATTACTGGGCTCTTGTTCTTAAACACTAAATCAATCAATCTTCTTTCCATCAGCAAATCTTTCTCTATTAATGACCTAAATGCACAGCTCTTTTGTTTGCTTTTATACACTAAATTCAGAATTCTGACAAGCCTTTGTAGTTTGTGTTCTTTATGGAAGGGATCTAAGAAAATGCAGCAGGCTTCCTTCAGCTTCTTATAACAGAGCTTGTGGAACAAAAAAAAAATCATACTATCCAGGCAAAACTTAGAAAAGCAAGAAGAAAAGTAATTTTTGGTTGTATCAAGAGGGGAGAAAACCTGGGCACTGTGGAAAGGCATGGCTTTTTTTAGGTGCAAACCCCAGGAAAGAATTGAGAGCCATGCTATTTCCTTTTCAGAACACAAATCTTCAGCCCAGTTCTCAAGTCTCCTTTTACTTTATGTTGGTTAGAATAACAGTGACATTCATTTTATGTTTTTATGTTTCATATCGGTCTTTTGGAAATAAATGCATGGAATACATACTCATTGAACAAAATTTACATGAAATAGAAATGATAGTAAACTAAAATCCTGTTCTGAGTAGCTTCTTTATCTTCCAGCTCCTAGAATCGACTCTGAGGTGGCTATTAGCATGGACAAGGTACCAAGAAGTGCCTCTTGAGAAGACCTGGCAGAGGGAGAAGTTGGATGGTTATGGAATTTTCATTAAGGCTTGAATTGATTCAGAGTAGTGTGAGGGTGCTGGGATGGACCCTCAAGTTGTCCTAAAAAGAAGCAAGGGGACAAGACTTTTGCAAGCCACCCCCTACCACCATTCACTTGTGTGAATTTGGAAGAGGCAACTTCCTTTGGCAGAGAGCAGCACTTGGGGAAGGACTCACCTATGAGCCATCAGTAGCTAATACTTCAAGCATGTGGGCGAATGGGTCCATTAGGAGGAAAAAATGGTCAAGTTAATGTAAAGCTCTGAGAATGGAGCATCACACATATAAAAGCTAGGTCATTTGCTGTGCTACTCCATGATTATCTTGGACAAGGTTCTCTTTCATTCATACAGAGCACTTTGTACTTTTTAGTAACTGAATATTTCTGAGTGATATGGATTATCCACTATTTCTTTAACAATTCCTTTACTGTTGTTCATTTAGGTAGACTCTGGTTTCTCACAAGTATAAGTGATGCAACCATGGAAAATCTCTTTGTACATATATCTTTATACACTTGGAAGGTGTCTGTAAGATAGGTTCCTCAAAGTGGAATATTTTATTAAAAAGTAAGCACATTTAAAATTTGAGCAGGTACTGTTAATTGCTCTCAGAAAAGACTGCTCTAACTTGAATCTTATCATTGTGAGATGAGAGTGTCTTTCTCTCTCACATCCCAAAGCAATCAAATATTGAAAATCTTTTATACTTGCCAGTATGAAAAATCATGTCCATCTTTTATTTTGCATTTTAGTCAACCCCCAAGAATCTCAGCTTATTTTCTTGATTCTTAACCACTCATGTACCTGATTTTGTGATTTTTGTAATTGTCCACTTCCTCTGGTTTATTTTATTGATGTATACTTTTAATTTATATATTGTAAATAGGTCTTTGGCTCTCCTATTTGTCTTTTTACCTTTTGAGAGAGACTTTCAACTTAACAGAGGTTAAAGTTCCATATGCTCAAGTGTGAAAATCTTCTTTAGAGCACCCACATTCAGTTCTTTGCATGTAGGAGGTATTAAAAAGGAGTCGCCATTCTGTCATGAGCTAACACACACCCCACCTTACCCTCAGAACTGCCAGTGTCTTTACTAGCCCAGAACTCTTCATCTGGCAGATTCTTTGTGTGACATTCCTGTCTTTCCCTTTTCCAGATCAGTCGTGGTTATTAAAATCTTAGATAATGACTACTCTACAACCTCATTCTCACAATGTCTTTCCCCTCCTCTTCTTCCTAATTCTACCCTTCTCATTTCAGTTGACTGTGCTTGGCTTGGGAGGCTGAATGAGGCAGGGCCACCCTCTGTGAGCTTGTGCCATCAGTTGGCTTTGGTCACTTCTTTGCTAGCCCCCACTGCTGGTATCACCTTCCTGTCTGGTCCTGGCATGTAATGGTACTGACTCTGGCTCTAACCAGGTGCTGTGTGTTGTTGGGACAAGCACAGAAGGGAGGCAATAAGGGTGCATCCATATTTTCAAACCAGTGTAGTGAATTGTGAATGTTTTCTGCTGATGTGGAGGCATCTGAGGAGTTTTTTTGGGGCAAGTACTGGAGTTTGAACTCAGGGACTCCAGCTTGCCAGGCAGGTATTCTACCACTTGAGCCACAACTCCAGCCATTTTTGTTTTACTTATTTTTCAGATAGGCTCTTTCATTTTTGCCTAGGGCAGGGCCTCAGTTCATGATCCTCATACCTCTGACTCCCACATAGCTGGGATTACAGGCATAAACCACTATCTCTGGCCCTAGTGCTTGGTTCTTAAGTAGCATCCATTTCTCCCTCCTTCTACAGGATGGAAGACAACCTCAGAAGTGTCATTTCTTCTGGTGGAGTTGGCCATGTTCCTTATGAGAAGACTTTTGTGGCTTCCGTTCCACAGATAGACTCCAAACTCTGTCATCAGTGGTTGAAAGAATAAGCTAGTCTTCTTCTGGGACCCTCCCAAGACCACAAGGAAATTGGGTAGGGAGCTTCTGCCCCCTCACTCACTCTAAACTCTGCCACATCCCATCTTACTAGTATGGTGTACTTTGAGAAGCATCCTATTTTAAAGTGTTTGCTATATGTTCTTTGTACAAGATGTGGATTGGGGAGAATGAACCCTTCACTAATCATGAAGGGTTCCCTCAACTTTTGTTCCCAAGAAAAGGACTTGTTCTCCTTTCCTCCATTTATATGTAGGTCCTCAAGGAGGGTAATATCCCATACGTCTCTCTGGAGAGAGCCACTATGGAGAAATGCAAACCCTTGGGTCCAGAGATCTATCCTGGCTTCTTTTGTCTGCCAGCTCCACAATGCCTGCCCAGAGTACCCTGTGGTTCTGTGACTCTCAGCCAAGGCAGGACAGATTATGTAAATAATGGTAATCATAGTGTTCATTATTGAGCATTTTTGAAATTCTGCATTCAGTGTGGTATAAAAAGTGCCTAGCAGACTGACCTCCCTATAAAAAAACTATAAACTCTGGAAAAAAGACAAAGCATATCCAAAGACTCTGCAAAGCCAGCAAAGGAAGGTGGAGCTAAACTTGTAAGCTAAAGGCAGATGGGAGTTAAAGCTTGGAAGAAGAGCTCATCCAAATGTGTGTTCCCTATTTTGTTACAACTTTGTCCTGGGGGTTGGGTCATAGTCATGTGACATAGTCTGGCTGTAAGAATAAGAGGAGACCTGCCATCTTCCTGGTCTGAAGAATCGAAGACAGAACTCAAGGTTGCCACAGGACCAAAAAGTGAAGAGGGAAGCCCAGAGATTAGAGT
Organism: Castor canadensis; assembly: GCF_047511655.1. Taxonomy (NCBI): domain Eukaryota; kingdom Metazoa; phylum Chordata; class Mammalia; order Rodentia; family Castoridae; genus Castor; species Castor canadensis. The sequence continues at coordinate 31,746,070 of NC_133396.1, read as the reverse complement.
CAGGGTCTATTTGTCAATTCTGCTCATTTCTCTAACTGATCTCTGAACCACATTGGAAAAAAGAATTGAATTGCATTCTAAGTTGCCACCGAGCACAAGTAAGAAACAGTATACAATCTGAGTCTAAGCAAGTTTATTTCCTGCTTAGAAATTAACAATTTTCAGAGGAATATAACATAATATGGGATCTTTACATCCTACCACACAATGACTAGAATACAATCTAAAGTTTCTCTAAATAATAGACATAATGATTGCTTCTTCAAGTGGTTATGAGACTTGAGCAAGATGGTTTATTTAGCACAGTGTTTACAAAGTGCCTGGCTTGCAGTTAATGGATTAGTAACAACTTATATCTCTTGGTTCTGGACCAAGAACAGGAAATACCCACCAAGAGGCTGCCAAATGTGGTTAACATTCTAAGTCAGAAGAGAAAACACATCTGTCATTACCAGCACATTTAGACTCCAGAACCCTAGGAATAAGAGAGGCATATATTGAAAGGGGTATCAGCATTCATATTATTTGCCAAGAATGCCAGTGAGTTAGCCAGAGAAAAGGATAAAAGGGTTTTTAAGAAGTTGCACAAAATAAGGCAATAAACAACAGGAGCTTGGACCAGTTCAAAAAGGTACCAGGAAGGTAACAAAAAACATACAGGTAGGCCTGTGACAGGGCTAGAATAAAGACAAGAGCAGGACCACTTATGAGAAAGCTGGCAAAGGCCCAGGATTGGAGAATTTTGGAATACAGGTTTGGATCAGGTTCATAGGTTGCATCTAAAGTCTCCCTGTGATAGTGGAGCCCATGTTACCTGTTCATGAAACACCCATAAGCCTTGCAAACCCAGGTTTTTTTTTTTTAATCCTTTTATCTTTTCAAAAGGAAAGCACTTCAGGGGTTAATTCAAGGGTTGTTGTTCTCCTCAATGAGCAAAATTGAAAAAGTTCAATGGCTGACCAATAAATTGGGATTGCGCACCTGTTCTAGGTGAAGAAATATCACCTTTCCAATTCAAGACCAATTCCAGCAATCATAGGGAAAAATTTAATCTCTTGACAATATTGTCTCCTGAATCAAACAACAAAGCCATTGATAAAATTTGGTCTGGGTGAATGCTTCTCCTTGTCTGGTTATTCCTTCTGATCAGTGTTAACTCAAAGTTTTATTTCTATGTGGAAAAATCAAAGAGATATCATGGGAACATAGAGTCTTAGCCAAGATCATTTTGATTGCATTGACTGTAACGTTACAACCTTAAAGTAACCCAGAAATCAAATCTCTCCCTTGGTCCTAATGAAATTCTTATTTGTGTATTGGTAGATTGGAGACAAATGGAAGGTAAATGTTATCTGATGATGTTTACTAAGAGGATTTTACTTTTTCTGTGCCTCCCTGCTTTCTCCCAGCAAATTACCTATTTTCTATAATTATAGTGACAATAATTAATTTTTTACATTGGGCCAAATACTGTACTGATCACATTACAAATGTTATGCTTTCTAATAATACTGTAAGGTACAAACCATTGTTATCACTCCCATTCTACAAATGGAGACACGTCAGCCTAAAGAAATAAAGCTGTGTTTGAAGGATACCCAGCTACTAGGCATCAGTCAGGATCTACTGTAGAAATGTGGATTCAGAGTTGGTGATCATAAGGATTTACCTTATGATCTGCTTTACCAATGTGACGTCCCCATAGTAGGTATTTAGTAAAAGAGGGCAATTATAACAAAAATAGCAGTTATATCTTCACATAGTAAAGGCAATTTGACAATGCATTGTCAGTTTATTCATTCAACAGATTATGCAAATGTGATGAGAGCTTGTATAATGCAAATGTGCTTACAAAATGTGAAAATATAAAAATGAAATTGTTTATCTCTCTATGCTTTTCTGCAACACTTCTCCTCATTACAGCAGCAGCACCTGGTGCCTTGTGGGTGTTGAGTGAATGCTTATTAATTTGTGGCTCACACTGGTCATAGAACATAATGATATAAATAGTATCATTAATGTTATAATTGTCACAGATATAATTCCATATTAAAGAATGTGTACTGTTGAACATCTGTGTACCACATGAGCTTGACAGAATTCTAGCCTGAATGACCTTCCCAAAGTCTGGCAAATTCTACAGCACCTAGGACAAGTCAGTTCTGTTCTGCCCCGTGATGGTACAAGAGGTTTAGTTTGTCTTTGAGGACCAGAATTTTCTGCAAAATTTGTCAAAACTTTTCTGTTTCCCAATGTCATTCTTGAGTTTGTCGAATTTAGAAATGTGGTAAAGGGATTAAAAGCCACGACTCACCCCTTCCTGCCATCCATGCTTGATACTGTCAGCCTTTAGGATCTGGGTTACTATCTGTTAGAGGAACCTTGCTGAACTAGGACCAAAATAATCACTAAAGCACAATGTACCGGGCCGTAGTGTTCCAGCCCCTCTTTCCTTTCATGTTAAATTCACTGCCTTAACCAAGTGGCCCTTTGCAAAGCCATCCTTGTGACTAATGGGCCTTTGATCAGGTTTTGCTTCCTGATAGCCATATGTATAAATGAATGTTTAGCCCAATTGAGTAATGAACATCGATTCTTTGTATTGTCTGACTGCAAAATGTCCCCTCATCTCAAAGAACCCCCATTGTTCTTATGTCAGGGATAATATCTTCTCATTTGGAGGAACTCTGCTTGGGGCTGGAATACGTACAATTTAGGATGCTCTGCAGAAAAGGAGCAAGGTTTGAACATTTTTCTTGACTTTTTTAGCATGCTCTGATGTGGATTTAAAAAGTTACAATTTTTTGAATACCTGTAACTACTAGTATGCAAGGTACTTCTCATACATGATTTCATTTTATTTGCACATTAACCTGAAGAGTTAAGTATCACTGGCTCCATTGTACAGGGGAGGGAGCTGAAGCTGGATGGCCAAATGCTCATGTGGCTTCTTAGTCATATTCCAACAGCCCAATTTCAGGTTACTTGTGACTCTAACATCTAATTTCCCCAGCCCCTTGGACAATCATTATTTCCTTCACATGTGCTAGGAATAGTGCTTGCTTTGAGTCTTGGTCTGTTTCCTGATAGCTATGGCCTTAAATAAACTCCATACCTTCCCCCTTTTTTATAGTGCTGGAGATGGAACTCAGGGTCCTGAGTAACATGCTAAGCACATTATTTATGATTAAGCTGCACCTCCAACCCCTCCATATCCTTTGTAACCTCAAGTGCTTCATCTACAAAATCGAGATCTCTACCAGCACCTTCTCTGTTTCCCTGACAAAGCTGTTGTGAACTGGATTGGCACATGACAAGGTATAGTACAAAACGTGGTAGATTTTTTAGCATGCTTATCCAGAGCCTGTGTAGATAGCTGCCTCTGCTCCACTCTGACACTACGTTGCTTCTCTTTTCAGATTCTCTAAAAGCAACACTTGAATCTGCTTTGCCAATAACAGATTTGTTTTCATTATTAGGGATGATTCTGTCTTGAAGTTGGAACAGAAATGGCAATTAAACGTGCTTTCATGGGAATTTCAAAGATTCCATTTTTCTTGGGGAAAGAAGAAATAGGAGCCAATGGAACAGCAATTAAAGCCATAGTTTAAAAACAAATGCTACTAAGGCACAGATGATATCATGTAATAGTTGGAATTTCTCCTGTTTTCTCAGGCGAGTGGAGCAGGGGCAGCCCTCTGAAATCCCAGGCCAGCTGTCAGTGCCTGTTTCAGAAGCTGCCACTCCAATGCATCTCCTTGCAAATTCCTCTCTCCAATCCAAACCTGTTGTATTTAGCTCCCAGCAGAACCCAGGGAGCCATGAGGAAGCCTAGTGCTGCTTCAGTCATCTTGGGCTCATGGGCTATCAGAGGTGACTTGCACCAGATGGCAATTTCCTAGGCTGGATCATTGATAATGCAACAGAAACCATTCACTGAGCCATCTGTGTCCCAGCAGATTATCCACCTGGCCCTTTTAATACCAGGTGAGTTGAATGCCCACAGGTGACAAAGTTTCTACTTACCTGACATTAAAATCCTTGTGTATTGTATTTTATCCAGAAAGGAGGATAATCAGGGACTAAATCATGGCTAATTGCTGGCCATGGAAGTGCAACAGCTGATCTTGTGACAGGAGTGCCTGTGTTGATTTCCCAGGGTTTAAGAAGCTACTACCAGGAAAATAGTCTCTCAAAAAGAATTATGAAAAGCTCCAGAAATTCTACAACTAAGTATATACCTAATTAAACTGAAAACAGTTCTTAAGTAAATACCTATACACAAATGTTCAAATATTAAATAGCCAAAAGATGAAAACAACCCAAATGTCCATCAATGGATGAATGGATTTACAAATTGTGGTAAACCTATATAATGAAATATCATTCCACCACAAAAGAAAATGAAGTATCGATACATGCTACAAAGTGGATGAACCTTGCAAACATTATGCTAAGAAAGAAGCACAATACAAAAGGTCACCTATTGTGATTCTGTCTATGTGAAATACTTAAAATAGAAACAGAGAGAAAATTTGTGGTGACCAGGAACTGGAGAAAATAGGGAGTGACTTCTTAATTGGAAAGGGGTTTTATTTTGGAGTGAAATTTTTTTAGAAGTAAATACAAATGGTGGATATGCAACCTCACAAATACACAAATGCCACTGAATTATTAGCTTTAAGTGGTCACTATAGTTCAGATCTGGGAATGTCTCCCAAAGACTCATGTGTTGAATGCTCATTCCCCAGTGTAGCAGTATTCACAGGTGATTTATTCGTGAGGGCTCTAACCTCATCAATGGGTGAGCCCACTGACAGATTCACAGCTGAATGGACTGTTGGAAGGTGGGAGAAACTTAGGAGGTGGGACCTAGTTGAAGGGGGTGGGTGCTTGGAGGGCATGCCCTTGAGGATTATATTTTCCTTCCTTCCTTCCTTCCTTCCTTCCTTCCTTCCTTCCTTCCTTCCTTCCTTTCTCTCTCTCTCTCTCTCTCTCTCTCTCTCTCTCTCTCTCTCTCTCTCTCTCTCTCTCTCTTTCTTTCTTTCTTCCTGATTACTGTGTGGTGATTGGCTTCTTTGTCTATGTGCTCCCATCACTTTACCTCAAGCCCAAAGGACTGGAGCCAGCCAACCATAGAGTAAAACCTCTGAAACCAGGAGCCAAATTGAACCTTTCCTTCTTTAAGTTATTTTTCTCAGGTACCTTGTAACATCAATGAAAAACTAAAACAATGGTTAGTTGTTTTTTGTCGTACTGGGGATTGAACTGCAGGCCTCACACTTGCTAGGCAATGGCTAGACCTTTTGAGTCATGCCCCCAATCCTTTTGTTTTTAGTTTGTTTTTCATATAGAATCTCTTGCTAACTGCCTGGGCTGGACTCAACTTTGATCATTCTACCTCTGTCTCCTAAATAGCTGGGATTACAGGTGTGGGCCACTATAACAAGCTCCATAAAGGTTACTATTTATGTTATGTGAATTTTATCTCAATTTTTAAAAAATCTTGATGAAGTCTGGAAGTTCTTCTGAAATACATGAAAAACAAAGATAGACTGATGAATGGTCAGACATTAGTATGCAAAGCACAAAGAGTAAAATGTTCACTGTAGAATCCAGGTGCATATTACCCCATGGTAAAAATTAATGTTTCACTGTATTTGAAAATGTTTATAATGTGAGGATGCTAGGGAAAAATATGATACTTAACTCAGTAGGCAGTTGGAAAGCAGGTCCCCAAATCCTGCTATCCAACATGGATCTTCTGGTGTTGGTGCCAACCAGGACATGACTGGGAACTTGTCAGGGTAGATTTGCTGGGCTTTGTCCACTGCATGCGTTCCAACCCTCCCCTCTAGTTCCCATTTTACCCATTTGCAGATAATGACATCTTTCCATGATAAAACTGCCACTTACACACATTTGCTATCAGCCAGACCCTGTGCCCATGACTAATATCCATTTTTCCTCAATCCTGGTAACATTGAGTAGGTTTGAGGTGAGAAACCTGCCATAAGGATAAGTAAAATCAAAACAAAACACTGCGTATGTTTTATGTGAGTATATTGTATGTTGAGTAGAAATAGAGGCAGAAGACAAATGTATGCTTTTTAGAGGGGAGGATAATGTTGTCTTTGGGGGAGGGTAGTTAATTGGAAGAGCTCATGACATTGTCTTCTGTGGTGCTGTGCCAGTACTATCATTATGTTGTTTCTTGATCTAGTGTTGGTTACACAAATGTGCACACTTTGTGAAAATCTATTCAACTGTACTGTGAACACCTTTGTATGTACATTACATCAATGAATGATAAAAAACCACTTAATCAGTGAAACAGACAGTGCAGTACAATTAATCAGTAAAACCAATATCCAGTTTGTTAAAAATTAATTAAATAATAAAGAGAAAGAAAGAACACAAACAAGACTAGGAATAAGAAGAGACATAACTACCCACAAAGAGAGAGTTAAAATTTTATAGCAGAATACTATATTCAGTTTTATTCCAGTGGCCTTGAAAACCTTGACAAAGTGGATATTTTTCTAAGAAATGATGAAAATGAAGACTGCAATGGAACAGCAACCAATCACACATGCTGCTGAGGTGGAGAGACTGCACAACAGCAAAACTCACAAACCCCTCTTATTCTGCTAGCAGCTGGAGGCCCACAGCAACACACACTCAGACTGACACATTAGTGAATGACCAAGGGCTACTCAGCGTGATGGACTCCTTGTTCTGCAGAAGTCATAAAACCCTGCCATAGCAGGAAGGTGGTGGAAGTCTCATGATCAGTCTAAGTCCATTTCTTAAGAAACTGTAGAGCACTGGAACCAGTCCTGGTTGGTCACCTTTCCAAGCCAGGGGATGGAAACCTATTGAACAGGTGTGAAGTTGCATTGGAGGTTGGTGATGGCGTTTTTGTCATAATAAGTACCCTTTTATTTAAATAAGAAGCCACCTTTTGATTATTTTATATATGGTTGGAATTCCTATTTTTGCTTTAGGTAGAGTTTAAAAGAAAAGTTAGCTCATGTATAGAAGGAAGGGAAGGAATACAACAAATGTTAAGTTTGAGAAGTAATCCATGAGCAACTGAGTAGAATTTATTTGAGCTCCTTCCAAGCTCTAACTTGACACCCAACATTAGAGAGAAACTTGGAGCAGAAAGAGATGGCCAAGGGAATTAGACTTTACAGATAGAACGAAAAGGACCAAAAGGAATCAAAGTTCAGAGGACTGAGCAACCTGGACTTTACTAGTAGCTTCGAAAGGCATTGAAACACAAATCAACTGAGAAATGGGTGAGAAGTGAAGGAGAGTTCGGTCCTTCCTTGGAGTGGAAGTGAGGAGGTATGGTGGTGTTAGAAAGGAATTTTATTTTGAATATATACTTGGAAAGTAGAGCATATTTGTAGGCCAAAGGGAAAGACCAACCTGAAAATGTTAAACAAACAAAAGAGAAAGTGAAGATAATTGATGGAGCAAGGTTTTTGACTCAGGAGGTGAGAGGATGTGGACTCAAGGGAAAGAACTGGCTGTGGAGAAGAGACAGGCCTATAAAATTACCACACTGAGGAGACAGAGGGAGAAGGCCAAATGAAGGCCAGAGTGATGCAGCCTCAGACCAAGGAAGGCCTGGAACAAGCTTTTCTAGAAGAGACAAGCAAGGATTCTCACCTGGAGCCTTCTCCCCCTCCATGAAGGGTGATTCTGCTGGCACTTTCATTTCAGGATTCTGGTCCCCAGAACTATGAGAGAATAAACTGCTGTGTCTTAAGTCACTCAGCTTGTGGTAATTTGTTATGACAGCCCTAGGAAATTAGCATAACCTCCAAACTCCAAGTCAAAAATTGACCCAGTAGAGTGAGCAAACCCAGGACTCATCGACAACCTTCAGAGATGTGTCTTCTGTCTTCACTCACTGGTTTGGTTAGAAGCCAATCTAGTGGGCACAGGAGAAACTTGGTGCCCAGACTAATCACAGATTTGTGAAATTCAGACTTAAATCCCTCCTTCTAGTCTCCTTCAGCCTTGGCTTTCCATCATTTTCATGGCATTTCCCATATACACGAATCTCCATCCCATCCAAATTAGATTCAGACTGTTACATCCCCTAGTCTACTTCTCTGTACCACACAGGTTTACATCAAACTGACTAAGGAGGTCATGAAGAAAAGGCATGTGATATATCTACATTAAACTGCTGCTGCCTGACTTTCATTCAAGCACCTGCTCGTTTTCTCCTGAACACCTACACGAACATTTATTTTTATAGCTGGCCTAACTTTCTACTGATTCCTATCACTTAAGTTCAAGTTCTTCAATTCCTTATGACTTAACATGCCACTAAGAATCATTTGTTAGAGTCATTGTAGCTCCCTCTCTGGGATTCACAGATGGGAACGATTGACTATCTAGATTCAATTCATTGAAAAATTGCCATTCTGGAATCACTATAGGTTATCTAGTTTCCAAAGGAAGTTTTAGAAAGCAATATTTGATAGTGAAAGACATTCATTCACTCCATATTTATTTAGTACATACTCTCTACCAGGTATTTTGTTAAGTGTTAGGAATATATGTATAATGAGAGAAAGAAGTTTGACCTTTCAAGAGCTCACTGTCTCATGAGTAGTTGTGAAAAGAACATTTCATGAATGACACCAATACCATGCAATAAGAATTGTCTTGGGGTAGGGCAGGTAGTAGATGGTCTCTCTTTGTTCCTCTGGATTTATGCTCCAACTTTTCCACCTGTGCTTAGGATGGAGACCTCTATGAACAACCTCCATGGGCACTCACACCTATGGCTTCCAGATCACTTCAGTCAATGGGAGAAAAATGTAGACTATGAGAGGGTGGAGAAGAGAGGCTCCCTTTCTGTCACCCTGCAGGTTGTGAGGGGCTGCAACTGTTCACAACAGGCCACCACTTCTGAGGTCTCTCTTATTGGTCTGGTCATGTCCCAGCTGGACATCCTTGTCCCCCGTAACCCTGGCCAGGCCTTTGTAAATAGTCATCATTCAACTCCCTGTCACAATACACTGGACTGTGATGTCTGCTTCCTGCTGGTCCCTAGTGGATACTGAGGTCCAGGGATGCTTCATAGAGCAGCGAACTTTTGCATTTGGTCCTAAAGAACTGGTAAGCTTTCACCAAGGTCATACAGGTGGGGTGGGGTCTCCAAGGCTAACTAGATGGGGCCAAGTCTGGAAGTCAAGGCAGCAAATGCATATTTGGAGACTAATAAGGAACACTAATCTTCATATAGGGAGGTCTACAGGGAATAGTAGTGAAGGAAATTAAGCTGAAAGGCCTTAGATGCCAGGCTAAGGCTTTGGGGGTTTATCCCTAAGTGTTGAGAAATTTCAGTGATGCTGAAGGCACATTCCAGTGCCTTAAGTCTCTACATCCTTGGGTCTTCCCAAGAAAAATGTATTTCAGAAATGAGAAGCTGGTGTAACTCTGCTTTAAATTTGTGCTTTATTGGTTTTGCATTCTTCCCTAAAACTCACTCACATCCTGTGAATTCAGTTAAGCTGTTGACTTTTTAAAAAAATTAAAAATGAAATCACTTCAAAAACTTCTCTTTCTCAGTCCCAATTTATGGGACTTCGTCCTTATGTATTATGGAAAAAGGGAATAGTCCTCTTGAGAAATGTCATAGTTTCATTTAATTATAGAAAACTTTCCTAAATGTGATAGTCTTCCATAGATCCTTATAAAAGGGAGTGCTTGATTAGAGCTCAGATTCTCATCTCAGATTTTAAGGGAGATGAGACAATCAAACAAACACCTGCTGAGAGGTAGTTGAGGCCTCCTGTCTGGGGGTGGGAAGGAGAGGCTGTGAAAATGAGAAGGAGGATACACTGAAGAAGAGAGTAAAGTTAAGAGCAGTACTTTCCAGTACAGATATACTGTAAACCTCACACAAATGTGAGGCAGATAAAACATTGTAGGAGTCACATTTTAAAAAAGGAACCAAGGGTAGGAGTGGTGGCTCACACCTGTAATCCCAGCTACTTGAGAGGCAGAGATAGGATGATCATGGATTGAGGACAGCCAGGGCAAAAAAAGTGAGATCCTATCTCAAAAATCAAGTCAGGTGGTAGTGAAAGCCTGTAATCCCAACTACACAGGAGGCATAGGTAGGAGGATCAAGGTCCAAGGCCAGCTCCAGGCAAAAAAGAAAGACCCTATCTGAAAAATAACTAAAGTAAAAGTGGCTGGGAGAGGGGTTTAAGTTGTAGTGCACCTGCCTGGCAATTGGGAGACCCTGAGTTCAAACCCAAGTACTGCCAAAAAAGAAAAGAAATAGTGGTGGAAAAGGCCCAGGTCTGTGGATGGATGAATGAATAAACAAAATTTGGTATATACACATGATGGAATGATACTCAACTATAAAAAAAGGGAATTAAAACACATACTACAACATTGTGCAAAGCAAAATAAGAAAGTAAAAAAGGACAAATAGTCTACTCATACAGGGTGCCTAGAATAGTTCAATTTACTGAAACAAAAAGTGAATGGTCACTCCATGGGCTGGGGGGAGGGAGGAGTTGTGTAGTAGGTACAGAGTTCAAATTTTCCAAGATGAAGAGTTCTAGAGATTGTTTGCACAATAATCCCAGGCAAATCCGTCATTGCTACTGTTCTGGCCTTTGTTGCAGAGCTAACCTTTTGGTGCATAAGTGAGGTGTGGTCAGAGGTCACTGGAGTCAAACTCATTGACATCGTGACCTTGGCCAAGCAGAATAACATCATAGACTCTGAATTATTTTGTAGGTGAAATCAGGATAAAGATGATGGCTTTCTCAGAAGGTTGTTGTGAAGATTAAATCAAAATGCATGAACAAGCTTCTGTACAAAGTATCATGCAGATAGTGAACAGCGTTGGTTACTATCATGGTAAGTAGCACCATTGTCCTTTGTCGTTGTCATTATCACCATTGCTAGTTTTCACTCTACAGAAGTGGTTCAATGTTCTCTTAGACTTTCTATCACTCTCTCAGCCTGTGTTAGACATGCTAATCGTGACCCAAAGTCCCAGGCCCTGTCTATTCTCCATCATAACCGACTTAACTCTCAATTGCTTTTAACCTATAAAAGAGGAAAAGTAATACCAACCACGTTATGAGGACCAAATGAAATAATGGAGATAATATGCTTAAAGCAGTAGCACAGGGCAGACTGAAGGCAAGTGGAATTTGTCACTCCTGGGTGAGAGATTGGGGCTGTAATAATAAGTAAAGGGCAAACCACATCTGCCCTTCCAGTGTAATATTGCAACAAAGCTAGACCTTAAACTCATATGACAATAAAAATTGAGAAGTGCTTGCAGCACATGGGAAGTCCTTCCTAATATCTTGCTTAAACACCTGGGCTATAGCTTAAAGCCCCTTTGTCCCCTTACAGGACAAATGCTTTACTCCTTCTGATGCATCACAAGCATACCTTTTCTCCTGGTCTGTCAGTCTTTTGAAGGAGCCTCACTCTCTGATCTGTGTCTGGCTTTCCGTGACCTCCAGTCAGGTGATACAGTGCAGCTTCTACCAAGCCCATGCCAACTGAAAAAGTCAACAAAGCTCCTAAAAACCCCATTGACCTGCTTATCTGTGATAGGAAAATCTTGCTTCCAGGACACTGCTATTTCTCACTTGCGTAGGTCAGTGTTGGTAAATGCACACTGAGCTGCAGTGTGGTTCCCACTGGGCACTCTTGGCCTTTGCACAAATAATTATTGAATGAACAAAAGAGATTAGCATTGAAGCAATTTATAGTGAGCTACACAGGAGGTCAGGAAAGCACAGATTAATCTTTGAGTTGCCCAGACAAGGGGAGGAAGAAAGAAACAAAAAATTAAATGGTTGATAACATTGCCCTTATAGAAGGTAGGAACTAACAAAGAAGTATTCAACAGTTATTATTTGATTGGGAAGGCTGTTCAGAATCCCCTAGCCCTCTCTGGCCCTGTCACTGAAGCATGTGGTCTTGGAAGAAGTGCACATGGCAGTAGGTATCACACAATGCGTTTCTTTTTTCCTCTAATAAGCTTGACTAGTCCTCACCTTCCCCAGGACTCCACTTTGCAAGACATCAGACTCCAATTCTGCCCAAAAAGTGAATTTACATCTATGGAGGTTCTGTTATGGTTGAGAAGACAAGGATGAGCCTCAGGGATTGGAAGGATTGCTTAGGCTAGCTTCCTCCTGTGATCCCAGCTCATGTTTCCTGGGTGTCCTGGTACAGGATGGAGAGCTTCCATCCATCCACCATTCCCTTCTCCATCCTTTACAGAGATGAAAAGTGGAAGTTTTTGGGCATGACTTTTCCACAGTGAGGAGGCCCAGAAGCTGCAGGCCTGTCCTATGGAGGTGACTCCACCTGGCTCACTAGATTGGAACACCACCTAAGAAAATGATTAGTTTCTTTTCATGGCTTCTCTTTTAGGAAGAAAAAAAATAATAAAGAATCTAATGAGTACATGCTCTAGATAAATTGGTGTTCTTGAGACCATAGTATTAATGGTTTTGGATAATGAAAATATGATCCAGAAAACAGTTTGGTGATAAACACGAAAATCCAAAGGAATTCACATTTTACCTCATTAATACCAATGCTGAGAATTCATTCCTCCCAAGTTTGTTTTTTTTTTTTTTAATGGAAGCAAAATTGCTTTGGGCACAGTAGTATCTGTAGTGGCATCACAATTATGGATAAATTGGAAATTATATAAATAACCAACAGTTGCTATGCAACTGTTAAGGGATTAATCCATTTAATCCAGCAACAATTAATGATCTATATGAAAGTTGTCTTGGTATATGGGAAAGTGGTATGGAACAATACCGGGGAAAAGGCAGATCAAGTGAGTATAGCTAGACCCCAGTTACCACTGTGTCAAAGAGGCACACATCCACAAATAGAACAAACTCAGAGGGGCTAAAAGGTGAGATTAGGAGAAGGTCTTTAAAAAGACACTTTGTAAGGTTTCTGCAATGCATTGTTGCTGGTAATGGCAAAATCAACAACTACAAAGCACAGGCATTCTGTTATTTGCCTGTCCCCATTTCTCTGGCTGTCCCTGTGTTACTTTTAGCTCTTCTCATCATGTCAGTGTTAGAGAAGGCATGATACGATGCCATGAATGGGTCCAGATAGTCTCATGGCCCCAAATACTGAAACTTTGCATTTGGGTGGCACTTGGACCCTTTTGCTATTCATTCCTGGCTTTGAGCAGCTTTGCCTGTTCACACACTGGTGTGTTGTGGTATGAGAAAGGTTGAAGCTAGCTGAGTGAGTAGAAGGATTCCCTGAGGAAGACAGATGGTTATTTCCTCTCTCCAACTCCTGTACTCTGGTTCATATTTCATTGCACAGCCTGTAGCAACTGGGGAGCTGGGGCCCTGACCATCCCATGTAACTGTGTGCAGCTGTGCACCCGAGCATCCGGCTGTCTGCTATCCCGCCAGCTAGCCTCAGACTCTTCTACCCTCATTATGCACAGCTGCTCAAAGTCCATTGTTATGATACGTGAAGCACCCCCTTCCCTTGCTCCTATCTTCTTCCTCCCTCTTCTCTCCTGGAGAAGATGAGCTAGTTTGCTTTTACTGCAGATACCTAGGCATGACACTCGTAACAACGTCAAAGCCTCTAAGAAAGAAAGAAAAGTGTGTGTGTGTGTGTGTGTGTGTGTGTGTGTGTGTGTGGTCTTCAGACAACCAAATACAAGCAAGTTTATGACCCGGCACACTTCTGTCCTGCACATTATATAGCAGCAGTGACAGGCATTAGTCACAGGTGCATGCCATTCACTACGAATAAAACCTGCTGCTGGACAAGTGCTTTAAAGCAAAATCATTTTCTTCTGTCTCTTTTTCAACTTCCATCTATCTGATGTACACAAATAGCAACATCCAGGGCTTGATTAAAAGAAAGACAAAACAAACAACCAGAAACTTTTCCAAAGTTCGATCTGAGAGACCCGTGTATTTACTCCAGGCTGAGAAGACAGATAAGTTGCAACCTGTGTTTTTCCACACCTGGACCATACTCACTGAACTCTTTCAACGATGACAACGAAGAGGGTAAACCATGTTGGATTTGGTGCTGTTTGCTACAGACAACTCCAGCTGATACAGAGATACAGAGGACTGGAGATAGATTCATCCTTACCCTTTTGCAGTGAGGGGGACGGTAACACCCTCCAGGAGGAGCAGCTGGATGGCAAAGCGATAGAGAACCACACATCTGCAAAAGAAACTTGGGAAGAAACCCTCTGGGGAATCCTTCTGCTCATAAAAGCTCTTTTGGACTGAGGTGTCTTTCTGCCCTACAGCCCACTGGCAAGGATGAGGAAGATAAAGAGAAAACAAACAGAAAATCCTCCCCACCTGCTGTTTACATGTTTTATGATCAGCAAGTAGAGAAATTGTAAGTGTGTGTGGGCACACTCCCGAGGCTCCTTTGGAAAAGCAGGACAGATCCCAAATGCACTTGCTAATTGTGTAAACCACCGCTCTTACCCCCAGCTCCACAAAAAGCTGCAACTCACACATGCACACCCGCCTCACAACCAAGCCCCCTCCCCAGCATCCTGTCCCCAGCTGCAGAGAAATCATCAATTGCTACTCACATGCGGCAGCCTCAGCCTCCCTCTACCTCTTCCCAGCCTGTGCACCGGCTCCAGTCGCGGCTGCTGCTTCTCCTGTTGCAAGTGAAACGAACCTTCATCGGCAGAGATGGTTTTCCTCTGGGCTGCTTTGTCTGAGATTCCCCAGATGAACACCGACTCGTTTATATCATTATCCAAGTTCGATTGCTCCCCTAACACAGGCAGGGCTTTGGGGCTGTCATCTTCCTCACGCTGGGCTTCTGGTGAGAGAAACAACAGACCTGAAACTGACAACCGATCGCATCAAAGCACTCCAGGGGATCGCAACCCAAGACTATGAAGCAACACATTAGCTTACAGTGATACCATACAAAGCCATAGATCATCTGTCTCCCATTGGTCCTGGGAGCCTAACCAAGTTGCAGAGACATTATTTATGAACTTACAGCTTCCAGAATGACTCCAGATAAAACCACATGGGTATGACAAAGTATATAGCATCATGAGATTCTGCAACCTCCAGACATGTTCTACATTGTTGAAGTCAATAAAGACGAAATAGTACATGGTGGTTAAAGTTAAAGACAAAGACAGACCAGGACTTTTATAAATTTAAGTAGACTTAGGGTCAAATGTGAGCTCCATCACTTATTAGCTGTGTGATTTTGGACAAAGTCTTTATCCTCCCTGAGCCTCTCTTTCACCTGCACATCAGGGATGGTAATATTTAGCCCACAGGAGAGCTGGAAGAAATGAAAAGGTGTATATGAGCAACCTCCTTCATGCATATCACCTAGGAGGCACCCCCTAAGAGATATAAAGATCCCAGCTCTGCAGCAGTGTGTGCTCACTCTGAAGACCCTTCATCTCTCAATGAAGGACCATGGGGTTGTATTATCAGACATCAGGGTCATTCCAATCTCCATGCTATTAACTGCTTCCTCAGAGGAAACACACTATGACCCTTTGCTTATTTAGGGCAGCTTTCATTTCTAGGTCTCAAATATATAGGAGTTCTGGGATATCCGTTTCTTAGATATGGAAAACAGAGTTTCAGATTGATCAGAATTGCCCAGCAAGAAGAAGACACTGTGATTCTACTGTTTTCTCTTAGATACAAGCTCATGAGGACAGAATGGAAATTTACTCTCTCTGAGGCTCTTCACTTAGGCAGGCTGGGACTTCTCGCAACTGACAGATTTTGACTAAAGGATTCTCAGTAGAGAAATCTGAACTCACTTCAAAGAGTAGAAGAAAGGAAGAAAGCATGTCCAAGTGAGGAAAAAATCCTGAATGATAATGCCCTGGTAGGCCTCTGAGGTACTCTTGGTCTAACTTTCCTATTGAGGATATCAAGGTTCGGAAACTGGTCATTACTGATCCCGCTCCTGCCTCCCATTGTCCTAAAGCAGCAGAAGAAAGCTTATGTTGGGTAAACACCTATTGCTATTTGGGTGGTTACTACCATGTTGAGGTAGATCCAGTGGAGCCAACATAAACTAGACCCAAGGTTAGCAAATATCTTATCCCAGTGTACCAGGCTCCATCTTACTCCACAGAGCATGTTGAATGAAAAGTGTGCTTCTGTGTCCACAAACACAATGAATTGTGGTGGAGGAACAAATGTTAAAAATATGTACCAGAGAAGTTGCAAGTAATATCTTCTCCAATGGGCTTATGAGGGCACCCATATTTATGAAAGGAATTTATGATAAGAAGGGAAGGCTGAAGGGGGAAAAGAATTAGTCAACCCAATCACACACTGGTTTCTTTGAAGAACTTAGAAAGTCTCAATAAGATCCCATAATCATGGAAGTACCATTGTCAGAAGACTGTATGCTGAACACTGAGCACAGGATCTGCTACATTCTAAGAACTCAATAAATGTTAGTAATTAATAATAATAGTAAAAAGCAATAAGGAGGAAGATGAAGGGATTACTATTAGTTGATCTCATCAGCTGTACCAGACATTATGCTAGCATTTTGTATATGTTATCTCATTCAATTCTCACAGCAACTTTTGAAGGGATATATTATAATTCCTAATTTATGGCTGAAAAAACTGAAGACCTGAAACTTAATCAGAAGAGAATGTTCACAAAGTTTCACCATCACCTTTATCCATCTACCATCACGTGTGCCTATAGATTCAGTTTCCCTCCCTTTGCTATGGATGAACTATGTGTTTTCTCCTCTAGGGTCACCTGTTGGTTACCCAAGGGCATAATTGCAACAACATTTTTCTTTTCTTTCTTTCTTTCTTTCTTTCTTTTCTTTTTCTTCTTCTTCTTCTTCTTCTTCTTCTTCTTCTTCTTCTTCTTCTTCTTCTTCTTCTTCTTCTTCTTCTTCTCTCTGTCTCTCTCTCTCTCTGTCTCTCTCTTTCTCCTTCCCTCTTTCCTTTCTTTCTTTCTTTCCTTCTTCCTTTTTTTTTCTTGGATTTGAACTCAGGGCCTCACACTTGTTAAGCAGGTACTGTACCGTTTGTGCCACTCCACCAGTCCTTTTTGTGTTAGGTATTTTCAAGATAGGGTCCTGCAAAGTATTTGCCTGGGCTGGCCTCAAAACACAATTCTCCTGATCCTCCTGATCTCTGCCTCCTAAGTAGCTAGGATTGCAGGCATGAGCCACCAGTGCCCAGCAAAGAAATATTTCTTTAAACTTTCTTCACCCACAAAATTTCCTTCTTTGTTCTATCTTTGAACAAAATGTTCAGTTAATTACATACCTACCACCAGCTACTGCCAATTTCCATGGTCTTCTGCATATCAAAACCCTCTCTGGAATTATCAAAACTCATTTTCTATATTACTTGAACTCATGCCAGTCCAGTTTTTACTGCTACTTCTCAACCAAGCTGTTCTTGTCAACGTCACTATGAATTCCATATTGCTATTGTAAGTCTATCTTTCTTGACTTACCAGCATCATTTGACACAGGTGATCATCATTTGAAATCCTTTCTTCAGTTGGCTCCCAGGGACCCCACACTCTACTGGTTACCTTCTACCTGTTTGGCTGTCATCTCTCAGCCTCCTTTATGAATGCCATCTCTCTTCTAGTTATGAGAAGCAATGTTAGGAAGGGGATTGAAGCCCAGACTCAGAAGCCAAAAAGCTCAGGTTGTAATCCTAAGCATACAGTTCAACAGGTGCATGACCTTGGCAAAGTAACTTTACCTCTTTCCCCTAGTTTCCTAATCAATTAGCTAAGAGAAATAACAATTCTTACCTTATGGGGTTGCCTCAAAGGTTAAAGAAGTTAATATATGAAAGCACTTAGAAGAGAGCCTGGACATGGCAATCACCCAATGAGCACTACCTGCTTTTACAACCCACCTCTTAACAGAGAGCACCTCTGGCCTCTGTCCTTGGAAAATTCTCTTGCCAAAGTGGTCTCATTCTCTCACACTTTAACAAGCATTTAGAGGCAGATTAAAATCTATAGTCTAGACCTTTACTGACAAGGTAGACCCAATCGCCTAATTAGTGTATCTTCTTAGATATATGAGGCATCTCATATTTGAGTTATCTGAAGTCAAATACCTGTTTTTCCCAACTAACCTATTTTGCCCACCATTTTCTTTATCTCAGTTCAAACGACAATTCCATTCTTTCAATCACTTGGGTCAGAAACCTTGAAGTTATTCTTGACTTATTTTCTCCCACACTCACATCTACTTGGGTGGCAAATTTGTATGGCATTACCTTTAAATATATCCAGAATTTGACCACACCTCACTTTATCCATCTCTACTTGCTTCGTCCAAGCCACCCTGATGCTGTGCATGGGTCATTTCAGTATCTCTTCTTTCTTTCAGTGTGGCATCAGCATAGTGTGATCTTTTCAACCTTGGAGTCAGAGCATGTCATTCCTCTGCTAAAACCCTCCCAAAGTTTCCCATCTCACTCACAGAGAGAAAAAAATCAGAAGAATAAGTTATGTTTTTTTTTATTTTTTGAGACCTATCTCATAGTGTAGTGAATTTGATTGATAATAATAAATGTATCATACATTTCAAAATTGCTAAGAGAATAAATTTCAAACGTTCTTATCACCAAAAATGATAAATATTTGAGGTCATGGATGTGCTAATTAGCCTGATTTAATTACTGCACATTGTATTCATAAATCATAACATCACTTTATACTCCATAGATATATACAATTATAAATTGTCACCTTACAAGAAGATAAAAATTTTTAAATGTAATTAAAAGATAAAAAGTCCAATGCTCTTATGAGAGCTTATGAAGCCCTACGAGGCCTTGCCCCCTGCCTCCCTTTTCTTTTACCTCTTTAAGCTCATTCCCTATTACTCACTCCATTACTCCCAGGGCATACGGAGCTCTTGCTGGTCTTGGAACCTACCATGTAACCTACCCCAGGGGTGCCTAAAGCAATCTACTTCCAGGTACCTACCTGAGTCATTTCTTTCTTCTTTCAACCGTCACTTTCTTAGTGATAGCCTTCCCGAACATCCTATTTAACAGTGCACTCTTCCTAACACTTTCTCCAACTGTATTTTCTCTATAATACCAAATCTGTTTCCTATTTTGTGTGTGTTTTATTTGTTTCCCAATGTCTCCTCTTATGCAAATGTGAGCTTAATGAGAATAGCTTTTCTCTTCTACTCTTTTTCATTCCAGTGCCTTGACGAGAGCCCGTGCCAAGTAGACACTCACTAAATATTTCTTGAATGGATGAAAGGGACTAGAAGAACAAATTCTCTTTCTTAGAGTCACAGAGTTGCTACATGATGAAGCTGAGCTAAAGCAAATCTTTCTGCGTTCATAGTCCTTATTCTTCCCGGTGTACCAGTAGCGTCTCTGTGGCAGCATTGCCTGGACCGTATGGACTTACTTCTGCCCACTAAATTGATGTTTTAATTTCTTTGTGGCTGGTGGGACTTGTGCTACATTTCAGTGGCTTCAGGCTTCCTGACTGTCATTGCTTGCTAACATTTCTATCAACACAATACTTTGTGGACTGTGAGTGTGTTTTACCAAAGGGAAGAACAGCCACTTTATTCCTTTGAATAGATTTATCAGAAATCATCATTCTGGTTGCAGTGAGAATTTTGCTATAGCATTTGTCCTTGACTGCTCGTTCAGCTATAAGAAGCTGTCTCTAATGCTTTTAAAATGTCCTTTGTGCACAACATTATTTGAGAAAAAGTAAGTAATACTCTGGAATAATTGAATTTTTAAAACATGTTTCAGGAGTGGTGGTTGAACACCTTGAGTAACCAGAGACTGCAAGTTTTTTCCCAACAATATGTGCAGAAATGAATTTTCTTTTCATTTGTAACTTTTCATTTAGTACTTTGAGGACCTCTTAAGTGTCCATTGAAAAGAACATATGGTTCTTCCAGGCCACTGTACCACAACTGTCCAATGGGAGAGACCTCTAGTGAAGTGCAAAGATGCCTGGATTAGCAGTCGGACCTTCTAGATTCCATCCCAGTTTTGTGTCTGAACATTCAGGAGATGCTCTTGGGAAAAGTTCTTAAATCCACATGGTCTCTGCATCTTTACCTATATGGAGAAAATGTTGGACTTACCTACCTCTGTTATCCCTTCCAGGTTTCAGTTCTTGTTAGAGTTTTATTCTTAGCTGTGGGGTAGATATGTTCCATATAGTAATCATTGACTAATAACTAGACTTAAGCAAGTAGTTTAATTAAATGCAGACCTAATCAACTTGATCAGTGTCAGAATGTATTCATTCATTCAATTATTCACTCATTCTCTACTACATATCTGCCACTCTAGTACATGTTAAATATACAAATAGGAGTAAATACAATCCTTATATTAAAGGGGACAATATTCTAGTGTGGAATGCAGCAAAGCACGTAGAAAATGATGATGTTAGGGGTAGCAGGAGGACCACTTGACTAAGTCTAGGATTTAGGGATGAATCTTTGGAGTCTGAAGAATGAGTAAGAATTGTTCTGAAGGAAAAAAGCAGAAAAGAATGAAATGGGTGATCCAAATGGAGAAATATCACCTGTAAAGGCAAAAAAGAGTCCTGATTTTTGTTCATCATAAGGATAGGAAAAGAAATTTAGGTTTTGAAATCCATTCAATGGCATTGTATACAAAAGATGGTGTTGGAACCAACCGCAGTGAGATCCTGTGATTATTCTTGTATTTCTTTGCTCATGCTGTCCTGTCCTGCCATCTGTTTTCCCCTACCTTGGCCCTCTGTATTCTGCTACATGAGTTATGTAGATGTACCAAACATCCAGGAGTTTTGGCATTCATTAAGCAAAGATATAATATGGCTGAACCAATCTTACATGAGAAAATAGCATATCATTTTGTCATCATAGGATTAGGGTACAAGGCTGATGCCAGACATCCTGGACTTGAGTCCTGCCTCAGAACTCTCTTTCCACATCTATAAAATAGAAGGCAAATATCTGAAGCATTTACTTCAGATATTTGTGAATTAAATGAGATAATTGGTACAAATCTCTTAACTCGATGGCTGGTATAGAGAAAGCTTGGTAGATTATAGTTGAATAATTCAGACATTGGCACTTTTCCAAACATAGACACATGAAATCCTCAACTCTTTTAGTATTGGATCACTACAGTCAGTATACTCCCCATTCTAAGCTATAAACATTGGAATTAAATTGTTGGGTTTTAACTATAATGCAAAAACCATTATTTAAGCAATTGTTAAAGTAATCTTATCAGATTCTAACTTGCCAACTTTCAGTAATTGATGAGCAACAGCCAAGAGTGAGGAATATGGTTAACCAGGGAATCCCGGAGCTAAGGGATCTGTCAAGGATGCCTCTTCCTTTCTTTTTCACTAACTTTTGCTTTTAACTTGACTAACTCTTTTTCATTTGAGCTTCTGGACGTGGATTTGTCTTCAACTTTGCATGCCCAGTGATCACAACACAGTGTGTTGCAACTGTAGGTGCTTTTGGAGGCCTTGAACTTGTCTTCCACTTAGGCCTTGTAGACAACTAACTACATATGTCCAATGACTATCATTGTTGCCCAGGTACAGGGTAATTGCCAAGTCACCATTATAGAATTTGTGGACAATGTATCAAGATGGGGCTTACTGCATCATTAGAAATTTAAAATTCTATTAGAAATTAAAATCTAAAATTGTTATATATTATTATATAATAATATTATATATAATATATCATTATATAAAATATTATAAATATTATATATTATTATTATTAAAAATTAAAATTAAAATTATTGAAATTAAAATTTCAATTAGAAACTGGACCCTGAACCCAGGTACACACCATGGAGATAAAGCTTGCAAATGTAGGTTTTTAACCACTAAGATTACCTTATTGAATTTTTGGAATCCATGTTGGAGCTTCAAAAGCTTGGCAAGTCTTACTCAGGACCTTCTAAGATCTGACAGAGCATGTACTGGGTCACTGATCTGAACGCATTCTTCCTAAGGGTTGGGAGAAACTTAAAGCTACACTTAATGCATTTCCCCAGCTCAATATCTCTTATGGTTCTTTCCAGAGAAAATATTTTTTCAGTCAATTCCCGTTACTTATGATTTTCATAAAATGTGTGTGTCAGTTTGATCATTTTCATCAAACTTAACTCACTGTTTTGCTTAACAGCTTCAGATGCTCAATGCATTTCTGTGCAATAGGCAAAAGCATCCAGGGAAGAATATTTTCATCCCTGTGATTAAATAGGGGCCATTTTCTTTCTGTCTCCTCAAAAGAGAGGACGTTCTAAGTAAACCAGAGCCCACTTGCTGATGGACTTGGGCAAGAGGGGCCTCTGACTCTCAGATTTCCAGGCTGCTGTGTAGCTCCTCCAGTTTCTTCAGGATGTCCACTGTTCCTCTAATGAACACCCAGTGACAAACACGGAGCCTCTGCCTCTCCCCAGGATCTGCAGAAGACAGAGGGGCCGCAGCTGGGAGAGACAGAACAAGCCCATATTTCATAACAATTACTCTGGATTATCAGGAAAGGTGGCAAGAAAAACTATTAGCAAGTTGGTAGAAAGGAAATTTATAGCTTGGCAGCTCAACGGCATGACAGGTTTCTCCTGTGATTTAAAATCACTTCTCTGGTGGTGAGAAAAGGCCAGGCACCCTGCTTAGCAGATCAGAATCCATCAAGATGGCTCCACTTTTGTGCAATTCTTAGTTTCAATCTACAAATGACTCTTTCACCCCTAGGATAAATATTAAGTGCAGTATTCACAAAGTTTAACATATTCCCTTTCACCACAACACTGTCTTCATTCCTACATTCCCTATTTGAAGGATCACAGTGTTTTAAGAGAGGTAAAGAAAGTACCAAGCTTACTTATTCTCTTATAGCTGTTACTGGGACATTGCTTTGAGACAAACTCTACCTTTCTCCAGGGAGCAAACAGAGATGACTGCAGCATGTTGAATGTAGTGTGTGCACAATTCTGTTGGATTCTTATGCTAGGATAGCCTGTAGAAGTTCAAACATGAGAACTAGAGGTCCTGGCACCTCCCACCCCTTTATTTCTCATGGCAACCCCATGAAGGGGGCATCATTTCCCATTTCACGGATTAGGAAACTGAGACTCAGTTGCCTAGAGTATGGCCAGGACTAGGTCTCTAGCTTCTGGACGTTTTTTTAGCCGGTTCTCTTTCCACCACACTTTTCATTGGTGCAGGGTGGAGAATCCTGGAACTAAACCTTCCTATACACATGCTTGTCCTTGGAATTTGCCATTGGGTATAGACCTTCTGATATGGCCATCCATGACATCCAGTCAGCAGACAGATTGCCACAAAAGAAGACAACAATGTAAGAAGCAGTGGATAGTGCCTCAGACTGGCAGTACAGCAATGATAAGCTTCAAATCAGATTCTGTGTACCGTTTAGATTTGATAATAATAGCAATAACAATAGTACATTTGAGTCTTACAACAGTTCATCAAGAGAGTTTTTCCATTCTAGTTTTGCCAATGTCCAAAGCTCAAATAACTTACTGATACACTCAGCTAGCAATCAGTTACCAATTTAAACTCAGAGTTTCTTGGTTCCAAGTGCAGTGTTTGTTCAAAATATATTTAAACAAAGTTGCATGCATCATACAGCTGGATAAGAAAGAATCTTAGTTTTCCACATCTTAGATAGAATTAAATAATATGGTTAATCCAAAAAACAAAAAGCACCATATTGGGAATGACTTGATTAGTAATAAGAGTGTAATGCCTGCTACATAGGAGGTACTCAACAAATGTGAATATATGAATAAATGAATTGAGCTATACTAATATATTACCATACCTTGAAAGGCTGGGCAACCCAATGACAAGATTTGAAAAGCCCATTTACAGGATTAACTCAACAAGCACAAATGATCAATACTCTCAATATGAAAGCATCAAATACCACATCAGCTCTAGTCCCAAGTGAAGCCCAACCAAAGAGATGAGACAACCTTCCCAACTGAAAACAGAAACACACATATGCAAGGAAGCCAGGAAGCAAGGGTTCTCAGTAAAGTCAAAGAAATCCCCTGTTGGACTCTCACTGAGAGTAGAAGGTTTAACAGGCTGGCACTTTGCTGGCATGGTCCTTTCTTCCCCATGGCTGAAGCCACTCAATGTTGACAGCAGATTCTGCCATATCTCAGGTTCTGGAGCCAAACTGCTGCTGTTGAAGGGTATTTAAGGAGCGTGATTTAGTAGCTAGGTCTTTCAGGGTCAAGGTAATCTTGTTTCCAGTGTAGATCTAACCTTGTGCTTTTTTTGAAGATTTATCCTGTCCCTATGTTTAGTCTTTCTCCATCTTTCCTCTCATTCCCTTAAACCCAAGTCATAACCCAGTTCTTCAAGCCAGGCCCTCTCATGTTCTTATCAACTCCATAATAAGGACCTCAGTCTTGATTCCTGTCACAGTTGCCAACACTCCCAAATGCTGAGGGTGTAGAGATCATCTTATCAAGAATACCCAGCCTCCCCATAGAGGTTAAACCTCCATAATTTCTTTCCCCTATGGCCCTACCTTCCCTACATCTATTCAATCATCAGCACTTGCTAAACACCTCCTCTAGTGCATTCAATAGTCACTGCATTACTATGGACCTTCCTTATATCTCATCTGGTTAGCATAATAGGCATCCAATGTACCCTCCCTCCTCTATACTATGGTCTGCTTTGCTGGAAGTTATCTTAAGAATAAGACCTGGCTAGGCACTGATGGCTCATGCCTGTAATCCTAGCTACTCAGGAGGCAGAGATCAGGAGAATCATGGTTTGAAGCCAGCATGGGTAAATAGTTTGTGAGACCCTATTTCGAAAAAACCCTTCAGCAAAAAAAAAAGGGCTGGTGGAGTGGCTTGAGGTGTAGGCCCTGAGTTCAAGCCCCAGTACCACAAAAAAAAAAAAAAAGAGTAAGACCTGACCAAGTCACTACCCTCCTGATGAAATGTTTCAGTGGTTCTCTATTATGCATGGTGTGGTAGGTGGAATAATGGGTACCTTAAGATGTCCATGTCCTAATCCCCAGAATCTAAGACTATGTTAGGTTACACGGGAAAAGGGAATTAAGATTGTGGGTGGAATTAACGTTGACAGCCAATTGACCTTATATTGAGAAGATCATCCTGGTTACCCAGGTGATCCCAATCTGAACACATGAATGGAAAAAGTGACAGAAGGTGGGTCATAGAGATACAAATTGACCAGCTTTTAGCCCTTGGTTGCTGGATCTGAAGATCAAGGAAGGAGGCCAAAAAATGTAGCATCTTCTAGAAGATAGATATGACCCTCAGTTTATAGGTGGCAAGGAAACCATGTCTTTTGTTCTATGACTACAAGGAACTGGATTCTGTCAATATCCCAAATCAGAATGGAAACAAATTTTCACCTGAAGCTTTCAGGAAGGAATGATAACTTGATTTGAGCTCTGTACTGTACCTACAACCTATAGTATCATAAGGTAATACATTTGTGATGTTTAAGCCCTAAGTTTGTAGAAAATGTGCTATAGCAGAGATAGAAATTTAATAATAGGAAGTAAACACAAAGCTTTAGCATAGATGACCTGGGATGTAGTCTTGGCTGACAACTTTAACCCCAACTCCTATTGCTTCCCATTTTGGCTTCTTCCCCAAGGATGTCAAACTAACTGAGATCCTAACGTGATTTTTATGCCAAAAACACTTCCCTTATTTGTTTGCCTAAGACCTGTTCATCCTGCAAGAATTCTTTCTTGCTCTGGAAATCCTTCTGAGTCCACAGGTCTGTCCCTGGACGAGGTGTCTCCCCTCTGTGCTGCAGCACCTCCTGAGACTGCAATTCTGTCTCTTACCATGTGAGACTCACCTTGTCTGTCCACCTGTCTGTTCCTGCCCCGACCTGAAAGCAACTCTTGGGTGTTTCTAGCATCTGGGAAGAGTGCTTAGCACATAGTGGGGCATGAACAGATGGCATTTAATCAAACTTGCTGGAACTGTCTAGCCCTGACTATTAAGGCTAGCTCTGTAGTGTGCTGCTGTTAGGGAACTAGCATAG
This sequence comes from Castor canadensis, assembly GCF_047511655.1. Classification (NCBI taxonomy): domain Eukaryota; kingdom Metazoa; phylum Chordata; class Mammalia; order Rodentia; family Castoridae; genus Castor; species Castor canadensis. The sequence goes on along the minus strand of NC_133396.1, from coordinate 31,719,932 downwards.
GGGATGGGGGATGCTCTCACACAGAGCAAGCTTTGCAGCCTGCTTTAAGTAGACAGTATTTGATAGTAATTTGGAGAAATAAGAAACCATCATCAGCATATACTTTCCAGTCTAGTTTATTGGGGTATTACATTGAGGCTTGCTCCAAACCCTTACTAATAAGTATTTATACATAATTTTATAGATAAGATGTGTGTGTGTGTGCGTGTGTGTGTGTGTGTGTGTGTGTGTGTGTGCATGATTGAAGGGAAGGGCATCTTTGAATCCCCAGGCACATATACCAAAATTTGAGAAAAATCTCAAATTTTTCTCCCTACCAAATCATTTTCATCAACATACACTGACATTTTCCCATAGAATGTCTATCTTGAGCCCTTGTTTCTCTTGAGAGATATATTTATTCTCTGCCTCCAAATCCTCTCCCTTCATCCTCTCTAGAATCCTTTCTAACCAGGTTTTGTTTTTGACAACTCAACTGAGAGTTGAGTCGTTTCAAGGTCAAACATGACAACCAATGTCACTTTTCAGTCCTCAGCTGACCCATATTACATCAGTCAGATCTTTTCCTCCTTCAACAATTTCTCATTTTTAAGTCTTTGCAATTTTGATTTTCTTCTGACCTTTCCTAAGCCTCTCTTTCTGAGTTTCTTATATCAATTCCTTTGTTTCTGCTTAACCTCTTATACTGGAGTTCTCTGGTTCTCTTTTCTCTACATGTATATACTCCCTCTGCACATTCATTCAACTCTGAGCTGTCAAAGATGATCAGAGCACTGAGGAATATTCCCTTGACTTTACCATGGACTTCTCCCCTGAACTGCAGACTAATTTGTTGAATTGCCTACTAAGTGGGCCCATGTAGACAGTGCTCCTGTCCAAGCCCCTTAGTTGCCTGGGCTCTGAACAAGCCTCCTAACTGGGCCTCTATACAACAAGAGGGAGACTTAAAATGATCGTGAACACAAAGCCAGAGTGATCCTTTCAAAATGTAAGATCCAATTTTTGAATCACAGAGAAGAAAAGCCACAGTCCTGAAAATGACCTGTAGGCCCTATGAGACCTGGTCCCTCTGGACTTACTGTCCAACACCCCTTTACTTTCTCACTTTGCCCAGCCTCACTGATAGACTTCTCTTCCTTAAAAATGTAAATCAGGTCCTACTAAGATTGGATGCCTGTTGCTCTGTGGCTTTGACTACTCTGTTCTATTCACATCATGGCTTATTCTCTTGTCTTCTGATTTTCCATCTGATGTTCCTCACTTATAGGAACTTTCCTTGGACACCCTATATAAAATATCCTTCTCTTTGCTACAGTGGAAGACTCCAACTTCTGCTTCCTTCTCTGTAGGAAGAGCCAAACAAGAGGGGAAAAAAAATATAGAGAGCCATGCATTTGTCAGTTTTGTTACCCTAAAAAAATGCCTTAGATAGTCAACTTACAAAGAGAAAAGGTTAATTTTGGCTCACAGTTTGAGAGGTTCCAGTCCCTGATCGGTTAAACCCATTGCTTTGGGCCTGTGGAAAAGCAGCACATCAAGGCAGGAGCATGTGGAGGAGCAAAACTGTTCACCTCAAGGCCGGGAAACAAAGAAGAAAAGCAGTTGCCAGGGGAGACAGGATCCCACAGTCCCCTTCAAGAGCATGTTGCCAGTGCCCAAAGGACTTCTCACTGGGCCCCACTTCTTAAAGATTCCAGCACCTCCCAATAGCACCATCCCGGGAACCAAGCCTTTAACACATGGGCCTTTGGGGACATTCAACATCCACACTAGAGCAGAAGAGAGAGGTGATATGTTAGTATTACCACTCACAGCAGAAACTAGGAAATGAGAAGAGAGAGGAGCCAATATCACAATGGGTTTTGGGCACAAAACCCATTGTGGTGGGGTTGCTTTCACATGGAAATGTCTGTTATTTCTGAAACTATCTTCTGCAGAAGAAATTCTTTGACTCACTGAATGTGAAGGAAAACTGGGCAGGTGGTCTGCTTGGTCAAGATTGGACTTGAAAGACATGGAAGAGAAGAATTGTGATCCCAGCACCGAGGAGCCTGTGAACCTGGGCAGCGGTGTCTTATGACAGACATGCAATTTACCTTTAGACATATGGCCTCATGTTACCCTCTCCACCCTGTGAGTTCATCTGGACAGGCACTGCACATTCAGGTCAGAGAGGGGAAACTGCACTCTGTGTAAGCACAGTCCACAGGAAGGATAAGAGGCACCAGCAGCTGTCAGGAGCTCTGTCCTCAGCAAACAGCAACAGAATAAGTAGTGCTTGTCAGAAACAATGCAAAAATACCACCACCAAACAAAACAGCTGCTTGGGCCTCACCCCAATTTTTCAGTTGAAATTTTCTAAGCCTATCCAGAAATCTGCATTCTTAGCAAGCACCCCCAGAGGATTTTTAGGCACACTAATAATTGTCAAGTAACCTCCATCTTTTTTGGTGCTAGTTAACGTAAAGTGAATCTCCTAGGCAGGTGCTCTACCATTTGTGCTACACTCCCAGTCCTTTTTTGCTTTGGTTATTCTTGATATAGGGTCTCACACTTTTGTCCAGGCTGATCTGGACTGCAATCTGTCTACTTACACCTCCTGTGGAGCTTGGATGACAGAAGCCTTGCTTGATCTCTGCCTCTTAAGTAGCTGAAATGAACCACCACACCTGGCTCCAAGCCTGAATATTTTTAAACTCAGGTCCTAGAAACTATGAGTTATGAAACTCAAGCCATAATCAGCAGGGAGATTATCCCAACGACACAGTAGTTTTCACACCACAAGAATTGGATCAGTTCTAAGGCAACCTCCAAGCCGTGTAGGATCCAGCCTGTCTTCCTTGAGCTCCTGCCCCTCAGGAGCCATCAGCACAGGGTGGTCCAGGCAGGTCATGTGGAGTCCTGTTCTCATAGGTGCTCTCATCATCTACTAGGTTCACAAGCTGGGTGTCCTATCCTATTCAGCCCCAGCCACCTGCTGATCTTAGGAGAAGGTGATGGTCAGTGTTGAATGGGAAGACTCCTGTGAGGCTATTCCAGAGGCTGCCTCTCATGAGGCCACAAACTTTCTGTAAAGGGCAGACAGTCATTATTTTCAGCTATATGGGCCTTCTGGTCTCTGTCAGAACTTCTCCATTCTGCCATTCTATCTCAAAAGCAGCTGTAGATAATATGTAAATGAATGGACATGAGTGTAGTCCAATAAAACCTGACTTGGAGTAACAGGTAGTGGGCTGGGTTGGGCTGCCAGCCCTCCTTTTTTCCACCCCTTCCCTGAACTCAAGACAGATGTCCAATCTTCTTGATCTATTCTGATAAGGGGAAAAGAGGATGTGAATAACCCAAAGCAGAGGGAAATATTTAAAGCCAGCATTTCACATGCTCAATGGATGGCTTTGGAAAGCATTACACTTCTCTCATGGCTGCTGATTTAGTTTCTAATTATGTTTTGCTCAGGATGATATGAATATGGGTTTACATTCTCTGAGAAGATTCCACCAGGGAGTCGGGAGGGGGCGTGGGTGAATGTGGAGAGGGAAGTGAGGAAAGCTGCCTTGTATTAAAATTAGCTACAGGTAATTGAGAGAAAACTGTCTATAACTGCCAGTGGGAATGAGAGATGCCCTTGTGACCAGCTGTATGTTTATTAAATTGAAAATGGAATCTTTAGCCTTCATTTACCTGGCTCTCAATGGCCTGCACCAGCGGCTGAGAGCCACAGGGACAGGGGAACTCCACTGTGCTAACTTGTGCATTCTGGAGTAGCAGAGAAGCAGTGGAAGAAAGGATGGGCATTTCTGGGTTGCCTGCTACCTAGGAGGCACATTGTGAGCTGCTTTAAAAATAATAACAGCTCATATTTACTGAGCCCTGGCTCTTTACTAATTGTTTTCTTAAGTAACTTCACTTAAACCTCTTGGTGACCCTACCAATGCCTTCCTATTATGCCCTTTGCCAGAGACCATGATCAAATAGCTTTTCTCAAAATCACAGGACCATTTAAAATAGGAATTCTGAGGCAACAGTACTCACACTTCACCATGATGTTGAATTGCCTCAAAACTGTTTATTTCATAAAATGCTTCATTTTATGCAAGTATTATTAATAATGCAAGTATTATTAGCTCCATTTTACAGGTGAGAACACTGAGAACAAGACAGATTTCTCCCATGGCTACACACAAAGTCAGGGGTGGCTCCAGTTCCAGGACCATCTGAATCCAAAGTCCCCATTCCATTTATTGCCAGTTGCTAGCTAGTAGCTAAGGTACAGTCATTCTCCCGTGTTAATCTCCAGGTCCTTTTGCTACCAACTTGAGATAACAGTGGCTGTCTTTCCTGCCTCCCAGCACTGGGAGGAGGCTGACACAATAATCCTACACTTTCAAAATGATGCACTTTAAAAATGACAAAGAATTGAATTATTGTAGCTTATTGATTAGAGATATAATTTTCCTTGGACTTTTCTCATTAGGGTTTCCTTTTATATTGGCCAATTGGAAAAAAAAAACCCAAAATACATTTTTCCTGTGCTGAATTTAGAGGCCCCTATGTTGTGTTGAAACATGGTTCTGTCTCTTGACCAGTTATTGTGTGTCCTTATACTTTACCGCCCCCCCATCTCCCTCAGTTCTGTCAAGAGCTTAAGGAAAGGATTGTAACATGAGTGTGTTCTATGATAGTCCCTGGTGAAATTAGTGGCCCTGGATAAGGTTTCAGGACAATTCTTTAGAACATTGTTCTAAACCCACGTCCCTTACCAGCTGTCAAAGTAGCTCATATCATGTTCTTCTGAATGGGAAGATCCATTTCCCCCTTCACGTTGCTCCCACCAACACACACACACACGCACACACACACACACACACACACACAAACACACACACAGAGGTACACATGCAGGCACATATTTCCACATTGTTCTCAAGAACTTGATATCAAATAGGCCTTTTACTTCTTCTTGTAAAGTAGGGAAGAGATCCACACATAGAAAGTTAGAGATATACTTTGTAGCTCAGAGACCAAATCACTTCTGTTCCTCTGCCACCATCTTTGAGATGTGCTTGGTCTGAATTTGAAATAGCACAGAAAATCTTAATAAATTCTCTAATGGGAAGGTAAAAGAAAGAAGTTTGAAGATGAATATGGTTGATGTACTTCCTATATGAGAATGAATATAGAGTTTTTAAATCTGTTGAAATCACCATAAGAAGGAGACTAAGGTCAAAAGGAGAAAAATGAACCAATTTGCATTATAATACATATACATATGTGGAAATGGCACAATGAAACTCCCAGTCTTTTTTTTAAAAATGGAGGAAAGGAAGATAAACAGGTTCTATATGCACTAGTGGGAGGGGAGAATATAAGGAAAGAGTGTAAGAGATTAAATATGGTGAAAATATTATGCACTTGTGCATGCAAATGAAAAAAATGAGATCTGTTGAAACTATTCCAGGATTGCGGGGGGGATAAAGGAAAATTATGGAGGAGGCAAATTCAACTCTGATATACTGTGCGAATGTTTGTAAACATCACAATGTACCTCCAGTACATCAGTAATAAAAAAGTGAAATAAAGAAAATAAATAAATAATAAAATAGATGCTTCAGCCACTCCTATCTCAGAATCCTACAGTTGCTGTAATTACTTTTTTTGCGTGCAAAGAGAAATAGACATGTAAGAGCATTTGCACAAAAAACTCTAGCATCTATGACCAGTGCCTCTATTTATTCCACTTTTCTTTTTGCTTTGTTTGCAACAGGGTCTCTCTATGTAGTGTAAGCTGATATCAAACTTGTGATCCTCTGGCTTCTGCCTGTTGAATGCTGGGATTGCAGGTTTGTGCCACTACACCTGGCAATGTATTCCATGCTTCTATAGAGAAAACATGCTCTGCTCAGAGGAAGCCTGGTCCTGGTCTGCTTGGAGGACTTATCAACTTCTCCCAGCATTAGTGTCATCTTACTCTGTTTGACATAGCTCCCTGCTTTTTGTGCTTTTGTGTCCTCATGAACACTTCTGTGTAAAAATAGTATTTTTTGAGAATATTAAAATCTTTCACTTTATTTTCTCTTGAAGCATTTTTGTTAGCCTACATTTGTTGTACAGGGGGATTCATTGTGACATTTCTGAAGATGCTTGGTTTGATGCTGTACATTTGTTAAAATTGATGTGCCAATAATAACATGTAATTATTAAAAGTATATAGTTTACTTAAGAATTTATGCTGTAGATTTTGCATTTAACAACTATATAATGACACGTACTCATTATTACAGTATTTTACAGAATAGTTTAACTCTCCAGAAATTTGTACTCCATCTACGCATTCCTTCCTCCCTCTCTCCACCTGTTCCCAATCCCTGACCACCACTGAACTTTTGATTGTCTCCATAGCTTTATCTTTTCCACAATGCCATGTACTTGAAACCCTATGATAGGTAGCCTTTCTAGATTGACTTTGAAATATTATTTTAACTTTCAAAAAGAAACAAAACCAGCTCTCAATGTCACTAGGAGTGGATCTACAAATCTACATTGATGTTGCAAGCTCTCTGAACAAGGCAAATGGATGATGTTGATTTTACTGCTACTGCCAATGCTGGTAGTTGCAGGGAAGCTTTGATGAGTGAGGTGGTCTATTATCACAGCTGGCTTAATTGTCTCCCCCAGTTCCATAATTATTTGCTCACACAAGGCACCTATATTTTCTTTGATTTTTAAAAATGTGTCCATCCATCCATCCATCCATCCATGTATTCCTATTGCATGCTCACCCTACCATTCTAATATGTTGAATAGGAATCACAGAATTTTATGCATATTTGTAAAATATCTGGAGTTTTATTGTTTTGTGTGTGTCTTATGTTTACTTCAATAATACTGTGCTAAGAACCTCATTCTGTTTTTATATTCTCCAACTGTTGCTGGCAAACAGCATAATCTACCAGTTGCTTCTTTCTGCTAAATGTCATCCAGATATTATCTTCTACCATGTTGGCTTGGTCGTTCCTCACCAACAGGCACCTAGGTTGTTGCCAATTCCAGACTATCACCAGCAATGGGTTGATAAATAATTCATAAACTTTACAGTTTCTGAGCATAGTAACCCATGAACAGTTGTCTTTCCTGTCTCAATACCAACTTGAAGGAGAGCCCAGCACTTTCCTTTAACAAATTCAAGGGAATAGGTTCAAGTCTGCAGGACTTAAGCTTTAAGGAAAAAAATATTTTACTGAGGATTCAGGGAAAAGGCAAAGATGAGGATGAACTAAAACTCTATACCTGCCCCTCTTTCAGGTTTCCTGACATTGATTCTGCTCAGTCTCTCCTTCCCCTGTAGCCCCAACGTTCATATCTGTCTTCAAGTGTAAAGCAATTTAGCCCTTATACCTTCTCACATTCCTCATCCTGATCTGCAAATACAGGGTCCTCCTGGAATTTTTTTCTTCTTAGGCAGGGTTTGGGTGTGAGGTGGAACTGACCACAGACTATAGTACAATGGATTGTCTATCCTATGGAAGTATCCATATACATTTTTTATGTTTTATTCTTTTGCTTAGTTTAATATCATAATAAGAATACATTAAAATTCTACATTTATCTTAGTGGTACCTTATAAAAGATTTTCCCTTGCCCACTGGTTCCAAGAACATAAGAACCAATGACTATTATAGATCTGGGAGAAGTACAGTAAGTACACAAGTAGGCAGATCCATCCCAGTGGCCATCTGCAGTTATTATTTATGTGGCTTTTGTCATGTTTTACATGAGCTAGCATAGATTCTTCTCAAACCAACCCAATAAGGAAAATGAGTTAAATTTTAGCATGTGTGTACATTAAGTTTAAGTATGTATTATGTGTTTGCATGGTGGTTTGCATGGAATGTTTTAGTTAATCCTCAGAGTAACCATGGAAATATTTAAAAATCTCATTGTATAAATAAGGAATCCTAAGACTATGGACACATTTTTCCAGGGTCACTCTACCAGAAGGAAGTCAATTCACTGATTTGCCTAAGCCTTTACAGCTTTTGGTTAAAATGTTTAAAAGAGAGGAGTCCATTCAGCAATGAGGGAAAACATTCTACCTCCCCTTCACATGCGGTAGGATTTAGAATCTCTCATGCATAGAATCTCAGAACTGACCTTATACCAGTGGAATATAATTGGCAATCTTGGGCAATATGATCCCCAGCATCACTTGATATTTAGCATTCCTTGAAGTTGTCTATTAATCCTAACAGGAACCTTCATTTATTGTGACATCCCCAAATATATCCCAGTTCTAAACCCCACCTCTCTTTCCCACTCAGATGAGGCCTAGAAGAGGCCACTCCTTTTGACAATGAGCTTGGATATAATACAAGAATTCTATCATGGAATACAACACTCACACCTTCATGGGTATGTATAATTTCAGCTGAAGAGGAGCCTGACATTGGGACCCATGAAGCTCAAGAAATAATAGAAGTGATAAAGTGTGAATCCCTGCTGTTTAGTTTCCAAATCCCTTTTCCCTGCAATATCTAACTTGATCTTTAGGTCTTTTTGGGAAGACAAAAATTTCCATCATTGTCTTATAGATACTGATACAACAAGAAGGTAAACTAGCTTATCCAGAGTCACAGAGAAGAACTAAATGACTTAAGATTTAAGATGCAAATGCAAGATGGTATTGTAGACCATTCAGGGTTCTCCAGACAACAGAACCACATAATAAAGAAGCCCAAATGATCCAGTCTGCTATCTGCAAGCTAAAGAGCCAAGAGAAAACCAAGGGAACCAATGGAATGACTCCCAATCAGAGACCAAAGGCCTGAAAACCAAGAGCCCAGATGTCCCAGGACAGGAAAAGATCTTTTTTTCACTACAAAAAGGAGATGAATTCACCCCTCTTCTGCTTTTTTCTTCTCTCAGAGCCCTAAAGAGACTGGATGACACCTGCCAACACGGTTGAGGACAGATCTTTACTTAGTCTGCTGATCCAAATGCTATTTTTTTCTAGAAACAACTTCACAGACACATCTAGAAAATATGTTTTATCAATTGGTTAGGTATTCCTTCACCCAACACATGAAATTAATCATCACAGGCTGCTATAATAAAATGATAGCTTATAAACAGAAATCTGTTTCTTACAGTTCTGGAAACTGGAAAGTCTAAGATCAAGATGCCCAGAGATTTGGTGTCTGGTGGGCATCATTTTTTTTTTCTTTTTCTTTGCGGTAGTGGAGTTTGAACTCAGAACCTTGTTCTTGGTAAGAATGCACTCTACCACTTGAGCCATGCCACCAGCCCGTTTCTTGATTCATAGATGGTAACTTCTCATTGTGACCTCAATTAGTAGAAGTGGCCAAGGAGCTCTCTTGGGTTGGAGTTATAAGGACACTAATTTCATTCAGGAGGGATCTAACCCCATGACCTATTACTTCCCAAAGACCCTACCATCACTGTGTGGATTAGGAATGTAACATATGAATTTGGGAGTGGGAGGACACAAGCATTCAGACCATGGCAGATGGCTTGCTTTAATTCCTATTCCTGGCTCTTACATTTATGACCAGCTTTATGAAACAACATGGAAGCTGAAGACATCATTACTTATGAATATTTTCCCTTTTCTCCTCTGGACACATGGGAAAATCATACTTCCTTGGCTCCTGAAGGCATAGCTATGTAACTCGCTTTAGCAAATAAAAAAATGAGCAAACTGATATAGGTCATATCCAGGCAAAAACATTTAATTGCCAGTGAAAGACTCTAGACCAAGAGCAAACTGCTAGTCAAACTTTGACTGGTGGTTCAAGCCCAGCCCTACCCATTTTTATAAAGTCAGTTTTATTGAAGCACATCTATACTCATTCATTTACATATTGTCTGTATCTGTTTTGCAACATTGACAGAGTCGAGTAGTTGTGACAGTGACCTCATGGCCTGCTATCTAAGAAAAAGCTTGTCAACCTCTCCCCTAGACAGTTCTTTTCTGCTCCGTCAAGTGAAGGGTCTAAGCGTCCTTGTGATAAAGGCATAAGATGGTGGAGGATCCTTCAAACTGGACTGCTTAGCATTGCATGGAAAATAGTCACCTGATAGAGCTGTTTGACCCATTATGAATTTCCATGTGAGTAAAGCAAAGTTTTTATTGTGTTAGGACATCTAAAATTTTGGACATTAGGTAGTACTGCATAATCAGCTTCTCTTGACTGATTTACAAGTTGAATCAGTAAATGCTGAGGATAAAGGAAAAAGTACAATTTAAGTTTGTTGGGGTCAGGGTGCATTGAAAAAGTCACAATTTGGGTGATGGAAATGAACACGCAGAGGTGAATGAGTGTTTCTGCTTTGGGGACTGGCATATCCTGTGACTTTAAAATAGAATGTTCTGGGCCAGAGATTGTGGATAAGTTTGCATTTTGTTCACAACTTTGCTTACCAGGCTTAAGGTCAGAGGAATTTTTCAGGTACTTCACTGTTTAGAAGCAATCATGTTTCTCTAAAAAGTTCTGTCAATCAAGCTTTTACATAAGATTTGTGAGTGTTGATGTATTCAGAACAAAATGGGTTTCCAGTTCTGAGCTCCTATATATGGTAACACCCTGCAGGAATGTTCTCCTTGGGCTTTACTGTTAAGCTTCTCTACAACACAAATGCTCCACACTGAGCAGGAGGTTAGTATCTTTGTTGGCAGATTGGCTCTCTGAGCTAGGGTTAGTTGGTTTTTGCATGTAATTCTTGATTCCAGTGCTGCAAAATAAATTATGACTACTTTGGTGGCTTCAGAATTTTTTCCAACAAATAAAAAAGGCTTACTCAATAAAGAAATGACCATATCTTTGACTTCTACATGCAAGAAATCCCAAAACAAACGGCATTTTGGTCAGGATTTTAGAAATAGATTTTCTGCAGTTTGAAGCAAATTCAGCAATTTTCCAGGGACACAAAGAGGACCTGGATGTAGGAATGATTTTGAAAACAATGTCCTATAGCATGTCGCCTGTTTAAACTAAAGGGGCCAAGGGCAAAGTGACTTAGATTTAGGAACTTGAATGAGAGCTAGCCAATGAACAACCTTAACTGTATTTGATGACAGTAAAGAATTGGTACTACAGAGCCCAAAAGGCAAGGCTTACTTGGTGTGTAAAACAAACATATGTCTACTATAACTCACAGGGAACCTCCTGGGTGTGTAATATCTACCTTCTCTAACACTGCCAGCCATCAGCGATTTGTCCTATAAACTGGTGGTACAGACAAATTCACACAGTTATAAGGAAGGAGGGAATATGTGTGCATTCCTTAGATAAAGCTTACATGGGATATAGCTTGTTAAGAAGAGTAAAATTGTCTCTGGCTGCACCTTGAAGAACGTTTGTTGACCATGGAGATAGAGTTGACAGGGTCTTTGGACAACATAGTTCTGGGACTCCACAGCCAACCCTCTCTCTACCTCCACTAGATCTTAAAGAATGATATTGTTCCTAACTTACGACCACTCTGGAAGATGTGAGAAAATGATCCATAAATAAGCTTTTATAAAGGACTACTTACTTCATAAAGTTAAAGAAATGTTATGATAAAACTATCTCAGTTTTAACAACTAAAAGCAGCAGAGTATCAAGAAACCAAATTGTGTCCTAAAAATCTCTTTCTTTGTGAAAAAATTATTAATAAACATTTCAAAAAAACTGGAGGAATAGGATTCAGCACACTACCAGGGAATGCAGTAGAGACACAAATTCCTGTCAAGAGGACAATTGAGATATCTTGTAAATATGGTGGCTCGTTAACACTCTATTAAACTCAGTTTGATATCAACAGAGGGCTGCTTTACTTTTCTCCAATTAGGGTCATCTTCCTAATAGTTACTGCATATCACAAACACCCTCTTTGGGTCAAGAGAATGTTTCCCCTACTTTCTTATGTTTTATTAATCCACTTTCCTCTCCCATGTCTGGTCTGAGGATCCAAAAATAGCTCATGCATTTGAACTCATAGATTTCTGGTATCAAACTGACAGTGGAGGGAGGAGACCAGGACTCCCCATTGGTGAGACCCACTTGTCTCACCAGAAACATTATAACACTAGAACTACTTTGGTGTGGGAAGGGCAGGGTTAAATGGGAGGGAGAGTAAGCACTTCATTGCGTACCTAGTTTCATTAAAAGTGGGAAACCAAACACACAACAAAGGGGATGAGAGTCAGTAGGAAAGATCCAGTTTCTATGACAACCAGAGGAGTGCACACATCAGCACTGTGAGAGGTCTGAATCCAGGCAGCAGTGCTGACAGCTTCACCTAGGGCTTGTCATCACATCTTTCTTTACTTCATGTACCTTTATCAGTCACTCTCCATTCTCCTTCAGGTCTTGGAATGGGCAGGGCCCAAGCACCCTCCTGCCAGCATTCAGGATGATGTCTGCCAATCTCATTTGGCTTTTACCATTGCAGAGGGAGATAGGAAATACCAATTTCCTTCAGATTATTTACCAACATAAGCAACAAGCATCAGGATTAGAGTCTTAGGATGTTGCTTTTGTGACTCTGGGGATTCCACTTTCTCATTTCCCAAACACACACACACACACACACACACACACACACACACACACACAGAGTGTCCACTAGGATACCTGGTATTGAGCATCCACAGAAAGATGAACCCAAATGCGTCACCCTCAACATGAATATCTAGTATGCTCTTCACTGGACACACTCAGTTCCTCTCTGGAGAAATCTTTTTAGATCTCAGCTGATTTTGTCATAAAGTCACTGACTTCCAAAGCAGATTCATTAAGTAAACAATCCTCAACCCAGGTTACACATTAAAATCATTTGCAATGAAATTAAAACCACTCTAAGATTCCACCTCATCCCTGTTAGAATAGCCATCATCAGCAACACCACCACCAACAGGTGTTGGTGAGGATGCGGGGAAAAACGAACCCTCTTACACTGTTGGTGGGAATGTAGACTAGTACAACCACTCTGGAAAAAAATTTGGAGGCTACTTAAAAATCTAAACATTGATCTACCATTTGATCCAGCAATACCACTCTTGGGGATATACCCAAAAGACTGTGACACAGGTTACTCCAGAAGCACCTGCACACCCATGTTTATTGCGGCACTATTCACAATAGCCAAGTTATGGAAACAGCCAAGATGCCCCACCACTGAAGAATGGATTAAGAAAATGTGGTATCTATACACAATGGAATTTTATGCAGCCATGAAGAAGAACGAAATGCTATCATTCGGTGGTAAATGAATGGAATTGGAGAACATCATTCTGAGTGAGGTTAAACTGGCCCAAAAGACCAAAAATCATATGTTCTCCCTCATATGTGGACATTAGATCAAGGGCAAACACAACAACAAGGGGATTGGACTTTGAGCACATGATAAAAGCGAGAGCACACAAGGGAGGGTTGAGGATAGATAAGACACCTAAAAAAAATAGCTAGCATTTGTTGCCCTTAATGCAGAGAAACTAAAGTAGATACCTTAAAAGCAACTGAGGCCAATAGGAAAAGGGGACCAGGAACTAGAGAAAAGGTTAGATCAAAAAGAACTAACCTAGAAGGTAACACACACGCACAGGAAATTAATGTGAGTCAACTCCCTGTACAGCTATCCTTATCTTAACTAGCAAAAACCCTTGTTCCTTCCTATTATTGCTTATACTCTCTCTTGAACAAAATTAGGGATAAGGGCAAAATAGTTTCTGCTGGGTATTGAGGGGGTGGGGGGAGGGGGGGCGGAGTGGGTGGTAAAGGAGGGGGTGGGGGCAGGGGGGAGAAATGACCCAAGTGTTGTATGCACACATGAATAATAAAACAATAAAAAAAATTTAAAAAATCATTTGCAATGGATTTTTTCTTAAGTTCTATGAAAAAATAAAAGCACCTGTTCTGATACTAATATCACCCTTCTAGATTTGATTTGCTGTTGCTCCTAAACATCAATATTTTTCAAAACACATCCCTCCCATGTGATTTTTATGTGTAAACTGAGCTAACCACATTATACTAACTCATTTAGAAGTAATTTTCTTAGCAGTTTTTTCTGTGCTGGGCACTGAGCTGGATCTTTGGGAGCTGAAGATAAATAAGACACAGACATCTCCATTCTACTGGTGGGAGTTAGACATGTAAGCAGATAAGTACAAGAAGTGCTGTGTGGGTCCTGGGCTGGTCTGAATGAAACAAGTGGGAACATAGGGGTGGTTGGTTTTGTTTAGGGAGGGTCACAAAAAACATCATGGAGGAGTAATGATGCTAAATTTAAATGTGAAAAGGTGTATATATTTTGCAAATGGGTGAAAGCAGCACGATTATTGCAGATGGAGAGTTTGGTATGACAAAAGGCACAGAGGGCATGATATGGGAATTGAGACAGCTTGACAATGACATGTAAATTAGAGGGTTGTTTTGAACTAAGAGCCAAATCTGGATTAGTGAAACATTGGATAGGTCAGAAGAAAATGTACAGATTAAATTACAGACAGAGAAAAGGACACAAATTATAAAAAGTGATTTTAAAGGCACAAGAGATTGATGGCATGGTGTAAATGTCTTACATAAATGAAAATGGTATCCCAAGAAGAAGGAAGACAGTATTTGAAGAGATAATGGTTGAGAAATCTGAAATTGGCAAAAGCCCATCATGTCGCAGATTAAAGCATTAGGAATCTAAAGCAGAATTTCAAGGGAATAAAGGTACAACTAGCAGTTCACTGGTCAGAAAACAAAACAAACAAAACCCCAGAAGTCTTCATGAGGTAAAAGAAAATAGATGTCTAAATTGACTATCAGCAGACCTCACTAAAAGAAATAAAGACAGAAGGATATGATTCCAGATAAAAGCACAGAAATCTTAAAAAGTAGGAAGGACATAGAAAAGACAAGTGAGAGATAAAGCAATAATGATAATAATGGAAACTAAATGTACATGGGGGATTGTGGGAGGGGGAGGAAAGAACACTGGGGTGAAGAGAATGGAAGTATACCACATATGTACAGATGAAGACAGCATAATAAAATCCACCTTTTTTGAAAGAAGGGGAAGGAGAGGGAGAATGGTAATTCAATGGAGGGGGTGAACTTGTTCAAGATAACATTGTATATATGTATAGAATTAGCATAATTAAATCCTCTCATATTATTAATGTATGATAAGTAAAAAAAATAATACACAGTACAGAATTTGAAGCATACATGGAATCAAACACAGGAGCATGAAAGCAGGCAAGTTGGAAACTGCCAGCGTAAGTGGAGTTAAAATCTCTGCATGATTAATTTATGTTAGATATTAACAAAACAAGGGTGCTGTGATCTCTAAGGTAAACACAGAGAATAGCAAAAGAAGGAATAACTTCCAAGCTAAAGTAGAGGGCTGATGAAATAAAAATTAGTAAGTCAATCCATGAGTAGTCAAGGAAGGAAATAAAAGGGAAAAACGAAGAGGTAGAACAAAGAGAAAGATGATACATAGAAACTCAAATATCTCCATGATTATATTAATTTTGAGCTAAATTTTCCAATTAAGAGACAAATATGGTTACACTAAATGGAAAAAAATAACACTTTAATGCTGCTCAGAAGAGAAAGACCTTATAAGTACAGAAAGGTTGAAAATAAAAGGGAAAATTCGACCTCTGGGTATTTATATAGAAACATATATTCACAAAAATCCTTGCACAAAAATAGCTGCAGCTGCTTTACTCATACAATCTATAGTGGAAGCAGTTCACAAGTCCACCAACAAGAAAACAGATAAAGAATTATGCATGCATAACGGAACATTTCCAAAGGTGAAAGGGAAAAGCCACTGACACAAGTAACAAAAATGAAGGACCCATCAAAATGTTATGTCAAATCAAAGAAATCAGACATGATGAATAAAGGAAAAAAAATCACAATAATTCAGCAGATGCAGCACTCAGTGAGATTCAACATGCTTTTGTGATAAACACTTCTAACAGTCCATGAGAAAAGGGCATATTTTTAATCTGGGAACTAATGTCTACGATAACCTTCTCCATGCTTAACGGAGGTGTGATGAAGGCTTCCTCTCTGAGTGGCTGGGAAAGAATGTTTACAATTTTGTTCAGCACCACACTGGAAATTCCAGATCATGAAAAAAAGACAAGCTAGTAAGTGTATTAGAATCAGAGGCTAACAAATGAAATGTGTATTTTCACCAAGTGCCTAAGTGATGTTGCTGGTCTGATGACCTCACTCAGAAATGGAGCCTGCATTAAGTCACCAAGCTGTCTTTGATTTATTCGCCACAAGAATGGTGGCAGGTCTGGAAGCTATTTCCTTCCAAACTCCCAAAACTTTAGTGGGGTTGTGACTTCTCCATCTCCAATACTTCCTTGTCCTTTTCTTTCTTCCCACAATTTTTATGGGGCTAGAGAAACTGCAGTTTTGTTTGGGCTTTTTTTTTTTTTTTCTCTTCTTTTCTTATCTAGATAGGGCTTCTGTAAGTATTGCAAACAACAGAATGGCTTTTATTTTTCTCCTTCTTTATATCCCTCCTTTCTCTAGCTCCAGCCTTAAAAGAAAGCATTGCAGTGACAGATGGCAGAGAGATTAGTTTACTGATAAGGAATGCAAATTGGTATTTTTAAACCTTTTACTCATTTTGATAATAGTAACTTAAGGCAATATGGAAAGTCTGTGAAAATCCTTTTCCTTTTAAATGTGTCTAATCAATACTCAAGTTTGAAACATATGAAGAATAAAAGGAAGACCAGACTTAGGACCTGGCAAGAGCTCATAGAAATGTGGGGAAGAGTTCTACCTCTTCAGTCCCTTTAATCTTGGGCTGGTAGTTCAAGGCCAAGTCTGAATGGGGGAAGTGGAGATCCTGTTCTAGGCTAATGAACACTGGGGTCCAAAGAGACCTCTAACTTTGAGATCCTGTCCTAGCAGGGTTAGGGCCAGTGCCAGGCACTAAGCTGGATGACTCTATATGTGTATAATGGTTAAGAACCAGAGAACAGGAGCAGAAACCCACATCAGAGACCTGTGGACTGTCGCCAGCCAAATGTAGAGCAAATCCCAGTCTGCAGACAGCAGCTACAACTCTTTTGGAGAAGGAGCAAGGCTTTCTAGGAAGGGGAGTGGGGGAATGCACAGTGTCTGTGGACTCCAGAGGAAGGGGCTTGGCTACAACTGGGCTGACTTCCAGGACATTTATTTAATTTAATTTTTTTTCAGTACTGGCATTTAAACTCAGGACCTTGCATTTGCTAGACAGGTGCCCTACCACTTGAGCCATGCTCCCACCCTTTTTTTTTTTTTTTTTTTTTGCTTTAGTTCTTTTTTGGGATAGGCTCTCCTCCTGCCTATGGCCTTCAAGCTGGAATTACAGATGTGAGTCATCACTCCCAGCTCCAGGGCATTTATTCAAATGAAGTTGCTCTTCTGTTATGGCCAGGTACATGGACCTCGATACCACCAACTCAGGCTAACTCCTGTCATCTCTGGATAGGGTGAAACAACTCCAGCTCTGGAAGAGGAGCACAGCAGTGCTGCAGTGAGGCTCAGCAAGCTGAAGATTGCTGAGAAGGAGAGCATCAAGACTTGATGTCACCTTCTTCTCAGTCATTCTAGACCAAGAAATGTAGCTCTGTCATTGAGAAACGTGGAGTCACAGTCCTCCTTACATACTTGCAAGCACTTATTCACTCCTGCTGTGATTGTCACATGCTGTACTTACTAATCCCTGTCCCTTTATTTCACAAGGTTGCCATGAGAACCCAAGTGCAATGATACAGGTGAGTCCTTTCATTAACCTCTATATAAATGTATGGTATGAGATGTGGGGATGATCATGTTTACATCCTATGCTAGCTTTAATCCTCTGGCTCAAATAAACACTGGGACAGAGAAATCAC
Source organism: Castor canadensis (assembly GCF_047511655.1). Lineage (NCBI taxonomy): Eukaryota > Metazoa > Chordata > Mammalia > Rodentia > Castoridae > Castor > Castor canadensis. The sequence continues at coordinate 31,702,021 of NC_133396.1, read as the reverse complement.
AGTGCTCCTGGCTTTTCAACTAAAGCCTACAGCAGCTGCTTGGGTGCAACCTCCTGCAGTCCTGCATTCAGCTTCCTCTTGTGTCACATCCATCTCGCACCCCTTCCTCTTTTCAAATGAAAGAACAAGTTAATAAGAGTGCTTTGGTTTTAGGCATAGAAACTAGCTTCTATTTAGTGTTTTTCCCCTTGGCTTTTGAATTAACACTATTTATGACTATTCCTACAGGTAGTGTAAGATGCTGAATCCAGAGTGATGGGAGCTACTGTGCTGTAAGCAACTGTACATCCCTGCCTGAGCTAATGCTGCCCAAGACAGAGATGCAGACGGGTAAACAAGATGTCTACTGTTTGACCCTGGCTCCAATCTTGGAACTGGTCACACTCCCTCCACCATGTCCCTGGAGGCCTTACAATCAAAGAGACTTTCCATATTTACTGAAAATGTTCTGGATTTCATCATTTCATTTCTGCCTTTGCTGCTCATCTTTTGTCTTGGTTCTCAATGTTACCATTCTTACTTGTGCACATACTCTTTGAACCTGATGGCAGATTAGCTTCATGGGAGATTTTGGTCCTTGTTGCTCCTTTTCTGCCCATATATCCTTTCCAGCACTGGTGCTGGGGACCCAGTGATGGCATCACCTTGCTTTGCTTTTGCACCTAGTGGCCCTCAGTCTCCTTTGGTGAATATGAATATAATCATTGCCTCATGAAACTATTCAAACTAATTTAAGAAATAATAAACCCAGGCCACAAAATGGATGCTGCCATTTTATTACACAAGAAGCAAGAATTGCAGTAGAGCGAGTTCTGTTCACTTATTTGTCCACTGTTTAAATCTCATTCGTTATCAACCCCACAGTCACTCTTCACCAATTCAGAGATCATGAAGAGCTCTTTCCAACTTATGCCTTAAAAGAACTAGAGGAGTTCCAGAAAATAATATTCCGGATCTCAAAAATCCTAACAGGAATTGAATATTTATCCAGGATAAATGTGCCCAGGCAAATTGGAACTCAAATTTTTTTTGCTACTGATAGGGAGGATGTCAGTGACCAATGATGAGTAGTTTTAAGGCCAATAAAGTGGGAATACACAAAATAGTTACCAAATAGAATCTGAGAGTCAAAAGCTTTCAGAATTTGAGTCCAGGACAATTATGATGGGGTAGCTAAGGGAAATTATTTGAGAAGCCTGTTTATTGAAGATCAAGAGCAATTTTGACTGCCAGGTCCCAAGTGAGCAGTTGCCAGAGTACTTTGGCCTTTTATGTGAACCTAGATAAAGAAATCTGTGGGATGCTCTCATTCAGTGATCATAATGGGTGAAGTGAGCATCTTGTCAGCATTTGGATTTCTGTGTAAGAATTTCACTTTCCATCCCAAGTAGTTACCAACAAAACCTTCTCACGAAGCAGAAGAATTAAGTAATTAATGAATATATTTGTAATCTATATGTTATTCCTCTACAAGTTTTAAGAAAGAGCAGAGGGCTGATAGGGTGGCTTAAGTGGAAGAGTGCCTGCCTAGCAAGTGTGAGAACTTAAGTTCAAACTCCAGGACCACCATACACAAGAAAAGAAAGAGCAGATATGTATATTTATCAATTTTCTTACCTATGAGTGTTTACTAATTTACAAAATCTGTTCCCATCAATGATTTTAATTGAAATTACTTCTATACCATAGCTGTGTTTAACAGATTTTTGATGGTTTTCTTTTTTGCAGTACTGGGATTTGAACTCAGGGCCTTGCGCTTGTTAGACAAGTGCTCTGCCTCTTGTGCCATGCCCCCAGCCTTTTTTGCTGCCATTATCTTTTGAATAGGGTCTTGCATTTCTGCCCAGGGCCAGCTTGGACTTCAATCCTCCCATTTACATTTTCTGCATAGCTGAGATAATTAGGCATGAAACCCCACACCCAGCTTTTTACTACTTGAATTGGGGTCTCACTAACATTTTGCTAAAGTGGTCTTGAGCTGTGATCCTCTTGGTCTTTCCTCTCATGTAGTTTGGATTACAGGCATCAGTAACTGCACCAGCTTAGCAGTATTTTTTTTTTTAATCTCTATTTAGGAGACAATACTAAAGTTGCAAGCAGCAAGTTGTTGGCTATCTCAGTCAGGTGCATAAGTATTTCTTATTAAGCATGAGACATTTTGAGACTTCAGAGCATGGTGGACTTTTACTCCTGAAAGTAAAACTAGGCATTTCAGAATAACTTAAAATGCTAAAGATTTTGTTGCAGTAGCTAGAAAGTCACTAGTGACTCAAGCCAACAAACAAAGCAAGTAATGAAAACACTTAAGAAAACCATGTCTCAGCAATATTAGTGTTCCAAGATATGCTAATAGATATTCCATGGGAAAGAAGCATTTTGAAATCCAGTAAGCTCTGGGAACACTACTTAGCATATCTCTTTATTAAAAGTTAATGCATTTAAAGTTCTGAGCACTTCTGCAAGAAGGAAATTCATTTGACTGTGTTTATCAACACTTCCTATGATCATGGAACAACTTTTGTCACAGAATTTCTGTTATCAAACTGTGGGAGATATGTGTTGCAGCATATGGGTCAGACATGTTGATTTTAGATGATAGAAAGTAGAAATTTGCCTTGAGTTTGCAACAAAGAACAGGGCTAGGAGGAGAAGGTTGGTGGATTATGGTCATTTGCTGTCATCCTGCAGTAATAGATAACCGTGTGAGTTTTAAAAAGATATACACATAGTGAGCTATTCTCTAACTAGTTGGAGAATCTAGTTGACATCTCTAGTTTACAGTGATTTCCAATCATTAGGGGGGGCACAACCTCTTTGAAGAAGGAATATTGGGGACTTCCTGGCAGGGTGGTTGTGTTGGAAGTCCCCATGACTACATCCAGTCTTGGTGATTCACTACAGAGACTCGCAGGACTCAGAATATAGTGATAATCACTGCTAAAATTTACCCCTCAGCAATGAGTTATGATAACACCTGTGAAATGTTATCTGCCAGGGAGGCTCATTAGAAATACTGTCACCAGAGTTTTTATTGCGGTGAATCACATAGGCTTCCTCTTCTCAGAAAGTACCAAAATTCCAGATTCACAGAAAGAGAGTGGGTGCTCTGCAGAAATCACATTGCTTGTACAAATCATTCTAGGCATAGGGAACTATTCTTATCAGTTCTGGGGATGATGAGAAACCAGCCAAGTGTTGACCTTGTACACAGGCCTTTGTAAGGATAACAGAGTCTGGTTTGCAATGTTAACCCTTTTCTGCCCAATGTTTGATGATTAAAATGACTAGAATGTTGGACAAAATATAAAAATGCTGAAGGAAACTCTGAAACTCTAAGAAGGAATTTAGAAAGACCAAAACTCAGAATGGGGAGATAAAGAAGAAACAAAGCCAGTTTTCTCCCAAAAGGTTTCTAATGTGAGCATTCACTTTGACAATATGCAGATTGCAGATGACAGAAGACAGAATCCAGGGCCCACTCTAGATGGATTGCTTAGTACAAGATTTCTGTAAAAAGTTAGCACCTGTAAGGACTACATTATTTTGTTAAGATAAATTAGACAAGGTCTGCAGAACAGCAGGGAACTGCAAGGAATTTTGCTCTATCTTATTATTGAGTGGAAAGACAAACTTTCTCTTAGAATTCTAACCACAAGTCAGGCCTCAAGCATCTTCATGGTCCAAATTAAAGCTCTCTCTTTGTGATATAAAAAACCTTTAAGTATATAACCATATTTAAAGTTGATACAGGTTGATAGTGCTCCTAGAAAGAAGCTAATTCTCTCTGGATAAGTGTGAGTTCAATCTAGTCATTAAAATTAAATAACCTAAGAGAAGTTCCAAGGAAAATGATCATCTTGAAACCAAATATCACAAAGGGCATAAAAAACCAACAGAACAAAAAGATCATGTGATATCAGAAGACAAAATAACATCTGAATGACACTTACAATATTTTACACATTAGAATTATCAGACACAGAATATGAGTTTTATGTTTAAAGAAATAAAGGTGATTTGTAATATGAGGAAGAAATGAAAGACTTCATTAATTACCAGGTAAAACTGGAAAACAGCCAAATAGAACTTTTGGAAATGAAAATAATGGCAATTGAAATCAAAACCTTAAAAGAAAATTAGACATGGCCAAAAGGAAAATTAGTGAATGGAAAGGCAGATACAAAGAAAAGACCCAAAATGCAACACAAGGAACAAATGTTTAGAAAATGTGAAGAAACATAATAGATAAAACAAGAAGTTTAACAAATACTTAAATCTGAATCCCAGAAAGAAAAGTCAAAGACAATAGAGGAAGGTCAATATTTCAAGAGAAAATTATGGGTCAGAATTTTCCAGCATTGTTAAAGGCATTAAGCTTCAGATCCAGGAATTACAACGTATCTCTCTAGTAGGATAACCTTAACAAAAAGAGAAGGTATATTAAAAGCAGTCATAAAATGATAATTTAAATATAATTCATACAACTTTGTGAGATGCAGCCAAGGCAGTGTTTAGAGAGAAATTTATAGCACTAAGTACACAATATTATATAACAAAAGAAGACATTTCCAATAATGAGTATTAAAGTAAAAGATTTTTCTGAACTAGCAATGATGCAACTATTCTAGAAGAAAGACTGAATTCCATTTGCAGTTTTCTCTATAGAAGATAATATTGCAAAGTCATTGTCACGTGACAATGTGACATTGTCACGTGACAATGTGACATTGTCACGTGACAATGACTTATCAAAGAATATGCTTTCAAAAATGTAAGAGGGATTATTATAGAGGTGTACAAGATAGTTCATACAAATATTATATTATCACAGTATATATGATATTTGTCATCTTTTTAAAATTTGTAATTTGCTGTTACTTCTGAATAAATATTGCCTTGCCTACTTACTTTTTCGTTCATGGTTTTGAATTAATTTTCTTAAAAAAAGTTCTCCTCCCCCAATTTGTATGAACTTCAGTGTTTGACCTCAGCCCTCTCTAACACAGTACTCCCTCTATATACATCTGATATATCGTACTACTGCTGGTACTAATATGTGGCCGTCAGAGATAAGAGTGGCAAGCTGTATTTCAAGAAACCAGACAGTATAGATGAATACCTTGGTGAATTTACTGTAGTCTGGCATCTGATGCTCAGCCCTACAGGCTCAGACCTGATTTTGTCAATATGACAGGAACACATTCATGTGTCAGAAAGAGACTCACGTTAACTGAACTCTTCAGACCGATGTATAAAATCAAGATGACAGTTAATTTATTTATAGGGTGTAATTTCTGCCGAGAGGATCAGAAATAGTTGAAATACATCTGTTTAATACATTTCCTTTCTGTAGGAAACTGTATGGGAAGCCAATGCATTTACAATGGAAGATCGTTGACAGAAGGGCTAGAAGTTCTTGGAACTATAATGAGGGCGTGTTCTTGCCCTTAAGGCAGCCTTGCCTGGAAATCTAAATTCTAATCAGAAATTTACTTGATGAGCAGGGAACCAAAACAGAGAGCTACACAAATCGCATATTTAATGAAATAAGACTAAAAATCTGTACTGAACGTTTTTGTCATTGAGACTTGCATATTTAAGACAATTTGACTACAAATCCTTATGTCCATTTCTACTTTAGAGAGGGCTTTACTAATGAGATTGGAACTTCCCAAAGTTTCATTACTGAGAAAACCTTTCCCACCAATAATGCTTAGATGTGACTTTCCTTTTGTAGAAGCTTCTATGGCTGGCCTTTTTCAATGATAGATACTGTCATCTGTAAGATGATAACACATTGACAGTTAAATATATTAAGTATTTTAACATTTCATTGTCAAAATATTTCATCAGCTGGTATAAAGCAGTCGTTATCTGGTTTTTGAATATATAAAATAGAACAGAGCTACAAATTATCCCAAATATCCGAAAACTATGTTTTCATTGATACCCATTAACTTAGCCAATTTCTTATTAAATAATGTTTAGCAAAAATCTACTATGTATCAGACACATATCCCACAGATGAAAGAATGGACATCTTACTAATTAACAAAAGAAGAGACTTACTTAGTCCCAGAGGCAATTGATTGGGACAGAATTTCCACTTCACAGAAGTGAGAAAATAAGATCAAAGACTTTGAAATGTGGCCATCAAGTGGTTAAAGATCATTATTGCACCTGAAGACGTAAATAAGTTCATTCTGGGAAATTTGATCTAGAATTCATGGAAACTCCAAGCCCCAAATAAAAATTCTGACTCATTATCACTTCTTCAAAATTCAAGAGACTACAATCTTTGTACAAAGATTCTGAGCTGGTGAAATGACTGATTTGTCAAAAAATAGCTCTGTTAAATACACCACCTGCATTTTCTTTTTTTGTTTTTGCACTTTTGATGTAGGTCAGCTTTACCAAATACCTTGTGAGAATATTAGGAGGCTCCACTCTGATTGGTCACCAGGGAAACAGATTGACTGATCCTAAATTATTATTTCACTACCTACTGCCAATCCAATCAACTATAGCTTCTGCTATAGTTCAGCTTCTTAAATATGCCTGCAATTTGTCTGATGTTCTGTCTGCCCACAGCCACCATCATCTTACCAGGATATCTACATCAGCCTTGTGCTAGAGATCCTGCCTCTGTTTTTTATACTCAGTTCCTTCTCCCATCTTTCTGTCAGACTGGGTGTCCTGAAACACACTGGTAGGTCCCCATATCCCTTAGGATAAGTAAAGTTGTAAACAATATGAGCCTGTGGCCTTTTGTGAACTGGTTCTTCCTATTTCTTCAACCTGTCTTATTTCCTTGGCTCATCAGCTCATCTGTTCCTCTGAGTCACTGCACCTGTTCTTTGTAAGCTTGGTACACTCTGGTTCTCTCTTCTGTCTACAGCATTGTGTGTCTTGTGTTTCAGCATCAATTACACAGTGTGTTAATAATGTCTTCATTGGTCTATTTATCTCTCAAGACCATAATGTTGATTGACACTGTCGTCATCTCAGTAACCTTTGTACTCTCTATTTTTTCCACAGGTTAGGAGTTCAGTAAAATACTTGTGAATGAATGAATGAGTGAATGAAATCATCCAATGTAACATGTTTCTGTCATACAGAGAAAAGGAACATCCATCCATTTTTGGAGCATCTGTTTTTTGCATTATCTTGTACCAGGGATCTTGGGATATGTTCTTATCAATCTTCAATCCTTCCTGTGTGAGGGTGATGATATTCACAGTTTCATGAATGCCTACCATGTGCTGGAGGCTGTGAGGTGTGCTTTATAAACATTGTCATGTGACAGCCTTTATTTGGTCCTCTTTCCAAAAGCCAAAATCAAGGTGCAGAAAGAGTGCCTTACTAGCAATAAAGGAAATGCAAATTAAAACCACACTAAGATTCCACCTCACCCCTGTTAGAATAGCCATCATTAGCAACACCACCACCAACAGGTATTGGCGAGGATGTGGGGAAAAAGGAACCCTCTTACACTGCTGGTGGAAATGTAAACTAGTACAACCACTCTGGAAAACAAATTTGGAGGCTTCTTAAAAATCTAAACATAGATCTACCATATGATCCAGCCATACCACTCTTGGGGATATACCCAAAAGACTGTGACACAGGTTACTCCAGAGGCACCTGCACACCCATGTTTATTGCAGCACTATTCATAATAGCCAAGTTATGGAAACAGCCAAGATGCCCACTACTGACGAATGGATCAAGAAAATTTGGTATCTATACACAATGGAATTTTATGCAGCCATGAAGAAGAACGAAATGTTATCATTCGCTGGTAAATGGATGGAATTGGAGAACATCATTCTGAGTGAGTTTAGCCTGGCCCAAAAGACCAAAAATCGTATGTTTTCCCTCATATGCGGACATTAGGTCAAGGGCAAACACAACAGGAGATTGGACTTTCATCACATGATAAAGCGAGAGCACACAAGGGAGGTGTGAGGATAGGTAAAACACCTAAAAAACTAGATAGCATTTGTTGCCCTCAACGCAGAGAAACTAAAGCAGATACTTTAAAGCAACTGAGGCCAATAGGAAAAGGGGACCAGGAACTAGAGAAAAGGTTAGTTCAAGAAGAATTAACCTAGAAGGTAACACACATGCACAGGAAATCAATGCGAGTCAACTCCCTGTATAGCTATCCTTATCTCAACTAGCAAAAACCCTTGGTCCTTCCTATTATTGCTTATACTCTCTCTTCAACAAAATTAGAAATAAGGGCAAAATAGTTTCTGCTGGGTAGCGAGAGGGTGGGGGGGAGAGGGAGGGGATGGAGGGGTAAGAGAGGGGGTGGGACAAGGGGGGAGAAATGACCCAAACATTATATACACATATGAATAAAATAAAAATTAAAAAAAAGAATGCCTTAACCAGCATTTATACAAAGATATTCATATTACAAAGCCCTGGCCTCTCCTGCAGGTCCCACCTTTATCATCTCTCTGACCTCAGAGATGCACTGAGTGCTTTTCATATTGTCATACTCAGAGGCTACTCCATTCTGAGAGTCTTAGTCTCAGGGAAATTAACTGGAAAGGACCAGAGAGACCTGTTAGACCTACACTCTCCTAGCAGAGGTGAGAACCCTGAAGTCTAGAAAAGGACTTATTTTCTCAAAGCCCTAGCGTCATTTTTTTACTGATCAATTAAGTTCTACCTTCACGCAGTAGTAGCTAATAGTTTCATAATACATGGGTCTTCACATTTTAATTTCCCGAGATTTACATATTATTAAAGTATACATTATTTAAAATGTGGATACTGATTCGTTAGTTTGAAGGTAGAGCCCAGGAATGTGTGTCTTCTAGCTAGTACCTCCAGTGATTCATACCTAGGTGGCTTAAGGACCCCATTTTGGGAAACACAACTCAAACCACCCCTGAAGTGTGATCCTTAGCTCATCACACTCAAATCAGCTGCTTGCTGTTTTCCTCCCAGAATGTGGTTCTCCTGCAAGCAGTCATTACACCTCCCTGCTCCATCCTGCTGCTGAGATCCATCTGAGCAAACCCTCCCAGGTCATTCCCAGGAAGGTCTCCGGAGTCAGATGCTGCAACACTACACAGAAACCAAGTCCATCCCAGAGCTGGGTTTAAATCCAGCTTAAAAAGCAGCTCAGGATCAAGTTGCAGGGGGCTGGACGAAGCTGGAGGAAGAAGATGAAGAAACACTTGAGGAACAGAAGCTGCTGAGACTGAGTAAAGGACAGATGCTAAGGAGGCTGAAGCACTAGGGTGCAAGAGGGAGATGGCAAAGGAAACAGAGGTGGGAAGGGTTTCCCTGTGCATGTTTGAGAAAATAAGAAAGAGATAGGTGTCTATTCATCTGCACCTCTCCTGTGCCCAATGCAGGACCCAGGACACCCCAAATGGCTCCATTGTACTAACTCTTCAGGTTCTGCGCACATAGGGCCTTCAATTTATCCATTCTATTTTCTTCCTTCATTTTTTAGTAATAGGAAGAGTCAAGAAAGAAAATACAGAGCAGTGCATGGAGGAGAGCCCACTGATAACCCGTGTCGAAGTCACATGGGGAAGAAACAAGCAGGGATCTAGTGAAGAGCTGTTCTGCAGCTATTACCACCCTGGCAGTGTGAGAATGTAAGACTGGTGTGTTCTCCTGACAGCCTGCAGGAAGGGGCTTTGCTGGGCCCAGGGGATATTTCAGATAGAGCTCATCAAGCTGGCTTGGTGTCACACCACAGAACAGAGCCGGTTCCCCAAAGTATCACTGTTCTGCCTGTGTCCTCATAATCACCCTCCATTTGGCCATAGCTAAGGCCACAGAGGCTAAGCAAGCCCATCAGAGGAAGGAGGGACTACAAATAATGTGGTGACAGAAGGCTCACGCTGCTGTCACTTCCCTTTCCCTGCCATCTCTGGAAACTCCAAAGTGACTCCACAGCCCTCTGCTTGGCTGTCCTTCTTGAGGAAAACAGCAGAACATGGAGGAAGCTTAGCGACTCAGTGTCAATGTCCTCATGCCAGCTGTTCTTTCTGGTTTCACTCTGGCAGCCTTCCCTACTCTTGCCTTGAGGGGCTCATTGTCTAGGGGACAGGAAACTGATGCAGACTCGGACACACAGAGTTCAGAAAACATCAAGATGTTCACTATGCTTCCCAGACGGGTGGGATAAGGCCCAGAAAGGACATGCAGGATTCCTGGGCCTGGATTGCCTGTCTGTGCATTCACTGTGAATAACTTGAGGATTGGGACCCAAGTCTCATTCATTCATTTGTCCAAATTCCAGAATCGATATGCTTAGTACTAGGTGATCAAATAATTTTGGCTGAAATAAAACTCGATGAGGATGATGAATGGAAGGGGAAAAATGCATTTTGATGCATAAATGGTCCCAAGAGTCATGTCTTCACTGCACTGAGGAAACATGGAGAGGATAGTAACTTTCCCATACCGTTCACTGTTGTTGAACACTTAATAAGTGACAGAACAAGGAGCTAAAGGCAATCAGCTAGATGTCGGAGTCCTCCACTCTGAAATACTGTGTTTAAGGGACACAGTCACATCCCAGGCGCATGTGGCTTAATTCTTGAATGAAGTTCAAATGTCATTGCATTTTATATTTATTTTCTTATGGTCTGTGTGCTTGTGTGTGTGCGAGTCAAAACTGTTTCTCAGGCTGGTAAGGTGGGGCATGTCTGTAATCCCAGTTACTTGGGAGGCAGAGATAGGAGGATCATGGTCCAGGGCCAGCCCAGGCAAAATCTTTGTCAGAATAATGTTTGAATTCATGGATGACAAGATTGGAGAAACTGAAAAATATTTCAGAGGTAGCAGGGAGGATTGCATCGCGATTTCATTCGTGTCCTACAGGACAGCTGTTTGAGAACTTGCAACAAGGGAAAATAATAGGTTAGGGGAAGTGGAAGGTGCCTTATAAAAGCCTTTTAAATAGAGCACTTCATTTGCCGGAGTGGTCACCTCTCCTGTCAATACCACCTCTAAGGACAGGGTGAAGCCCTTCTGTCTCTTTACATAAGAAGATGGGAAAAGGACAAAGATGACATTTAGAATAAAAGTTCATTTAAACAAAAATGTCTCAATATCAAATCCACCTCTTCTTTCCTACCACTCCCAAAGTGTTTCTACCTAGTTTTTAACAGACTAATTTCAACTCACAAAAGAAAACTAAATCCAGTGGCTAGACTTTCAGTTGCCAGCCTGAGAATCTTCAGAGATGCAGGCAAATGAAGCAAACTCTCCCAAATGTAGTCCTGGGAAAATCAGCTCGACACTGCTCTTTATGTTTTGGGACAGTTGGAGAATAAAAATGAGAACGTCTTGATATCTGCTGAAGTTACTTACAAAAATCCCTATGAGTCCTTTCCTCCAGGGAGAGAGGAAAGAGGGGGAGAGAATGTTCCACATTGCACAGCAAATGGGCCATCTATTTGTGAGTCTGGTGTAAGATTTTCTGTGGGAGGGATTCTAAGAGATATGAACACCTGTCCTGGGTTTTCCAACCCAGAGCTTGCCTCCTAGCCTGCTGCATCTTGAGCTGAACTTGGCAACTTGGCAGGTGGTGTTTAGTGAAGGGGAGTGGGGCTGACTGAAAGTAGGCTGGAGTCGGGTCAGAGTCTTAACATCACTCTGTCACTTTGGGCTAGTTATTTGGAACGATGAACTTCTGGAGAGACAGGCAAGCCAAAAGACTTCTGCTGAAGTTTAAGACTTCTTTCTTTCTTTCTTTCTTTTTCTCTTTCTTTCTTTCTTTCTTTCTTTCTTTCTTTCTTTCTTTCTTTCTTTCTTTCTTTCTTTCTTTCTTTACCATTTTCAACTTAGCCCATGGGAATGGGGTAGCTGTGTCCTATGTCACTCCTTAGCTACACCTTGTACCATGCTTCCTAACTCTGGGTCTTTATGATCCATCTCCACTGGCCCTTCAGTACGTCCAACTCTGCTTGCCTGCCATGGAGTCCTGCACATATCCTTTCCTCTATCTGAAGCACAGACACTCCAGTTCCAACTTCTGTCCACCGCTCTACCTGCTGAACTCTAACTTGACACTTATGGTGAAACATTCATTCATCCATGCACCAGGCTTTTTATAGGTTCTTGTGTACAGTGTCTGGGATTTTCTTCTTTGCGTGCTCCTGAGCCAGGACTTCATATTTAGTTGTATAATTATCTGACCACAAACTCAATAAGGACTCTATATTCTGTTTTGTAGAATCCTTACTTCTTGCTTTTAGCAACTACTTAGCAACAAATTAACAGCTGAATCATTAAGTAATATTTACTGAGTACTTGTTTCTTTTTCTGCAAAATTGAAATGATAATCCCTTCCTCACAGGGCTGTGCTAAAATTAAACATGGTAAAGTATATTGACATTGATTGAAGCACCTTACATTGCTACCTCCTATTCAGTTGTTACTTCCAAGGTGGTTTCCAGCCTCATTGCTCCAATGAAAGTACTCTGATTAAAATCACCAGTCATCTACTAAAGACAAACCTAAAAGTTTCTTCTTTGTTCCTGTGACAGATGCAATGATGCTCACCATGTCCAAAATTCCATTGTGTCCCCCCCATTTCATAGTTTTCTTATCAGCAGGAAATTGTATGACTAGTTCTGGTCAATAAAATATGTGTCAAGATACTGTGTCTCTCTGAAGCAGTGAAGAGTCATGTGTTGACTCCAACCCTCTCTTCACCCAGTGGCCAAGGTTGCTACAAGCTCCATAGACTGCAGGTACCAGATGGGGGAGCCCCAACCACCCAGATTCATGAATAGCTTCATGGAACATTGCCCAGCAAAGGTCACGGAACACAAACTATTGTTGTCTTAAGCCAAGGGTGCTTTGGGTTAATTTGTTACTACAGCATTACCTAGCCTACTTAAGAATGCAGACCTTCCCATACCTTACCTCTTAATCTAATTCTTGGCCACAGCAGCCTCTTTAAAATCATTAATGTGATTCCAGAATTTCACTCTACCCTGATTCTATCCTTCTCAGACATTGTCTCAGGAGACTTGGAAGCCTTCTCTTCATGCACCCATTTTCTTCAAAAGATTTTCCTCAGGGTTCTTTCTGTAGTTTATTTTCCCATTATTTTTCATTCTTTCCAAAACCTACTTCATCCAAGTCCATTATTCCAACAAGCAACTTCTTTATAAAGACTGAATCCATATTGCCAGCCCATTTTTCTCTCCATATGCCAGGGCTGTATGTTCAGCTGATCCTTGAACATATATACTTGGAGGTTCCCCAAAGAATCTCAAAAGTATGTTCAAGAAAGGATATATTAGCTTTTCTCCAAGTTGCTTCTTCCTGTTGTCTAAACATAACCTAATAACAAATTAACATAATCGTAACATAATCTAAACCTAAGAGTGTGCTTTCTAAAAGTCTTTTGGCTGCAATGGCCAGAAATCCACCCTAAACTAGTTTTTAAAAAGAAAGAAATTTGTTGTTTAATATAATAACTGAACATTTCAGAGATAGAGTTGGCTTTAAAGACCTCAGGAATACCAATACCAATGTTGTCCCTGTATTTGTAACATCCTCTCCTCAATCTCTCTCTCTCTCTCTCTCTCTCTCTCTCTCTCTCACACACACACACACACACACACACATGCACACATTCTTCTCTTCTTTTATGATAGAGAGAGAGGGTAGAAGACAGGACCACAGTTTCTTAGCTTAAAGAGCCCAGTAAAAGAAAGAAGCCACTTTCTCTCTATGTATAATGTCAGGGAAGATCCATGATTGCTCCTTGGCAAATCACTGAATACGGAGGTTCGGGAAAATACAACAGCCAGTAAACCTAGGTGCTGTTGTTAGCAGAGGCTACTCAAGGACTCTGTAGAAGGGACAGTTACCCCAGCGAGAAGGGGTGCTATTTACAGAAGGGAGAAGTAGTACAGAGTGAACTTGTCTTCTCTGCAGCTCAGCTTTGCACTTCCTACTCACACACATCCTGAAATCCTGCCTGAGAACATAAGCTTCTACAGCACAACACGTAACTGTGTGGCTCCACTTCTTTGGACACTCTTTTGTCTTTGAAATGCTGAATGAGACCAGTCCAAAAATAATTTGGAAAACTCCTATTTATCCCCCAAGACTTCTCTTAAGAAGTCTTCTAATTCTTGCAAGGAGACATGATGGCTGTCATCTTTAGGGCCCTCTTATATTTTCCATACATGTCTACTCTAATGCTTATATAATAATGAATAATCATTTACATACCTGTCCTAGGTACATTATTTGGGCTTCTTGTGGATGAGCTGTATGGTAATCATGCATTCAATTTCTATATCTCACACAATGTTTTTGCTTAAATGGTACAATAAATATCTGTGAAAGCTGAACCTTATTGCCGCATAACTCACCTCTCTGAGTCCACTCATTCGTCTATTCCTTTAGCATATACTTATTTCGTTACCCCTATGTGTTAAGCATGGTTCTAAATGATGAAAATACATCAATAGCAAGAGTGATGAGATTTATATCCTTAAGGGGCTCACGTTCTTGTCATGGAAGATAGACAACAAAGCTATATTTTCAGATACCGATGGGATGAAGAAAATAAAGTAGGGCAATCACACAGAGATTGTAAGGAATGAGGGGTGCTTAGTCCTTGAACCTGGGTCATGGCACTGTTGGTAATTAGGCAACCATACAAAGGTTAGGGGAGGAGGACACACCGTGAGCAAGGAGATCAGTGTGTGTGAGGTGGGTGTGTTTGCGATCAGAAAGAGACAAGAATGGAATCTGGAGGGAGGTGAGGAGGAGAAGTAGGCAGAGACAAATCATGTAGGCCTGAAAGGACAATGAATCTTACTCTATTCCAAGTTGAAGAGTGAGCAAGTGGCATGTGTGTTGCACCCTAAAAACGTCACAGTGGCTGATGGGTGGAGAATGGATGGTGTATGTTAAGATGCATGAGTGTATGCAAGTAAAATTAAAGTGCTTAGTGAGACAGGTAGTGTAGAACTTCAAGGGAAAGATGATTGTGGTTTGAAACAGGGTTATGACATGGAGAACTGTAAGAATAAATCAGATTTAGTGTGTGGAAGCCATGCTTATACACACCTCTCTGCTTCCTATTCAAGCAAATCCATGATCTCTTTCACAAACAGGCACTGGAGTGCTTTCTTCATTCATCTCCATTCATTTACCCAGCAGATATTTATTAAGTCTGTTCTAAATCAAATCATCTAGGCTAAGAGTGAGAGAAATACTGTTAAGGAAGATCAACACAGCTTCTGCTGTTCTACAGTTCACAAATTAGTGGGCAAGACAGGCATTTAAACAAATGAGTAGTTACATAAATAAGAAAGTTCCATAAAAAGTGCTTTCAAGGAGATTTAGAAGACTTAAAAGGCAGTGATGTCAAGGTACAACCTGAAGGATAAGAAATAAATATTTCAATAAGGAGACACATCAACAGTAGTCAAGACAGAGGGAATGGAACTTGTAGACTCTGAGGCTAGAAAGAAGATATATTTGGAGGAAATGAAAAGAAGACCCTCACTGGTCCTCCCTCATGAGGCTGTCTGAGGGGCAAGCAATGAAGCCAGAGAGGAAAGCAGAGGCCAAAATGATTTGGCTTCTAGACATTGATAAGGAGATAGTTTTTAACTTGAAATTTAAAATTGTATTACTCTTAAGTGACAAATGAGATATACATATTTACAGTTTATACATGATACTTTGCAATTGTATATGCATATAAATGGGTAAAACAAGCTAATTAACATATGTGTCACATCATATATATATATATATATATATATATATATATATATATAATTTCTTTTTGTGATAAGAGCACTCAAAATCTACTCTCCAAGCAATTTTCCAGAATATAGTGCATTGCTATTAACTGTCTTTTATTTTATTCCTCTGGCCTAACTGAAGTATCATATCTTTTGACCAACATCTCCCACCTTCCCTCAGTCTCACCCCCTGGTAACCACCATTCTACCCTCTGCTTCTATGAATTTGACTTTCTTAGATTCTACATAGAAGTGAGACCATACGATACATGTCTTTCTGTGCTTAGCTTATTTCACTTATCACAATGTCCTCCAGGTTCCTACCTGTTGTTGAAAATGACAGGATTTCTTTTTAACACACTGCTTCTATTTGTTTTGGATGTATATCCAGTAGTGGGATTGCTAGATCATATGGTAGTTCTGATTTTAATTTTTGAGGAACCTCCATACTGTTTTCCTTAATGGTTGGACTAATTTACATTTCCACCAATAGTGTACAAGGGTTCCATTTCCTCCACATCCTTGCCAACAATTATCTTTCCTCTTTTCAACAACAGTCATTCTAGCAGGTGTTAGATGATATCTCATTATGGTTTTAATTTGCATTTCCCTGATGATTAGTGTGATTGCCCAGACCAATCACTGGCAAGGGTGGTTGTGTCTTATAACTGGCTTAGTCTCACCATATTTTACCCTTAAGGCTGAAGCTAGGGCCTACTTCACCAGCAGCATAAGTCACAGGAGAATAATGGGCAGTTCAACTCTCTGGGTGATGAACTTGGTGAGCAGGCAACCTACGTGTCTGTTGTTTCTAGTACAGTTATTATTTGTGATAATATTATATTTCTGGTGGATTATTTGCCCTTTTAATCTATCTGTACAGTTATAAATACATTTTGCTAATCATTCAACAATATCCTCAAGGATCTCTACTGACTTGCCCAGTTGGAGGTACCATTTGTAAACCTGACAGAATGGAATTAATGATTTTTGGAATTAATGTTTTTTTCAAATGTGTCAACTCAATACTTTGGCCATATCCATGCATAATCTTCCACTTTCTCAAGTTCCATCAGAATCAATCAGGTTTTGTTAACTGTTTTTATGCAGTATAATGGTTAAACCTATAAGCATCAGAGCTAGAAGAGTTTCTTCAGTTCAAATCATTACCTCTATCATTTTCTATCAATATTAGTTAACTTTCTAACCCTCAACACTTCATCTTTAACAGGGATAATGCTATTATCATATTGAGTATTAAGTAAGATAAATAATACATGTAAAACTTTGCAGAACCTAGTGTACATTTGATAAATATCAACTTCTTTGCTATTATTGAAATTATATAGTGGTCAAGAAGGTAAAATTAGACAATACATATTACAATAGTACAATAAGAAGCATTTATTATGTTTGCCATAAACCAGAACAGTAGTTGCCTTTACTAGTACTGTGGAGTTTGTTCTGCATTTTGATTGGTGGAACTATGCCACTCCAGTCATGCTACAGGTATTAATTTTTCAGACAAAACACATGGTTAGTGTTTCAAATTACTGCCTACTCCCTTCAGGGCCTGTTATGTTACACTAATGGTCTGGTGTGGTCATTCACCAAACTAATAATTAGATTCTGGAATTTTGCTAAAGCAAGTTACAAGCAAAAGATATTGGTCTTCAGCCTATACCCAGAAATGGGTGTTTTGAAAACTATATACTTTATCTTTTCGAAAATTAGACTTGTCCTTAGTGCTTCTGTACTGCTGTGTTTATTGAATTTCTCAATCCATTTGGCCCTCATGTTCATTTCACAAAGAGAAGTTTCCTTGCAGTTCATTATTTTTTTTAAAGAAAACATACCTTTCTTAAAGGGTTTCAATGGGTCATGATATAGTTAATGTCATTCTGATATAAACTGCTTGAAATTACTGAGTAGAGTGAGACTTTGTGGTGAAGAATAGCAACTAGTTGTACCAAGAGACAAGTCAGAATGTAAGAATGGGTTTTTTGAGTGGAATTAAAGGAAGATAGGGTGGGATGTTGTTGGAAAAACAGGTCAATAATGGCTCTGTAGTTTCCATCATGAGAGAGGTTGGTACAGGCAGAATTAGAAACTGAAGTTTCAATTCTCCCTTTCTCTATTTTACCGCCCTGAGACTACCCCCTTCCTCCTACTACCCAATCATGTCTGGGCAAGCAGCTACTGATCACTGGGGCCTCATTGTCAGGAGCCCCCTCACAGAGCACTTCCCCCAAAGACTTCATCCAATGACATTCAGGATGACAGCACTAAAACTGATTGTCAGTCTCCTCCAAGAGATTATCAGAACTAAGCAACATGTGAAAAGTCCACCTAGAGAAGGGATGAAATATTTGCAGACCACATATCTTATAAGGGTGGTTATATGCAAAATATACAAGGAATGCACATAATGCCATAGTTTTTTTTTAATCACTATCAAGAAATGGACAAATTACCTAAATAAACATTTTTAAAGAAGACATACAAATAGCCAATAATATATAAAAAAGGTGTCCAACATCACTGATAGTCAGGGAAATGCAAATAAAACCACAATAAGATATCACTGCACAGCTATTGGGAAGACTATTATGGAAAACACAGGAATAACAAGTGCTGACAAGGGTGTGGATTAAATAGAGCCCTTGTACACTATTGGTGGGAATGGAAATTGGTATGGACAATATAAAAAATGGTACACAATTTCCTCAATAAATTAATTAAAAATAGAGCTATCATATGACCTAGCAATCTCACAGGAAATGAAACCAGTATTTCAAAGAGATAGCTGCACCTCTATATTCATGGAAGCCTTATTCATAATAGACAAGATATGGATGGATACACTGATGGAAGAATGGATAAAAAATGTGGTATGTACATAAAATGGAATACTATTCAGTCATAAAAAAAGGAAGTCCTGCCATTTGCAACAACATGGATTAACCTGGAGGACCTTGTGTTAAGTGAAGTGTGATTATCATACAGTATTTTTCTGTATCTTTTTTTGGTGGTACTGGGGTTTGAACTCAAGACCTTGTGCTATTCCACTTGATCCACACCAAAGGCCTTTTTGCACCTTAATTAATTAATTAATTTCTTTATTTTAAAATTACTTTTACATTTATATTTAAAACTTTTTTCAGATAAGGTCTCACATTTTTGTCTGGGACCAGCCTCAGACTGTGAGCCTCCTACTTATGCTTACCATGTAATGGGATTACAGACATGGATCAACATGCCTGGCTTGTTGGTTGAGAGGAGGTCTCACTAATCTTTTTTTTTTTTTTTTGGCCTGAAATGACCTCAAACTATGATTCTCCCAATCTCTATCTACTGAATAAGCTGGATTACAGGCACATATCACCACACTTTGCCCTGTCTTCCTTTCTTGAATATAAAAGTTCAAATCCATGTAAGCTGAAAATGGGTAGATGTTAGTGAGAAAATAGGAAGATGTGATCAAAGGAGACAAACCTTCAGTTATAAGATGGGCAAGTTCTGGGGAATCTACACACGGCATGTATAGTGATGGATGTGTTAGTTAATTTGACTGTGGTGACAGTTGCACAATATATATGTATATCAAAGCATCGTGTTTTACACCTTGAATATATGTAATACTTGTCAATTAATACTTTAAAATTGAAAACTTATAGAAAAGGAAAAAACATTATCCTGGCCAAGGACCAATAGTGGAAAGAAAAGGTTTTAGGGAGGGATGGTAAAGAGTTTTTCTTTTCTTTTTTTTTTTGATTTTAGACAAAAAGAGTACTCATTCCTGATACTGGATACAGGACTGGACATTTAAAGCAATAGCTAGAGACCAAGAAATATGGCTGTTAACTACAGAACCAGCAGCACCTGCCAAAATTCTTTTCAAGTGGAGACTTCATTTTTTCACCTCGCATTCCAAGACAAGGAGGTAAGGCCAATACCCTCCTTGCTCCTCACTCCAATTTTTAAACTGTTAACTTCTGTTGTCTCTTGCAGAACTGTTTATTTGCGTTCCACTGCCATTCAAATATACTCTCTACATCGCTATCATTTATCTGGTCTGTTGTCATATATCATTTAGCAAATTAACTCCTCATCCATGTTCCTCCTCTCCATCCAGTTCATTCATCATCCTTGCTGATTTCAAAACCTGTGTGAATTTATTTGGGGAAATTGGAAATGCTACTCATTTGAAAGATACTTATCAAGCACTGTGAACTTTTAGTACTCTTCTACATCCCAGGGATGGTGATTTTAAATAAGACAAGCAATGTCTCTAATCTCATGAGATTTACAGTCTGTCAGGTGAAGGAGACAATAAACAATAATTAATTAATTAAAGGATAATCGTGTGGGGTGGCAAGGACTACACAGGAAGCAAAACAAAGTAATTGCAGTGAGCAGGAGCCGCATTCTTTCCGTTTCTCATGCTTAGCTCTACAGAACTTACCACAACACCCACAGTCCTTTTCCTCAGTTTCCCTCTGTGATATCATGCCCTGGGCTTGCCAATACCAAGAAGACAATGCCCCCTGTCCTGGCTGGAAGCATCTTGTGTGGGTCCATTATTTCCAATGCTTTCTGCTGTCTTGTCAAGTTCCTCACAACTGCCTTTCTTCAGTCTCATGAAGTCATCCAAGCCACTGATCAAACCTCTGCAGAAGTAGCCTTTCTCCTGTCAAAGGTTAATCCTTCTCTGTGTTTCTGGGTCCCTGTGTTCCCTCCACTGCATGCCTTTGCTGATCCTCTTTCCCTGCCTTTCCATCTTTACTCGTTAGTGAATCATTCCATCCACATTCAGATTTGCTCTGGAGTATTTCCTAGGGCTTCTCACATCTCCTACCCTCTTTGGAAAGGTTCAGCTTGACCCTCCTTCTTACATAGTCTTCACTCCTTCTGTGATCTCTCCTGTTTGCCTTTCTTACTTTGTTTTCTTTACTCTGCAAAATGGGAATGATGGGATGTACTGCTAAAGTTATCAGGATTGAACAAAAAGAATATGACATTGCTTAGGAGATGTGAGTTTGCTTCCCTGGTCTCTTGCTATTACAATGAATCTTTATAATCCTCCACTGCAAGTTGGCAGGAATTGCTCTGAAGAGTGACACTGAATAAAATGAGGCCCACAATTCAGAATGCTCACAACAATAAAAAAAATTTTAAACCTCTCTCTGCTTTTCCACCTCTTTTTGGCAAATTGTAAGTAAGACTTATCAACTGCTTCTTAGCTTTCAGTTTCCCAAGTTCCTGGTCAATTCCTTTTTCTAATCCTTTAGGAAAAGGATTTCATGGTCTAGGATGTGTGACCATGAATTTGTTGAACTTGGTGAATTTGTGATCTCTGCAACTGCTATTGAAAATGACCACACTTTTGCTTGCATGCTCCAAATTTAGCAATGGATCATGACACTTAGATATTTCTTCACAGAGTATTAATTGTAGGGGGAAAGTGATGGCATCTTATTTAGGTTGTCTGGAAAGTCAAAGAAAGATTATAATTTATAGTTTCTATGGTAGCTAATTATACCTTTAAGGGTTCACTAGTTGCTGTTATTTCAAAAAAAAAAAGCTTGATCATAGATGAGACCCTTGCTGAAGAATGAAAGAAAATAAGAAAATGGAATTTGCCATCTTGAAAAATCCATGGCTACTGAGACTCTCCTCTCCTTTCTTCTTCTTCTTCCTCCTCCTCCTCCTCTTCCTCTTCTTCTTCTTCCTCCTTCTCTCTCTCTCTCTCTCTCTCTCTCTCTCTCTCTGTCTCTCCCTCTCTATCTCTCCCTACCACCTCACTATGGGATGATGCAGCAAGAAGACCCATGTCAGCCATATCAGATGCAGGCGCTTTGACATTGGCCTTCCAAGCCTCTATAACTATAAGAAATAAATTTCTGTTCTTTATAAATTTCCCAGTCTCAGATAATTTTCTACAGCAATGCAAAACAAACTAGGACAGTACCCATAGTTTATAGAAGAAAATCTAGACTCCTTAGTGAATTAAACTCAATTTTTTGTGGTTTGAATCTGAAATGTCCTTCACAGATTCATGTATCGGGGGCTTGGTTGCCAGCTGATGGTCTTTTAAAGTGATTGAATCCTGAGAGTTTTGACTAAACAATGAATTAATCCCTTGATGGATTCATATTTTGATGCATTATTGGGAGGTAGTGAAAAGTAGGAGGTGGAGTTTAGTGGAGGAAATATGCAACTAGAGATGTGTTCTTTGGGACTGTATCTTTCCCAGGGTTCTTCCTATATTCCCTTTTTCTCTGCTTCCTGTCCACCATGAGGTGAGCTGTCTCTGCCACATGCTCTCCCTGCCTCACCACAGATGCAGAATCCACAGGGTCAAGGAGTATAGACTGAAGTCTCTGAAACCATATGCTAAAACAAATCTTTCCTTCATTAAGTTGTTTCTGTCAGGTATTTTTGTCACAGAGATGAAAAGTCTGGCTCACACAAACATCCCTCAGAGTGGTCTAAACTCCAACAATAGTGAAAATGCCCCTTCTTGAACCTGCAGTATAATTTCGCCCCACTAAGTCTTTCTTATTTTTGTTCTTTTATTTTTTGCATTGTTCCCTCTGCCCAACTCTTTCTTTGACATCTAATAGACATGGATTCAAGGATGCAAATTATGGTTCTCCACTGACTAGCTAAGCCACGCTGAACAAATCTCCTCTAGGTAAATTTGAAATTAAGCTCCAACATATGAATTTTGTTATGGTTTGGGTGTGATTTTTGTGTCCCCCATGGTTCATTGTCATTGAAGGTTTGATCTGCATCATGATGCTATTGGGGGGTGATGGAACCTTTCTGAGGTAGGGTGTATAAGAGGTCCTTATGTCATTGGGGTATGTCCTTGGAAGGTAGTTCTTGTGTGACTTTTTGGAAGTTCTTGCCAGAGGGTTGTATAAAAAAGCCAGAATTGGCCCCACACAGTTTCTCTGTTGCTGGTTTGAGATACAACTAGTGGCTTGCTCCCACATACACTCCCTCTGTCTCCCACCCATGGTACAATGCAACTGAGAACTGAGCTGATCTTAGTGTCATGCCTTTGAACTTCCAAAACTATGAACTAATAAAGTTCTTCTTTTTCATAGGTAGCTTGTATTAGATATTTTGATATAGCAACAAAAAATAGATTAATGCAGGGTGATTTTTAATTACAGTAGACCCTTGGTATCTGGAGGTATATGGTTCCAAGAGAGGGCTATTGAAGAAAACCCATGCACACTCAGGTTGCATAGGGTTCAGCACTGTACTGCAGATACGTAATTCATTTTTTCCCTAACGCCACCCAACTTCCACTAAAGACAAACCTAAAACTTTCACTTTATCACTTCAATGAAGCACATTAATTTTTACCTTGCTTTTTTGGCACTATTTACTTTTTGGGAGGCAGATTTTCACATAATTAAAGGCAGGGGAAATAGTCAACAGATCATACAATGATTTAAACACAACTGATGGTAACACAGAGTTTCTCTGCATCAACTGAGCAGTGTGTGCAGGAATTTAAAATTTGGGGGTTTTGAAATTTCTTTTGATTTTATTATTATATTTTTGACTGCACTTGATCAAAACCAGTGTAATAAATCCATAAATAAGGCAGACTTACTGGATAAGTTAGATTATGAGTTGAAAATTAGGTGCCTACCTAATAATACTTCGAAAAGGAAAACTAGTATAACTAACAGTTCCAAACAAGCACTTTTATCTGATCCACCAGGTGGGCCTCTAGTCCTCAAGTGGCAAGAACTTCCACAAAATCTTTCCTGGCACTTACTAGGTATTGAGGAAATGCCAGGAGAATATATATCTGGATGGATTTTTAAAGTGGGTTTAAACTACATGAGTTTAGCATACAAATAGTACCCTTTCTGCCATCCAAGTACTAACCAGGCTCAACCCTGCTTAGCTTCTGAGATCAGACAAGACCAGGCATGTGCAGGGTGGTACGCCCGTAGACCATGCAACAAACTTTGTGATTCCAGGAATACTTAACAGCTCCTTACTCAGCAAGTTGCTAGTGTTTGCATGTACCTTGTATTTCAATTAATCTGACCACACACCATTTACATGCTATTTTCGAATTATTTATGTCACTTATTTAAACATCCCTGAATAAAATATTAGCTATATCTTTGAACTACATGTTCTTCTTGTTTTTAGTCCAACTACCTTCTCCTTGAACTTAAATCTATCCTTCAACTTGAAGACAGACCTTGGACATGACATGTGCTCACTTAACACTTGTTAAGTCATGTTGAGAACCCACAAATCAACTTTTCAGGCTGCAATGAGCCAGCACATCATGTCTACTTGAAGGGAAAAGCATGGTGGGGACAAGAAGGAGGATATTTCTGTGTATGTGTTTAGGACAATCTGTCCCAACACTCCCACATGGTTGAACAGAGGTGTCCTTGATCCCACAGGACGGTTGGACTTGACATGACATGACAGATTTCACTTCTGATTTTCAAGACAATATTTTAAAATATAAAACAAAAAAGAATTTGAGATAATACACATACTGTCCTTGCAAACATGCCATCCGGAATCTGAAGCCCTTGGATTAAAAGTTGCAAGATGACTTTACTAAAGACAACCAGATTCCTAGAGAGACATCAGGGAAGAATATAGGACAGGGAACATGGACTAGAGTAAAATGTACTCCAGAAAAAAGCAAGATCCAGCTCAGGAGTTCAGTCTTATGCCCTCAGCAGGCCACAGTATACGTATTTCTGCTTCCGTTTCATTCCCTGTGCCATCCCTTTGTGCTCATTCTCAACTCCCTCATGAAGTAAGTGGTGGAAGATATGATTATAGAAGCAACTTAATTTGAACTGGATTTATGATTTCTAGGGTTGCCTGCCTATGTCCTCACACATAGTCAGCTGAGATGGAGGTGCAATAAGGTGATTCCAAGGCCTAGCAGAGGATGCACAAAATAAGAAGGGGAAGTGATGCTATATTCCATGGAGCCTGGATAGGTAGTGAGGCTGAGATTCTTTATAAGTTCTTTCAGGTTAAGGCAGAATTTGTTTGATATATCCATGTATTTTTCAAAACTTTCTTCCCCACAGTCACCATTTAGAACACCCAACCTGTTTCCTTCCACATCAAAATGAATTATTTCTTGAAGTAGGTGAGGTTGTTTAGAATAAGACCCTAGGATGCCTGGATAAGTCTTTCAGTCCAGAATCTGTCTGCAATATGTGATCCTTAGCACTTCTCACAAGGGAGATGAAAATGGGAAAAAAAGTGTTGAAAAAGATATCTGTAAGTCCAAACAAATCCCAAGGGTCTACAATTCTTCATGATAAATGATGACTTGTATGAAATAGGCATTTGAGAAGAGACAGGCTTAGCCCAGCCATATCACCTTGGCTTTTCACACTTGGCAGTGTGAGTGTCTACTACACACTGCCTAGCTCTCTAATAGACTCCACTGGTAATCTCAAGTCATCTAGCACGAATTGTGTGAGCTCTTTTTAAGGATATCCAGAACTCTCCTTGTTCTGTGGTATCCCAGTTTCCTACTATTGTGGTGGATATGCTTTTCTTGGATGACAGGGAGAAGAGAGAAGATGAAAAGGAAATTTGTATTTTAAGATCTCATCCCAAGTCATAAAAAATGTTGAGACAGGAAGTGGAAAGAGGATCAAATTGTCCAGAAGGAGGAGAATGGAAGGAGGGAGAGGTAAAATCAGCTCATCAGTCCCTTTCTCTTGTGGACTTAAGTTTGTGAAGCTCCCAGCAGGTACATAAATAAATGTCTGCATGGTGTCTGCAAATGCACTTCTCCATGTAAACCTAGGGCATGTTGCTTTGGGAGGAAGTTAGTATCTGGAATAGGTTAAGATGGAATTCAGGACCTCCCCATTCCCTAGCATCAGGGCCTCTGCTGCTTGTGTTCAAATATAGTTTTGTTTAGTTTTTTCCCAGGCCACCATTCAGCTAAGCTATAATAGGTGATGTGATCACAGGAAGTGATGCAGGTGCAGGTCAAGTCAAAGGATTTGACCTATGACAGCAAAAATCGGGGTTTTCAGAATTCAGCTCTCTTCATACTATTAAATACTGTGGAATCATAAACACAAGGCCATCAACTGGAAGAATGGGAATAACCTTAGCTAGAGCTAAATGCTTCCCTCTTTTCCTTAGTGGTGTGACCATAATCCCTGTCCACTTGGGATTGCCCTCATCTACAACAGTTCTCTCTGGCATGAGTGTGAATAGCATCGCCTCACACTTTCAAAAGTGTCTCAGTTCAGACAATAAATTATCTGGTCACCTATGCTTTTGGCAAGTTAGCTATCTGAGCATCCCATTTTCCCCAAAAAAGAATGTGAAGTTAAGGGCAATGGGCATAGGAACTGAAATAGGTTATAGATTGATTTGCTGTGACCCACAAGAAAAAAGCAAGACAAATAAGCACCACCTAATCTTCACACATGGCATTGAAAGTATCTATGTCTCCATTTGCCTCTTTGACTCAATCAGGAGGCTGTGTCTTACCATCATATTTCTTAATGCCAAATATTTGTATGTTATATTTCTTAACATACTTTCATGTTCACTATTCTGTTCAATTCTCCATGGATGCTGTAAAATGGATAATATAAAAGATGAGAAAACTGGAAGTCTGGGATGTAAAACACTAAGGAAGTTAATAACAAAACTACTCAAGCCAGGTCTTCAATGTTTCTTTCCATTACATTACTGCTCAGGATTAGAAGGAATTGCAATGTGGAGGGAATGTTTGCTTAGAGGGATGGAACCCAGAGAGCCAAGGAAAATGTGGCAGAGAGAAACATCAGTGTGGGCTCAGAGATTTGACTCCTGGACCAGTAGAGCTGTTTTCTGGCGCCCTGTATTTCTTCCAAAATGGCTGCTCTTTGAGAAAAGGAAGCACTTCATGTGCCCACAGCGGAGGGGTGGGGAGAGGAGGTTTGGATGCAGCCACCATGCCGCGAGGGCAGAGATTCAAAGGATGGGCTGCAGCGGAACTGGACAGACCTCACTGCCATGAGGCTTGGGTCAGGCAAACAGGGTTTCCCCTTCACAAGGACTTCCATCAGGCGCATCCAGGGCCCCATTCAAGAAAGTATCAAGCCTGGCATTTTCCCGGCTATTTACTTAAAAAAAAAAATTAAGGCTTAGCCTTTTGAAAAATGTATTTCTTGGAGACAAATATATTTTGGCCCAACCCACATCCCACTAGAACTCACCACACAAAGTTTCCAGTTTTATCCCCAGGCCACAGCACCACTGTACCATGAAGGGCGATATTTTATTTATTTAATTTCTCCTTTTTAAAAAATTCCTCCATTCTAGCTCCTTTTAGCAACTAGTTGGTTTGTGTTCTTATGTCTCAACATTGTTCCCTTTCCTCACACCGTTAAACAATGTTCTGTTCACAGACTTCCATGAAAACTTGGGTTTTTTTTTTTTTTTCAATAATAAGTTAAATCCTACCTGACTTGAGGCTGTAAATACCACCAGGGATCATGGGGAGCCTCCATGACTTCTTCCTGGCCCAGAAGTCTTCACCATTCAGCCTCCCATAGGCCACCCTGGGAAAGGAAGGATGTGTCACCTGTTCAGATAGGAGGTAATAAAGCATCAGGCAACCATCTTTATTTTGTATGGATGGCAGCTGATCTTTCTTCTTCTCTTCATTCATCCCTCCTTTTACCACTCTAAGAAAATATCTAGTAATACAATATATAGTCATCGGGAGCGATAAAACTTTTTCAAAAGCAATCCCAGTAAAATCTCCTATTATGACTCAATTCCAATCTCCAGTAAATGTAATTGTGGTTCTTCCTTCTACTTTCAGGGGAATACGAACAGGGTCTCTATGTATTCCCCCTGGACAGTAGAGGGCACTGTGGCCCCACACTCACAGAAAGCCTTCTTGTGCCTCAGGAATCTGACCATAGTTGATAGGAATGTACTGTGTGGTTGCTGTATCTCACCGGGGCATCTTTCCTATCAAGTGGTACCCTGGGCTCACTTGTTGCCATGGCTCCATGGGAGCAACAACAATGACACCATTATTGTTCTTTCTTTTATTTCTTTCTTCCAAAAGCAGTCTACTATGGTAGTGAGACACATGGAGACTTTCGCTCCACTCCTGAGTCTTCTACTTCCTGGATTGTGTTCCTGCTTCTCTGAGTCTAGGTTTCCTCATTTGGAAAGTGGAAACAGCAATAAAAATTAAGTGGGTGGTGGTGAAGATCAAGTGTGTTAAAGCCACCTACACATAAACATGTAACCAGTGCTGGCTATTGTTATTATTGTATTTGTAATGAGTAGTTTTGCAATATAACTAGGCGCATAGACAGCTATACCCAAATCTAGACTCTGAGTTCTGAGGCCCAAACGTCTTGCTGCTTTCTCCTATTTGACACTTAGCCTACCAAACACACAGAGGGTTTATTTAATTAGTTCTAGGAACATGCCTGTAAGTGATACAGGAGAAGTGCCACAAAGCAGAGATGGCATCTTACCATAGATGGAAAAATGATTCAGATAAGCCACTTGGTAATGCTTTGGCGGGCCAGGGATCAGTCCAAGGACAGGGATCCTCATTCTAACTGCATGCTCAGGTTTCATAACTGTGGTCTTTCACCAGCGACGTTATGGTTGGGTGTGCAAGTTGTATACTGCATGGCCTACAGTAAACTATGGCCTGGGGACCAAATCTAGCCTGCCACCTGTCTTTGTGAATAAAGTTTTATTAGAATACAGCTACATCCATTCGCCTCCTTACTTCTGTAGCTACTTTCATACTATAAAGCTGACCATTGCCACAGAGACCAGAGGACTGTCAAACCCTAAAATACTATCTGGCTCTTTACCAAAAAACTGTTTTAGACCCAGTGCTTAATCTTTGGACCTAGTGCCTTCTATGTAGTAGATGCTCAAAACACAATTGTTGAATGAGTGAATGAATGCGTGCATAAATGAATGAATGAATGAAACCCCAAGTACCAGCTCAAAACAGCGAGAGGATAAAAAACCCAAAACTCAACAAACCTTGTCACAAAAAGACTTAGATTCCAGTTCCTGTCCTGTCCCTAATTAGTTTGTGTAGCCTTAGATCAATGGTTTCCATCCCTGTATCTTCATTTTCTCATCTGAACCCTAAGGCCTTTTGGGGTGGGGGTGGGAGCATGGAGGACAGTAATAGGGAATCAAACAAAGCCACAAATGTATCAGCATCCCATGCATCCAGCGACTGGCACATAATAGGATCTCATCAAACATTACAAGTAAAAGCAAGGGCCAGGAGACATCTTTTGCTTCTGAGTAAAATAGCTACCCTGCCACGGGGGAGTAAACAGAGGAATTCATACATTTCATTGGCAGATGTCATGGAAAAAGCTTCAAGGAGCATTCTACACAAAGACTCCCAGGCTAGTTTGTGTTCAAACAAACCAGACAGCCAGCCCACAGCCTGAGCCAGGAGCCAAACATTTCAGACACCATGAGGGCTGGCTGCTTCAGGCCGGACTGTTCTGCATGCGGCTGGAGCCAGGCCACAGGAAGTCTAAGTGTCAGCTCTCCAGTGCCTCACTCGGCTCCAACATTTTCTTCATCCTCTCTTATACCACTAGTCAGATAAGGGGCATGGGGAGAAGGAAAGGGCGTCTCCATGTGTAAACACAGCTGCCAAACAGCTGGAGACTCCAGACTCCCACGCCTTCTGCCTCCATTTTTGCCTAGGGTGGGGGTGGGGGTGGGGTGGGGTGGGAAGCTATCATAATATTTACCTTGGGGGATGCTTTGCCACATCTCCACCCAGATCTCATTTTATGGTGTGTGGAGTTTTATAGACCAATTTAACATGGGAGAGGAGACGAGAAGGCTGATGTGTGAACTGAAGTTGAAGAGTCATAAATTCAAAGGGAAATTATTCCAGAATTATAAGCCTCACTTACCAGTGTCCAAGGGTAATAGCCACTGTTCAGTGGCAGGGGTTGGATTCCAAAGTTATTTCAGGGGCCATTTGTAGGACAAGCACCCTTTCATTTCATTTGGATGGGTAAATATTTTTAAATGGGGTCTCCTGAATATATTGGGATCCAGCCAAAGTCCCCAAATTCTGGGAGCCCTGAACACCCAAGTACTCCTTTCCCATGACGGTTCATTCAGGAAGTCTAAAATTGGGTAAAAAATTATTTATATTTTATCTTTACAAAATACAACCAACCAGACCAACTGTTTGTTTTGAACTTAAGACCCAAGAAGATTTCAAAAAGCCTTTTGATTATGTATGAGGCATTGGATGAGCTATAACAAAACCAATTCCCAAAGTTCCCACAAGATGCGAAGCAGAAAAAAAAAGACATTTATATGAAAGCTTGATCTTATACATTTCCTTCTTTAGAACAATAGGCTAGAGCCAGGGATGGTGATATATGCTGCTTGGAAGGTGGAGGTAGAATGATGGTGGCCCAAGGCCAGCCTGGGAAAAGCACGAATGCTATCTGTAAAAATAACTAAAGAAAAAAGGGCTGAAGGTATGGCTCAACTGGTGGAATGCTTGCCTCGCAAGTGTGAGGCCCTGAGCTCAAACTGTTCTACCACCAAACCAACAATCCCCTAAAAACCCCAAAACAATTACCTAGCAACCCACATGGGTGTTTTTGCACAGAACTTCAGAAAAGCCAGAAAATAAAAGAACTAAACGAAGCAGAACTGATCCAGTCAATAGCATATAGAAATTCTCTCATCGTGTTTAGAAACACCCTGAAAGAGAATTGTCTAAGACCTTTAAGGATGGTAACAAGAATCCGCAAGTCAGTCTGCAATCCTCTCAAAGTAACCCCAACACACCCTTCCCAGGATACCTGTTGCCTGTGACTGTGTACCGCTGGCTTTTCCAGGGTCCTTTCTTGTAGGCATCAGATTTGTGCTGGTTTTTCAACAACAGCCCCACCAGTTTCTCTAAACATAACATCCCTCAAGTTGCTTACACAAAATGCATCCTAATCAATAACCTCTAAAGCTATGAGAAGCCCTGTGCCTTCATGCCAGCTGGCTCCTGCTGTGTGAAGCTGGGTGGCCCTCATTCAAAATGAATAGTGGAGCTGCTGAAAATTGAGACAGTAAGAAGACCCATTTGCTGTTGTTACCCTAGCGTGAGGCTTGATAATGGAAAATCCTCTCCCCAAGCCCTTTCCTTCTTAAATTTTTGCCTTTCAATTTTTGTTCAAAACCTGTGAAGAACATTTTACCATCAGCAGAGGTGTTAGCTTATGCAGGCAAAAAGTAATTTCTAAAAAAAAAAAAAAAATCACTATGTATTTCCATAAATTCATGCAATTTTCATCCCAAGCCAACTGAAGTGTTATTCTGTGTGCTGGTGTTTAAGTTACAGGTTGGAAAACATTCAAAGAACTTGAAATTCAAGCTGATGAGATCAATGAGAGGCCAGAGAATGCCAGTAGCCTTGGCAGTCACTCAGAATGGGTTGTTCTTCTCCTCAGGAGGCGTGAAGGCCTGCTGGAGTCCACAAAATCAGAGTCAGAAAATCCTGAGTAGATATTGAGGATCTATACTGTCATTTTAGGTACTGTGGCTAATTTGCAGTGGTTCTTTATTTTAGAAAGAAATACATAGAAATGGACCAATGGTGACAGGGTGTCATGAAACAGTGATTATTAATAATTGAATTTGTAATGACTGTATTTTCTTATTTTCTTCATGCTCTGGCATGTGGAGTGTTGCTCTTGGCCTCACTAATTCCTAAACATAGTCATCTGGGAGTCCCCTGGGAGCAAACCAGCTCACACAGAGCCTGAACTCCTAGGCATCTCCTGTATGGAACTCTCAAACACCAAACCAATTGCCCTAAATCACTCCAGGACCAGGTACAGGACAATGAGGGACCTGCCCTTTACCTTGGAACCCACTAAAGTTATTCAAATTCTCCAGTTCTAAGTTTACTTGGTTTACCTATCCCGCCTCACCCATTTCTTCCCGTGGAAACCCCAGTAAAGGCTATGGGCCACATTCTGCCTGGTCTTCCTTTTGTCCCCTGGGTGCTTTACCATGATATCCTGCATGATATGTCATACCCCTTGTCTCCAGCGATCTGTGAACACAGATTTCTACCTTTGTGACCATCATTTCTGTGTGTCTTGACCAACCTGATTTAAACAAATCCCAGATACATTTTTCGAACAGTTTTGTGCAGTGGAAATCCAATTAAATAACACCTAAAAATAGAATGTGGAAGGAAAAGCCATTCATTAGGTTCCTGGAGGTAATGAGTTGTCAGACAGCATCTGTAAAGCAAAAGAAAATCAAACAAACAAGCAGCCTAGCTACCAGAAGCCATGCCTCTCAATGTTGCAGGGCAAATAGAGAAGGGGCATAGAAAGGAAGAGCATTTGCTGGGCATTGTGGGACACACGTATAATACTAGGCCTTGGGAGGTAGAGACAGGAAGATCATGAGGTTGAGGCCAACCTGGGCTATATAGCCAGAACCTGTCAAAATGCAAGGATGGATAGAAGGAAGGAAGGAAGGAAAGAAGGAGGGAGGGAGGGAGGGAGGAAGGAAGGAAGGAAGAAAGGAAGGAAGGAAAGAAGGAAGGAAGGAAGGGAAAGAGGGAGGAATCCCGGGACAGAGGTGTCACTCAGTTCTCTGTTCGTGGGCTGCCTCTGGTTTGTGGTACAGTTTGAGCCCAGTAGAAAGGATCGACTGGCAGAATTTTGTTGCCTGGGCTATCTGAGCTTCCTGTCCTCTCTAATGTGGAGGTCTTTCCCCAGTTAATCTGATGTTTACTGATGGACTCCACAGACTACAGGAAAATGCTTGGCCGATTCTAAATTCACTACCAGGTTCCTGTCATCCCAATGTACCCATTCTTGTTGGTGTCTCCATCAGGGCAAGAAAGCAAACTGTCCTGCAGGCTCAAAGAGGTGTGTGCAGGAATGTTTATTTGGCCCCATAGGTTTTTGGTTCATGTATGTTTTCCTTTTGCCCTTCCTTCCTTCCTTCCATCCTTCCTTCTTTCCTTCCTTCCTTCCTCCCTCCCTCTTTCTTTCTTTTTGGTGGAACTGGTATTTGAACACAACTTCACACTTGCAAAGCAGTTGCTTTACTGCTTGAGCCATACCTCCAGTTTATTTTTCTCCAGTTATTTTGGATATTGGGGTCTCATGAACTAGTTGCCTGGCTTGCCTTGAACTGCAATCTTCCCAATTAGCTAGGAGTGAGATGAGCCACCAGTGCCCATTTTTCCTTTTTCTGAGTTTACTGAAGGGGACCAGCCCAGAGGCAATTTCCCCAAGCACCTCCCTTTGTGGAGGGTTCTATGGGAGGTTCTAAGAAATAATAAAGACCTTCTAAGGAATTGATCTACTTAACACTTTAAATTTTTGGAACAAAAATTTCTGCTTCTGAGAAACATGTTCAGTTTGAACCCTTTCAGTAGCAATGAAAGCAGGTAATGTCCTGTGTTCTCCATGGCTGTGGAGGAGGATTTTGTAGGGAAGATTTTAACTGTTAATTTCTTCTTACAGTTAAGTTTTTATTTTAAACCCAAATCTGACCAAGCAGTGGCAGAAAATCAATCTCAATCCCCTCAGGAATTCAGTCCCCATCTCTGGACTTTCGGAGAGGTGGTCTAGATCCCCTGGGGCTGACAAGGGCCACAGTGTGGCTGGTGACAGTCACTGCCCATGCTTAGCTCGTTGGTGGTGCTTATTTTCTTTCCCACTATCCAACTGCACAGGCTACTTTCCTACTGTCCACTGGGTCACTCCATTCTGGCTTTCTCTGTATTATTATTTCTGGGTCCTCTTGGGGAAATTTTTTTGGTTGCATCTACATCATGCCACACACTGAAAAATTCTAGAAGGCTGCCTAAGATCCCTCAGAGAAAATGTGGTCTGAGGACTTGCTGTCCCTCCAGAAATACAGTCTAGAGGTAAAACATAGGGACCCTCTGTCCTCAAACACAACAAACTTATCTGAAGTCACTCTCTACTTCCCATACAAGCTTGGCCCAAGAAACCCATTCTTCCCCCAGGAATGACCAGTGTCTATGAACTTGGCACATTCTGTCACACCATTCTCTTCCCCTTTCTGAGGACTCAACTAGCCTGACTAAAGAAACATGGCTTTTACTCCTCAAATAGTCTTTAAAATCTGCTGTCCACAAGTATGAGTCCTTTCTATTTCCCTTAGTATCAAGACTTTGGAAACTCAAAAGCCAAAGAGGAAAGGTGAGTGGAGTGTGACTGTGTTGTGCAGGCAGGGGAACAGGTGGTGGGAGAAGCACCAAGGAGCAACAATGACTAAGTATCAGAAAGTAGAATCCCAGGAGAGGAAGGGCAGTTGCCTTCTGGGACTCAGAATGGGGCCTCCAGGAAGCCTTGGCAGACACACCTTACTCCCTTGTCCTAAAAAGTTAAGAACTTTTTCTTGTTGTACTGTTGATTCTGACAAAACTAAAATGAAAATCTAGATTATTTTTGCTGTCAGCGTTACTTAGACATGTCAATACTTAATCCAAGCAAGGGTGCTGAATGGGCTACCCAAGTCAGCATCCCTTCCATCATCACTTTCTTTCTTTCTCTTTCTGTCTCTCCAACCCTCTTACACACACTTCACTTGGTTGCCAAAGAAAACAAAGCAGGGCAGAGTTTCTCAATCTGTTTTCTAGTCAGTTGACCATTTAGTGCACCTCCCTTACTTGGGAGTAAAGGCATATTTTCCACTTGGTACACAACCGTTGAGACACTTCAAAAGTAAGAGTTATGGAAAAGATTGGCACATTGGCTTAGGACGTTAAATTAGATGACCTGTAAGGCTGCTTTCTTTCTCTTTTCATCATTCACATGAGAGAAAAATGTCACTTCAGGAGAACATACTGTAGGCAACTCTCAATTACTACAGGCGTATGAATTCTCCTAGTTGATTTTTCCATTTTAATGGAATGAACTCAGAGAGAGTTTTGCAACCCCCAGTAACTTTTCCTTCTGTAATCTGCAAAAGTTCTGGGGTGTTCTGTGTCTTTCGTCCATTTCTCTGCATTTAATCATGGAAGGATAACACCTAACACCTTTAGCAAGAAACTGCTCAAGATTTCTGCTCTAATTTTATGAGTTTTATTTTACTAGTCAGAAATGCACAGAAAGAAAAAGAAACTTTAAAATTCCTATCCAACTTTGTCTTCAAACGTAATTATTTATTAGTAGAACACACATTCTTTCAAAAATATTCTATGCTTCTATCAACACATTGTGTGTGTGTGTACATAATTGTGGCAGACAATGTACTTGGCACACCAACAGCTATGAACACAATACCTCTACTTTCTAGCTAAAAGCACCTTCATTTTTAAAGACAGAGTGGAGCTGAGGGTGTTAGTTGAGTGGTAAAGTACCTGTCTAGCATGTGAAAGGCCCTGGATTCAATTCCCAGTACCAGGGGGGAAAAAGCTACAGGTAGAGCTGTGAGTTCTCCTTTTTGCTGGTTGGAGACTTTTGTTTGTTGTATTCTCTTTTGCTGAGAAATAACTTGCACACTGTAAGGGGCACAGGTCAAGTGCAATGAATGCCAACACTTTTGTGGTCATCTGGCCTCTACCCAGTGCAAATATAGATCAGATTCCTCACCCCAAGGGGTCCCATCCTGCCCCCTCCCCAGCCCATGATTCCTCAAGGCCATCCCTATCCTGATCGCTATCACTGAAGATTAGTGTCACCAGTTCTTAGGCTCCACAGACATTAAATAATTCTGCATTTAAGCTTTTGTATCTGGCTTCTGCCAGCATGTCTGTGGGATGAGCTCATGTTCTGTTGCTTGGATTCAGTAGTGATTTTTTTTCCTTGCAATGTAGTTTCCCACTGCGCGCACAGACACGGTTTATCCATTCCCTCATGGATAAATTAGACACTGGGGCTGCTTCTACTTTCATGATATTATCAATGATATTTAATTGGGTGGATATGTACACTCATTTCTGTGATTATATACCCAAGAATGGAATTGCTGTGTCACAGTTTGGCTGGTTGATTCACCAAAGATTTTCAAATGGGGGAGGAGCTATTTGCATTCCCATCAGCAATGCTGCTAGCTCTACTTGCTCTATGTCCTTATCAGAATATGGAATTGCTAATCTTTAATTTTGATGGACTTCTAATGGAGTTCACTATGGCTTTTATTGCATCTTCTTCAGGAATTAGGATGTTGATAACCTTTCCATAGAAGTTTATTGGCCAGTTGAATGTCTCATTTCTGATAGGTCAAAGTTCTTTTTTATCACTTTTAATTAAGTTGAGTTTTTCCCTTATTTTTGTAGGAACTATTCATGTCTTTTTAATACAAGTCCTGTATTGGCTTTATTATGTGTGTTTGTGTTATAAAGATTTTTCCCATTCTATTTTCATACCTCCTTGGAGGGGGCAGTACTAAGGATTGAACTCAGGTCCTCATGCTTCCAAGCCCTCTACCACTTAAGCCAGGGCCCCAGTCCTTTTGCTTTTAGTTTGTTTTTCACATAAGGTCTTGTGCTAACTTTGCTTGGGCCGGCAAAGGACTGAGACCATCCTACCTCTACTTCCCGAGTAGCTGGAATTACATGTGTGAACCACCATGCCCAGCCTTACTTTTATACTCTTAATGATGTTTTTTCACTAGCAGAATTTTTACTTTTAACAAGGTCCATATTTCTGGGTTTTTAAAAATTTTATTTTATGGCTAGTGCTTTTGAGGGCAGCGATATTTTGGTTTTAAGGCAATAGATTCCTGATCCAACTGTGGATACAGATCATCATCCCTCTAAACTGGCCAGTGAATCCCCTCCTCCTTTGTATGATACTTTTGGAGGCTTCTATGGTGGGAGCAGACGTGACTGTTGTTCTGGACTATGTGAGATAAGGAAAAAGCTTGTGAGAGGTTTCTATGAAAAATTATCTTGCTGAGTAAAAAGACACAGATTCATGAGAAGAAAGTGTTGTTCTCTGATCTCTTTCACTTGGGAAACCAATGCAGAGGCTTGTTATTTGAGCAGCTGCAATCATTTTGTGACATGAGGAAAAGGCCAAGAGAATCATGAGGTTATTGGTCCAGTACTTTTGACGTAAGTGCCTATGAAGATAACCCTATAGCAGTTTTCCACTGGATGCTTCGTTATGTAGGAGCACAAGATGTGCTTGCTATTTTACCCACAAGTAGTTAGAAATCTTGTGTTTGCATGTTAGAATGTCCTTTCTAATGAGGGACTCACAGTACACATATTGATCTTTAACTTTTTTTTCTCTTAATGCATTATAGACATTATTGTAAATTCAAAACCTCTGATTTACTATTCTCTTTAATGGTAACACAAAACTCCATCATGAATGCACATGTTATTTAGCCTGCTACCTATAGTCTACATTTAGGTCATTACCATTTGTCATCATAAACAATGCTGCAACAACTTGTGTGGTGGTCTTAGGCATATTGATAAGACTGATCCATTTTCAGAAATGACATTGTTCCACTGAAGGATCTATACTTTAAAGTTATATAAACCTTGCTAAATTGGTTCCAGAAATGCTATTATAATGCAGATTTCCACAATTTATATTTTAGCTTATTTTCCTTACCCAAGTGAGACTGTTTTTAAAATATGTGCTAATTTTACAAGCAACAGAATTGTGTTTCGCTATGTAAATATACATTTTAGAATTGTTAGTAAGCTTGAGCATGTGTTTATACCCTTTGTCATCCATTTGCATGTGCAAATTGCCTATTCATGACTTTTGCCCTCTTCCCTATTGGCTGATTGTCTTTGGAATGGCATCATTTCCTATGATGATTACTGCTAGGCTTATTTTAAGGAAGTCTGGGTAAAACTGAATCAGAAAATGACTGTTTCTAAATAGGTTTAAAACATGTGCTTGGGCTAATCTGAACCACGTCTTTGCTGATGTTAATTATATATTCTGGAAACATTTTCTTATTTTAACTCTGCTTGTGGAGAATTTTACTATACACAAGTTTTACAATTTTATGTATAAATAGATCTGTCCATTGGTACATCTCACAGTTTGGCAGTAGTCTTGGAAAAGCCTTGTCTGTCACAACGTTTTAATAACATTTTCCTGTCTTTTGCCTTCTTCAGTTCCTTATAATGTTTTGACATTTTATTTTAATGTTTTATAGGTATTCAGTGAGTGCTTAATATGTGTCAGGTATTGTAAAACAGTAAAGAATAACACAAAAAGTCTTGACTTTCATGTGTTTTCATTTTACTGGGAAGAAAAACTGATTCCCTAAGTAGACACATAGCATGTCAGAAAGTGATCAGTTCTACCAAAGAGATAAAATGGGGCAATGGGCTTCTCTTCAATTTCTTCAGCATAAATTAATTGTGCAAAGGGTTTTCATTATAATATTTACACCATGCATATACTGTACTTTGATCAAATTCATCCCACAACAACTAATGATTGGATAAAGAAAAAGTGGTTCATGTATGCAATGGAGTACTCTTCAGCCATAAAGAAGAATAAAATTAAGTCATTTGCAGGAAAGTAAATGGAACTGTGTGGGTATTTTGTCTGGGAAACTCAGGAAATGCCTGTCAGAGGAACTGATGTTTGAGGAATCCTGAATCATGGGAGGAACCAGACTTAGAATGATATTAGAGAAGAACCAGGCAACAGGTGACAGCAAGTGCCCAGGATTCAAAGCAGAAGTGAACTATACATGCTTAAGAAGCAGAGAAAGGGCCCTGGTGGCAAGAGAGCAGAGAATGAAGCCACATCAATGATGGGATAGGAGAAACTGGTCACCCTCCACTTACCTTTGGATTTTATTATAATTGCATTGGAAAGCTTTAAGCTGGGCATTTTAGGTGGAATTTGTTTGGGACTTGTGAAGCGAGTCACTTTAAAACATATGCCAGGAGCTCCCACTTCCAAGTAGAATGAGGTAGGTCACAGCAGTCCAATGATTCCAATGCAGATAGAAAAAGGGAGTAGATTATCTTTTCAATCAGATTTTAAGACACTTTATTAATGTGAAAAAATGACTTGAGAACCTAAACTTTCACAACAGAGGACATCCCAATGACCAATGAGCTTCGGTGCATCTTATTTGTATCAATATTTTTCAGGGACATGCAAATTAACACCACAATAACATCTCACTTTTATCCCCTAGAATGGTTGTAATTAAACTCTGCACTACCAAGTGTTGGTGAAAAGGTAGGCTCACCTGGACCCACACAACGCTGATGGCATGATAAATTTGAACAAAACCTTTGAAAAATATTTGACAGTGCCTACTAAAGGTAGACGCACCCCTACTGCAAAATAGCAATTATTTCTATTTGTGGTTTCTTATTGGTTCATCAAGTCAATAATCAAGTTCTGTTCACTACCACACTTCAGTTATTGTAGCTTTATACTGTATTTTGGCCATCAGTAGATGACATTTTCAATTCTCCATTTGCAAAATGTGGTGATCTTTATGCATTAATTTCCCCCAATAAAGAATACTAACATTAATTTGGCACTAACTGCAGGTTAGGGAAATAATTTGTATGTATTTACAATTTAATCCCCATGATAACACTGTGAGATGAACTGATTAGAAAACAGAGGCACAGAAAGTTTAATAACTTGCCTAAAGAGATGCTAGCATTCCATCATATAAAGTGGGTTTGAACCTGAAAGCTCTGACCCCAGCCATTTCACTAGCGAATATTGACTCAGATAACTTTTATCAATTTGTTAAGTTGCCTAAAAAAGAACCCCTGCATATTTAAAAGGAAAGTTCTTTCATGTGGACTTTCATATTTTAAGTAACTTCTCTAGTTTTCATTACAATGGTTTATAGGGACAGACCTCTGCTTATAAGCAAACTTGAAGCCCATTTTAGCTGGGTGATGCAAAGCTGGTAGGCATTTCTGATTTACCTCATTTCTTTGTAACCACAGAGCAGTTGGAATGGCTGCCTTCTTCCTCCTTTTCTTTTTCCTTGTCTTCCTCATCTTCTCCATTCTCTTCCTTCTTCACCTTTTTACACTGAATATTACAGTTTTATTATTTATTGATACACAGGTGCTTTTGTCATTTTTTGGAATAACCTCAGACTTCCAGAAGACTTGTAAAATAATATGAAGCCCCCTGAATGTCTTTCATTTCTCTTACTCTAACAGTCATGCTTTATGTGACGATAGCTCAATTATAAAAACTAGGAATTAACTTTGACCTAATACTATTAACTAAATAAAAAGTTTTATTCGGGTTTCCCATTATCCCATGTTGCCTTCAGTAATCATGTCACCTTACTCTCTTCCTGTCAGTGACTCTTTTTCATCACTTTGACACTTTTGAAGAGCAATGGCCACTTGTCCTGTACAATAACTCTTGGATTCAAGTTGCTTGATGTTTTCCATTGTTAGATGGAAGTTACACAATTGTTTGTTGAAGTTTGGCATGACTACGACAGAAGTGATATACCCTCATTTTGTCCTAGAAGTACATGATATTGATGTGGCTTTGGTCACTTGGTAACCTCTGGGTTTCTCCCCTATAAAGGAGAGAATGAATAAACAGCTTAGCACAGTTTCTTTTTTTTTATGGTGGCACCAGGGTTTGAACTCGGAGTTTCACACTTGCTAGGCAGGTGCTATACTGCTCAAGTCACGCCTTTCAGCCCTTTTTGCTGTGGTTATTTCGGAGATAGGATCTCTCTTTTTGCTCAGACTGGCCTGGAACCGTAATCTACCCTATTTCAGCCTCCTATGTAGGTTAGGATGACAAGTGTGCACTACTGCGAGCACTTATTGAGATGGGATCTCAATCAACAGTCGGAGGTGGCTTTGAAACAGGACCCTCCTCCAGACCTCAGCCTTCCTGGTGGCATGAGCCACCAGTGCCTGGCTCAGAACAGTCTTGCGATTATGCCAATATGCTGTTCCTCCTTATAGCTTTGGCAACAAATTTTGACACCTATTGGTGGACTTTGCATGCTACAGTTGACAATGTGGTGTCCTGGTGGCATTTTGTACTGAGTTGTTTTGTGGCAACACCCTTAGGAGTTAATGCTTTGCCTCATAACCACAAAACCAGTCTCCACAAAGCCTTGGATGGCTGGATACTACCTTCCAGTTAAAAGGGACCCTAGATGTCATACATATCTGTGAGTTATTTTGCTAATTTGAATTTGGCTTGAAACTTTTTTTTATCATTTCTGAGAGTTGGCTCTCAAGTGTAAGTGAAAATAAGGATTTGCACACGTTGGAACCAACATAAGAGTACTTATAAAACTGTCAAATAAAGAAATGGAGAAAATGAACTTTTGGGAGCAACCATAATTCTCCCAAAAATTATGAAAAAATTCAAACATGCAGTAAGGTTGAAAGTATTTGGACACTCTTGTGCTAAGCCCTCTTTCATTCTGAGACATCCCTCTTTGCATCCATCAGTCCGGCTCACATTATGATGCCTTTCGAAATAAGTTGCAAGTATCTGTGCACTTACCACTGAATACAAAAACATTTGTATCAATGACTAGAACTCATGATTTGCTGATAGTATTTTCGTTTTGATGTAGAATTAAGCATGTAAATAGTAAGTGTACATTTGACCAATTCATATGCCTGTTTAACTCAGACACCTGTCAAGATATACATTACCATCACTCCAGAACGTTCCTTCATTCCCCTTGACGCTCAGTCTCCACTCCCACCCTTACAGGCAGCCATCATTCTACTTTCTTTCCCACAAGAGATAAAATTTGTGTGCTAGAACATTACACACAAATATAATTATAGACTATGTATTTCAGTGTCATTTTCATTCAATTATATTTTAAAGATACATCCACTTTGTTGGTCCCTTCTATTTTTGAACAATTTCTCATTGTATGAGTACATCATAATTTATTTATATACTTGGGATATTTCCAGGTTTTTACTATTTAAAATATAGCTGACATCAATGTTCTTAAACTAGTACATTGTGGACATATGTTTTCATTTATTTTGGGTAAATCTAAGGATGAGAATTGCTGGATTGTAAATTATGTATATTTATTTGTATATGAAATTAAAACTCGCCACGGTGATACATGTCTATAATCCCAGTACTCTGAAGGTTGAGGCGGGAGGATCACAAGTTCAAGGCTAGCCTGAGCTGCATAGCAAGACTGTGTCTCATAAAGCAAACAAAAGAAAACATGTCAAGTTATATGAAACTGCCAGATAGTAATACCAGTTTATGAATGTCAGCAATAATATATGTATGAGAGCTTTAGTTATCTGTTTTATAAAATTTTCTCACTCTGACAAATGTGTAGTGGTGCCTCATTGTGGGTTTAATATATATTTCACTGTTGATTAGTGAGTTTGAAAATTTTCTCATGCACTTAGTATCCACTTATATCTTTATTTGTGAAGTGTATGTTTAATATTTTGCCTATTTTTACTGACATGCTTGAGTTCTTTATCTCCTCTGGATTCTATTACTCTGCCAGATATATATTTCGCAAATGTCTTCTCAAAGATTGTCATTCACTTGATGATGTCTTTTCCCTTCTTCCTCCCTCCCTCTCTCTCTCTCTCTCCCTCCCTTCCTTCCTTCCTTTTCTTTTGTTGTCAGTACTGGGATTCGTACTCAGGGCCTCGAAGTCTCCTGCCATTTGAGCCATGACTCTAGTAGTACCTTTTGTTTTTAGTGTTTCAGATAGTGTTTCCTGGGTTGAACTTTGACTCTGATCCTCCTGCTTCTGCTTCCATAGTTGCTGGGATTACAAACCTGTATCACCACATCCAGATATAATTTATTTTCTTAATACTGTCTTTTGGTGAGTAAAGGCAACTGTCATTTTAGTATAGTATTGATTATTATATGATATGGAAAGTATGAACATTGTAATTATAAACTCATATAGAATAAGGTAAAAGAAATCCAGCAAACAGTCAAATGAGTGAAAAATAATGATGATAAATTATTTATATTTAAATTATAAAAAGTCAAAACTTTTGATGCAAAGCTAGTTTTTCTGCTATGTAACAATATTCTTTTACTCTGAGTGATTATATGAAAAAAACTCAATGTTTTTGGTGTCAGATGCTATGGTTCAAAAGCAAATACAGGATAAGAGCTGAGGACATGGCTCAAGTGGTAGAGAGCTTGTTCTGCGAGTGCAAGACCCTGAGTCCAAACTCCAGTACCACAAAAAATTATAGGATAACTCTTTAAGAAATCTCTTTAGTGGATGATTTCTTATTTGAAGAAAGAAGAACCAAAAATGACCTTGAAACATCTTTTCATCAGAAAGAACACAATCTACTGTCCTTGTGAGTGGAGTTCCTAAGATAAATAGGTCAGTCTATGGAGAGGCTTGTCAGTGACCAAATAGTGGCAATTCGAGCACTAAAAATGATCAGTTAATTGGAACCAGTTCTGTTCATGAGAGGTCATCCCTCTATGATGATGCCCTAAAGGACAAACCTCTGTACTATCCTAGACAAATACAAGCTGACTAAGGTGGTTCTATATACTGTTCTATGATTCATCTTCAAAAAGAGAAAGAAGGAAGTAATTCAATTGGTGAAGAACTATCTAATATTTCTACTTATTTCATTGATACAATATAATTCCCCCAATCTCCTTGACTAATTCAACTAGTTGCCTAGTAATAGGGGATATTTGTTTTATTTCCTTTCAAGTCCTAGAAAAAATGTTGTAAAAGAGTTCTAAACAGTTGAACTACTTGGGGTAAAACAAGGAGAAAGGTAAAATCTTAGGAATAGATCTCCAACAGGCCTAACATTTTTATGTGCTCTATACTCATCCTCACAGGGCCCAGTGAGGAATGTTCTGGGCTTGTTACTACTTACTTGTTGATTGTGAGTAGGTAAGCTTTTGTAACCAGAAAGATAAGACTTAGGAGAAATACTTAAAACCCTCCCAGCAAAGGCAAGCTTCAACCAAATTCCCTTTCTGATCCTTTTTGCCTCCTGTCTTCTTGAAATCCTACTTTTCTGCATATTATTTGTCAGTCTTTAAATTTTGTCCTGTTCTTTGTGGAATGGCATTGAGAAGTATTTATTATCCTATTCTAGTCTCAAGGAAGAATATCTTTTGTTGCAAAATGTTTTTAGCAAAAATACATTTCCTATCAGACGCTGATCACTGGGAAATCTATTTAATATGGGATTGGAGTACTGGGAAAGAAACAAGTAGATGGGGAGCCATGGAAGAGTCACAATCAGTTCTTCCCATCTACCTGAAACTTGTCCCCTGGACCAACATTTCTCCATTTCCCATCCCCCTTATTTTTGCAACCACCATTCTACTTTAGCATCTATGAGTTTTTACTGTTTTAGAGTTCACATGTAGGTAAGAAAATGCAGTATTTTTGTGTACCTGATTTTTCACTTTGCTTAATGTCCTCCAGGTTCTTCCATGTTTCTGCAAATGACAGAATTTCCTTCTTTTTAAAGACTGAATAGTAT
This sequence comes from Castor canadensis, assembly GCF_047511655.1. Classification (NCBI taxonomy): domain Eukaryota; kingdom Metazoa; phylum Chordata; class Mammalia; order Rodentia; family Castoridae; genus Castor; species Castor canadensis. Next base: position 31,657,747 of record NC_133396.1, on the reverse strand, counting down.
TCCATTGTGAATCTATCATCGCATTTTCTTCATTCATTCATTCATCTGTTGGCAATTTAGTTGGCTGCGTATCTTGGCTATTTTGAATAATGCTACATATTTATCCCATAAATATGTACAATTAGTTTTTGTCAATTAAAAATTTTAAATGTCTTTAACAAAGATATAACCTAGTTTATAGAAAGAGAACTTTGGAGTACAAAATGCTTAGATCCAAGTTATAGTTCTACCAATAACTTCTCTGTGACATTGGACCACTTTTGTATTTTAACCTTTTTGAGCCTCAATTTACCTATATACTGAATGGATTTGATAGTATTATTGCCTACCTCTTTCTATTACTTCCATTTTTATAGGAAGAAATTGTACTACAAATACACACAGCAATGGAGTTAGCCGATCTTGGACCAAAATTTTAAAACCATGATCCAAAATAAACCTTTTCTTCTTTAAGTTGATATCTCTGAGGTATTTTGTCACAGTGACTGAAAGCTGACCAGCACATTGAGTTTCAGCAGACAGCTGAAACAGGAGGGTTCTCAAAAGACAAACAACTGAATGGAAAAAATTCTAAATAATGTATCTTAAAGACAACAAAATTTTGGAAATCTCTGGCTTCATATTTATTTATAAGTAGCCTTAGGACTGATTGCCTATCTAAAGCCAATCATTTTTCAAAAACCACTTCAAAGCAGTTTAAATACTTCCCCAATCTCCTCATGTACACTTGCTTGGGAGTCGTCTACCAGACTTGTCCAGGAGCCACTTGAGCCCAATAAGCACAAGATCTTTCCACTCTTCTGGGCTCTACTCTTGAGTATTTTGCAGGGATGTTTTTATGAGTTGATCAGAGAAATGTTTCATTCATGGAATTAATTCCAAGGACCTCAGTTGGAATTGTCTACCATATCTACTTTTGTCAAAAGTGCTAGTGGGAAAATCATGAGACATACATGAACAATGTAAGGAGCATACCAGGCATCAATTTCTTTATGTTGTCTAAACTTGATTCCTGTGTCATCTTTAACATCTTGGGATTGAGGTAGTCCCTGCTATCTGGTAGCACCCTTATCTAGTTATATTGTAGACTTCAGGGTATAAATACCCAGTCCATGTTCCCTAGTCATCCATTCACTCATGGTAGGTTTCTTAAATGCTTTATTATTTGATATGTAGACCTACAGTCAATTTCCTTCCAGAATACTCTTTCAGCTTCTTAGTTGAAATGTCACCAGTGCCAACAATCTTCCTCTTCTCTCTATTTTTAACTGGCTAGTCCCATACTATAGCAATCTGACATCATTTTGGTGCAAGTACAAAAACAGCAATGAAAAAAGAAATGACTTTCTGTGGTTTACACAAATAGGATTTCATTTGATCTCACCATAAGCAATAGAGACATATTTGGTCTAGGCTGGTGTAGCAATTTGTCAGTGACATTAAGGATCCAGTGTCCTTTGCCTCCACTCCAACATTCCAAACACATTGGCTTGTCAAATTGTCATCACCCTTTGAATCCAGCAGGAAGAGTGCCTGCCACATCAGCTGAACCTATTCCATTCAATCAGAAAAGTGCAGGCTTTTCCAGAAACCTGAATAGACTTATACATATGCCTCATTGGTAGCAATGTGTCCTACAGTCCTCTTAGAAGCAAGTGATACTGGGAACGTTGATCCTCTGAATACAGTATTCTGATGGTTCACTTTATGATGAACCAACCAAAACCTTACCCATAACCATAAAAACAACCATAACTTTCCAGGCACCAGACTCCTGCCATCCCTACCTTCCCTCTAGCAGATGATTAAGCCAATAAATATTTTTGAGCCCCTGCAATGTGCCAGTTTCTAAGGACATAAGGTTATACAGTATGCTAAATGTTTGAATATGGAAACATCTAAGACATTCCTTTCCTTACTTCTCTGATAGCCTGAAGAAAGTGGTCCAAGAAAATAATAAAATAAGCCAAATTTATGGGATACCTTTCCCCCAAAAAAATAGTAAGAAAAAAAAAAAGAACTACAGTTCCTAAAGAGCTTTACATTAACCATGTGGTATTATTCAGTCATAAAGAAGAATGACATTATGTCATTTGAAGAAAATAGATAGCACGGGAGACCATATTGAGTGAGATAGGACAAGCTCAAAAAGACAAATATCACATGGTTTTGCTCATATATGGAATCTAGACTGGTGAAGACAGTGACAACAATGATGATTATGATAATAATGGGACATAAGTGTAAGAGGGGGAGTGTCAGGATTTCAGCAAGATCAGGGAAGAGCAAAGGAGGGAGTACTAGGGGATGAAAATAATTTTACACACACACACACATATGATGATAACACAATGAAACCCACCAAACAGTATTTGAAAAGAGGGTTGGGGGGGCTAAGAAAATATCATGGAGGGGATGAACTTATTCAAAAATACACTATATGCATCCATGGAATTATCACAATGAAACTCCCTGTACTATTTAAGTATGCTAATTAAAAAAAACCTTAAAAAGTATTACTTTAATGGGTAACAAAATAGGAATAAATTTAACCAAAAAGGTGAAAGCTGTCCATATTGAAATTTAAAACATTGTTGAAAGAAATTGTATATGACATAAATAAAAAATAAGAAAGAACACATTTACATGAAATCCAATCTTTGCCCTAAAATATGAAGAGATTTTGATAATTTTCTATAATCCTAAATTACTCTAAGATTAAATTCTTAATTTTATTCTTGCGATTAAAGCTTTATTTTTGAAGTATCAAGCTACATGAATTGAGTTACAGTTGAATAACGATATGCTAAAATTCACAAAATATTATTTTTGGTTCATTTTTCTTATTTGAAAGGCAGCAGTTTTGTATTCAGAGTTAAGGTTTTCTGTGTGCTGCTGAAAGGGGTATAGATCCCAAGCATTGTGTCTACAATGTTCAATAAATAAAAGTGCCCTGAACAAAGATATCTTGAAGTGCATTATAAAACTTGTGAAATATTTCAAATGAGTGGAAGGAAAGATCCTTTATTGCACGGGCTGCAAATTCAAATCATTTCAATAGACAGGTGGATCATGTAAGCGAATGATGTCATGAAAGAAGGATGAGCTATAGCAGACTAGAGAGTAATAACTACTTAACCAGCCAACTAACCAACAACAAACATTGTTCCAATTGCAAAAAAGCATGGGAATTTGGGCCTGTTGGCTGCTGACCTCTCCTAAATCTTTAGCATGTGACATGAGTTGCATAGGAGTTTTCAAAATGGAGCTGCCAGAGTCCTTGTAAGTCTCCTGAGGACCCATGCAGGGCATGCTTTCTCCACCACCATGCATCAATTCTATAAGTTGTCCATCTTCCCTACAAAAGAGTAGAAACTTTGAGGATTTGAATAATTCTTTATGTAAGTTAACGTTTTTGATATGCAACATACACTTGAGGTTATTGTTAATAGACTCATTATCCAGATAAGCAAACTGAGATATACCAATGTAAAGGAACTTGGCTGAAGTTAACCTGTGGAAGTGTGGTTAACCTAATTGGATGTGAATTTTGAACCTAGATCTTTCTGGCTTTTAAGTTATGGCTTTTAGACTATGTTACACTGCCTCTGTGAAATGCATTTCACATTCTGGAAATGTAAGTAATGTTAATGCCTTAAAAAGCAACCATTACGCCTCCATTTTAGATATGGGATCAAAGGGGTTGGGGATGTAGCAGAGTGGTAGGGCGCTAACTTAGATACAGCTGTGCATGTAAGGAATCTGGACAATAATGATGACAAGAAAAAGCATTCCTGCTATTGCTGCCTCTTTTATTTTGCATACTCAGTCCTCATCTTACTAAGCCTATCAGCTTCCTCCCCTACAGGTGATCACTCCTTCCTGCCACAGTCTTTCTTCAGCACTTACTTCCTTTGCTTTCTGGACAACAATCTCTTTTGTTGTCTCTGCTAAATCCTTCGTAGGTTCACCTCACCAACATGAGCCATGGTGATATCATAAGCTATGGATGGATCTTTACCACCTCCAAGAACTGTCGCCAGGCCATTTGGCCTCATCAAAACTCCTTCTATGAAATGATGGCTTTCGTATCTCTAGTCCTGACTCCTTCTTTGAAGTCTAACTAGTAGAGCTCCATAACCTGTCTGAAAACTTTTGGTACAAATGTGCTTTAGAATGCAATTTTTCTTCATTTTAAAAATGTGTAGCACAGAACACCCCCAGTTAGACCTGGGGCAGCACCAATAGTCAAATCCATGAACACTTTTGCAACAAGCTTAACTAATCACACCACGTTAGAGGAGCAATGCCTATAAATGGCCTCCCATAAGTTTAAATCAAGTCTGCTGTCAAATGAGAACTAGAACCCCTGCCTGCTTTCTTTCTCCATTCACACACCATTTATTCGTCTCCAAAGCTCCTACTAATGCTTGAGATTATTTAGGCATGTTAATTTGTTTGAGGTGTGGCTTTCTTAAGCCCAACATGAGTTCCATGCGTGAGGGCTTTGGCATTACTTTCCACCTCTATGCTTAGCATCTACAACAGTGCCTGGCACCTAGTTGCTCTTCAGCAATTATTCCATGGAGGATGAATGAATCTCGAAATGCAGGAAGATATGATTAAGCCAACAACTTTACTTTTGCCTGATTCTGCTGGTGTCTTCCTGGATGTTGGATTCCTAGAGGTTCAACATCACAGTCAAAAATAACCACCCTTCATTGCCCCAAACAACCCTTCATTCATCAGAACTCCAAGGCTCCTTGAACATTTACTAATAATACCCCTGCACTCATTTTTTAAATGAGTAACTTGAAGCCCAGAGAGGCTAAGGAACTATTTCCTGGTTACCAGAGACCCGTCTCTAGTCTCTAGCAGAATTAACACCAGAGCCCAGGCTCAAGAGATCTTTCATCTCATTCCTCAAACCTCCACAGATATTTAAAGTATTCGTGGAATGCTGAGTGGCTGGGAAGTTTTAATCACCTGGCTTATTGGAGTATTATAAGAAACCTGTAACCATTTTATCACTAAGCAATGAATTTTGTTTTCACAAGAAATATGGAACTTAATTCTTTCAGACTATCATATGTCCTTTATCTTTCTTCCTAGGGTAGGACATTTCAATTAGTAAAAGTTTCTAACATAAATAAATGTATATTAAACAGAGCTGCACAGAACTTTTATGATCCATGTTAATGCATTTGTCTTTAAATGTCACAAAAAAACTCTTTAAGAGTGTTGTGT